>NC_073725.1:76691383-77899716 GCF_023634155.1 Falco peregrinus | reverse complement strand
CCTGCCCCAGCACTGGGCTCTGAGTGCCGGGGCATGTGGATCACCTCCCACAGCTTGCTCCTCCCAGGCTTCCCTGGCGGTGGTCAGCATCATATTAGATCCTGGGCTTTCTTACTTCAAAAATGGAGTAATAAATCTGTTTTAGAGGGATTAGAGTTTAGGGTTTAGAGGGTTCCTCATCCTTTTTCACTTCTACTGTTTCCCTCCTAGGAATGTGGGTTTCTTGCTCCAAACACTGTTTCCATCGCCTACCAAAGCAATTAACCTTCCGTGCTCTTTTTCTGTTCCTCTTAAACACAAGTTTCACTTTCCAGGTTTTTCTTTCCTTCCTGCAGCTCTTTGCTGTAGCCCTGAGAGCCAGGCTGCAAGGCCTCTCCCCCCTCGGTGGGGATGCAGCCCTGCTCCAGCCAGCATCCCGGGCAGCATCCCCGCTGCAGGGAGAGCTGCTGCCGCCCCATCCATCACCCAGACAGGGCAGCAGAGCCCTTGGGGGGTGGGGGTGTAGCGGGGTGCCATCCATCTCGGCTCCTGAGACGTGACTCATCCAGTCCCAGCTGCGCTTTTCTCTCCTCCTGTGGGAAGAGGGAGGAGGACACACGCAGGTCTCTATTTCTGCTGTGAAAATTACACCCTCACGTTAGTCGCAGAAGAAGGAGCGTGGAGAAGGAGCTGGGCGCCCAGGCGGAGGGGCCTGTCAGCCCCACTGAAGGGGGAAGATTCAGTGCCCAAAAAAATGGGCTCATACCATGCAGCCCAACCTGAAGCCTCTTACTCTCTCCTTTAGCATATTTATGACCTTTACAGGTACTCACTGCAAAATGGGAGATAGGTTTGCCTGAATCCAGCCTCTTTGAGGGGAGAAGGGCAATGTTGTCCAGCTGCTTTCTACATGTGGCTGTGAGAAGCTTCCTGGAGGTGACCCCATCCCTGTGCAGGGCTGTCCCGGTCCTGCTAAGGCTTTTTGCTTTTCCTTTCAAAGCAGTGGCAAAGCCAGGGTGGCTTAGTGGTGTGCACCTCTGCTGTCTGCTCTTTCAGTACTTAAAGAACAGGTTTATTTTAAACCATCTCTGGGGTTTTATTTAGAGGGTCCTCCGTTGGACGTGCCGGCAGTGTTGCCTGCTGCTTCCTTGGAAACACTATCTGGTGAGCTACGTCTCAGTGTATATATGGAGGACTTGATACATGGATGTACACATACATATGTATGTGAATGTATACAGTTTTACTCCTGCGTAATTTTAAGCAGCTGCTAACACGTTAGCAGGTGCAGTGGTTTGCAGCAATGCAGAAGATGCACAGGGTTGCTACAGCAGGATCACAGCAGTGTTGCCGAGTCAAATATTCAAATTCATCACATATCAGAACTTCAGGCATGCTAAAGCATCGTGTTTTTCTAACCAGTTGGAGCTCGGTTTTGTCACCTCCTGCTTTTTCAAGGCTATTCGCTGCTCTTCAGCACCACTTAAAAAAACCCTCATACAGGTGTCAGCCAACTAATGCTGTCACGCTTTGATGGAGGCCATGAGTCCTTCCCAACCCAGTGAGTGGAGGCTGGAGCTGTGGGGATACTGTTGCAGGGTAGGACCAGCTAGGGCAGGCTGAGTGGGTAGCAGCATCCTCTCGGGGGGCTAGAGCTGTATTCAGGGGCGTCATCACATCACCAGTTTCTTGAGAAGCACTTTGGAAAGTGGCCAGCTGCCAGGTATGTCACTGGCATATTTTCGTCCAGACCCTGCTCTCAGCAACAGCTGCACTACTTTAGCTGAAATTTCCTTCAAAGGTTCAACTTCGGGTAGATATTCAGCACAGAAGATTTAAGCCTGAACAGTTTCAAGTCTGACGAAGCTTCACAACACTGAAGATGGAGCTTGTAATGGGAAGTACCAGCCTTAAGAAGGCAGGGTTTGGTCCTTGTTGCTCAAAGGGCGTTGACTCATGGGGTTGTGCTGCTTCTCCTCCGTTCTAATGAGCAATTGGGAGAATAAATAACAAAAGTCAGTTTGCGGAGCACCGTGTGCACGTCTAACTTACCAGTAGCCATTTTCCCAGTGCTATTGATTTGCAAAGCCAGAACCTCTGTGCTCAGGTCGCTGGTGTCCTGCAGCTGGCTGCCTTGGGCAATACCATGGGAGCTCAAAGCCTCACTAAAATCTGGGAATTTATCTGACACTTGATAGACCTCCGCTTTTGTTATTTATAGATGTTAGCTAAGAAACTAGGGGCAAGGAGAAGTCCCAGGGCTCTTGCAGACCAGCCACCTCCCTTCTCATGCAGCTTTCCAGATCAAGTCTGGAGAGGTGCAAAGGCTGATTCAAACCAGCTTTATTCTCCCCCTGCCCTGGAGTAGGGTGAATTCCCCAGGGGTGATGTAGGCAAGAGCAGTGCCCACAAAAAAAGGCTGATAATGTTCCGTGTCTGCACTAACGCCCAAACCTCCCCTTTCCTGAGTTAGTCCCATCAGCTCTGCTGCTTCTTTTCACCTTCCCGCAGGGCCGCTCTGCCACTGCACAGCTCTGCTTCTGCTGTGATGTGGATTTTCTCCCTTATTTTTGGCTTCTTCTCAGTTGATGCAGAAACCCTGCTGGGCCCCATCAGCTTGGGGGAAGCTCTGACCTGGGAAAGGCTCCAGGTCTCTTACGTTTGCTGCGATAGCTCATTCCTTTCCTCTTTCCTTCAGGAAAACCAATTAAAAAACCCAAAACAACCAGCACGGGAGAAGCGAGTGGAGATGGGAACTGTTTGTGTCAGCTCCGGTCTCCCTGTCTGCCTGATCCGCTCATGGGAAAGGTGGTACAAAAAGGTTTTGCCCACAACAAAATAAGTCTCTCCTGGTAATCAGAGCTGGGCAGGAGGCTTTTGTGCTCAGCGCTGTCCAGGCTGTTTGTACTTCCATCCCCTCCTCCTCCTCCCTGCCCAGGAGCCCCGGGCAGCGGCATCGCACCTGCTGCGGCTGCTGCTGCAACTGCGTGATCCCGCACCGGAGCAGCTGCGGAGCCGCGTTACCTGCCGGTGCCTGGTGTTGCTGTTCGGTTCATCTCGGTAGTCACGGTTTGGGCACGGGGGGGTGGGAGCGACGAGCGCGGTACCCGGTGCCCGAGCGGCCCCAGGCGGCCCCGCAGCCCGGCCCGCAGCGCGCCGGCTCCCCCCAGCCCCGGGCCGTTAGCGCCGTGCCCCCCGGGCTGGGCAGCGACCACCCCGGCTCCCGAATCCTCCCCTGCCTCAGCTCCAGCCCCTTTCCTCCCAGGTCCCCTGGCTGGTCACCCTACGTCCTGGCAGCGTCCCCCCACGCCGGGGGGTCTCGGCCTCGAGCCTCCTCCAGCCCAGCGCCAGCCGCGGGCTCCCCGTGCGGGCCACCCAAGCCCTGGGGCAGGGGACAGAGCTGCCGGAGGGTGACACAGGGAGAGCAGCTCGGAAGGAGGCGAGGCCGCTGGCACTGCCCGGGGAGGGGGCGGCGGGGCGGCTGAAGCCCCCCTACCCGTCCCCGCTGGGCTGGGCTGCCCGGGGGCTGCCGGCAGCAGCGTGACCCTGGGGGGGCTGCGGGGGGCGGCCGGGCCAGCTGCCCTGCCCAGCGCTGCCCGCCCTCGGCCGGCCCGGGCAGATGCGAAGCGCGAACGGGCGCCGGGCGGTGCCGCTCGGGGCCCGAAGGAGTTAACGGCGGCGGGGCCGGGCCGCCCTCCCACCGGGCATGAGCTCACCCGCCGCCGCCAATCCCCGCGCCGGGCCCCGCGCTCCCCGCTGGCTCCGGCAGCAAAAGAGCCGGGAGTCGGAGCCTGCGGCGAGAGCAGCGGCCGCCGCGCCCCCGGCCCGTGGCAGCCCGAGCCCCCGGCCCCAGCCATGTAGGCGCCGGCCCCATCCCGGCACCGGTGGCCCGTGGGCACGGCCCCCCCCAGCGCTGCGTCCGGCGCCGGCCGGGCCGGGGGTCCCTCGCCAACATGATGGGCTGCAAGTCCAACTCGCTCACTTGCCTGCAGGGAGGGAAGCCCGGGCTGCCGCTGGCCGCGGCCACCGACTCCACCGCCACGCTCAACAAGCTGGCCCTGGCCACGGGCGGGACCGAGAAGTCCTGGTACCGCTGCATCTTCCCCTTCGGCATCGTCTCCGTGGTCATCGGCGTAGCAGCGACGTGCATCACCTTCACCATCAATGGCCCGCAGATGGACATCGCTAAGGTGGTCTCGGTGGCCACCTTGATTTTCGGGGTGGGCCTGCTGGTGGCCGCCTACGTGTGCTGGCGGGCCAAGTGGGAGAGGCAGCGGAGGCGGCAGCGCCAGGAGCCGGTCTCCGTGGAGCAGGGAGCCCTATGACCCGGGCTGGGGGCAGACTCTGCTCCGCCCGGAGCCCCCTGCTTCCCCCCGCACCCGGCGCACCGCGGCGCAGCGGTGACAGCACCGGCTTCGTCGCACTCCAGGACGCCCGGCCCCGCCGCACCGAGCCCCGCCGGCGCCCCGGCCCCCCCCCGCCTGCCCGGGCCCGGCACGGAACCAGCGCGGAGCCCACGGAGCGTGTCACCCTGCGGGGACCCGGGTCCGCCCCCGCCCCGCAGCCAGCCCGGTGCCGGGACCCCCCCGCGCGGCGTCGGAAGGAACCGGGACCACTGTCCCTTCCCCGGCCGCGAGGACCCCTGTGGGTCTGGGCAAAGGGACTTTCAGAAGGACAACTGGGGAGATGCGGGGGGCTGGGCGCGGGGGGGCTGTCCGTAGGCAGCGGGAGGTGCTGGAGCCCCGGGGACAGCACGGGGGGCAAGGGGGGGGTCGGGAGCCGAACATAGCCCGGGGGGCGCGGGGAGCGCAGGGGCTGTTGGGGTGCGGTGCGGGGTGCTGAACGGCGAGGGGGGCGCACCGGGCTTGTTCCGTCACCGTGCGGGAGAGCCAGCCCGATGGCATCCCGGGGGACAGGTCCCCTCCGTGAGGGGGTCCCTCTGCCTGGGACGCCCAGGGAGATCCCCCGGCTAGGGGCGTCCCACAGCAATTCTGTCACCGGAGAAGGAGCTGGAGTTGCGTTAAGAAGGAGCAAATACATTTTTACCACTTTTTTGGAAACAAAGTGCCTGCTCCCATTCTTTGAGTTTAGCTTCTGAGCTCTTTCTTTACCCGAAAAAATAAGCACGAGGCGTGGGCACCGGGGTCCCTCTCCGGCAGCTCCCAGAGCAGCACGGCCGCTCCGTGGCCACGCTGCTCCCTGCCCCGGCGGCCCCGCACCCAGAGGGGCCCCCCAAAACCAGCCCCCCCGGCTCCTGTGCGATGGGCACCCGTGCCAAGAGCTACAGAGAGAGCAGCCGCGCTCCCGGCCGCTCGGCAGCTGGAGGCCTTCCATGCGTGGCAGAAGGGAGTGAGTAAGACCAAAAGCCACAAGCGGGGGGGCATGCAGGAGCAAAGTGTGGGGGCTCGGGACCCCCACGAGCATGCCATGCCACATGCCACCCGCCCTCCCAGCAGCTCTGTCCCCACTGGTTCTGCCTCCATAATTAAATCACACTCCGCTGCCGGGAGGAAGCCCTGGGAGCTGCTGCTTGCTGCAGCACGCATGGCCAGGAGCCATCGTGCCTGGGATACTGGGATACTGGGACTTAGAGTCCCAGTCCTGCAAAGTGAGGTTCAAACACCCACAGAGTCTGGGAGGTTTAGAGACGCTTCCAGCCCCAGCTCTGACCGAAGCTTTCCTTCCACGAGCAATCAGGAGGTGGGGCGGCGTTACAGAGACCAGCTGGGCTCTGCAGCGGGTGATGAGTTTAGCAGGCGTCAAGCCCGGGCTGTTCTTTGGAAGCTTGATCGTCGCTTCGGGGTGTTTGTGTAGCTGAAGTTTGCAGTTTCAGCCTATCTCGGGACAAGCAAAGTGGTGGTTTCCAGCCATGGGGTGCTCAGTGATGTGTGTCGTCAGGGATGCTCAGCAAAGCACTCCTGTATTGACAGTTTGAGGTGCCAGCTCATTATTATTATTATTATTATTATTATTATTATTATTACATTTTTTATTTCCTTCTTCTTGCTATAATATTTCAGCAAACAGGCTTGTGGCTGCCTGCAAATTCCTCTGCTCTCACTTTGCTCCTCACCACTGCCTGAAGCCACCAGTCTGGCTATAAATTTATCTCCCTTTTCAAGTGCTCAGCCCTTCTCCCCGAGCACTGCAAAGTAAATCCCATCTGAACAGGATGCAGGGATGGGTTGTCTGGCTGTACCTGAGGAAAGCCTTGCGAGCCAGCCCAAAATTTCTGGCATCAGGCCCATTACATCTCACACTTCTTTGATCCTGAAATCCGGTTCCCTGGAGCTGGATTGCCTTGCTCCCTGCACCCAGAGAGCTTGCTGAGCCCATCCCAGAGAGAGCCTGGATGAGCTGGAGTGCCATCCCTGGCCAGTCCTGAGCTAAAAAGTCTGATGCAGGCTGATCTTTTCTTCTGTTTCTGTTAAAAGCTTTATAGAATTTGATTTCTGGTGTAAGATCTACACATGCAAAATCCCTCCTGCTGTCTGCAATGGTTTTATATCTGTGAACGGACCCTGGTAAGCTCCCCCGCAGGACTGTGACCATGCAAGTACTGGCTGAAGGGCAAGTCCTAGAGAAATTCATCTCCTTAAAGAGCACTGAGTGATTTTTTGGGGCTGCAGGAATAGATGGCCGGGACAGTTACACCCTGTTCAGCAAAGAAGCCAGAAGGAGGAAGAGAAAAGGACCTGCATGGTCAGTCACTCACAGAGCACCGCACCCAGGGATCCGAAACTTGCCACCCTGCTGACAGCACCCCGTGTTGCTCTTCCTTGGGCAGCGTGCAGGAGGGAGCTGATGGCTCTCTGTTTGCTGGCAGACAACACCGCCATCTCACCCTTGTCCTCAAGTCCCCACTGGTGGCATTGCAGATGTGTGGGAGCTTCCTGGCTGTTCCCTTCCCTGTGCAAGCTGGAGAGGCTCCAGAAAGCATCCCACCCAGGCACCCCACTGCGCACCAAGACGCTGTTCCGTGGGGTGCAGCAACTGACAGTCACCCTCCACTCTGGGTGCCTGGGCCCTGGGTGCCCGTGGCAGGGCGAAAGGCTGGGTCTCCCACCCGCACACCGTGGTGGGGAAAGGTGGCTCACTCGCGGGCCTTGTTGCCCAGACCCCGTGGCTGAGGTGTCGGAGCAGAAGCTCTCGGTGCGCAGCTGCAGCACAGCCAGCCAGAGCCGTCTGTCTCCAGGAGCGGGGAAGCGCCCTGGGAAGGCAGTGCCGCAGCTGTCTTGTTGCAATCTGGAGCTAAGAGACGGCTTTTATCTTTTGTAGGTGATCAGAACCAAAAATTAATAAACCTGTAAAGCTCACTTGAACACCAGTCTTTGTCTGCTTTGCTGCCTACCCTCCCAGGTGCCCTGCCTGGCCGTGCCACCCCACATAGTGCTGCTTGCTGGAGACTTGCACCCTGCCAGAGACCCCCGCTCCCCTGGCAGGTGTTATTTGGGGAGGAAAGATGGTTCAAAGGCTGTGCCAAGATGCTTGCTTCCCAAAGTCATGCCTCAATATAACCTGCCTCTTGCATCCCACCCATCAGAGGCTGCTCTTCCGGTGTAATGGGAACATTCCCTTACCCTAAGGACCCTAAGCTTGCCTCCAGTGACAGCCTCCCCAAGGCTTTCTTCATAACAACAATTCATCCCCGCTAACGTGTTCAGCTTTTGTGACAGCAACATGCCCTGTTTCTGCCAGATCCACCCAACCCCCCTTTCAACAGTAACCAGGCTTAAAAGGAAAAGCACAAGTTTTATTGCATCAAAGTGAAGGGTTAAAAATTGTTGCTACCAGATTGGGAATCATTACAAAGGGGAAACTTAAAAATAAAAATACGCATCCTTAAAATAAATCTGAGATTGGTTTCTTATCTGAGCTGACATGTCAGTCTGCTCCGGCTGCCTAGGTTTAGCTGCCAGCAGCTGAGATGGAGCTCCCTGGGCTCTGAGCTAGAGTCTCCCCAGCATACCCAGTCTCCAGTCCTCACTGGGACAGTGGCAACTCCTATTTCCTACTCTTTCTGCGGAGGCTGAAGTCCTGAGCCCTTCAGAAACAGTGACAGAGGGACAGTCAGAGAGAGACTGTTTTCTGGGCTGCTGCAGGACCCCAGCACATCTGATGGAGGAATGAAGCCACAACAACATCACCTTGCCAGTGAGGTGGTCGGTGGTGGAGCTGAGTCTAACACGGAGGCCGGGTGCCTGCCGGTTTCCCTGTGACAGGGGACATCCCCACGTGATGTTCGGGCAGTGGGGTGGGTGCAGACATCGCCTTCCCCGTGGGGACCTGCAGCTTTCCCACTGGCTGGCTGCTGCGGCAGGGAAGGACCTGGCCAGCTGGCTCCTGGGCAAAAGAACAAGACTTTGGGCTGGGGCACGGACCAGAGGTCTGCCCACATGCCGTCGACCCGGGATGCGCCGTGTCCCCGCTCCTGGCGGTGCTGCTGGCTCTCTGCCGGGGCCCAGCTGCAGCCAGAGGAGGAGGTGACCCCTGCCCATGCATGGCTGCGGGGCTGTGCTGCACCTGGGCACCCTAAAAAAAGGCAGGCATTGCAGCTCCCTAAACAAGTCCATACAGATTAGAAAATACATTTATTTTTGCTTCTTCTCCAGAAGTCAGCTGGGCCTGGAAATTCCCAGGTCCAAGAAGCAAAGCTGCTCTCCCAGCCAGCAGCAGAGGTCCCAGCAAGCCATGGCCCTGCACGGCTCGCAGGCCGGCCTGATGCACTGGTGAGGGTCCCACCGCCCCAGCCAGGAGCAGGGAAGCCTGCACAGCCGGAGACTTTCATCCTTACCAAAATCCACCGCAGCAAAACGGTGCCCGGCACCATTCCCTGCACTTTAAAAACAAGTCCACGTGCGTGGGGAGGTGCGGAACGGCCAAGCACGGCTACTTGGCTCTGGTCCAAAGCTGCCAGCAAAACAGTGAGTAACTCCTAGACAGCTGGGCTGAATTCATGGCTAATAAACTCATTTATTTACTCCCCTTACATTTGTTATTTTTTTGAAGGGATGGAAATGCAAATGGAAATTTTAGCAGCTCTTTTTCCTAGCTGTGTGTGGAAAGCTCTGTCTTCCCAGGCAAGGACAAGGGGCTGAATGCCAGGCACCGAGTTGGCTCTGGGGGCAGACTTTTGGAAACATGAAAATTACCAATAGACCATCTAACCCAGCATCCCCCTCCCCAGGGGAATTGCTTTAGTGTTGCTTTAGGAATCCCCAAATAGACAATTACAGAATATTTCGCTCTTACAGGAAGTTTTTTTTCCCAAATAAACGCAGTTTTTGCTGAAGTCTGTGTGCTTGGAAGACTTACTGTCACAGAAATATCGCCGCACACCAGGGCTGTTCCCATGCTGGCAGCGATGCCCCAGCCAGCCACGGCTTCTCCGGGGAACCCTGAGCGAGTCTCAGTGCTCTGACTCAAATACAGCCGCAACTTACAATTGGGCCCCTTCCCGCAGAGGGAGCTGCAGCACTTGGCAGGGCTCTGGTGGCCCCGAGGAAGGTCCCCGAGGCCCTGGCAAGGTCCCCACTGCAGGAGGGGAGAGGGAGGCTGAGGGGTGCGAGTGGGGACTGTTGGTGGAGCAAGGGGTGAGGCCACCGCTCAGCTCCAAGGGCTGGTTCAGGTCCTCTCGCCGCTGCTTGCTCGAGCCCTCGTTTGGGTTTATAGCACCTTCCCCCAGGGTTTTTGCATGGATTAGGGACAATGAGGTTTGGAAGGATGTCAGAGATCCTGTAGCATAAAATGCGTTGCAGAGGAATGGGGGGCTCATTGCAACAGAGGTGCTGGTGGCATTCAAAAGCCAAAGCTGCTGCAAAGTTTGCCCAGACCTGAAGCTATGACCCTTCCCATCCTTCTGCTGTCCTGAGATTGTCCAAAACAAATATCTCAGCCCATGTCCCCCACCCATGAGGCTCAGGCAGGTGCTCCTGGCTGGAGGTGGATACGGAGGTGGGACCCCCACTGACCCCCCACCAGAGAGGCCAAGTTCAGCCATGCAGGTGGTGGATGGGAATGTATTTGGGCCCATGCTGAACCACCTGGGGTGTACTGGAAGCCAGCCCACGCCTGCGCCAGGGAGGGCATCGGGCAGGGAGGACGAGCAGAGGGCTCACCGTGCTCAACAGCTGCTGGGGACATGCCTGGCCACATCCCATGGCACTGCAGGGCTGCAGGTTTGCCCCTGCCCTTCCTCCAGCGCGGACGGAGGAGCCGCCAGCCCCAGCGCTCTGTGCCCGGCAGCGAGGCACCAGCGCAGCAGGAGCAGATGGGCAGGAGCGGCTGGCGTCACGCGCTGCAGCAGGGGTCTGCCGGGCTGGGATGCTGCTGTCAGAGGAGGATGGGGACATCACCACGAAGCCCTCCCCGCTGAGCGCAGACAGACATGGCTGCAACAGGAGCCCATGGGATGCGTGGCCGGCAGGAGACATGGGCTGCCCCATGGAGCACTCTACCCACTATAACCCATTTTCATTCCAACAATGAGACCCGTGGGCTCCATCACCTTTTATAAACTCCCCCATGACATTTCTGCACACATCCCCTTTTTCTTCTGTTTTGCTGGCTGTGTCAGTCACCCACCTTGCCCTAACCGCCCTCTGAGACCAGGGAGAACCTACCCATGGCTGCTGATCCCAACAATCAGCAATTACATTAAAGTCCATCTAACAAAGACATGCAGACTGTGCACAGATCAAGTCACTGAGGGAGATTGGATAGCACAACTCTTCAGACATCCAGGATGCAGCCAAACTGTTCATGGGATGCCAACTTCTAATTTTAAGACACAATTCTGCTGTCTTTTTACTCAAAATAAAAAGACACTGGTGCCCAGCGGGCAGTGCTGAGGAGGAAGCCTTTGCAAGCATGCTCGTACTCAGTGGGAGGAAGAAGGTGGCTCCGATACGTGATGGCTGAGATGCAGGAGGACAAACAAAATGCATGTTCCCCACTGCCCTCTCCTCCTTGTGATCACAACAACTGCCCTGTGCCGTGCTCGATCTGTCCTACCCAGTGAGATGCAAAATGCATCTTTCCTGAATCTGTGCATATGCAGCTGGTGGAGGTGGAAGACAATTATAAAAGGTTATCATTCTCTCTCATTGATCTTGTGAAAACCAGGTACCAAACAGCATTATGTCATGAAATACATATAAAAGACTATAAATACCGTGACATTATCAAGGTAAAATGCCAGAGACCATTACATCGTTATGGCTTTTTGCTGGACTAAAATCAGTTTCCATTAGAGGCACAGGTGGCTGCGGTGCCTCTCCATCCCCTCACACTTACAGAGAGCTGTTCCTGCATTCTGAGCTACAAGTATGGAATAAAATCTCACTTTCATATTTAAAAGAACTAGTACATTAGGTCAAAAATTTGACCTATCTCCTCTAAGTCATAGCACAGTATCAAGCACACTCTGAAGCACGTTAAAAGTCCAAGCAAACCCACAGCTATTTAATGGTAGCCAACTCGGAAACAGTTAAAATGATGGGTGAGGTAGGCAATGAGGTGTTTGAGGAAACTTTGTAGCACCTGTTAGCAAGTAATAGGTCTTGCTGCTCTGAGCATCCTTCTGGAAAAGGTGCTGCTGGGTAGGACTCTCAAGGAACAAGGGAGGTGCTCCAGGAGAGCAGCAGGAGAAAGGACGGCAAAAGGCGGTCTAGCAGGAGGCAGCACAGCAGCTGGTGGAAAAACACAGGTTGTTTTCAGGCTTTTGAGAGGAGATAATAACAGGGGAGGCAGGAAAGATAATGATATCTGAAAAAAAAAAGAGAGAAACGCGAGCAGCGAGGTTTTGTTTAAACTGAGGTGGCATTTGCTAGCACTGCCAGGGCTGTAGGGATCTCGCCTGCATTTCTCACTGAGCAAATTTCCTCTAACTGAATAAGAACAAGGCAGCAACACTTCTGTAAAAATACTTCTTTGTAAGTACTTCTTTAAAAGTGCTTCTTACACTATAGTTGTTTGGGTTTTTTTTTGTCTCTCCATTTTGCAGCATTCCACTTAGAAACTCAAAAATAATATGACACTTGTTTGTCCTTTTCCGTTGAGAAGCTGTGGAGGGTTTTAAAGGCATCTCCTGGGGGATGCTGCCCCAGCCGCACAGCTGTGCGTGGTCCCCCCGCCAGCCCTGCGGAGCCATGCCACCCTCCCCACTGCTTACACCCAGCACCCTGCCAAGCAAAACCACTGCAGCTTTTTGCACTGGGTCTCTCCACACGGACGTTTTCAGGAGTTTATCATTTCCTTGTTCTGTTCACAGCAAAATCATTTTTTCACTCGGTCCTCAGTCCTGAGGATGTTTTCTTGCAGAGCTGCCAAGCATGGAGCCTGTGGGGCCAGCTCAGTGATGAGGTTTTGCAGGGGGCACGCACTGGTTGAGGTGTTTGCTCTGGTTTTCCTTCACGCAGAGCTGTTGCGATTGCTCTTCACAGGACACCCGGCAGGCACTTTTGAGGAAGAAAAACATAGGACACACCACAGCCCAGCAAAACCCATCTCAGCTAACAGTACTGTGGCTCCAGCTCTTGCCATGTGGGTCATGTTTTGCTGCCTGGTTTTACTCTTGTCAAGCTTCTGTTCGCAATAGCTACGTCTGCTGGACTTTCAGAAGTGCCCAGTAAAAGGCTGAATTTGCAAAACTTGCAGCTTGTAGGTGGTGGCTTGTGGTGCTGCCCCAGCTTGGTAAAGCAGTTCCGTGGGATATATATTAAGCATGTGTTCAAGCCCATATGCTGAAATGTTTTGCCAGAGCTAAGAATGGATCTGAAGCTGTTGGGAACTTTACGCATTCTTAGGCAATTCCCTGCACTGAGCTTAAACTGGGTTAGTTCACAGCCTGCTCCACCTGGGAGCAAGGCTCAGATCCTGCTGGGATAAAGGGGACAAGGAATCCTGCAAAGTCTCTTCTTCTTCACACAAAATGTGAAGCATTAAAAAAATGCTCAAGAAAGATCACTGATCTTTACATTGAGATTTCCAGTTTGCCTAACAATTTTGGGGTATAGTAGGTGAAGAGAAATTCCACAGCAGCAGCACATCACACCACTGCTGTCCATGTGTCCGCCCTCTCCCAGAGAGCTGGGCTGTCTCATGGGACTGCCTCTGCCCTGATGCTTCGCACCAGCTACTGTGCCTCATGGCACGGTGCGGTGTGTGGGCAGCGTCATGGCTGTGCTCGGCCAGCTCAGTCTGGGTTTGCACGTTCACGTTTGGCCGTGGAGCATGTTCCTGGCTCTCCCAGCAAGTGCTTCCCGAGCCAGCACAGAGAAGTTCTCAAGTTAAACCAGCCACGAGGCACTGGCACCAAGCATGAGAGCTAAAATCCAGCCTCCGAGGATGTCTGCCAGAGATTTCTGTTACTTCAAGATGCATCTAAAAGTTTCAGCCACTGAGCAAAGCTGTGGTCCGGAGGCACACTCAGGAGGCTCCTGTGTCTCCCAGCCCACAGCCTCCCCCTTGCCCTGAGGGCTTTGGAGGCATTTTGCACTCAGGAAGGAATCAGAAAGTTTTAAAACTTGCTCTTGGCTGTGCAAGTCCTGTGGCACCACTGCACCTCTTCCCTGTAAAGGTCAGCCTTTTTGGGGGTGTTTCTGCAGAACCTTGCCTCCTGCAGCAGCACACGGCAGGGAATGGAGTGAGCATAGCTGGATGTTGTGACACTGTTTCCCTCTGGTTTAGGTTTCATGCCTTCCCAGTTTCACTGCTCTCACTTCTGCTCATGCATTAGGAGACAACCGAGCACAGCAATCTTCCTCACCACACTCCAGCTGTCTACAGCTTTCTGCTGGCTCCCTTTTTTGAAGGCCTTTACAGCCGCAGAAACATGCCTTCAGTGGCAGAATATGCAGAAGCTGAAGTGCCTTTTGCTAAAAGCTTTTTAGAACTGACCAGTGAAACCTCTTAGTGCTGGGTCATCGCACAGGCTTGAATGCACTCAGTTTAGTCCAAACCTCACAGTGCTGCTACAGGGAAAGGGAATTTTCACATTTACTGCAAGAAGAATAGGAAAAAGCTAGTAACCACATGCATAGAAAGGATTTTAGAGTCCCTAAATTGGAGAGTGAACCCATGCGCAGGCAGCAACATACATTTGCCGCCTGAAGTGGCTGGCACCCACGGCAGGAGACACAGCAACAAATCTGGAAAGAGTGACTCACTAGGGAAGCATGAGAAAAGAATATACACAAACATGAAGTCCATATGCTCTGTCCAGAGAAGACCCTTGTATTTGAAGGCCAGCCTGGAACGGCTGGGTTTCTTCCAAATTTGGTGTAGAACAACAGCTGCTCCATTTTGCTGTGAGGTGTAGCCTACTACCGCTGAAGTGTTCGTGCATGCCAGGTTCACTCCTGCACACAGGGCGGTTGGACAGCTAGAGCTGCTCAGGCACCCGCTCTTTTTCCAGTTGGGAATTTGTTGGAATTGGGTATGTTGGGGCACTTGTCTGGGGTTTCTGGACATCCAGAGCATGTTGGAAGAGCAGCTCCAGTGGGGTTGGTAGATATCAGGAAAACACAACCACTGTGCATGCGTAGAGCAACTCCACAGCAGGACCAAAGGAAATTTTGCAATCTGAACTAAAGAGGGACCTTGTGCAAGAGGCTGTGACTGCAAGCTGATGAAGAGAGGCACTTCACCAAATCCAGCTCGCCAAAGCTATGGAAAGGGGATTGCAAGCAATCCGGTTAACCTGCATGAGGAAGCTGGGACATCTCAAGGAGGGTCCAGTCGCTGATTGTACACAGGCTGCCCTCCGCTGCGGGAGCCAAGCGAGAGAGATCGACGTTAGGCGGCCTGGCAGGGAACAACACAGCAACAGGGTTGAAGCAAACCTACTGTCCTTTTCATTCACAACACCTTGCTTGGGCTGAGGGATAGGACCTTGAGATGTGCAAATGTGGTTACAGGGTTGTCTGCTCATCCTCTAAGGATGCATTAACCTTAATATGGGTTAATGGACACATGGTATGTGGACAGGGTCTTAACTACAGAGGAAGCAGCACTGAAAAAGTTAAGAAGGGACTGGACTCTCTGACCACCCTTCGAGCAAAAAATAAAGGCTAAATTAATTATAAATGGAGTAACAAAACAGCAAAAGTGAAAGTATATAGAAGAGGGACAGAGGAGGGTGAAGCAATGAGCAGCTTTGGCCCTATAAACAGGAGATAAAAGTAGGGCAAAGAGATGTCATCAGAAGGCTATTTTCAAAATGTTGTGTCCAAAAAACCCTTGAAGTGCCGTTTGGGGGCAGAGCTGGCGAGCATTAAGCAGAGGCCCCCAGCGAGGGCTGTTCCCAAGGCTGAGAGCGCTGCCCGGGTGGGCAGTGGGCAGAGGAGCTGGGTCAGGTGGGGGAGCTGGGGCTCCTGCATGGGGTCCCTTGGCTAGGGGACTTCAGAGCTTTTGTCACTGCTCACGGTGATGGGAACTCTGATTTCTGTATCCAGAGAATACTGTGTGCTGCTCTGGATACAGAGGCTTACTCAAGGCCTTCTGGTATGGGACACGTACTCTAATGGAAACAATTACAGGACTTTTGACTCCCCTCTCTCTGCAAAGCGTCCCTGTACAGAGCCACAAACCTGTCCCATTGCTTTTCAGATCTTGTCGCAGCACTTGCCTTTCCTTCATTGCCTACAAGACACGCAGACGGAGACGGCTGCTGTCAAGCTGCACGTGCTGACCAGGACCGAGTCCCTGCTGTCTCGTACTCCCTCTATGCACAGGCTGTACCTGCTGGTCGATTTTGATGGGAAGCCCCTGAGATGGGACAAACCATCATCCTGTTCTGTGGCAGCAGTGTGCAGCGTGCCTCAGGTCCACTCCTGCAGCTCCAAGGACATAGATAAGTAGCATTTATTTTTTAAGTACACCATCTTCTATGGGAATATGAGCAGGACGGGGATGTGCAGCGCCAGAAATTGCATTCTCCTTCAGTAGTCCCCAGCAGGATTTTCTCAGAGCTGCTCTGTTGAGCAGAAACTTCCCGGAAGAGTTTCTCTGGGATGTTAACACTTTGCATCCTCTAAGTACAACTTACTTTCAGGCACAGGCACTGCACAAGAGCAGCACAACAGCGTTTTGTGGGCACACAGTGAATATCACTGGTTTGATTTGCATCCGAAGTGGTTACCTCCAAGGCTACATCTTCTGCTCCAGCACAGACCGGGATGAGATGCCAGTGAGCATCCCACCCAAAGAATGCTGCACCCACGGCCAGAGAAACTGAGGCATGTGTAGAAAAGGTGGAAACTTACTGTGATGTGAAGAAGAGGAGAGATGTGAGAGAGAAAGTGGTGGGAGAAAAGGGATTTCCTCCCCAAAGAGGTCAGTGTGTCCAAGAGGGAGAGCAGGAAAGCCCAGCACACCCATCAGCCCAGAGATGTCCTTGGAAGGCTGGAGAGCAGCTCAGGAGGTGACAGAGAGCTCTGGGGAGAGGGCAGGAACAAGCCAAAGCCCAAGGCAGAAATTTCAACTTTTAGAGTTGGGAGGTCCCAGAAAACAGCTGGAAGAGACCACATGAGCCCTTTTGGGAGGCCAGCGGTGCTCCCCAAAGGTGGCAGCACGCTCTCCACTGTAAAACCTCAAGGATAATCCAGCAGTTTGTTGCTGGCCAGGCACGTGTTGCTTGTTCTACAGCCAGAGCCGCACAGACCTGGCTGCAGATTTGAGCTGTGGAGGGAAAAACGGGGTTTTCCCTCCCCGGTGCACACACCAAGGCATGATCCCAGGCTCAGCAGGGTCTGGACTTGTTCTCATTTAATGGCATTTTAACTGTGCCTCGCTCTAATCTTTGGCCTTTTAGCCTCCAGATCCTTGGCCAGCTGACAAGAAGCTCCCAATAAGCTTTTAATTGTGTACGTAGCCTTGTTGCTGTGACGGCTGCTGGCAAATGATGGCCTTAATCCTGCGGTGGGGGTGGGAAGCGGGGTTAAAAAACCCTCTTGACAAACAAGCCAGGATTGTATTACAGCTTGTGTCACATCAGAGAAGCGAGAGCTGAGTCACTGCCAGGTACAGACAGTGACTGTGAGTCACCAGCATAACCCAGCTCATCAATAACCCCGCTGCTCCGCTGCCCAGCGCCCAGGCCAGTGCTCCCCTGCAGTGCCTGTGCTGCTTCGATGACTTTTGCAGATGCCCCCGCAGCCCCAGCCGCCTCGCTGCCCTGCTCTGGCACCTGCCCTTGCAGCTTGCTTCGGCTCACCCCTCTGCCCCTCGCCGAGGAGACCCTGGGCAGAGCTTTGCCCTGGCATCAGGCAGGGCCACAGGCTTGCTGCGAGGGCAGCTCTGTTCCTCCCAAGCCAGCCGTCTCTTGCAGAAGCTGTGGAGGCTTCACCGCACGCGCAGCGGGTGCAGAGGGCACGGAGCGCTCAGCTGCCAGAGGGCAGTGCTGGAAACCAGCGCATGGCTGTGTATCCACGGTGTGACAAGGGGAGGAACTGGGGATCTGTGAAAGCATCCCAGACTCAAGGCTGAACTACATGTGGCCACAGGTTGGGAGAAGTAATTCTGCCCCTCTGTTCTGCTCTGGTGAGACCCCCCCTGCAGCGCTGCTTCCAGCTCTGGGGTACCCAGAGAGACATGGGACCTGCTGGAGTGGGTCCAGAGGAGGCCCTGGAGATGATGAGAGGGAGGAAGCACTTCTCCTGTACAGACAGGCTGAGAGAGCTGGGGTTGCTCAGCCTGGAGAAAAGGAGAAAAGGCTCCAGGACGACCTCACAGCAGCTTCCAATACTTAAAGGGGCTTATAGGAAAGACGGGGCCAGACTTTTTAGTAAGGTCTGTAGCAACAAGGACAAAGGGCAATGGTTTTAAACTAAAAGAGGGTCGATTCACACTAGATACAAGGAAGAAAATTTCTACGCTGAGGGTGGTGAGACACTGGCACAGGCTGCCCAGGGAGGTGGTGGATGCCCCATCCCTGGACACATCCAGGGTCAGGCTGGACGGGGCTCTGGGCAGCCTGATCCAGTGCAAGGTGTCCCTGCTCGCTGCAGCGGGGGTTAGACTGGATGGCCTTTAGCAGTCCCTTCCAACCCAAACCGCTCTGTGATTCTGTGCTTCTAAATCCATGCAGAAATGTAAACCGGCATCTTTCCTCTAAAACCCCCAAGGCCTGAGCTCTCACGCGGGTGAGGGATGTTTTCTCTTCTTTGGTTCATCGCCCCAGCTGCAGTGTGCATCTCCTCCCCAGCTGACCAGAGGAGGCTGTGAGGACATGTGGCCATGGGGCTCCCTCGGCTTTGGAGCTAGCACCTTGCCACTGAATAAATGGAATTTTTTTGACTTGAGAACTTGTTAAAAGATCTACTTCCACTGACCAGGCTGGTGAAGGCAGAATGCACTGAGGCCAGTGTGTCTGAGGAGAGGATCTAGCTGGGGCTGCACTTTATGTTTCTGATTCTTGTTTTAATATGTTGATTTTTAATCAGTGAAATCAGGCTCAGGAGAAAAATGTGCTTTCACCTGCATTAGGTACCTGACTAGCCACATGGTGCTGCCGCAGCGTGAGCAGCAGAAGCAGTGTGAGCAGTGGGCATCCTTCCCGCCGCAGCAGGAGCCTCTGCTCAGGTCAGCTTGACACAGCCATGAAGCTGCAACAGCACCAAATAAAACAGCATGCACTGAGCAAATACATCCATATCCACTGATCACAGCTGCTGCTGGGTGGCTGACAAGCTTCAGGGTGGCCTCGGTGGGAGAGCATCCCCAGAGCACTGCCCTGCCCTGCAGAGCATCCCTGATAACCCACCCGGCACTTCACAAATGTGCATTGAGACCTAATGGAAATGGCTGAAACTACATGCAGAGGAGGCTGGGTGGCCGGAGGGGGTTGTGCAGGGGAGAGGGCCACCATGAGAAGTCTCCCATGGGGAGAGCAGGTCAGATGGGGAAGAGCTTTGGTGTCTCCTGGTGGGTGGCCACTGGCCTGGAGCCCATTTGGTGATGTTGGGCCATTTCCTAATGGCAAGTGTCACAGCTGAACTGGTGGTTAGTGCTGCCTGTGCCACCAGGGAGCTCAGCAGGGAAGGCAGAGAGCTGTCTGCCAGCCGCAGAGCGCGGCCACACTGCCCAGGCCCTGTATTTAAGTGTAATGGGGACCTTTTCCTCCAGCACTGCCCAGTACCTGTGCTGGGATTAAAGGGACACTTTTCCTGTGGGCTGTCATGCTGGCATCTCCTGGAAGCTTTACAAAAAGCCCTTCTAAAGATAAACCAGGCAAAATGAAACAATAAACGTCTTGAAAAAAATTATAGGAAAAGAAGGTTAATTTAACACAGAGTTAATAAAGGCAATGGATAATCTGCCAAGCAGCCAGGGGACAGACGTGGCATGAAGCTATCAAAGTCTTAGCATCATTCTTCTTTCCTAACTCATGTTCTGCAAGCATCACCCCATCTTCTGCCCTTGTCAGTGACATGGCACCTTTTATATCAAAGGTGCCCAAGCACTTCCCATTCTTCTGTGTGCAGAAATCACCTCAGTCCCGAAGACATCTGTGAACGTGGGAGGAGTATGGCAGCACGTGGTAATTAACATTATACAACAGCTCAGGACCAGAAGCGAAGGATAAACTTGGTGCTGGATTGAAAATAAGCTGGGCTGTGTAGGATGAACCAGCCATGCTGGAATTCAGCCACGAGCTCCTCAGCCCTAGGTGTGTAAGTGATCTGGCACTGTGGTTTTGACTTCATTTTAGGAAGTTGCAGTCCTGGCCTGGCAGCACCAGCTGATGCTGGACTGAGTGACTAGATCAGACGACAAATCCTCTGAGAGCAGCACCTTCTTAACATCTTCATAGCTCCAGGAAACCATGGAAGGGGGCCCAGCCTGCCAGACGGCTTTTTAGAAATTAGGAAACCAATCATAGTTTGAGAAAATCATATTAGTGCTGCTCTGCAGACACGGTCCGTTCACACACGTGAGTCACTCCTAGCAACCCAGAAACCTGCTCGCACCAGCGCAAACGTCACGCTTGCCCCAGCTGAGCTCCGGCTGATGGATTAGTGCCACAGCACCGAAATGGCTTCACAGCTGGTGCAATAAAGCAAAGATGTCAAACTTTGCAGCAAGCGCAGCATACTCCGAGCAGTCCAGGCTGGCATCTGTAGATGGGTGCTTGCTGAAGCCCTGTGAGGCAGATACTTTTGCTTTTGGGGCTAAGAAGTTCATTTATTCTTCCTCAGTAAGGGAGACACTGTAGTAAAGGGGAGCACAAAAGCAGGTGGGACCCAGGAGCCTTGCAGCCAACTGCACCACTGATCAGAGATGCTGCAGATGACGGGGACCTCAGCTCAGTTCCTGGCTCCTGCTGGGGTGGCTCAGGGCGGGTGCAGGGCACAGGCAGAACAAGCACCAGGAGCAGTTTGTTGATGGGAATGGGTCATCCTTCCCCAGAAGAGCTAGTCTGGGGACAGCCAGCATGGGAAGGAGCCAGACTCCCCCAGATCTAGAGATGTCATCATGAACAGCATTTGCTGTATTTTCTTCCATCACGGGGATTTCACCTACCAGCAGCCCTGCGCAGCAACGCAAACATGCTGCCAGCCCTGTTTGCAGCATGCGGAAAGTGTTTGTGATACTGAGCCCAGGACAGCGTCCGCACATGCATGCAGTGCTGCGGGACACAGGGGTGGGAGCAAGGAGGTACCTGCAGCAGCAAGGCCCTGAATCCCCTTTCATCAGCATCCACCCCCCCTCATGTGGCAGGGGTTTCAAACACACTGAGAGCCCCACCTCAGACTAACAGCTCTGCCTTCAGCAGCCTCAGCAGCACCAATGATGCTCTTCTGTTCCCCAAAGACTTTTCCTCCTGTTCCTCCACCACTGTCAAAGCTCTTTAGCTAAGGACAGTCCTGGCTGAGGCTGCCTCTCCTGCAGGGAGGGAAGGAGGCACTGGCCATGAAAGCTTTAAGCTCATTAACTTCCACTGGAACGGGTAATTAGGTTGATTTGTGCAGGAAGCACAGTGGGAGCAGTCTTTCTTCTTTAGGCACCACTGACAGAGAAGGGAGGATGCCCGTCTCCCCTCTGGTGCAGGATTAAAAGTATTGAGGAAGAAAGAGCATGCTGAATACCAGCTCTGCCGGGGAGATCTCTGGCAGGCTCCGCAGCCCTCTGCAATGTAGGAAGGGCCTGGAGAGAAGCACAAAATAAAGGGTTGGCTCTGGGTGGTCTCCAGGTCCACACTGGGACTGTAGGGAAGGAAGGAGGATGGTGGGACAAGCCTGGGACAGGCTGGCCTGCACCAGATCTCCTGCACAGACCAACCTGTGTGGAGATCTACCCAAGGCTTTTGATCCTAGCTCATAGCTCCATCAGCAAAGAAAAAAATCCAGTTGCTAAAGTCGCAACAGTGTGCCACAACAAAAAGCCTCACTCCCAGCATGGGCGGGCAGACAAGGGGGCTGCAGCATCCCTGCCCTCACTGGGGGTCCCGCAGGACCTTGACCCTCTCCCTGTCCCTCCAGCCCTGGGCACGCCTGTGCCTGGCTGCCCACCGCACTGCCTGGCCCCACACGGCGCAGGCAGGTGGGACACCAGCATGGGGTGTCCTGCAGCACGGGTGGCACCAGGGCACGGGAATGGAGTGCCCCGCACCTGCCTCCTAACAGGCACCAAATGTTCTCTGAGCCTCCCCAGGTGGGACCAGACCCTGAACCCCATCCTCTGCTTTCCCCAAGCCTCCCGGGTGGGACCAGACCCCAAACCTTATTTTTCTTTCCAGGGAAGAATGTAAAATCAGTTAAACTAAAACTGATTATCACTAACAAAACCAGAGAGTGGAAATCTGGCACTGGTCTATGACTTTACTCCTAAGCCCCATATACTTGTGGGGTTTGAGGCAGATGAGTGTTTCCTACCCACACCTCCAGCAAAACTTCTCTCCCGCTCATGCAAAAAACTCCTGTCAAAACTGTGGCTAGCACAGCAGAGGCATGGTGCTGTGGGAGCCCATCATGCAAGCGCCACGTGTTTTCCTCCGTGACATCGTCCTTGTCCCCACAGGATGCTCCTGGCACAGGCTGTTTTTTGCCCTGCACCAGGGGAGAACAATACAGGGCCCTGAGCTGTGCAGCAATGTTGTGGGACTTTTCTGGAAAGCTGTTAGCCAATGGCTGTGAAGGGAACATGGCGAGGTAATTGGTGAAGATGAGACTAATCTCATTTTTTTGTTGTGAAAGGGGTGTGAAGAAGAGAAAAGGAGATGTACTGGTAAATTACCATCAGGGCTGCTATAGTAACACGGTTTTAAAGATTGCCTAGTCAGCCTCCTTGGGGCTATAGAAAGCTCTTCAGATTGTTCTGTAGTTTTCCATTTTCTCCTGACGCAGGCTGGCCAGGGCTGCCTCGTGCTCTCTGACCGCGCTGTGATTTGTGGTCCTGCCTGTGCACCCACCACTGCCCTCACCCCAGAGCTGCCCACGCAGGGAGCTGCTGCCCGCAGGAAAGGTGCAGCAGAAGGAAGCGAACCAAGTCTCAGAGATGTTTGTTAACCTTTTTCCCTTCCAAGCCGCTGGATAGTTTCAGGGAAGTACCTTCACTCACTTATTTACTTCTTGTTTCACTTTTGTTTATTACCTCTACTCACTTATATCCCCGTACGGCATCAACTAAGAAGAGAGGGGTCTCAGACAAGCCAGCTGCTGAACCGCAGCCTCTCCACTCCAGCCAGTGGTGCTGTCACCAGTCCCAGGTGACATGCAGCCAGAGCATCCCCCAGCCAGCCCGACACCCTGACCTGAGCCCTGTGCGAGGCACTTTGCCCCTGCAGCTCCTGCTGACCTAGGTGTTCTTGCCTGCAGACAGTCCCCTACAAAAGGGCCAGGGCTGGCACAGAGTGAGAGATGAGTCAGAGGGAAGCTTTGCTTGCCATAGCTGTGTGGTTCCCTACGAGTCATTTCCCATCCCTAAAAAGCGGACAGTTTCCCTCCTCTTTTTAAAGGAAATCCCCAAACTTCTGAGAAGCGGTGCAATGGCCCTGGTGTGAAGTGCTATCAGATGCCTCAACTGAGACAATGGATATCATAAGAAAGAGTTATTTTCCTCCAATTTTGCATCAAGCTGCTGGAGCTTGCCTTTTATACATGAATGATTTACATTCCTAAGCAGTTGTCCAGCCCTCAACGCTGTAGAGCAGGCTGCTTTCCTCTGTGTACTTCAGAGCAAGCCTTGTTTTCAGCATAGTCAGATGCAATGCTTAAGTGTATTTGCTGGTTAAACAGGATTTAACAGGATTTCTGACTCCAGGGACTACTCACGAACTCCTGTCCTCCCCTAACGCTCTTGCATTTCATTCTTCTTCAACATTGGCTTGATATAAGTGGAGGCGTTTGTCTTTTACATCTTTGTTTCTTTGAAGTTTGCTGGGATGGAGAAATGCTAATGTTTAATTTCTGCAGGAGGGAGAATGTGTTAATAATGAAACCCCACAAAGGAACCCAGGATAATTTAGTAAAAACAAAAAGCTGATGTGAATTCTGCCACAAAAAATTGGAAATCAGTAGGTGTGCTGGCCTGCAGCTTCAAGCGTTTAAGAGTTTTCACTTATACACTGTAAACCCATAGAAATAATCAGTCTTATTTTTCATTAAAATAGCACCTAAGCTGTAATTTTATTTCAGATGAGGCATGTTGTCTCTGTGCCAAAGAGCTTAGAGTCTTCTAGATGTGCCACAATATACGGAAACGAGCACGACAAGTAAGATTTGGCTCACAGCAAACAAGGGTGTATGGCTCCTCAGGAGCAGGCGAGCACCAGCACTTGTTACCCCCTGGTGACACACACGCGGCCCCAGCAGCTCCCATCAGCAGCACATGCCTTCCCAACATCCCGATGGAGCCGTCAAGCCCACCCTGCAAGTGAGGCCAGGAGAAGATGTGATTTGCCCATGGCCATTCCATTACCAAGAGAGGTGGGGATCAGGAGATGCGTCCTGCAAGTCTCACTCCACCTCCTCACCACTCCTCCCTGGGCCACGATCACACCTGTGGAGTCATTGGCTCCTCTCCGGAGCCAGGTCCAATCCACAGTGCTGATGGGCTGGGTTAGGGGCAAAATCATTCCTGCCCTGTCAAATAGTAGCTGAAAAACGTAGCTTGAAAGAATTCGGTAAAATAACTAAATACCTTTGCAGTAGTTGTTGCTCAGTGTGCTTCCTTCTGCCTTTGGCACAGGAGGGATTCACGCAGCCGTCGATGGGACCGCTTACCGGAGCGGGCGTCAAGCCACTCAGGGTCAATGTCAAACCCTCATTAGCTGAGAGGCTGTTGTAAGCATCAGTGAAGAGGCAAAAGACACAGGAAACTCTTCACTTCTTATTAAAAGATCAAGAGAAATATGGAGGTGTTATTTAAAAGTGGGTGTGCTGGAAGTAAACACCCCTGCAGCAGGTCCCTGCCTGCAGTTGTGCCCTGAGCACAGCCCAGACCCTCTTTGGGGGACATGCTCAGGAGACAAAAAGGATCTGCTGCGGTTCGAAGCCTGGGGAAGCAAGGAACCACAAAACGGGGAGAGCATCCCCATTTACTCCTCTCCTGGGGCACTGGTGTTATGTACTGTAATACACCAGAGGTAGATCTGCTGAATAAGAATATCGGCTGGTGTTTGTCAAAACCAGGTGACTCAGGCTTGCTCGTGCATGGCAAGCAACATTTGCATTAACGTTTGCAGCTTCGTTTCATCCACCCGGACACCGTGTCATCACTGGGGTGCTTAAGCACTGGCACGTTTCCAGGGAGCAGGGAGCAGGGAGCAGGTACCTTCCATGATGCTGGAAGAGAAGAGAACAGGACAGGGCTGTTTGTCCCACTGGGTGTGAAACAACTCAGGGGTCCTGCAAGGAGCTAATGTAAGAGTCTGATGAAGGTTGCCTGGGGTCAGTCACACAAACCTCCCAAGTCAATCTTCATGTCCCTGTCTGCAGAGATGCTTCCAAGAAGGACACCACCAGGTGGCTGCGGAAAATTTGCTCCAGCACGGCAAAGCAAGTCCAGAGCCATCACTGTACTTGGAACCTGGGCCAGGATCTTGAGACCTGCTGTGAAACTTCTTGATTTCTGGGAGCTGTGTCAGAGCCCAAGAGGCTCCCTGGCAACTGCAGGCCACCTTACACATTTCTGATAGCTGATGAAGAAGGAACATCCCCTGGCTCTGACGTCGAGTTTTACTCTCTCCCCCAGTTACATGTCTCAGATGGAGCACAACCGTCTTTGGGAGCGAGACCAGTGCCTACAAAGCGGGCAAAGCTGAAACTAGAAACCTGCTGGTAGGGAGGAGGGGACCGCAGACCACAGCTCAGACCCTGTTATGCTGCTCTGTAATTTTTTTCCCATTCTTCTGCAAGAAGAGGAAGGGTCCTGCCTTCTGCTGGTAACTGCAGGCATAAATCTCAGCTGTGACCAGACCCGAACTCTCAGTAGGCACGTGTTCCCTTACACAGGGTAACTCCATCACTCTGGGAGGCAGCCGGTGCCCTTGGACTTTTGTGCTGTAACTGAAGAAATTGCTATTTGCAGCTGAGCCTGGGTTCAAGAGGAAGGAGCTCTCCCAGGCTGCCACTCCTCGGAGTGCAGACCACGAGCAGCACAGACATACCTCAGAAGGAGGACATTCCTCGTCTTAGTAAAAAAACACTATTTTTTTCCTTCATGTTTTAATGAAAGTATGCAGTGCCCAGAAGGTTCCTCTGTTTTTATTATGAAATGTTTCAGAGTTTACCAGGACATGGCCATTACTCATTGGTTTGCAGGCTTGTGAGCTGAAGGGTAAATTTTTATTAACGTCTTCTCAGACGAAAGGACTCAGCCTTGGGGTTTCATGCATATTTACATTCAATGCTAGACTTGCAGGGATGTCGCTCTTGACATTTCACTTGGTTTCTCTCTGAGAACAGGAATCTTCCCACCCTCTTGCTTAAGCGTTGTGCAATGTTCAAGCAAAAACCAGATGAAAAACAGACTTTGGCTAAGAGAGAGAGATCTGAGGACCTGGCATAGAAGTTTTGCTCTCTAAGAAACTAGGCTGCTGTTCCCTAGCAGCTTGGGAAGGGTACAATTTCTCCATAATCATAAGGAAGTAAATGTAAGAAACTTCCCTATTGAAGGCAAAAGATGGCTTTAAGGCAGATACTTTGCCTTCAGAACTGGACATCTGGAACTGTTTCCCATTTTTGCTCTAGATCCCATGTGTGACTTATCCAAAGCCTTTTCATCCTGAGATCCCCTGCTGAAACCTTTGAGTTCTAGGGCAGGGACTGCAGTGCCTTGTGTCAGAAGATGATGATTTAAAACACAGCCCTTGGGTGCTGTGATAATGTATCACAGTGATTCATTGTAAATGGAAGCCTTCTCTGCTCGGGAGCTGGCACAGCGTCTGTGCTAGCCTTTGAAATGCATCATCTTCTGCCTCTTCCAACCTGTGCTCTTCTATGAGACGAGAGTGACACAGAGCAAGCTTTTGTTGCACAACCCTCACTTGCAATTTGTAAAGCTTTTCAGTTGGCTGGGAAAGGCTAAAAATAGCTCTCTAAAAGCTTTCCATTGCTCCTTTATCACTCTTCCCTATTGTGCTCCTCAGATTAAGGACAGGTCAGTCATCAGTGTTTCTTTCCTGAGTGTGTCTTGCTGGATGTCCCAGGCTTCAGAGAAATTCAGTATCAGGAGACATTGGATCCATGGGTCCTGCTTTTACCTGAAGTTTGTCTGACGGAGTCAGAGGCGGCTTCCCCTGGGAGAGGGGCAGAGGGGGCTGCATGCGTGCTTCATTTCAGGGTCAGCTTGCAGCAGCTCAACCCCACACTTCTTGTTCTGGAGGCCGCCTTCCTCTGTTAAACTCTAAGCTTACACCCAAATTAAAATGCTTAATCTCCAATTCTTCAGGCTGCAGAGTCAAAAAGCTTTAAGTCTGGAATGGAGTGTAAATAGATCCATCAGCGTCTATCTGGGGGCTGCATGTCTGATGTGTTGGACTGTGCCCGGCTGAGCAGAGCAAGCGTGATGCTGCGATGTGTGACCAGCTGAAGTGCCCAGCTGTTTGCCTGAGCCTCTGCTGATCAAAGTGCAGGACAGAGGTGAGTGAGCTGTGAACGACTGTGTTACCCTCTCAAACGACACTTGGACTGAGGAAAAGCTAAGCCCTCCATCCATTGTAGGACCTGCAGTATCGTATTTATCTTCATCTTGACACACTCAGGGTCACTATTCTTTTCTTGTTTTTTACTCTTGCTTGAGAAAAAGATGTCAAGTTGATATTTAATGAAGCCTTGAGAATGTTTATTGTGCCATCAGTTTAACGTCCCTGAAAAGCTGGACTGGAGAGTTCTGCCATCAATCGCCTACCAGGGATGAGAGCACAACCCCAACAGCAGAGGTTTCTTAACAAAAACTGCTTTGTACTACAGTGGTAGTAAACTCAGCCTTGTCAGGTAGCATGGCATGCATACAGCAATCCCACCTAAAACACGGAACCTGTCGAGTTCTGCTGTGAGTGCCCAAGGCCTGCCCGTGCCCAGGTCACAGATAACCAGTTGTTGGTGCTGGATCTGGGGTTTCCAGCTGGGTGGCTCAGTTGAATGCTTGTACTGGGGGCCCCACACTTGCCTGAATTGGCGACAGCGTCTGTCAGATCTCAGACTGGAACGGAGCACAGATTTTGGCCTAAGATTATATGAGAGACTCCCTGAGGGGACCAAGGCAGCGCAGATTTCTTAGCTAGCAGCACTCTCTGCCCTGAGTCTGACTCGGGATAACTGTGCCTCTCCTGGAGGACGCCACGCTGCCAGCAAGGCCATCCTTTCCGCTGATGAAACTGAAAGCAGTGGAGGTCAGCCTGCTTGCAGTCATGTAGAGTTCCCTTGCTATATTCCCAACAGGAGGCTGTTAATCCCATTGGCCTGGCTTGGTTTCAGTCAATGCGGGAACACTCTGCCTACGCAGGTTATGCCGATAGCGTATTTGGCCAAGGCAGGGGTTCCCATCCTTTTTTCATATTTTATACAGGTTTTGTAAATGGAGTGTGTCATAGACGCCTTCTGCCTTTGCAGTCACACTTGCTTTCTCCCCAGCCACCTGCAGTGTCCACCCCAGCAATGCCCTGGTCTGTTGCTCCAGTAACATAATTTTTTGTCCCTCTAGTTCTCTTCCAACACGCTACACAGCACTGTCCCTACCTCTGTCCAGATTCAGTGGCATCAAATTAACCTTCCCATCAGATGTGAGTTCTGGAAATATAATAGTTTTCTTCAGCAGTTGAAACAGGCACCCTCTTGTAGTGGGTTTGCATGGCAAGGTTTTGGTAGTGGGAGGGCTACAGGGAGGTCCTGTGAGAAGCTGCCAGAAGCTTCCCCCCATGCCTGACAGAGCCCACGCCAGCCAGACCCAGCACTGGCCATGGCTGAGCCCTGCAGTGACAGTGGCAGTGCTGGGGGGTGGTGGGTTCGAGAAGGGGGGACAGTTGCCGGAGAGGGGAGTGAGAGCAGCCGCCCTGTGGGCAGGGGGGCAGGGGGAGGGGGCCAGGGGGTCCCCAGCAGCCCATGGGGAAGCCCCCGGCGGGGCAGGCTGTGCCCCAGCCCAGGGAGCCACGGGGGAGTCTGGGGGCTGTGCCCGTGGGGGGACCCCCTCCCTGGGCTGGCTGTGCCTGTGGGGAGACCCCCGGGGCAGGGGCAGTGTGTGTGGGACTGAGCGCAGCCCCAGCCCCGTCCCTGCAGCGCTGGGGGGGGGAGGGCACGGAGTGTGAAGTTAAGCCTGGGAAGATGGGAGGACTGGGAGGAAGGGGTTTTAAGATTTAGCTTTTATTTCTAATTATCCTACTCTGATATGATTGGTAATAAATTAATTTTCCCCAAGTGGAGTCTGTTTTGCCCGTGACCACAGTTGGTGAGTGGTCTCTCTCTGTCCTTATCTCAACCCACCAGCCTTTCATTGTATTCTGTCTCCCCTGTCCTGCCGAGGAGGAGAATGATGGAGCAGCTTTGGTGGGCCAGGGTCAGCCCACTGCACCTCTGGGACTGGTATGATCTGATAAACAAAAGCACTGAAGTGCAAGACAGCAGCAACGTTAATGAGCCTGTCTGAGAACAGATGAGGCAGGAGAAAAAGTCTGCCCGCCGGCTTCTGGAAATTAAGCTGTGCTGTGACTATGAAGATGCAGAGTATTACAGGGAACTTTGAAAGGGCCAAAAATATGACAGCTCTCGTCATGCAAACACACACCTCCAGACACCGTGTGCTCTTCACTAGGGAACAGTGGCAGGGATCTGAGGAGCTGTCACTCATGCAAAACATGTTCCTGAAAAAAAGGGGATGAAAACTGTTCTCCACAAATAAAGGAGCAGGCAACCTTGACAGTGAATAAAAATTACTAATCAAAAGAACCATAATTAAAAGAATTACTGTGTTCTCTGCATACACACCCCCTGCATGTTTCATAAAGTCTAATAGAGTGCAATGCTGGGCCTTGATGGGTAGGAAATTGGTGGTTAATCATGAGGGAATGGATAACTTCCTCACCCAATCTCCAGCTAATGACTTTAACACACTCTTTTGAATGCTGTTTGTACCAGTTGTGATTATGGAGAAACTGTTCAGTGAAGTAAAGCTGGTTAATAAAGTTACTGCTCCCTGTGTGTATCAAAACAAGACTTTGAAGCACTTCATGTGAGGTCTGACTGCACAGGAGCAAAGCTGGGTACTGTGCCGTGCACCGGGGAAAGCTCCTGCGGCGTTGCTGATTGTCTGGTCCTCTCACAGCCTGGGATGGAGCTGCCTGTGGCTCCCCAGCACAGCCCAGAGCACTGAGGGAGCCCACAGCTGCTTCACCTGACCCATCCACTGGCAAACCCCACTTCCCAGGAATTTATTCTCTGGTTTCTCCACCTAGCATGCGTCTAAGATTGCCCCGAAAAGTCATATTTCATTTGCAGTTACAGGGTAGGAGGCTACTGCTGCAGCCTTATGGTGGTCCTGTAAGTGGAGTGCTCACTCCAGAACAGCTGAAGCCTTTCTGTCTTAACGATAACTTTTTCTTCTTCCACTGGCTCTTTTTTTCCACTTCAATTTCCTTCTTGGAAATGGCTTCAAATTGGTGTCTTGAAACCCCATCAGGAAAGCTTTATCCCTTTGGAGACCTCAGGCACAACTCAAGAACTGAGCAGCTGAACTCTGATTTAAAGCATCGGGCTGACTCTCCTGGCAAGGCGCAATGCCTCCCTGAGAGAGGTGATGCATCTCTGCTCATCTGGCAGGCTTTAGGCTCTCTTCTAGCAGCTACTCCTTGTCGCTGATGGTCAGGACAGCAGCTCCCCAGGGTTACATTGCTACAAGTCACAGAAGAGTCAGGCTTTTTAGTACCCTGTTCTGAGATCACTTGGATTTCTGGCAATTTTGCTCTTATCTCAGTTTTGGGAAGTCCAAGGCAAGCTGACTAACAGTCTTCTTAGATGAAGGGCAAAAAATAAATGTCATTCAGCTGCAGGATGAAGAAGCACATTAGAGGCAAAGTGGACCTGTCAGAGGTTCAGCATGAGGTGCCTTTTGGGGAGCAGATGCTTTAATGTTGCCTCTTTAGAGATAACTTAGTGTCATTTTCTATGGGTCCCTCATAAAACAATTAAGATAAATGTCTTCAGAGTAGAGTTTTCTTTCCTCTCTGGGAATGTTTCCAGCTCACTGAGTTAAAGCATCACCACAAAGAAAATGAAATTGTATAATTATTGAAGACAGCTATCAGAAGAGGATAATACAGTTTAACCATGGAGTTGCTGGTAGCAATGCCATGGAAGGCACATTCAGAGGTTTTGGCCTGACTTTTCACCCTGCTGGTGTCATCTGGGTCCAGGGTCTGCGAAGAAGGCTGGGTCATCCCTTGAAGTGCTCAGGATTGCAGGGAGGTGCTGCTCTGGTGCTGCTGGCTGGAAGCAGTGCAGAGCTCTCTGCCTTTACCTGCTCTCCTGAGGGGGGCTGCTGTGTGCCACAAACACAGAGTGGGGTGATGAGGTGGTAGGACTCAGTACAGCGAACACGTGCTCCGATGAGCATGCAGTGACATAGCAGCAGGACAACAACAGGACTTTTACAGCAAGCAGTTATTTAAACCCATTTTTTTATCCATAACGAGTAATATTAAAAATTGAGTTCAAACTTATTTTCTCTCTCCTTCTCACTGCCCATTCCTGTCTCCAATTTTCTTTTGCTTTAGCCCTTCAAGCTGCTCCTTCTCCGTTCTGTCCCTTGTTCACCAGTCTTCCAAAGTCCTCCATCAACCTTTTTACTTCCACAACTGTGTTTATCGCTTTTCTCTTCCTTCCTGTTGCAGACACACTTCCCTTCCTCCCCAGTGATGTCCTGGCTTCGAGTTTATCGGTGTTGGGTTGCAGATTCCTTGGACAGGGCCTGGACCTTGCAGCGTGCTCGGTGTATTCCTGGCCAGCTGTCAGTAACATTACGCAGGCTGAGCCTAAGGTGGCTCTTTGAATGCATTCCCATGCTTGCCTCTTTGGCTTGGCTTGTCCAAGCTTCTTCTGTTACACCCTCAGACCACTTACAGAAATCACTTCTAATTTTACAGTTCATAAAGTCAGAAATGTAAGTGCAAGCATATCAGTGACTTCCTTTTCTGAAGCCAGGGCTCCCTTGCAAATGTTTTATTTCACTGATTGTTAAAAAACACCTTGATTTACAGCAGGAATTGGAAAACGTGATCTCCAAATCTGGTGTACATGGCCACCTGGCCTTCCTGCATAGGGCACGGGTTTTCTGATTCTGACTTAAGTTTTATCACATTGCCAGGCACTGCCAAATGAGCACGCCACACTTCTGGCAGCAGCCAGCCTTCAGTGTTTGTGCAGAGCCTGAAACAGCAGGGCCCTCACCTGCAGCTAGGACTGCTTAGCGATATGCTAATGGCAACAACAGTCATTAAACATGGGTGTAATTCTGCATGAAGAGTCTTTTAATTTAACTTACACAGGAGCGAGAGGAAAGCTAGTTCAGCAGCTGAGGTGCTAGCCTGTGGCTGGTATGCTGCAGGCTGTATGTCCAACATCAGGGATGTCACTTGTGCCTGAATTCCCCCTGCTTTATGCATTTGGAGCCAAACAACTGGGGTCCCTCTTGGAGAGCTCTGCAGGGTGATGCCACTCACACAGCATCTGATTCATGCACCAGGGACACCTGCCCTTTGCTGCAGCTCCACCAGGACCAGGGGCTGCCAAAACCTATGTTAGGTAATTTAACTAAGGTCTGAAGTTAGGCTAGATGAGTATTAGTTCTTCATCTTCATCATGGTCATGACAGAACAAGGTGAATGTTTTACTTTCCTGCTTAGTGGGGATTTGGGAGGTGAAAGCTGGTGTCTTGCCCAGCCTGTGAGGCATCTTTGTAGATGGCACTTGGCATAGCTGGCTCGGCTAGGGGAGAAAGTGAGGATCAGTCAGGTATGTTCTTCAGTGTGATGGGGCATATTTACAGAAAACACACATAAAACCTGGTTTCCTGAGCCCTGTACAAAAAAGAAGGATGAGTTTCTGTGCTTAGAAATCCACATCTACTTGTAGTGGAAGTACTTTATTCAAAAGAAATCTCCTGCTGTGCTCAAGCCCATGCAGTCCCTGCAGTCAGTGCCTGTCTTCTCCCTGGCCCTGATTGCCACTGCAGAGCTCTGCCTCTTCCCCAGTGCCAGCTTTGAGTGGCTGTGCAGTGAAAACACACTTGTGCAAGGTTAATTTTCAAGTGACCAGGGAGCTTCAAGGCTTCCATTCAGACCTCTGTATGGTTGTCTGTGCCTGCTGTGGTGGCCTCCACTGCTTCAGTTCTTGCAGAAATTGCGGAGATGTAACTGCTCCTTCCATTTAACTCAAGCTTCTTTGATACCCTCTTCGTACTTTGTCAGGTTTGTGGGTGATGTCAGCCATCAGCTGCACACCAACAGGCACAGCTGAGCTGCTTGGGTACTGTACTAGCAGAAACATGAGCTACTGAGAACGGGCTGGAAAACCCAAAGCTGGCTTGGGTGACTGAACAGCATCAACCAGACCCACTAGCTCTGTTTTCCTTTGCATTTGACAGTTCATCTGCTCCTCAAGACCACAGTTGTGGAAGGAATTGCTGAGAAGTCTTTCCCCCTCAGAGCTCTGCCAGTGCTTCACATCCCCCCATGCTGGGGAGTGAAGAAGCCCGGCTCTCCAGGGAGCGTCACTGGAAGCTGGAGCTCACACAAAGTATACAAGTCACTAACGTACCCAGCATCTGCATGAGGATTGCTCATGTTTCAGACAGAGAGGCTGATGACTGTGCCGGGTAGGACCTTCCGCATGCTGCTTCTGGTCACGGTTTGCTCTGCTGTATTGATTCAGACAGGACAAACCCAGAGCCTCCTCTGTGAGCATGCAGGTGCCAAACAGATGGAATGTAAAGGGTGTCATTAGAGCACGCAGGTCATCTGTCTAAATGCTGAAAAACCTAAAGGGCATAAGAATATAGGGCTACTGTTATACCTCTTGACACTGGCGAGGTGCAGAATCCAGAAGAGGATGGTGGCAGAGACAAATCATCACTGTGCACCCATCTCCTGACCTCATGGAGTTCACCATCCTCACCAAATGCTGGAGAAATATTTATTAGCCTGCCCCAGTAGGCATAATTGCTTGTGTTTTGGATATACCATGTGGGAAGCCCCCATGCTGATCCACTGCAGAAGAATAAGAAATATCATGTGAACAAAGAACAAATTATTTTTTTCTAAACTAGATTTCAGACACGGCTGCACTGGTATGGAGCTGGCTGAGCCTGCAGCTGATGCCTCTCGCTGCAGGAGGCAGACATTTTGCTCGTACTTACTCAGAGAGGCAATTTCTGGGAAGCAGACTGAAACAAAGGCAATTGGGATGGCAAGAGAAATGGAGTCACTTTTTATGTTGCTAATAACTAAAAGTGAAGAAAGTGACCGTGTCCTACAGTGACACAGACTGCCTCCTGCCTCATGGACTCCAAGGGGAGCTGCAATCCCACCCCTCGCTCCATCTCCAGGTATGCCTGCAAATTATTATATAAAAAAAGAACAAACCAAATCATTTGTCCCAAATTGAAAAAATATAACCAACAAGCAATCAAAAATAATTTTGTCATGAATTGCCCAATTTGATTTTGCTTCACAATTGCTAACTTTCCATTGCATAACAATTCATATGGGAGATTTTTGCCAGGCTAATTCTTACCCTTGCCCTCCTAATTATTAAGATGGTGGCCTTACAGACTGATTCTGTTTTCTGTTCTAGTTAAACTGTTTTAAAATGTTAGTGATTCATTCTCCTTGCAATTAGATGCAGCAGTCAGACTCTTTCCTACACTTCTGCGAAGTTTGTTGTGAAGAGGGGCAATGCAAGCACAGTATGGAGAAACAAGTCATGGATCCATAAAGAAAATCAATGGCAGTTACTTGGCAAAATACATTTGGAGATCCGGACTGGTATTTAATGCATGTCATTATCTATTTGCAGGAGACAAATGACACGAGGGAAAGCAGTTTCCTCCTGTCTGAGGAGAGCTCAAAAGATATTCTTCAACATTACACATTTCACTTCTTTTTTGTATTAAAAATCCAGGTCTCTAAAGATCTATGTCTTAAAATTGCCTCTGAAATGTAATGAGAGACACCAAGAAATCCTGGCACCACAAAACTCAGCGAAATGTATTTCCACTGCGGCTGTGCATAAATTTGTTCTTTGCTGAAGCTGAGCCTGAAAAGTGACTGATGTTTTTATGCCTTGTGTTTGCAGGGCTTTGAGGCTTATATTTCACAAGAGGTGCAGATGCACCACTGTTAGCTCATTGGAAGCTGCCGTGTTTACAAGGCTCAAACTGGCTGGGCTGTGTTTAATCCAAGTCAAGTCACAGAAGATTGTGTTCCAGCCTTCTAATCACCGTCCAAACTATATTTTGACATACGCTACTGCAGAGGAAACATTGTCTATTTGGGAAGGAAGAGCACAGCACCTCTTAATGTAGTAGGACTTGGTCTGAGGTCAAGCCAAGAAGTCAAGTCAGCAGGTGAGGGTCTGAACCACAGCGGGAGATGTTCAGGCATGGCCATAGCTGTGACATGGCTCGTGCAATGGCCCCGAAGGCAGGAGCCTGAGCTTAAAGGCAGCTCTGGAGAACCTCACAAGGCTTCTCACTGCACCACGCTCCGGTGCAGGCCTGGGATATGTATATCCGTACCAGAGCTGGCCTCAGACACAGGCAGCCAAGCCAAAAGGAAGGGAAGTGGCTGTGCTGAGGGCCCTGCCAGCAGCCTCCTTGACCCTGCAGGGGGCTGGGTTTGGAGAACCACATGCTGGGAAATGATCCGTGTGTTGTGCAAAGCCATGGGTGCTGGTCAGCTGGGGAGGCACCCTGGGGCAGCTCCAGGGTGGCTGTGCATTACAGGCATGGGTCAGCCCCAGCTTGGGGGTCGCAGGGGCCACTGAAGTATCATGGAGTGCCCAGGTCTGGGGGGCTGCTGAGCTCTGAATGCCACATTCCTACATGTGTTGGCTGTGGTGTTTGTTAAATGGTTGCTCTATGAGAAGGAAGCTTTTCTGTGGCCACAGCTGGCCAGTGCTTGTAGTGTACACCCGGAAAGGGTGTTTCTGTTGCCTGTCCTCTGACGAGCAATGCCTGTTGATAGCCAGCGGGCAGTGCCAGGAAGCACACCTAGAATATTTGCACTATCAGATCTTAAGGCTGGAAGAGATGGGGTTGCTGTAGCAAGACAAACGCCAGCCCTGTTGACTGAGCGGGCCTACACTGGAATGCAGGCAAGAAGAGAAACACCTCTGTTGTGATGTTAGCCATGGGCAAGGTTTTACAAGGATTTTGTTTGCTACGGAAGAAAATTTAATTTTGCTGGAGTTATAGAGAGCATCCAGTAATCCCACACAATTTCTCTTTCAGAGTCCTTGTTTCAGGTTGACTGGAGGAAGGCTCACACAGACATCATGGCACTGAGTCACAGTCTGGAGAGTCTGCAGTTGTAATGGCTAAACAGTTCATTCTTTTCCCCTGTTTTCAAATAGCAGCTTAGTTTCTGTAGGAGATCACAGATGACAGGAGAGGGAACACCGACGAAGTTGCCGAGTACTTCTGTCTTACAGTTCGCCTGGTATCCTTCACGTGCCAAATGCATGTTTCTCAAGGGCTTACGCCTTGAGAGCTCTGATGCTACCTAAGTGACAACACATTTGCCAAGCTTCTATATCTCCCCTATGTAACTGGTAGGGTAAGGGATAACACTGCCCGGGGACAGGTCAGCACTCCAAATGTCGGACAATGTGCATGCCTGCGCCAGTGTCTAAGCTCTGCTCCAGCCTCTGCCTTGCTAGGGACTGCTCCTCTCCTTGCCCTGCTATTGCAGCCTCCTTCCCTGTGGCCACCTGAGACCTCCTGGGCTCCGGCACCCGTTGTCCAGCTTGTGCAAAGAGACACACACAGTCTTATGATGCCTTACCCTGGCCAAATGCCTTTTCAGTTCCAGACTAAGGACGTCACCCGCAGGGACTCTGCCTGTGTCTCCCCTTCTTGTACCTCCTTTCACTCCTCAGGCCTTGCGATGCCTCTGGCTTCACCAAGTCTGGAAAATGTCTGTTTTACGGCTTTCTTCGCTACAGCTCTAGCCCTCCAAAATCGCCGTCATTTATCTCTCTGCATCATCCACTCTCCACCCATTTCAAATTCAATTGAAAGCACATTTTCTCCCTTGCCTGTGGTTCCTAAATTATACACCCAGCTCATTTCAAAATATCAATCCAGAAACTTGGCAAGGTGATTATTAATAACAGCTCTGTTCTTCTCTGGAGGAGAAATAATACTAGAAACATGTGAAATGTGTACACAGTTGTCATTCTCACTCTCCTCTTTTGCCAAACACTCTGTTCTTTGCAGGAAATAAAAACAATCCTACACCCAGTATTAAGTGGCTCAGACTGTGTAATCAGCAAGGAACCACACAGAACTAGGGCAGTATTCCTTCACATGATCTGAAACTCAGGGTGATCACCACCTTCTGCGATGAATTAGTGCTTGGCTATATGTAGATCGGCAGCACATATAGCTGAGATGACGAGCTGTATATACAGCAATCTGGAGCCCAGCTGGAGCTCGTGTGGTTTCTTCATTCACTTGTGTGGAACAGCGAAGTACATGATAGATATAAATATGCGTAGCTAGTCATGGCAAATTGTGCTTCAGCTATAATGAGGCTATTCATGATTTTATTCCAAAACTTCACATAGAAGGTGGGCCAGGGTTCCCAGGGACCCAGAGCTGCCCCACTGATAGCCCCCAAAGCAAAGCCCTGCAAGCACTGGGCTGGCAATGGGTTAGGTACATGTGTTTTTCTTTCTTCTTTTTCTTTTCCTACCTGTATTTATAGAACACATAGTAGAGTACTGAAGACTTTTTCATTGCCCATACTGCCACAGGACACACAGTGAAGAAGCTCTGGGGTCTCTCCCAAAGCAAACCTGCATATCCAGGGGAGCTAAGATCAGCAATCTGGGCATCCCTCCTCATCTCATGTTCCTGTGCCATCCCAGTGGGAACTGGGCTTGTGCTTCCCCAGTGCACACTAGGGAAAGGCGGCAGCTTTCCCAAGTCCTTTGGAGTCCTTTGGAGGACGAGGGTGGAATTGGAAGATGGGGGTACCTCTAACTCCTGTGGTAGAGCCACAGCAATGAGGGCCTCCCAGGGAAGGGAGGGAGAGTGAAATCCTCCAGGGATGGATGCATGCACAGAAAGGAATCTGTGTTTTCAGCCCTGCATGATAAGGGAGACCCAAAAAGCAATCGCTTTGTTTGGAGAGGAGGATAAAGTGTGAAAGAAGCTATAGAGGTATCCAGGAGCTTTCAGCTCTGAAGACTTGCCCTTGGAGTTGTGAGGCCCAGACTTCTTTGGTGGCATTTAGGAACTTTTAGGGAAAGAAGTGTTCGCACAGACAGGAGCCAGCCTGCTGCTCACCTTATCCAATAATGCCGAAATCTTCAGTTATCACAGGCCCAGTGCAACAGCCCCCTCCTGGCACCTCAGCCTTTAGGGTGCTGAGGATCTGTGTAAAGTATCTTGAAAACATGGGGTTTTAAAAATAAAACTACATAAATAGATTGTCTTATATCAGCAAGAGCCTCCGGAGGAGAAAGTCCAGTCATGGCAAGAACTTTTGGCTTTGTGCTACAACAGCCAGTGCTTGTCTGGCAGATAAAGCAGTGCTCTGTCTGCCCACGTTGCGCAATTGTTTCTCCAAATTATGGCTCACTGGCTCCACACCAGGTACCTCCCTCCCACACAAGTGTGGTTTTGTAAGAAGTGATACTCTTCAAGTGTTTAAAATGCAAGAGTTTAAAGGGAGTCAGCTATTGTTTGGAAGAGGCTGGCCAAGTACCTTGTTTTCTGCAGGGCTGTTGATAAGTTTCCACTTGAATGGAGTGGGAGTACAAGGTGCCCCACTGATAGCCCCCAAAGCAAAGCCCTGCAAGCACCCAGAGGATGGGAAAGGCACAGGCTGACAGTGAGCCTGTCCCCAGAACCTCCAGAGATCAGTCACTGCTCCTGCAGCCTTTCCTGGGGCTGCCTGTGCTGGGTCTGTCCATCACGGGAGGTGGGTTGTTACTGGGCCTCAGCTGAGCCACTGCACTTCGCCACCATGGGACACAAAGCTGCCAGGTCCCATGAGACATGAGCATCACTCCTCATGCTCCCTTTTCCATGGCTATCCTGCAGCATCACTGTGCCTTTCCCACCCTGAGCCCCCCACACCGCTCGTCACTGCCTGTGCAGAGCATGGCCCCTGGTTTCTGCAGTACTTGCAGAAGCCCACCTAGGTCACCCACTGCTTCCTACACGGTGCCAGAGGCTTTACACACAACCTGTCCTCGCAGAATGAGGGCCTCACACGAGCCAACACAAGGGCCGGACACACATCTGTTAGCTAAGTTGGTAAGTTAGATGCTTGTTTCACTTTGTGCACTGAAACTTCAGAGGCAGATAGCACCAGCAGAAACCACAGCCCCCTCTCCAAGAAAATGAAACACTGCAGGCCTCTTTTGCCAAGTTATTTGTTGCTGAAAGCCATGTTCACTCTTCCTCTGCCTTGGTGGGGACAGACCTGGATTTCGGAAAGCACTGCATTAGCCTGCTTCATGCAGATAGCTTGATTCGTGTTCGTTTATGACCGTGTACTCATCGAAGGCAGTGAAATTACACAGAGCAGTACTAAGCTTGAAAAAGATTTGTAGATGTAAAGCTTCCACTTCTAAAATATCAGTGCACCCCTTTTGCGGTTAGGACTTTTGCGCTATGTTCTCAGAACTGGAACCACGGAGAGTTGATGCCCCAGTGTATGGGCTTGATGCCACCTCGTGGTAGTTTCATGTCCTGATCTGCAAGGAAAGTTCATCGCTCGGCATGTTTCCCAGGCGTGTTCCTTATGAAAGACAAATGCAGTTTGGGGAAAGGACGAAGATGTTACAGATGTCCTGACATCTGTAGCGACAGCCCTTGCCCGTCACTGCCGATTTGCAGCTCTGACTCCAAACAGCATTGTTAATAAATGTTAGTACGAACTTAAAACACAGGGATTACAAATTATACTCAGTAACGTTGTGTGGAAATACCTACAGCATAGGGATGTGGCCACCAGAGAATATGCTGACACGTCCTGACATAAAAGTTTAGCCATAGTTACCTTACCATCTAACGACCTCAGGCAAACACTTCCACCTATTTTGCAGCTAGATTTGCAGATTTGGAGGAGCTCTTTTTTTCCCTTGGACAGCAACTTCTTTCTCCAGCAAGTAGTTATTATATTGTGCTAAGAGTGTAATAAAGTGCTGGGCTACACCACCCTTTTAAAAGCAGGACAGAAAAAGTTATAAAGAGTGGTGCCACTATTTCAACTGAGAATTGGCTCTTTCAAGAGAAAATTGGCTCTTCTACCCTCTCAGTACTTTAGCCTTATGACAGCTGAGAATGATTTGTCAGGAAAATTCATAGAGCATTTCAGCCTTTCATCCAGTAAATGGCCTATATGGCTTTTGTTTGCCCTTTGAACTGTGGAAAAGGTTCCATTTTGCAACTGCCAATGTATTCTTCAGATGTTATAATATAAAACTATCATGTTTATTGATTGAATAATCATGGACTATGTAAAAATTGTAGCAAAATGACTCCCTGTTGCATGCTTTTTTCCCAGCCTCAGGCATCCTCATATTCAAAATGGCATCACATCAGACCCTGCAGAAAAGCTAGAGGACAGCATAGCTGGGATGTTGCTGCAGCTGAGCTAATTACTCTTGGGTTTCAGCCTGGCTAATTAACTTCCATGTAGCACTATAATATCACAGTCATTTTGTTTTCAGTTCTGGAACTATCTTGGACAGTGTTAGTCTGGAGGGAAAGAACCTCTGCAAACCACACAGCTCCACAGTGCAATGCAGACATGTAATTTTGCTGTATACCTAAATGAAATTATTTTTGCAACAGCATGTAATGGAACCTTTAATGTTTAGGTGCTTGTCTGCAACTTGTTCACCAGACTGAACACATTCTGAATGTTTAAATCAAGCTGTTTGTTAGCCCGTTCACTAGCTGAAGGCATTAGACAGGATGCTACGTTCATATCTGTTTATACCACTTTCTGTTAAGTCCTATTTGACTAAAATCCTTGCTCTTCCCTTAAAATCTACACATTTGAATCTGATCACGATCCATGTACAAATCAGGGTGGAAAAATCAACTAGCACTAAAAAGACTTTCACAAATGCCCAGCTGAAAAGGCTTAAAAGGCTGAAGCTGCCGAGACAGTGAGTGAGCAACAATCTGGGTGGCAACAAGTCCTCTTTCTCTCACAAACGGACACAAAAAAAGTGCACACTGATATTTACCTGATTAAAAGGTATTTTCAGAAATTTTCAGGTTTTCCAGGGGAATGTTGCCGTTGACTGTGGATGTATTGCTTAGATGCCATGGTCTCAGGCCCTTGAATCTCTTCATGAGAGGGACCAACACCTTGACTGAAACTTGAGCTAGTGTAGCAGCTTGCCTCCAGAAGAATCACACATTTGGCAGTATGGCGAATAAGCATTACACATTTGTTGAGTTTTGTTTAAGTCACAGCAATCAAGACAAACAAAAGGCCTTAGTTGTATTTACCCTCACTTCCACAGCCAACAGATGTGAAGGGAGCAAAGAGGCATTCCAATTTAGGAGAAACACAACCCTCTGCCTGCTGTTCAGCAGAGAAAGAGGCATGATAATAAGGGAAATCCAGCTCAGGAGATGGCAACAGTGATTAAAATGAACACTAGTGAGCCTTTTTCCGCTGTAAAGACCAACTCTTAACTGTGTAATGCCTTTTCAAGGAGGGTGCAGAAGTGTTTAGGGCAGGATATCCACCCTGGCATCCAGCCTGTTGGAGAGGGTGCCGGTCCCGCTCCTGTCCCATCTGCCAGCTCTGGGCAGTGGCTGCAGACACCACAGGCTTTTGAAGATCTTGTCAGATGGCCATGTTTAGGTAACATGAATCCCATCGCACACCAGTCAGCCTCTGATCTGGTCTGTCAGTGATAAAGCCATCTGAATGTTCTGCCATCTGACTCCGGAAAGGACAAAACAGGCCAAACTTAACTGCTTCTGAAAATCTCAGCTCCTGCCTTCCTGTGCCCACCCAGGTTTTGGTTACAATCTGACCCTCAAATATAACCTTCCCCATGCCCTGCCTTCTCCTGCAGCTGCACTGTCTAGAAAGAATGGGATCTACCTGAGGGGACCCTGCACTACAGATCACCTATGACTCAAAGAGCATCTCAAGACTCAAGAACTGGTATTTTAGCTTTCTGCAGGGAGCTGATTATTCACGTTTTGTTTGCTGGTTCAACTTATTTTTAGTTGACAGAAACAGCTGTGAGGGGGAGAAGAAATAAGGAACAAAAGACGACAGCATCATTAACTTTTTAACTCAAAATGCTGCTCAATTAAAAGAAGCTAAATATTCCCTGTGCTCCTGGTACCATTTTTCTACGTCAGCAGCTGCTGTGCTCCCCAGGAACATTATGCGGTTTTATGGATGGAGGGGAGAGGTGGACCCGCATGGGAGAAAGTCTGTCCACAGCAGCTCATCCCCCACGGCCACTGCACTGGACGTGGGTCAGCACGAGGGCCTGCCAGTCCCAGCACAGCTAGCGTGGCGTGAGCTCAGAGAAGCCATCTAGCCACCCAAGTTCAGCTTCCCCAACCATAAAATGAGATCACGGGTGAGATTTCAAAGCCAACCCAACCCTTTGCAAGGGTGTATGTGCAGAGAAGCATCCAGAAGTTTGTATTATACCAATCAAAAGTGCTTGTAAAATCTGGGGTTGTCCTTAAACGAAGCTTGTACACACGTTACCAGGAAGAAACCCCAACTGTGCTGGGACTGACAATGTTTATTCAAGGTACACAATGTTGGGAGTTTCCAGCCACCAGAAATCGTGACACATTTTATGCCCCACTAAACAACAGCTCCTCTTCTTGCCGCTCTGTCCTAAAAGACTCAAAAGTCTTCAGGTGAGCTAAAGCAGTAACTGATTTTCTCTATGTTGCTTTGTTTGTCTGCCAGCCTTTTCAGCACACATCTTTATCACTTTGCCTTCTGAGGATCATCAGGACTTTCCTCTGAATACTTGACTCAGGTTTGAACTTTGACTGCGAATTGTCTTCCTAATTCCCCCTCACCCTCACGCAAGGCCATGCAGGGCAGGGCTCTGTGCTGTGGAGTGACGGGGCAACACTACAGCTCAGCATGTCAGAAATGCTCTGGGCAGCTCTGCTCCTTCCTCCCTGCTGCCCTTGCTCCAGCACTGACACCCTTAGGCCTCGGATACTTGGGGTGGAAGTAAATTCGGTGGAAATATAACACAAGTGTCCCTCAGTAGCTGCCTGGTGTAGCTCCCTCGGCTGGGCCGGGCCGAGCCTCGGTGCTAGAGCAGGTGGCTGGAGATGAGGCACCACTGAGGCTGGGAAAGCCGCTGCCACCCGGGGCCTAGAGGAGGAAGGGAACCGCGGCCCTCGCAGCGCGGGGCCCGGGCCAGGGCGCACGCTGCAGGCTGCCACCCCCGTGCTGAGCCAAGGGCTAGACGGCCGGATGGGAAGATGGCGGCGGCACTGAGGGGACCAGCCGCACAACCGGCGCCTGCTGCCATAGCAACGCCCCGCACGGGGACGGGGGGGGGCTCCCTGCGCCGCGCGCATGAGCCGCGCTGCCGCGCCCGGGGGGTGCTCGAACCGCCAACTGCCCCGATTCGAATTCGCATCCTCGGTGTCCAATCACAGCCCGCGGCGCGGGGAGAGCACCGCCTCTCGCCGCCCTTCCGACCAATCGCGAACTCTGCTGTGTTTAAAAAAAAAGTGCGCGAGGCTGGTAGGCGTCGCTCAGAGGACCTAGGCCAATCGAGGGTGGGGGACGGGGCCTGGGCGGGGCCCACCGCCGGCGCCTTCCCTGACCCTCGCTGAGCGTCGCGGGGCGTGGCTGCGGGCGGGGGCATGTCCATGCGGAGCCCCGCCCCTCCGTCGGCCTGTTCGGCCCCGCCCCTCGGCGCCCCTCACTTGCAGCCGGTCGGGGCGCGGCGGGTGCTGCCGGCCGTTCGGTCCCCGGGGACGCGCCGCGATGAAGGCGGGCGGTGAGTGCGGGCCTGGCCGCGGCCGGGCTCCGGCGGTCCCGCTTCATCCCTCTCCCTCCGCTCTGAGGAGCGCCGGCGGCCCCGCCGTGTGTTCTCCCCTACCCCACCCCCCCGCCCCGCGCCGAGCCCCTCCTGAGGGGCCTCTGAGGGCGGGACGGCCCCTGCCGCGGGTGGCGGACCCCGGCCGGGCCCCGCTGCGCCTCCCTCCGGCGCCTGAGGGCTGCGGGGCCGGTGGCGGCGGGGTGCGGGCGGCTGCGCGCCGGAATTCAAACGGCGGCGGCGCGGCTGGGGGCGGCCCGGCCCCCCAGGGTCTCCTGGCCCGGCGAGGGCTCGGCCGGGTGCCGCGGTCCGGCCCGGGGCTGCGCCTCTCCCGCTCGCTGCGGCTCCTCGGTTACCGCTGGCGGGTGGCCTCGAGCGCTGCGGCGCGGCTGAGCGCGTAGCCCGGTGCTGAGCCTGCGCCGGCCGCCGGGGTCACATAGAAGACGTCTGCCAACGGCTCTGGCGCGGATCGCTACGCGGGAGCCCCCCGGGCGCGTAAGGGAAGGTGGCCTTCGCCCCGGGGGTGCGTTCGGAGCGGGTCGAGCGTGTGTCCCCCAGTCCCCCTGCGGGGGCAGGGCTCGGACTGGGTGACCTCCAGAGGTCTCTTCCAGCCTAAATCGCTCGGGTTTTGTGAAGCAACAAAGTGAAATTTCCCCCCTGCTTTCAGACTGCCTCTTTTGTAATCGATTTTTCTCTTCCCCGAGTTGCCCGAGTACCCCACGCTCCCCAGTCATTTGGCTGTACGTATAGGCACACCACTGCAAAGTCCGTGTCTTTTTCATGGCAGTAATACTGCTGAATAAAACTGCAGTTTGCTACGGGAGGTGGAAGAGGATGTGAAGGATAGCAGTGTTCTGCCTTGTGTGCATCAAGGCAGTTTTTTTTATTTTTACGGGGATAGCTTTTTCATCAAAGACAGGTAACAAGTAGGGTCTGTGCTACTGGTGGGATGTTGGATGTTATTTTGTGTCAGTCTGGTGGTCCATCTCGTTAAACCTGAAGTGCTAAGGATGTTAATAGCACGTATGAACAGAAGACCAGGCATCAGCACAGTGGGCTTACAGATGCCTTAGGTATCTGCAGCCCCCTCTTGAGGATCATGCTTTTGAAAACCCAAATAACCTTCCCTTTGCAAACTGAAAAACCTGTGTTAAGTAATTAAGTATGATGCAGCAACTTCGCTTTGAACAAATTGTCCATAAACTTTGCATTAGCTATGGAGTTTGGACACTTGCTGGTTCTACGGGCTGGCGTGCTCATAGAGAGGAGAGGGTGAGACTGACCTCTCCATAAGTTTTTTTCCCTTTGCTGCATCTGCAGCTGGTAAGAGCTGCTGCTCTTATCTTCTCAAAGAGAAATGCAGCGTGTTGCTTCTCTGGTCCCTTGATGAAGTTGTGCGTGAAGGACTGGAGGTTAGTATGAGATCATGAGGCTTTCCATGTTAGGAGACATTGAACACCTAAAGTAGAAGGCCAGAGGGGAAGAAATATTAGTGGAGAATATTTTTTGCCTCAATAATGTTCTGTCTTCACCTTGACTATTCAGCCACCTTATATTTTCATTGTAAAAGAGAGCTTGAGAGTTGCAGCATTCTCTCAGCTTGTGCCTTCTGTGATCTTGTAAGACTACGTTACTGTGACTTGGTTTACCTCATAGATAATATGGGGTGGTTTGATATATTCATTGTACTAATACTTTGACTCTACTATTTTCATTTACATCAAAAAATATTCAAATTAATAATGAACTAGTGAAAATAGGGTAAGCAATGCTAGCATGTGCATGTTCCACAGTATTGGACTTTCTAGTGGAGACTGTATCCTTTATTAAACTTTTCTAGAAAAAAAATCAGTAAATAAATTTTCCAAGTGTAATCTCTTTGTATGAGACTTTAAACTGGGTTTGAAAAATGCAACTGAAGAATCTTCTGTAATAAAGATAAAGGACCTTAACATGGTCTTTTAATTCGTGGGACTCAAGCTTTTACTTCAGAATTATTATTCCCCCCCCCCTATGTTTGAAGGAGAATGTTCAGCCTTTTTCTTGCACGGAAATCAGCTTCTGTTGCTTGTATGGGCTGCTCCTGAGAGCTGTACGAGGCTGACATGGAAATGAGCACTGTTGGTGTCTGCACTGCTGCATGGCAGGGCTCTGAAAGGTACAGCATGAACCAGGATTGATTCAGAGGGTCCTGCTGGGATACCACTCTGAGGGTGATCCTTTGCTGCCATTTGTGAGCTGGAGGTGGGGAATGTGCTTTTTTCCCTCCTACCACCTTTCACAGATTTGAATTCCTGCCCCTGTTAGTCAGAGTGGGAGCACAGGGTTGGGGGCAGGCTCTTGGTGGCTGTCCCCAAGAGATGGAAAAGGGATTGGGCTTTCAACCATGGGATATGAGTCTCTACCAGCAAGCAGTACTCCCGTGCTGCGCTTGGGTTTGCCTTAGCTGTTAGATTGTTTTCCTCTCTTGGTGAATGCAGGCAGGGTAAACTGTCTTCATGAGGAACAGAAGATGTAGGTGATGTCTTAGTCTTTGCATTACAAGGTGCTGAAACTTAAAAAAAAGGGCTTCCTGGTTCTGCGGGATCTTCCATGATCACCCATGGCAGCAACTGGCTGCTTGGCTTGAGCTTGTTTGGTGGGTCTCAACTTCCTAATCTCTCTGGTGACATTCCAAGGACTGCTATCAACTGAGAAGGAGAAGCCGAGGTGTGGGGGAGGTAAATGAAGTTTTAGTAGTGACAGTTTAACTCAATGCAGTCAAATGATGGAGTTGGGGCATGGAGAATTTCTCCTCAATGAAGAGGACTTGAGTATAAGCTATCCCTTCTGAGCCTCTTGGCTTAATTGGCTAAATCGAACAAGTCACTGCTTTGTGGCTTAGCCTTATGGTGTTGTGTGACACGTGCTAAATTTCTCTATGACTGATAGAAGTTTGAAGAAATGTCCTATGCTGTGTAGTAAATAGGTATTCAAACACATTTATATATGTGCATATTCTGTAGTGCCTTCTTTCCTTGTGCTGTTCCATCACTAACTGAGGTGACCCCTGTTTTTTGTTTTCCAGTGATTCACTGTAGATGTTCCAGGTGTTTTTCCTTCCCTTCAAAGCGAAGGATAAGAAAACGGCCTCGAGTCCTGACGTTGTTAAGTCTGCCTGAAGATGTTCTGTTTCATGTTCTGAAAGGCCTTCCTGCTGAAGACATCCTCTCGGTCAGAGCTGTGAGTCTGCCACTGCTTCCCCGCTGTCACACACCATGGTTTATCTCTGCCTTTAGGAGCAAGGGCTGCACACAGAAAAGGCTGGCCTCTTGTGTCAGGGTAAACCCAGAGAAAACCAAAGGGTACACACAGTAATTAGATTTTTGCTATCCCAGCGGCAGTTTTATTTCTCAGTACTCAAGAAGATTAACAGCAGTATTTGAGTGCTCTGTGGGAATTGTCCTGCTAGATCACTGTGGCTGAACAAATTAGTTTGGTTTGGCATCTCTTGCCCTAATGATAATTAGGCAGGTAACAAGTTAATCTTAACTTCTGATTAATTAGTTACCTATCTAAAATTAGATTGCAAAGAACTATTTTTCTGTTGGTCCCTTTATTTTAGTAATTATTATTTTACGGTGTGTCCCCCCTTGCAGGTGCACTCGCATCTTAAATACCTTGTGGATAATCATGCTAGTGTTTGGGCATGTGCAAGTTTCCAAGAAATATGGCCTTCTCCACAGAATCTGAAGATGTTTGAAAGGTAAGCTTTAAGAATAAAATCTGTCTGACGTTGTAGAAGATGTTTGAAGGTACATACGTGTTTCTAATCAATCTTCACTGTAAGTGGGGGGGTCTGACGTTCCCTTTTTTGTAGAAGTCTTTGCTTAGGGTGATGAAGAATTGTTGATTTCATGTCTGAGCTGCAGCTTATAACTGCTCTCTAACTGGAGCAGGGCCCATTGCATATACTGAAGCTATGTCTCTTTAAGGGCATTAATATTCCATGTTGGAACACAACACATTATCTAAAATCTGTTACTGGTACTTCTCTATGAAGGCGCAGGTGAGATCAGAGGCTCAAGCATAACCGTATTTCGAAGCCCGAGTTGGCTTGGTCTTGTGTAAACGAGTATATTGAAAATAGGTAAATTTCAATATTAAAATGAGTGAATTTTGAAAGGGTAATGTTAAATCTGCTTAAAAAAGATGGAGAAGGTCTTTTTACCCTTCTCATTTGAAGGGGATCTGTCAGTTTAAAAGTCATAATTATTTTGCTTCTGATTATTGCTGCTTTGATGCATGTGTTATCTTCTTTCTGAAGAAGACTACTATGTGCACATCAGTTGGAAGGGAGGAGCACATGGGCTTGATGCATGTCCTTGAGGGTACAAGTACTAAAATGTATTACTGCATTCTGGCATTGGGGATGCTGCACGGGAATGGGAAACAATTCCTAGGGATTGTCTGATTTTCCTGGATATTGGCGTACAAAAGGCCACCAGCAAGAAAATCCTCAGCATAACTTAGGTTTAACTTCTGCAGTGAAAGCACGTATGCTTATGGTTTGTGGTTACCAAATTCACAGTCTGACCTCCACGGAAGTAAAGTGTTTGAAGATGTGGGCCTGGAAGCAGCTACTGATTTCAACCTCTAGTATCTTCTCTGTTTCCCATTCAGGGCTGCTGAAAGGGGTAACTTTGAAGCTGCTGTGAAGCTGGGGATAGCGTACCTGTACAATGAAGGCTGTAAGTGTGGAAGCTTGTACTCAGGTCTTTGGCATGACAGAAGGAAATGTGGATGAGCTAAAGGCTTACATATAGATACACATCAAACTAGTTGTCTCACTGTAAAGTCAGATCAAACTAGTTGTCTCACTGTAAAGTCAGCACTCTTACTGGCTGCTTACAAAGCTCTTTCTCCTGTATCTCAAACCCTGATGCTTTTGTACCCAGATTCTAGAGCAGTGAAGTGCAGGGGCAGTTTGCAGTCTTCAGTGGGTGGTCAGGTCTCATTTACCAAGATGCCTCTTCAGTTGTACCTTTTGGTGCAGGCCACTAAATGCTGGTCGCTAAACTGCTAGGTGTTAAATGATAGTATAGTGCACAGCTCTTCTAGAAAAGAAGTCAATGCATAGTTTATGAATTCATATTTAGAAGTTATCCTCTGAAAACTTCTGATCGAACTTGGCTACTTAACCTAGTGTGATAAATGTGCTAAAAGGGACTGACAGCTGAGAGGAGAAGCCTCCTTGCAGAGGGATTTGCATACCAGTTTGTACGCTGACAGAAATTAATGTTGCTTTGAGTGTTGATTTGCAGAACACCACCTTCCCAGCTTAGGGTTTTATGTTCCTAAAGACTGATTTTGTAGTAAGATTTCTCTTATTTTGTTGTCTGCATGATTTTTAAGGCTCTAGAGGGAAGACGTTGTTCAATCTTTTCCTGATTGTATCCTGTTGTCTGTCTTAGCCTGACTAAATGCCAAGCAGGTGTTATGAATAAACTTTAAATGATTTCTAGCTTTTTTTTTTTGTTCAGTGTCCATCTCCGATGAGGGTCGTGCAGAAGTGAATGGATTAAAGGCATCTCACTTCTTCAGTCTGGCGGAGCGTTTGAATGTGTGCGCAGCCCCATTTATCTGGCTTTTTATCCGTCCTCCCTGGTCGTTGAGTGGAAGCTGTTGTAAAGCTGTGGTCTATGAGAGTCTCAAAGCAGAGTGTCAGTTGGAGAAAGTAAGATTTATTTCTGCCCTTGACTTTAACATAGGCTAATAGCAGCATCTAGTTATTTTAGAAAAAATATTTTTGTTCCCCCAAGGAGCTCCTGTACTCCTGTTGCTTCATTGACTGTGGATCAATCGTTTCAATGAATTTATTGAAATGATACACTTGGTATATCCTGAGTGCCGGAGGCTTGTACTGTCTCTTCCGAGAGATTCAGTACTGTCTTAAATAAACAAAACATTGAGAGAAGCAAAGAGGAGGAATGATTGAAAGGCAAACAAAATTGTAGTCTGGAATTACTAGCAAAAGTTTGCTGTTGTTCTTTGTGTATCTTTAACAATGCTTTATCTTAATGCTTTCTTCAGGCTCAAAAAGGATCTATTCTCCACTGCTTGGCTAAGGTCTTGAGTCTCTTTGAGGTGAGCAGTGTTTCTGATCTGATGTATTTGAATGCTTTTATTGGTGATCCTAATGCTGTTTACCTTGGTTACTAAAAAAAACCAACAGCCAAATGATCTTATATTCCTCAAGCGGCCTAGGATTTCTGTTCTCGTGAGTTTAATTTACTGGTTGTTTAAAGGAACATTATCGACTTAGTTTATTGCATTTTACAAACTGTGAAACTAATTTTGGCTTCATCATGGGCTTGCAGTGTGTTCAGGTCTCAAAGGAAGACTTCCAGTCATAATGCATGTAAAAAAGAAATAATTCTTCAGTGGCAAGCAAGCCAAAAAGCTTTTGTCTAGCTGAGGAAAACTGCTAAGTGCTTCCTGAGCCTGGATCTTCAAATGGGAGGACCCCTCGTAGTCTGGAGGGGACTCACAGAATCAGTTGATTCTGCTCTCTAGCATTCAGTACAGAGCTGTTCTGTAGCTTCTGAATTATTGAGATCTGGCATCTAGTTGGCTGAACAGCAAAAATGCTATCATGCCTTTTTTTCTTAGGATGAAGAAAAAAGAAAACAATCCCTTGAAATGTTTGAAGAATCTTCAAAGCAGGGTTGTTTAATTAGCTCCTACCTCCTTTGGGAAAGTAACAGAAAGGCTGCTGTAAGTAGTGGGGTTTTGTCTCAACTTTTTCACTGTAACTTCTGGAGCTCTGGTATGTGCAATGAATTTACACAGAAAGAAATTGCTCTTCCTCAGAGCTTAGCACTCTCCTTGTTTATGAAGAAGGTAAGAACTCTCTTAGATGAGCTTTGGTATCTGCCTTGGTGTTTAAAGTGAGTGGGTCTACAAGCAGCTGCAGCCAAGATGCAAGCCGAAGTTTCTTTATACGAACTCTAAAGGCATAGGCACTGCTGGCTAGCGATTGTGTGGCTCACGTGGGAACAGGACGGGGGAGACTGCCTGCATTGTCATTAATAAATCTGCCAAAGCTGTCATGTTGGAATCCCAAGTGACCTGTCTCGTTTCCTGTGAGAGCTGGGGCAAGAACTGAAAATACTTTCCTAAAAACTTTGTCATCATGATGAGAAACAGACTGGTTGCTGAAATAATAAATGTACCCACAGGCAGTGTTTTTTCCCTGAATATTAGTACTACAATCCTTTTGTTTGTTGTATAAAGGTAATGGTTTTTTAAATCTGTTTACATTCCTCTCTGTAGATGTCAGATCCTGGCAGATACCTCCAAAGTCTCAGGAAGCTACGAGACTATGCAGCAAAGGGCTGCTGGGAAGCACAGGTAAGACTGGCTTTTCTCAGGAAAACAGTCTTTATTCGGTCTTCTCTATGCTGCTGTTGTAGGTTTAGACTCCTCCCTTTAGAATCATTCAGCAGGTTAAAATTGCTGAATGATGCCTATATATGCGTGTGTATTTAGTCTGCAGTTCCCTCTGCACATCTGTGGTACGACCTGAGTAAAGATACGTCTTTTGATGGACTTAACAGCCTGCCCAAAATAATGTGTGTGTTCAACATTTAAGCCAAACTAAGAACTGACTCAAGTAGTTTGTCATGCTCACTGTTTTCAGCAGGAATGTTAACAAGACCATCCTGTACTGCCTTAGTTGCCATTTGGTAAAAAAAAAAAAAATACTTTGTGTTCTCTCTACTACAGATAGCTTTAGCCAAAGCTTGTGGGAATGGAAACCAACTAGGATTAGAAGCTAAATCATCCAGTGAAATGGTGTCTCAAATCTTTCAAGCTTCCCTTCCTGTCAGCAAGCAAAGTATCTTCACTGTGCAGAAAGGAATGAATGAAACAATGAGGTAAAAACTCAGATCCAGGAGTCAGGCCACACAGCAGAAACCACTGCTTATTTCCCTCTGCATCTGAAGAGGGAAATAAATCTAGAACGAGGTCTGCTGGAAGAGGGAATTTTTTGCTTTGCTTCCTCTGATGCATTACGTACAATCAGAGAAAAGCTTCCTCTGCAAAGCGTCCTATATCAGAGCCCTTCAAGCCCTGATGAAGAGCTGAAATTAGGTGTGTGAGGTTTTTTTCTGGACTGTAAGTTCTTGCATTTGTTGAGACTAATAAGTTCAAGAACTGGAGGCACTGTTTAACCTGTTGGAGCTGTAGTTAACTCTAGTTACCTTAGGTGGCCTTTAGCCTCCTAATTGATATGCCCTACCCTTTTTTTGTGCAAGTGCCTGTTATAGGATAGTTTCTAACTCCATTTCACAGACAACTCAGGCAGACTGTTGACCCTTCAGAGAGTTACAGGCTTCCTAGTTGCAAATCCTTATCTTAGTGCAATGTGTCATTTTTCTGAAAATTCTTTTGGTGAAATTCCCTGGCTTGGAACTTTTGAGTGGAGCAGAGCCTTGGTAACTAGGCATGGGGTGGGGGGGTGGGGTGTTCAGCACAGGTTTGAATGGCTTCTAACTGTGCAGATTATGTCTCTCTTCCCTGTCTAGGTACATCCTGATTGATTGGCTGGTAGAAGTGGCTACCATGAAAGACTTTTCTAGCCTATGCCTTCACATGACAGTGGGATGCGTGGATCGTTATTTGAAGCTGAGACCTGTACCTCGGGCTCAACTCCAACTTTTGGGAATAGCCTGCATGGTCATTTGCACACGGTAGGGGTCCTGACTGGTGAACAGAGGTGATATTCTGGTCATTCAAATTAATTTCTGCAGCGTAAGCTTTATTTCCCCCCTTGCTAGTAGTAATACTGGAGAGAATCTTTGGCTTCCTTCTATGTTGCCTGCTGCTTGAACTGTGTTCATATACAAACACAGCCTCTGCAAATGAGACGCAAAATGTAATTCCTTGAACATGTTCTTGGTATATCCATAAGAACGAAAAAAATCCTCTGTAGTGGTGGTTTAGTCAAAATGCATTCCATCACCAACTGAAGGCTTTCACACCATATTATCATGAGTAACCCTGTAAGGAACAACTGCAGTGGTGGTGTTACATAGTTTAGTCTGTTATGCTCTGGTGTACTGCATGGTGTGGTGGAAAATTATTGTTCTGTGTTAGTTACCTTAATGTCTTGCATCTCAACCGAGGAGAGGTTTCATAAAATGAGGAATCTGGAACAATTTAGTAGGAGATTCTACTTTAAAGATTAAATAAATGAAGAGTTGCTTTTCTTTTTCCTGGTCTATACGTAGGAAAGTACCGTATAAAGCTGTTTAACTCTTTGGTCTTCTTAGGTGCATTTTTCTGCCCTAAAAACATTAGTGCAGAGGTGCACAAATTCCCTTTCTTCTGGGGCTAACTGTTCATATTATTTAATATTGCAGCTTCATCAGCAAAGAGATCTTGACAATACGGGAAGCTGTGTGGCTAACGGACAACACATACAAGTATGAGGACTTGGTCAGAATGATGGGCGAAATCATTTCTGCCCTGGAAGGAAAGATAAGGGTGAGTTTGCAAAGCAGATGGAGTATGTCACCCCTTGGGTTGCTATTAAAGTCGGACTGTTGTAATTAGCACTTCTCCTTAGGTAGGATGTTGGGGGTTTATGTGAGTGTTCGCAATCAGCTGTGGAGACCATGCATATTGCAAAGCATGAGATACAAAGCCCTCTGCCTTTCTGTGGAGATTAAAATTTAAGTTTTAAGAGGCCATTTATTCTTTCCTGGAGAATGTTTCAATGTCAGTGTAGTAGTTAACAAAACAAACAAACAAACAAAAAAAAACCAACAAACACATAAAACCCAACCAACCATAAAACCACAAACCTAATGTAATGAAAACAGCGTCTCCTGGAAACAATTGTTCTAAATACTTGGTGCTCATCTTGTATTTCCAACCCCTGTTCTCCTTTTTTGCACTAGATACCTACCATTGTGGACTACAAAGACGTATTGTCAAACATAGTCTCACTAGAGAGAAGAACTCTTCACCTTTACAGCTTCATTTGTGAACTGTCACTCTTAAACACAAGCCTTTGTGTGTATTCCCCAGCTCAGCTGGCTGCTGGAGCACTACTGCTGGCTAAGATACTACATAGGCAAGGTAAGGAGCCTTACCTTAAGAGGAGCTGCAGCATGGTATGTCAGTTTGCCTTGTCTTTTTAGGGAGCCTTTGGGGTTTGGGAGGGGGGTTTTTTTGTGTTACTCTGTCTTTAGGCAGGATGTTCCAGTCACTTGGCTAGGGGGGAGCAGAGAAGAGGGAGACGGGTATAAGTCTTCAAAATGAAGAGTTGAGTTCAGTCTGTCTGACCTCCTTAATAGCTCTGATGAACAAGAGTATCACCATCAGACCATGCAAGCTTTGTGTGTAAATGAGACTTTGGCAGGTAGTCCTGTCCTTGAAACGAATAGTGAACTTGAACAAACTACGTACAGGCATAAGCGTGTAAAGATCATTATCTTTATCCCATTAAAAAATAAACAATCTGATTACAGAACTACCAAGCTTCATGAAATGGTAATATATACTCTCTTCTCCAGCACACCCCTGGACCAGCCAGCTGTCTGAGTGCACCGGTTTCTCTCTCGAAGACCTGTTGTCCTGTGTGCTAAGCCTCTACCAAAAGTGGTAAGTTTTGGAACTCTTTTGGGAGGGCACATGAGTACTTGGATTCCAGCTCTTGCAGATGTGCTACATCTATACAGTCAGCCCTTCCAGTGAAGGAGGTGGCTTTGGGAAACTGCCTTGTCACACCCCCACGAGGCACTAAGGCCTAGGGGCCAGCTCAGGGACAGCTATTCTATTTCTCACAACTGGTTGTGGCCCTGGGTTACAGTAAATGTGATTCTCCTTGAGGCTTGACAGGTTTCAGCTTGCTAAACAGCACTATTTTCAGAAGGCTGCAGTTGGCTTATTGGTGAGCTTCAGAAGGAGTTCCAGGGGCAAAAGTAGCTCATTCTTTAAGGAGTAGAAGGCAAGTATCTTGTTTACCTCAAGGAACAGAAAAGGAATTACATGCTTATATGGTCAGAAACCCAGTGCCCTGGCTAGGTGCTTAGCAACTCTGTTGAAACACCAACTTCCTTAGCACAGAGCTGGGATGGACAGAAGGGAAGTACTTAAACTGACAGGTTTTGTTACTGTTGTTTCATATAAGCCATTCTAAGATAGGGGCTTTAATCTTTCCAGTTTCCATGACGATGTCCCAAAGGATTATAGGCAGGTGTCCTTAACTGCTGTGAAACAACGATTTGAAGATGAGCGTTATGAAGAAATAGGCAAAGAAAAGGTGGGTGTGCTCTTGGTCTTCATTTGCTGATGTCTGACACCCAGAGCAAAGCTACTATATGGTAGGATGTAGTAAACTTCAAGTGATGGGAAGTGGGTTCTAACTTCAGACTTTTGGAGGACAGAATATCTAAATAAAGTGGTAATTTTAAACTTGAAGTGCTCTGTTTGGCTATGTGTAGGAAGAACTTGTTGGGATAGATTTCTCCTAGAAAATAAATAGCCGCCTCCTCGCTATTTATTCCTTCTGGGAATCCCATGGTCTAATTCTTACTGGCTCTTAGGTATTTTTTTTTATTATTATTATTTCTTTTTATCAGATGATGAGTTACAGCCAGCTCTGTTCATTGTTGGGTGTGAAACAGGAGGACCCAGAGCCCAGCCCCTTGCACACAAATGCGGTGGAGATTCAGACTTTCCTTAGCTCTCCCTCTGGAAAGAGAACTAAAAGGCTAGTATAACTCACTGCTGTAAATGTCTGTGGAGTCTAGCACGAGCCTTTCCTCCTCTCTGGTATCCTGAGGTTTCATTCTTAAATATGATCCATTTTTCTGTAAATACCTTGACATAAAAGACCTGAAAGAAGACTTGGCTTTTAAGGTGTGACTTGGATTTTCTTGCTGCAGGAGGAGGGAAGACAGCATTAAGGATGACAGAGGCAGCTTTGTGACCACACCCACAGCAGAGCTATCCACCCAGGAAGAAAGTCTTCTAGATAACTTCCTAGACTGGAGTTTGGATTCCTGCTCTGGCTATGAAGGTGATCAGGAAAGTGAAGGCGAGCGAGATGGAGACGGTGAGAGTTTTATTCTGCTTATAAAAAGTGGTCAAGACAATTAAAACTTGCCTCTTCATCTTTGCTTAAAACTGTTCCTCAGGCAACAGAAGCCTGAACTTCCAACTGAAGACCAGTTGGAATCACCCTCCCCCTTCCCCAGTGGTTGAAATTGTTAAATATTTTAGATCTATACATCTGTTCTCTTTCTTTATACTGCTTCAGAGCATGAAGAGCTTTTACAGCTGCTTGGTATTTCAAAGCGAGTCTGTTTTCAGATGCCGCTGATAGTGGGCCATTCATCACGTGTGGCCCACTGTGTTAGAAACACTGTTAGTACCTGTTTGTTTTGCTGACGCTGGGACTGGCTGTTCCATTTTCTGAACAACTCTTAGTACCTACCCAAACAGTCTGAGGCAGGGAGGGGGGAAGCTACTGTTTTAAATGAGGGTGAACTTAGTGCTCTACTGTCCCCTCCGTGTGCAAGTAGATGTAAGATTTACACTCTCGCTTGTTTTTTTTTTTTTTTTTCTGCTGGATTCTGTGATTCTCAATGCCTGCTTGGTGTTGCCCACATCAAAATTCACCTTTTTATCACCCTGCAGTGACAAGTCCCAGTGGGATCTTGGACATGACGGTGGTCTATATGGACCCTGGAGAGCACTGCTGTCAGGACTCCAGCGATGAAGACAACCTAGCTGTAGAGTGGGATGTGGATGCAGCACCACCGAGGGAGGCTAAGCTGCTGGGTGACACTCGCAGCCTCTCAGTATATTTCACCCCAAGAAATCCTAACCTGGAAGGGAGCTCAGGCTACTCTTCCATCAACAGTGCCAGTCCTACATCCTCTGTAGAAGGCAACCTTGGAGTACCTCTCAAACCTACCTCAGCACTGTCTCTGGGCAGTGCCATGAAGAAGGAGCCATGCCCGCCTCATTACTTGGAATCATGTTTACAGTCAGCCTGTGCTAGGCCTAGTGATGGCAAGTGTGACAGAAGGCAAGTCAAGCGAAAAAATGTGGCAGAACACAGTGAAGAAAGGGTGAACTTGGGCTTCTTAAGCCTCTGACTTCTTCATGCTCTTTACTTTTCTAGGATTCCTGCAAACAGTATTTCCGCTGTAGGCATACAGGGATGATAGCAAATTAACTGTCAATACCTCCAAAAAGAGCCTTTCCCCTCTTTTGCCTATGCCTATCCTGTAATTATGTAGCTCACTTCTGGGCCATTTCCTTCCCTGATAGCTGCCTTTTTAAAGTATTCCCTATTATGTGATCCTCTGCAACTTAAGATTCTTCTTCACCTATGAAACTTTATAGTTCGTTTTTCTCATACCTCTCCAGTTACCCCTTGGTAATAGAAAAGAACTTGTCATGTCCCTCGCTTCACTGTGAGGCCTGGCACTATGAAAGAAAGGCACTGACTCTGGTTCTCAAGTTACTGGATGTAACACTATGCTTGAATTCTTCCACTTGAAAGACCTATTTTTTTTTTTTTTGAGGTTATGCTGCCTTTTCCTTCTGGCCAGGTACTGTCTCGCTCAGCTGGTGCTTCCCTCTTCTATGTATTGATCATTTGCTGCACTGATACAAGGTCTTTATGGATACAATCAAGAGGTAAACAAAGGCTCACTGCAGGTCTGAGCTTTTTTACCTACCTCAGATGGTTTAAAGCCCTATTTGCCTCTGGCTCTAATTGCCATGTTTTCCTTACCTGAAAAAAATCCTCCTTCTGTGCCTTAATGCTTCACTGCCCAGTACTATAATGTGACTCTGTGAACTGTCAGTCTCTGCTGGAACCGTGTGGTGGAACTGCCACCTCTGGCCAGTGGCTCAATTTCATTTCCTGTCTTGCACAGTCTTCCTTGCTATTTCTATTAATGTGTCCTCAAGGAAAGTACAAATCATGTGAACACTAGAAACAGGCAGTAGTGCAGTAAGGGCAGGCAATGTGTCTTACTGAAGGCCCTATTTTAAGCCTTGCTACTGGCTCCTCACCTGCAAGGGCAGCATATGCTTTTTCTACTAGGTGCTGCTTCAACAATTTGAAGAAACCACCTCCACTGACCTCAGCCTAGCAAGCCTGGCTTAAAGCTCCTTCAGCCTGTGAACATTAGGAGAAGGGCCTTCTATTTACAAACAGGTAGCAAACATTGAAATACCAAGGTACAAGACTTCCAGGAGACATCAATGAATTTAACACTGGAACTGGACCCCTCCTTTGTTAGAAGTTACTGTGGCAGATGGCAACAGTTCAGATACACACAGTATAGTGACTTTTTTATAAAATTTTTTTAATATAGATGGCTCACTGTCTTACTTCAATGACTGGTAACCCACTCACATATTGCATTGGCCTGGGAGAACTGATGGGATGTTTGGAGATGAGGTTAAGAACTTGGCTAAGCTGGAGCAGGGGCTGCATGTAGGCTATTTACATTAATATCATGAGCAGCTAGGAGAACACCCTGCACAACAAGTAGCACAGGGCTCAAATCACCATCACAACTCTACAGCCATCCCAGAAAAAAAGCCTCCAGAAGGGCCTTGAGCATGCCAAATAACCAACAGAGCCTTGGGTGCTTGTCGACAAAGTTTATTACAAAACTATGTACTACCACTATAGTAAAAAAAAAAAAAAATCAATCCCTGATTTAGTTATTCTGTGCCAGGCTTCACCCTTCTCCCAGTAAGCAGTTCTCCAGCTACTGCTTACAATGACCTGCCATGCAGGGGTGTCTTCACATTAACTTGTTATAGCAGCAGCTCAAAATTCAGCGTGTGGGTCACATTAAAATCGGAAGAAAACACTTATAAAAAACATCTAAGTTCTAAAACAGGTAGAAAAAGTTAAATAACTGCGGGAAAGGCCTTGCACTGCAGAAAGCTTTGAACCCTTTTCCTGTACATGTTTTCTTGATCTGAAAGAAAAGGCAACAAAATGAGACTATTAAATCAGTTCAATCCCTTCCCAGGAAGGGTAAATTATGTGATGAGGAGCTAGCTCTGCCCTCCTGGATCTTGCTGCTTAATCCAGGCACCACGGCTGATGCAGCCCTGGACTAAAAGCCAGATCTGTCTGTATCAAGCCTCAATCTTGGAGGTGCCTCATGGATAGAGCAGAGCACCTGGGGCTAGAAAGCCACCACTTACTGCCCCAGGCCCAAGGCAACAAAACCAGAACTACAAGAAAACCCAAAAGCAACAGCCTAGAGCCTCAGTTCTTTTATAAAAGGACTAGATTGCATCAGTGTGCATTTTGTTAACACCTCCATACCCCTGCAGACCATTCAGCCTTTGCTTTATTAAGCCTTGCTGTACTCCTCCAAGGGCAAGTATTTCCAGAGAAAATTGAGAAAACACATGCTGTAACACAGGCTAAGCCTAGCTTTGTGTAGCACTGGACTGGTCTCTTAATAGGGAATGCTGAAGGGCCAGTGGTCCTTCCCCACATCAGGAGGGGCACCGAGGTCTCACCTGGAGCGATGTCACAGACCAGCTGGCCCTGTCCCCATCTCCTAACTGCTGCCCGCAGCAGCAGCAGCCCGGGGCACGCGGAGCAGGTCAGCAGCACAGGGGGACCAGTGCTTTGGCCTGCTGCAATCCAAACTACTGGCACTTACTTAGGGCACCATTTTGATATCCACAGAGTCATAAGCTGAAGCTTTCATCTTTTCCAGTGGCTTCTTGAAGAGCTGCCGTAGCGCCTCATAGTCAGGCTTCTCCTCGTACCCTAGTGCCATCACTTGCTGCAGGTAGCTCTGTAGGGCATCTGCAAAGCAAGGAACATCACTGCATGGAGCAGCACATCAACACCAGTTCTTTACAAAGCTGCTAAATGGCCACCTCAGACTGCTGGGCCTGCAGATGGGTCACCCACCCACCCACCTCAGCCAGCTACAGAGAAAGGAAAGCAAAACCGAAGACTAATATGGAGCTCAGAGACAGGATGGGGAAATGACCTCTAGCCCCAAATACTGAATTTTTAAAATCACCAGAACGCTTGCCCCTTCAGCAAGGCTCATCAATACAGATACTGGGTAGCAGCCCCCCTTATTTTGCTGTGAAGAAAACAAGGGATTTGCTCACAGGAAGAGCCTGTCAACCAGTCCATGCAATGCTTGGTCACCATTGCCAGTGGAAGCCATGCTGGACTAGCACCTCAGCACAGAAAAGGTTCTCATTTCAGGTACAGTCAATCCTCCCTCCTCAAGTCCAACCATCGCAGAGAGCAAGTCCATACCTGGAATGGATCTCTGCCTGAAGCATAGTTGAAGAAGGCATTTCACATCTGCTCTGTACCTGGAATAATTAGTGGAGAGTGCTGTCAGATGAGAAGCAATGGAGCGGGCACATGAACAGCCTGTCTTTGGCAATAAGGACAAAAAAATAAAAACAGGCTGAATTCAGATGGCTACGTTCTGAACAGAGCAGGAATCGGGGTTCATCAAACACCCTTTGGCCAGGTTCAACCTTTACAGTGGGATTTACCCACATCCCAACAGCGTACTGTGACTGAGTGATTTCAGTCACAAAACCTCCCTCACTGCTTCCTGCTCAGCATTTCCCAAAAAAAGCAGATGATTTCTCCTACTTTTCTTTCTTCTCCACCACAGTTTCTACTTTGTCCAGCTCATCAGACCAAGGCAAGAAGCCACAGAGCCATTTCAGCAGACAGTAGCCCAGAGATTCCAAGTCACTCCGGCGAGATGGTCCTGATAGGAAGGAAGAGATATTCACATGTGAAAAAAGTTTGGCAGCCACCCAGAAGAGGCCCAGGCTAGCATCCCTTCCAAAAGCAAGTAAGGACTCCAGCACTCACTGCACAACCTTACAAGTCTCTATTTCAGGTGCCTCTTCTGTAAAACAGGCAACCTAATGAAGGGGTACAAGTCTAAAGAGCATAAGAAATGCAAGAGCTTTGTTAAAATGTGCTCTAGGATATTGATACTTCTGGGAGCCTGCAAACTCACACAGTTGAGGAATTGCCTTCCAGCCTCTGGAGGAAGACTTGCCCAGTCTGAACACTGGGAGAGAACAGTCACATCCCAGCCAGGAGAGGAATTGGCTAATTTAAAAGCCTTTCCAGGTCTCATTGCTTCAAGGTCAGAGCAGAGCTTGCTGCAAATCTGTTTCAGGAAGGGATCCAGCCTGGCTTTAAACAGATCCATGCTAAGCCAGCATGAAGCAGCCCTGTCTTCTATTCCTCACATGCTTGCAGTAGCCAAGGCTCCAGATGGAGCAGGAACATCCCTGCACCTCTTGCCACAGTGGCCGAGTGACCTGGCAAGCCTGAACACAGCAGCCCAGAGAGAGGCAAGACTAAGCAGCAATAACAGAAACACCAGCAGGGAGCCCTAGCTCCAGCAAACACTGCCACAGTTAACAGCTCCAGCTGAGGTTTGCTGGCTTGTGTCAGAAACCAGGACTCACCTGCTCCCTTGTGGCTGTCCAGACTGATAAACTCCATCGTGCCTTCATGAGGGGTCCTGCTGCCTTCACGGTGAGCCACGTGCTTCCCTCCTGGGCAGTAACGAAACGCAAAGCAATAGCCTGCTAGGGTCACCTGGAAGACGTCAGGAAGTACATGTCTGTGTGTGCATGGTGTGAATTCTGCTTACAGCGCAGCCCACAATCCCACACTACAGCACCTGCCTGAGCACCATGGTCTGCCCTGCTCCCCTGCCCAGCAGCAGGAACCTGGGTCTTGCTCTGTCCCGTTTCCCGTTTCACAAGCCCACTTCCACTGCCATTTCCCCACAGCACGGCTCCTGCTCCCTACCTGTGTGAGGTCAGCTGGGTTCAAATAGATGTTCTCAGCTGTGACGTCCCCATGCACATACTCATTTTCATGAATGTACTCCAGGCAGTCTAGCTAGGAGTAAACAGAAGAGGCGACCATATCAGAACCACACAGACTCCCTCAGCACCCTGGCTATCACTGAGCTGGACCCTCCCCAGTTCCCCGCAGCTGTGTGGAAGAGCACAATGAGCACATCTCCGAGCCTCTACTGTTCAAGTGTCAGGTGTCATTCTCCTCACCCCACAATCCTTCAAGGTGACCTATTGCTCAAAAGATGTTACTCAAGTTTACAACAGGCTCAAGAGATGCTACATGAGGACCCCAGCCAAGCCCCTGGCTCCACTTATAAAACACCTTTGAAAGAGCCACGGGAAAAGTTATAGGTCTTTTCTGCAAAAGTCTCTTAGCATTGGTTCTCTACATACCAGCCGGACTACGATCTGAAAAGCTGCCTTCTCCTTCAGCACGTGTAAGCCATCATTCAGGACGGACTGAAGAGTTCGCCCTAAGTCAGAGAACACCAAAAACCTACAAGAGACAAGGGTTTAGCATGCAGCAGCACCAACCCGACTTGAAAACCCTGGAACAGACACTCGTCAAGTGATCCACCTGGATTAGACCCCCCCTTCGACTCCCAAGTTGACCTAGGCAAGTATTTCCTCAACTTTGGTCACAGAAAACTTCTTGAAAAGGAAACATGCTGATCATGTTGCACATATACAGCTGAAACCCTTCATGCTAAGCTTAAAAGGTGGCAGTAAGGCATGCCCTGGCCTGAGGGGCAGAAGCAGCAAAAGCAATGACTTCACCAGAACCACAAGGACTGAAGGAACCAGAGTAGTAAGAGAGGCAACCCATTTGTTAATGAGATGGGAGCAGTGCATAAGGTTAGGAGCCCAGGAACAATGAGAAAAAAATAGCAGACAGCTAGGAGAGAAATGGGAAAGTCCAGGAAGATGGCAGTTGACAAAAGAGCTCAGCTGTGCCCCTCGCAGTCAGCTCACCTGTAGCTATCTGCATGCAGTCCAAAGCCAACGCAACTGGGGATTCCCAGCAATGGCACAGAGTGCCACTTCTTCCACTTCTCCACTAGAAGGGGAGAGAAGAGGACAGAGTGTAGCAGATGCTGCAAAGGAGCTCCACAACGAAGGAGCTAAGTCCAGGGTGCCCTTTTCTTGGAGGCCTGCTCTGCCCTGAGCAGCTCACAGCTGGAAGCCTCTCTCCTACTGACTGTCCCACAACCACTGGCCTAACTTGCTGGGGAATTGGCAGGTCAGTGTGCGCAGCATGGCAGAGCAACAATAAGATGGAAAATAAGATGCTGGGAATACCAGAGCAGGCTAAGGATGTGGTTGCTATAGGGCTAGGCAGAACAAGAAGTGGGGGGAGAGAGGGGGATGGAGAAGCAGATTTTTAGAGTCCTCTCAGAAGCGCAGGTTTGACACAAATTCCTCCGTCACCCCTGCCCATGTTCTCTGGTCACCTTTGCTCTTGCTCAGGTTTTTGGGTCAGTGGAGTAAATACCAGACAGCAGCTGATGGAAAAATCCATGGAAGGGGCACAGAAAAGAGAGGGAGCCAAGGCCAGTCAGGCTGCAGGGCTGAACAGCTACCAGTGAGATCAAGGCAAGGCGTGGGTAGAGCAGGAAAGCTTCAAAATGCCAATATTGCAGTGTCCTAAGGTACACAGAGACTCCTGGGAGAGCTGGCTCTCAACCAAATTTCTCAGCGGTCTGGCACTAACCAAGCAGGGAATCGGTTTATTCTAGCCTGGCCTTCCAAGAGACTCACATAACTGATAAAAGAGGGATGCCAGTATTCCTAACAAGCAGCCTAGTCCTTGCCCTTCCAAGAAGCACCAACCTGTGCCTGCCTTTGCAGCTCGCTGGAAGAAATTCTGTTCATTGTAGATCTTGCCATCTTTGACATCCTAAAGGGAACAGGAAGGAGAGGTGTCACTTCAGCCACACACACTCTGCTAAAATAGGAAACTTGGGCAAGATTGCTACAAGACCTTCACTAGTCATTGTAAAGAAAGCAACACACACACCACCCCACAAAAAAAAAAAAAAGTATCAAATACCAGGTCAGCAACAGAGCTGAGAACAGAGCTCAGGTCTTTGGTTCACTATTTAATGCTGCGCCTAACAACCACATTAACTACGAGCACCAGCACAGAACCAGGGAACGGCCCTCTCAAGTCAGACATTTAAAGCACAACCATTTACTGTGGGTTAAAAAAAGGTAGACAATGCAGGCTATCTGGAAATCTAGAGCAAGCTCTCGCCCCAAAGCTCTTACGTTAAAAGGAGCCAGAGGTGACCTTACCCACAGCACAGCCGAGCTTATTTCTGCAAACAGCCAAGACTCAACAAAGACCTGTAACATTTTATTCTAGCTGCCAGAAAGTGAGACAAGGTAGTCTGTATTTGTGACATTTAAGTGTCTGCGTAATGTGCTGACATCTTATAATCCACCTTTTTAGGTCAGCAAGCATTACTGCACTTTTACTACTGCTGTGATTGAGTGACCTGAAATGCATACAGTTTACAGTCAACATGCGTGCATCTGCCCACAGCACACATATATTCAGCACACCGCAGGCTAATTTAGGACAGATGCTATTACACACGGGAGGAAGCAGCAGCTTTGTATTCTAGCTGGTTGGATACCAGAGGCCCTACTCACAACTGGCCATGGTAGCTGGAGGATCAGCAGGCTCCAGACAACACAAACCACCATGTTCCAGAGGATATTTTAGTCTGCACCTTGCCTGGCAAGCTGATCTGAGCCATCAATCCAGGAGCCAAAATGCTCTCTCTCGTGTGCCATATCATACCCTGCAGTCCTCTGCAGCCATGAGGGCTGGGCTGCAGCCTCAGTAGACTCCCAAGCAAAATGCCAGAAGATGCCAAAGGTGCTAAACAGAAGAGCTGGGAGTGTTGTGTACAGAAGTGATTACAGTTCCCCACCTACTGGTTCTAGTTTTGTGGCGCTCAGCTGTCTTCTCTCACTAACACTGTATTTTTTTCTCCATCATTTTCAATGTCTCCTCTGACAAAAAGGGAGAGTGATTCTTCAAGTGGCCGCAAGAGTGGGCACCAGCAGGTCCCTCGCAGAGCCATTAGACAGCATTGGTCTTCCCACAGACAAGTGACCCCCAAGAGCCACGGCACACAAGAAAGAGAGTCTGCTCTGGTTTGCGAGTTACCAAACTGAACCAACCAAACTTCCATTGTAGAACAGCTATTACTAGAAACAGCACGTTCCTGGAGAACCCAAGTTATTGGCAAGGGCCTGGAAAGTGGGCTCGAACTCAGCTATAATTGCTGTTTGATTTAAAAACGTGCTCTTGCCTTGCAGAGTCTCTCACTACTAGTTCATCACGCTACCTCAGCACAGCCACCAAACTCTAATCTCTCCAGTTTCCACAGACTTCAGCAGGGTACCTGCACATTTCCCATCCAGGGAAGAAGTAGGTCTGACATTAACGAATCAAGATCTTCACCTTACACCACCAGATTCAATTTTGGAGATTACTGAGCCTGGTAGATCAAAGAGGCAACCTTTGGTGACAAAGGCTTTTCAGTTTTTTAATCCTCCTATTTTCTTCACACCTTTAACAGAAGAGCCAACTACTACTAAAATCCAGGCATGATACCCTCAGGAAGTTATATCTATTCCCTAAGCTAAAAGGGCCTGCTGTGACCTCTTCCTCTGCATTCCTCGGACATGTTCAGCCATATGGACCAAATGGGTTGGGCCCTGGACACAGTACACTATGCACTAATTCCTTACCCAAACAGATCAAAACTCACAAGTTTGAGGGAGTATCTTTGCTTTTGAGGACAGGCTCCAGATGCTGACTGCGCTGTGGAAGGATGGAACAGATGTGGTTACAGGAGCACGGAAAAGAGGCACTTGCAGTGTCACCTGCATCACTGCACACAGCCTGTGCAGCTGGCTTTTACTTATCCTCTGCTTCTTTCACCTGGTCTTTGCAAAAGCATCCTCTGTGACAGCATCCTCCCAGATTACGACAAAATAATTCTTACCTTGCTCCAGAAGCACAGCACCCCTGACATGCTTCAAGTGCAGTTCTGCTTAAGTCACAGAAGCATCTAGGCATGGCTACCGTAGCGGGGTGCTTTGAAGGTGGTACGTAAAGAACAAATCATTAGCAGAACCTCCAAGGCACCCCCAAATCCATTTGCTGAGCATTTGCTCCAGCTCACTTCGTAGCCTCTCAGGTCTGTAAGAGACACCAAGCCCCTTGTGCTCTGCATGGATGTTGGTTACACGTGTCCTTCTCCGGAAGGGTTTGCGTCCATTACTTGGCCCTGGGGTAGCTCCTCTTCTCCTGCTCTTAGGCCAAGAGCTACACAGCGGTTATCTGCTGCTCATCACCCAAAAGGCACTTCTATAAAAACGCCCTGCTCTGTAACATTGGTTTTCTCTAGCACTTTGTTAAAGACACAGGTGGATGCCCAGACTTTGTTATACAACGGAGTAATTAAAAGGGAACTAAAGCCAAATATCCGGCAAAACAGCCAAAACTTACTAACGGGGAAATTTCCTCCTGCAGTTTCCAAGTTAACAACACAGAAGATGGGACCTTTCCTGCGGCAGCGCACGGCTGGGGAGGGAGACGGTCACCAAGGAGGCGCCCGGACTCGGGCGCCCGGACGGTGCCGCTGGCCTAGGACAGGCCGGGGACCCGGGGCTGACACTTAACGGCACCGGCATCACCGGCCGCGGCCTGGAAAGCAGGAGGCGGCGGCAGGGCCCCGAGAGCCCCGCGTACCGCCCGGTGACGGCGCGGCTCCGGCCCGGCACGCCCGGCAGGGCCTCCCCGGGGGCACCGGCCCCGGCCCCCACCCGCCCCCCGGCCCCAGCGCACCTTCGTACAGCAGCCCGCAGCCGCCCTGCTCCAGGAGGCGGCCCAGCCGCCACTGCCCGCCGCCCCGGTCCGCCAGCACCGTCCCGGCCGGCAGCGGCACCGCCGGCCCCGGCCGCGCTTTGCGGGGCGAGCGGGAGCTGGGCCGCGCCGCGGGGGAGGCCGCCGGGCTCCGGGGCGGCGGCGGCGGTGAGGGCGGGGGCGGCTGCTCCGCCGGGGCCGGCTCCTCCCGAGGCTCCGCGGGCAGCCTCCCGCCGCAGGCCGGGCAGAAGCGGAAGGTGGGCTCCAGGCCGCGGCCGCACCACGGGCAGCACCGGCTCCGCCTGCAGGCACAGCGGGGACAGGGTCAGCGCCCGCCGGGCCGCCCCGCCCCGCTCCCGCCGCCCCCGTCCCTCTCCCGCCGCCACCTCGGGACGTCGCGGGCCGCGCCCGGGCCCCGCTGCTCCGCGCCCGGGCCCCGCCGCCCTCGGCCCCGCCGCCCGCGGCCCGCCATGGCCCCGCCGCCGCGCACGCATGCGCGCAGCCCCGCCGGGCCGGGCCGGGAGAGGCGGGCGGGCCAGGCGGGGCCGCCCGGGGCAAGGGGCCGGGCAGCGGGCGGGACCCAGCGCGCCCCTCGGGGCTGGGCTTGGCGGGGGGCTGCGCCCGACGGAGCTCCCGCAGCCGGCTGCGAGCCGGGGGCAGCGCCGGGGGTGGCGGGGCCAAGAAGGGGGAGAGTCGCTGCACAGCAGCAGCTGCCGCCGGAGAGGGGAGTGAGAGCAGCCGCCCTGCGGGCAGCGGGGGAGTGGGCGGGGGTTGGGGGGGCTCCGGCAGCCCGTGGGGAAGCCCCCGGCGGGGCCGGCTGTGCCCCAGCCCAGGGTGCCAGGGGGCGCTGACACCACCAACCCCCGCAGCCCGGGCAGGACCCCGCGCCGGGGCAGGGGGTGCCCACGGGGGCGGCTGCCGGCAGGGCCCGTGCGGAGGAACCCGGGCTGGGGCAGGGCTGGGGACCCCCCTGGGGCCGGCTGTGCCTGGGGGGCTGTGCCCGTGGGAGGACCCCCGCGGCAGGGGCAGCGTGTGCGGGGCTGAGCGCAGCCCCAGCCCCGTCCCTGCAGCGCTGTGGGGGGGGAATGGGGAGTGGAGTTGATCTCGGGAAGAAGGGACAGCTAGGGGGAAGGGGGGTTTATGATTTGAATGGTAATAAACTAAGCTTCCCCAAGTGGACTCTGTTTTGCCCGTGACGTAATTGCTGCGTGATCTCCCTGTCCTTATCCTGATCCACCAGCCTTTCATTCCATTTTGCCTCCCCTGTCCTGCCGAGGGGAGCAGTGATGGAGCCGCTTTGGTGGGCACCTGGCATCCAGGCGGGGTCAGCCCATCACACTGGCACCTAAGAAAGAACATCAGCACGCTACTTAAAAACGGCGTTAGGACTGCAGAACAGGTTCTCACAAGTCAGTGGGTGCTGATCGGCAGCACAGGGCTGGGAGGAGCAACCCTGTGTGCCCAGTATGGATGTCTCCGTATACTGCACCTTCTGTACGTTGTACACCTGTAATCCCCAAGCAGGCACCTATATGTTGCCATAAAAGAAGCACAGGTGGACTTGGACCTTCCCATCTGGTGGGACAAGACCAAAGTTTGCTTGGGGAAGGAGTCTGGCCCCTGAGACCCCACAGCAAGGGGGTAGAAGGGGGCAGGCGAGGTGTGTGCAGCAGGCACCTGGTGTCTTGTTCCAGAGAACATCTCTACACATACTGACGTTGCTTTTCAAAGCATCCATCCAAACATGAAGAAAGTGAGCAATCCAAACACCACTGGAGCACGAACAGGAGTGATGTGGAACTGAAGGCAACAGCTCATACCATAAAGAGCCAATTAATTTTAATATTAATTTGCATTTTGGCTAGCCTGCTTTGCTATTCAACCATCCTCCTGCAGGTTCACCATGGTATTGCATTAGGATCCCGTGCTACACACCTGCACCCACGCTGGCTGGGCAGTATGACCCTGTTCGCATGTATTTTCCTCTGTGTCTGGCTTTCACTTCCTCCAGCCAGTGTCTTTATCTTATGTAGTTCCTTCTGGCAAGGATAAGTAAGCCCGCAGAGGTTTTCACCCTTGACTACACCAGTTCATGGCTCAGGGGATGCCCCTTCTTGTGTTTCCCTAACTGGGGGCTCCAGGTGCAGTCACTTAGGGTGGCTTTGCTGTGACACTTGCCGCTTCAGGCCCCCCAGGCAGTGGATCCTTGCTCACAGCCTCATAGCCTCCCTTAGCGTTTGGGGGGGCACTGTCCCCATCCTCTCCAGGTGGTTGATAGCCAAGCCCTAGTGCCCTCCCCTCTGCGTCCTCCGTGTTTTGTGGTCCGTTCCCTGCAGACTCCCGATGCCCGTAACCCATTTACTCGCTCGAGCCAGTGCCTCCCCTCACTGGCTCACACACCTCCACCAGTGGCTTCTTGGCCCTTGCCCTGGGCTGTGACCATCACTGCACCCTGGCCTTTCCCAGTGCCTCATCCCCACCTAAACCAGGCTGCTCTCCTCTCCCTGCCGCCACCGCAGCCAGCGCACAGCATTTGATCTCGTCCCGGCAGCTTGGTTTTTTAATGTGCCTTTTTTCTGAAATTTTCCATTCCTTTATTGTGGGGACAGAGTTACACATTTATCTCCCTGCCCCACTGCCCACTCATCTCACCCACTAAGCTCAGTTTAAAACCCCCTCCCATGATGGTTTTCATTTTAAAGGCTAGCACTGTGGCTCTGTTTTCCTTTAGCCAGAGCTCACCTTTCCTGGGGACACTCCCTCTATCCCAAAAGTTTCTCTAGTTTTTTTCTAAGCCAAAACCCAACCCACATGGCCAGCAAACTGCCCACCCTCGCTGAGCCAGCAGCACTACCTGCCCCGCATCCAGCTTCCTCCAAAGCAGTGGGTTAGGTGAATTTTGAACTTCACCTTGTTCTTGGAAGAGGAAAACGTCAACACTTTTAGGACAAGACTTGTCTCCCTCTGGCCTTTGCGTGCTGTGGATGGTCCATGCTGCTGTGCCCACCAGAAGCATGCAGGCAGCTAGGGTGGCAACAGGCAGATCCCCATCTCCTCCCTTCGGGGATTTCCTTGGTGTCAACTCGGTTATGTCTCCTTTATCTCACCTCTGACTTCCCAGCACGGCTGCCAGCAGCCCGAGTGTGTGACTTATTGGATTTGTGTGCTGGCAGAGATCTTTGAGCTTGACAGAGCACCCAAAGCTGCCAGTTCTTCAATTGCTCTTAATGAAATGTGACTATTCCTTTGCATTTACACACCTCTGATCCTGAAGTGAAGAGATGCCGCTTGTGCAGTGGTGCTACAGTCCTGGGAGAGGCCTTGGGAGTCTGTCAGCTCCGCACTGCCAGCTCCAGCCCAGCAGCCATGAGAGGTCCTGGCTGCTGGCGCAGGAAGGCTGCCTGCACATTCCCGGGAAGTGGCCGTGGGGACACTGGCTGCCCATCTGGGGTGAAGGGACAACAGCCTGCCCTCGGGCAGCAGCTGGGCAGCGCAGGCAGAGCCTCCTCGAACACATCCCGGGCTGTGCTGCCTTCCCAGCTCAGTCTGCCATCTCCCCGGCTGCAGCAGGATGCTCACCCAGGCATGGAGGAGCAGTGGCCAATGTTTCCAGCCACATCTCCTCCATGCTGGTGGTGCACCAGGGGCTGTCGAGGGCACTGAGCTCTCTAACCCCCAATAGGGACATGGGGACAGAGCAGGGACACCCTGGGGAAGCTTTGCAGGAGGCTGGTGCATCTGGATAGTGCACCAGCTCCCTGCAGGGCACTGCTGGGGAAATCACACTTTCAGGGGCGCAGGGATTGGGAAGAGCAGTGGAGGGGTCCTGGAACGCTTCCTCCCGTGCCAGCCTTCCCAGCCCATGGCAATCTTCCTGTGTCTGAGCACTGCAAGGGGACTCCACCTCCCCTGCACATCTCCCCAGCGCTTCCAGAGCAGAGTGACGCACTAGGAGACTCCAACCTGGCCACCAGGGTTGGGGGCTGCATGCTGGCATGCCCCTAGGGGCAAGGGAAGAGGTAATCCACCCCAGGGGGAAAGCAGCCAGAGAGATCTGGTCCTCGCCCAGCAAGCACCTGCACCCAGGCAAGGCAGCAAGGTCCTTCATTCCCCCCGGGGCGTGGGGGAACAGCCTCTTCACCCCAGGCCCCCACGGTGGTCTCACGGGCAGGTCAAGACAAACCTCTTCACCACCGCATCAACACTGCAGGAGCCAGAGAGGATGAGCTGCAGCAAGCCACAGCGTCATGCTTGGGAAGCGACAAGGACACACCTTTCCCTGGAGTAAGACCAGATGGGAACTCCCCCATCCTTCTGCTTTTGTGCAGCCGGTGTTCCCAAGAAAAATAGTTGTTCTCAGCCTGCCTGGCTCTGCAGAGCAGATCCCTCTGCCCATGGCTCAGGAGGATTTGAGCATGTGTGTGTGCACACACACATGCTCCCCTTCTACGGCAGCAAACCCTTGATGTGGCATCACTGATGATGCCGGGTGAGCAAGGCAGGAGGGTGTGTGGCCGTGCATGCTACTGGTGCTGGGAGATGGGCAGGAGCGGGGCTCTTCTGACCAGTGTGGGGGAGCTGAAGGGACTGGATCTGCTCCCCACTTTCATGGGAACCATCATCCCGGCGTTTCATGCCTGGGCAGTGGCGCTCAAGGGTAAAAAATGCCAGTCCCAAGATTGCACCATCCAGCACTGCAGCAAAGTTAAGGAGCAGGGAGAAAGTAAGACAAGATAGGAAATGCTCCTGGCAGAGGCTGGTGTGTTTGTTCCTGGCCTGGCAGCTCACGGGATGTGGTACCCAGGGTAGCCCTTGCTGCACGTCCCCAAGCCACCAGCTGCCCTGGAGGAGGGTGCTGCCAGGCGTTACAGGGTGTCTGCCCTGCTGACACTCCCTCCTGCCCTCGCAGGGAGCAGCAGCAGGGCAGCAGAGGCTGGGCAAGGAGCAACGCAGAGGCGGTGGCACGTAGGCAGAGGTAGTGAACCCCAGCCAAAGTCCTTGCCCACATACTGCCCTGGAGCAGCGGGGCCATGGGGAAAGCAGAGGAACCAAAGCAGAAATCACTTAGCAGTGTTCTTCTTCCCAGCATCTGCATTTTGCTGCTGGCTGCAGGAGGTCAGATGAGGAGCCAATGCACCCTGTGCCGGGTCCAGGCCACGTGTCTGAACTGGCATGGCTGCGCTGGGGACTCACTGGCAAGTCCCCCCAACAACACCTCTGCCAAGCAGCCCCATGTTTTGGATGTTGTTTGGGTGGATAAGGTGGTTTCCTGATGCGAGCCAGCACCTTTAAAACTGGTTTAACCCCGAAACCAGGTATGGGGTGGGCAGGGCTGGGGTCTCTGAACCAGGCAGACAGTCTGAAACAGCGTGACAGGTATCCCCACTGCTGCTGCTAGGGTGGCCCCAGTGGCTGCCCCCTGGCAATAACCCCAAGGGAGCTGGGGGTGATAACAGCCAGCATGGGAAGGTGATGGAGTACAGCTTGAGCCAGTCACCTTGGGGACACACAGGGTGCCAGCAGGTAGCAGGAGTGGGGTTGGCAGGCTTGGCCTGCCAGCACAGCGGCTGATTCTTCCTTTCAGGTGCTGATGAGTGATGGGCGATCTCAGAGAGGGACATCCCCCCAGCAGGCACTTCCTAGCTGCCTGGTACCCCGCTGCCCTTTTCCTGTGGGTTTCTCGTGTGTCCCTGCTCAGTCCTGTCCTGCACACTCCCCATCGTGGGTGCAAGCTGAGTCACTGCGATGCCACTGCACCTCATTGCAACACCTCCCATCTTCTGTTCTAGGAGCCATGAGGAGCCTGTAAATACTTTCTTTGGCAAGACTCTTGTTTTGATCTAATCGCTCAGCTTCCTTCAAAGGCAGGCACAGAGAGCAACTGCATGAGGCAACAGGGAAGGTCATGGGGAGAGCTGCGGCGGCAGTAACTGGGGAGGATCAAACCCGGGCTCAAGCTGGGGTGTGGATGTGGATGAGTGGCTCAGTCCCAGCTGACATGAAGCTCCTGCATGTCACCACAGGCACTGACTGTCCCAGATCCTCCCCAAGACCATAGGCACTTACGGCTCTGCAGCTGGGACGAGGCCAGGGTCCCCATGCTGCCATCCATGCTGGGGCGCAGACCCAGGGTGAGGCCCTCACCATGCCATTCCCGTTGTGGTTGCAGCAGGACACCGTGCCACATGGTGACAGGCGATGGGGGAAGGCACGGTGGGAAGGTGTGCGCCGCCCCATGCTCAGCCCACCTGCATCATTCATGTCTCAAAGTGCAGGTGTGCCTCTGCTGAGGGATGGCAGCTCGCTGGGCCAGGCTGGCTCCTGCCTGCCCCTGCACCCTGTTCGTGAGCTCTGCTGGACACCGCTGCATAGCTGAGTGCCAGCAGGAAAGCTTTGCTGTGGTCAGGTGGCTGCTCAGTTGTCCCTGGCAGACGGGCTTCAGCTCATCGGGTGCCTGCTGAATGAGCCAGGTCTGTGCATCTCCCGGTGCAGCCCAGCGAGAGAGGGGACCCGAGCAGCCTGGCCAGTGGGGATGCTCCTGCAGCCACCCCATCTAGCGCAGCAGCAGCAGCCCCCAAGCAGAGCACAGCTGGCAGGGAGAAATCCAGCGGGCGGCTGTTACAGGGCCAGACCCACAATTGTGATTTGCTCTGGGTGCCCTGGGAAGGCAACCTCAGCCAGCAACAGGAGCAAAGCCACCAAGGCGGCAAGTGGGGTGGCAGGAGCAAAGCCACTGAGGTGGCAAGTGGGATGACAGGAGCAAAGCCACCGACGCAGTGAGCGGGATCGCCCCTTCCAGCTTGATGGGTCCTAGCGGTGCAATCATGGGATGTCACTCTCCATTTGTACACAGCTATTTTTAAAGCTGATATTGCCGGTTCCCTCTCTCCCTTACCGAGACAGCTTCACCCTTGCCCCGGTTTCTAGGTTTATTTCCTCCTCCACCCGGGGCCAGCAGGGGCACAGCGGGTGGCTATGAAAACCTAAGATTAAAAGATTGCAGGAGAACACCAGCTCAAAGCCATCGCTGCAGCACCCATCTACATGGAGACACCCCCCCCAAACTGCTTTGCTTTATCGCGTGGAGAAAGGCAGCAGCCCGAGGGTGCCCTGCTCCCCTGCCTGCCACGGCACAGGGGGGGGGGTGTGCTGTCACCGTGGCACCCCAATACCCCAGGGACCCCATCACACCCCATGCTCCTTCTTCAAGCACCAGAGCTGCGTTGAGCTGCAGCTGCCCTTGTCCCCATCCCCTCTCCTCATCACCCTCTTCCTCCTCCCGCTCCCGTAACGTGCCCACAGCAAACTTCCCCCCCCCCCCCCCGCACTGGTCCCGGCATCCAGAAGCGGGGCCTGGTACGGCAGCCCTGCTCCTGCCCGGCGGGCAGCAGGGTGGGCAGGGGCAGGGCGGGCAGGATTCCCGGCCCCCGGCAGCCCGCTCCTCGCCGGCGCTTTCATCCTTATCGGGAAGGTGCCACTTGGCAGCTGGAGCGGTCCCGAGTGCTGCCTTCCCACGCACCCTGCCCCACGCACCCTGCCGCCCCGCGCTCAGCCCCCCCGCACCCCGCCCCTGCCCCCCTGCCCCCCCCCCCGACCCTGCCCCCCGCCCTCACACACACGGTGACACACACACAGGGTCACACGGGCAAACACCCCCGCTAACACGGTCACCCACACAGCGGCACGCACACGCACGCGCAACCACGCTGACACGCGCACCCCCCCCCCACGCGCACCCCCCGGGCTCGCTCTGGCCCCGCCCGCCGGTGCGGCGCGTGCGCGGGGCGGGGCGGGGCCGCGGGACGGAGCCGCAGCTGCAGCCGCAGCCGCCCGGCCCGGCCCGGTGAGTGCGGGGAGGGGGGGGCAGTACCGGCGGCGCGGGGGATGCTCCGGCAGGGGATGCCGGCCCGGCGCGGGGGATGCCGGCGGGCGGGGGGTGCCGGGGCGGGTGTGTACCGGCGGGGCGGGCAGGCGGCGGGGGGGGCTGCGGCCCTTCCCGCAGGGCGGCCCCGCCCGGGGCTGCGGCGCCTCCGGGGCCTCTCGGCCGCTCTGCGCCCGCCGGGGCCGCCAGCCGCCGCCAGGGCGCGGGGAGCCGGGCCGGGCCCGGGCGGGGGTGGTTCCCCGGGCCTGGCCCGCCTCGGCCCGGCCCCCGTGCTGGGGGGCGGCGGTGGCCGAGGCGGCGCCTGGCGCCCCCCGCCGCCCCGGGGCTTGTGCCGGTGCGGGGAGCGCAAGGGGACGGCGCGGCGAGCCGGGCGCTGCTCCCGGGCTGCCCCGCATCCCCCCCGGTAGCGCTGGGAGACACGGGCGGCCCCGGCTGCCGGCCCGGGACTGGGGGCTGGGGGTGCTTTGCACGACGGCTCACGAGAAGCTGCCCCCGGCCCGGCTCCAGACTGGGCTGCCGCATCCCTGAGGCCGCATCCCTGAGGCCGCGGGGGCTACGGGGCCCCGACGTGCCGCTGCCAGCCCTGGAGCGAGCGGCCCCTGCCCCGTCCCGCCGGGCCCCGGCCCCGGCTGCAGCCCCTGTACCGTGCGCCGCTGCTTCTGGCTTTCGATGGGACAGAGCCCGACCCGTGGGGGACGCGGGGGGTGCTGAGTGCTGCGAGGCTGCGGGTCTGTGCTGGGCGGCAGCCCCTCACCCCCCCTCCCCAACCTTGCAGCCTCCTGGAAAGTTTTATTGCTCTGTTTGCACAAGCGCTGGCGCTGGGGAGGGTTTATGAGCTAGCTGTGGCATGACTCTTGCATTTCGGGGAAGAAAACAGCAGCAGCGAGAGCTGCATGACCACCTGTGGCTGGGCTGGTGACCACCGGCCCCGGTTGCTTTTTGCAGGACCCGACTGTAGCAGACGGGACTTTCTGGACGCGCAGGCGTCAGAAATCACTTGCTCTTCCTGAAAATGTTGGCCAAAACAAGTCCTTCCCCTGGCGACGTGTGCTCATACTTTTAGTTTCCAGCACGGGTGTTGTGGGAAGCAGGGAAGTGTTACCCGCGCCAGCAGCGCTGTGGAAAGCCATGAGCAGCCCCCACCAGGTGTATGATGCCACCAGCCTGGGCACCGTGTGGTCCTCAGCACGGCCACAGAGATGGAGGTGCCCGGCAGGGTCTGCAGCTCATCTCCTAGGGATGACATGGTGCCTCTGAAGTTGGTGTGGAGAAATGCTGATTATATGGAGGGGAAAAAAAAAAAAGCAACGTCTGCCATTTCCAGGCCTCGTTTCTATGGGAACGGGACATCAGAAGAGCAGAAATGCAGTGAGTGCTCTAAAATATCTGCCAGCTCCTGGGAGCACATGGCGTTTGCTCGGCTTGCCCTGCCCTTTCCACTGAGACAGCGGCTGGGGACAGCTGGACCCCAGTGGTGAGGTGGTATGGAAGTGGGTCAGGAGGTGGGATGCTGTGGCCTTGATCCCTGCCGATCTTCGGTCCATCGTCATCTGAATCCACTGATGGGAGAGCTCTGGTCCAGGCTGGCAGCTGGTGCGGCCGGCACGCTATCTGGCACGACGCACAGGCGCTGGTGGTGCTGGCCAGGTGGTGGGGACTTGTCTGGCTTCGGGGGGGCGGGAGGGTCTCCTTCCTCACTGACCTCCCTGGGCATGACCAGGGTGAATCTGTACTCACGTATTTAGGAGACTTCCTCCCACCACAGCTGGCCACACGGTGTTTCCAGCAAGGGGGAGAGGAACTGGGCTGTTCTCCAAAAGCTGGTGGTGGTCATATCACTCTTCCTCCGGATCCTTGGCTGTACCTCTTGTGGGGAAAGTTGGTCTTACCTTGCAAGGCATAGTGCTGAGGTCAGGCAGGATTGCTGCTCCGGAGGGGATGACCGGGCCCACCACCAGCGAGTAGGTGAGCGCCTTGCAGGGTGACCTCCGGCGAGGTGCGAGCAGCCCTCCTTCCCGGGCAGAGGGGTCCTGGAGGCAGGTGGGGGTGTCTGGGGACCCTGCCTGACCTGCCTGTGGTCACAGGCATCTTGGAGCTGATCCAGGCAGCACCTTCCAAAAGAGTTTTTCCCTTTTGGGTTGAAAAAAATATCATTTCTGTGGATGCCCAGAGCCTGGAAAGCCATTTTGGCTCTCAAATCTGGTTAAGAAACCCTTAAAGCCCTTAAGAAACCCAGCTTCTTCCTTCTCCCGCTCTCCAGCAAGGGAAAGGTCCAGTGCGGGTTTTCTTTGAACACCTGAAAACTTGGAAAAAATGTATTGACAGTAACGAAGTTTTCCAGCTTCTCGTAGTGTTTGTGTTACCCAAGAGCTGCTTGACATTTTCTGAAGTGATGTGCCAACCCCGATGACAGCCATAAGACCTGCGGGGGTGGCTGGGGGGGGGGCAGCTTGTGTTTGAGGGTGCGGCGGGGCGAGCAGCCAGGAGAGACGTGGGAGCAGGAGGTGAGATCTCTGCGAGGGCAGCAGCCTTCTCCAGCCTGACCTGTTGTGTTTGTCCTCTTTAAAACGAGGGAAAAGTTTGATTCTCTTGGTTTGCTCTGGATTCCCGTCAAGTGAGCGCATGAGGAAGGTTCCTGCTCCTATCTGCCACGTGTGGTATGTGAGAGCGTGGGGCTGGGGGACTTGCTGTAGGGGTCCTATGGCAAGCCGGTGGCATTTCTGCCAGGGCATGCGTGGACTGGAGGCCAGCTGGAGACACAGCACTTTGTGGTGAGCTTGAAGGTGTTTAAGCTGCAGCTTAAGCTTAAGCTAGCAGCAGCTGCCTTTGCAAAGTCCCCTTTGCTGGGTCCTTCCCTGCTTGCTGCCTGAGGGATAGATGGGCTTTTCTGGGCTGCAGGAATGGACCTCTTTGCTTCTTTTTCTGACCAGAGGAGGTTCCTTGAGTGCAGATGTCCTTTCCCATTAAGGGAATCTGACTTCTGGGCGTGGAGTGGCAAGAAGAAGGTGTTCTTTTTTTGCTCTGAGAAAGCACCTGGGTGTTGGGTTGGGGATGGGAAGGTGTGTGCCAAGCCAGAATGCTTCTGGAGGGCTCGAGGAGCTGGTGGCACAGGGCAGGCAGGTAGATGGATGCTTGTTGCTTTGTCTGCAGACCTACGTGGATTTTAGCTTGCTCTCGCTGCAGCTCGGTTGCTCCCAGCTGTCGGTGCTTTGCTCACAATGTGCGTTTACCAGTCACTGGTCTGGGAGCGAAGGTCGGGCAGGCTGGGCTGCCAGTCTCCCCTCTCCTGCTGGCACCAGCACCCTAAACTCGCTGCTGGGGTTGGTGGGTGCTGGCCAGATCCAGGGAGCTGATACTATCCAGACCAGGGCTGGAAAACGCGCTGTTGAGTATCTCCCAGGGCATTGCTAGTAGGTAACATGTCTGTCCTCGTCTCTGCAGTGGCTTTTGGTGCTGCCAGGCTCTGGAGCACCAGCTCTCGGAGATGAACCCGGCGCTGCCCGCTCTGGGGGTGCGGCAGGGCTGGTGGGTGCTGCTGTGCCCAGGCTGGCCCCGTCGCTGCAGGAGGAGGGGGTTTGCTGTGCTGGGAGCCCGAGGGGCTGCTCGGCTGGGGGCTGCCCTGTGTCTGGCAGCGTGGGCAGGTTGCTCTGCTTGTGCCAGGGCGGTCCCTTCTCTGTGCCACGCTGCTGGGTGACTCTGCCAGTGTGAAATCACAGCCCATCTGCTGGTGGGACAGCAGTGCTTCATCAGGGAACGCCACTGCAAATGGAGACAAAAACAACTTGGAGGGATAGCAGATGCTTCCCAAGAGGGGGAGGAGGCAGGTGTATCGTCCTCGTATGCCGACCTTCCCTTGCGCTTTCCTGCCCTTTTCTCATCCTTGCCTCTCCAAGGAGAGTTTCTGCGGAGAAAGCACTGGTAACGTTGTAAACCCAACCCTTCGTGTTGTGGGAGACAGAGCCACAACTTAAAATTTTCATCAGTCCCAAATAATGGGCTGCAAAGGGGGCTGGTGGCCTTCCTCAGGCCAGTGTTTGCGGTTCTGTAACCCTGTGCTCCCACTGCTTAAGGAAAGCTGTTCCCTGCCTGCTGCGGGCAAAGCACTCCTGATGCTCGCGGGCTGGGTTTCTGCACAGCAGCCTGCCTCTCTTGCAGCTCGGGTCACGCCAACGACCGGGAACAGGTCACGCCAGAAACCGCGAGCTCTGGCTCTTGTGGGTCAGTAATGAGCCTTGGAGAGGAAACACGACATTTATTTTTCGCTGTTTGGGGTTGAGCCAGCTGTTGCAACATCAGGCTGGAAGCAGAGAGCTGCCTTCGGGCTGCCAGCGAGTGGGATGGGGGATGCTGCCCTCCGTGCCTGGGTCCGTGGGCACCCGGTGTTCACGGCTCTCCCCTCTCTTGCAGGGTCCTGCGGAGCGGCGGCGGCGGTGGTCCCCCTCTGATGGGATGATGGTTGTTCTCAGGCAGTTTGGGCTGCTGCTCTGGAAGAACTACATCCTGCAGGTAGGCTGGCACCGCGCTGGGGGGCTGCCTCTCACCTCTGAATGTGGGTACCCCAGAGCTTGCCTGGGGTCTTGGTTCTCCAGCAAACCTTCACCGTGGGCCCAGGGCATCATCCCTTGGAGGAAACTGATTTGCTTGTGCATGTGATGTCATCCTGCTTTTGTGCCAGGGAGTGACGGGCAGGGCTGCATGCTCAGTTGTCCCTGTCGCCTGGAGCACACACTGTGCTCACCCCCTCCTGTGCTCTGGCCGTGAGTTCAGCTCCCCTTTCTGGTGGGGCAGGATAACCCATGCAGCCCTCTACTTCTTGAGCTGTCCTGTTACCCAGCCTCCTCCGGAGGTGCTGATGGCTGCATGGCGCCTCTAAACCCACCGGGGCCCAGGGTTTTTTCCCTCCATTACTTTCTACAGCCCTCCAAAGCAGGCACTGGGGGTCTTAAAAATATTAAGCCAGCATCGTCCTGGTGGCTGTTCTCAGCACAGCTCTCTGTGCGGCAGCTGGCTGTGGATGAGGGATTTTGGGGCCTCCTTGTCCTTGTGCTGGACGAGGCTGCAGCGCCTTTAAGCAGCATGTGGATGCAGGACCCAGAGCAGCCCTGGCAGAGCGCAGCGGAAGAGGAGGGAGCGGAGATGGCTGCAGCCTGGCTTTACGCTCTCAGTTACCCTTCTGCAGCTCAGCACGATGTTGCTTTAAAAATAAACAAAAGGAAGAGGGAAGGGAGGGCTGGGCTGCCTGTGCCTGGCCTTCCAGCAGGGCAGGGAGCGACCAAAGGGACCGGCAGCAGGTCTGGTTTGCAGCCAGCAGCGTGTTCTGTGGATGTGCATGATGGCAAGTCCTGTGCGTTCCCCTTGTACACCCCAGACACGTGCAGGACGGTCCCCCAACCCGTCTGCAGGGGCATAGCAGTGTTTTCTGGGTGTGCTCCAGGGTGGGGGCACCCCTCGTTGTGTTTTCCAAGGCCACAGGCTGACTCAGATCTACTGCACTGGAATACAGCCTGAAGTGTTTGCGTTTGCTCCCTGGCTCTTAAGTCTCCATCAAAAATTGTGCTCCTGATGAAGATGCAGAGCTCCCGAGCCATCATCACCCCGGTGCGAAGATGGATGCTGGGACACATGGCTTGCTCAAAGCTGGGGCAGCCCTGGCCAGGCGGAGGTGGTGATTATGGATGAGCGTCCCTGTCACCTCGGGAATACAGCAGCTTAAATGACTTCTGCGGCAGCAAAAGCCTTGCGCTGGTAAATGTGTATTAGCCTGTAAGTTCAGGGAGCCAGGCAACCGTTCTGGAGACAGCCCAGGAGACTAAGAGAGGTTTAATACGATAGTAAATCAGCGGGAGGCAGCTGGTCCGCCAGAGCTGCATTATAAAACCATCAGACATCTGCAATGTTCACTTTTACGAGCGCAGCCTTCGGAAAGGCTCCTTTTTCCCTGCCGGCTCGGGGTTGCTGCCTCCGTGCTCCACAGCGCTGGCTCAGCCCTGGCTGTGGTCCCTCCCAGGTGAAGCCTGAGGAGGGGTTTTAGGCTTTGGCGGTGGGTGCCAAGAGCCAGGCAGCGATGGGGGGAGCGGCTGCGTGGCTGTACACCTGCATGGTGCCTTCTGAGAAACTGTCCAAGAGCCAATGCACCCCAGCTGCTGCTGGCAGACTGTCCCCTTCCCGGGAGGTCTGGGGTGCTCCGTGCCCAGGGCTCCCTTCTTGCCCCACTGCAGGCTGCGCCCACCTTGGTGCACCCACTTGCTGCTTTCTTTTTTTTGGCCCCCGTTTAAAAAATAAAAGCTTTTTCCACCGTTCAGAGGGGTGGGAGGTGTAACTACATGGTCAGCACTGCTCAGTGCTTGATGTTTGTGGAGCTGAAGGAGCTTTTGTGGCGGCTGGGGTGCAGGCAGGTGGGGAACCCCAATAGCCACGCTGTGCCTGCAGCCTGCTCACCCCGTACGGGCACCTGGCACTCGCAGGCTCATTCCTTAGGGCCCCCCAGCCCGTCGCTGTGAAGCAGGAGGTGATTTACCACTGAGTGTGCAGAGGTGCTGGGGGGGCTGTGCCGCTGGATAGAAACTGATTGCTGAGACAGCAAAGTTGTGAGAATAAAGCTCTTGGTGCTGCTCTTACCTGGTGGTGCTGCTCTTTCCAGCCAGGCAGAGGGGAGGGTGTAAAACTCCCTATGTCTTGTAAAGCCTGTCTCAGCCAGAGCCCTCGGAAGAGGTTAATGCTGCTGCTTCTGCTCTGGGCATGTGCTCAGAGCCAACAGCCGTGAGTTCTGTGCCCAGAGCTGCTGCCAGGGCCATCTCATGAGCTGTCACTGCAGTGGAGTTTTACGGAGGCTGTCTGGGCTGGGCTGGGCTGGGCTGGAGGCGGCTGGGTTTGCAGAGGGAAATAATGCAGCTGGGTCCAGATCTCCCCCCCCCTCACCTGGTCCTGCCTGGTGGCTGCTGCTGCTGCAGCGGGCACACGGGTCGGCCGTGCCCTCCTGCCTGCGGTGAGACACGGTGTGCCCGGCTGAGCCCAGGCCCCGCATCCCGCTCCCATCCCTGCCCCAGCTGCGTGGTGCAGCTCCCAGTGGGAACAGCCCAGTGCTTGCTGCTTCCCTCCGTGGAAGCAAGTGTGATGTTTACAGTGGTTTTACAAGCATAAATCCACCGGTCAACAGCGTGTCACAGCGCCTACAGTAAAACAGATTGGGGGGGTCACGCTGCAGGGATGTGGGGGTACATGTGATGCTGGCTGGGACTGCTGCTCCCCCTGCCCCTCCAGTCAGGGATGACCCCAGTTCCCCTGGGACAAGCAGAGTTTTAAATGCTAATTAACCTGGGTTGGATGCTAATCAGCCTGGGCTGGTGGTGCGTGTTGGTAGCTAGCTGGAAGCTTGCAGGAGCTGTAACCCTGGGGGAAGCCACGGGCTCTGCCAGGTCCCGTCCTGGGCTGGGACGTGGAGCCTGTGTCCTGCCGCCTGCAGCTGCTGAGCTCCAGCGGAAAAAGCTTTGCTGGCTGCAACAGCTTTGCTGCGCCCTGCTTTACCTCCCTCTGGCTTGCTCGTCTCAGCCTTCTGTTTAGTGACAGTATTTTTAGCTCCCAGCCCTGCAAGCATTGGGCAAGGTTGCTCTGCTTTGCAGCGGCTGGTCCCCGCGCGTCGCTGTGGCTGCCTGCAGGAGCGGTTTAGGCAGGCGCTGAGCACTGCCTGTGCCTGGGCAGAGCCCTGTTCCACTGGGGAAGGGCAGAGGACCAGCTCAGCTCGTTCAGACCCGGCAGCATGGTGGGGAAGGCTCCAAAGGAGGGTGGTTTGAGATAGGGCGGTGCTTAGGGTAGGGAATGCCTTGGCTGGAAGGTCCTGAAGGATGCAGGAGCTGGTGCAGGGTCGTTCCCAGGCTCCGGAAAAACCCAAGTTGTGAAACCTTGTGAAATGCAAGAATGCTTCTGCTACATGGTGTTTGCATGCCCTGGACCTCATTACTGTGTTTGATCTCCCTTCGGTATTTGCATCTTACTTTTTATATCTTTTTCTTTCCTGCAGAAACGGCAAATCTTGGTGACCGTCATCGAAATCTGCCTGCCGCTACTTTTCGCCGCCATCCTGATAGCTCTGCGGCACCGGGTGCACTCCATCAGCCATCCCAACGCCACCATCTACCCCCCCGAGTCCGTGGATGACCTACCGGGCTTCTTCTACAGCCGGCACCCCAGTAACCCCTGGGAGCTGGCATACGTCCCCTCCAACAGCAGCGCCGTCAGGAGCATTGCCGAGGCGGTGGAAAGAGCTTTACCCATCAGCATCAGAGGTGAGCAGGGGCCAGGGGCTGCAACTTCCACCCCAGAAATTGGTACAGATTTTTACTCTGATAAATCCTGATGCTCTGTTCCTGGGATGTGTCATTTTTTTTAAGACATCCAAAGCAATAACTTTATTTTTATCTCACTAAAACTACAGGATTTTGTTTTGATTTTTGGTTGCGTTTTGTTGCAGTTTCCATCTAGAATAATGTTTCCCTAAAATAGTTCAAGAAAGTGGCTGTCACTTCCCCGAGAAACGGTATTTTTGGAAATCTTTTTGCACAGAAAATTGTAGTGCTTCATGTTCCAAACTGAAGATATCACTAGAGTTTTCTCTGAAAGGAGAGCTGACTCCTGTCAAGGAGGAGGAATCTGCATGCCTTGTGATGGGTACAGCTGTGTCCTGTGTAAAACCCCCCTGTCTGACAGCAGCGGTGTTTCCCAGCTCTGTCTGGAGCACATCCCTCGTGTCCTGGACCAAAATGATGGTTTTGGTGATGGGTGACCATCAGCCCATGTTGAGCTGCCGTGCTGCACGCCTGCATCTCTGTCTTTTCCCCCTCTGCAGCTCAGGGCTTTGCCTCGGAGAGGGACTTTGAGGAGTATGTCAAGTTGGACAACCGCTCGGGCAGCGTGCTGGCCGCCGTTGTGTTCAAGCACCGCTTCCAGCAGAGCACGTCCACACTGCCCCTCCAGGTGAGCAGAGCCAAGGGGCTATGGGGATGCGGGGGAAGCAAAGCCAAGGGGTGGTGAGGAGGACACGGGGGGACCATACTGGCTCTTTTCTGTCCCACCTGCGACTCCCTTTCTGTGCTCCTTCCAGGTCGACTATGAACTGCGCTTCAAGTACAGCCCGAGGAACGCGCCGCGGAGCGAGCAGACGGGTCTGAACCCCAACCTGGACCGGGACTGGCACACCAGCTACCTCTTCCCGCTCTTCCAGCTGCCCGGGCCCCGGGAGGCCAAGTTTGCCGATGGGGGGACGCCGGGTGAGGGCTCCCTCTCCTCTGCCGCGGGCTGTGGCACAGCCGCAGAGATGGGCGTCATTGTCTGTCCAGCAGCTCGGCTCGTTACAGAGGTTCACTGAGGATCTAAGCTTTTAAATAAAGAGTTTACATTTTTATGATTAATTTAACTTAATTTTTAAATTAATTAATTTACTTTTAACATTTATTGTCTTTATTATTTTTAATATTTATTTTATCCTGTGACTTCTTGGGCACTGTTGGCCTCAGGGTACCTCTGCTGAGCGGAGTTGGATAAGAATAAATTTTACTTACGTGAATCTTTTTTTTCCTTTTCAATGGAAAATTTATTTCAAGGTCCAAACTGCTCAGTATTTATCATGCTGCTTAAATAGTTTAGAAATAAATAGAGCAACTCTGTGGTTTGAGAGTAGTTTTTTAAGGAAAGCCAAACCACTGATGGAGCAGGAGGCAGCAGGGATGTTGCCAGAGCTGGCGCTGGGTTAGGACTTGATTTTTGGGGAGGTTCCTCTTGGCTGCAAAGGGGATATTTTCCTCGGTTGGGTTTCTTCTTCCATCGTTCAATAGCGATGTCAAGGAAAAGATTGAGAGGCTGAGAAAGCCGGCAAATGGGTTTTGCTCACACAGTGTAAATAAGCCTGAGCCCAGGAGGGCGGTAGCTGCTGGGTCAAACGCTCTGCAGGACAGGGTGACCAGGAGCTCCGATCAATTCCTTTGCTACAGTATTTGCTTAGTAAATTAGTTAATATAAAACATTGTTCATGATCTCATTTTCTTACTTTTTCCTTCTCTGTCTAGGTCATTTTGAGCAACTAACTTTCAAAATGCTCATTCGGGGCTTTGCAAGCAGAATTTGAGTTTCCATTCGAGTGACATGTGGCAGAAATCCCACATAAAAATAAACTAGTTGAAAATTTAGAATCTTTCACTGTTTTCTCATGCACAAAAATTTAAGCCAAACTTGTGAGAATTGGGTTATATTTTCCTCACCAAAACGGGCGTAGTAGCCCGTATTTTCTTGGCTTACAAAAAAAAAAAGGACCAAATACAAACTCAGCGACTTTGGTGGTCATTAATGATGATGAAGAATCTCCCCAGTTACAAAAATAAACCTGTGCCTGCAGAAAGGCGACTGCATTTTAAATTGAGTTTTCCTGCCAGCTGCTTTTAAATGATGATTATGAGATTTAAATTGCTCTGATTTAAATCCTTCCTGAGCCCCTCTGTGTCTGCAAGAGTGTGTCGATGGTGATGGGTTTTTTTGCTTTTCCTACAAGCTTTCTTTTTTTGTTCCCTGTTCTTCCCAAGCAATTAAAGGCTGTTTCTCTCCTGCCGATGCCTCCCTGCAAAACCCAGACCCGTCTCTATTCCCCGGTGTCGTTTTTGCCGTGCAGGCTATATCCGCGAAGGGTTCCTGGCCGTGCAGCATGCGGTGGACAGAGCCATCATGCAGTACCACGCCAGCGCCAGCTCCGCCAGCCTGCTGGAGAACATCACGGTGGTGGTGCAGCGCTTCCCCTACCCGGCGTATGTCAACGACCTGTTCCTCCTCGCCATCCAGAACCAGCTGCCCCTCCTGCTCATGCTCAGCTTCACCTACACCTCGCTCAACATTGTCCGCGCCGTTGTGCACGAGAAGGAGAAGAAGCTGAAGGTAACGTGAGCGGTGGGGCACTGGGGCACTCCTCTCCCGCTGTGGCTTTTCCCAACGGGTGCTGCCTTTAAATGAGGAACAAAATCCCCCCGGGGTGTGGAGCCAGGCAGGAGGTGGGGATGGCAGCAGATTAGCGAGCCCAGGGAGGAATGGCGCTAATCCCGCTGCCGGGGACGCTCCTTGCTGGGCGGCCAAGGCTGCTGGACCGAAGGGCTGGTGTTTCTCTTGGGCTGGGAGGTGGCTTGGGCAGAGGGCAACACGTCTGGGTTCAGGGGTTCCGGAGAGTTGAGTTGAGCATGTGGGAAGCGAGGTGTTTGTTGAATGTACAAACCCGCGTGGCTGAGCTGTGTCGCGGGGCGGCTGGAGCTCGGCTGATGGGCTTGCGGCAGCAGGGCTGAGCATGCCGGGCTGGGGTCCCCTGTGCATGGGGCCATGCTGCCCCCTGCCCCACGGCTGCCGGGCTTCCCTGGCCCCACCGCCACCAGCTGTGGTGATTTTGGGTGCAGCTGTGCTCTCTGGGCTGATGTTCTCCTGCGTCAGTGACAGCCCCTGCCCGGGGAGGTGGGGGACACCGTGCCATGCTGACAGCCATGTGGGGCGCTTTGGTGGCACCTGGGGATGGCGTGCCCACGGGGTGTGGGTGCAGCCCGGGGTGATGGCATGACTCCCCACAGGAGTACATGCACATGATGGGCCTCAGCAACTGGTTGCACTGGAGCGCCTGGTTCCTTATGTTCTTCCTCTTCCTCCTGGTGTCCGTGTTTTTCGTCACCGTGCTCTTTTGTGTCAAGGTGAGTGTCTTTCCCCAGGCCACTGTTCGGCAGGCCAGAAGCTCTGTGCTGGCGAGGCACAGGGATGACAAGGATCCTCTGCCACGGGCTGGACTGTCCTGGTGTCCCAGGACTCCTCTGTGCGTGTAGCGCAGGCTGGAGTTGGCCTGTTCCAGGGCTGGGTGGGCAGGGGTGACCTCCCACGGGCACCGGGGAGACCCAGGCACTCCATGCAGAGCAGGGCCACCCTGCACCCACAGTCCTGCCCTGCACCCACAGTCCCACATGCCCGTGGAGGGGCTCGAGCTCTCCTTGCTGCTCCTCCCCCTACACCATGACAAGCAGGAGGTGGCCACCTGGACGCTGAGCAAGGTGTCCCCTGCCTCTTAGACCCCACATCATACAAGGGCAACCTGTACTTCCTCCCTCTGGGGTGGTCTAGGAGGGACTGGGTGTTCTCACCTGTCTCTCTGTTTGTCTTTAACCCACGGAGAACATCAGCTATTGGCTGCCCATGTGTGCCTGCTGCCATGGCCACCTTGGGCAGCCCAGGCGTAACCACGTTCTCTCGCCAGGTGAGTGAACAGGGAGCGGTGCTCACCAACAGCGACCCCACACTGGTGTTCACTTTCCTTGCCATCTTCTCCATTTCCTCTATCTCCTTCAACTTCATGGTGAGCACCTTCTTCTCAAGAGGTGAGTCCCTCCCTGGCTGCCTCCCTGTGGGGCTGGGGGAGTGTTATGGGCCTTGTGCTGTAAAATCTCTGGTTAATTTTGGTTGGGAGGCAGCTCTGGAGGTCACCAGTCCACCCTGCTCAGAGCAGGGCCAGCTCCAGAGTTACGTGAGGTTGCACAGGGCTCTGTGTTGGATAACTGGCTCCATGCGGAGCGGGAGCCTTTGTTCCCTTGGCTGTGTTTTCCCCACGGTGTGTGGGAAGGGATGCGTGCGCTGTCGCTTCCCAAACCAGACAAGTTCATGCGTTAGGGCTTCATCTGGCAGCTGTGGCCCCAGGGTGCTCGGGTCTGGGATGGACAGGGTGCTCCTGCAGCTGTCAGGATCCAATGCTGCCCCTGCCTTGCCCCGGGGCACGGGCACATCCTCGTCCTGCCCCTGCATAGCCACACTTTGTGCAAGCCTTGAATCTCCCCGGATGGAAAGCTTGTGAGAAATACATTCATTGGCATCACCAGATTACTGACTTTCCGTCTTGCTTTTCTCTGTGCTGGCAGCAAATGTTGCGGCTGCCGCTGGCGGCTTCCTCTACTTTTTCTCCTACATCCCTTACTTCTTCATCTCGCCCCGCTACGACCTGATGTCCCACAGCCAGAAGCTGGCGTCCTGCCTCATCTCCAACGTGGCCATGGCCATGGGGGCACAGCTTATAGGCATGTTTGAAGGAAAAGGTGAGCGAGTGCCTCCTGTCCCCTGGGAGGGGAGCCAGACTCATTCTGTGGTGGGTTGGGGCTGGCTTGCATGTGGTGTGAAGGGTGGAAAGAAGTCAGGGAGAAGCACTTTCCAGCTCCTAACGAGAGCAGGGGGGCAAATTGCCAATCGCTCCCACAGGTCTTACCAGCCCCCCTGAACCCACACCCCTGGCAGCCTGGACTGTGCAAAACACCATCATCACTTTGGCTGCCGAACGAATTCTGTTCTGATGGACGGGAATCCACTGCGTTTCCTCCTTCCCGATACACATCTTTAATTTTGGTGTTTATAAGAATTTGCTGGTGGTTCCAGCAGAGGCCATGCTTTTGTAAAGTGATGGCAGTAAAAAGGCAGCTGTGGTGATGGAGGGGCAGTGGCTGGAGATCGCTTCTTCCCTGGGCAGTGCAGAGAACGTGGTGGAGGAAGCGTGATGGAGTGGGGAGCCTCGAGATGTCAGTGTGCTTTCTGCTGCATCTTTCCCCTCTATCTTTAGAAGGGATTGTAGAGCCGTGTGTGTGCCCCTCATGCCCGAGCAGTGAATTAGGACAGGGGATGCTGTCTGACAGTCCCAGAGAACACTCTGTCCTTCTGGAGATGCAGAGGTAGGCAGTGCCCCGTGTGCGTTGCAGGGACTGGCATTCAGTGGAGGGACCTCATGAAGCCCGTCAGCGTGGACGACAACTTTACCTTAGCCCAGGTGCTGGGGATGCTGCTGTTGGACTCGGTGCTCTACGGCGTGGTGGCCTGGTATGTGGAGGCCGTCTTCCCCGGGGAGTACGGCGTGCCTCAGCCGTGGTACTTCTTCTTGACGGTGAGCACCGCTTACGCACCCCTTCGAGTGGGCTTGATGGGCATCGTGCGGGGATGGTCCCCACCTCTGTGCCGTGCAGTGGGCCAGACTAACGTGCCAGGGTGGCACCACCTGGCCTCCAAAATCAAGGGGTCTGCAGCATGTCCTCAGTAAAGGGTGATGCAGCTGTATTTTTTTACTGAACGTGAAGGTCATCTTGGGTTTAAATCTTGTGTCCCGATGCTTCTTGGCATGCAGGGTGTTGTTAAATGTCTCCGTGCCCGAGCGAAGGCATCGGAGAGAAGCCCCAAGTGTGAGCAACCAGATCCAGTCATTTGAACCTCCCAGAGCGCTGCTGTCCAGGCGGACCCAGACGATCCGCGTCCCGCTGCCAGTCCCCACGTGCTAGTGACTGTCAGCTGAGCTGCCCTCGCTCTGCCAAGGCGAATGCTTGGCATCCTCCTCAGCAGCGGTGGCTGTGCCGATTACTGCAGCTCAGCTGGCCGCTGAGAATTCATTAAGCCACAGCGATACAACCAATTCTGATCCTGTGGCTGTATCCCTTGTTATTTGATTGGGAGGTTTTTCTTCCTCCCCTCTAAATTCCTTATCCCAGCATGGTTTCAGTCCAGCATCCCACTCCCTCTTGCAGCTAGACCAGGGTAGCGGAGATACAGCTGTCTGCCAACAGCCGCAGTGAGATGCTGATTTTGCACTCAGGAGTCGCTGAATTGTTATTTCCATGGGGATTTCAGGTCTCAAACACTTATTTTCATTCCTGGAGAGCCAGGTCAAAAAAACCTGTAACTGCAGCAGCTGGACCCCAGGCTTTTTGCATTTATTATATGTCAGGGCTTTTGGAGGGGGTGATCATCCATTGCACGGGCTCTTCTGGGCAGGGGGCTTCTGCCTGAGCAATTTTGCTTCTCAATGAAGTACTGACCTTTTCCATGGGAATGAAGATGAGGAAAAGCTGCCTGTGTAATCACGGGCAATCCTGCTGTAAGGGAGAGCTAGGGGAAGGCAGCAGGGTAGGGGCAGGAGTTTCATCCTCTGACTTGCTTGCTGAAGATGTGCTGGTTGACAGTTCCCAGGCCAAGGAGAGCAGTCTTGGAGATCTGTGGGAGGAGGAGAACGGCCAAGGCTGGGGAGAAGAGATGGTCTGTGTCTGTGCCTGAGTTTCTCTCTCTGCCTTCTTCCATCAGCCCTCGTACTGGTGCGGGCACCCCAGGACTGTGGTGGGAAAAGAGAAGGAGGAGGAGGAGGACCCTGAGAAAGCTCTGAAGAGCCAGTACATTGAGGAAGAACCTGCCGACCTCGTGTCAGGAATCAAAATAAAGCACCTTTCCAAGGTACCAACTGCCCAGCACAACACAAATTTATCTTAATGTTGTTTTTGTAAAAACTGCTGCCTGCAGGCAACTCCCTTATCATTTTGCTGCCCTTTTTGCCTCAGGCAGTGTTGCTTAGCACTAAGGCTCTTCCCCAAAGCTGGCTGCATTTTCTTGTGGGCTGAAGTGTTAAGTGCTTACAGGAGCAGTGACATCTCTATTTTACCTGTTGACATCTGAATTTAACCCGAATTAGACCTGTTTTCTAATGCCAACACCACACGAGCATCATGGGCTGGGGCTGCCAGCTGGGGCAGGTCTGAGTGCGCTTGCTTCGGGTGCAGCATCAGCTTGTTAACGTGTCTTTGCAGGTCTTCAGAGTGGGAAACAAGATGAAAGAGGCAGTCAAGGACTTAACGGTGAACATGTACGAAGGGCAGATCACCGTCCTGTTGGGACACAATGGTGCTGGGAAGACCACCACTCTGTCCATGCTCACAGGTAGGAGCTGCATCCTGCTGCGGGGCTGGCACGTGGCCAGGAAGGGCTGATGGCTTGACTTGCAAAGAGGAGCTGAACCCCACTTCTGCTCTTCCCCGGAGCACCTTCAGTCACTGAGCTGTTAGCCAGGGATGCCAGGGTAGTGAGAGGCATGTCGGTGCTGGGGAGAGGAGGGAGGGTGCGGGTCCCTGCTCAGCTCTCCACGAGAGTGGGATCAGCCGGCGGGGAAGGTGACAGCCAGTCTTTGTGTTGGAGAGCCCTGAGCAGAGAAGGGACTTGCTGCAGGCTGGGTCTCTGTAGGCTTTGTCGTAGTAAGGCAGAGAGGCCACCAGGCCAAGAGTTGGTCTTCATCCTTCTTGGGGTGCTGAGCTGCCCCAGGCAGCCTGTTCGGGCATGGCGGACATGGTGACCTTTGATGGTTCATTCTTCCCTGTTCTCTGTCACTCTGTGCTGCTGCTGCCAGCCGAGGGGGCTCACCTTGTCTCCCCTGGAGCTCTGCCCGCTTCACCCCTCGCCTGCCTGCGCTGGCAGCACTGCGGGGTCCACCTCCCGCCTGTGGGTGCCGTGCAGCCCACCCTGCGGGCAGGAGCAGAAAGCTGCCGTGCCCCAGCCTGAGCAAGAGCCGCTTGCTCTGACTGTTGGCAAAAACCTGCCTGCGGGGGGATGCTTGGCAGGACCCCCGCCGTTCTGCCGGCTCTTTGCTGCCCAGGGTTGTCCTCAGCCCTGCGCCAAGGCTGCTGCGCCTCGCTCCTCCCAGGTCTGCACTCTCCGACGGGCGGGCAGGCGTACATCAACGGCTACGAGATCTCCCAGGACATGGTCCTGATCCGCCGCAGCCTGGGCCTGTGTCCCCAGCACGACGTCCTCTTCGACAACATGACGGTGGAAGAGCACCTCTGCTTCTACGCCGGGGTGAGTGCGGTGCCTGGGGGGAATGCTGCTGTGCCCCTGGGAGCCAGCCCTGGGCAGGCACCCTGCAGCTTCGCGAGGCTGGGGAAGCATGGTGAGATCCATCAGGTGGGACCAGGGGAGGCCACAAAGATGACCGGGGGGTGGAGCACCTATGGAGACAGGCTGGGAGAGCGGGGGCTGTTCAGCCTGGAGAAGAGAGACCTTACAGCAGCCTTTCAGTACCTAAAGGGGCTTATAGGAAAGAAGGGGACAGATGTGTTAGCAGGGCCTGTAGTGATAGGACAAGGGACAACAGTTTTAAACTAAAAGAGGGTCGATTCACACTAGATATAAGGAAGAAACTTTTTAGGCAGAGGGTGGTGAGACACTGGCACAGGCTGCCCAGGGAGGTGGTGGATGCCCCGTCCCTGGACACATCCAGGGTCAGGCTGGACGGGGCTCTGGGCGGCCTGATCCAGTGGAGGGTGTCCCTGCTCCTGCAGGGGGGCTGGATGAGATGGCCTTTAACAGTCCCTTCCAACCCAAACCGCTCTGTGATAAGCAGAACAGCCGTTGCCTTCTTATTCCACCTCGTCTGCAGGCAGGAGCTCCCTGCTTGGCTGCCAGAGGAGTGGAGGGTCACAGGCAGCGTGGCTCCACAGAAACCACCATGCCAGCTGTGCCGGCTCCTTCAGCACTTGGGCAGGAGTCCATCTCTGTGCTGCCCTGCTTCCCTGCCTGGCTGTGGAGGAGGGAGTGTGGTGGGGTTCAGCAGCCGGTGGCTGATGTGGTGGCGAGGGTCTTTGCCAGATTCACTTGCCCCCGCAGGCAGGCTTAACCTCCCCTTCCCCCTGTCTGGCAGCTGAAGGGGTACCCATCCTCCAAGTGCCCTGAGGAGATCAACCACATCCTGAGGATCCTCAACCTGGAGGACAAGCGCCACGCTCTGACCAAGGCGCTGTCTGGTGGCATGAAGCGCAAGCTCTCCATTGGCATCGCCCTCATTGGGGACTCCAAGGCAAGCATCGTCGGTGGGGCTCACCTCAAACCTTTCTCCCTGGGGCCAGCGCAGGTCTTTCTAGAAGCTTTGAGGTTGTTCCTCACATGGTGAGCCAGTGGGAGATGCAGGGAGAGCAAGGAAGGGGCGGGAGCACCCCCACAAAGGGGGATAACTCTGAGGACAGTGCCCGGAGGCTGCAGTGCAGCTCTGCTGCCTGGCAGCTGCTCCCCCAAGCAGGAACATCACGTGCATGCTGCAAGGTCAGGGCTCCTTCTAGGCCCTGGGATTGCCCTCTCCTGCGCTGCTGTGTCTCTCCCAGCCCTGTTTGACCAGCACCCGTCTCCTGTGTGCAGGTGGTGATGCTGGATGAGCCAACGTCAGGGATGGACCCAGCCTCTCGCAGGGCCACATGGGACCTCCTGCAGCAGCAGAGGAGCAACCGCACCATCCTGCTGACCACCCACTTCATGGATGAGGCTGACCTGCTGGGGGACCGCATAGCTATCATGGCCAAGGGCGAGCTGCAGTGCTGCGGCTCCTCACTCTTCCTCAAGCGTAAATATGGTAAGGGAAGAGCAGGCAGGCCGTGCTTGATGTCTCCTCCTTGCCAGGGAGGGGCAGGAGCGAGATATAGGGCCAGGAAGGGGACCCATTGCTCCCTGTCTGATGGCTGCTTGCTCCCCATCGTGCTGTACTGCCTCTTCTGAAGCCCATCCCCACACTTGCTCCTGCATCGCATCCATAGCCCAGGCAAAGCCGTCAGTGCTTTGTAGTGCCTTAGCATTCCTCTCTGCTCCAGCACCGCAGGGCCAGGCTGGGCTGATTTACCCTCCTCTCCCTTCTCTCGTCCCTCTGCCCAGGGGCTGGATATCACATGGTGATGGTGAAGGAGCCCTACTGTAACCTAGGGGAGATCTCCCGCCTCATCTGTCAGTATGTGCCCAACGCCACCATGGAGAGCAACGCTGGGGCAGAGCTGTCCTTCATCCTGCCCAAGGAGAGCACGCACAGGTAATGGTATTGTCCCCTGCCTGCCCTCCCCGGGTGGGTCCCTTCGGCACACGCTGGGGCACACACTGTCGTCAGGGGCTCGCTGGAAAGCGGAGCTGCTTTCTGCGTCAGCACTGGTCTTGGAAAATTGAGTTTGGCTCCTCCTTTCACCTCCGCCCTCCCCTGCGTGTGCTGGCACATCGCTTTCATGCCCCCCGTGTCACCACCCGTGCAGCAGCTGCATGGGACAGCGCGGGTTGCTGATAGCTGGTGATGGCTGCGGTGTGGAGGGTGGAAGGCATGAGGCAGGCTGGGCTGGCTCTGAAATCTAATATATGGATAGCTGAGGCTGCCTGCGGCAAGGAGGAGCAGCAGGTGGAGCCCAAAAGCTGCTCCTGGGGCGAGTGGGGTGCTTGGTGCTGCAGGCAGCAGCGGAGCTGGCAGCAGAGCTCCAACCGCGCAGGACTGATGCCCAGAGGGTCTCAGCCTCCGAGTGCCCCCCTCATGAGCATCTAACACCGCTTCTCTGTTCAGGTTTGAGGCCTTGTTCACAGAGCTGGAGCAGAAGCGGGAGGAGCTGGGCATCGCCAGCTACGGCGCCTCGGTCACCACCATGGAGGAAGTCTTCCTGAGGTGGGCAGGAGCGGTGGGGTGCCATCGGGTGACAACCGTTCCTCGTGTGCTTTGGCAGTGGCGATGTCCTCCTACACAGCTCTCCAGGGCACCAGTTGGGGTTTGCCTCATCGGTTTGGCTTCCCCAGCTCAGAACAGCTTGGTCCTGTCTGAGTCTGCATTTCATCACCCGCTTTCCCTTCTGGCACAGGGTTGGGAAACTTGTGGATTCCAGCATGGATATCCAGGCCATCCAGCTGCCTGCCCTCCAGTACCAGCATGAGAGACGCTCCAACGACTGGGCCATGGATGACTCCAGCAGCCTGAGCGGCATGACGGACATGACGGACGACAGTGGGGCACTCATCACGGAGGACTGCTCCAGCATCAAGCTCAACACGGGGGTGAGTGTGGGGGTGTTGGTACCACAGGAGAAAGGAGAGGGCATGTGAAGGGGATTTTCGGAGCAGGGTTACCAAGTGGAGCCTCCCCCACGGCTGGTCTTGTTGCGTCTGGTTTGGAAGATCAAATGGGAATCTTCAGGGCAAATTATTTTTAGGGTTGTTGGGGCTGGTCACTGCTGTCTTCTTCATGTTAGTCCTGAGGTGTACAGAGATGCTGTTGAAGGTGTCCCAGGTGATCTAAAGTGGTTTTTGCCTGCTGTTGCTACATCACTTGGGATTTTCAGCAGGGAGATGAGAAAAAACATCTTCCTTCCCCTGATAGGCTTGTGTTTCAGATCGCTGGCAGCCCTTCATGGCCTGCTGCCTATGCACCTGTGATAAATTTCCTTGCATTTCTCAAGGGCACATCTCAAAGGCAGAAGGGGAGAAAGATGTTTCTAGGTTTAAAAAGCAAAGAAGGGGCTGGGCTGGGAGCTCCCAGGCGCCTCAGCCCGGTTGCTTTGGCAGGCAGCCGTGTTGCAGTAATCCTATTTGTGAACCTCAAATGCTGAGAGGTGGAGGAAGGGAAAGGTCATGGCTGAAGCTGCTTTTAACACCTGAGATCCCAAAGAGGCTGAATCCCATGGGGAAGCCATGGAGTCTGACGGGCTGACCTGCTGTGCTGGAGTGCAAGTCGCTTCCCTGCTAATCGCTTTACAGTCTGGGCTGGAGAGCAGGCTCTGCCGCGGGCTTGCAGGCTACCTGCGGGACGGGGAGGTGGGTTTGGGGCTGTTCCCCCCATCAGCTGCATGGGGCGATGTGGCCAGCGGGGCTGCCTGCAGCTGGCAGGGCTGGCGCTGACCGGGCTCCCCCTCTCCCAGTTCTACCTGTGCTGCCAGCAGTTCTACGCCATGTTCATGAAGCGAGCCATGTACAGCTGGCGCAACTGGAAGATGGTGGCAGCGCAGTTCCTCGTGCCTCTGATCTTCACTGCCTTTGCCCTCATCGTGGCCAAGACCTTCCCAGGCCCCAGGGACTCCTCCCTGCTGAGGCTGACACTGGAGCCCTACGGCCAGACCATCGTGCCCTTCAGTGTCTCGGCTGCCTCGGGTCTGTCGCAGAGGTTGGCGGAGCAGTACGCAGAGCTGCTGGATGCCCAGCGCCAGTCGCCGCTGGAGGTGCTGGGTGAGGGTTTGCAGGGCGCCCATGGAGCAGGCGATGCCTGGCAGGAGCCACGGGCTTCTCTTGCGGGGGCCCTTGGTGTGGGTGGCTCAGGTCCCGGGTGGGCATATCTGACGTATCCCCTTGTATCCTCTCCTGTGTGGGAGAGTCCCACAGTGGGCAGGACGCCTCCTCACCGGAGCAGAGCTGTGTTCTCCAAACCCCTGCGTTTGTGGCCGTCACTGGGGCAAGGGTGGCTCACTGGGGCTGGGGCTGCTCGGTGTGCCGTTGGCCCCCGTTAGCGCTCATGTGATCGAGCCTGCTCATAATGGCTGTGGTGTCTGGCAGGTGGCCTGGACGAGTACCTGATCTCGAGAGCCTCCGAGGAAGGGGGAGCCTTCAACGAGCACTACATCACAGCTGCCTCCTTTGAAGGGGCTGGGAACCGCACTGTGGTCACCGCGCTCTTCAACAACCAGGCGTACCACTCCCCCGCCACGGCCCTGATGCTGGCCGACAATGCCGTCTTCAGGGTACTGGCGGGCCCCAACGCCTCCATCACAGTCACCAACTACCCTCAGCCCCGCAACATCACTGAGAAGGCCAAAGACCAGCTCATGGAGTATGTTTGATGGCACAGCGCCTGCTTTCCTGCTGGGGCTCGTGGCTTCCGTGGGTGCAGATGGGCCTGGTTGTGCTGGCATCAGTGGAGGAGCCAGGCTGGAGCTTCTCAGACCCAAACGTTGCTGTGGCTGTGCTCAGGAGGGCAGGAGAGCAAAGCTCTGGAGGTGACTTACCTGCCTGAGCCTGGCAGCCGCATCACCCCATGCACTTATCCCAGTGGCTGGGTGTTGCCCTCTGTATGCTGGCTGGGGTTGGTTTTCTCTGGATGCTCAGAGCAGAGGGGGCTGCGTGGCTGTACACTTCACAAAGTCCTGCAGTCAGGGTCTCCAAACCTCACCTGTACCAGAGGGGACATGCATGGGACCTCGCCGAGGCAGGGTAGAGGTTTGTGGTGTGCAAGGTGGGCCGTGCGTGGGTGACGCTCTTCTTACTGAGGTGCACTTTTATTGTGGGGTGTTTCTTCTGCATGCTGGCTTGCTGGGTGAGTGTAGCCTCCCTGAGAAGCACGGTGTGGGTGTGCTGTCCCCCCGTAGCCTTGGCATTGCCTTGAGGAGCTGTCCCTGTCCTAACCTGCCCCACTGCTCTCCCCGCAGGGGCCAGACCGGGTTTGCCATTGCCATCAACCTGCTGTATGGCATGGCCTCGCTCGCCAGCACTTTCGCGCTGCTGCTGGTCAGCGAGCGGGCCATCAAAGCCAAGCACGTCCAGTTTGTCAGCGGCGTCTACGTGATCAACTTCTGGCTCTCCGCCCTCCTCTGGGACATCATCAACTTTCTCATCCCTTGTGCTCTAATGCTGGTGAGTCAGCTCTGATGCCCTGTCTTCCCCTTGGGTGGGAGCTCTGGGTGCTGCTCCTCTGGGAGAGCTGGGATGCGTGTGGGTGCAGGGTAGAGGATAAGGCTACTGGCATTGTCTCAGTTAGTCGAAAGGATGGGCAAGAAAGCTGTCCCTTAGTCCTTCTGGGAGCTGTGTCATGGCCAGCCAGCTGGGTCAGTCAACTGCAGCCTCTGGCACCTGAATGCTTGTTTGTGGGCACTAGAAAATCTCAAAATACATGGGAGCATGGAGAGCGATTCCCCAGATCTGCCCTTCTGCATTCTGGTCTGCAGAAAGAGAGCTTGTCTTGGGGACAGGCGTGGGCTGCTGGTAGGAACCGTCAGTGCGGTGCTGCCATTACCTTGCTGCCTGGGCCACTGAGACAAGGGCAACATCACTTGTGGTCAAGACAGACATGCATTCTACTCACATTGCTGTGCCCCAGGTGATATTCCAAGCCTTTGACGTGCAAGCCTTCACCCAAGACAGCCACCTCGTTGATGTGATGCTGATCTTCCTCCTTTATGGCTGGGCCATCATCCCCCTCATGTACCTCCTTAGCTTCTTCTTCTCGGTGGCAGCCACAGCCTACACCCGTCTCACCATCTTCAACATCCTCTCAGGCACGGCCACCTTCCTGGCGGTCACCATCATGAGCATCCCAGGTGGGTCACTGCCCTCCGTGCCTGCCCAGCACCGCACCCTGCCATCACCAGGAAGATCCAGCCCCCAGGGGGACTCTCATCCCAGGGCTGTCCCCACACCAGCAACAAAACTGCTATGACAGTCCATTCTCACCCATTAAACGTGACAAAATCTGTTGGTTTTCCTTCTGAACTTGGAAGTATCAGGGTCTTTCTCTAAAACCAGCTAACTCCCAATCTGTTGTTCCTCCTGTGCTCTTTTTTCAGAACTGGGCTTGGTGGACCTCTCCAAAACCTTGGATAAAGTCTTTCTCGTCTTACCCAATTACTGCCTGGGCCAGTGCATCAGTGACTTCTACCAGAACTATGAGTTCATTCAGTTTTGTACCTCCTCTGTTGAAGCCATCTTCATCTGCAAGGCGTTTAGTGAGTCTCTGTGTTGGTCCTCACCTGCCCACCCCACCGTAGCCACACTGGGAGGTCTCTGAGGGGTGGATGGTGGAGCTGGGCAGTATCACGGGGCCTCTAACCCAACCTGGGCAGTAGCTCCAGGTACCATTTTAAAGTAAAAACTAGGCAGCATTTGACACTCGTAGGTGATCCAATTAAGGCATCTTTTCCTTACTAATGATTTGGAGGAAAGCTGGGGTGAGGGAAAGTTTCATAAACAAGTAAAGAAGTCCCTGTCCCAAGAGTGACTTTTTCTCCTCTGTGTGCCTCCACTGGGCATCTTCTGCCAGATCCCCTCCAGACCGGAATCTTCCTGTGGGAAGCACTGGAAAGAGCTGTGGGCAGGGAGCCAGTGTGAGCTGGGATGGAAATGAGTGTTGGAAAGAGCTGTGGGCAGGGAGCCAGTGTGGGCTGGCATGGAGATGAGCCTGGCAAAGCCTTGGGCTCACAGCTTTCCGTGCCCCTCCCCAGAGTGTGGATTGATCCAAATCTTGATTTTGTTCCATCCCTGCTCAGATATCAGTTATCAGATGAACTACTTTTCCTGGGAGACTCCTGGGATCGGACGATACCTGACCTCCTTGACCGTCCAGGGTTTCTCCTTCCTCTTCCTCCTTTTCCTCATTGAGACAAACCTTCTCTGGAGACTGAGAACTTTGGTCTGTGGCATCTGCAGGCGGCGGAAATGGGTGAGCTGAAGCATGTGGAAGGGAGAAGTAAGATGCCCCCCAAACCAAGCCCAGGAGTCCCTGCGAGCTGGAGACAAGCTCCCTTCACCTAAATCACTCTCTCAGGGAGCATTCCTGGAGCAGGTGGCTTGGAGGGGCCAGTCCTGTTGACTGTGTGGGTTGGCAAAGGGAGGGAGAGACGGCTGATCAAAGGGATGGATTGTGTCTGGGTTGGAGGCACTGGAAGAATTCATTTGTCCCACAGCAGCCAGGTGGCAGAGTGTTTTTTCTCCCCTGTTTAGGTGGCACTGCTGAACAGGGTATCTGTGCTGCCGGAGGACCGGGACGTGGCAGATGAGAGGAAGAAGGTTTTGGAGTCACCACCAGAACTGCTGTCATCTCTCAGCAGCCCTCTGGTCATCAAGGAGCTCACCAAGGTGAGGAGAGCGTGGCCCTTCCTCAGCACCCTGCTGCTGGCTGAACCATGGTCCTCACGGGGCTGGTAAAGCCACCACTTGCCTTGCTGTGCCACCAGGCAGTGACTGGCATGGCTTGTGCATGGTCTCCTCCAGGTCTACGACAGCCGGGAGTCCCTGCTGGCGGTGGACAGGATCTCCTTGGCGGTCAGCAAAGGGGAATGCTTTGGCCTCCTCGGCTTCAACGGAGCGGGCAAAACCACCACCTTCAAGATGCTGACGGGTGACGAGAGCATCACATCAGGGGATGCCTTTGTGGACGGCCACAGCATTCTGGCCAACATCAAGAAGGTACCAAGGGCTGCAGGGGCGGAGGGCAGTGTTACACGCAAACCTGCGTCTGGCTGGGCTGGGCCACCTCGCGAGTGCCTCTGAGGAGGACATGGTGGCCGTTGCCAGAGGTTGAAGTAATATCCCAGGGACGTTGTGTCCATGTCTGGCCCAGCTCTCCGTTACCTGGCCACGGGGAAGCAGTCCCCTCTCCGCTGGGATGACAGATGGGGGTAACAAATGGGAGCCAAACCTTGCTGGGGTGGCAAACCCTTCATCAAAGGGTTTAGCTCCGTAAGTTGGAAAGGTGAAAAATGTGAATTAATGATCACAGTTGGGTGATGGTGTCTCAAAAATAAGCAGGTTGAACCTTTCCAGAACCCCCTGCTAGAGGTCTCCTTGCTGGGAATTACCCACTGCCCTTGGAAAAGCAAGGGATGAGCAGGAATCAGGCTTTCAGTTCAGTCCCTGGATAGCCCTGCCACTGTCAAGCCCAGACAGCGTCAAGCAAGGAGAACACAGGCAGGGTCTGCCCTGAAAGCATGGCCCTGCTTGCTTCTTCCCCTGCCCCTCGGCCTTCTGCTGGGCTCTTGTCCCCAGAGGAGACCAGGACAGGGGGAGCAGGGTGCTGTGGTGGGCTGACCCTGGCTGGGAGATCTCCAGCGTGGCTCCTTCCCATGGGCTGCAGCCCTTCACATGCTGCCCCAGCGGGGGTCCCCCCCCCCCAGCACAGGCACAGCCCCCCAGGCACAGCCGGCCCCAGGGGGGTCCCCATGGGGTCCCCATCCCATCCCAGGCTCCTCCCCACGGGCCCTGCCGGCAGCCGCCCCGCGGGCTGCGGTGGGGGTCTGCGCCCCGTGGCACCCTGGGCTGGGGCACAGCCTGCCCCGCCGGGGGCTTCCCCACGGGCTGCTGGGGCACCTCTGCTCCGGCGCCGTGAGCCCCTCCTGCCTCCTCCTCCACTGACCTTCGTGTCTGCAGGGCTGTGGCTCTCACATGATCTCTCTCCTCTTTTCTGCTGCAATTTGTTGTGCAATATTTTTTTTTCCCCCTCTTCTTAAATACATTACCCCTGAGGCATGGCCAGCAGCAGGTCCAGCTGGGAGCTGGCTGGCGTGGGCTCTGTGGGCTCCGTCGGGCACAGGGGCAGCTCTGGCACAGCCCCCCTGCAGCCCCCTGGTACCAAAACCTTGCCACGCAAACCCAGTACAGGTACAGACCTTCCAGTGCTTTCTTTTTCCCCAAGAGCCTGGGCCACCTGAACTGGCCCCGCACAATGATGGACGAGCTTGGGAAACGCAGCACGAGGCCACACAGTTGCCATCCAGAGCCGCTGCATGTGTCCATCCCTGCCAGACTGGCTGCTCCAGCCACCAGGGGCTTTCCCTCTCATTGCTCCCGTGGTTTCACAGGGGCGGCTCAGTCCCTGTCGCTTTGAGCAGAAACCTTGTGGAGATGCAGCTAAGCCCTGTGGGTGCCGAGGCACCTCCTGGCTTGGGGACCTTGCAGAGACTTGCCTGTGAGCTGATCCCATTGGGCTCTTCTTGCCACAAGGTCCAGCAGCGGATCGGCTACTGCCCGCAGTTTGATGCCCTCCTGGACCACATGACGGGCCGCGAGACCCTGAGCATGTACGCCCGGCTGCGGGGCATCCCCGAGCGCTACATCGGCAGCTGCGTGGAGAACATGCTGCGAGGGCTGCTCCTGGAGCCACATGCCGACAAACTCGTGAGGACCTACAGGTAAGAGGAGCCATGGAGACACCCTGTGCCCCTTGCCCTTCGTCTTGTGTGGCTCTCCCTGTGCTCATATTGGGTCTCTGTCCCCATGCCCATCTCCTGCAGTGGTGGTAACAAGCGGAAGCTGAGCGCTGGCATCGCCCTCATTGGCGGTCCCCCCGTCATCTTCCTGGATGAACCCTCCACCGGCATGGACCCCGTGGCCCGGCGTTTGCTCTGGGACGCAGTGACACGGACGCGGGAGTGTGGCAAATCCATCATCTTCACTTCCCACAGGTGACGCTTGTCTGGGCAGGCGCTTGGCGTGAGAGGTTGGGGAGAAGGAGGGAGGGTGCTGGGGTCCAAGGGATGGGACCTGCCTCCAGAGCCTGGGGGGGGGCACTGCCTGCAGCCGGCAGTGGCTGCTTTACCCAGATCTCCCTCTGAAAGTCCAGAAGCTTCTACTGTTCTGCCTTGGTGCTCCTGCCCCTGAACAAGCCCTCTTCTGTCCTGCAGCATGGAGGAGTGCGAAGCGCTGTGCACGCGGCTGGCCATCATGGTGAACGGGCAGTTCAAATGCCTGGGCAGCCCCCAGCACCTGAAAAGCAAGTTCGGCAGTGGCTACACCTTGCTGGCCAAAACGCGGAGTGAGGAGGAGGGCGAGCTGCAGGCCTTCAAGGCCTTCGTGGAGAAGACTTTCCCAGGTACCATTAGCTGCCAGAGCTGTTGCCCTCCGAGGGAGGGCAGGGTGCTGGGCGAGAGCTTCAGCCAGTTGCCTAACACAGAGCCTCTCCTCGCTTGTCTCTACCAGGCAGTGTCCTGAAACACGAGCACCAGGGCATGGTACATTACCACTTGACCAACAAGAACCTCAGCTGGGCACAGGTAAGCAGGTGCTGGAGCATGGCTGGTGCGGGACGAGGCTGGGGGGGCACAACCCTATTCCTGTCCCTTAGCATGCTCTTGATGCTTTGCTTTCATGCTCGGCTCATCTTCCTTTTCTTCCAGAGCCACTCTCTGTCCAAAATCCAGGTGATACATAAAACCCAAGCAAATTAAAAAGTGGGTTTCTCCCCAGCCCTTTCCCACCTCCTGGCCCAAACAGGTCACCTGCGCAAACAACCAGCGTGTGAGCATCCAGGACTCGCCATGTGTGCTGAGCCAGGACCGCTCCATCCCACCCCCCCCAACTGACTGCCCCTGCCCACAGCCCTCCAGAGGGAAAGCCGCGTCTCCCTGGGGAGCAAGAGCTGATTTTGCCATTGTTTGTGCATCTCAAAATATTGCATGGAGGCTCTGGAGGGTGCTGGAAGGAGTGTGTTTGCTAGCTGCATCCTTCCCACCCTGCATCTCCCTGCTGGGAACGCAGCACTGGTGGACACAGCATCAACTCTGCTGCTGCTGCACGTGGGCACTGGGGCTGCCACGTGCGGGGCTACGGACATGGGCTTCGCTGAGCCACAGACCCGGCTGGATCCCAGCCCAGGGGGATATATAAAAACCAGAGGGATGGGGGGTGTGGAGAGAGATTATCTGTATACAGTGCAAACAGTTATACATATAGTGTATGCAGACAGTTATATACTGTCGATACATGTTTATGTCTAGGTAGTATACATATATATGCATATAATATACAGATAGTTTTTGTACACAGTATATACATTTTTATATCTGTATATATATAGTTTTTTATCTATTATATACATATTTTATATTTATAATGTATTGAGCTGGGATCCCAGCCCAGGGATATATTTAAAAAAAAATACATTTGTATATATATGTTTGTATCATATATATATATATGTATATGTAAAATACATATTTTAAAATGGGGTCAGGTGCTCTGCTAAATAATCCATCTTCTGGCTTACCACTGCCCTCCTGCCAGGGGAGGTTTCCCTTCCCCTGGCTCTCCCTGGAGGAGAAGGCTTCCTCCGCTTTCTTGGCTGCAACCCATGGGGTTCTCCCGCAGCTGAGGTACCCTGCAGTAACTGCCATGCTGTCCCTTGCAGGTCTTCGGGGCCTTGGAGAAAGCCAAAGAGAAGTACCGCTTGGAAGACTATTCGGTGAGCCAGATATCCCTGGAGCAAGTCTTCATGAGCTTCACTCGCTTCCAGCACTACACAGAGGACAGAGGGAAATGAGCAGAAGCCCCCACTGGTGCCCTTCGTCACGGACTGGCCCTGCTGCCTAAACATAGTATATATAGAGACAGTAATTTATATATCGGCGTGTCTTAAATAATGTATAAATGTAAGAAACTTTTCACCGGGGAGGGGGGAGCGGATGGCATCGTACCTTCTGCCGTGGGGAACACCAGCGATGCGTGTGCATCGCGTGCTGGCACGGGTCTGTGTGTGCGTGTGTGTGTGCATGTGACACTCCCACTCTCCAGCCTTCACTCCCATCTAGACAGCAAAAAAAAAAAGCTCCAAAAGCAGGGAGAAGCCTGGATGGGTGGAGAGGGGTGTTGGGGGTTGGGCTGGCAAAGGAGGAGTGGGATGCTGTCCCCAAATGGCACCACACTCCCCGCCCCCCGCGCCCCTCTTCCCTGCCCGATGCTCATACCCATCAGGACGCTGCTTCATGGTCTTTGCCCGCATGTCGACGTGTATTGTTAGGTGGTTTGCTCATGGTTTACCAGGAGGCTGTCAAATAGCTTAGACCCAAACTGTTCGCTGGGTTAATTCGGGTGTGCTGTGGTTGCCCTTAGAAGCTCGTTGTGTCTAGCGGGAGGGGACAAGGCAAGGCTCCTGTGGGTCCCCTTCGGCATGGCAGAGGCTGCATCTCCTTTAACTCCTTGGAAAATGCTGTCCCCTCCTGCTTGCTTGCCTGTGGGTGGAGGCAAGCCCGTCCTGAGGAGCTGGCAGCGGTGCCGGGGGAGCTGGCTGCGCGGTGCTGGCACGATGTGTTACTGGTGAGATGCCCAGAGCTCGGCCCCTCATACAGCACGTGGCGGGTACAGCTGCAGAGGCAGAGCTCGGGCTCAAGGCAGCGATGGGCGAGAGGTGTCGCAGGGTGCCTGGGGACGCTGCTGGGCTCGCTGTTGCATCCATGAAAAGGTTTAGGCAGCAGCACTGCCCTGCAGAGTGCTGTGCAGCCACAGGACTGGTTGCGAATGCCAGAGGGGCTCTCCCCTTAGACCCCACGCAGCTCTGACCAGAGCCTGCCCATCCCACATCCTCCTCCTCATCATCATCCCCTCCGCACCACGCCGGGCTGCTCTGGCAGCAGACAGGGAGCAGCAAAGGTACCCTCCTGCCCTTTCCCAGCCACAGGAGATGCTGCTGGGCATGGTGCAGTAGGCACCAGCACTGCCCAGCCCTCCACGGAGGCAGAGGCAGCAACTGGGATTTTCTTTTTGGCGTTTCCCAGTGGCTGGGTTGCTTTTTTTGTTTTACATCCATGTTGATTCTTGTCTGTCCTTAACTAGTCCCTGTGTCACCTAGGGGCAGTCCCCTTCGGGCCGGCTGCTCCGTGATCAATGCAGCGCTATTTGCACTATAGTAATACACACAATTGCACATAACTAAATGAATTAATATTTATGGCGAGGGTGCTGATTCCCTTCTAGTGATTGCATTGTCAGGGGTTGGGTTGTATTTTTGGGTTGGGTTTTTGTTTTGTTCCTGTGACTGGACTCATTCTTTCCTGTTCCATTTTTTCCCTTTGCCTAATGTTGTTCAAAACGATGGTGCATCATGTTACTAAGAATTTCCCTGATCTTAACAATGTGTGTTTTTATTAGTAGGCAGCCAGCAGCTGAATGGCATCCCTGGAACGCCTTGGTGTCCATCAGAGCTGCTGGCACGGAGGGTTTGCTACCTGGGAGCATCCCTGCAGCTGGCAGAGCCACCCTGGGGCAGCTCTTGTGCCAAAAAAAAAAAAAAAAGGGGAGTGCTTTCTGGTGGGAGGGTGCCTGGAGCCACCAGGAGAGTGCTGGGACTCCCAGAAGCTGGTATTTTTGGGAAGGGGAGCTACAGCAGGATGCAGCAGCGCCTCCAGGGCTTTGCCTGGGATGGGGAGCAGTGAGACACTAAATTGCCACAGGCTGGCAGCACCCTGAGCACAGCAACAACAGGCAGGACAGCAGAGACGCCCACCACCACGTGCTGTTGGGGTACTGGTGACCCCCCTGCAAGGCTTGGTCCTGGGGCAGGTAGCACAGGGGCAGCATAACCCCCTCCACAGGGCCCATGAACACAGTGGAGAAGTCAAGGGCAAGGATGGCATCCCGCAGCACCAGCCCCCCACCATGGGGGCCATCCCAGCCTGAACAGTCTTACCAAAGCAGCATTCCTCAGCTGCACAGTGCTGTACCAGCCCTGCCAGCCCCATTTCTGTTACAGCTGCAGGACCAGGGCTGCTCGCCGGGCACCAGCAGGTTCTGTGCTGGCAGCATCATGGCTGCTGCTGGCAACGCTCCGGCTGCCCAAGCCACGGTGGGGGAAGCATCACAGCTGCTGCTCCTCTCTGGCTGCAGTGTGTGGTTGTTAGTCCCATCAAATAGGAATAATAAAGATTTTTTTTTTTTTTCCAGTGGGTGTTTCCTGGCCTCCTTTGGAGTCCCAGAGCAGCTCCAGCCCTGGTGGGTTGGGCTTAGGCTGCTCAGGCTGTGCTGGCCTTCTGCTCTCTGCTTTGGGGCACGGGGAGGGGGGGAACAACAGGGGTGTCCTCCAAAATCTGACCTGGAAGGGCTCAGTCCAGCCTGGAAAAGCCCATGGGCTGAGGGGTTTCCTGTGTGCCAGAGTGCCTCTGGGAGCAGAAGGGGGGGGTGCCCATTCCTTCCACCACAGGCAGCCACAACCACCCTCTCTTCGCCCCCCCAAAGCTGCACCCCAACAGCCACAGGGGGAGACTTGGGGCTCAAACTAGCTTTTGTCAAAGCAATTTCAAGGGTTGCCCTGGCAGTGGGGGGCTGGCCTTGGCACCCTCACTCCTGCAGCTTTACCCATCTACATACCACAGTCAGGTGCTCAGCCCCCTGCCCATATGCCACCCCCCCAATCCCAAACTTACACCCAAGGCAGCACCAGCCCCCAGCTAAGCCCGGAGAGATGAGGCACCACTGAGGCAAGGATGCAGCTCCAAGGAAGGCAGGGAGATGCACCAAGACCTTCCATCTCCAGAGCAACATGGTATCTGCTCAGCAAGGACGCGGCCATGAGTGTGTCCCCCCCCCCCCCCTGCACAGGGATGCCCTCCCTGCTCCATGCCAACCCAGGGCACCATTCTATACACCAGCTGCTTTGCCACCTCCTCCCCATCCCACAAGTGCCTCTCCACTGGCAGTTTGAACGCTTTATTGTCTGGCAGTCCTGCTACAGCACCTCGCTGTCCTCCCCGTGGCTACAGCCGCACCAGGGGAATCTGCTCCCTCATCCCCAGCATGGCACCACAGTGTCCCTGGGAGCTGGAGGCTGCAGGCGCTGCAGCAGTCCAAGAACTGGCACTTAAGGAATCCTGGCTGGGGCCACACGCTGCTCCTCCACGCTGGGCGCAGGGAGTGGGTGCCCAGCTGGGCAGGGCTGTGGTCCAGTCCCACTGGCCTCGCTGGGCTGGCAGCGTGGGTCACTTGATTTCGGTCATCTTTTAAAAACGTGGTTCTAAAATCCCACCAATTCTGGGCTCTGACCAGATGGTCTCAGATTTGTTTCTCTTAAAAAAAACAAAAAAAAAAAAACAAACCCAAACCTTTCTTCCCTTTTATGTGCAATTTTCAATTTTGGCTAGAAATTGCTGTGCCCACCACTCCTCCAGGTCAATGGGAACAAAGTCTGAAAGAGAGGGGAGGGAGAGAGGAGAGCATAGGCAGAGCAGCTGGAGCAGAGCTCTGGGTGCTCCCCGACCCAACCATTTGCCACTGGGAAACAACAAAGACACCCCAAGATTTCCCCCACCCCTGTGCCCTGTCCCCAGAAGGCCAGGCTGGGTTTGCAGGGTCCTTCTCTTCTTGGGGACTTCTCAGCCACCGCAGCACCCCCCAGGCCGCATTTGTGGCCCCCGCTCAGCTCCGTCTCAGTGTCCCCATCCCCGCTGGGCTCCAGCTTGGTCCTGCTCGGCCCCAGGAGAGGCAGGTCCCCACAGCGGGACCCGGGGGGCTACTCTCCAGCATGATGCTGAAACCACCTTGGTGACTGGAGAGAGTGTAACTTCCAGAAAAGACATCAGTCACCCTGCTTGCTTGGGCTCCTCCAGTGGGGCATGGTGGGACACCCCCACCACAGTGCCAGGGGCCAGCTGCTCCTCAACACACCCACAGCAGCCTCAGCACCAGCAGGATAGACTCAGCCCAGCCCCTCTGGTGCATCCAGCAGTGAGATGATCCTCCTCCCACCACTGCAGCCCTGCTCAGGCACCCAGCTGAGCCCACACCAGCTCACTGCACCCCTGAGCCCGACACACCAAGTGCCACAACTGCTTCTCACTTACTTTTCATCAGTTCAGGGTTGGGGGTTTTCTCTACATACTGCACGGGGCCACAGGCGCTCTCCCCACTCCGGCTGCCATCCAGCTGCTGCTCTACCTGCTGCCAGGCTGGAGGGGGGGGGAACAGGCAGCGGGTGGTTTTGGGATGGGGCTTTCCCAGCCTGGGGGGCCGCAGGAGGTGGTGCAAAGGAGGGCAGGGACCCAGGCTGGGGACCCCATCCCTGCCACCAAGGTCCACAGCACAACAGAGCTGCCTCAAGAGGAACCCCACATGCTCCAGCCCCCCCAGGGTGTGGCAGCAAGGGGGTGCCTGCCCCCAGGGACCCTCTGCCCTCACCTTCATAGACAAAGCGGACGTTCTCCTCATGGGCCAGCGTGTAGCACTCCTCGGGAGCCGAGACCTGCTGCAGCAGCACCTGCGGCCTCTTGCCGTTCACTCTGTTGAAGACTAGTTTCTGGGCTGGGCTGCCGAGGAAAGCAAGGCAGCAGTGAGGGGGCAGCTTGGAGCAAGGACAGGGGCTGTCCAGCCACCCTGGGTTGCCCCACGACACACACGGCCCTGGCAAAGCCAGGGGCACTGCCGCAGCCAGCCCACCCTGCTCAGCCCTGTCCCCAAGGGCACCAAAAGGGACCCAGCCCTCCGGGAAAGGGGGCTCCTACACAGGGAGGGGTGCAGGCAAGGGGAGCTCCCCATGGAAAAGCACAGCCTGCCCATCTCCCACCCATCTTCCAGCCTGGCACCAGGCACAGTCCCCAAAATAAAAATAATCTGTCACCAAAATTGCTGAAATAATCAGGAAAATAGATATGGAACCCAGCTAGGCAGCGGGCAGGGGCACATGCCGCTCCGCAGACCAAGCGCCCGCGTTTGCTGGAGCGGCCCCAGCCCCCGGGACGTCCCCAAGGTGCCCCAGGGCTGGGACCAAACCGGCTGCCAAGTGGGAGCAGGTCAGGAGCTGGGCCCGGGGGCCAGCAAACCCGGGCAGGGCCGGGGGCAGCCGGGCCCGGGGGCACTTGGGGCTTGTCTGCCCGGCCCGGGAGCACGGGACAGCGGCGGCGCCACGCTCCTCACGGGACAAAGTCTAAGGGGCCCTGTGAGCACAGGCAGGTCACAGGCTGCAGGGCGAGAGAGCGGGCAGCCCCTGCCCACCCTGCCCCGGGCGGGGTAGCCCACCCCCCCACGCGTGGCGGGGGGCAGCGGGCAGGCACACACACGCCCCCGCTGCACCCCGGGGGAACCCTTCCTCACCCCTTCGGAGGAAGCGGGCAGAGCCGCCCGGACCCGCCGGCGGGGGCTGCCTGCCCTGTCAGCACGGGGTCTCCCAAGTCTTCCCCCCTCGAGGGATGGAGCCGGGACCCTCCGGCTGCCCCCCACCCCCGCCTCACAGCTCCGGCTGCTGCTGCTGCTGGAGGGGGGCAGGTCCGCCCAGCAGCCCCCAACCCTGCCCGCGGCCGCACACCGGGGTGGCGCAGCCGGTGCCTCCCGGGGGCGCTGCACAGCCCCAGCCTCCCCCGGGGGGCGTCGCTGCGCACTCGGGGCCGGCAGCCCCCCGCCGCCTGCACTTTGCCCGCTCCTCCGGTCACAAGCCCCATTCCCCCGCGCCGGTTGGCAGCGGCCTCTACCCGAACCGCCCCCCCCGGGGATGGCCGCCCCCGGTCCCCCCCACGCCACACGCGGGCGGTCTCCGCGGGGAGCGGGCGGGGGGTCCGGCGTGCGGACACCGACCGACGGCCCCCGGCCCTGTCCCGTTCCCCTCCGCCCCCCCCCCGGCCCCTCCCCCGGCGGCGCGGCCCGGCCGCCCCGGTAACCTTTCCCCAAGGTCACGGCCACCGCCGGCGCGGGGCTCACCTAGCGGGGGGCCAGGCGCCGGGCTGGAGCCGACCCCGCAGCTCGCCCAGCTTGCTGCTCTCCACTGCCTGCTGCGTCGGACCTGCGGGCGGCGGCGGGGGTCAGGGCGGCCCGGGACGGGGACGGTGCCCCCCCGCCCCCCAGCCGCTCGCCCCCCGCTCCCCGATACCTGTGCGGCGCTGCGTGGCCAGCTTGCTGGGGCCGCGCGTCAGCGTGTACATCCTGCGGCCCCGCACCGGCCCCGCACCGGCCCCGCCGCCCCCGCCCGAGTGCGGCCCTCGCCCCCCCCCGGGCCTTTAACGAACCGGGCCGGCCGCCGCGACACGCCCCCCGCCCTTAAAGGGCCCGCGCGGGACGGGCGGGGGGGCCGCGGGGCGGGGGGCGCCCGCAGGGGGAGGGGCGGGGGGGCCGCACGTGCGCCGGGGGAGGGGTGGGAGAGGCGGGGGGAGGGCGGGAGGCGCCTGGGGGATGTGGGGGACAGGTGGGACACGCACCTGACACGTGGGGCGTGGGGACACACATGGGAGACGGGCGGGACACAGCGGGGGCACGCGTGGGAGGGGTGGAGGGAGGCACGGGGCACATGCGGGGCGTGTAAGTGACACACGTGGGGTGTGGGGACACACAGGGGACGCACCTGGGACACATGGGGGGCACACATGGGATGTGGGGACAGACGCGGGACACATGGGGGGGCACGCGTGGGGTGTGGGGACGCACATGGGGCACACGGGGGCACATGTGGGGGACACATGGCACATGAGATACATGGGGACACACGTGGGACATGGGACACGGGAAATGAATGGGACACGGGCACAAGTGGGACGTGGGGGCACACGGGGGAAATGCATGGGACACAGAGGGGACGTGTGAGATGTCGGAGCCATGGGACACGCAGGGTACACACAAGGGACGTGGGGACACAGAGAGGTCAAGTAGGAGAAAGGGCCCGGGAGACACGTGGGACAAGATGGCACAGGCACGCAGGGAACACTGGAGTCACAGGGAACACAGAGGGGACGTTCAGGAGACAGGGGACACAGGGAGGACACGTAGGTGTCACCCCTGAGACACGTAGGGCCCAGGCAGGGGATAGCGAAGGGGTGCAAAGGCAGGGGCTCAGGTGCCACCGCCATGGGGACAACACTGTGACAGCCCCAGCGACCCCCGGGCACGCAGCCCCGCGGTCACGCCTGGGAAGGCCGAGGGCCGGCGGGGGGGGCAGACTAGACAGCGGTGCCGCTGGTGTAGTGGTATCATGCAAGATTCCCATTCTTGCGACCCGGGTTCGATTCCCGGGCGGCGCAGGAGCTCCTGGTCTTTTATTTCCCCCCCCTTCATTTTTTTGAACGCCCGTGAGAGGTTCCACCCGCGGCGGTGGGGGCGTTCCCCGTGGGGGCGGCTGGGAGCTGTAGTCCCCACACTGCGGCCACCGCCTGCTCCAGCCATGCAAGCGCCCGCGGCGGCGGAGCGCAACAAGGGCCCGATCCTGGCCGTGCTGCGGGAGTACGCGGGCTCCGGCGCCCACGCGGGACCCGGCGCCGTACGGGTGCTGGAGGTGGGAGCAGGCGCGGGGCTGCACGCCGCGCACTTCGCCCGGGCGCTGCCGCAGACCCTCTGGCAGCCCTCCGACATCGACCCCCAGGCGCTGCGCAGGTGAGCGGGGAGCTGGGGGGGATCCCTGGGCACAGCCCGCAGCCCCTTCCCCTCCCGACGCACCCGCGGCCGGAGCACCCAGGCTCCCTAGCTCGCAGCTCTGCTTTATTCCAGGAAAGACCCCAGACCCAGCTTTTAGATGACTGCCCTCCCCGCCCCGCCCCCAGCTGGATGTTTATTTTTTTCCCGAAAAAACCCCCAATATTGAACTCTTGGACAGCCCAGGCTCCCCTGCTCGATGCTTTATTTATTCCAGGAAAACCACAATATTCAACTCTTGGATAGCCCAGGCTCCCCAGGTCAATGCTTGCTATGTTTTTTCCAGAAAAGCCCCAATCCCCAACTCCCAAACAGCCCAGGCTCCCCAGGTCAGGACTTTGTTTTTCCCAGGAAAGCACCAGTATCCCACTTTCCACAAGCGATTCCCACCGGCGCGGGCAGCTGCAGCACTCTATGGTGATGCTGGGCCTGATGCCCAGCTCACCTGGGTGCCGGCCCTGGCTCCCATTCCGACCCACTCCCATCCCAGCTCTGTGCCACCTGGCCAGCCCCCCCGTGTTTATTTGCTCCGTGTCGGTGTGCGTGGGTCTAGCCGCAGCCAAATGCCCATTCCAGGCATTGCATCGCTGGCCTTGGAGGGCTTGGTTTCCATTCAGGAACCAAAAATAAACCCTGGCTCCGCAGCATGGGGAGGAATTCCCCCATTAAAAAAAAAAAAAAAAAAAGCCCGGTGGGGAACTGCCAAAATTGTCCCCTGTCCAGGGCGGGTTGCGGCTGGCATCCCACCCATCACCTCCCCGGCAAGCAGCACACACACGCACCACCCTGGCTAAAAATAATTCCCAGGCTGAGGCCAGGAGGCTGCGGTTCCCTGCTCCACCGCCTTGGGAACCCAGACCTGGCTGGGGAATGTGCCAAAAAGAGTATAAATCACACCAAAATCACGCAGCACTGGTGCAGCATACCGGCGGGGTGCAGGCAGTGCTGCAGGCAGCACGGGCGTGTGGGTGCTGGCAGTGCTGCGGGCAGCCTGAGCACGTGGGTGCAGGCAGCATGGTGGGGGTGCAGGCAGCCTGAGCACGTGGGTGCAGGCAGGGCTTCATGCAGCACAGGCGTGTGGGTGCAGGCAGTGCGGTGCAGGCATAGGCAGCACGGTGCAGGTGCAGGCAGTGGGGTGCGGGTGCAGGCAGCATGCAGGCAGCCTGAGCACATGGGTGCAGGTGCGGGTGCAGGCAGCATGGTGTGGGTGCAGGCAGCACGGTGTGGGTGCAGCCAGTGTGGCACGGGCAGCATGGTGCAGGCAGCATGCAGGCAGCCTGAGCACGTTGGGTGCAGGCAGCGCACACGGAAGCAGCCGGGAGGGCAGCATGCTCTGGCTGCCCAGCTGAGAGGCAACAGCGGGATTTTTTTTTAGGCACTGGGGTCTTTCAGTCCACGTGCTGCCAGTTGTCCGGCTGCTGCCAGCTCTCCAGCTGCCGGCTGCAAAAAAGCAAAGAGCTCAGCAATACTAGACCACTCACCCTGTGCAGAGCCCCCCCAGGCTATGTTGCAAACACAACCTTATTACTAGACATCACAGACTCCACCTGGGAGCTGCTGCTGGCAGCCAGCACAGGCAGGTTTGGGTCTGCCTGCAGTGGGTGCTGGTCGGGGTGGGGGTGGGGGCATGAAATGCCCTGGCTGGGGCTGATGTGGGGTTTGGTGCCCACAGCATTGCTGCCTACGCAGAAGCCACGCAGGTGCCCAACATGCTGCCCCCCATCCTGCTGGACGTCTCGCAGGGCTGGGAGACATGGGGGGGCACCCAACCCGCCACCCTCGACCTCCTCGTCAGCATCAACATGATGCACATCGCGGAGCTGCGGTGCACCGAGGTGAGAAGGGCAGGGCTGGAGCCACGCTGGCCCTCGGCAAGTTCCTGTCTCCTGGCCTGGGGGTCCCAGGACCGAGAAGGGAGCTCCCGGGGGGGGGTGTTCCCAGCCCTCTGACCCGGTCCCCACCTCTCTTTTTTCCCCAGGGCCTGTTCAAGGGTGCTGGGGTGCTGCTGAAGCCCGGTGGCGTGCTCTTCACCTATGGGGTGGGTGCTGCTCAGCTGATGCTGGAGATGCTGGGGACGGCAGATGAGAGGGCAGCTCCAGGCATGGGTTGGGGGGGGCTGGGAAAGGGAGGGCCGGGGTTTCCAGAGGGATCTCAGCCTTTTGGGGCACACGCTGAGCCCGGGATGGGCAACTTTGGCTGTTCGCTCCCACAACGGAAGGGATCCTGTCCTCCCTTGCCCCATCCGGGGCAGGGGCTGGGGTGTCTGCGGTGGGTGAAGTGACCTGTGTCACTCTCAGGGGCCATGTCTCTTCTCGCTTACCTCCTGTGTGTGGTGGGGACAGCAGCCCATGGGCTGGGGGGGGACTCGGGGGACACAGCCAATGGCTTGCGCCTGCAGCTCCAGCTTCGTGTCCCGGCAGCCCTACGCCGTGGACGGCCAGATCAGCCCCCAGAGCAACGTGGACTTCGACCGCAGCCTGAGACAGCGGTAGGAGCAGGGAGTGGGGCGGGGGGGCGCAGGGCCGCTGGGGGCTGCAGGGAGCTCCCTCCCAGCCTGGTCCTTCCAGACAAGACCTAAAGCAGCGGCCGGGGGGGGCCCCCCCGACTGGGGCACCCCTGGGAGATGGGGGTGCTTTGGTGAGCGCAGGGGTGAGATGTCCCTCTGTGTGACCCACGCCTGTGCCCCTGGCAGCAACCCTGCCTGGGGCCTTCGGGACACGGCGCTGCTGCAGCAGCTGGCCGAGGCCAACGGGCTGCACCTGGAGAGGATGGTAGGTGCTGGGGTCTGCGGGGGTGGGGGGGTGTCCCTGCACCAGTGGGGACCCCCTGAGTCCCGGCTCTGTGCTTCCAGGTGGACATGCCAGCCAACAACAAGAGTCTTATCTTCCGCAAGCAGTAACCTGCCCCAGCAGCACCTCCCATCATCAGCCAGCACCACCCATCATCAACCAGCACCGCCCGGCATCAACCAGCACCGCTCAGCATCAACCAGCACCCCCCAGCATCAACCAGCATCTCCCAGCATCAACCAGCACCCCCCGGCATCAAACAGCATCTCCCAGCATCAACCAGCACAGCTGCCCCCCCTTCACTGATGCCTCCTTGAGGGGTCACACTGTCCTCATCCCAGTGCCAGCCAGGGCTGGGGACAGCAGCGATGGGACAGTGCTCCACTCACCCCACCTGGGGCTGGGCTGGGCTGGTGGGCTGGTGTGTGGGGGTCTGTCTCCACTGGCCCCTTTGGGGCTCCCTTTGCAATGGGGTGCCCCAACCTGGCCCAGGGAAGCTGCTGCAGCTGCTACAGGGGGCACAGGCAGGGGGGACAGCACGCCTGGGCAGGGGAGAGACTTCTTGCTTGGTGCCAGTTTCTCCAGAGGATGCTGTGGTGATGGCTGAGGGACCCATCCCTCTTCCCCCTGCCCCCGAACTGTGCTGCTGCTCCCCCCAATAAACTTTGGGACTTTGCCCCCCGACCCCCAGCAGCTCCCTGATGCTTTTGGCACTGATGCTGGGCAGCAGGGGGGCATCCTCAATCCTCCTCCAGCCCCAGTGGGGAGTCAGATCCTGCACCAGGAGCACCCAGGGGTGCTACACTGGGCCCAGAGGCTTTGGAGTGGTGGGAAGGTTTTTATGGGTGGGGGGTCCTGGCAGACCTCCCACCCCTCTGCAACCCAACCCAGTCCTTTATTGCTGCTGGCTGGGCTGGGGTGGTACACAGGGGGGAGGCATGCGCAGATAAATTACAGGGGAGGTGGGAGCTGGGCTGGGGCTCTACTAGGGGGAACTACATGATGGTGGTAACCCCTAGAAACAAGCACTGGTGTGGGGGCTCCCCCAGGCTGCCCCCCTCCACAGTGGGGCTGCCACTCCCCACGTGGGCACGTCCCAGCTCTCCCCTAGTCCTGGAAGCGGTTCAGGAGGTCGCAGGTTTTCTTCTCCATCAGCTCATAGATCTTCTTCACCCGCTTGTCGTTGGCCGCCCGGACGTAGCTGCTGGGGTCCAGCGTGGCCATGCCATCGTGCACCTCGCCCATGATGATAAGCGGCCCATCCTCCGCCGTCATGTTGGGGCAGGGGCAGCTCCAGTCCATGTCAGTCAAGGTCACCTCCAGGTACTTGATGTTGAAGAACTTGAGGCCCATCTTCTCATCCTTGAGGACATCCTCGAGGGCGAAGCGGGCGATGCCGGAGTCCTGGTCCTCCACGATCTCCATCAGCCGGCCCACGATGGCGAAGTCGCTGCGGCAGAGGCTCAGCACCATCTTGCTCTTCAGGCGGCAGGCCTTGCACTGCAGGCTCTTGGGGAAGGGGCAGACGTCCTCACAGGTCTCCTTGCTCTCAAAGTTGTTGGTGTTGCCCTCGCAGCCGCCGTAGACGAAGGAGTGGCACTGCTTCAGCAGGTGGTTGTACGCCCAGCGGGGCTCCCAGTTCTGGCAGGGACCCTGCACCATGGGCAGCAGGCAGGTGGGACGGGCGCTGCCCAAGCAGGCAGCCCGGCACTCCTCGTAGGTCTCAAAATGGTTTCTGTTGGCCCCGCAGCCCCCGTAGCGGAAGGTGAGGCAGGAGCCCTGCTTGGCATCGAAGTGCCAGCGCACCTCCAGGGCCTCGCACCGCCGCCGGTCCGGCTCCTTCAGGCACTCGGCGCTGGGGAAGGGCTGGGGGCTGCCGGCCCGCGGGGTCCCCCCGGGCTCCCGCCTGACCACCGACAGCGGGAAGTCGGCGCGGAGCAGCCCAGCGGCGTTCCTGGCCGTGCAGGTGTAGATGCCGGCGTCCTCGTGGCGGGCATTGTAGATGACCAGCTGGCCGATGTTGGTGACCACCACGTTGCCATACATCTGGTCTGGCCGCATGATGAAGTTCTCCTCCCGCTCGCTCTGCTTCTCCCAGGTGATGTCCGGCCGCGGGCGGCCGCTGACGTCGCAGCGGAAGCTGACGGTGCCACCGGCACGCACCGACTGGTGGAAGGGGTTGCTGTAGAGGGCGGGGGGGCACCGGCACCTCGGGGCCGGCTCCCGGTGTGGGGCGCGCCGTCGTCTCCTGCGGCACGGGGCTGGTGTCGGGCCAGGTGAAGATGTGCTTGCAGGGGACGGTGGTGAGGCGGGTGCCGCGCAGGCACGCCTCGGCGTCCATGTAGCACTTGTTGTAGTAGGTGAGGCCGTCGGAGGCACAGGTGAAGTTGGGCTCCTTCTCACAGCGGTCCTTGCACTTGCAGACGGGCTGCCCGTCCCAGATGTCGCAGTCGGAGCCCTGCTGCGCGCACACAAAGCTCTCGCACGAGGCTGCTGGTGCCAGCGCCAGTGCTGGCAGGCTGCCGTCAGCAAAGCGGGCAGCCACGCAGCTCCGCAGCCCGCACACGTTGGTGCAGCATTTCTCGAAGCCTTCACAGTCCTGGCCGGGGTAGGGGGGAGGAGAAGAGATTGGAGGGGGGGGAACGTGGCAGTCACACCCGTGCCGTGGCTGTGGGTGCTGCTCTCATCCCCTCTGGGGCTCTCGGGTGGGCAGTGCCGCCCATGCAGCCCTGTGCACCCACCCTCAGCATCGCTGGGCTCTGGGTAAGAGCCCAACCTCCCTGCCACAGCCACAGCCCACCCTCAGCCCCCTCCCCAGACCCTCCCCCAGGATGCTTAGGGGTGCACTGCAGCAATGATGGCCCCTTCTCCCCCCAGCAGATAGCACGTCACCCCTCTCAGCTTTTGCTGGCTGAGGGGAGGCAGAACTCATTGCATGGATGAATCGCGCAGCCCCGGGTGCAGGCAGCCCCAGCCGGGGTGGGTGGAGGTGCTGCTGCTGCACTCAGCGCTGCCTGGAGCCGGGGCTCTCTGGGATGGGCAGCCCGGTCCGTGGGTGGGCTCCTGCCCTCAGAGAAAAGTGAGGGGGGCCCGGGGGAGGCAGTCCACTGCCTGATGGGGTCCCTGACCCGGCACAGCCATTCCCTTCGTCCCGGCCCCTTGGCTGGGTGGGAGCATCGTGGACGTGGCATCCCGGCCACGGGGCACGGCCCGAGGAGGGGGCGTGGGGGGCAACAAGCAGTTTCTTTGCCTGGTAGGGGGGGGTCGAGGAGTGTCCCTCGGGCACCCCCCATGACAACCGACAGCAGGGGCTCAGGGGGCAAAGCTGCAGCCGGGCTGAACCCGTTGCACCAGAACAACCCGCCGGGCTGTGCCCCTGGAACAGGACCCCGAAGCATCCCCTCGGGGGACCTGGGGCTGCCCCCCAAGCCCGTCGCCAGCCCCCCCGGCCCCCCGCTCACCTGGTCGGCCTGGCACTCCCGCTCGCAGGTGCTCTGCGCGTCCACCCACAGGTTGGGGTTCAGCTGGTTGGGGCAGACCCCCAGGTGCCGCGTCCCGCCCGGCCGCAGGCTCAGTCCGGCCGCCGCCGCCAGCCAGGGCAGCAGCAGCGCGATGCCCACCGGGCCCCGCTGCCGCCCACCCGCCCGCTGGCCCCGGCCCGGGCGGCCGCGGTCCCGGCGAGGCGGCATCTGGCCGCCCCCCGCCGCCGGCCTGGCGCGCTGGCGAGGGCTTGGGATAAATCCCATTCAGGATGGAGGGGACGAGGGAGAAGGCGGGCGAGCGGGGGACAAAGAGGAGGAGGAGGAGGAGAGGACCAGCCCGCTGCCCTCCAGCACGCCCCGCGCCCGCCGGCGATGCCGCCCGCCGCCCCCAGCCATCGCCGCCGCCCGGGGCACGGTGGCAGCGGCGTCCCGGGGGGGCTCGGCCCCCCCCGGCTGGGCGAGCGGGGTGAGCGGGGTGGAAGGGGAGGCCGGGGAGGTTGTAATCTGAGTCCCTCCCTTCCCAGTGATGTTTCTGGGTGTTTGGAATGGGAAAGGCGCTGACCTCAGCCTCTAACCCCGGCCAGCCTGAGCTGGGCAGGCACGGGGGGGGGGATCAAAGCACAATGCAGGAACGCTCCGGAGAGGAGAGTGGAAGGGGGGGCGGGCGGCGGACACACACAGACACAAAAAAAAAAAAAAAAAAAAAAAAAAAAAAAAAAGAAAGAAAAAAAAAACCGCCCGGCCCACGGAGCTGAATTCCTGCAGAATGAGAGAACAGCCAGAGCCTCGGTCCCCTCGGGAGACACGTGGAGCCCACGGTGGGGGTACCGGGGACCCCCCCGCGCCGCTGGGCACCCCGCGGCCCAGGCACCCACCCCACCCCCCTCCCCAGCCAGCACCCCGGGGTGCCGCTGCCCAGCGCAGGCCCCCAGCTGGGCTGGCGGGGTGGGTGCCCCCCACCAAGGTGGTTTCAGCATCATGCTGCAGAGTAGCCCCCCGGGTCCCGCTGTGGGGACCTGCCTCTCCTGGGGCCGAGCAGGACCAAGCTGGAGCCCAGCGGGGATGGGGACACTGAGACGGAGCTGAGCGGGGGCCACAAATGCGGCCTGGGGGGTGCTGCGGTGGCTGAGAAGTCCCCAAGAAGAGAAGGACCCTGCAAACCCAGCCTGGCCTTCTGGGGACAGGGCACAGGGGTGGGGGAAATCTTGGGGTGTCTTTGTTGTTTCCCAGTGGCAAATGGTTGGGTCGGGGAGCACCCAGAGCTCTGCTCCAGCTGCTCTGCCTATGCTCTCCTCTCTCCCTCCCCTCTCTTTCAGACTTTGTTCCCATTGACCTGGAGGAGTGGTGGGCACAGCAATTTCTAGCCAAAATTGAAAATTGCACATGAAAGGGAAGAAAGGTTTGGGTTTGGGGTTTTTTTTGGTTTTTTTTTTTTTTAAGAGAAACAAATCTGAGACCATCTGGTCAGAGCCCAGAATTGGTGGGATTTTAGAACCACGTTTTTAAAAGATGACCGAAATCAAGTGACCCACGCTGCCAGCCCAGCGAGGCCAGTGGGACTGGACCACAGCCCTGCCCCCCCCCCCCCCGAGTGAGGGCCAGGCTGGCTGGTGCTGAGCTGGGAGGGAGGACAGCAGGGCCATGCCCCCACCTCACCCCACGGCCGCCCCCCCCGGCCAGACCCCCAACCCCTGTCGGACACTGACCCGCAGCAGGGACACTTCATGGCATTTCGGGAGCGTTAACTCTTCCAGCACTGGCGCTGGGGGGGCAAGGGGGGCTGCAGGCTCCTGCGGAACAGCACACCCACCTGTGGGGGTTCTGGCCCGGGGGGCGGTGCAGCACCTCCAGCTTCCCCTCTGCAGGGTCATGAACGGGGCAGGGGAAGAGGCAGATGCTGGAGGGGGCAAAAGAAAAAAAAAAAAAAAAAAAAGCAGGGAGCCTTTTCTTTACATTTTTTGTGGGGGACACCCCCCCCTCAAACTACCTGCACCCCAGAGGCGTTCCTGCATGCAACGCCTTGGTGCACCCCCTGCCCCAGCCAAGCCGGCCGTTCTGAGGGGCCCTCGGCACCCCCCTGGCCCCCACAGGGGGCTGCGCTGCTGGGGCTCCCCGGGGACCTGACACCCCAAACACGGGGGCCTGGCATCAGCTCGCCATGGCCACGCATGCAGGGCTGGAGCGTGTCCCATGGCTGTGGCCAGGGTCCCCTGTCTGGTGGCCAAGGAGCTGCCCAGGGGTCTGGGTGGCCCTGGACACAGAGGGGAGGTCACGGTGCCCCGGGACACGGGCTGGGGTTGATGTTTTGCAAACAGGGAACTGCATCAGGAGAGCCCGGCCCGGGAGCTGCAGGGGCTCTATCCTGCCTGCCTGGAGCCCCCCAGCCCAGTCCAGCTGCCTGCAGCAGCGTTGCGCACAGAGACCCCTGACCCCCAACCCACCTCGCTCAGCTGGAGGCAGCGTGGCAGGCTGCCATGGCACATCACCCCCCGAGAATGCAGCCCGGGGGCACAGAGCCATTTAGGGGGTGCCAGGGTCCCTCCAAGGGTGCTGGTGCAGGAGGGGAGGGAAGGGGGCACGAGAAAACCCAGACCCCAGCTTTCCCCGTCCCCACACTGAGGTCCATGTGGTCATACCACCACGGTCCAAGAAGGTGCTGGCGCTGGGATGTGGAGGGGATCCTGCCCCGGCAGCCCCTTTCCGGAGCTGGGGAGCAGCCCCTGAGGGGTGGCCCGTGTTCCAGCCCAAGATGCCTTATCCCCACGTCCCCGAGATCAAAAGCTGAGAGGTGGGGACAAGCACCTGCCAGGACCTTCGCCTCGGCAGCACGAGGCCAGCCAGCGCCATGCTGGGTGCCGCGTGGTTGGAAATGCAGCTCCCAGCGACCCCAGACCCACCCCCCTTCCTGGGGACCCCTGCCCGGCCTCTTCTAATGCTTCTCCAGCAGGAAGGTGAAAGAAAAGCAACTCTCCCCACCCCCGACTTTCACCATGGGAAGGCTTGAGGCAGCCATAACTCCAGTCTCTCCCAAACCATTCACCTCTGCATGTCCAAGCACCCACCGCACCCCGGAACGGGGATTTTTTGGGGTCACTTTCAAAGACCCCGGACAGGGATGTGAGCTTTATGGCCCATCCTCTCCCTTCAAGACAAGGGAGCAGAGGAAGCGGCTCAGCACCCTGTCCTGGAGGGGAGGGCACAGCACCATACAGCCCCCCCTGAAAACACCCAGCACCCAGGGAGAGCTCCTGCCCCTCCAATGCACCCCTGGGTAGGCGCATCCTCATTTTCAAGCGCCTTGGGCGCAGAGAGCTGAAGGTCACCATTTCTTCACAGCCTGCATGGAACAACCTCATGCAGGGGCCAGCGGGAGCAACCTAACACCCCCTCGAATCAGGAAGGGTGGCTCAGAGAAACACACTCGACTCTGAAAGACCAGAACCAGCCCCGAGCAACCTGCTCCCTCCTCTTTCTCCCAAGGAACAGGGACCCCTAAAGCTCTTCCATCCCTTCTCCTGATGTTCAGGCTGTGCGGCGTGTTTCCTTGCCCTGCTCTTCCCCAGCAGAGACAGCTGCAGCAAAGGCAGCCCCCGCTGCTCCAGCGTAACGGGCTCCGGCTGTCCATACCCCACCTGAAACCACACACAGCCTTTGTTTCAGCTCTGCTGGCGAGAGGGAACAGACACTTCCAGAACCCTGAACAGGAAAAAAAATAGAAGCGACTCTTCCCTGACCAGGCTTTCACCTTAGCTCCAGGGTTTTCCAGGCTGCAGACACTATCTCATTTCCCCTCTGCGCCCTCCCAGCCCCAGCAATTACTACTTAAGCTGTTAAAACAAGCGTGGCCAGTCTGGTACGAAGTGGAAAATCTGATCCTAGGGAAGTAAGCAGGCAGGGGAAAAGGGAGGTCAAGGGGAGGTGGGCTGGGAGCGAGAGAAAAGAGGATCAGGCCAGAAGTTTCCCTCCACCCCAGGAGCGAAGGCCCCTTCTCTGGGGCTCCCGGTCCCAGCCGATGCCTCTGAACACCAACCCTGGCGACAGCCCAACGTGACACGGCTGCTCCGAGCTCCCTGCAGCACCTTCTCCGTTTCAAAGGCACATTTATCCCAGGCTGACTTTCAGCTTGCCGCAGTCTGGGTAAGATGAACAGCACTCGCTCCCCCAGGATCACCTGGACCCAAAGAGACAATTTAAGGCTTTGCCTGTACTTGCAAAACCTGTCCCCATGTGCCAGGGACTGCGCACAACCCCACACAAGCTGCGGGGGAGCCTGCCTTCCTACAGCCACCTACGACATTAAACGTGTTGCAGAGTAGTCTGTGTTTTTCCTAGAGCTCCACTACCCCAAAATCAGCACTTCGGTGAGAATCAAGCCAGATATAGGACAGATTTAGCTTCTGCACATACAGAGAAGGGCAAACCCCCCACAACCAGAGCCAGGAATCACGACATTTAAGACTCCTCAGAAAATGTAACGCGAGTTATTTTGCGGACGATCTGGAAGTGGCAGTACACACCTGCACCACAAGCAGCCCCAAATCCCCAGGTTTTGGGCCAAACTACCACCTTTTCCCTTCAGCCTCTTCCCAGCCCATATGAAAACTGATAGAACTTCTCCACCTGTCAATTGGTAGTTCAAAACAACAAAACCCCCTTTAATTTATACAAAACAAAACCATGTATAATCAGTTGAACAACATTAACTGTACAAAGGAATAAAAAAAATAAAAGGATAGTCCAAAAAAACAACTCAGGAATGGTACAAGTGTTGGAGAGCAGCTACAGACTAGTGTTGACATCAGATGCAAGAATCTTTTCCTTTTAAATTAAAAAAAAAAAAAAAAAAAAAAGTTTTTTTCACTGAGTAATCGCTCCAGGTAAATCTTTCATCCTCACTACAGACAGGATCTGTTGAGACCTTATCGGGTGGGCAAAAAAAAAAAAAAAAAAAAAAAAAAAAATCAACTGCAGGGAAAAAGGCATGGGGAGGTGTCACACGTGGCAAAGCCAAACCAAGCAGAGGTACATCAAGTTTTTCTAGACATGCAGCAGCTTTGTGATTTCAGGAAGAAAACCTTCGTCCCTCTTCACCCTACAACACTGGTGCCCAGGAGCAGCCTGGCGAAGCGGCCCCAGTGTCTGGATGATGTTTTCCAGGAGAAGCCGCCTTTTGCAGTGCTGATCACCTGTTGGCCGTATATCCCGGGGCTGCTGAGCCAGCGATTGTCTTCTGCTGTGTGTTAAGTGATGGGAAACAGGTGCCAGCCGTTCCAGACAGGTTCTTGAAATCCCCTGGCCTTCGCACCACTGTGCTGAGCTCGGCTGCAGCTTTACTCTTGAGCCAAACCACCACTACAAAGGATTCTTCTCCCCCCTCCATCTGCCGGGGGTTTAATTCTCTCGTCGCTCATTTGAGCTGGGCAATAAAGCACGCTAGAGACGAGCCAAGAGACCTACCCCTGTATTGTATTCTGATCTACAGCGCAGGGAGGGGGAAGGCTCCGTCACCTCCCAGGTCGGCTCAGAAGCAAAGGCAAGGAGATGTCCCCGTGGAGGGACGTGCCCCTGCCTGCTGCCTGAACAAAGCGGGTCTGTCGGCCGCGCAGGAGCTGCTGCGGCTTCATTCTGCCCGTGCAATGCAACAAGCTCTCCTGGGGTGAGCAGAGCAAGCCCAGGCCCTGGGGAGCTGCTAACACCAGGAGGAAGATGGCAGCACTGCAGCGGCTGGCCTCCTGCTGAGGCAGCCCCAGCACAAAAGCAGTTTACTTTCTACCACGCTACTCACAAATCCACACGTCCTGGCCACCTATGAGAATCTGTCAACATAGCTGACTCCCACTGCCAAGCCCCGCTCAGCTTTTGCAATAAGGGGTAGGTGTTATTTCTAAATTTCCAGGTGAATTTTCAGCACCATTCAGCACCAGCCATGGGGGGAAGCTGGGGAAGCACATGTGCTTGCCTGACAGAAGAGCCTCTCCCACAGCATGGGCACATCTCAAGCTCCTGCCGCTAAGCACACATGCCCCTCTAAACTCCAGGAGCGGTCCTACAGGGCAAAGCAGTTTGCTTTCCTGATCTCCTGGGGCTGCCACAGGAGGTGAGCAAATCTGCCACGATGGGACCTGGGGATTGCTGTTTTCCCACACACACCTTTCACCTTCCCAGTCCCTGCTCCTCCACGCTCCAGTGGGAAAAGCTGCTTCTGTCCTTTCCCCACTTTCATCCAGGAGGAGCCGCGGCAACACTAGCTCAGGCAGAGCGTCTTTGGAAAAGCAAAGCAAGAAGCAGCCGGGATTCAGGGGCTGTCGCATGGGGTGGCGTTGTGGATGGAGGGCTCTCGAAGTGACAGCTGAGGTTTTGCAGCAATAAGGGACAAAATTCAGCATTTTTCCTCTGCTTTAGGCATGATGCTTCCACCCTCTGCTCCTTAGTCCCTGATGAGCTGTGCATCAGGAGGCGCAAAGCGAGTGAGGCATCAGTCTGACCTCAGAGCTGCCTCTTCGTCCTGCCTGCTGAAAGCAAACCTCAAGACCCTGGCCTCTCCGCTCTGCCCCTCGACCCATTACATCCCACCTAGCCTTCAGCACTCACAAGTTTTAGGGAATGATTGAGAATAAAGCAGCTTGGGGCATGTTACGCACAAATTGTTCTTTCCTTCAGCATATGTCATATTTAAAAAAACCCTAGCACAAGCCCAGGTAGTGATTGAAAGTCCCTTAAAGCATTTTTATATTTTCACCAGAAAATCCTCCACTTCTCCCCTTTTGCTGACACTGGGAAAGTTAATCCAGTGCTTGTATTTACATGGCTGCATAAAATTTTCCCTGACTGCTTCTTAAAAAAACCCTTATAAAACAAGTGATATATATATATGTATAATATTTACATAAATAAACGAAGAAGGCAAGCAGACTGCTTCCTTCTCCTTTCTAGTTGGCCAACTCTTGCCTTGTTTCCTTTTTTTTTTCTTTTTTTTTTTTTTTTTGGCAACAGCAGGTTAACATCCTGGTGAAAACTGTCATTAGTCCCCTGTCCCCGTTTTGTTTTTTTTTTTTTTTTTCTACATCCAATGATCACTATTGCACCAGCAATCTGTTCAGGAGTCCAAGAGTTAAAGTTGCAGCACAGACTCTCTCCTTGCCTACTCCCTTAAGCCTCTCAATCTTCCATTAAATCCATTTCTCCATTGAGACTGGAGGATGAGCTTTTTTTCCCCCTTCCCCCCTCCCCAACCCAGCAGCTGCTGAATTTTCCACCCCAGGCCGAGAGGCAAAGCCCAAAGCATTCTTGGAGGGTCACTTGGCAGAGTCCTCTCCCCGCCAGCGCTGCGAGATCCAGCCGGCACCATGCTTCCTATGCGAAGACAAAACGTGAGCACATTCCTAACGCTTGTGCGTGCCATCGGAAAAGCAACCGCGGCCCATCCGAAAGGATCCAGTCGAAAAGGGTTAAGTGTGCAAACAGCTGTACATCGGTGGGTGGGTGTGGATACGTTAGAAGCTCACGGCGCGTCCATCCTGCTAAGAGATCTTGCAGTTGTTGCGTGAGCAGTTCTGTGGGGGGCTCTGGGGTGGTCGAATTGATTTGGATCTCTTCAAGCTGTTACCTTTGCTGCTGCTTCCACCCCCACTGCTGGCCAAGGAATACGACCGGCCGTGCATCATCACTGCATTCATCCCGTTGGCCATCGAGAAGGATTTCAGGTGACTCTTGATGGTGACGGGCAACGGCAGCTTGTCGATGAGGTGGACTGGGGTGCAGGAAACAATGGCTCGGCAGCACAGGTCCTGTAAGCTGAACACTGGTGGGAGAAAAGACCAAACAGTCAAGGGCCAAGAGATTTTAAGGACTGCCTTCTCCCCACAGCTACTCCTTATGCTGTGCAGTTCCCAGTCCTTGGGGGAGAGATGCTAATAATGATTGCATAGGAGCCTTGAACAGGGAGCAGATTAGTTAGGACAAAAGCTTGGGAAACCCAAGGTAAGCTCTGCCACTGGTGGTCAGCGCTTTGCAAGACACCAGCTTTAGGTGTCAACACGGGGTTTAGACACTGCCGGCCCTCCTCTCTGCACAGTGCCCGGGGCAGGCAGCGCCTTACTCACAGTCCTGCCAGACACTTGGCTTCTCAGGCCATCATTTGGCAGCCAGAAGGCCATGTCCAGGGCAGGAGGCAGCAGAGTCAACAAGCCCCAAAGCAGGACAGCCTCACTTGGGACCTGCTCGGGGAGCAGCAGCCAAGGGGCTGGTTTTGTGCAGAGCGCCTGCAGCAACAGAGATACCATCAAGCCAGCAGAAGACTGTCCTTTCAGGCTTCCCAGCGTCCTCTTAGTTCAGCATACACCATGGGAGCCTGCTTTGAAGTCTGCTCGGAGGGATGTCCCAGCACGCAGCCACACGAGGGCACGCTTTCACCTCCAGCCTGCTGCGAAAGCCACGATGCTGTTCCCAAGCAGGCAGCCCCAGTTCCCAAGCAGGCAGCCCCAGTTCCCAAGCAGGCAGCCGTTACACGTCCTGCCTCTGGAAGAGATTCAGGAGAGGTCTGTGAACGCAGCCCAGCTCCTGCTTGCCATCCTTCTGCGAGCATGTGGCACGGCACGCAGGTTGGGGCCAGGAACACAGGCAAGTTTGGTGACTGGGGCTGGCAAACAGGATTTTCCCTCCCTTGTGAGCAGGAGCTGAGGATCCATGTGAAGGCAGGTTACCTCATCAGCGCAAATCTGCTGCTCGGACTGCTGGTGGGGCACACTGCTACCTTCATTCAGCCAGGAATGTGGGACCTAAGACTATTCTGCTTCAAATACAGCAGGCTGTTGGAGTTTGCTCACAGTTTGCCACAGGTGTGCCCAGATATATGGCATACCCCAGCCCACAGCTGCATGCCAACAGCAGGGATGTGATTTAGTTTTTTTTCAGCTCCTTGGGCTCACTCTGTTTCCACCTCTCTCCAAAACAGGAGACAGGCTCAGGCAAGGGTAAGGACAGAGGTGCTTATGCCTGGATTCATCCCACACAGTCATCTGATGAAGTACTTTCAAGTTGGGAGCTTAATTGCCCTCAGCCTCATTCAGAATAAGCGGAGAGGTGTAGGATGCCCTGGAGCAATTCAGATCCTAGACATGCCGAACTGCCCTCTGGAGCTGCCTGTCCCTCATCACTGCCTGCCGCGTTCCGCACTAGTACAGGAGTACAGGCAGCTTGTTGTGGCTCAGCTTCAGCTTGTCTGACCCGAGGCGCTTCTCCATGTCAGGCGCTTTCAGATCCCACAGTTCCTAATAAACACACCTCCCACCTAGGCAGTCAGCCCTATCCCTCCAGTTCAGCCCAGCCGGCTCTCAAGCCTTCCCCACATGGAGCATCTTCCTCCCTACTGACCTCTGTTGGGTCTCCAGATCTTCTCCATGCCGTGCCGCATAAGGACGATACGGGACAACTCTGTGAAGGACTCTATGACGTTGAAGTTGCACAGGGGGCTGACTTCAAAAAACGTCATGCAGTTCTTCTCCGCGTAAGCCCGGGCCTGCTCCGTTGGCACCTGCCGCTTGAAGGCAAGGTGAAGCCTGTTTCCCACCAGGATCCGAGGGACGCCTGGGGCATGCTTAGAAAAAGGAAAGAAGTGGGGAAATCACGGCTTGTCCTTAGTAAGGGCAGCCTACACGCAGTATTCTGCTTAGCTGCAACAGCAGTGAAGGGCAAAGAAATAGAAACTGCTCTGTGACCGCGGGGGACTGCCAAGCAGTACTACTGCATGATGGGGGAGGCCAATGTACCCCCTCCACAGTCCATTTGAGAGGGAACCTTCCTATCTTTCTTGACCATTTCCAAGCCCGTTCCTACTACTCTGAATTTATGCAGAGGTGGAGGGCAGACACTTATCCCCTTGCTTTGCTTATTAGTGGACTGCCATTGTCTGCTTTCCATAGCAGAGCCATTCTCGTCCCCGTATCAGAGGTGGCACCCCAGCTGATTCCTCCCCAAATTTTTGCTATATAACACTTCATGTGTTCCTCCATTCAACTTACCTCATCTATTTCCTTTATCCATCGGTCTATCCCATCGAAGGACCAGCGATTAGTGATGTCGTACACCAAGAGAATTCCCTGGTGGAAGAAAATCAGGAAGTTTCATAGTAGGCAAAATGGAAGGGAGACACACCTGAAAGACCCCTACATAGGCAGAAGCCAAAAGGCTAAGGGACAGAACATGGCTCCAGCTGCACTATTTATGTGCTTGCTAGGGCAAAAATTGAGACACAACAGGTTTGTACTCAGTTCCAGCTATTAGGGAAGATTTTACTCCTGTTTTGGCTTGAACATCTCCCAAATAATTTCCAAGGCAGCAGTCTGTACAAAGGAAGAGGAACTTTCTTGGTGACTGTGTATCTGAAGGAGCAAAACTCACCCTCCTCCCGTCACAAACCTGATACAAACTCACTGAGGTGGAAACAGTCTTTTTCTTTTCCTTTCATGCAGAACAGCTGCATTCAGTGGTAGGATGGTGGCAGAACATGACAAAGTTAATAAAGCACACCCATCTTCAGCATGTTTTCCCTCTCCAGAACCTGTCTCATTCTGTTGGCCCATTGCTGGCAAGGAAAAAAACACGTGATGCCAATAAGCCACACAGCATCCCTGCAGAACTGGGATCTCACGGACGGGATCCACGCCGGGCTTTGCTGAAGGCAGACGGTGTTGCCAATTGTCATTGCTGCGCTGGTGGAGAACAGTACAGCGGCGCTGCCAAACCTCAGAGGGTCAGATCAAAAGTCTCACTGCAGGACCTTCCTCCAGCCTTTCCTTCTGGAAAGAGGTACCTACAGCATCATCATGCCCACATCCTTCTTCCCTGAACACTATCCACATCTGCAATTCACTTCCCAGTTGTCTCTCGAGGTGCAGCACAATCCTGCTGGCAACCAGGACAGGCACAACTCAAGGCAGGGAAGCTTGTGCCTGTGGCTGTGACAACATGGAGCAGCACCTCAAGAGTCCCCACACTCACCGTGACCATGGTTAGCAGGACTTGGGATCACAAGCAGACTGCTGGCCACCACTCATGTCTGCAGCAACTCCTACCAAGTAAGCTTGTTTTGAATCACAGTATTTCTGAGGACAGACACAAGGAAAGTAGGCTATGCGTGGCCCTGCGGGCACACAAGTCAATGCATCAAGAGCTGCCTCTCAGTACTGGTTGGGCACATACAGCATTTAGAGAATTGCCTCAAGCAGCAGCCTTTCTGCAACTCTCCCATTATTTTTCTGGCTTCTTGTCACTTGCAATGTCCTTGATTGCAAAGAGGAAAGTGACAACAGGCACTTCAAGGTTACTTTGCAGAATCACAGTTGAAGATGCCCTGAAATGGGAACTAAGGTGGAACAGATATCTTGCACTGCAAGAGGAGGCAACCCAGCTGGGAACGCAGTGCCGGATGAAAGGTAACCCAGCAGCAGTAAGACTAAGCTAAGGGCAAAACAAACCAGCCCAAGCTAGACTCCAGGATAACAGAGCATTTAGTAGCAAGCTCCGCAGAACCAGTCTTCTCTGAAATCAGGGGTATTCTCCAGGAACAGCCGTCCCTACAGCAAGTCCCCAGTGCAAGCAGAAGAGATCTTAAGTTGGCAAAGGCAAGTCTCAGCTGGCAGCCTAGTCCTCCCTAGGAGATGCCTAGATACAGCACAGTGAAGGAGTGAGCTGACAAACTGCCTAGCGTGTGTCCTAGTACAAGTGAGAGACCATCAAGCTCCCTCACGTACCAGCAGAGCTGCTCCTTTATTCAGTGAAATGGAAGATCCACGACACAGATGGGACACACAAACTACCTACTCCTCCTGGAACACAGCTTTACAATATTTGCTGCTGCCAAAGCCTGTGATGACCCGGGGGAAGCCTGTACAGAAGCCACGTACATGATATACCTCAAGTTTATGAAAAAATAATCATTAGCATGAGATCTGGAGCACATGGGAACAATAAATGCCACGGCATCTGAGCCACAAAGGCACTTGAATCCTCATAATAAAGCCATGTCTTGAGCTGGCACTTGGAAGTGTTCCCCCTACCTGGAAAAGCAGCCTTTCTCAGATTATGCTGGTGTGCCATGACGTCGTTTGCCTTTCTCTCACAGCTCGTTCAGAATAAGCAGCTCTCACAAACCCTGCCCAATTTTACGGTTTTAAAAAGTCTTGGTCAGAACAATTCTGATTCTTGAGCTTTATCCGCAACATCATTGCACAGCTCTTCCACCCCAGGAAGTTGTTCTCCGGGTGAAAATTCGGGTCTGAAGTTGTTCTGAGGGACCTGATCCTGAGACTTCCAACTGCAGAAGTATTTGTGGGGTGAGGGGAACAGAGGCATCTTCAGTTTCCTCCAGCAAAGAGTCTGGAGCTCATGCCTGGAGTCCATATTTTTTTGCAGTGTCATTTACAGAACTTCATGCTCAAAAAGAATTGGAGGTTGGTTTTGTTTTGGAGGAGAAAAGAATCAGTTTCTTCTAGGTTTAGATAGGAAAAAATAAGGAGGAAGTAATGATTTTCCATAATCAAAAAATTCCACAAAACCAAAGGTACTGCTTTTCAAGAACCCTATCAAGAAATATCTACTGCCAGGATACATCACATTTTAAGTGCAGTTGGCGGGGGGTGGTGGGGGTGGGTGGTAGACACTGAGCTTTCTTTTCATTTTTGTTGTATCCGTTTTGACTTCTGGCTTCCAAGGCTGCACGTGTGGATGAATAAGAGTCAGGAAATAAAGCAAAAAGTTTGACGACCTCCTTCCAAGACAAGGCCGGCAAGTTAAATAAAGTCTACTTATTTTACTTCTGGATTGACAAGTTCCTTTAGCCAAGAGAAACAGACCCAAGACCTAGTTTGTGAAGGCTGCTCCTGCCAAAAATATGCTCTAGGAGGAGTTTTTTAAGCTTGCTGGCAGCTGCTGCCTGATTCTTCTTTAAATAGGAGTAAGGATAAAACATCAGCAAAAACACATCCCAAGTTCTCAGGAGCAGGGTGGAAGGTCAAGACCACAATTTCTAAATGGAAGAGACTACCTGCCAGCTTACCCTCCGAGCCATAACACAGCTCCATGCACGCACATTTAGAGTTATGATTGTCAAGGACAGTTTCCCAAAGGTCAGAAGAGGCCAAGGCCAAACTGTCCAATGCCTTGCTTCCGTCCTCATCCTCACCAGCTGTACTGTAATTCAGCAGAAGATGGAGGAAGCAGTCTTAAAAACCTCTGGCCAGCTCACAGTGCTGCCAGATAACCTCACACTTCTTCCAAGTAGCGCTGGCATGCTCCAGACACCACGTTTCTAGAGCACACATCCCAAATACACTTTGTCATTACCATTTTCTCCCCTAGAGAGAATTTAACACAGACATGCATGCAGAGAGGGAGCTGGCTCTGTCTCTCAGACAGTTCCAAGTAAGATCTGTCGGGTTTCTTCAGGTTTTTTTTTAAAAAGCAGTCTCCTTCGGAGTAATGTGCATAGAATTTTAATTTACTCAACTAGACAAATGAACACTTTCCCATTTGCAGCCTAAATTGTTCTCTAAGTGCCTAGATGGCTGTCAGCATCATGGTATCTCTGTACCTCTTGATTTTTAGTTTCACAAAGCACCTTTGTAAGCATCATATACCCCAGGCTCCCACAGCACGAAGTGAAAATCTGTACACTCAGGTTCTCAGATCAAGGGCATTCTGGTCACCTGACCAACCCTCCCAACAGCCTTCTTTCTTTTTCTCCTCAACCTGCCTACAGGCTGCTGTGTGAGGTGGAAGACAACTGGACTCATCCCCAGACCTCTCTCGGGTCTTTTCACAATTGAGTTTCAAAGTTCATTTCCACTGTTTTTGTTCCACGCTACTGGGATTGGCATGACCCTGAGCATATCAGCGACAGAAACTTCCACATGAGTACGTCATGTCGTGAACAAGGAACACAGAGACATCACCCGTTACTGTATCCAGCAGCACACGGGGACTCTGCCAAAAACCAGACTTGTTTTCAGCAGGAGCTTATGCAAAGATCTGTCTGTCCACATAACCAAGGCCGGGGAGGGGGAAGTATCATCTCTACCTACTTGCTGCAGGTTTAGACCAGGCTTATAACCAATAAGCTTTTAAAGGTGAAGAAGCTGCATGCTCACCCCGCAGTGCAAAGCGGACTTCTCCAAAAAGGCTTCTCAGATGCTTTAGCAGCTGGATCTCCAGCCACTTGCACAAGCACACAAGAACACTGCTGGGAGGAAGCAAGTGCTTGCACAACTGCCAAAGACCATGGCTCAGTGCAGGCAGATGACAGGGTGGCCGGGAAAGCATTACTTGCTGGTATTCTCTACCAGTGGAAAAAAGCTGTGCTGAAGAAGCCTGGAAGACCCCTTAAACTGGATTTCTCTGGCCCACAGGACAAAGTAACCCAGAAACAAAGGATCCAGCGCTGATGGCAACTACAACACTTTGTCTCTCCTGCCCGCTCTTTCAGAGTTAACTTTGGCCATGGCTCTCCAGCTGGCACCTCAGACCTTGGCTCATGGGCAATTAGATCCTGCTGCCAAACCATTTCCCAACAGTGTAACACATGAGGGGGGTTATTTATTACTGAGCTTTTGATAAAACATTTTAGCAGGCAGGGCAAACCCCTCCAGCAGCTGGATAACCCCACCAAAATGACCTGAGGCAGGTAAGGTATTTGCAGCAATCAAGAAAGTCACAAGATAGAGCAAAGACCACAACTCAAGAGTCTGATGAGCTGCCAAAACAGCCACCACCTTTCTGCCTACTAAGAAGCCCTGAAAAGGATAAACAGCAGCTACTCAAATCACCTGCCTAAGCAGGACTCAACAACATTCATTATTCTGTTAGGCTGCAGCTTTGCTGTAAGACAGCAGCATTTTTCGGTAATTCCTGTAGATGATCTCAAACTATTCACGAAGCACCTGCTGTATCACACTGTCTCGGAAGAGTTGGCAAGCCAAATTTTCAGAAACTGTTCAAATCACTGGCACATGAGGACATCAGGAACGATACTGGCACTGCTTCTTCCTTGCTAGGTCAGAAAGTACCACCACAACTCTTTCTCTCCTCTGTGATTACTCTGGGAAATAGCTTGCACTTGCTCACAGCAGCCAGAAGAGCCACAGCTGCACGCAACATTTGGGATCAGTGTGCCAGCTCTGCTGTTGGTATGACCGAGACCTTAAAGCCAAGCAGGAAAAAAACACAAAGAGCAGAAGTCCAAGAGCAAAAAAAGAAGATTTCTGAAACACCTTTAAGCATCACTAAATACCTTTCACCATACCCTAAACTGTGACAATTAAAATAAAAATCCCTCTGCAACACAGCAAGCTCCAGACTCCCCGAGTTTGTTCTGCAGGCTGCAGCACTACTGGGTTTCCATCTCTAGCCTCCCCTGCCATCTCCCCCAGTGCCTAGAGGCCAGAGCTCTGCCATCCCAGACACAATTGCTCCTCTTCTGCCCCAAAGCAAGACCCTGAAGTGATGCAGTCAGGACCTGGTGGCCCAGCAGATGCTAAGGATGATGAAAGCAGCTGTGATAAGAAAGTGGAAACTCAAAGTCCAGGGAAGCAAGAGAAAAGGAAGGGGGTGTCCCAGGCACAGCAGTGCGCCACAAGCCCCCCCCTTGAGCCAAAGAGCTCACTGTACCCCTAATGAGATCAGATCAGCTAGGCAGGGCAGGGAGCGAAGGCAAGACAGATCCATGATCCTCACAGCAACCCAAGGCAAACACAGCTGGTCTGCCTTAGCTGAAGGAAGGGACTGGTCTTCATTTGAGCCAGCTCATCAAGGACAGCAAAGCTGTTTTACTTTAGATGTTTTCAAAAGGAAGAAGTTCCTGTTGAACATGAAAGCCACATGGCTATTTACCCAGGGAAGTGGTGTGGAGCCTAAATTAGGGAAGGCATCAATATGCTCAAGGAGAGTCCTTTCACGGGGCAGGGACTAGCCTGACATCCAGACTGAGCAATGCACGAGGCTGTGCTGTGGGGGAATGGAAAACTGAGAAGGTCTGCTTCCTGATTGGAGACTCTTTCCACTTTGCAACCTCTCCAGGGTTTACTTCAGAAGATTCAATTCTTATTACTACACTTGAGAAACAATAAGGTGTGTTGTGTGCGGGCAGCCACACATGCTTCCCTCACTTGAAGACATTTTTCATACAAAGTATTCTCATAAGGGCTGGCTATTCAGACAGACTCACCCTGTTCTCAGTCAGCCCTGCCAGGTTGCTGAGGCCAGCCTCCTGCTTTCACAGCTAACCTGTCAAAGTCCTCTTTGGAAACTCATTCTTCAGGCTTCCCTTGTGCTCCTTAGGAGAAGCTCGGTCAGAGTCTCTGTGCTCTCCCAGTGAGAGCCTTCTGCCAATTTTCAGTGTGAAGGTGCTTGTGGCCAGTTTATAGCAAGCCATTCTTGTACAAATACCACACTGCACTTTAAACAGAGCTTTTCCCACTCTGGCATCTCTCTTCTCTGCTGTATTTGTTCTTCCTGAGCTTTTGGCTTGTTAGGTTAAAAAAGCTGTTTCTCTTGCCTCCAACTGGATTTGCATCAGGCTCCCTACAGCAGAAGTCTTGAAGTCTGATGTACCAAGAGAGCAGAGAGGAAAGCAGACAGCTGAAGCAGATAAGTCAGTATAGCACACAGCATTAAATAGATCTTAAAGAAACAGGAGAACTCCAGAGCATTTTATCTCGTTTCCCCCAAGACCACGCTGGGTTAAGTTGTCTTTATGCTAATGCTATGCCAGAAGAAGTTAGCTTCTGCATACTGAAAATAACCGGAGGTGCAGAAGTCCATTCCCGCAGTCACACAGACATTTGTTATTTAGAACAAACAGTCCTCTTGCTTTGGTTAACCATTAAGAGTTTAAATTAAGACACTTTCCTCTTCCACTGAAAGATGATGTGAGTTATTTAAGAGAGATAGTATCTGTGTTCCTGCTAATGCAAGAATATCGCTGTATTGCACATGGGAGCCAATCACTTCACATCAAAAACAATCTAAGTTTTACTACAAGCCACCTGGAGAAGACTGTACAAAGACTCTTGTCATTAGTCTTCAAGAGGCGCTCACTTTTCACCATGCTCACCTCAGGAACACTTTCAGAGGGCAGTGGAGGTATTTCATTGGGAACCACCCCTCCTTCTACTGGGCAGGCTTGCTGTTGAGAGCTATTTTGTTGTTTTTAAGGGTAAGAGTTGACTATTTTGGCAGACCAGAATTAAGACATCACAACAGTACTTTGAAAGAGGCATTTGTTGCACAAGCAGGCTTTGAGGAAAAGGTGTAAGCTACACCTTGGTGCGCAAGTGCACACATACACAACAAGATGTGTACCTTGTTGCTCCATCCAGTTCAAGTATTCTCACCACTACTTATTTCACCTCTCCTGTCTGCCCCAGTTTGCTCTATGGCGGCAGCAGCTACAAGTTCTGGCATGTGGGTGCAGCCCTGTGGAGACACAGCACTGGCTCTGAGGAGCTCACAGTCTACAAGAAGGGGAGAAAGCCTTCTGTACAGCAGCCTCAAAGAGTAGGTCATGCTGCAGACAGGGGTAAAAGCTCTGAAATTATATTTCTGGACACATTACTTGGGGTGCCTGCCACTTTCTATTCCCAGTTTAATCTGGGCATCTGACACAGCAAGGTCTCAGAAAAAGGCTGACCAAAGCTAAGTTATGTGGTCATCAGAAAATCACACTGACCAATTTGGTTCATTTATAACTGGTAAGCGAAGTGACATGGTCTCAAGTCCACATGTTTGTTAGGATTGTAGCTTTAGATTTCTCTGAAACATAGTAAGGGCAGAGGGAAGCTTAAAGATAAGCTCACACATGGGACTGAACATGCGACGGGGAGATCCCATACTGTGCCACTGCAGAAGGCACGCTCCAACACTCCTTGCCTTGCACTTCTGCAAGTACCAGGAAATTGGCCCCCGCTTCAAAGGAGCTGCCTCAAAGCATCCACACCACCAGAGATGTGCACGAACAAGAACAGATGAGGCACTGGGGGAGGTATCAACAGTACATCCCAGGTGAGTGCTCTCACATCTACAGCACAAGTGAATTTGCAGGAAGTCTTTCTTTAAGAGAGCATGATGGATTTTGCCAGTTAGCAAAGGTCTACTTTAAGGAGCAAAAAGCCAAGTGGCAAGAGCTTGAATAAAAGTGGCAAAGTTTCCTAAAGGTTGGTAACCTGCCAGGACACTGGCACAATCAGGAGGCTGACATATAGCTTCCGACTCTTAGTGTCTAAGAGAGGAGGAATGTTCTCCAAAGTTTTCTGGTTTGGAAACAAAAGGGAAAAGACAGTAGTTCATTTAACTTAGGGAGACGTTATCCTGGAGTGACCCTGTCATGTTACTGAAAGGATGACAGTAAAACTGTATAAACCACTATGGACCAACAGCAATTCTTCAGAGGACCACAAGATTTTTCTGCTGTTTATAATCTAGATGCTATTCTGGAGCAGGGCCCAAAGGAGAAACTCAAGATTTAATGCTCTCTCTCATGTTTTAAGGAACATATTTTACGATCCAATTGAGATGCTCTAGTTTCAAGTCTGCATCAAACATGCAAGTAGGAGCCACCCTATTTTTGGAACTGACTTGAAGGCAACACAGACCGAAGAACTCCATTGGGAAAGCCAGTGTCATATTTAAACAAATTTGACAAACCTCAGAAAGTACGAACTCCCACATTAAAGCTAAGGCAGATCTAGAGCAAGAATTGTCTTGTCCTCTATAACCCCTTCTTCTCAGCCCTCCTCTAGAAACTAATACTGAATATAGTCTGTAACAGACCTTTTCAGTAGGGAAGTCTGTCACCTACTCCCCTCTCTCCCATCATTTCGTAAGAATACCAGGCAGCAAGTCTACATGCAGTGCCTCCTGGCATTTACACAGACCCCATCCTTTTGATGCTCAGTGTGTTCCTTTTCAGAGCTCTTTGCTATGGCATGAAAGATTTTTACAGCCTAAAGGAAAAGCAAGTGTGTCCCATCAAAGCAGTGAGAGCAGCACTCACCTGGGCTCCTCTAGAGTAGGATCTGAAAATGGTGCAAAATCTTCCTTGCCCTGATGTGTCCCTGCAACAAAGAAAAGTTACAGCTATGAAACGTGGAGAATCAAATCCTATACTGCACACCTCCTACCGGACCTAACAAAAAATAAAATAAAAATTCAGTGTTGATCTTGTCAGAGCTTTAGAACATGTATGGTACCCAAACTGCTCTGCATGGTGTTTCCTGGTAGGTGCATCACCACCTTTGGTGACAGTCAGATGTGCTTCAGAGGTCCTTGCTGTCATTGTGCTTTCCACAGAGAAGGTACAAACAAAAACCACTGAACTTCACTACTACCTTAAGATGTATGAGGATGCAAGTCTTTTACTCCCTCGGGCAAAGGACTTTTTCTCTAGTTCCCTACAGTCCATGGGAGTTTGGAGTCAGAGTAAGATTGCAGACCTCTCCTAGTCATGGAAAATAGCTGACCTATTGTAAAATGAACGTAACCACTCAAGATAGGAGAAATTGTCTTGCACTGCCTAGTTTTACTTATTTTTCTAAATATGTTTTAACCACAAATGAAAGGAAGTATCTTTATATCCAGATCTCTGACAGACCTGGCCAACCATACCCTACAGACAGCTCAGGAACAGGACGAGGGAACAGCGTTTCTAGCCTGCTTGACAATAAGGGGCTATTCAGTCACTATCATTTGTCTTGACTGCAACTCTTGACGTGGATTAAGTAAGTTTGACTACATTAGCAGCACCTCTCAGTGCCTGCGGGAACATCTGGAACAGCGAGCCAGAGCCCAGCATACTGATTTAACCAGTGTACACTGAAATGCATCAGGGTAATCAAAGACATGTTATGATGTTTGTCATATCTATTCACTGGGCCAGGATAAAAGACAGATTAATGACCACTGAGAAGCCTGATGAATCCTTCAGTCCCAGATTTGCACCAGCTATATGAAAAAAGCACTGACCTCAAGTTCAGGACAGTCATTCTTTCAAATTAATATTAAATTTAAATTCTTTCAGTCTGAAGCTTTAAAGGATCATATTATTGGCCCTGGACATCAATTTCACAGTCTGTGTGTGCTTACATATCCTTCTCCCCCAACAATCAAATATTGGGTTGCACAAGGAAAGTAATGGTAAAAGATTACACTAAGGCAATGTAAACCAATGTTACCATCTTTTCAGGCCCTGTGCTGGCTCTCCAGCTCAAGAATTACAGTATAATAAGAAGAGGGTTTCAAGCAGGAAGCGGGAAGTAACTACACACTTGGGGCTGAAATGTTAAAATTGACATCTTACAAGAGACACAAAAGAATCTAAGTGGCACATATAAGCACACCAGCTAGAAGAGATAAATTAGCTGCTTCTGTTCTTTTGTAAGAAAAATGAGGACATTCAGCCGCAGAGAGCAGGGGTATAATTAAACCACAGAACTATATGCTGCTGGAGTCAGTCACTGAGGCTCAGAACATGGTGTTCATTCCTATTTAACAATTCACACAGATTACTAATACTTCTGTTACTTGATACAAGCGCTGGTGAAGGGGCTATTTAACTTCATGTTTTAGGGCCTGTGTCATCCCCTACTAGATCTGGGTGAAATCCAGAATCGGAGCAGGCTACCTATCTTTCCTCTTTCATCTACTGGATTGCTGTGTCAGCTCGTCAGCAGGTTAAACCTCAGACAGAGCTTGGCCAGAAGGACTCCAGATCTCCCTCCACTGCTGACAGATAAGGCAGGGCCACCCCACCCTTGCAGCGTTCTCCCATCTCCATCCCACTGTCAGGTCACTCCAGTAAGTCCTGCTCTCCAGTGGTTTACCGTACTCTGACACTAACTGGGAGGTCTATTCACTGCTCTTGTTCTAATTTTCTACTCAAGTCACTGAGAAATATCCAGCTTCTGTGCCTACTAAGGGCTTCACCCATTTTTTTCCTCCACTTCTCCTATTCTCTTGTCTACATTTCTCATCCTAGGATTTAAAGAAAACACGGTATTGCTTCCAAAATAGTATGGTTCTCAATCACTGAGGGAACAGTATGGGAACATAGTCAGGTATGACTAAGGAAGACTGAAATTGAACTGTATCAATAATGAACAGCATGCTGTTTGTGCTACTTGATCAATGGAAAGAAGTGTGGTTTGCTAGAGTATCTCACTGGTAAGAACAGCTAGCAAGCCTCGCCACACCCCTGGGGATGCTCTGCACTCTGCGCAGCTCAGTACAGCATCCCACTAGCAGCACCACGGCCCCCGCTCACCGGTCCTGTGCTCGCAGCCAAAGCAGCTCAGAAACACTCACCAGAGTTCCAGCTTGACCCTTCTGCCATCCAACAAGATAGTAGTGGTCTTGTAGTCAATTCCTGAAAGGAAACCAATAAAAAGCTGAGTAAACACTGAGCAGGTCTTCAGAGATGGACAAGAAAGCTGCTCTGCCCACACAGCTCTATCGTTTCATGTTTACGGAAAGTGATGTTTTCTCCCCCTCGCTCTATTGCGTGTTTGTGGTGAGCCTACAGCGACTTGATAGAAATAGACCTCTGCTTCAAGGCAAAGATACTCTTGCGGAGATCTATCCCTCCCTAAAAATATAAATAAACCCTAGATTGCTTCTTACTTCTCCACTGTTGAATAAAACCTGTTAGGACTCAAGCTGTAGGAGATTCAGTGGTCTGTAGCATTATCCCAAGTGACAGTGTTAAAATACAGACTTTTGTGGGGGTGAGGCAGAGAAACAAACAATTTAGAAGCATCTCCGCTAAGTCAGCCTGTAGACTCACCATCTCTCAACAAACATCACTGCCTGAAACAGTCAAAGGACATTTCCAGAGGCGGGTGATACTGAAAGCCTGTCCAGAGAATCCTGCTGCTGCTTCTGAGCAGCTCTCTGTTGTGTATCACTCAGGGTCAGGTAAGGCAGAAAGTACTCCGTCTTTATTACAAGCTGAGAAGGCAGCACGGACAACTGCTTTCCCTAGAGCCGTTGTACCAGAGCAGCAGCAGACCCTCCAAACCACCCCACCAGGCTGTGCTGACAAGTGACTCGTTGGCACAAGGGGTGCCCACCATCTTCAGATACACAAAGGGTTTATTAAAAATTGGGAGCCTGTCTCACATTCAGACAGAGATGTTTAAAAAAGGGGCAACTCCACTTGCAAGCAACGTGTCCAAACCGAGCCGAACACACTGCTCCCGTGGCCCCAGGCACAGGAGGGAAGAGGCACAACAGCATCTGCCAGCTCCTTCCCCAAAGCCTGCGCTCGGGAACGGCCAACGGGCACCAGGTGCCCAGGAAAAGCAGCTTCTTCACAAGCTCCAGTTAATAACCTTCAAGTGTATTGAAGTTGCTTAAACAAAGCACCATGCACCTTTACTACACACCCACTAAAGCATAAACTAATTTACAGTCATCTTTAATAAAGCAGAGTCACTTCACTCAGATTAGATCAACTTTATTTTTTCCTCTTGCCAATAGATAGCAAACTTTGAATCTATATTAAAAACCCACCGTTGTGTTACGACAGGTATCTCCCTTTTCCTGCAAGAGGAATACTGCCCCGATAACTAAACAGACAAGTTTGTCAATAAAGCAAATGGATTTTTCTGAGTCATCAGCAGGAGCTCCCTCTTAGTGAAAAACAAATTAGATTTCAGCCTTCACAGGGTGCTATAAAAAGCAATAAAGATAATTATCTTAAATTCTAACTATTTCCAGTGCTTTATCACAGAAAATAGACAGTTTACATTTTATCTTCCTCCAGAGACAAGCGAATGATCTGTATTTATTTTCAGGCTGATATACATCTCCCTCATCCCCAGGGATGGCAAGCAGTAGTGGGAGCAAGCCTGCTCTGCAGCCAGGAGGGAACATCCAGACATTTGCCCACCAGTTCCTGAGCCAGGATCATCCCCTGCCACAGGCTGACAGGCCGGGCTGTTAGGGAAAGGGCTAATTATGCCCACCGCACTGTTTCAGATGCAAAATCACAAGAGACTGCTCCACGAAGACTGCCCCATTTCTCGTTAGGCACAAGAGCTCCCTGCAAGCAGTATGTCCTCAGCATCCTCCATGCCAGCAGTCCAGGCACACAGATGGAGCAGTTGCATGAAAGCACCAAGGAGGAGGAACAGGTTTTCAGGGCACAGCAGCCACGTGCTTCCAAAACCACGACCATCGAGGTGAAACAAATCACTCTAGGATCAGCTTTTAAAGTGAAAGAGGTTCGGCTTGACCAGAAAGAGAAGAAAACTCATTAAAGGAAAACGCCACACAAACCCAGAAATGCCTGTGTTAGGCTCCACACTCACAAACTGCCAAGCCTACAGCCCCAACAAGGGGAACATAATTTCCTTGTTGCAAATATATACAACTTCATCACTACAGCAATGCTTTAAATACCCATTCCCTCCATGCCCATGTGAAACTATACTACATACTTCAAACCAGAGCAACACCAGTCTTTGGGCAGAACAATACAGCCATGACCAAAGCAGGCAACCAGCAGAAAACAGCACTGGAAAACTTCCTGAGCTCCTGCTGCAACTGCTCCTTGCTCCAAAGACGCTCAGGGAAATTAAATAGGCAAACCCAGAAGTCCTTCATGTCCTTCACAGTGATGTCTCTGCTCAGAAGAAAACGTGAGATGGAGGGAGGAAGCCCAAGGTGTGAGGTTGTACTCGCCCTTGCAGATATCCCTTCCCAGGAGACAGGCAGGGATGGCAGCTCGTCACTCGTGCAGGAAATTGTAAGAGAGCTCACCACGACGGAGTGGTTCTGGCAGACTCTCCAGGCACCTGCTGCCCCACCACACTTGACGTCAAATGCCGAATGCAAAAAGCAAAAAAAAAAAAAAAAAAAAAAAAAAAAAGGGAAAGTACCAAATCTCTCTCTTCATTTCCAGACAGCTGCCAGTCAACTGCTTTTGCTGCCTGGCCTCGGGGCAGCCTGTGTCTTTGTGCAGAACTTCTCTCCTTGGCATATGAGTGCTGGAGGTGAAGGGAAAAGCCCTTTGCGGATCACACCCCTGCAGTACTACCACAAAACCTGCCTGAGGAATTCACATAGACTCGAGTTAAAAGCAAAGCTGTTTTGATTCTAGGCTACAGTCAGCATTTAAGCAGGACCTGGTAACATGGGTTGGAGGAAAGTGCTGCATTTTTTAACTCACATACACCAAAACTGCGACTAGGGACTGTATCTACAAAAGGTTCTTGAGCAAACTCTACCTACAAGCCCGCTGATAAGGACAAATACTATGTAACTGCAAAATTTTGGAGAAAATTTCAGCTTCCTCTCTTCCACAAACACTCAGTACATCAGGACAGCTCATAGGGACTTGCATTAAAGCTTGCACCAACTTTTTTTTTTTTTTTTTTTAGCTGGTTAGCCCTCTGAGCAGGACACAGCTCTCCTGTAGCTGTGCAGGACAGCCACGGCTCACTGGTGCTAGAAAATTGCTGTAGCCCAATACATAGTCCCCCCATTTTACAGCTGACAAGGAGGCTGAGCAGCCCAGCTCACTTTCCTAAGCCCAGCCTACAGCCCAAGCTCAGTCTTGGCTTCACCCCTGTCCCAGGGACATGGGGACAGAGGGCCACAGTCCCACTGGTTGGCCATGCTACATCAGGGCTACCAGTCTGCCTTTTCATTCCAGGCAGCTCAGACACCAATAAGGTAAGGGAAGTTTTTAAAGTTTAATTTCTGCAGTTGACAGGGTTTCCCCCACCTGAGCATCACCTCTGCTCGCAGCAAGTACAGCTCATTTTGAGACTGACATTTATTCTCTGCCAGAACGTGCTTTGATCCCCCGGAAGGGATGCGCTGCTACAAACCCCACGCGATGCTCCTGCAGCACACAGCACCAGCAAGCCGCCAGCTGCTGCCTCCGCAACCCTGCCTGGCCCTTGGGGCATGCAGCACTGGGGGAAAAGAAAACAGTCTTGTTTAAAGCTTATTTTATATCAACTGATCTCTTTCTTGACCAATATCTAGCATGATGCAACAAAATGAATGAGGCTTGGAAAACAAGTCTGGGCTGTTCTCTCTAATTTAGCATTCAGGCCAACTCCTCTGCTATTTTTCCAGTGCTGCTTTAGTCTTCTATTTATGCTGACACCATCTCAAGCTCACTCCTCGAAAAGCGAGCCGACCTGGCACAGGGCACTCTGCAAAGTGATCTGGTGTCACCGAGCCTGATGTCAGACACCCAATTCCCCTCTGCAGAGCTGGGTTTCAAGCTCCCAGGCAAGACTCCAGGGAATTCCAAACCTTTATTCCTTTTACCAACTGGTATAAGGAAAACCTAAGAAAGCAAGCCATTTTCCCATGGGAATACACAAGATGTGTTATAGGAAACTCTGACCTCTCCCGAATTACTGATGCGGAGCACAGCACACTTTGCATCAATATGACCTGAAAAACCCCACACCCTACCTTAGCTTAGTTAAAACTTTCACCCAAAAGATTACACCCAATGCGAGCAGGAAAAGTAAAACCCCTCCAAGAGACATTACAATCCTCCAGCATTTGATACTACTTTGTATGAGGCTGTCAGTCACCCTTCCTCTTGGGAATTCATGGCTTGGAGAAAGGCGTCCCGCTGCTCTGCCAAGCCCCTGAACTGCATCTGCACGAGCAGCAGCACACCAAAACCACAACAGAGGAGGAGCAGGCAAGCAGATACGTGGAACTGGAAGCAACATTGGAAAAACGCAGAAAGACAAGGGAGCTAAGTATTTCATGCTGCTCTTGGGTTCTCCCTTTAAACAGATTATCATCTCTGGAAAATGGGTTTAAATGGCTCAAGTGAAGACTCTATAAATGTTTACTACTGTAAGCACAGCCGCTTCTTGGCTTTGTGTATGTCTTTGTTTTAGAGAAAAGGAGACAATTTTGCAGTTGCAGACTCTCTAGATGACTGCCCTAGCGCCTGGGCAGGGGACCAGAAGGATCACCTACCCTTAAAAAGGCAGATTTGAGCAAAACCTTACCGCAGTAAGAGCAGCACGTGCCTTTTTCCTCCTTTAGCTTTCCAAGGTGATCCTCACTTAGTGCTAGGGTGAGAGTGATCCCAGCTCTCAGCATGACGCTAGAGCCAGTACTGCATTTCAGGTTATTGGTCCAAACCAAGCGTCCTCCTCCAGAGATGCTCTAATGATTCAACTCCTAACTAACAGCTTCACTGCACTTATACAAATATCAAAAAGGTACAATCAGGACTCACCCCATGACAGAGGGATAAAGGGACTCGCTCCACATTACAGAAAGCCATCAGCAGCTTTTCCTGCAACCTTCCTTGAAGGCTGGGCTGCTGCAGGCTGGCAGCAGCATCTCTAGTCTGCGCCTGTAGTGTCTTCAAGAAGAACGTAATTTATTCACAAATCTGGGGCACAAGACATTCCAGGTGATGCTCAAAAATCTCTTACCAAAGGAGAAAAATTTTTTTTAAATCCATGCACTCCAGTAAAACAGTGATAGTTTTAAGACAAGCTTGCTTTCCTTCCCAGAGACACTCTACTTATCACTTAAAAGTCATTTGCAGTTTGTGAGAATCAGACTGACCAAAGATACTTTTGCCACCTCATTTCTTTAATGTATTGTTTTCTGCTTGTGGAAGCTCGGAATCCACCACCTCACTTTCTGTTAGTCCACCCACAACAAAAAACAATGTATGTTATTTGAACTTCATTAAAAATATTGTCAGTTCCCCCAGCTTACAGACATGCACTGCACAATGCCAACTCAGCTTTTTTCTTTTTTTTTAATATAATAAATAAACGAAACCCAGTTTAATAATTCAAAAGAAGTCAACCACCCCATTTACAAAGTGATATATACAAGGTCAACAGGCAAAACCTGAGGTATAGAGTGATGATAAGTTAAGGCCAATCCTTCACTTAATGCATTATATAAATCAGAAAATAAGATAAACTGAGTAGAATTTTGTTATCTATCTGACTAATGCTGCTTTTTGGCAGATTGTTATTTCAGCTGTAGAAAAAAATTGAGCCAGAGTGGCTCCATTCTGCAATTCTTCGAATAACGGTGGCTTTTGAGTCCTCAGAGGAGGACTGATGTATGAGATGGGCCTGATCTCTCAGCATCCCTAGAGAAACACTCTGCTCTACTGCAAAATTTTAACACCGGCTCACAAGCCACCAGAAACACTCATCATGCCACCACAGCACCTCACCCAGCAAGCCTGGTGATGGATTTTCATTTGTCACTGCCATTAGTACAGCCAAAGCTACCATGCCACAAGCGTCCAACTGAAAATGCTGGATTTTTCCCCAAAGCATTCCCAGCCATTTCTGTTTTCCTACAGGTCATCAGCTCTGCTGAGTCCAGAAAAACACCTAGGACTTCTTAAAAGGTCTTCTTAAAGGTTTCCAGGTTTAATGCCACACTGACCAGTGACTACTAGGAAGAGGGAAGAGCACGGGGTGGAATAAAAAAAAAAAAAAAAAAAATCGAGAACACAAGACAAATATTTAACTTGCTGAGATTTTGCAGTAACCCGAGTAACCAGCTGTGAAGGGCTGGTCGTGCTGCATGGCATTTGAGGATCCTCGGGAGAAAGTGATGTAGGTCTCAGTGAGCAGCTAGCAAATAAGTAACTGAAAGAATTAAAGGCATACTATGATTATAAAACAGGCAAACACTGTCAAGAGTATCAGGCAAACTCTGTTTCTCCTGGGGCAGCACTGAGAATACCTCCCAATCAGCGTGGCAGACTTCACAGACAAACCGCAATGAATTTGCAACTCAAGTGTTGTGGCAATCCTTACTTAATACACAACGAAGGATCAGAAGCCATAATCATCCAGGATGCAGCTGGTCTTCAATGATTGTTTTCACTGCCACAAAACGAGATAAAACACCAAGAAACACTTTATAGAGTGGGTCAATGGATTGTAAATAATTTTTTTCTTCCCTTTTGCAAAAAGGAAAACATTAAGAATGAATCTCCAGTGAAGCTTCTCAGCAGCAAGTATTTCAAGAGTTGTGGCTAAGCAGAGATGGATGAATTTAGTTTAAAACCTTTATCACCAGTTCAGAAAACGCTGTGGATGCCAGCAAGGACACCACATCCAACTGAATCTTTGGGAGAACGTAAACTACGTAAGAGAGCCCTGTCCCCTCACTGGCCATCCCTTACTGGCCATACTCAGTGGCAGCTGGGCCAGGCTCCCTGGGATAGCCCTGGCAGGGGCCTGGGGTATGGTGTCCCCTCCTCTGAGACCCTCTTGCAGGGCTGGCAGAGCCTGGCTGGGCATTGCTCAGGCCCCCCAGCACACCTCTGGGGATGTGCAGGCAAGTTTATCACCACGTGAGCTAGCAGTGGTCCTACTGTGTGCGCAAGGTGGAGCTGCTAAGAGGTCCCTGCCTCTCCCTCCAAAGGGCTCATGCAAACCTTCCAGCTGGATCAAAGGAGGAGAAGCCAACCAGTTCATCTGTGCAAAACTCAGTACAGCGAGCGTGCCCCTGCCTGTACAGACCTCATAACTGGAGCTTTTCTGTGCTCTGTAAGTTCAGCCTAAATCCATTAGTCCAGAAATGAATTCATCCAAAATGCCAGCAATAATCGGGCAGTGTCTAAAGACACTTGTTTATTCTACCAAGTCCCTGGGTGTCACAGATGTTAAGTAGACCTTTCTAAGCCATGACTGACATGGTTGTGTTTTAAAATGGAAAGCTTTGCCCCTGTGTGTGCAGGCACCTGCGTGAGGCTGCTCACCTCCTTCAGAAAGTCAGAGTGGCTGTAGTGTGCCACACACCCAGGGAGAGCTGCCAGCAACAGCAATGGCCAGCAAACTGACCCTGGCCAACCTTTTCACAGGGGCAAGTTAATGATGAGAAGCAATAATTGCACCTGACAGCTGAGAGCCGGAGGGCTGACGTGCTAGTTTTCCCAAAAGCAAACGAGTGGGGATGCCCCCATACCTGCCAAGTGTGGAGAAAAAGCAGAAGCAGCAACCACCAGCTAAGTTCCGTCCTCACCAACAAGCTGAAGAAAACAAACAAGGCAAGAGAAGTTCTGGGACATCACAAAATTGAGGCCAAAAGGTGGGTACAGTATCTCCAGGTCTGCAGTGGGACACGACAGCAGACCAGCTCCAGAATAAGAGCATCATTCCCACCTCCAGGCCCCAGCATGCAAAAACCCCACCCCAAACCCAAGGCAAACCCCCACAGACCACTCCCACCCACCCCACACAACCAAACCACACTCGCTTGTGGGGCTGACAGCAGGAATTCAGACAGCAAGGACACTGGCACTGCAGCTCGTAACACTGCCCCAACCAACACCCTCCCTCTCTGGTTATTTCAGGGTGAAAGACCCCCCTGACCCGCAGGGTGTCATCCACAAGCAGTGTTCCCAGCAGCAGCCCTCTCCAGCGCCCAGCTTTGGGGACGTACCAGGAGCTTACACAAGGTCAGGCCAAGAGGGACAGAGCTACTCCACAACGGCTTCACAGCACGTTCCTGCAACACAGCCAGCACCATACAAACTCATCAGCTTTACCACAGATGCTGCTGAGACCAAAGTGGGCACTGGCCTCCTGAGACTCGTCTCCTGGCAGAACCGTATTCCACAAGATGACAACAGCTATTACACTCCCATTGCTGTGTTCATACGCTCCCTCCCACTGCATCTCACATGCTGCACCTTTGCATTTAAGAACAGTTTATGGTGAGATGGTCATTAAATGTCAACCTACAGCAACCGAGGCCAGCAGCCGAGCTGCTCCAAAAAGCAGAACACGAAGCCAGGATGCATTATGAGTGTAGTTCAAAATGCCTTATTTTGGGGTTGGTTTTTTTTAGGCCTTCACCAGCCTATGAGCAAAAGGGCAGCCACGGTTCAAGATTCATATCAGAATTGTTCGCTTGTGGGCTAAAATTGATACAGAAAGACTTGTCATTTCATTTCTAGTCAAACAAGGCAGATGGGTACAGAAATTACAGCTGGCCAGGAGATGCTAGCTGCTGAACGCACGTTCAAAGCAAACAGGTTTTGCACTGCCATGTGCAGCAACTGAATGTATTAGTTCAACACTGAAACCCACCCCTAGGCAGAAGGCAGCTGCTGGGACCAGCACCCACCCAAAGAAGCAGGTATCGAGATCCTCTGATTCAAGTAATTTAAAAAACAGGCAGTAGCATCTGTACGTAGAAGACACCACCAGTGCACTGCCTTCCACTGCAGCGCCTACTTTTAACTTAGAGCAGTAGTTATTTTCTCCATCATCTGTAAGTGATACCAAATTGTTCAGAAAAGATGGGGTATGAGCACATAAACACTAGCTGATGAAAAAAGTTAATTCAAGCTATTCAAATAACAACTGATGAAGTCATCCGACCTTAAAAAGTGTGTACAACAGCACATTAACAGCAGCAATTTAGCTAGTCAGCTCAGAGCTGTAAGCCACAGAAAAAATCCCTTCCAAACAACACATGAGCTCATCAGTTTGAGTCATGCATTCAATTACCTACTCTCTAGATAGACAAACAACAAATTATCTCCATAAAAAACAGGGGTCAACAAAACAAAGGTAGATTCATCCCAGGTCTGTGTCTTTTGATGTTAGCATTTACCTCGGCAGTATTACTTCTTTGTTTTAAGCAGGGTGGTAACAAGTTCCCAAACAGCATCAGTGCAAAACACCCCCAGCTCCTGCCCGCAGAACTGGAGCTGAGGACCAGAAAGCATGCGCTTTTACCACTGCGCTCCTGTCCTGCGTTGGAGCTGAGCAGCCGCCTTGGGAACAGGATCAAGAGGTCTCAGCTCTTACAGGGCACGCAGAAGACCAGTGCTGCTCCCACATGGTGCTGGCTGGGTAACGGGTAGATGGAAGCCATCTGCTTAAGCCTTCATCATATCCTGCTCACAGCCACAGAGACAAAATCCACTCACCGCACAACTCAGTGGGAGGTAACAAGGAGCTTCTGATTATTTAACTGTGCAGCAGATGAGTTTGAGCTGTTGTGAGCTGAGGAGTTCAGCCCCACGCACATGGTCAGGAGCCCATATCCCCGAACGAAGCTCGGCACACCATGCGAGCTCCTGCCATCTCAAGGGAGCTGCTGCAGCACTTGGCAGCTCTGTGATACATCCAACAAGCTGCCAAGTACCTCGTACAGAGTCACATGTAGAAACGGAGAGAACAAACACCTTTCCATTATTTGAAGTTACCCAAATTTGTAGATTTTCTCTCGAAAAACATACTCCATTCCACTCATACCTGCCTCATTTCAGATAAGAGCGCTCTCAATTTAAACTGGAAGCCTTTCACAAGGCGGCTGTTCGGATCGGTTTGTTCCCCAGCATCTTTCATCTACAGCTGAAGGCGGAGATCTCGGAAAAATAATTGTTTGTTTGGTTTTGTAACCAGGCAAAAGCAAATCACCTACTTGGAAACCTTCAGGAAGCCCAGATTTGCAGAAGACTTCACTTGGCTACTGCCTGCTCCACAGCCCAGCAGTGTTTCAGCAGCTACGTGGTCCTCACACAGAGGAACTCTGTTCCAGGCTCATTTAAGGATGACAACTGTATCTGAAAACAGCATTTGAAGCCAGTAGCAAATCTGTTCCTAAAGCTCAAACAATTTCAGCGGATACCCAGGAAGCCAGAGAAACAGTCAAAAGTCAGTCCAGAATTGGGGTTGTTAAGTGGATTTGTGCTTTAGAAGAAAATCAAGAATGACTTCATGCACAGAAGTGACAACAAACAAAAGAGTTTCTTCATGCTTTGCAGTTCATATCTCCATAAAAACTATACAGCTGCACGCAGAAACAAAGACAGCCTATGAGAAAAATCAGAGGGCACCATAACAATCTTCATTGTTGCTGGATTACCATACAAACACAAAGATACGCTTGGAGACAAAAAAAACCCCAACAACCCACATTCAGAAAACTCCCAAGTATTTCTTAAAAATACCTTCAATACCCTGGCCTTCTAGAGGTTGACCCTCCGTATTTATCCTTCTGAACACCGTGCAGGTTAGTATGTGGGGATTGTTGCTCCACAGCATCAGATCCTCGTGGCATCACCACCAGGACAGGCACACTGCTGTGTGCAGGAAGCCTGCTCCTGGTGCACGCCCGGCTCACAGGTATGGCTGCACGCCTGCTCAGGGATCTGGCAGAGGCTCAGGACGCGCACGGCAGCAGTGTCCGATTGATGGGACACCCACCCACAGCCCCTCCTGCCATTCACACCCTGCTGCTCAATGCCTGTTTGCCAAACTCCAGGTTTTGCCATTTAAAAGGTCACGTTGCAACACGGCCATGCAGAGGCAGCCAGCAATGACGTGGCTGACTCCACACTGACACTATACACCTGAACACCCAGAAAGAAGGCTACAGTGTTTCAGCTGGGCATAGATGAGATAAGCACCAGGTGCCTGCCGAGCACAAGCACCTGCAGAGCTACCGCAGCAACTATGGCAAGACCACTCACCATGAATTTCACTGGCTCTTGAATTTGGTCTCGCTGCACCGACCGCAAGCCCCATGCTGGAAAGGAACCAACCGCTCCACACTGGAAGCATCAGAATGGCAGCTAACACTGGCTTCACATTTTGGTGCGCTGTTTCTAGCAATAAAAACAAATTTCCAGGGTCCTGACCTACAATACATTGCTGTGTGCGCTCAGCAGTCCCTCCTTGACCTTCAAGGATGGGCTGGCAGCGCGAGCACCCCTCTGCACGCCCGTATGAAGTGTGCTGCCTGGCTGTGGCTCCACAGCAGCTCTCAACAGCCCGAAATCACGTTTTCAGACTCTCCACTCAGCCCAAATTGGCAGCTCCAGGGTCTCAGCCCAGTGACCCCGGCAGCAACGCTGAAACACGCCTTTTGCTGCTACCAGGACCAAGCCAGCATTTTGCACTTTTAAAACAAAAAGAAAGCACTGAATTTTAACCTTGTCATACAGATGACATCCACAAGCGTGTCTCAACCCAAGGAGGCTTGCTAGCATGACGAGCAGCACAGACAAGGCTCTCAGGTTAGGCAAGATCAACCCTGTAGTTTCATCTCCTTGTGCTGTAGCACAGACCTGCACACTGTCTCCTGTATGGATTTTACCATCAAGTTACTTAAGCAGTTTAAGAACATAAGAAAAATAACAACTCTTGTGACAAGAGATGATTTAAGATTAAGTTAAACATGACAGGCAAAATAGTGGGGTTTATTTGTTGGGTTTTTTTGGTTCAAGGTTGTTTTTTTATGTTTGGTTGTTTTTTTTTGGTTAGTTGGCTTTTTTCACCTAGTTAGGTCTCCTGGCTGCTCAGGCTCCAGAGCCACAGGCAAAAGGCACTACTGCTGTTAGAACTGGTACAGAAGGAAACAGAAGACAGGGTTAATTTCTGTGTACATGACTGGGGGGTGTGTGCAAAGAGCAATCATTTGCAAAGACAGGGAAGTGGTATGACAAAACCCCCAAATGGGCCAGGGATGTCAGAAGCTGGGCTGGAAAATATGTTAAAATGGCATCTCTAAAAATAAAAAAATAAAAAGCCATCTTAATTTTCTTTAAAAGGAGATTATTCCAGAGATGCACAGCACCTTCCATTAAACTACCAGTTAAGTACAGCCCTTCACTGTCCCCTTCTGCCTGTCTCCTCCTTAACCACTAACAGTTTAAACAGCAAATATTTTGTTTAAATTGCATAAGGGTTTTTGACCAAATTCAATGCCTGCTATTGAAATGACTGCAGCACTGCGCAGCAATACAGGACATTAATCACTTCAGGGGTTACATTTATAGAACAGGTGTCAAAGTTTTAAAATTATATAATATTGTCTAGTTTCCCAATGGGGTAATGGAAACAAGACTGAGAGGAGGTAGAAAAAGAGGAAGAACGTTTGAAAAGCTATGGCTACGTAAAAACGCTCTCAGCAAACAGAAGCCCCATAGGAAGAGTCTCTCAGCTGATGTTGCAACCTTACTATCACTACAACTTCTGCAGTAACAAACAGACCTCTTGGACGGCAGGCCTAGCCCTGAGCCATGACCCTCGACGCCCCAGGGGAATTTTCCTTCAGGTGAGTCCCAACTCACAGCAAAGCACTTGGCAAAACAGAGCCCAAGATTTCCACATTGGAGCTTCCTTCCTCCTCCTCTGCCTGCAATCAAATAGAAACCGGTATGACATAATGCTTCTGTGTCTGCTTGTTTCGTGCCGAGCCTGGGCTGCCATTGGAAGGTAAGGGGTAAAGGGAAAGCAAACGAGATTTTAAAAAGCAAGATTATAAAACCTCAGCTCCACAACCTAAGCTCACCGTGTAGCTATTTCAAGCACAAGGGAAAGATGCTCTGCTCTTCCGAGAGAGGGAGGCCACGGGAGGAAAACATGCCAGGGAACAGCTGGAAACAAAAGCTGAAGGAGACTGGGGCGGAGGAGGAGGAGACATTTTCCATGGGCTTTCCTATGCAGCTTATATTCTGATACAAGCAAACAAAAAAACCCACACACACCCACCCCAAGAGAAGTGCACGACGCCATCACAGGCTCTGGAGAGAGCAAAAACTACTTGCTTTTTAGAAATAAAAAAAAAATACAGAGAAACTTTTAATCCCAGTTACTAGAAGAGCCTTTCACCCTTTTCAGATTTACACTGCTCAGCTCACATCATCTTTGTGCACTTAAGGCTCAGAAACACATTAGTAGCCACATCTATAAAAGCAAAGCTTTTATACAGGGGATTAGAGGTGGCAGGAACTGCCCTGTGCAATCAAGAACTTTGCAGAATAAGTCCCCAGCTTTATAAAAACACAACAAAACCACAACCCTCCTGAAAAATTATGCATGCACAACAACCTACAGTGCTGTGCATCCTTAATCCTGACTTGAGAGCTGAAGACATCAAAACCTGCTAGGCACTCAGTCAGGGGGTTGGTTTTTGTTTTGATGGGATTTTTTTTGTTTGTTTGCTTTGTTTTGGGGTTTGTTCTGTTTAAGGTTTAAACCACTGCTAGTTATTCCCACATCAAGCAGAGATGGAGGTTCAACCAATGCTGTACATTTGGAAATATTTTTCACACAAAGGATAAGTAGTAAACAGTGGAGAAATAAGAGATGCTGGAGTTGTTTCCGAGCCAAAGCCTGCTCTGATGAGATCAGTTTTGCATCCCTGATGACAGGGAAGCAAACATCCCTGAAGGACACTGATGCAAGTGCTGGCAGACACGGGGAATTGCTGCACCAACCACTCTCCACTCCGCAAGCAATCAAAAGAGATTTCTAGCAGCATGACCAGCATGGTCCTGCTGAAGCATTCCCTGCAGATCAATTCTGCAGCCACTACAGGGACACGATGGCAAGGCTGCACTTAGAACATTTTGCCCCAGTCCCCCTTGCATCAGAGTGCTGAAACCTCACAATAAAACATTATTCCAATTAATACAGTCATGCCAGAAAACAAACAGCAGTTTCCACTGGCACACAGCACCTGAACCAGCAGGCCAGCCCAGCTGGATGCTTGTGTCTACCACTGATGGGGACAATGCTGCTCCGGCAGACAGCAGGAATGCACACAGCAGCATGTGGCCAGGCGAGGAGCAGAAGGCAGCAGCAAAGCAGCACCTAGATCAATGTTTTCCTCCCCACTGATGCCAAAGACAGCCCAGACACATTGCAGCGCTCAGCTGCAATCTCAAGCCCACGCTCAACATCTCAGGCTCTCGTGCCCGTGTCCAGAAGGCACCACCGCATCAGTGCTGTCCCTGCCTGAGGTGCGCCCAGCAACTGTTTCTTGTACGCTCCAGAAGGGAAGGTTAGAAGCTGGCAGGTATTGGGAGAGGTCCTGTCCTTACAGAAGCTGCAGAAGTTTAAAGCAGAACTGCTTGGCTGCACTTCATTAAGGCCTGGGAAAAGCAAACGGGCGGTGGCAAACTTTGCAGCAGTGCAGCAGGACCTCCAGGCACACATGGCCACAACCAGAGACTGTGGATGAGAAGCAAGAGACTACCACCTCCCTGGTCAGTCTTGGAAACTGGACAGGCAAGGAGCAGAAGTATTGAGAAGCATCCCCTTGCACTCCCTCCATGGCAGTGAGGAAGACGAGACAAGGTGTCCACTTTCTTCCATCCCTGCGTATGCCGGCTGTGGTACAGATGATTTCCTGGTTGGCAAGTAACTAACTCGAAGACTGCTACAAAGCAAAGCAGAGCAGTTGTACAGGTGATGTTTCTAGATGCACGCTGGTTACTGAGGAGTCACAGGACATACCAAGAGAGTAACTGCTGTAAAGAAAGACTTGAAAGGGACACCTTAGGGACCTCCAAATTTAGACAGCTGCACAAAAACAACCAGAGGGGAAAGACATCCGAAGATGTGGGTCACTCACATAAACAACCTGGTAATTAAACAGCAGTCATCTGATCCCCAGGCAAACAGCACTGGCTGGGAGGGTGCTCCCCTCCAAGGGCTGAGAGTGTCTTCAGCCGCTCTTTGTTAATGCTGCCTCTCCCTGACATCCCTAACAGGGAAAGGGCATGAAGCTACAGGGCTGCAAACCTCGTTCGTTGCACAGACATGGAACCACGGTGGGCTCACAGCCCCTGCCCAGAAGCTGAACTCCTTGCACTTGCTATGGGGGAAAAGCTCTTGGGAAAAATGCAGTTTTTAATCTGAACCATAAAGCCTGTCGGTAAGTATTGCAACTGAGCACTTAAGTTGCCTTTTCCCTAACATTTCCTTGGGTCTTTGGATAGCAGTGGGGCAACAGAGCACACCTGAGGACAGTGCTCGAATAAAGGCACTAAGCCCCAGTTAAAGGATGGGGTTAAAACAAGGCACTGGGGCTCACTGCATCAGGGCTGGTCACAGCACCAACCCTGCAGCAAGGCACTGCTTTCTTTGAAAGAAGATCAGAGCGTAGACACAAGGCTTCATTCTCATCACTTCCTTAACACAAGCTGATGACGGGGGGGGGGGATAAAAATTCATCTCCCTTCCAATCAAAGCCATCTGCTCAGAAAGATGCTCTGCTCTTTCCCTAACACACGTTTCTCCTTTCCTACGGGAACAGCAGCAGGTGAGGGGGCAGGCTGCCGCAGAAAAGGCCCTCCATCACGTGAGGATGAAGCACATCACATTCATGTCTGCGCGGCGAGACCAGCCCCAGCCCTATTTCTGGTGCAGGCAGGGCACAGTCTCATACAGCAGCAATGGCACTTGCGCCTGCAGAGCACTCCCGTGCAAGGAGTCCTCCCCTGACTCACCTGGTTTTGATGCAGCTCGAGCAGGGCTGGCTTCTCAAGCAAGCCAACAAACCAGCTAGGCAAGATCATTTCAGCAGGAGCACATGAACAACTAGATATTCAAGCGTGGAGGTATGACACAGTAGTGACAAAGCCCCTCAGGTGAGGAACAGCCTTGTCTTCCTATTGCAGGACACATATACCACCCCTACTTTCACAGGCAGCTCCACCACATCTCGTTGTGCAAAACCACCCCGCAAGTAGAAACACTTCTGTCCTGCTTTGGTACTTGGGGAAGGATAAGAACAGACCCCAAGCAGGCAATTTAAGCACCAAAGTGAAAAGTGATCTGTGTAGCTGACTCGTACCCCCTGAGTAAGGCACGCAATTTCACTCTGAGTCAGCTGTAACACCGTGGCTCACAGCACGGGGGCTAGAGCATCCCTCCCCTGTACCTCAGGAGAGAAGGAGCAAGTGCCAAGAGAAGAGGGGCACTCAGGGGAAAGGCAGGCTTTCCAGTTCCTAGGTGATGTCCTCCAGCTGTCAAGAGCAGTGGTAGGGCTCCAAGAACAGCACCTGTCTCCACAACTGTAGATATGGGGAGCTGAGGGATGAAACCTGGGAAGAAGGACAACACTGGAAGCCCAGAAGAACATTAACGTTTTCCCAAAAGCCCACATTTTTGCACTAGTGAGGTGGCTTAATTCAGGACCTTTTGTGGATGGCTGAGAAAAAGCAAGATGTAAGTGAACCTTAGTTACAAACTCTCCTGGGGTGCAAGGTGACAATATCCAGCCAGGGGACACAAACAACACTCCCTGCAGGGAGCCCACCTGGCCTGGTGCTCCTGGAGACTGATACACTCAGTAACTTGAGCATGAACCCAGAAACACACAGGTGATAAATGGACCTCAAATTCCTTCTCAAAATGCTGGTTTTATGTCACTAGAAGCTCTGTATTCAGTGCCCTTGGAGCTCAGGTGCAAGCATGGTCAGGAGCATCATTGACACCTCTCATTGCAAAGGTCAGCAGCACCCAGGGAGTAACCTCTACTTATATAGACCAGATTTATTTCTAACAGCAGTTTAAATAAAGGACATTACTAAGGTCTTGCTATACACAATAGGAACTGAGGTGTCTAATTTAAGATGTGCCCAATTTAGAACGAGGTGCCAAGCTGTAAGGCTGTGCTGAGAAGCGATGCTTCTGCTCAGGGATGCTGAATGAGGATGGACAGACGCAACTACAACGCTTTAGGAAAGACTCAGCTCATACTGCGTCCAAGGCTTTCAGATACTGGATGCAAGCAAGCAGAGGCTGCCTGCTGCTTACAGCTCCCCAAAGCAATGCTGACAGAAAAAGGGCTTTCTCATCTCTTGATTGACTGCTGTTCCAACACCCAGATGCCACGGAGAAGAAAACCCTCTTCCAGAGGCCAGGTGTACAGCAGAAGAGCAGCAGCAGGAATGAGCTTCATTTAGACAGCTTCACTTTTAAAGGTATGCCTTTGCAGAGCCAAAAGGACAATCCATTTCACACTGCATTTCAAAAAAACCTGCGTGGAGACAGTTGTAATTGGCCAACACAGTAAAAGCAGCAGACCCTAATGAGACAGTGGGCGCAACAGCTCTACCTCTCCCCGGCAGAGGTCAGGGACCCGAGCTCGACATGAGATGCCCCAATCACAAGATCAACCTAAAACACATTGCATTTCACAGCGGTACTGGCAAGTTCCGTTTTCTGAACAGATCGAACAAGTAGTAGATGATACAATAATTGTTTCAAATTGGGATGTAGAGTCTGGGAGGGGACAAGGATGATACATTTATAAGTAAAAGACCTACAGAAAGAACCTCTACGTAACATTCCACCGCTGCAGTTTTGGGACAGCGTTAGGCACATGTCAAAAAGGAGGCTGGACACTAGCTGCTCACAAAATCTTCATGACAGGGGACGGTCTCTGTCAGGGCAGAGTGAAAGCATGCTGGCAGAGAAGCCCCGTCAGTACACAGGTCCCAACTGCACCAGAGACAGAGGGAGTTGGATTGCCAAGGCTGTCAGAATTAGCAGCAGCACCAAACTCACTCAGATTTCAAAGCTACTCTGTCTGATTATCCAAAAGGCGTGTAGCTTTGCAGAAGCAATGGAAGCAGGGACTATCACAGCATACATTGCTGTGAAAACACAGTATGTGACCTAATTCTCTAATTAGGAATGGATTCAACTGCTCCCAGAAGATGAGGGAAGGTTCTGAAAATATCATTCGCTGAGATTTCTTTTTCTGGAAGAAAGGTGGTGGTATTTTGTTGTTATAAAACCTGCAAGGTACAGAGACAACACTTTCACAGCAATAGCCAAAGTCACTGTTCTTTGGGTTTTGTGTATATATCAACTCACTCAGCAGTTGTAGTTATTACTCCTCCACTGCCTGCTTCAAAGAACAGTCAAAACCATTTCTATTAGAAGACAATTCCGACTTTAACACTTCATTTAAAACAACCCTGTTACGCTCATCATCCCTTCCTGCTTAGTAAATGCTAACCCCAAGGAGCAGCTCTACAGCTCCCAGATGAGGCGGGTTCTTCAGAGACACAAACTCTCTTCAGGGAAGCTTAAAAGTGCCAAGCATCTCCTCGAAGGCAAACCGCACCACCTCAGCCAGACACCCAAAGAGATGAATGATACCACAACCTTCTAGTTCCAGAATTTGCTGCTCTCATTTCACAAGCAGCCCGACTTCTGAGTCACCACCTCCCCGTAAATCTCTGCGGAGCAGGTGCGCGCTTGCATCAGCTCCTACAAGCTGGTAGTAGCTCCAAGGACCGAGCACGCAGCCAGGAGCCGCGCCGCTCCTTTACGCTCTGAATTCAGCCAGTTTTGACACAGAGCGTCGAGAAGCACCCGATTCCCTCCGTCTCCTGCTTACGGGCAAAACCAAGCACCACCTGCTCCAACCCTGGGGTGGGCTGCAGTGGCGACACGGGGCCTGGACTGGATCGCTTCTGTCGAGCCCCGGGGGATGTTATTCTGCACGGAGGCTGGGGGAAGGATGACAGATTGAAAACCACCCCAGGACCTGCCCCCCGCCAGGCTGTGTTACGCTTTAACTGCAGCGAGGGGATGCAGGAAATAGCACAGCGGCACTCCTTGGCTCTTAATTACTGTCTTGTGACACCATAGTTAATGGTCTGTCATGGGCTCCGTGAGAAACCTCGATGTTTGTTTGCAGGAGGAGGCCCAGCCGAGCTGCAGGCTGCCGCCGAGCGAGCGCGGCGCTGGCCTGGAACCAGGCTCCCGGTCTTTTGTTACAGGCGCTGCTCCCCTGGGGCCCGGCCCGGCCCTGGGGGTGCGGGGCGGGCTCCGCTCGGGCAGGGCCCCGCTCCCCTCCGCGCTCCCCGGCCCGGCCCCGCCGCCCCCTGCTGCGGGACCCGCGCCCCCCGGGCGCCCCCCGGCCCGGCCCCGCCGCCCCCCGCTGCTGAGGTGCAGCCGCGGCCTCTCGCTGCTGGGCAGCCGCGCTGCGCTCCCAGGTAATTAACCCACACACACACACAAAGAGAAAAAGAAAAAGGCAAACCAGGGCGGCCCGCCTTCCCGGGGGTGGCCGGGGGGCAGCGGCCCCTGCCCCGGCCCGGCCGCTCACCGTTGCTGTAGGCGTAGGGGGACTCGGAGGCGCCGTCCTGCAGGCTCTCCAGGATCTCGCCCTTGCCCACGTCGCTGTCCCCCACCAGCAGGAACTTGAGGAGGTAATCGTAGCTCTTCACCGGGCTGCCCTGCGTGCCCATCCTCCCTCTCATCGGCGAGCAGGCCCGATCCGCATGCCCCGCCGCCGGCCTGAGGGGGGCTGGGGCTGGGCCCGGCCCCGCTCCGCGGGCACCGCCGGGGCGCTCCCCCTGCCGCAGCTCACAGCCGGCCCTCCGCCGCGCCTCGCATCTTCCGCCCAGCGCCGCGCCGCGGACCTGCGGCGGCGGCAGGAGGAGGAGGAGGAGGAGGACGAGAAGGAGGCGGAGGAGGAGGCGGAGGCGGTGGCAAACAGCCCGGCCCGGCCCCGCCGGCTCCTCAGCGCCCCCCGTCGCTGACAAAGCCCCCGCCCGCGCCAGGCCCCGCCAGGCCCCGCCGCCCGATCGGCCCCGCCAGGCCCGGCCCCACCGCCCACCTCAGGGCCGCCGCCCCGCGCCCGCCCGCTGCCCGGCGGCGCCGCCAGGGCCCGCCCTGCCCGCCGCCATTGGTCCAGCCGCGCGTCCGTCAGGCGGGGCTCGCCCCGGGGCCAGGGGCGGGGCGGCAGGCGTGGGCGGGGCGGGCGTAGACTACAGGTCCCGGCGTGCCTTGCGGGGCCGGGCGGCGCAGCGGAGCATCATGGGACAGCGAGGCAGGGGGCACCCAGGCGGGTGCGCGCACAGGCAGGGGATATCCATTTATAAGGGTCACGCAGGTGTGGGGGGCATCCAGGGGTGCATGGGGGTCACCCTAGGGTGGGGTGGGCATCCAGGGGTGGGGGTCACCCCGGCTTGGGGGGGGCACCCACCTGTGGTGGTAGCTGCTGCCCAGGCAGCCACACAGGTGCTCGGTGTCAAGTTAAACAAGAGGGAAAAGCTCAATTTTTCTCCCCAACATCTTTATTCTAGTGTAATCAAAATGCATTTAAGTTCTGATTAAAAGGTTTAAGCTCTCCATCCCACAAGTCTCAGGCTGGAGCACCTGCAACCAGTACAGGCGGAGCCTCTCTGGTCCCAGCCGCGCACAGCCCTGCCACAGGCTGGCATCGCCATCGCTCTGCCCGGCCCTTCTGTCCGCACAACCGGCACCGTGGTGAACATGGAGCAAGGCTGTCTCCTAAGCCAAGCATTGTTTCCTGGACTGCTAAGCTGGACTGCTGCGTTTTACATCGGGGCTGTGGTGGGGAAGGAAGTCACCTTCAAATGGTGTTAATGGTGACATTTTAAAATGACCACAGTGTTGCTGCTATGTGAGCACCTTGCCCCTGCTTAACACTTGGTAGTTTATGTGAATGCAAAGAGAAAACGTACCAGTGCTTTTTAACCAGCGCATCAAACTTCCTCGTCAAACTTTGCAGGCAAATGACCACACACACACACTTCATTAAACCAGACGTTCAATATTCTTTTATAATACTTTATTTAAAAACAGAAAACATTATAAATAAGAGGATTGATTACAACAATTGTGAAGTTCTCATGAATTTCCCCAATGCCAGATGCTTAAATAACACTGCGGACAGGAGCTGTGCAGGCAGCCTCTCCCTGCAAGGAGAGCAGGGCAGGGCCCTGGCTCTGCTTCACCCGGGCAAGCAGCACACCCAGCACTGCCCCCTGCTCCTGAGCCTCATCGCTTGCCTGGAAATGAAGGGTTTACTTTCTGTCACCTGCAGCATTCATCATCGCCAGTATCCTCCTCCTATTTAGCTTGCTGAGACAATGAAGTCTGAGCATTCTCGGTCTGAGGTCCAGACCCAGATGCGGATGAGTAGTGGATGTGGGGCTGCCAGCTGAGAGTTGAAGGGGACGGACTCTCGCAAGCAGCAAGCTGTTCTGGTCCCAACGCAAAATGGTGGGCCAGATGCAAAGTGATGAGCACGCTCTTCTCATCCAGGAAGGCAGATCAGCTGCCCGTGTAAGGTTTGGATTGCTCGGAACATGTTTATCCTGCACAGAGGAATACACTCCAAAAGCTCCTGAACTAGCTTGGTAAGCCCCGTGGCCTCACGTCATGTGGATGGATCAGCTGAGGTCCAGACACGTCCCATCTGTATTCACAGGGTGCTGCCACCCATCAGCCACGCAAAGCCTCAGAGCCACCGCACAAAGGCGGCTCCCCAAGCCAGGCGGCCTTGCACTGCCAGCTTGGGGGTGTCTGCTCCGCCTCCCCCGCAGCTTCCACTCTGTGCGGGCAGTGAGTCTGGCTGGAGAGCAAGTGCTCTCTGCCACCAGGTCCAGAAAAGCTGGCACACAGCAGGTCAGGTGTCTGACTCCATGAGCAGGCAACCATCTGTAACCACAGAGGGCTCAGGCACCCCCAAAAAAGCAAAGGGGCTGCTGAACAGTCCCTGAATAGGGTTGCTCCAGAACAGAGACAATGTGGGACTGCAAATCTCCAAATTCACTGACGAGATTTGAGTTATGGTGTCTCTAGCTCAGCGTAACAGGATGATAGGACAAGAGACAATGGGCATGAACTGAAACACTTGAAATTCTGTCTGAAGAGCAGGGAACACTTTTTTACTGTGAGGGCAGCCAAGCACTGGCACAGGTTGTCCAAGATGGTGGAGTCTCCATCCCTAGAGATATTAAAAAACCATCTGGACATAGTTCTGGGCAACCAGCTTTGGGTGGCCCTGCTTGAGCAGAAGGCTGGACCAGATGAGCTTAGAGAGGCCCCTTCAAACCTCCACCAGTTTGTGATTCTGTGATGGTGTGATCACCAGGTCCAAGCACAAGGAGTAAATCACTAAGGGCTTGAGTTCAGCAGGAAGATGGTGTTGTGGAAGCAGGATCAGGCAGCACAGAGCAGAAGGAAAGCAACTCATTATCTGCATGATGACAAAGCAGGAGATTTTCCTGCCTTACACTCCCAAGAGTGTAAGTCAACATATGGATTATACATATGGGCAACACTCTTTCTGTGGGCCTGACGGTATATTCACATGTGCCAGCAGAACAAGGCACAATCCAGCTGCAGGATCAGGGAAAACTCCCAAAACCATAACCAGAGCCTTCAGTGCAGCATAATTACTGAGATTTCCTTTCAGCATTGTCACATGCTATTCTGGTTAGGAAAGGAAAGTATTTCTCAAAGGCAGAATTTCTATCTAGGATGGGTTTTGCATATAGTGAATCACATTTTCCTTTACACAACCCATGCCTATGTAAAGAGGCATATTGAGTGTTGTGCCAGCACTGGGAACCATAAGGTGGAAGAAATAATAATAAGGAAATGCAGCATTAAAAAAAAAGTCTGCAAGATTACAGTCTTTGAATGATGGCTGCCAAAGACTGCTTGCTGACTGCCATAAGGGATGTGTGGTAGGAATCAGAGAAGATCTGAAATCTTTAACTACTTCTCATCCAAGGACTGATATGGATAATACGGATCTGAGGATAAAGCAGAGCCATAGCTTCACCAGCAGCCTCTCCCCTGAGGAAATGCCTGGGCTAGGACAGTCTGCACTGCTGTGGAAGATGATGCTGATCCCAACTTCTAATTAGAGAGATGACATAAGGTCAAATGTTCCTGAGCAGGATGTCTGCAAAGTTGTTGTACTGTCTCTGCGCAGAATCGGAAAAGGGTGGGGGAAGACTATTTCACAGCAGTGACTGGAAAGGAAGAGGAGAGACATGGCAGATATCCAGCAGAAGAAACTCATAGGCTCAGATACCATCATGGGCCAGGAGAATGCCGAGTATGAGAAACAGTAAGACAGCTCAGGCACCAGTTCTGCGTGGCACAGGAGAACTGCAGCCAGAAGAGTCTGTCATTTCCCAGCTGGGCTACTCAAGGTCCTCTGTGTTGCAGATGAATCAGGCTCTTGGGTTTGAAGAGAAGCTTTTTCTCAGTTTGACATTTCACCATCCCTGGAGTCAGTATCAGCCTTTAGTAAACAGACCCTAGACTGGAACATCTAATATGTTTGGCAGGTTCCCAATAGGAAGGCCACATTTGCTGGTTTTTATGGCTCTGTGCTGTCTCTGGGGCTTTCGGGTCACTTGATCCCAAAGGATAGCCACGATTAGGACCATCGTGAGCTGTCTGGTCTCACAGAAAGATTTTAAAAGCCAGGATATTAGGAACATTATTTTCACAAGACCAAAAATAATAAAGTTTCTCAGAGCATTTAGTAAACCAAACTATGCAGGCGTGGGAGGAAGCAGGGGGAATATCATTTAGTAGCTGCAGTGGAAACATGAGAGGGAGGTAAAGTGTAAATCTGCTCTGCTGAGTGCCAGGTAAGGATGGGTCTCCACGACTCTGACTTAAGCTGAAGTCACAAATTTTATTTAGACCATTCATCCACTAAACGGATCACAACCTGGATTGTTCACAGCTGGAGTGGACAGAAACACTTGGGCGCTGATATTCCAAGAGAGGAAATACTGTATTTGTACCTGAGTTTTAAATACTGACTATTAAAGAAGAATGAAGATCTCTCCAGTTCCAGCAGCCAGTGATGTCCTACCCAGAGCCTGCAGTGGCAGATGGCAGAGCAGGGCTTTTGCCATGCTGGCTTTCTTCAGCGATGTGCCCTTCTTCCCTGGATCGAGGTCATAGGACATAGTCTTTGGGTAGCAGTGCCCATGTAATACTGCCTCCCTTCCTGATGTCCTTAAGAAAACTGTAAGACCTTGGCAGCTCCTGTGTTTGCCTGCTCAGGAATTATCTGGAACAAGCACCTGCCTACAGAGCTTCATTTCCTCCTGATCAAGCTATCACTGAAGGGGCAGTGGCTGCACCATGAGAGGCTTTTAGCAGCTACAAAACCCCCAAATATAGCTGGCAGGGATGTCTTAAATCAGTGGGGCCATATCCCCTTCTCTTCTATGACAGCTTCAAGTACACAGATGAGACGTAGGGCTGGGGTAGGAAACTCTTATCCTGCCAGTGGAAGTGCTGACTGAAGGCTACTAAAGCCCAGGGCACCCGGCCACGGCTCCTTGCCTTGCCTCCACCTGCTCCCACTGGAATACACAGGCAGCCCTCCAGAGAAGGGCCGAGCACTGCAGCCACAACACCTCCTCCTCTTCCTCCTCCATCCTCGCTTCCTTGGACAGGCAGAGGAAGAGGGGCCCGGATCCAGCACACCTCTCACCTGCCAGTTACTGCAGTCACTTTGGGCGCGCAGGGTACAATGACACGACATCATTGTTTCAGCTGGGGCAAGAGGAGCTAGCAGGCCTGGAGAAAGCGTACTTCGGAGTAACAACTGTATGTAAATGTCTACACAACAACAAAGCACCCAGTGGGACATCACACTCCTGTGCACTGTCCCCGGGACAGGGAATAGAAGACTCACACCAGTATGAGCACACCCTCAGACCAGGACACTGACACACTGAGCACTGCTACACTGTGGAGGTAGTATCCAAAGCAAGAAAACTCTCCTAAGGGAAACATGTCTATAGTTTCAGGGACAGAATTGGCTTTAAATGCCTCATATCTGAGATATGAGATTTTAAAGCTCCTTGACTATCAGAAAGTGCAAAAGATGAGGCCCCACATGAGGAGGCTCCCACCTGGGCCCTGAGACCAGGGCGATGTACTGACCCTGTAAGGGAGCGCGGCACACGCTTCCCTGAGCTGGCTGAGCTGCGTAGCAAGCTGGGCTGCTGCAGCACTTTGGCAGACCCAGCAGCCAGAGCTGGGCTCAGCAAAGGTGCGTTTGCCTTACACTGCGACTAAGCAAGGAGCCCTGAGCCCTGGCACAGCCCAGAGCTCTCAGCTGCCACTGGGCAGCTGAGCAGTCTGGGGTCTGAGGCTTATGCGCTCTGCACTTCAGTTTTCGTGTCAGCTCTGGGCTCAGCCCTCCCCAAAACAATATTTGCTTTTGAAAAAATGTAGATGAGACCCTATATGCACGAATGTACAACAGTCTGTGTTTCTGGGCCTCCAGCCCTGCTGTTTGTACGCTTAACACCTCCTCTGGTGCTACAGCGGCAGTGAATCCAAGCCCACCCAAAAGGAAAAGAATAAACATCCTATGATCCCAGATAACCCCGCTGTACAGTTTTTTCAGTGTATGACTCTACAAGCTGATCCTCCACCTTGGTTTTGATCAGCTGCTTTGAAGGCTGAAGCATAAAAGGTCCAAAATACCCTTTGGCAGAACGCACCTCAGCACTGTGGCTTTGAACCACCTGAAGGGCTGTTTTAATACAGCCCTCTGAGCTTACATGCAAGGAGATAATATTTCATCAAACCATTCAGGAGGTTCTTCCTCGATTACACTAAATGCTGGTTTCATGAGGCACTGATGGATTTAACCTTTTGCTTCAAAAACAATCATTTGCATATTACACAAACACAGTGTAGGGGAAAAGGAAAGTTGAAAAATAATGTTTAAAAATACTTGCCTTTAAAAATTCAGCTGCTCCCATGTTACCAAAATCTAATTAAAGGGATCTAGCAGCTGCTGGCTCTAAGATGCCTTTGGTCCGAAAGCATCAGGATTCAATATGTTCTCCTGACCGTCTCTCAAGCTCTTTTGCCGTCTTTAGTCCTGCTTCTCTCCTTTGTGTTTCCAAGGGTAGATTAGCTCTCCAAGGAACAGCTTCTTGCAGAGAGATGTCCAGGAATCCTTAGGGTAACAGCTGTAGGTTGGCAGCCTGTATGTCTGTACCACACTGCTATATGACAGAGGGTTGATCTATGAGAAAAAAGAGGGATAGCAACAATTAAAATGTGTTGTAGTAAGAAACACAGGCAGCTGAGGAGGGCAAGTGCAACTTTTGCATAGCACTGGCCTCTGTTAAAACATCAATACTGCTACTCACAGGGTGTAAGAATCCCTCTCTGGCTAGCTAAAGCTGTGTAGCCTTCTACAACATCCTGAAACATTAACAAATCAAGCTTGGCAGGGAGTATTATTAGAATCGTTTTCAAGCAGAGATGCAGACGCAAGCACCACTAGGATTTGAGAGTGATGCTCATTACACAAGGGTGTAGAACTGTTGCCTCATTGCGTTAGGAGGTTGCAGTGGCTGGAGGGATGGGAGGCTCTCGCTGCAGACAGCAATACTCTGTTGGGGGTGCACTGCAACTCTCAGGAACTCCTCTACAATGTGCCAGTCAAGCTGTATATTTTAGGACCCTACTGCTTTAATGTGCTAAGCCCTCAGCCCACAGCTATAGTTTAAGCTACACCCGATATCACCTGATACCTACCCAGTGGAACAAAGTCCTAGCAGAATGGGATGCATAGCACACAATGCCACGCAGAGCTGCTCATCACCATTTTAAGTCTCCTTGGCTGAGTTCACCTTTTAAAATTTTGTTTCAATCACCATCCCAAGAATGACCATGTCTGGAGTCTCTGCCTGCAGAAGCTCGTGGCCTCTCATTATGGTCACAAAGTTGCTGTACTGACCTTCTGAAGATGGGGGAGGCAGACAGACATGTTAACTGGACGAGCAGAGACAGAAGGATTTTAGACCTTGGAAAAAATCTCATTCCAGGGTAGAGAGATAGGTGAAGTCTGGAGGATTGATCCCGTCTGGCCAAGATCTGATGCATGAAAAGGATGCAGAGCAATAGATTGTCTCCAAAAGAGTAAAGAGATGACACAGAAATGGTGGGTCTCAGAAAACAGACAAGAAATGTCGAGGTGAGACTTACAGAGCTAGAGGAAGCTTGGACAGTGGGGAGAAATGGAAGGATATCCTTCTCTAGTGAAAGGGTCCAGCTATGCTGGAATCAACCAAGCAGCTGCATGAAAGGAGACTATAATTCACAGTAGAAAATCCAGCCACCGAAAGGAGAGAGACAGCAAAACCCATGCAGACAGTCACTACTTTGTCAAAAGCTGAATATTTCTTTTGTCCACTGAAGAACAACCAGTTTTCTGGGAGTTTGCCTGTACCACCAGTTTGCTTCAGCTGTCTCGTGCTCATGCAGTAGTGGGGGATGAACTCAGAGTGCCTGCAAAGATGGAGCTCTTGGAAAGGGTGATTAACCAATGAGTTCATTACAATTAATCCTGGAGACCTTTGTCAAATTCCTTTCAAAGCACAACATTGTTGAGGCAGAAGGATAAAACGCCTGTACACAGAAGCATCCCTGTGAAGTTCAGGAAAAAGGCCAGGGCAGCAGTCGCACGGGCTGAGGGAAGCCAAAGAACCGCCAGCCCCAGAGTGGTCCAGCTGTGGGATGCTGACTCGTTAGCAGATATAAATGCATCCCAAACAGAGTCACAGGAAGCTAGTTCTTAACACAATCAAAATTGGTACCAGAAACAGAAGAGCGGTGCTCGTACCACCTGAGGTATGTCTAACCCAAATTCATGCAGCTCATATTTCAAACACATTCTACAGCCTAAAGGCCAAGGATTGACCACAGCATTTATGGGATGTTCTGCATGACTATAACCAATCTCATCGCATTGCAGTCATAGAGAGTTAGCTAAAGAAAAAAGAAAAAATAGGGGGGGAAAAAAAAAGACCAAAGAGCCCTGCCCCCAAAACAAACAACAGTAAAACCTGAGTAACTATTTCTGCCTATTTCCTCAGCTGTAGGCAAACCAGTATGTTTTAAGTGAAAATATGCTGGGGGAGGATAGAAACTGCTGCTATACCAGGGAGATACACAGTGTATGTTCCTTTGACTATTAGCTATGTGGGCTGGAAGGTTTGGACACAACATTTCTCGTTGAAAATCAAGCCAAGGCAGAGTGGTGATACCGAGCGGTAACACTTGCCTACTGAAAAATAACAAGAGATGGTTTTACGTCCAGAACAAGACATGTATCTGCCTCTCCTATTATAAATGGAAACAAACAAGCAAAACAAAAGCAAACGTTTATTAGTGAAGTGGCAATACGAGTTCCTTTTATGCAATTTCTGTAGTCCAAAGCTATAATATACCCTGATATAATAGACATCCTTTGTTTCATAATGGAGCGGTTCCCTTTTCCCTTCCTCTTTTGCTTAACCCTTTTCTCAAAGCAATTGCTGTGAAAGATGACATTTCTAGCAGAAGTTACACAGATGAATCAAACGCACCCTGTCTTCTCACTGGGCTATCAGCTATCATTGAGCCACAATGTCAGAAATATTTCTTCTTGTGCACCAAAGTAAATGATTTTAAACAGTAATGAAAACACTGAACTATGTATTTTTTAGTAGAAAGAAGAAAATTAAGTAACAAATGGAATGGAAATATCATTCCCCACCCTCTGCTTGCCTGAGTCTGGAATTTGCATTCCAGTGACACTATCTTAAAAATAAAAAATAATCACTTGGCTGAACCACAAGCTGAACGCGAATGCTCAAAACCAGCATTACTGGTTTCTAATCCATTACCAGTGTCCCAAAGGACAGCTGTGAATGTATCAGTCACCTATAGCTTAAATTATTTTGGGCATAGTTATACGCATACAGCTTTACTTCCATCAAGTGTCACTCCAGGGGGCTACCATACGGTGAGGGGACAAAGCCGCTGCCAAATTTCTAGAAAAGAATATCATCACCAACCATAAATAAGAATTCTAGCACGTCACTTAAAAATAGGCTTTTTAGATTGTCCTCTCAAAAGGCCTATCAGAAAGTGGTATATTCAGCAGGATTTCTGACACGAGCCCATTTTCCATTTCCACCAGCACAAAGAGCAAAGAAGTGCCTTTACTGACTCTCTGCTCATTATTATTTGAACAGAAGGTCAAAAGAGATATCCGCTAAAGCACTTCCACCTCTTGATATGATGACTTATGCTATATTCTAGATAGCAAAAGGATCTTTCTGCAGTGGTCCAAGGAAAATCCATCATATCCATATGACCCAGTGACTCTGCTCTCTAAGGCGTGATCTTTCTCCTCTGGAGAAGCAATCTACCATCTCATAAACACACTGATGACGAATTCTCCACCCAGCAGCACCTGTGCCCCATCTCTGCTGTCTGGTTTCCTTTTTATGGAGTCCTCTGGTCACAGAAAATGACAGATTTTGGTCCTTATACCACTGCCCTACCAAAAGACAGGAACTGGGAACAGTATGCTTAGGAAATGCTAGTTTTGCCCTAGAAGACATCTGTTTAAGGGATTCTCTTATGAATTGCTGCTAGCTGGTGTGCTGATTCTGTGCTAATTTGAACTCTGCTGAAATAGGGCTGGGGCTGGACCGGTGATGGAAAAAGCAAAAGAACTGGAAAGCCACAGTCAATTCCTTCCCACACACTCTCTTAGCATCCAAGTGTTTTTCATAAATTCTGTACGCTACTTGCAGACTCTCCTCCTAGGATGCAAAGAGCAAGAAAAGCGACCCTGTGATATGGCAGTACTTGCACAAAGTCATGGAAATGGAAATTTCACAATCATTCCTGAAAGCATAACAGAGAACTTCACTGCTACCATTACATCATTTCTTTCCAGAAAAAAATGTTCCTTTAGTATCTCTGACAACAGAGCATAGAAATGCAAGGTTACAAAAGCACAGGTAAGCTTTTCCTATACACCTTGCCAGAGCAACTCAGGAGAATAACAGGAGGCCCTTCCTTCTTGTCTCACCCACACAATCACCTTGCCGGCATCACGGAGCAGCTAAGGCTTTTCAACACATCTGACAGGGAAGACCTTTTACTAGTCCTTCATTCTGGATGGTTTAACTGCCTTCTTTTGCTTCTCTCAGTGTCCCCCAGTTATTAAGGTGAGGTTGCACAGAGCCAGGAAGTGAGGTGATAATGACACAAAGCCTTAATTCCACAAGTAACAGAGCTCCATGTTTCGCCTGTCTTTCCCATTTCAGTTCACACCATACAGGACACTGTATTTTCTCTAAACTGAGGACTCAAGCAGGATATTAGAAAGAACAGAAGCAGCAGCCACTCATTGCAATGTGAAAGTTATTTCCCTTGTTTCAGCATTTTACAGCTGAAATTTAAGTGGGGCCTTTTGGTGGGACCAGTTTGAGAATTGCTACAGAAAACAGAAGGACCCTGGGGTCAGTCCGAAGGGAAGCCTGCAGCTGAAAACACCATGCAGGGCACACGTGCCTACCTGCATGAGGAGTCGAAGAGGTTTTCCATCCTGCTGCTCAAGGACTCTGAACTTCACACCAGCTGAAAAGAAACAAAACAAGGAAATCAGATCCACGCTTGGAGAAAAGACCATGCCACGTGCTGCTCAGCTCTGTTGGCTGAGCACCGATTTCCTAGAAACGGAGTCTTCAACCTTTTGTGATTTATGAACCCTTACACATTTTCAACAGGAAGCACAGATTCTCTCTATAGTGGTTTTAAGCACGATGACAATGTGTTTCTCTTAGCTCCACTAAAAGCAGCCAGCCCTCTGACTTCCAGCTTGAAAACACAGTCCTAAAGCAAGCACTAAGCCTAGAAATCAGACAGACTGACCCGATAATGACAAAAGGATTGGAAGAATCTTTCTCTTTTCCCAAACTTCCATCAGAATGGGAACTCCATGTTAACAGCAGGCAGAACTCACCTTTAATTTGTGCTCATGTGGATACAGCACACGTGCAAACCTCTCCCCCTTTCAGAATAAGGGAGGAAAGTGGCTGGCCTAGAGGCATTAAAGTATTTTAAAGCAATCGCTGCCTATTAATCCCAGCATTCATATGTTTTTAACATACTACAAACCCCATCAAACCTGCCACTTTTATATTTCCTCTTGGATTTGCTACATTCCCAACACTGTAAAGAAAGATGCTGGATTCCAACGGTGACATAGTGCACATAAAGACCTAATGCAATGTTTCCAACAAAGGTAACAACTAGGACTAGAGAGGCATTTTACTTTGAAAGACCTCGAATCACCTCAAATCACAGAAATAAAACCAGCCAAGTGTGCCCCCATTATTCCTTTCTACAGGTAAGAAGATGAGGCAAGAGTAATGAAGTAATCTGCCACAGATCAAAGAGTGGCTCAGAAGTACAAATAGAAATAAAACTCTTCACCTGCTTAAGCCCATCACTACAGTATTTATGTGACCCGAGCACATTTAAAAGCCAAAACATTTGGTCTTTTTGTTCAAGCTTTGAATTAATTAGAATTATACAGTTTACTCCTGGGAGAGCACACTCTTGTCTAGCAGAGACCTCTGGTTTAAACTCTCTCCCCAAATCATAAAGCCTTTTCTGTACAGGACAGGAGGGATTAATCTACATTTTGCTGATTAAACATGGGCTTCCCCAATGGCTTCGAAAAGATGTTTGAGTCTTCTGGGCCTCAATAAGCAAATGTGCTGGATGACAAAAAATGTTTAACATGATTCATTGAGTTTTGGCTAAGAAGAAGCAGTCTAAGTCATTCCAGGAACTACTTTTCAGGCAGGCAATTTGTCAGAGAGAAACAGGAACAAGCAGGCACTGAAGTTTCAGATACATGGTCAAGCACTCTTGAGTCTTATCCTAGGAACAGTCCATTAGATCAGAAAATGCTGCTTCTGTAGGTCATGGCCGCACACTTCTCTTCTATAGCTGCAAGCCACCAATCTTTTAATTAGATTATTTAACTGTTCAAGAGTCTTAAACTTCTAAGAAAACTTACGCACAAAAGGACTACAAATTTATTTTAGAATGATCTATAGATTACTACAGTGCTCAGGAGTCTGAGCAATTCACTTCACAGAAAAAGCTGGAAGGCTTGGTCTACTGCAGATCACTCTAGCAGAAAAGAGCCCAAAAAAATTCCGTGATTCAGCTCTGGAGTTGGCTAGTAGGGTTCTGCTTTTTCTGTACACAGGCACCATCGATGGCACAAGAGAGGTCAAGACATGAACCCATTTGCTTTCTTTCACATGACAGCACACTAAAGCAAGCTCACTGCTTGTCTGTATTCCAGTACTCATGGAGACACCACCATGACAGGTCTTACAGAACCATGACAAAACTTGCCCCAAAGTTTGTGCTGTGAGTATCAAGCAAAGGGGAAAGAAGTACAGAGAAAATGAACTGACCTGTTCATGATCAAACAGCATGCTGGTAACTTGTGTGTGGGCAGAGTCTGAGACCCCTGAACCTCGCTGCTATACCTTACTTCACACTACAAATCAACATCACAGTGTACCCATCCCAGCCAAGGTGGCATCCCTCGACCCAGCACTGGGTGGACAGAAGTTCTGCACACAGGACATCAACTTTGATATACGTGCGAAAGGCTTTTTAAAGTCTGAAGTATTTCACTCCAGATGTGTGAAAAGAAAATACAGACTTTGTTTTGGGTGTGTGGGTGGATCATTCACCTATCCTGGCCCAGGCTTCATCAGTGTAATGTTGTGTCAATTCAGAAACTGCGTCAAAGAACTTGGAGGCCAGATGCCACAACTGAACTGAATTGAACTTAAACACTACACTAACCCCTTGCTGACAGGAAAAGCTATCCATTCATGTTGGTAGAACTATCTTGATGGTGCCTGTAAGATCAGCTGCCGTAACATATGCCAGAGGATGTCTTATCCAAGTTCTGAGTCTGAAAAGGGAGGCAAAACCTAAGCAGTGAGGACATCAAGTGATGTGTACTCTCCAAAGTCCTTTGAATTTGATTCAACTGCTCCATCTGTTACCACTGCAATGACATTTTTTTGCATTGGGACAGGAACACGGGCTGCAGAAATTCTCCGAGATGCCTCTTCATCTAGCAAGCAGCATGGCATTGCAGCGTTCTCTTTCTTAAAATGTTTAAGAGAAGCAAACAAACAAACAAAGTCAGGTAACAAACTCAATTGAGAAAACAGTCCTCTGCCTGGGTGAAGGCTTATTTACCCTGCAGTAGGTAGCTGGCTGAACAAAACTGAGAAGAAGTAATCTAAGAGTGATGGGAATATATGGCTTTACATCTTTCAGCAGCAACAAGATTTTCTTCTGCCCTATGACCTGCTGTTTCCTCAGTCAGTTTTCTTCAGCAGCATCTCCTGCTCTCCAAAGACAGCCCTGAGAGTTTAAGAAGTTTCTGCCAGGAAATTCATAGGAACCTGCTGAAGGCACACACGGAAAAGCAAGAGTTGGTAACGTGGCTTAGCTATACCTCCCCAAAATTGAGCCTGGCACCGCTCCACCAGACAAAGCTGTTATGGGTTGCCTCAAGCTTCCTTTGCATTTGATGACTAGCCTGGGTTTGGTGACGATCAAACTCTTTATTAAATTTTAAATTCCTGCTGCATTCCCTTTAAATGGATGGGAGATAATAACTTAGACATGCTTGATTTTAACTAGATTAACCATAGGTGTTGACAGTTAGACCCATTCCAAAATGACCCTTTACTCTGGTGCCAACCATGGTTGATGGTTAGCAAAACTGGAAAAACAATGACTTGTTTCAAAACGGTGACAGATTAGTTGCAAAAAGAGAACAATTATCTGAAATCTGCCCAGAGCTCAGAAATTAATCCAAACACCTCAGGTCAAGAGTTTGCTTAGTCAAGTCAGCACAGGACTGAAGCAGTTCCATTGATTCACAGCCACTGTGGATCCAGCCCTTTGAAACAGCAGATTTTCTAACTAGTTTTGTAATTTTTGTCATTTGGCTTGTTTCAGAGCCCAAACCCCCAAGGTTAAGAGCTTGTTTAACTCTCAGAAGTTCTACCTGACTTGGTACTCTAGAGCTGGAATCAAAAGATGAACTCATTATACAGTGCTTGTTTGGATGGCACTTTTAGTTGCCATTTTTTTGCACTCCTGATTCTGTTTCAGCATCACATTTCTTTCCATTGACATCCTCATCCTGCTCCTTGCAGGAACTGGTTAACAGTACGGACAACTGCATGACTTGAGCCTTGGGTTCTTTCCTGCCTGCCCCTGCCCCCATCATCTTTCCATTCAGACGCTACCCATTGCATCAATATTAAGTGCATAATGCAAAATCCTTGAACTTCTGCATGTGCAGCGCTGAAGTTCTTACCTGCGAGCCTGTAGGATCTGCAGAGCCGAAGGATGATTGAATAAAGAGGCAGAGAGTCAATCAGGTCAACTAGCAAGTGTATCAGGCCTTGCACAATCACCACCAGCAAACGGAGCTACAAAGAAACGGTTTAATAAGAAAATCTTGAACAGGAAATGCAACATTTGCAAATTCAGGTGCTGACCTCCAATCTGACATTGTCGTGTGCTAAGCTAAAGCCTCCCAAAGTGCTTTTGATGTCTAGAAGTGCTGAGCATCCAGACCCTGCGTGACATTCCCTGACAATCTTAGCTTAAGGGTGTAACTGAAATAAACCTCCTACGGTTGCAGAGGCTGTGACCCACAAAGATGTGAGAGCTATTTTGTTTTCAGTGGTCGCAGTCTAAAAAGGAGAAGTCAGGCTTCCACTTCCACTAAACTCTATCACGGCGTATCAGTGAATGTAAATTTTTCTCTCTCCAACAGTGAGCTGAAGTCTCTTATTTCTGCCTGAAGAAATCCCATGCAGAGCACCTAAGCAAGAGCAAAGCAGTCAGAAATGAGCTTCCTGCTCAGTGTTTTCTGTCCCCTGATCAAAGCACCTCCTTTTGTCAGACTGCATTTATTTTTGCTGCCAAGCTCATCTGAGAAGAGAGGGCTCAAAAAAAGAGATGCTGAAACCATGCGATGGCCACTCTCTGTGGAAAATTTTGTTCCAGGCAGGCCCCAAAGAGGACTGGTCATATTGGGGGAAGAAAAGAAAAATAAAAAAAGTCAAACCCTCTGACAAAGTCTGGCTGAAAGCATTTAACACAGTAAGTTAATTTCCTGGAGAAAAAAAAAAAGTTCTGGATCTAACCAGAAGGGCCATCACCCCAGACATGGGATGGAATGATAAAAAAAAAAAAAGAGTTCTGAGTGAAAGAGAGGGGAACAGCTTGTCCCGCTGACCAAGATTTTCTGGAAATTCCCTTTGGAGAAACACAAACACATATCCTGAATTCCGCTTGCTTGGCCTACATGGGCTGTGTGAGAACCCTTCCTGGGACACCCAGACAAATATTATATTGTGGATGACAGTAAATGCCTTGGAAACCTTTTTTTATTATCTCAGAAGACAGTATACGACTAGCTTCAAGGGTTAAACCTTACCAGGGTAAACACCAAATAATACAGCGCAGTTGTAGGCAGGAGGAACAGCAGGATTGTAAACAGCAAAGTGCCAATAAATAACTAGGGGAAAAAAGAAACAAAAAACAATCGTTAGCAGAGCAATGGTAAAACAAAACAAAATAAAATAATAGGATACTGTGAGACAATGGAAGTTTGCAAGACTCCTTAATGTGGTGGGGTTTTTTTTATTCCCTATGTGAATGATGCTGTTGCCTTGAATATTTTCAGTACTACTTCTCTCACTGGGCCTTTTTAGAAGGCTCCCTATTATAGGAGTATGTTTGGAAAGATAAATAAGCTGGATCCTGACAGCATTTTTTCCTTTCTAGACAATATTCAAGATTTCCTATTTTAGGCCAGCTTCCTTAGGAAACAAGACTTACATGATCATGCCACTTGTCCACTCCCTATTACCATAAGTTTTAGAGCTATTGGTCAGTTTTTACCATAAAAATGTGGAAGGGTACAAAGCAGCAGAAATTTGGTAGGGAATTTTGTAGAGAAGTATTTCTGTTGCTTCTTCTTTTAGCAAACAGGCACCTGGTGAAAAGCTGACAAAATTTGTTTAATAAACATTCCCAGCGGTAGCAGCTGGCTGGTCGGTCCAGCCACAGGACTTCTGCCTCTTGCTCAGTGGGAAACCAGGAGAGAGAAAGAAGCTGGAGTCACTGGTGTGGGGGGAGCAATATTCAGAGGATGAAGGAGAAAAATCCATAGGAAAGCAGGTGTCATTAGCTCCACTGCCCACAGAAAAAGTTATTTTTATTCTGGGCCGGCCCAGCTGGCCTAAGTCTGACTAATTCCAACTGGGAGAAATGCAGATTTATGACAAACAGGGACCTGACTCTACAATTTTCAGTCACTGCTTCCAAAACAGAGAGGCCACAGGAACACAGGGCACTGCCATTTCTGCAAAAAAGAGATCATGGCCACGGTATATTATGAAAGAAAATAATGCAGACAGCCATGTCACAGAGGTGGATCAACATCCCAGTTTTATGTATGTAACCTGAAATAGATCATAACCCAATCCATTCTCTTCACAGCAGTTGTTTCTTCCCTCCTCTGTCACTCCACTGCAGTTGCTTAACATCTCCAAAAGTCTTTTAAGGTCTGCTTTGAATGTCTATTCCCTCCCAGGCCAACAACCAAATTCCCACTGGCCTCCAGAGCAGCAGGATGAAGCCTGAAGTGCCAAACCAATTCTCCTCAATGTACACAGGGACCAAGCCCTGATGCAAACCCTCTTCCTGGCACAGAGGCTTTTAATCACTAAAGAAACAGAAAAATAGCTCCTCCACTGTGGTGTAAGAAGCTCAAGGTTATCTGCTGTAATGGAGAGAGAGAGGCACTGGCCCTGGAAGTTACCAAATATTGTCATATTATTTTAGTCATGTTTGCTACCACCAGCATGGAGCAGTTCAGGCTCTGCCGAACTTTTCGCTTGGCATTTCAGAAATTAAAAAGAGCTTACAGCATTTGACAAAAAACCTGCCTCTGCTGCTTGAGTGAGAATGTGTGGGCCAGGCTCCAGCAGAACCTGAATGAAACAGGGCCTTTTAATAGAAACGCTGGCACGTCTGTTACTGTGGCAACACTGCTGGGCACCACTCTTTAAACTGCCTTCCTCCCCCCATACCCACTCCCATGCTCCAGGAGCTGCGAGCACCTGCAGCACCCACTGCAGTTCACCAGGGCGCCTTGCAGGTGCTCAGCAGAGCATGCAGAGAAGTGAAGGGGTGCCGCAGAGCAGCAGAGTCCAAGCATTCGGTTCTAAGAGCCACAGACACAGAGTGCTGGAGCATGCGTTTGTTCTGGGTACTGCAAAGCCTCCCGTGGCTTCTCTCTTAGTCTTGGCTAAAGCAGAGTAGGATTGTAGTGCCCATGGGCAGCGTCCTGTGGCAAGCCCCTGGCATACAGTACTACCTGGTCCAAGTCATAGGAGCAGGAATCCACCCGCTGCCGGAGGACGTTCCACTTCTTCCCACGGAACAAGCGCCAGAGAGATGACAGGCCATAAATCTTCAGGCAGTAGAGCCTGAGTGAAGAGAAGATGCTGTGCGTCAGAGCTGCGAGCTCCCAAGCTTTAACACAAAACAGCTGTCAGCATTACACCCCTGCACCCACTCGCTCAGAGTGACAAAAGAAATCAACTTGAGAACGATGCAGAAAAAATACCGATTGCTCAGTCTTGTATTTGGGCTGGCCCCTGGCACGGGCAAAGGAGGCTACCGCAGACAGCTCTGGGCCACTGGTGGGCAGTGGCCATGCCGTGGGCCAGGGCTGCGGCAAGGCTCTTGATAGGGTGTCCCCTATGAGCAGCACCAATTGCCAGCTCCACGCCACCACCTTCCCTACAGCAAAAGCAGCAGCAAGCTTATTGCCCCGAGCTCGGCTCTGCCTCTTCAGTTCAGACCTGCCCTGTTCCCCTGACCACACAGCCCTTCCACACAGCAGCGGCCAAGGTCTTACCCCTCACACCTGAGGCAATGCAATTCAGCTTTGCCTCCTCAGCACAGAGAAACAAGGGGGGGGGACTGGAGCCCCTGCACCTTCGTTAGTAGGCCACAGCTTCCAACATCCTGAAGAGTGGGGGAAGAGATCAACGAAATGGCTGGTGGCCCCTACTGCATCCTTTCCTTGGACTTTCATAACTTGATGCAATGACACTTGGAGCTACTTCCCTCCCAGAAAAATGGCAATGGTGAAAGAAGCTCGGGGTGATAAGGGGTGGGGAACAGACACAGCTGTAGAATAAGGATGGGGAAGCAAGAGCCCCTGGGATGGAGGCACAATGAGCCCTGGGCAGCAGTGTCCAGCATACAGGGATGTAAAGAAAGGGGACACAAGCAATTTGTGGCGCAGAACAGAGCCTGAGAAAGCCTGATCTACAAAAGCCAGACGAGTTAACCAGCCTAGTTAGGGTGTGGAGACTGCTCAGATTTCAAGGCAGTGTTGTGAAAACAGAGGCAAGGAGTCTTATCCAAAAGAATAATGTGGTTTGAGGAAGAGCAACTGCTTCAAAAAACTGGCAGGGTGTCCCCAGACTGGCAGGCACAGCTCAGTGCACTAACTCCTAGGTAGGAGGGTGCCCTGGACAACTCGTCCAGGTTGCTGGTACACACTTGCCCCATGGTTCTGACTAAGACCACACACTCCCACACACACCCTGACATGACACCAAGCGATGGTGTTCCTGATGTAGCACCTGCCCCACCTTCCCCGGCTGCCTGCACACACATGCCCGCTCTCGTTTCACTGTGCGGTTTGTTTCAGAAGGGGATCTCAGGCTTCAACAGCACCTGAACCAGCAAATTCTTCCCCCAGCTGCAGGAACGAAAGGTGTTGTGGTGGCTATGTTGATGTGGGTGACAGCTATCCCTTCCTGACTCTCCACAGGGGGATTCTGGCACAGCAGGGGCACTTTGGTGCCAGTGGCAAGATAACACTATAGCTGCTCTGTACTTCTAACCACCAGCTGAGACAGGTAGACTGACTCCCTGCAGCTCACAAGGGAAAAGCAATCAGCTGAGAAAATGTTTTTCCTATTTCCAGTCTCTGCACAATTAGAAGGAGCAAGGCCATTCCCCACAGACCAGAACAGAAATTCCAGTAATTAGGTGTTGGGAAAAGACTCCCCATTACTGATTTTGGGTATAAGGCCTATGCTCACAACAGACCGAATTCATAGATTTATCTCAATATTTCTAACCGTTCCCTAAACTACCCATAACTAAAGTTCTACTGTTCTGTTGTTTGCAATGTAAAGCCCTCTGCTCACAGCCTGGGGAGGAACGATGACCATTCTGTACTTTATAAGCCAAAAGTTCCTTCATTTGTTAGGTTGTCTCTCATCTCCTTGCAAGAGCAGATATTCTCCAGTGGCCTGTGTGACTCCTTGCTGCAGCATGTGTTAGTGGAGGGCAGGAACAGAACACATTGGTGGGCATCATTTGCACAGCAACTCTGACATGCCCCGGACATGCGCCAAAGCCCCCTGCACACCCACACACTCCCTCAGAGCCTCTGCCCAGCTCTCAGGCAATGGGGCTCTCCACTAGGTCCAGACAATGGCACCAGGATGGTGTCAGAGCCATGCGGTAACCCCAAACCTGCACCTGCACTCCACGATGCAGACAAGAACCTCTGAAGCAGGGCAGAGGCAGGGGCTTTGGGGCTTCTCCAGAAGTACAAGGGCTCCCCTTTCCTCCACTTTCCCTCAAAACTACAGGACAGAGGGCAACTGAAAAGAGTACTATAAGGTTGAAACAAAGGGATGGGGTGAACTGCTTTCTCGTCCCCTGCCTGTCATGTAGTTTTATTTTTCCAGGTCACTACCACAATAAATAAATATTTTAATGCAGGAGAACTGAAAGATAGGTTGCTTGTACTGCTGTGGCCATCATTTCTACATGCATGAAAGAATGCAATAAATTAATTGCTGGCTAAACTGTGAATTCAAGAGAACTACACCAGGATGGAATGCTCCACAAATTAAAGACATGGCCTGAGTGTTCAGTGGCCCTTCCCCCCAAACATACCCAAGACACAGCCTAGAAAGCTAAACCCACCTGGCTCCGTAGACATAGAAGCAGTAGATGTGGAAGGTCAGAAGTGCAATGATGTCAGAGAGGATGCAGAGAGCCATGGTCAGGCCCAGACAAGCTGACAGACCGACATACCAAAGGATCATCTCAATGAAAGGGGACATCAGGTGAATGTAGCCTAGTGGACATTGCAGAGTGTCAGTATTTGACCGAGGCACCTTCCCCTTAACACTTTCAAAAGACCGATTCGCCCCACCCTAGAACATTGCTCCAGAAATCATAGCCCCCAAAACATGGAAGTAAAACTGGAAAATTCCTTTAGATGCCATCTTCTGTTTAGGAGGGCAAAAATTCTCTTTCACCCCAGGTTTCTGTGCAGGTGTAGCAGCTCTGGGAGGAAGCGGGGGACATGCTTAGTTTGAACAGAGCAGTCATCTCGCTTCGCATGTGATTTGCTTTTCTAGATTTGTGCCCAAGTTCCTAATTACACTTTTAGCTGCACACCTCAACCTTTACTGCAACTTTTTTCTTTTTCTTTTCTTGCTGTTCCCACAAAAGCCACCCCTCATGGCTTTTGTAAAATAAAAAGTGTCGAGGCAAACAGCCTCTTTCATCACTACAGCGGAGCAAAGTCACAGAAACAAGACCAAACTTAATTGGTGAGCAAAGTAAATCAGTATAATAACTAAGGATGTCCATCATGACTGTACTCCTTCATCAAGACACTTATCAAGGATAGCAGGGGTGTGTTATTTCAAGGAGGGACTTGAAGTAAAAAATTGCACTGAACTGAAGTCAGCAATAGGACAGGGTTGGGATTTGCATCCTGAGAGCATGCTTCTCATCGCTATCCTGTCAGCTGCCTCTTACATGGAAAGACTACGAAACCCTATGTAAGACCTAAAGCCTTCCCTTGGACACCCACCACTAATGGCATCAAGCAAGTAAGCTCCGCTGTGATTTGCACTTCTTGCAAAGCATCAATACTTTATTTAATATGCATGACTTCCTCATGTGGGAATCCAACTTTGGCTTGAGTTCCCACAGCAGGAAGACTCACAGACAAGTTTGTACTTGTAGTAATGCATTTTGATTCATTATTCACCTCTAGGCAAACATTAAACACTCAGGAGGGAAGAAATGAAAAGGGAGGCTGAGAAATTAAACAATTGCACTTACTAATCCAAAGATGGATGTGGTAAAGGAAGAAGCGGCCCAAAACCTGATCCAAAGCTCGGTTCATTTTCAGTCCAGCTGGCGCTCCCATTAGCCACTGGAGCAGGTCCTGGAGCTCTTCAGCTACATTCTACAAACACACGGAAGCAAGACACCTGAGTTAAAAGACTGCGACTGCACAGAATGGGTCCTGCGCACTGTACGTGCTGCCCCCCCAAAGTATTCTTAACTCACCCTTCAATCTAATGGGGAAAAAAAAAAAAGTCCAAACAACTACTTTACAGACACCTAGTTAAATTTTATTGACTCTTTAGTGAATCCAAAGCTGAGGAAGCTGAACTGCTTAAGTGGTCTCAGTGCTGGGAACAGAACCCTAGTGTTTGATCGTGGCCAGCCCTGGCAGACTTGCACCGTATGACCTCTTGGTGCAATGAGAGCCCTTGAAATAAATGGTGAATGCTGGTGCACAAATCAACTTCTTCAGACAGTTGACTGAAAAGCCAAAACTGAGCAAGTAATCTAACTATGGGGAAGGCTGCCAGGATTTTGAAAGGGGGAAGATGGCAGTGCACTCATGGGCACAAAAAGTGAATTTTTACAAACAAATAACCTGTATGTGTTTACAGCAGAGTGGAAAACACCATTATATAAATAACACAATTATAAAAATGTAGTTCATACATGAACAAACTTTCTTGATATGCTGTGGTGTACTTGGCAAGGTAACCGTGCTGTGTAGCACTGACCTTGCCTACCACCATTGTGTCTCTCTGCAGGCTTTGTGGAGTCAAAAAGTCAAAAAGAAGCCATCTGAATTATTGAGAGAAAAGACTAATGGAGCTCATCCCCAAATCATTAAGGGCTTTGACTCACAATTTCTGGTGATTTAATCCCAGGCTGACATTATTTACTGACTTTCTGTCTCTACCCCACTACTCTGCCAGAGGTCCCCCTTGCAGCCGACAAGGGCAAAAGATGAGGTGGCTTTGCTCCTCAGTAGTTTGCACCTGACCTACTCACCCAAGCTGAAACCAGCAGTGAAGTCCATTTACCAGACTGAACTGAGGCAGCTGAGAATGGTAACCTCCAACAAAGAGGTGGGGAACATACATGGAAGAAGTGACCTCTCACACTGTCCTACACGAACAGAGATTGTGAGCAAAAGCCTTCTGCCTCTGAAAATCCCTCTTGGCCAGGTCCATGCAAGCAAACTGCACTGCAAATTCTGCCCACGTAGAAGAATGAAGAGCTGATGCACTGTAGCCTACTTTCCCCCTCACTCATATGGATAATCTCCCTAAGGGGAAATTATTTCCAAGGAACGAATCCATTTTATTTATTAACCAAGAGGATCCTTGCAAGATGAGTTTGTAAACATTTACTTTTAGTGTAGTGGCAAAATTAATGGCTCCATCTTCAACTTATCCAAAAGGATTGCTCTTTCATTTCCTTCATTTTCCCTCTGTCTCACTGCAAGTCAGAACCGATTTGAAGCCATGGATCTTACCTCTGTGGCTGAGAAGTGTTAGCTCCTTTATAAATAGACCGGTTTTAATATTTAAAGTGTTGGACTGGTACCTTAGAAAAAGCATTTGGGGATTTTAATGAAATATTTAAATGCTTGAAAGCAGTCCTTCAGCAAGGCTGTTTTTCAGCACTGAATACTTCTGGAGGCTGCCAGTCCCAGAGCTGCTACTGAATTCTGACAGGGACACGCAGCTCTGGGAAGGTGCCCTAGCTTGCTGTTATTTAGCTGGGCAAGGCATTTCAAAATATAGTTCTAAGGCATAACCTTGCAGGTTGTTTTCCAGCCAGATATTTTAGGACTGTTCAATAGCAAGGTGACTGGGAGTCCAATTCTCCTGTTGCAGTCATGAATACCGAATGTGGCCAGTATTAATAAATAAGATAAAAGTGAAATTAAAGTGTTTCATAAAGGGTTGTGAGGACACGGCCAAACTGGAGACTAAAGCTAGCATGGTTTAGATGAGATCGCTGTGGAAATATTTTCCTTACTGGTTTCTTTCTAGTCTCCATATGCAGAGGGTCTAATGGTGATGTGGCATTGATGGAGGAGGACACACAGCACACTGCAGGTGGGCACCGGGAAGCTCACTGCAAACGTCCTGAGCGGAGCATCTAGTGCAAGTCAGCAAGCAGAGTCAAAGCACTCCCTGCCAGACACATCTGCCCTGTGTCTGGTGCAGGCGTTTGGGGCTATAAGTTATACTATTTTACAAAATGTCATCTAAGAATATTTTCCAGGAAGTGACCTCTCTGCTTGTTGTGCTTATGGATTAGCAGAATGTGACTGAATAGGAATTTACGTCCAATTATCTCCAAGTCCCAGTAACATTTTTGGAGGCACGATCTATGATAAATATTTAACTGTTTCAGAGAGATTACAGCTTAAGAAAAAGAGACATCAGCAAGGATGAAAGAGGTGAAAGACAAAAAAAAAAAAGATGGTTTACAAGCAGTTCTTTTTAAAACAGACAAACGTAGCACCTTGAATCAGGTATTTCTGAAAGAAGGCTGTCTTGTGGAAGGCAAACTAAAGGACAACCATTGGGAAGCCTAGTGGGATTGAAAGGAAAGAGGAGGATAGGAGCTGTGAGGGCACCTACGGAGAGATTATTCATATTTTCCATTTCTTGGATTCGAAAGCCTGCTCCAGAAATCAGTCCTTCATACTGCACATAGCTACTCGCCAGTTACTCCCTAGGTGTCTCTGAATCACATCTGCCTCATTTACTGACAAAAGCAACTTGTTATTACAGTCAGCGCAGTGCAGCTCATAAAGCTGTGAAAGTGGGAGCTGCAGTCAATGGTGTCTTGTGCATCATCAACAATTGCTAGCTAAGTGCTGATTTGAGAACCATTATATCAGGGGATGACGAATGATGGCTAGGGAACATGGCTCGATCCTCACATCAGCAGCCTGAGCTAGTGACCCTGGCAGTTGCTGAGAGCCCAAACAAGCTACCTGCATCTGCTTATTTCCAGAGAGATATTTGCTAGGAAAAAAGATGAGCACTGTATCCAGTCCCCACACAGCTACCATTTTGTCATTACTAAAATCAATCAAACCAATAAAGTTATACATTATATAAGGCTAGTCTGTCGATATTAAAATAAATCAAATCAATAAGGTTAAAATAAGGTTATGTATATAACCCTACAATATATAATAAACTTATTGTAATACATATCATGTTCTATTTACTAACAGACACAGAGAAGTAAGGTCAATGCCATCATCAGATCTGGGGCACATATATAAAAAGCAGAACAGCAAGGAGCATCGGGAAAGGAAAAGTAACTCATTCTGCACATGGGAAAGTTTGCGTTACTGAACTTGGCAACACAAATGCACTTGAGAAAGCCCAAGTGATGGGAATAATGCATACCAGATGGACACTCAGCAGCAAAGAGGAAACCTACTGCTGAATGGCTAAGGGGAGCTTTTGCTGTCATACTGGAAAAGAAGTGGCGCTGGCTTGCACGCCACATGCTGAAGTCATTGGTATATTTTGGGATCACTCAGATCTGCATTTTTTAAGGCCTGCACATAATGCATATAAATCAATGACCACCGAAGGCAGTAAAAGGACAACTCCAAATGATTTTATGTCCACAATCTAATATGCTTGAAAGAAGAAAGTAAGGCTGGAAAGTAAGATGTCAATGTGGCCTGAACTGATAAGCTTGGAGAAGCAGAGAAGAAAGGCACCGACTGACTGCCAGGCCACCCACATACGGAGGAGTTAGCACTTCCAGGAAAGTAAGTAAACAGTTCTTGGAGATAGCAAGGTAATGAAGTCTGCACATGTAGGAGACATGGTGAAAATAACTGACACTATGACGCCTAAGTTGAGTGACAGATGAGCTAACTTACTGAAAGAGGAATGAACGACCAAGTCTCAGGAGCAAGCCTATCCAGGACAGGTGCTGGGATTGGATACACCTTGAGCACGGAGAGCGTCCATCTGCCAAAGACACTGGGCAGATGGAACCCCTCCTGGAGCCACCTGTGCAAACAGGAACGCAGCCAAAAGCCACTTCCTTGCAGACTTGTTAAGAAATCAGATTTCTAAGAGCTGGACACTTAAGTAATCCCATAGGGAGAGCTCTAGAGAACTTAAACTTCTCCAGCTAAAATATCTGTAAGAGAGAATACGACTTAGAAAAAAAAAATTTAGTGTATAGCTCAAATACAAGAGCAAATGTATTGCAAGAATTGTGGTCCTTTCTACCCCACTGCTGTCTGCACCAATCCTTAAAAGTTTTACTATGAAAAATAACAAAAATAGCCGTGGATCATGATTACTGCTGTGCTGGGCACTCCATATGCTTTCTGAAAGTGCAGCATACAAGAATGATCAGAGACCTATAGCTTCTAACAGTTAAAAGATTAGATATGGACCAAGCAGATGACCATCAAGGGAAATGTGAGCTCTTCCCAAGAAAGACAGCATAAGTAGGAGAAGTAAACTCCTGCTGGAATTCTCTAATCAGAATAAAATTCCTCCCAACCAAGAAGCTGGAGAAAGAGCAAAGACAGGATGTTCTCCAGCTGCTAGAAACCAAGGGAAAGATCCACCTTCCCTCCTAGAAATGAAAGGAAAGTGGGCAGAGAAAGGATTAGGCTGTGCAGCTGCATGGCAGCGCTCAGCGTCGGCTGCACATTTCTTTCCAGGACACAGAAACTCTTAAAACCAAGCTAACTTCAGATTAGCGGTCTGGTCTCCAGCCTGTAAAGTACATTACATGTTCCTTACTGCCACTAAACAGATATATTGGAGCACTGCGCCTAAAATGAACCACCAGAAAAGCAGGACAGTATAAGTCATACTTGTTCTTCATGAATTTAAGTTGATGTCAAGAGATCTTAGTGGGCAAGTGGAGTGATGTTTGAGAAAATCACAGGAGGCAGCAAGTTTTCCTAGTTTACCATCTGTACGGCAGAGCTCTTGGAGAGGATTTCAGGTGTTTACATCCTGACTAGCTAATGCCTTTGGATTTCCCCACAAACTTCCTTTTCACAAACACAGCTGCACTGCTTATCAAGTTTGACTTTCAGCAATTTATCAGATTCAACCCAGGTTACAGCTTTTCCCCCCACACCCCAAATGCCCCATATAGCAACAACTTGAGAACATTTCCTGTTGACTCCAGAATAAAAGTATTCTGGCTTGATAACCACTCAATCTGCAGCTGCAGAGCTCTGTCCAAGCCATAATTGTTACTCTAGGACTGGAGCAGCCCTCCGGTAAACGTCTAATTACTATTCACTGCACATGCAAAGCAGAGCCGTGTTCCTTTTGAGCAGCCTCAGCAGGCTCGATTTGAAGATTTCACTGTTCTTGAGGAGACCTCATTTGCATGACTTCAGACAGGACTCTCTCTGAACACCTTGTGCATAAGGCATTGCCTCCTTACAACCCGAGGCACCAAGAGCTGGTCAGTACCCACAGCAGGTGAAAGAGAAATGGCTTTGGCCAGACTTACATCGGCCACGGGGATGAGAGTGTCAGCAAGGTGACCAATTCGGTTCTTTCTGTACAGCCAGGACATCAGCAGTATCCCCAGAGCCACATCAATCAGCAGAGAGACAAAGATGTTGGCTTTCCTACATGCAGGATAAAGAGAAACAGTGTTAGACAAAAAGGAAGGACATTGTTTAATGTTTCAATGGCAATTGTTGACTTCATTTACATAGCATCTTTAATGTCCCAGGGAACCAGGACAATTTACTGAAGAGGCACAGTACAGAGATCTTTTGACTTTCACTGGTGTGCTGCTACTTCTGTGGCCAAACACGGAGCCACTCAGCGCCTGCCACACCACAAAACCTTTTTTAGTAAGGGGAGTGAACAGCGGGACTGAAGCTACAAAGAGGAATGTTAGACAAAGTCTGTAGTACACATATAATTGGGGGGGATTTACCAATACTAAGGGCACCAGCACTTGGAGCATCCACACTGAGATCAGTTGGCTTTCCAAGAGGTATACTTTAGTTGAACCACTAGTCAACGTAATTTAAAATAAGTGTTTCTGGGTACATACACACACCCAGAAGGGCTGATGAACTGCCCCTTCACTGCTAGAGTTTCTGAATGAAATTCCATGACGTGAGTTATTCGGGAAATCAGATTAAACAATCACAGTTACTTCTGGCCTTCAAATCTGCTAATCTATTTTAAGTGTTCACTGGGAGTCTATTACTGCAGGATCAGAGAACCACACAGAACAAGACTCGCTGTGTAATGGCCGTAGGGCATTCAATATCTGTCTCAGATCTCTGCCTCTCCCTGTTCCACTCACTGTGCTGCATGTTTGCTTTTTCTGCTACACTGACTTGTTACTGCTGCTGGAGTTTCGTCTGCCGTTACTGCAAGAAAGAGTCCCCAAATAAGTGGGTGAAAGAGGGGATTATTAAACTTTTCTGCTCTTACGGAAAGTGCACTGAATACTGATTGTAGAATTTGGTTAACAGCAGCATGTGTGAAAGCAATGAGCTTGTGGGAGTAACGATAGCAAAGCACTACACACACGGGTGCAGCACAAGCTTTCTGTGGGCAATATCCTGGTCACTTTTCCCAAGCTAGGGAAAAAGGCATCTATCTGGCAAAAGGCATAATTAATAAAAACAAAGTGCACAGCAAAGATCTGCAAACTAGCAGGGAGTAGAACGAGGAAGGCAACATGACATGGTGCAGTGAGGATGGACCCCACAGTACTGTGCGGGCAGAAGATCTGTGGTTTGGGTTCCCCAGAGGAGACAGGGCTAGAGCAGAGCTATGCATGGCTTTATATGTACTCCATACCTCATTAGCTGAGACTCATTTTGAGCCTTCTTGTTGCTGCTGATGACCTGCAGGTGCTGCAGGCGATATCCCAGCTGTTCACAAGTTGAGAGTTTGCTCCATAAGAAAGACAAAGGCCAAAACTTCAGCACCCTGCAAAAACACGAAGGGATTTACTTTTGCCGTATAACTGGCTGTCCAGCGTACAAACTCCACATAAAACATTCAGTGGAAAGTTAAGGTTGTGCAACCAGAGACGGTGTCAACATATTGTCATTAAAGAATATTAGATGTTAACTACTCTCATAAAGTTTAAGAGAATTAAGGCAGCCTTTCCAGACCGAGACATTTAAAGCAGACAACCCAACCTATCATTTCCATTCTGTAAAAACCACATGCCTCACTTGCTCTTTCAAGGAAGCCAGAAGGCAATCCTGATTCCACCCTCCGCTTTGGGATACATCACTGGGATTGCACACTGCTCTGAGTCTCCAAAGGACTGGAGTCAAGGCAGTTGGATTCCTAGCAGGAACTAAAAACATCAGTGTGTCAGCAACGTTGTTCTCACACCAAATCCAAAACACAACACTACACCAACTACTACAAAGAAAATTAACTCTATCCCAGCCGAAACCAGGATGGTATCCACCCCTTATTCCATACCGTTTACGTCATGCTATACTTTCCAATACATCATCACCTTTTCTGTCTTTTAATATACACACACAGATAGCACTCCCTTAGTCTACGGGCATCCCCCTGAAAATCCATTGAGTTCATTTGGTCCATGACATTGGGCTCCATCTGTCACAACAGTCTTTCAAGGCAGGAAAGATGGTATGAGGTGTTGGATGGTTGAATCTTGAAGCCATTTTGGATTCTATCACCACTGCGCTGGTCTGGTTCCACCAAAGTTCATTCTTTGTAGTACGGCAATCGGAAGAGAGTTGCGTTCAGATCTCCAAATCCAGAGTGGCAGAGCTTGCTGCAACAAACAGCTGCATTTCTCCTTGCAGTTTCTGTCCCATTTCCCACCTCTTTTCTTTTTCTTCCACTTGATCCTTTTCTTCTTTATTAATTCCAAATTTCTTTCTTAGGGTCTTCATTTCCACCGTCTGTCAACTGCCTTGCCAAGGGTGACCAGCATTATGAAGATAATAGAACATTTAGCATTTAATTTGGTTTCAAAGTTAACATCCACATTAGGCTTGCAGAGGAGGAAATATTCACACTGTTCTTTTTTTATGACTCAAAGAAAAGCACTAAGTGACGCTCAATTATTTTTGGGAGTTACTTTTATTACCACACAACCTATAAAGATGGGAACAATGGTGATTTGTGTAGTCTAAAATGATACCATGGGATGCAGGCTGCTCAGAGAATGCACATTAACAGTACAGCAACACAGAGCACCATGTTTGTTGTGGGGAATAAAATCTGAGGCAGACATAATTTGGATCATTTCTTTCCTGTATGCAATGGTTGTTTCACTCTTTTTACAGTGTTTCACTGTAAAAATAAGTAAAACTTCTTATTAAGGGTCCAGGAATCTATGTTCACTTTCAGTCACTTCCTTCACCTACTCTTGCTTACTGCTTTGGCATGTTCCTTCAGTTTACATTCATTCCAAATGCTAAAATTATTCCTTGTATCCTGCTTCGCTTTTGAAATTGTACAGTTCTTTGGATCGTTAGTGAACATGGCCTGGAGATGTCCCTGCAAAGTGTGCATGCCTTCCTCAGATTTCATGGCCCCCATTTCATTTCCCCATGCCCCCCAGATTTCATCTGGGGGACTTCAGCCTGTTGGCCAGCAGCAGAGTGCCTTCAGGTCTGGCCTGGATAAAACACAGGATGGGCAGACTGGGGCTCCAGCTGCAATTTCTACATTTTAGACAAATTGCAAGTGTATGGCTCATTCAGAAACCCTGCTCGGTTCACTGTGGTTGCTACCCCCTTCCTCCTCCCTTCCTCCTGAGCCCTTTCAACCATCCTTTGTGTAAGGTTTCTCAGCTTAAAAAACAGAGTGCTGAAGTCCCCCCTTCCTCCTCCCCATACAGATTTCAGACACATTGGTTTTGAAATACACAGTGTACTGTGAATCATTCTTAATTTGAGGCCTCCAAATTACTCAGCTCTTTGTTACAGCCTCCCACCTTAGAGACAAATGAATGCACTGTTCCTCAGCTGACTTGTCAGGAGGTGATATCTAAAGTGGCGGAGGAAAGAGCACTGTGCAGGGGAGGGAGACACAGGGGGCACCAGCACTGGCCACTGATCTCGATGACCTGGGTTCACAGATGCACCGAGGCGCAAGTGCAGATGAGTTTTCTCTTCCAATTATATCCTAGCCCCGTGCTTACAAATTCTGGTGTGGCAAACCTTTGCTAAAGCAGAGAACTGCACTTGAAATGCAAAGCAGGGGGAAGAAGAAACACTACCTGTGTGATTATGTACAGACGGCTGAAGGTGAAAAATTACTGGTCAAACCAATAGCTGCCCAGTTCAAGCAGAAAGCAGCGGCTCTGGGCCCTGTGCTGAACACTCCCTGGGCTGACAGCCTCCCCACCCTCTCCCAGCCACGTGTGCCTCTTGCCATCCATTGCTGCTCCACGGCTCCCCAAGCTACAGGCAGCTACCCTGTGGGTCACCCACCGACCAGACACCCTGGGCAAAGGAAAGGACAGGCTGCTGCTCTCTTCTGCCCCATCCCCAGGAGCACCCCAACGCGTGCACCCACGGCAGCCTGCAATGGCTAAACGCATCGCCTTGATTGAACAGGATGGGCCCAAAGACACCTCAGAGGTCCGTGCTTGTCTGTGCTACAGCTGACTCTCTTCTCTTTTCACTTAACACCAAGAGGACAACCTCTATTCCACTTACACGCTTTCTCTGGAAAGTAAATACATACACATACTTATTTAAATAAAAATACAAACATACTGCAAAAAGCTCAATATAATAGTTGCAAGATGTACTATGGGAGCTCTCATCTCCAGGAGTTACTGCGGAGGAAAGCCAAAAATACTTCTTGCGTGGTCTCCTACCCCTATGCATATTGACTATGCATTGCCATAAATGCTCCCACTTGTTTACCACACAGTATATAGGATGATTTTCAGAAGTGCAATGGAAAACCAACCACGTAAAAAAACCCCAACCAACAACAAAAAACCCAGTGATATTGTGTCATTGCATTATTTAAGCAGCAGGAGATCTTTGGGGTGTTTCCAAATACAAATAATTTTAGCAATACATTAAAATAGCCTGCATGAGTAAAACTTGATTTTTCAATTCAGGTTTTTTTTCTAAGAGTGAGAGTGGATTTTTCAGATATCAGATGAAAAGCAGTCTTTCTGAGTCAGGATCACATGCAAATATTAAAGCTCCATTAACCAGAACCCCTGGCTGTCTTTTTGCTCCAAGCCAGAACCTGAAGGAAGAGTGCCTCCCTCCTTGATGAGGAATCAGAGGTCACAGTGTTTGTAAATAGACATTTTTAGAGTTTCTTGCCTCAGTACTTAACCACCCTGATGTCCCCAACAGCACACTTGAGACCTTCAGCAGTAACGGCAATCCCGCAGCCCAGTCCCTCTGCAGAGAGGATTGCAATGGCCACCCCTTAGCACAAGGTGGTGCTGAAGAAATGCCTTAATTTAAGATGTACAGGACTTGAGAGCTCGCGGTAAACTGGATGTCAGCGTTCACCTTCTGAGATTTCTAAGGCTGCTGCCCTGCTTCCCCAGCACAAATACACAACAGTGGCATATCTAAAAAGCCCCGAGCCTCTGCAGCCTGAGAGGACATCACTGACCTCTTTCTTTGGCTTTTGAAAGCTGACCATCCCTTAACATCACAAAGACCTGGGAAAGAATCAGGTCCTGTGACTAGAAGGAACAAAAACCTGGCAGATCTTTATTTTATGGGACATCCTGTCCCATTCCAGCACTGGGAGGAGGGGACTGGAAGGACACCTGCATGTACCATCTTGAACCCTCCCTGCCTTGTGTATGTTGGCACAAAGGAGGTTGTACCACACATCATGCTAGATTGAACCAAATTAAATTAAATGACTTAGGTCAAGCAGGAGGTTTGTTATAAAGCCAGATACTAATCTCTGTTCGCCAAGATTGACCTTTTAAAACACCTGTAAGACAGGCAAATATAATGCCGATACTATGGGTGAATAAAACAAAGCAGAAAAAAATCTGTACCTCCCAAGGTTATGGACAAGTTCAACCTAGGTTTACGTGCAGCAAGTCTCGCATTCTGCCTGCTGGTGCGTAGCTGGCTGCTAGCCTGGCCGCTGCTCTGGCTCAAAATGTCGGTAATGGGCTTAGGAAAAGCTGAAATCAGAAAAGCTCCTGATAAGCTGGGTACCAGATACCTGTGCCCAACCTGCCACACTAAGCTTGAACTCCCAAGTTATGCTTAGACTGTGGCCTTCTGGAGACCTGCGAGGCTTGGGCTTAACCTGATGCTAAACCTGGTCCAAGTCCTAGCACTGACGAAGGTGGTCACATCTGACCTTGAGACCAAGTGCCTATGCAGAAAAGGATCATCCTGTTTGTTGGTAGTCGCACACAGGCCACGGACAGCCAGACAAAGGACCTTCAGAGCTGACTCCCAGTCTTCCACCAAGCCACAAAGTTCTGACTTAGTTACCACTAACAACCATTAATGCAGAGTCAGCATCTACAGAGCAGTCCCAGGAACCAGTGGTCCCTGATTATATCAGGATTGAGGCTGACCCTAAATCTCTCCCAATAGAGTAATCCAAAACCAGACAGTGTTCCCTTTGTGCACCAAAATGCCTAATCCAGCTGTTCAGAAAATCTTTGCATATGAAGAGTTTCACTGTAATTTTTTTATGACAATATCATACAACTGGAAACCTGTTAGAAGACTCCATTCCCCATACCCTTAGGCTGTACTTGAGAAGATTTATCCATGAATACAATAGTAGCTGTTATCCAAATTTCATCAATTAAAGTGTCCCCTTGCAGCTTGGAACCTGAACTGCACTCCCTTCTCCGGCACAACCTCTTCAGGCAGGCTGACCACATGTGTTATTAAGCTTTATACACAGAAGCTTCTCCCCTTCAAATCTGCTCAGAATTCCTCTTTAGTGCAAGCACTTGCCACTCATTACATTTGAAGCATCCTATTCAGTGTCATGGTTGTGACAATGGGATTTCTCCAAGGATTAACATAGACCAGCATTCCCTGTAACCTGCTGTAAGGTGCCAAGGTTGCAACACCAGCACCTGTTAGAGACACGATGGATTTAGACACATATTTGCTGAAGTTTCACAACTGGGATTCATAGCAAACAGGGAGTAGGGAGTCCTAGTTATCGAGCCATTAAGGAGATCCTCATGTCATTCTGTCAGCCATGGAATAGCTGGAAACCCAGTATTTCAGCTGTGATGAAACTGAAGTGGGGCTGAGCTCCCCCTGCTGCAAATGGGGAGGAGGTAAGTGCCTCCCCAGAAAATGTCCCAGCCCCGTGAAGAGCTCTATCCTATCTGAGGGAGTCTTTAGCTTTGCGTTTTCAACAGAGCTCCTCAAACTCTAATAGCAGCTCGGCAGCAGCCTGTTTCCAACAGAAAGATTTTGGGTCAACTGTGTTTCTCACTGGGGTTGAGCAGGAACCCTGCAAATGCCTAAACATGAATTACATTTCCAGGCAAAATGTAAGCTGGCCAGTGTCACGTTACTTACCTGCTCCTGCAGATCCCAGAGATAACTGAAAGCAGGAATGTCAGCAGCATGCACGCAGGCACAGAGGCCTGCTTCAACAGCTCCACGATGATACTAGCTTCAACGCCATCTGACTGCCAGTGGGTCAGCTTAATGGGCCCATCATCGTACCTGTCTGTCATGAACAGCACCTTACTCTTTGCAACTGTGTCAAAGATGGCAGAGAGCTTTGAAGCATCATCTGCCTTGCGGTCAGTGGAGGCAGCTGTGTCCAAAGGGGGATGCAGATGGGAAAGCATGACTTTGCGCTGGTCATAGTACACTAAGATGATTTCTTCCTCCTTAGGGTTGTTAGAGTGTTTCTGAAGAGTAGAACAGCTCCAGAATTTGCTGTTCCCCTCTTTGCTTATCTGAATCCACGGCTCATGGGAGAATATTGTCCCAAGGTCTTCCAAGAACTCACTCAGACTCTCTTCTTTCTCCTGTTTGCTGTTGCTCCATGAGCCAAGCACAGAAACATTGACTTTAGTCACTCGTTGGACTTCACTGACATACTGCTTCACCTGGACAGGAATAAAAGGGAAATGGACCACAGCAAGGATAACAGCAGAGTTCTGTTCCGAGATCCACCGGCCGATCAAAATGCCACTCTCTGCTGAGGAGCAGCATGATGGAAAGAAGACTTTAAGTACCATGGCAGCAACCCTGGAACAATGGTACACCTGTGAACAAATGCAGAAATAAAACTTGAGAATGGCAATTAAATGCAAGGAAAATCTGAGCTGACCAAAGGCACTGGGGATGAGGACCAACCAAGTTTTAAAACAGTAAGTTCAACCACTTGCCGAACGACATTAGTGACAGCCAACAGACATACACACGTCAGAGAAGTATTTAGGAGGTTCCTGACAGTCAGCAGTTTTTGAAGTGAGGGGTGGCAAGACTGGACTTTCTCAGCAAAGCCCTTCTCCAAGTCCTGGTGCAATCTTTCATGACAGCACACTGATAAGCACAGCCCGCTGGACCAGCCAAGATTAGGAATCCATCCAGCCTCAGCTCTGACACTGGATGTGCTTGAGCACTTCCTAGAGAAGGGACATCATAGCACACCGTGATGTCTCTGGGGAACACCACCTCCTGTACTGACAATGAGATATAAGTTTATGCTATAAAGCCAGATAATGTCAGCGCCTCCTTCATCACCCACGACCCCAGAGCTGTGAGCTGTGCTCTGCAACAAACTCACTGAACAACCTTGGTCAGATCACTCATCTCCTCTTGTCTCACTCCCCTCATCTGGAAACAGAGATGGTAACTTTGTCAAAAGGGACCATAGTGATTAACTGATTGAAGTTTATGTAGTAGTTTTAATTCATTAGATACAAGATCCTAAAGAATGAAGAAGCACCTGTGCTTTATCAGTGTTCTTTACAATGTTTTTCTTCATATCATTTAAGAACACATCTCAATGGCTTTGTAAGACTTTACAAAAAGGAGCTTTGAGGCAGTTGACAATGTCTCTTTAAATAAGGTGGAGGTTTCGAACAGAAATATAATTGCAGTAAGGAAGGCGCTGACACAGAACAGTCGGCATCCGGCACCCGTTGTCCTTTCCTGTCCTTCAGTGCTTTGTTAGAGATGTGAAAACTCTGCAGGCCCCCGAGGCTGGCTCCTCTGTGAGGGACCCAGTCAGTCGGAAAGAGGAACACAGAATGTATTTATAACACGTAGAAAGGATGTGCAAGGTGAAGGTCCCTCGTGGTTTTGGTTTTCTCTTTTTAATACAGGACAATTGATCTAGTAAATCTCAGCACCTGGCAATTTGCTATGGCATGAGGCAGCGATGGGGAAGCAGCAAAGGCGAACAATTAACCTACTCCCAGCCCCACAGCTCCGCCAAGTACAGCGGTAGGAAATATCGGCTCACCTCACGGATGAGTTGTCAGCCCCTCGAGGCAGCAAGGTGAAGTTTCCTTGTTGAACAGCTCGCTCCTCTGATGGGCAAAGCACCACAGTTGCTGCGTTTGCAAGGATTAATGGTTTTTTTCCCTGGAACTGAATTTTCCCTTTTACTGCAAAACTGCAAAGCACACCCCAAGACCCCCCCTCAGACAGGCATACGGGTGCTCCTGAGGGATTCTGCTCACAGCATGCTGCTGGAAGCAGAGTCTTCACAGGTGCCGAGGGCACCGAGCACTGTCCCTCGCTGTCCCACAGACCCTCCAGCCCATGGCAAGATTTGGAGGCTACAGAGGGACTTCCATCCCTCTCTCTTTGACCAGAGGGATAAGCTTGGAGCTGTGAAGCCTATAAGGAAGCAGGATCTCAGAAGAACCTCAAATACTATGTGTTTTTCCAAAGGACTACAAGCCTCTAGCAGAAGGAGAACGGAAGTGGAAAGGCATACCAAAGGAAGGGTAGGAAAATGGCAGATGTGACAGCCTGGGACTGTAAGGGTGCAGGACACCAGGCATGGGAAAGTCCGAAGACATGCAGTACAACTGGGAAACGTCATCTTTCACTAGACAGTTTAATGACTATTAGACCCAAATGGACTGAAAAAGCAAGACATTGAAGCTCATCTTTCACTTCTATTGAATTAGCTACTTAATTAATGATTCAGGTATTTTTTGATGTTTTTTTCCTCTGGAAGACCACAAAGACATCGAAGGACACATCCTATCTAGAAGAGTTGCTCCTGACACACATAGGAAACTTTGGTGAAAATCTGCTGACAGACACAATTAATTACACTGATCCTTAAAAAAGTTTGATATAAAACATGTCATTTTGCTTTTCCTTCTTTTAGAAAGACTGCGGTTTGTCCAAGCGTACTGACCAAGATATTCTTCCCTTCACTACCTCTCCTACCTCCTTGCCTAACCCATTGTTAATGAAACATTATCAGGTGAGATGACATTTGCTTCATGATTTAGCTTTAGGTTTGAAAAAGGATTTTCATTTTTTTGCCCTAAGACCTACAGACATATTCCTAGGAAAAAGGAAATAAATTATATAAATACAGGGGCTATGAAAGGCAAAATAACGGATTGAACATGTTGGGAATGTACATAAACACATATGCTCAGGAATTATTTAAAATAATATAAATTTAGCTAGAGTGATAACATTCTAGCTACAGTGCAATACCAAAATATTACAAGTGAAGTTCACCAATAACTGCATACTCTAAAAAAGTGAAATTGAGCTTGGTATTTTAAAGAACCCAGAGATAAATGAGGAAGGTAAGTACCTGAGTGGGGTTTCTCAGTATTTCTGTTTTGATTCCCAAAGCTACCACCAGTAATACTGGACAGATAACCTTTTAAAGTTGATTTTTCTATTCTTCTTTTTCCTCAAGAGATGCCACAATTGTTTCAGAGTATTGCTACAAGAGACTTCCAGTGTCTCTGCACAGCTGTCCTTCTTAAAGGTTTGTTCATCCATTGGACATTTTGAAGAATTATCAACTGACTCTTAATCCAAACATTTATTTCTCACCAAGATTTTTTTAAAGATAGCCACAGTCATCTGAGAATACTTCTTATGGAGGAGAAACACTTCTCATGTTCATGTGAGTTTTCTCTCTTACACCCTTCCCAACCTTTTAAATGAATTAAGTTTTATGCAGCTAACTACACTGGCTATAGCTCAGGTTCAATGGTACCCAAGCACATGATCTCTCCTTTGGCTGCTGCAGATATGGCAGTGAAGGCTCCGATACAATTTTCAGGCTGTACAAAATACCTTGACAGTTGAAAACCAGCCCATCAACTATATGTACAGTGACAGGGCAGATGGTGAGTGGGGAGCTGGCCTGGGCGCTCAGGCAGCAGGGCTGGTGTTCCCAAACCCACAACCAGCCGTGCGTCCTACCTTACTCATTTCAATCGACTGTCTGAAATCTAAAGTTGACATTTTAAATGTCATCACAGTCAACAGTTTCATTGCTGCTAACTTTAACAGAAATATCCTACCAATATACTTAGTCCGTGCTCGTGAAGTGCCTAAAGCCTTGCCGACCGCTCATTTCTGCTGGAAATCCCCAGCTCTTCCCCCACTCCCCGAGATGCCACACAGCATCAACGCAACCATCTCGCCCGCAGCAAAACCAACAGCGGACAGCGCCTAAAATGCATTAACGCAACCAGCAAACGAAGAAAGGGCCCCAGGGCTGATTCATTTCAGATCTTTAGACAGAAAAGTCGAGGTGAACCGCGGGACGCAGCCCCAGCCTCACCACGCCGGCTGCCCCACGCCAAGGGGCGCCCACCCCGTGACAGGGCCGCCACGCCAAGGGGCGCCCACCCCCCGGCAGCCCCCCCCCAGCAGCCCCAGGGCCCTCGGCGGGGCTCGGGGCCGCGGGCCCGCAGCAGGCCAGCCAGGCCATCCCGGGGCAACGGGGCCGCCTCCCTACAAAGCCCACCAACTTGTTGCTCAGCCAGTTTTTTTGTGGTTTTTAAATGTGATCTCTGGGCATGGGTGGGCTGAGAGGCAGCAGCAGTGCGGTACTTCACCCGCCCCCCGCCACCCCTCGTTCAAGCCCAAGGCAGAGGTAAGCCCCCCACCCCGGCCCTCGGGCCGCCCCTAAAACGCCCGCAGGGCCCGGGCCGCGCCGCCCCCGGGCTGATGCAGCCGGTACGGGCTCCTGGCCCCGGCGGGGGGAGCCCCGGGCCGCTGAGGGCAGGCCTGCCGCCCCGCGCCCCCCCGCCACCGCTCGGACCGGCCCGCCGCCGCCTACCGCCCGCTCCGCCAGGCCGGCCGCTTCCGGGGGCTGTGCACCGCGCCGGGCCCGGCCGGCGCCGGGAACCGGGCTCCCGCGTTCCGCCCGCGCCGCTCTCCCCGTTCCCCCGGTGTTTAGGGCCGCGCCGCCCTGGAGGGGGCCCGGAACCGCGGCGAGGGCTGCCCCGGCTCACCCAGCAGCGCTGCTCACCGGCGGCTCGGCCCGCGCCTTCCGCCGGGCCCGGGGATGGGCGGCGGGGCCCGGCGGGGCCGGCCGATAGGGAGCGGCGCGCCCAGCCGCCAGGCGGGCCGTGCCCCCCCCTGCTCGCCGTTCCCCACGGGATCCCCTTGTCCTCACGGGACCCTGCTGTCCCCTGTCCCAAAGGCCAGGGGCTCACCTTGCCCCACAGGACCCCGCAGTCCCCGTCCATGCCACCTCAGCATGGCAGCAGCCTGTGGGTGCCGGTGCCCAGGACCCCCCCATCCAGGAGTTCCCCACCTGTGTCCCAGCAGCAGGCTGGGGAGGACACTGAGGGGGTCCCACGTGGAGAGGGAGAGTGGGTCAGGGGCGCAGGCCCCACGGGGTGGCCCAGAGGGAAGGGTTTGGGCTGTTTTATGTTGGGTGCCACAGAACAGGAGGTAAGGTGGGAGGAGATGGTTTTTTATGGGAGGTCCTGTGACAGGAGGGGATGGGACAGGCTCACCCCACTCCTGCAGACCCCATGGACCCCTCTGTGCTGCAGGGCTGCTCCGCTCTGCAGGGACAGGGTGGCTGTGAGGGCCCTTTAGGGCCGGGAAGGAGAGAGGGTCCTCTCGGGGCTCGACTGGCCCAGGTAGTGGTGACTGGACTCAGGTCTCAGACACCGGCAGAGGAGCCATGGAGCACCATGCCCGTGCCAAGGACTTGGGGCGGGGGGGGGCGACACGAGAACGCCCTCCCTCTGCCACCCCACCTTGCATGCTCTCCCTGGCCTCTGCTGATAAAGGCACCGTGTGCGGGACAGCAGCACAGCAGGGCACGCTCAGCGCCAGGCTGAGGGTTGGCGTGAGCAATTCTTAGGTGCCCACATGCAATTTACTCCATGCAGTAGTTGTTGCTTCCCTGCAGAGGTCAGGAATGCAGCACAGAAGGAGTTACCTTCATTTTACCATTCTACTGAATCTCCTGCAAGCCCAGCGTGCCAGGGAGAGCATGGCTGCCAGCTCCACCTGCCCTCACCGCTTCCCGTTGCGCTCTGGCATCAGGAGCAGAACCGCGGCCACATGAAAACGGTGTGCAGGGAGGAGAAATATTTATATTATCTTTGCAAAAACACACAAGATCTCAAGGGCGGGGTGGTGAGTTTGCTGAGGCACCAACGTGTGGCCAATTCTGAGTATCTCAGTCCTCCTTCAGCTACTCTGGCGGGTCCAAGAAACTCCGAGCTGGTCTAGTCCTTGCTTCTGCCATCTGGAGAAGCTGGAGGGCGATAAGGCAGTCAAGTATGGGGACAATGCCTGGCTGTGGGAGCAGTGGAGCTCACAGCCCACCAGCAGACCCACAGCTCAGCGGGGCTGCAGTGGAATGAACCCCAGTCCCTGCCTGGCTGTGAGGCTGGGGTCACTGCGTCGTGCCCTGGGGCTGGCAGGGCCTTAAGGGGACCTCACACAGTACTTAAAGGCTTTGATGCAGTTCTCCCCTGTGTCTGCCACAAAGAGGTGCCCAAAGGAGGAGCAAGCCACACCGGCAGGCCTCCGCAGCCCTGTGGACACCAGGCAGATGGGAGCCCCGTGCTCTGGGAACAAGTGGACTGTACGGCGCTGCTCGTCTGCCACCAGGATGCTGCCGTCCACGTCAACACAGACCCCGGCTGGGTTGCCAAACTGGTGTCCGTATTTTCTGCTGAGGGAGCAGAGGAGCTTACGGCTGCTTGTGAAGACCTTGACATCTCCGCACTCCTCGCTTACCACAAAGCCTCCACTGGGCGCTGGGCTGACATAGCGAGGTCCCTGCAGGTCAGGGACTGAGTGGATATTGAGCATCTTGAAGGCATGGTCCAGAGCAAAGCTGTGGACTTGGCCTTGTGCATAGTCTGCTACCAAGATCTTGCCCATGGAGTCTACTCCAATACCCCTGGGGGAACCAACCTTTCTGATTTGTATCCATTCCCCCTTGGAAGGGCTGGTGTGAGGGTTGAACACCCAGATGGCTCCATTCATCATGTCGGCTACAGCCACCATTCCCATCCGAGTTACAGTCACACCTTCTGGCAAAAAAGTGCTGCTTTTCTTCCCCATTTGCCAGCAGGGCAGGGACCGCAGCGTTTGCCCTGTGCTGCTGAGGACATGGACCCAGGGAGCACTCTCAGCTGTCACATAGATGGAGCCATCCAGGGAGCAGTGGATTCCACTTACTCCCCCATAGCGGCTGCCAGTGGGATTGGGGATCCGCTGGACCAGGTTGTCCTGGCAATAGTGGAGGAGGTTCTTAATATTGTCCAGATCTCTACACAGGCTTTTGGCCTTATCTGCTAGCTGGTGGACTTGGTGCTCTGTCACCATGCCCATGCCACGCTGGCTGCTCAGCAGCGGGCTGGCTGTCTGGAGCGTGGCCGTTGACTTCAGCTGGAGGGTGTATATGGTTTTCAGAAGCTTCTCCTTTTGCTGGCTGGTCTCCAGAGCGTAGTCCATGACGAATCTCTTGTCCCTGTTTGGGGGAAGCAGTAGGACTGTTACCATCCCTGCCTGCTTCTGTGTCTGGGGACATGATCTGAGCACAGGTGCTTGCTGTCTACCCAGGGCCAAGGTGTTGGTACTAGTCTGGATTCACACCGATGCAACAGAGACCAGATCTCAGCCCTGCTGGCTAATTACGTGCTCAGGATATAAAGACAAACAGGGACCATGGCACAAAAATGAGTCAGCAAGCTGGTTCTGCAGCTGGAGGAACCAGCCAAAAAGGTCCATCAGCTTTGACAGCGTGGCTGGTGCCAGATCTGGCCTGAGGATTTCTGCGTGAAGGAGAGCTCTGTGTGTAAGCACACTGACTGGCAACTCCACCTCTCCAGTTCCCAAGATCAGTGGCTTCTCTCAGGCCTTTAATGCTTCCTAACCCTATTTTCTGTAAGCCTCATCTCTCCAAACCATGCTCAGTCCATGCTAACACCTGAGACACTGAGGATGACTATTCCTCTGCTCCCACATGGCTCAGATGTCACACTTGGCCAGGGTCTTTACTAAGGACAGCCCCCTCCCCATCCAAATAGGTTATTCCTGAAACAGCCAGTAACTTGTCAGGAAGAAACAGCCAGTAACTTGTCAGGAAGAAAGGAGGTACTGCTCTGAAGGACACATTCAACTTACATGATTTTTTCAGACACAAGAGCCACAATAACTACAAATTTTTTTGTCCTCCTGTTTTAAAACCATAAGGAATGAATGAGCCCCCCAAAAGGCAGAGCTAACAGCCCAGCTTTGCTGTGTGCTCCCTGGGGGCTGGCTGGACCACAGCACGTAGCACACAGCCAGGAGCTGGTAAGAGAAATGTGGCCTCATGTAAGTTCCTGGAGAGGCAGAAGTTAACTCCGCTTTAAATGTGGTTATAATTAGTATTATAATGGACACACTTGGCTGTTCAGAGTTGTTTGCAAGCCACCGCTCCACCTTTGTCACCTTGTGTCCCATTATTGCCTGGTGTCATGTGCTCTATACTGCCTGCAAAGGTAACGCTTCCCCAAAGCACAGCTGAAGGGAACTGTGCTGGGCTAAGGCATAAGAGCGCACATTGTCCTTCCCCTGTCAAATACCGCAACTGTCTGAAAATCACCCCCTGAATACCTGCAGAGCTATCAAATGCAAATACATGATGGTGGGGATGAGTGTGAATACGGCAGGAATCCAGTTTCTGCTGGTTTTGGGGCCTGGGAACAACTTTGCCACCTTCCCCAAAGTGGCTGTGCTTTGTGTTTGGCAGCAGACACCTGCTCGGTGGAAGCAAGCCCTCCGCTGCCCCCCGTGACTGCTTGTTGGGGTGCTCCTTCAGAGCTGGACAGAATTCAAAATCCAAGAAATTGGATTTTACAGGTGAGGAAACTGAGTCACCGCCAGGGAGCCAGTGTGGCAGCCACCACACACTCAGCACCAGAGTGCCCACCGTGCTTCCTGGGTGCTGAGCACCCACAGCTGCCATCAGACCCACGGTGGTGTGTCCTGAGCCTTGGATCATTCATGGGTCTAAGCCCAGAAAGAGGGCCCTGACACTGTCCCCAGCACAGCTCAGGCCAACGACTGATGTGTGACCACGAGCCCAGCCCAACAGATCTGGTACCTCTGTTCTGATGCCTTGGGGGCTGCCTGTCCTTCCCTGGCGGTGCTGCCCTCCCACCGGCTCCGTCCTGCTCCCTTGCTGGGCTCAGGGCAGCAGGGCTGAGCGATGTTGTGTTGTTAGTGACGGGCAATTGCCCTTGAGTCTGGGTAAACACAAAAGCTCCTTCTGCTGACAACCAGAAGCAGCGAGACCAGGGCTGATATGCTCGGTTTTTACTCCCTGCTGGTCTCATGCCCAGAGAGAAGGTGCCTTTCGTCCAGGATCTATGGCCCATCTACCCACCCCTGCCAGAGGGAGGAGAAGCCCTCTGAGGAGAAGAAGGGACCATGTGGGGCTTTTATGTAGAGGTAATGAGGCTGATTTGCTGAACCTAACCCTGAGTGTGAGACACAGCTGCTGGGGTGGGACGGGGACACTTTCACATCTTGAATCAGGGCTCCTGCCTTGTCTCACCTCTGCTTCACTGTCTCAGCGTGTGCTCCCAGCCTGGGCACTGTGCGGCTGTGTGCCTCAGTCCCCCTGCTTGCGAGAAGGGGACGGGTGATTTTTGCCATGTCAGGCTTTGAGGTCCAGCGATGGAGAAGCTCCAGGAAGAGGCAGATCCGCCGGGACTCCTGGGACAGCCCCCTCACCATCTCTATGCTGCTCAACCCTGGCCATGTGTGGAGTTGGCGGTGACATTTATCAGTCCAGCTGAAACAAAGAGGGTCAGGAGCAAAAGCAGAGTCAGCCAGGACCAGCCTGCCCCCCCTCCCCGGCAGTGCCTGCTGGCAGTGCTCAGCCCACCCTTGCCCGCAGAGAGTTCAAAGCACCCACCTCAAACCTGGCCAAGGAATGAAAAAGCTTGTGTCTGTTCTGTACCCAGATGGGCCAAAGGTAAATGAAGTTTGGATCAGACTTCCCCCACCTTTTGGCGTGCTTGGAGGGGCTGCGTGTGCCTGGCCCTTTGGACGAAGGAAGCGAGCTGGGGTCTGGCTGGCTGCAGGAGCTGCGGGATGGGGATCTGCCTCCGGAGCACCAGGGCTGGGCGCTCCTCTCTTGGTGTTTAGGGCCCTTCTGGTCCTGTATCAGCGTATCCCCAAAGCGCAGTCTGGGAGGCTGCTTTCAGACCTATTACAAGCCAAAATTACAAAAATAACTTGACATGACAAGCGGCGGGGCCACTCCATCCGAGCCCCAGCAGGACAGTAGGCAGCTTCAAAAACCATCTCCCAGGGCAACAGGGTCTGACCTTTTGTTTTGCTGTTGTGTGCTCCATCACCAGGATAAACAAACACAGCCTGGCCCTGGGGCTCCCGTTCACCTTTCCAGGACTGTGGCTCTGTCACAACCTGTTTGAAAGCCATCCCCGGACCCCAGGAGATGCCTGTGTCATGGCAGGGCCCTGGCACAGCCCATGCCCACACCGACACTGGGAGCTGCTGGGTTCAAGGACGAGGGCATGGTCAGGCTGCCAGCACTGGGGTGGACCAAAGGGAAGAGAGTTTGGGTCCAGTTCAGGCTTTCCTGGAGCACATAACTTGCAGGTATTAGTGGTGAACTTCTCCCCTTGCAGCTTTTCCTCCCCTGGCTCAGGGACAGCAGCTCTTGCTTGAGTGTCCAGAAGGAACGTGCAAGCCGTAGGTCTCTGCCAGTCCCCGTGCCCAGGGAGACAGGCACGACACCTACCTGGCACTGTGCATGTGTGCAGGGAGCCAGCGGGAGATCCCATCGGACAAACCAATGTCATTGCCTACCTAATCACAGACTTGTGGAAAAAAACTTGAACCCATCCATCAAGAATATTTCCCTATCTAGAGCACGCTGCCACGGCTGGGGAGAGGGTTGGGGGGACACAGATGGCCACATTGTCAATGGAGTGTTAATTGTCATGGTGCAAAGAAACCCTCATGTAGCTCAGGTCCATGCTGGACACTGGAGCAGCCCAGCCCTGAGGGTCCCAGCAGCCCCCAGCCTGCCCCAGACCACCGTCAGCACAGGGACATTTAGGCCAAGGCTCTGATTTTTTGCTGGGAGCAGAAGTGGGTGGCTGTGGGGACGAAGCAGGGCGGTGGGCGGGTGTCCGGCTGGCTGGGGCTGGACGCGGGCTTGTGGTTGCAGATGCCAGGCAGCTCTGTCTGTCCGAATAACCAGGGTGGTGATTGGCACTAATCAAAAAGATGCAAAGCACCGCGTGTGCATGTGTGTGAGTGTGCAACAGAAACTGTTGTGAGAGATTTTGGTGGGAAGCTGGAAAATCTGCTGCACAGCCACATACAGAGAACACGATCACCAGCCTGAGCCGAGCCCCCATCCTGGCTGCACTCCCCCACTGTGCCCAGCTGGGGACACACAGGGGGCTGGGGGCGACACTGGGGGACAGTGCTCTTGGAGCCTGATCCCCCATGCAGGCTGGGGCTGGGGCTCCCTAAACCCTGTTACATGGAGATGAGAGTGGGAACTCAACTCCTCTTCAGGCATCACAGAAATCCCTCCAGGAAGGAAAGTTGTAACTAATCTGGTCCCTAAAACTGCCCTGGCACTGTCCCTAAAACTGCCCTGGCACTGTCCTCTGGCCAGCACGGACACCTTGGCATCCCCACTGCTGGTTAGCTAACCCATGGAGAAGATTCTCCAGGGTCTGATAAGGGCTCAGCTGATGCCTTGGCTTCTCCCTTGCTCTGTTCCTCCTCCACAGCCTCCCACTCTCACCAGGCTCACAAGAGGATTAGGAAGTTAATCCTCTTTGAGACATCAAGCTCCCTGTTGAGCCTGACTGAAAGGGCCAAAAGCTGCTAAGCACAGCGGGGTGCTGACACAAAGCCCCTCTTCTGCCAGCAGCAGTCCCCTGGGCGAGTCCCAGCTGGCCTCGGTGGCAGCATCTCTATTGCCACCCCCCTTCACCACCCACCCCAGGCATCCACCTGTCCCCAGAGCCTTGGGAGCCAGGCAGTGGTCCCACCAGGCTGGCTCCCTCCATCTCGCCCTGGCCTGGCTCCTGCAGCCTCTCCATGCTGGCTCCAGGGCTGTGGTGGGAGGGAAGTGAAGCATTGCCCTGTCCTGGCAGGGGACAGCATCCCAAAGCCGGATGGGAATGGAGAGGTGAACAGGAGCTTTCTGCAAACACAGTCCCATGCTCAGCCTGGTGGGGAGGGGTCTGGGGGTCCAGGGGTACTGCTGAACCCCAGGGGCATGGGTATTACTGGAGCAAAGCTATGTGCCAGCAACATCCCGTTACGGACAGTACTGGGCGTTTTGGTCTTCCAGGAAGGGTTGCTCCAGCCCTTGGCAAGGAAGCGTGCAGGCTGGTGTGCTGGCGTGCTGCAGGCTGGTGGGCACCGGCTGCAAACAGGCAAGGAAGCAACTGCACTTTCTGCTCCCCCTTCCTACCCAAACCACGAACTGCCTGCATCCTTCGGTACCCCACACCTAAAATTAGGGAGGAACTAACAGTGGCTGTGGGGGGTTGACCCCCTGCAGCTCCAGAGCTGGGAAGATGATGTGGGCATTTTGGCTTTGCAGCGGCTGCTGCCTGGGCTGGGGCAACCAGGGCTGCCCAGGCACCGTATCTGCCAGTGCTGGCACTCCAGGGTGTTCAGGCAGCTTCCTTTCTGCCTTGCAGGAACGCTTTGACCCTCAGCATCTTCCCCTGCCCCCCATGGGTGCAGCAGTGGGGAGCACCCAGCCCTGGTGCCTCGGCACTGCTCAGCATCTCCCACATTGCCCCGGCCTCAGCCAGCGCGGGCCCCTCGCCTGCATCCTCCAGGCAGGGAGTGGGCAGGCAAGGCAGGAGCTGATCCAACATCACTGCCAGCCGGGATCTCCCCCCGCCTCAGCCTGCTGTGCCTAAGGGAAACCCTCTCCTCCTTCAGGGAGCATCAGCCCTGGTGAAAGCCAGAGGGATTTTCTCGCCAGCCCCAGCTCTTTTAAGTACTTAAACCCTCAGTGCTTCCCTCCATGGGCCTTTGATCCAACTCCAAAGCTAGAACGGTTCTGCCCTGGGCAAACACCCAGGGAAAGGATCCATTTGGAGGCATCCAGGAGCAGGGCAAGGAAACCTCCAATTGCAATAACAGATGGGCAGGGGAAAAATGCAGCAGGGAAATTTTGTAGCTTTTTGTACTCTTTTTCCTCACTTAAAGCTGAGGAGATGGGATAGGTGCTCCTCCGCACTCATCTGCACCGGCTGCACACCACGGGGGGATGGAGAATGCAGCCTCTATCTGAGCAGCTCCAGAGCTGCAGCCCCTGGCACTGCCCTGCAGGTCAATGTTCATGGCTGCTGGGGGCTGGAGCATTCACAGCAAGTCACACTGCGGCAGTGTCCCGACAGAGCCAGGGGACAGTCACCAGGGCATGGCAAGATGGCTGGAGGCAGTGATGCCACCGCGGTGGTGTGACGAGAGCGGTGAGGAGCAGTAGTGCTGCTGCCACAAACAGCTGGGACCGGAGGATCCAAGGTGAGCCACAGGCAATGCGTGGAGTGATGTCTTCTGGGCTGCCTGAGCTCCGCTCCTCTTCCTCCCACAGGGAGGATCCCAGGAGGATGAGGAGGACTTGTGATTCCTCCAGAAGAGCTGCAGTTTGGGGGAGAGCAGGCGGCGGTGTGGGCTGGGCTGTCTGTCCATGCGGCTGCATTGCCCTTGCAGATCAGCCCCCTGCCAGGTGTCAGCACATCTGTGCTGCTCCCCTGGTGTGCCACCAGCCCTGAGGGTGACATCTCTGCCTCGAGGGCACTCAGCACCCTCCCCTGCTCCCTCTTAGTGTGCAGATGCTGCCAAGCAAAGGGAGGGACAAGGCCGGGAAGAGGACTGAGGAAGAGACAAAGAGAATGGTGTTCCTCATGGCACTGCTAGCTTCTTCTAGGACACTTTGCCTGGAGCTTCTGAAAACAACACTGCTCCTTACTTATGGTCGTGGGGCAACTCCTGCCGGCATGCAGGCGTTTGGCAGAAGTTAAACCTTGCATGCCTTTCCCTAGGTGGGCAGTGCAAGGTGGGCTGGGACAGGCTCCCTGGGATGATGGTGACCCTTTTGGGACAATTCCTGATTTGTCTTCCCAGCTCCAGAGTCCTCCCAACCTGGTCTCTCTGCCTGCCCTTGGCTCACAGGTGGAGAACACATGTTGCGCTCAGCCCTGCCACCGCTGCAAAGCCGGTTCATTACCTCTCCCCTGCCTGAGACAGCACAATTCTGCTCCAGGTTGTCTTTGCAGCTTCACACATCTACTCAGAAATCTCCTGGCCGACCTTGGCCCTTCTTTAGTCCACGTTTGGTAACTTTCCACTGCTTCAAGCTCTGGCTTGCCTGCATTGGGGTAAGAGAAAACTGGTTGTGCTGGGCAGGAACCACTTCTCCTCCCCAGCTGGTTCCACCTGGTAGCCCACCGTTACGAGTGAGTGCCCAGCTCCCCAGCCCTGCTGCAGGTGGGTTGCAGGATGCACCAGCGCAGCCGGCCAGGCAAGAGGCAGCAGGCAGGGCATCTCAGTGCTTGCCTTCCCCCTGTCATTTCAGCCACAGCCTCTGCAATCCATGTGGTCCCAAATCTCTCGGATATACCCCACTCAGCTGTGGGTTGCTGTGTGCAAAGGGTTAACTTGCCCTGGCATCAAGCATGTCCCGGTTTCTTGGTGCCCCAGCAAGCACCCTGCCACTTCATGGCAACACCCTCTTCCCTTGAACATGGGGTGGGGTCTACCCCATCTTTTACTTGTGGGCAAACCCAAGGCTGTTGCAGCTCTGTCCCTTGGACCCTGATTTCCCCTGCCAGGCGATGCCCACCGCAGCCCCTGCCACCCTCTATGCAGCCTGGGGACTGTGCCTCTGCAGCGACTGTCCTGTGTCAGGACAGGATCTATCCCCAAAATTTGCCGATGGCCTTTTGCCACCAAGCTGGGGAAACTGGGAAGATGCGACATTTTCGTGGGGTCTTGTGGGATGTTCTCACCTAGTTCTCAGGGCTGCCCTGCTCACGAGAAGCACCCTGGTGTGACGTCCTGCCACCTTCCCCACAAACTGTGGCCCTGTCCCTGTGTCCTGGGGTGCCTGCCTTGCCCCCGTGCTGTATCCCCTTGCTGTTGGCCCTGGCAGTACATCAAGCCGGAGCTCACAGCCACACCAATGTGGCTGGAAAACTGGTTGGGGATGCAGCAAAACCACCTTCGGTGTCCTCCACTCTCAGCTTATCCGGGGCCACGTCCTTGTGCTGATGGGATGAGGAGAGCAACAACCTCCCCTGTTACAAGGAACCTTGAAATCTTGTTCCTTCCACTGCCTTCCCAAGATAAGCCTTCCCCGAGGGTTTGTTTATTAGGAAACTTCCCCCCCCCCCTCAATCCCAGAGCTCTCCTTTGCTCTTGAACCCGGAGGAGAAGGAATACTTGAGCAGGAGCAGCTGTACCCACCTGGGGTTAGAAACCCATAAAAGTTGTGCAGGTCCATTGACCAGGAGCTGCTGGGCTCCGAGCTGTGCTGGGGACCTGCTGTGACCCCATGTCCCCCCAGCCCTGGGAGCAGGGGGGCTTGCTGGCCTCGGCAGGCAGGGGAGGGATTTGGCTGGGTCCTCCAGCTGTCGATTGGGACTGGTCTTGGCTTGGCAGGAAAGTGGGGGGGACATGCAAGTAGGGGGACTTTGGTCAACCATGACCAAGGAAGATGGCTATCGGGTGGTTCTACCATAAAGGGCAGGTAATGGCTCGCCATCAGATGCCTTTAGGGTGACCAAATAGCCGTGTAATGGGCCCTGTGCTGGAGTGGGCTGAGGGCCCCCGAGGGTGCAGATTGCAGACTGGATAAGCCACCCAGGTAGTTCAACTCCCATCCATTATTTAAATGCAAAGGTAAATGCTTTCATCTTTTCAACTGGAATGGTGCCACCAGCTCAGCCACCTCCTGAAGGTCCCATCCTGCTGGCCTTCAGACAGGAGTCCCTGGGCAGGAGACTGCCCTGGACAGCCATGGCAGGGCAGAGAGGGGAGCCGTGCCCTCTGTGGGGTGCCACCAGCACACCTGGGGACAGGGTGCAAAGGCTGAGGAGTGGCAGGGTGGCCCTGGTGATGATGGATTTGGCCAGAGCAGGCAGGGCTTCCCGGAGAGGACAATAAAGCAGAGAGCAGCACCTCCCGCTTGGAGGTTTTTCCTTTAATGGTTTGGTTTTGTTTTGTACATTCGTAAAACTGTGAACAATAAATACTGTGTGGTCAGCCTCCACCTTCCACTTGCCCCCTGGCTTTCTACGGAGGTGAGGGAGACCATGAGCAATGTGGCGAGGGCTGCTGGCGCTGGCTCGGCTCGTGGGAGAGGTGCCTGGCTCACAGCGTGGGCACCATGGAGCAGGGCAGCATCCCGGCTTGGGGTGGCAGGAGGGAGTCAGCGGCTGGGGAGGGAAAGGTGGCTGGTGTGCAGGCAATATATCAGCTAAAAGGGGGTGAAAGGCAGCACTGCCTGGTGGTCTGGGCACAGCTCTCCTACTGAAGCCCAGGGCTGCTGGTCACAGAGCTCAGCTGCCCCTCTGGTGTCTTGGGCCTCCAAGGTGCCCGGGTTCAGATGGGGATCACCTAAGAAAAGCAGTGCGATGCTCGGGGCTGGGAGGAGGTAGGGCTCCCTGGTGAGTGGTGGGACCTACATGCCTTTTTGTTCCTCAGAGGAGGTAACAGCCAGGTGGGCAGGGAAGGATGTCATGGGAAAACAGGGCTCCAGCTTCTTGGCTGTGCCTGTGGGTGCCCTGCTGTGCGCTGGGTGAGGGTCCCAGCATGGAAAATGCACAGAGAAGCTGGTGTGGGGGAGAGTGGGGAGCCCTGAGGTACAGGGATGGGGAGGTGCTGGCAGGGGGGGGGTGGCGGCTGCCAGGGCTGTGTGAGCTGGGGAGGGTAGGGTGGCAGAGGGGCATGGGGTGGCAGAGCAGAAAAGGTTGGCAGAGCGGTATGGGATGGCAGAGAGGAAAAGGGTAGCAGAGAGGCACAGGGTGGCAGAAGAGGCTGGAGAGAGACTGGCAGGCTGTTGGGGGTGGGTAGAGCAAGCAAGGTGCTTGGTCTGGAGGGGGCTGCTGTGCTGATGGTGTTATGGCATCCCAAGGCCACAGCATTTATTCAAACCCAGGAAGAAGGGCCCAGTGCCACCTCCCCTGGGCTCTGGGATCGAGGGTTCTGCACCCAGACTCTGGGGTCTGTTCTGGCTGCGTCTCATGAACTTCACTTGGGTCTTGTGGGGCCAGGGCTGTGCTGGGAAGCAGCAGGACATGGCCCATCAGGAAGACTGGGAGCTGGCTCAGGAGGGTTATGGTGCTGAGCTGAGCATCTCTCTGTCCCTCCCCACACTTTTCTCTAAAAAGACCAATAACTGTGCATGCCTGTGTACCCTAAGCAAAGTCCTTGAGTGAGAAATAAACCCCTTTGATGATGTGGAAGCTTTGTCCAGCAAGCAATCATGTGGGAAGAGCCAACTCTTCCTGTTGTCTGGGCCCATCGAAGTACTTGGGAGTGCCGGGTCCCACGTGCTGGCTTGTCACTCGCCATAGGATTGTCCGCTTTGTGCCCAGTGAAGAGCCAGCATCTAAAGCTCCCTGGCTGTGCTGTGTAGGTCCCTGATTTGTGGCTTTTCTTGATGTTGTCTTTGTCCTGCCCTCCTGCCCCCATGACCCCCATCTCAGCTCTTCTCATTGTGAAGAACAAGCCACCAGCAAGTTGGTGAAGGCCCTGGGTGCTAACAGGAGAGCCCACCATGTCCCAGGCAGGGAGTGTGGCTGGGAGAGGAAAAGCTGCCTGGCTTTTCCAGGCTGAGGAGAGCACATTATACCCGCACAGTGGGAGGGAGTCCAAGAAATCCTGGCCCAGCCATGGGGAGATCCTGAGCCAGAGCAAATGCTGCTCAGCAGGGCGGTGGGGGACAGGGAGGTGTGACTGCCCTGCGGTGGGTACCAGCCTGCCCGGCAGAGGCCAGAGCCCCCACCGAGCATGGGGACAAGGTGACATTTTGGGAAGGCCAGCGCTCATCCTGCAAGCAGCAGGCTTGCCTGGGTGGTTGGCTTTCTGATGCTCTGGCTGAGGGGGGACCACTCAGCATCGTTCCAGCTTGGGACAGGCCAAGTTTGTCCCTTCACAGTTGTTTTTAGGGTCTTTGCCCCTTCAGCAGTGGGGCTTGTGGCAGCATCGTCTCACCCATTTTGTTGTCTCATGTGTCATAATTTGGGGGATTAGGACCAGTGGGCAGGAGCTCATGGGAGCTGTACTCTGCAGGATCGGGACCTTTGTGAAGAATGTGCATCATGTCTGCATGGGGAGAGGCCATCGGGGCAGCGGGAGGGAAGGTCCTTTCTGTATAAAGGCAAAAGGAGGAGCCGGACGCTGGGGGACCTATGGGCAGGAACAAGTCCCCACACGTGGCAAATGCCCTTGGTGGGAGAGCTCAGGACCCAGATGTGTCACTGTGGCAAGGTGGCTCCTGTGTCATCTTGTCATTGTGGCTGGGGGGATGTCTCCACAGTGCGGAAAGTGCTCGGCCTCCGGGTCAGTCCAGCTGAGCATCCGCTTCTCTTCTGTGACCCTCAAGCCACCACGTCTTTGCTTTGTACAAGGTGACAGCCACAGCCTGTTTGAGCACAGCCGAGACTGGACTGAGGCTTGGCCCTGCAGATACCCTCTCTGTGGTCCCCCCACAGCCCACAGACTGTGGGAGCTGGGCTGCTGAAGTCCCTGAGTGTCTCTGGTTAGAGGGCTGGCTGAGCCTCCTGTGGAAAGCTTGGAGGTTTTTGCAGTTTCTTTTTTTGCCTCCTAGTGACTTCCCTTTCAAAGGGAGTTCCAGGACTAGGGAGCTGAGGCTGTGGAGCATGCAGAGCCCAGGAGCACTGTCCTTGGCGCTGGGGTGGGACAGGGACCGTTTTTTTACACCTTGTGGAGTCAGCTGGGGGAGCTAGCTGGGACCCCACGCAACATGGCCCGAGCCAGGCAGTGGTTAGGCTTTCATCCATGGGGAAGAGGGGGAGCGGAGAGGTGGAACACAAGGAAGGTGAAGAATGAGGTGGTCAGTGAGATCCAGGAGCTTTTGAGCAAGGTGGACTTAGGGGTCGGCATGCAGAGGGCTGTGGACACACACAGTGTCTGTCTCGCTGGGAAGGCTGCAGGACAGGGAGCGCTGCATGGCTCGGCAGCCCAGAGGTCCATCCTCGGTGGTGACTGGGAGCTGAGGGCCCTGGGTGGTGCTGGATCTGCCATCGGAGCAGAGCAGGACACTGGAGTCTGCCTCGCACTTGGTGGTGCGGCTGTAGTAGGGCTCCATCACGTGCCGCATCTCCAGGGGCATGGTGAGCGGCAGGACCTCAGCCTTGATTACAGCACCCAGGTGAGCTTCGGAGGAGGACGCCCGGAGGCTCTCAGAACGGCTCATCTTGATCAGCAGGTCGATGGTTTTGTTCTCGGCCTCAAGGAGGCAGTTTGGCAGTCCCTCCCCATCTCCAGCCTCCCCGGTGGCCGCACATTTGTTGAGGGCCCCTTGGTCTTTGCCATGGAGCTTCTCACTGCCCAGGCTCATGTTGCAGGCCTCCTTCTTGGCCAGCTGGACCTTCTCCAGACCTTCAGAGGATCTCTTCACTGAGAGGTCCAGAGGCCCTTCGTGGGGTTTGTTGGCTTTCTCCAGTGCCTGGTGGATGTGGTAGAGCTCCTTTCGGATTTTGACCAGCTGGTCCCTCAGCTCTTTTTGCCCGGGGGTATCCTCCTTTGCCAGATCAGACAGTTTCTTCTCCACCTCTTGGTACTCCTCTAAGGTTTTGGACAGGTCCCCAATAAGCATGGTTGTGGCCTCAGAGTCTGTCATGGTGGCAGAAGTCTCCTGGGGTCTGCTCTGCTTGCAGAGGCCATGGTCCAGGCCAGAACCCACAGAGTGAAGAGCTTCAGTGTCATTGCCCCTCTCCGGTTCCTCAGGCTGGCCAGTGAGAACTTCCATGTGCCAGTGGTCCAGGGCCTTGGGGATGTGGCCAGGGTTGGCCCTTGAACCACTGCAGAGAAGTGGATACAATCAGTAGGGAAAGAGATAGGAAAATCCTTGGGCATATGTCCAGGGACAGCACTGCCAGACTCAGCCAGGGCTCCTGCCAGCGGGAGGTCCTTCCAGGAAGGGCTTTGGTCTGAGCGTGCAGAGCCCTGCTGGACCTGCCCTGGCATTGCTCTCCCAGGAGGGGGATGGACCCTGACACGGGCTATTTCATGACACCCACTAACACAGGGAGAGACCAGTCTGGGGAGGTGGTCTTGATAAGTGATCCCACCTCAGCTAGCCAAACATGGGTTCTCTTTCCTCTTGGAGCACTGGAGAATGTTGATGGAAATGACCATCCCACACTCCTGAAAGCTCGGTTGCAGGGGATCTCTGCAGCCAGCCTGAGAGCAGGGAAGAGGCAGGTGGAGATGGAAAACCATGGAGAGCTTCCCCAGAGAAAGCTCCTTTGGGTGCCAAAAGTGATGGATTTCACGGTGACATTTTCTTGGAGCTACAGCTGGACTTGTACAACCAGGAGAGGGACTGAAATGTTGTTGAAAGGAGCTGTGCACATTTCTAGCCCCAGGTAAAAGGAAATGTTTGGAAATGGGGGCCTCCCTCTGGGCTTTGAAACCAGAAGGCAAATCAGAGGAATGCAAATGTGTGTTTAAAAATAGGCAATGATTGTTCCAACAACCCTGGGATGTGGGAGGTTTCCTGGTGCCTGGGGAGCACAGGTCCACACCGCACAGACACCACACTGCTTCTCGCTCTGTATAAAACAGGGGAAAACGAGGGACGGCAAGTGGTCCCACCATAGTCCGTGGGCTTGGACACACCTGAAGGCTATGTAGGTAGGTCCTTTGTTCCTGGAGGGCAGAAAGCCCTGCCCTGTGCGGGTGTTGGTATGAACCACCAGCCCCGAGTGTGCCCAGCCCCTGGAGACTCATCTCATGGTTTAGGGGCAAGTGGGGGGATCAGTAATACGAGGGGGTGTGAAGGTGATGGTTGGGGCCAACCAGATGTGAGGAAGAGGCAGAGAGACCACCGGCACCTTACCTGCTCTGGTAGCTGAGTTTTCCAGGCATCAGCCTTTCGGGTCCTATCAAATCCAGCCCATTGGCAGTGAACTTCCTCTTCAGGGAGCTGCCTGGAGGACTGCTGGTCTCCAGACAGGTCACCACCGGTAGCTCTGTCTTCCGGACACCACTGGGGGCAAAAGCGCCATCCTTCACCCCCACTATGTTTTGGTAGATGTCGGTGGCTGTTTTTTTGCGTAGGTTGTTGAGGCCCAAAGCTGGGTTGCTCTCCTTCTCTTGGGACAGCCATTTCTCCTCTTCCTCCTGCCCCAGCATGGCAGGGTGGTTGAGCTCGGCAGCGGGCTCCTCTCTGACACCTTTGGACCAAGGAAAACCTGTCTTCAGAACGGGCACCTTCAGCAGCCCTGGTTTGGTTGGCTCACTGGGAGGTTTGGCTTGGGGTGGCGTGGGCATGACAGAGCCCACCAGCTGCTGGGCTTCTGGCTTGCTGGAGGACATCTTACCTTCAGTGGAGCCGAAGGTGTGCTCAAAGAGCAAGGGGTAGTAGAAGCGGGGAAGGAAGGCTGAGCGGTCGGGGCTCTGCAGAGGCTGGAAGTGGGAGGTATGTGGGTGCATCAGCTGGGCTGTGGAGGCCAGGAAGGGCAGCTGAGCCAAGTGCGTGTGTGTCGTAGCACTGTTGGTCATGGTGGGGCTCAGGTAGGAGAAGAGACCGGGGTTTAACGGGTAGTTAATACCCAGCAGTGAGAGATTGAGGCCCTGAGGTTCGTGGTAGTCACTGTAGGCAGGAGGGGGGTAGCATGGGATGATGTTGCTGTCGGTACAAGGTGGGGAGACCTCAGGTGTGTTCCTCCTTTGCCCATTTGCCACCAGCTTCCACTGCTCCATGAGGATCCCGCTGCTGGCCAGGCATTTCTTTGGCACTTTGCAATGCTTTGGCTTAGCATCTAGGTCTGGGGAGGCCATTTCCCTGCTTTTCATGACGTGGTTCTTGAGGGAGAAGACATCCGTGATGATGAAGTCAGGCTCCACCTCCTTGCAAGGCTTGTCCCTCTTGTTCTTGAAACCGAAGACCAAAGCGTTCACTTCTGGTTCAGCTGGGTCACCTTGGCAACCTGCCTCTTCGTTTTTCTCTTTCTTCTCCCCCGCATCCATCTCCCTCAACAGGCCAGAGACATCATCCTCCTCCTCTTGGAACTGGCTACCTTCTTCACCAGCCCCTTCACCAGGCAGGATCTCCACCCCTGCCATCGGCTTGTCCTCGTGGCTGTCCCTGTTGGAGGCCTGCCTGGTCCTAACCGACCCTCCCAACGTGGCCGAGGAGTCACAAGTCTCCTGCTCGTCCCGCCGCCCACGCAGGCGGGGGGTCTCCGTTGCGTGCAGGAGCCGCAGCTCCGGGTGGAGCAGGTTGCCCTTCTTGTAGGGCCAGTCAGACTCGATGAGGAGGGAGAGGGAGTTCTTGCACAGGCTGTACTTCATGTGGTTGTAGAGGTGGGACTTCTCCATGCAGGTGAAGGGGCACTGGAAACATTTGTAGTTGTATGGCTTGCCCCATGGCCTTGGGATGTAGTGAGGCTTTTTTGGCTTCCTCTCCTTGTGCTTGTAGACCGAGGTTAGCTTGCAGCTGACATCGTCCTTGGACATGGTGGCAGGTGCCTGGAGGTGACTCCTTGTGGGAATGGAAGGGCACGGCACGTGAATCTTCCCACAGCTCTCCAGGAACCAGTGTGTGCCCTGAAAGAAGGACATCATGGAGCTGGTGAGCTGTGCCTGCAGCTGCCTGGGATGGCTCTGCTCCACGGGCACCTCCTGGTCCCAGGGAGCAGAGCTGCTGGGACCTCCATCTGAGCTCCAGTGTTTGGGATTTAAACCGATCCCAGTGATGGAATTTTTACCCGAACGCTATTGGTGTGCCCATATGTGCTGTCCCTGTTATTAACCCTCTTCTCTCAAACCACCCCAGAGCAAGAGGAAAACAAACATGGTAAAGGCGTTGAAGCTAAACCACCTCGAGCTGACATTGAAGCACCCTGGTGATCTCCCTGCCCAGCTGGAGACTCCCTCGGGGTAGTCCCAGCCCATCCAGCACCACTTTCCCTCTGAGGGCAGGGAACAAAAGGGAAACCCACCAGCAGCCCCAGACGCTGCGCTGGGCACTGACCTGTGCAGCTTTGCCAGCTCCTGGGCTGCCACAGTGCCAGAGCCGACTGAGATGCTCCAAAGCTCAAGCACCAAAGCTGGTGCCAGATGTAGATGCCTGAACCCCGCATGTGAATGTGCAGTCATGGTGCACAGAGGACCATCGGGTGGACAGACTGGATGGGGAGAGGTTGTGGACCAACTGCCCTGAACTTGACGTTCCTGCTGGAAAGGCAGTCCTGCCTCCCAAGCTGCGTGGGGCTGACCCTGTCCCATGTCAGGACACAGGTAATCCAACTTGGAAAACCATTCTCGGCTAAAACACACCTCCCCACTTCCAGGTGTCTGCCCCAAGATTGAAACGTCTGGGAAATGTCCCCCACAGTCCCCCGACGCAGGGCTGGCCTTGGATGCTTCCTACTGCAGCCTCCCTGAGGATGGCGGCAAGGTCGTGCCCGTCCCCCCACCTGCTGTGGGAGCAGGTAGGGGAGCCCAGCACCCCAACTCCTCGCCTCCCAGAGGAGCCAGTTCTGCACAGGATCCACACTTACGAAACTGGACTCCTCCACAGATGGCCAAGCAGCAATCTCCTGCAGTCGCAGGGCAACCAACACTGATGCACGCGCCTGCGCCAGCCCTCCAGACTCTGCTTTGCCCTGGAGGACTTGCTGGCTTCTTCCCCATTAGAAAACACCCTGCATTTCTCCTGGGAAGGGCAGCAGATTTGAGGGCTTGTTCTGCATGGGTCAGGTTCATTTCTCAAGGGCTAAATCCTTCCCCCATGCAGCAGGTCCCAAGGCAGAGCTCCACCCCAGGAGAGCCTGCAGCCAGGCTGCTGTGGGGATACACAGCCTGGGAAGGAGAAGTGGGCAGAAGCATCTCCAGATTGCCACCAATGTGGCAGCTGAAGCCATTCAGGGAAACAATCTGCTCCCCATCTTTTGGGGAGGAGATGAGTTTTGCAGGATGGGAAGGGAGAGTCCGTCTCTGTGCTCTGGGGTATGCTGCGGCTTTGGGCAGCCAGGAGCTGACAGCCTGCAATGGGCATTGCTCCCCACCTGCCTGGGGTGTGCCCAGCCCAGAAGTAGCCCGCATCCTTCTGCACATGGCCTGGAGGGCTTCCCCAGGGGGCTGGGTGGGGGCATTGCAGCTCCCGGGGGTGTCTGGCATAGCAGGGATGAAAAGCTGGGATGAGAGTGGGATGGGCAGGGAAGGGGCTCGTGTGGCAGCAGCACTGCACTGGGAGGAGGTTGCCGTGTGGCCCCATGATGCTCCCCACCTGCTGGGGCTGGGCTGCATGCTCGCTGCAGGCAGCTCCCCTCGGTCAGCCCAGGCCCTTGGGGCTGGCTGCTCACCCCACAGGTCCACGGCCCTGTGCCTCCTCCCCTGAGCATCCCCCTCTGGGTACACGTCCCTGCTCTGGCTGCAGCCTGGAATTCTGTGTGCCCTGCAGGGACGGTGGCCCCGGGGACAGTCCCACCAGCGCTATGCCAGGTGGTGGCTGTGCTGGGCTGAAGGATGCTCTGTGCTGTGCTACCCGCCCTCCTCACCGCTGGCACCAAGGGGCATCACCTTCCCCTGGGAGCATGGTGAGAGCATTTGCATGACAGGAGAGGGAATTGCCTGTGTAGGACCCTTCCCACTTTCCTCCTGAGGTTTGTCTTCAAACAGCAGAGTGTCTCCTGCCTGCGGTGGGGACAGGGAACAAGCCATGCTGTGGCTTCCCCAGTGCAGCACAGGAGCCTGCAGGGCAGGCTGAGCTGCAGGAAGGGTTTGGGGACAGGTGTCTGCTTGCCCACACGTCGACTGAGCTGGAAGCTGACCCTGCCACTAAGATCCGGTCTTGCAGAAAATAGGCAAAAACGTCCCCTTGTAATGTGCCCCTGTCCGCTGGGATTCTGAGGGAGCTCCAGGGGTGCAGACCCGACCTGCAGCAGCCAAGGCTGATTTGCCCCATTGCAGTGGGATGCGCAGGCAGTGCTCGGGGCCTCCTGCCTGCAGGTTCACCGCGGTGAGTGACAGCCTGACCAGCTGCCCGGAGGGACATGCTTGTCCTTGAGCCCTCAGACACTTTCTGCATGCGTCACGCCTGTGAGCCATGAGAGCTCTGCACACACGCTGCGATGCTCAGGGGAGCAGAAGGGATGCAGCAGCAGCTGTGCAGGATGGTGTCCCTCTGAGCATCGCTCTCTGGCTCCAGCCACTGAGTCTGGGGTGCCCCGAGCATCCTGGATGTGGCTGTGCCCTGGTCCCCTGCCCCATCTCCCCGCAAGCCCACCCTGCTAGAGGGGAAAAAACAAAGAGCGGCTGAGTGGGGAGCCGGGTGCCTTGGCCCCACTGCGATGCACACCGCCTGTTTGCAGGTCAGTTGAACAAACATTTGCTGTTTATATGCCAGAGGCAGATTAAATCTTTGCTGGGAGACTGGAACTGGTTGTTCCATTCCTGCACACCTGATCCTCCTCCAACACTGCTGCAAATGCCGTTTGTTCCCCTCCTGTGCCCGGTGGTGCGGGCAACGGCAGGACGTGGGGACAGGCAGCTTGGCTGCTTCCACCTCCCTATTGATGCAGAGAGGAACAGCAAGGGAGAAGAGGAAAGAGCAAAGAAAAAGAAGGGTAGAGGGTGGGAAAGTGCCCAGCGTGTGAGCCAGGCAGGCTCCGGCAGAGGGGAGGCATCCCCAGAGCCGGATCAGGCCCTGCGGAGCCGGGAGACAGGCGTTGCAGCTCCTGGTTGCTGAGCAGTTCCCGCACCAGCAGATCTTCGTGGTCTGCTGAGTCTCTCTCTGCCACAACACATTATTTCCAGTGGGCTGTCAGCTGCGGCGGTGGGGGCCGTGCCTGGGGGCAGCGCGCGGCGGGGACCGCGCACCTGTGCTTGGGAATTGCAGCATCCCTGCTCTCCTCCCCGGGACTGCCAAGGGGAGGGGGGCATTGTCAGATGGAGGGAGCGGAGTGGCAAGGGGAGAAGAAAGGGCGAGACAAAGGGAAGGAAGAAGGGAGAGATACCCAGGAGAAAGATCTGCAGTCCCCAGTGCTCCAGTACTTAAAAAATCCCAGTCCCAGCCTGCGCTCTGGACACAGGGATGCAGGGAAGCACATACAACCATTGGGGCAGCTGAACTGCATCGTCTTAAATGTCCATCTAGCTCATGTCTCTAATAGTCAAAAGTAGGACATAGGGCAAGCATCTATATTACTGCTCCAGTTTTCCTAACCCCTCAGCCATTGCAGTGCATCCCTACAACGGACCAGGTGCCGCTGCATGCAGCACCCAGCAGTGGCCCTCCCCACTGCGAATCCGCACGGGCTGCTCCTGAAGCTGTGGAAATGTTCAGCCCCCAAAGCATCCTGCAGCAGAGCATTCCCAGTACACCACACAGCTTCATCCTTCAGCTTCCCAGGCTTGTTGGTACCCACATGTTTTGTTTGATGCCCCCCCAACTCTTGGGCTGAAGGAAGCAGCAACCACGGTCCCTGTCCACCCTCCAGCCACATGGTTCACCATCACACCCCTGCTTCACTGTCTACTTTCCAGGCTGAAGCTGAAACCCTCCCAGACCTCTTCCCCTTCCCTGAGCCTCCTCCTGGTCCATGGCAGCCGCTTGGAGGAAGGGGCTGGGTCCGGTGGGTTTCCCATATGGACACAAGCCAGTGCCATAGCCTCCCCCCTGCAGGGAGGCATACCCATGCCCACTGCCCCAGGGAAGGAGAGACAAAAAAGCTCTGCTGAAGTACAGCAGTCTGGTTCAAAGATGTGTCTTCTGCACCGTGTGTGTCCATCGGAGAAGCTCTGCCACTGTGAGCTTGTTCTGATCTGCTTTTGCAGACCCCCAAGAGTTTTTCTGGCTGGAACAAAGACCCTGTCTCTCAAACTGATGTCCTCTCTTCTTTGCTGCTGTCCTCCGAGTCCTCCAACGCTGCTTGTAGGCTGCCAGGGAGCTGCAACGCTCCCATGGAAATTGGCTGCCCTCAACCTTTCCCAGATGGCTGTAGGACATGGCATGGAGGAAGGGGCTCAAGAAAGGCACTGCAGTTTTTCTCCACTCAGGAGGGATGAACCTCCTGCCTTGCACCTTGTCCTGCAGCTGAGGGCTCCAGTGGTCTCTCATGAGCTCGTCCTACCCTGCACAGGTGGGAATTCATTTTTGGTCCCCTGCATGTCCAGCACCAACTGCAGGGACAATTCTTCCCTGCACCTACATCCACCCAGCTGCTTCCTTCTGGGCTGTCCAGGTTGCTCATGCTCCCAGTACCCAGCATCATGCCAGTCTCTGTGATGCCGCTGTTGGTATTCATTGGCAGCAATTGCCACCCCAGGGAGCACGGTGCCCTGATGGCCATGCTGGCCATGACAGTACAATGGGGAGCAGGGGGAGGGCAGCTTTTCTATGGGCTTTCACACTAACCCCACAGACCGTCCCTTTCCTCCCATTACCCGGACTCTCCCATTCTTTCTGGTGCTTCCCCATTGGGGTTTTGTCCCTTTTTCACCAGCACCGAGGCTGGAGCAGCCAGCCAGGCATGGCAGGGAGGGGAGCGGGTGGCAGCGGGGAGCTGCTGATCAATTCAAACCACTTTCCCTACGCTACATGCTTTTGCCGCAGGGGCTGCTTGGCTATTAGCGGGTATCGGGTCCCTTTTTGTTTTCATAGCCTGGGGTTGTGTGATTTGAGCTTTTAAGCGCTTATTGGAGGCTGGGATGAGAGCAATTGGCCATGGCAAAGCAGCAGGCACTCGGCAAGAGGAGGGGAGCCCGGCTGGTGGGGCCTGGGAGCTCTGCACCCCCCAAACCTCACCCCATGTAGCAGCTGTGTGCTGAACTGCTCCTGTAAGTGACTGTGGGGGGCCACCCTGCCACCTCTGCCTTTGGGGGTCCGCACATCAGCAGCTTTGAAATTATTCCCACCTCAAGGTGTGCCTTCCTCTGGCTTGGTCTCAATTGTTGCACCAAGTTCTCTTTTCCCAGAGCCACATAATATCTTCAGAAAAGTGGGGGGTTCCCACCCACCCCAAACTGCCAGTCCTTCCACCTCTGCCCACCCGCCACTTCTTTGCGTGTGAGGCCCAGAGGCTGCAACCCACATCCCATAGCTCAGCACAGCTCTGCTGCTCAGAGGGTTCTTCATCACTGGTTGCACGTCTCCATGTGCTTCACATCCCGGGGGCAAGCCGAAGTCAGGGTCATGGTCTAAAAATTTGGTAGCATTTGGATTCCCAGCCTTTAGTTTTCCAGTGTTTGGAGGGATCTGGGTTTTCTGGTTGGGAAAGCTTACGTTCCCTTCACAGGCAGCTTTTGGTGAGGGCTCCTGTGGTCTGCAGACTCAAAGCCAGGCTGTAGCCCATCCCAAACCAGCCCAGACATAAGGTGGCTCCATCTCCAGGAGCACTGCTGCCTTTCAAAGCGCAGGCTGCCCGGGGTCACCTGCCCAGCCTTGGAATGTCCTTCAGGCCAGGTGATGGACTTAGTCCCTGCTGCGTGTTGGAGCCACAGCACCTTCACGCATACAAGTCTTCCTTCATTTGGGGTCAAAATCTTCTCCCTTTTGTGCACATGTTCAAGAGCTGTTTCTACGTCTCTCGCCTCTGCTGAGCTCCTCTGCCTCTCGCCTCCATCCCCAGAAAGCAGCTGTCTGTCCCTGGATCTCAGTTAGCCTGAAGACTCCCCGGGGCAAGCCCAGCATCCTATGAAAAGCACACGTGGCGGCAAGCGTTCAACCAAGTGACTGGATTGGAGTCATTGTCTTCTGCCTGTGACACACACAACACCACTCACAGGCTCCTTGAGAGATGAGATCAGGCCGCCACAGCCTCCAGGCTACTCTCCAGAGGTGTGAGGGTCCTCCACCGCAAAAGCTTTTCCTCCCACAGCCTTTCCTGCCACAAGCCCTTCAGGGCAAGAGACAGGTCCTGGTGAGGAGATGTAAGATTGTCTCTCCACATTATATCAACCACCCACACAAGCTTGTGCCTAGGTCCCACTACAGGAGCTTCCTATGTCTTCCTCCACCTCCACTTCTACCTGCTAATGGAGCCCCAGGAGACCACAGGCTCCCAGGCGTGGAGTCAGTGGCTCCACGGCAAACAGACCTCCAAACCTGTGGAGACAACATCAGTCTCCATGTGAAAATGCGCAGCTGGATAGAGGGGAAAGTGGCTGTGTGCAAGCCAGGAGGGTCAGCAGCATGGCTGGACCCAAAGGTACACAGGGGAGATGATGTCCAAGGCTGGCATAGTGAGCAGGGGAAGAGGATGAACATCTGAAGAGAATTGGAGGGGCTTAAGAAGTGCAGGCAGCTGGAATAGGTAGGTATGGTCCAGCCCTCCTATGCAGTAAAGTCTGTGTCACACCAGTGATGTGCAGGGCTCCTGGAGGTCCAAAGAGTTATTTCTCTTGTTCCCAGGAGCTGGAAGGGTGTTTGGTGTAGTCACCTTTGTGCTGGACATGATATGCTGCACACAAAAAATTTCCCTAACTTCTTCCCGTTTCTATGACCTCCAAAGTTTCTTTCCTCACTTACAGGTTTCTCCTTCTCTTGCTGGTCTGACAGCCCAGGATGGCATCCCACTGCCTCTGACCGCCTGCCCTGGGAGATGCCCTCTCAGCCTTCCACCTGTGGCAGACCTTTGGGGATGGTGGCACATCTCCAGAAGCTCCTTCCTTCCTTGTCATCCGGGCCCGTCCCCTTCCCATGTGCTGTGGCACACAGACAGCACTCTGAGCAAGGCAGTGTGGGGCTCAGCTCTCTGCTGATTCCCCAAATCCACCTTTTCCTCCCATCACCAAACAAGCCGTGTGAGCAAGGGTCCTCAGCGTGGACTCAGATGACACAGATCACCTCTTCTGCCCCATCACCACCACAGGTCCCCAGGCTGGTATGGACACAATGCACCCTGCCAGTTCCCCTGCAAAGCTATAAGCTCTGTCGCACAATGAGGTGCTTTTTGTCACCCCTTGTCCCATCAGAAGGCTCCACAACCTTCTGAATCCACTGCAGTCAAGTTCCTCCATGTCACTACTTAAATGTTCTCCTCCTTTTCGCTTTCCATTTATCCTTGTACAGTTCACACTCCATAAATGCACTGGGGATGGGAATGATAAGAAAGGAAGGAGATCTCCTCTGCTTTGCTTTTGCTGGTCTAACAGACCCCAGCTCTTACTGTGTCTCCTAAGACACACCAAAGGTTGCCAAAGGTTCCCATCTTGATATAACCTTTCTCACATCCTGAGTTCTCTCCCATGATGTATGTGCTGTGCCTTTACTGGCTGCTCAGGTGTTCTGCCCCACCAAATCAGTCTCCATCTTGCAACTAGAAAATTCACCTTATTCCAGTTCAAATCCACCCAAATTCCTTTGAGGACAAGGGCAGAGAGTCTTCACTCCTGCTCTGCCTGCCCACCTCCTCCCTTGCAGTCCAACCCTCTTCTGCTCCTGTATGTGTCTATTGCTGCATCCTCACTTACCTTGTTGCCTTTGCTGCAGGAGAGCAGCTGTGCATATGGCCATCACAGGCACTTCCCTCAGCCTTCCCCATCTGTGTCTTCACATCCCCATTTGAAGTTTTCTGCTTTCTTCAGGGTCTTTCCAATCCTCTCCTCTCTTGGGTCAGCCCCTAGCAGACAACATTCTGGCTCTGCTCACATGATGGATGCGGCTCCTTTCCTGCAAAGCTGCTTTTTAGCCAGTTGGCCCCAGACATGCCCTGCTGCACGGGGTTGCTCCATCCCAGATGCAGAACTTTGTGCTCCGCTGAGCTCTGGCAGGTGACTACCAGCCCATTTCTCCAGCCAGGAGCTGCACCTTGCATTGCTCAGCACGACCCACTGAGCCTGGCAGTCCAGCCAGTTTTTGACCCATCTTGTCCTTATGTTTCCAATTTGACCATGAGGATACTGCAGGAGACCATGTCACGGGCTCTGCTAAGGTCATAAAAGCAACATCCCTTCCTCTCCACTTGTCCAGGCAGCCAGTTGTCTCCTGTCAGGAGGCAGTCATGTTGCTCCGGCATGATTTGCCCCTGGTAAATTCACCCTGGCTCCTTCTTGCCATTCATGAGGCTGGAAAGGTCTTTAAGGAGGACTTGGTTCACAGCCTCCCCAGCGACTGAGATGAGGCTGGCCCACCCTGGGTGCTCCCTGATGCATCTGAGCTGTTTCTGCCACAAGGCATCTTGAGCCAGGGACCATTGTGTCCCTGCAGGAACCTCTGCACATCTCAGCAGAGCATGGGATGGAGTGAGCAATGCCCGGGGGATTGCTTGGCTGTCCCACAACCAAGTCCCACTCTTGGGATATTCTGAGATGGGTCAGCGTCCCTGGGGACTTCCTAAGCAGAGCCCTGCCGGTGGCAGCCACCCAGCCCTCATCTGGGATTGCCCCATGCAGCCAAAGAACCTTCCTCAGCCCACCCTGGGGACACAGACCCGCTCGCAGACTCACTCATTCACTCCCTCCCCTCTGCTGGTCCCTCCTGCCAGCCCAGGGGGAGCAGGGGTGGGCAGGGGTGGGGACCGCAGGTCGAAGGGGACAGACATTGGCACAAGCACTGTACACCTCTCCTTCTTGGCTGGGATCCTGGCTCTCCCAGGGCAACCTCCAAAAGATGCCCCCTCCCCTAGGTTAGAGGACAGGTCTCCTTTTAGCCACAACACAGCCAAGACGGGGCAGTGATTTCAACCACCCCTAGAAAAGGGGGGCTGTTGCAACGCTGTGCCCACACCTGGGGTGACTGGGATCATCCCCGCTCCCACCTGCCAGCTCCTGGCACTGACTCCAACCAGCGATTTTAGGATGCAGCTACATGGGAGAATTTTTAATCAGGCAAGGTCTAACCAGCCACCAAGAAACTGCCAGCTGCGAAGGACTGGGTGTATTTAAGGTAAAATTAAATAAATTAAACTGGAGGGTGTTGATGTGTCAATTCGGCAGTGGTGCATGCAGAACTGCAGCACCACAGTTTGGCAGCTGCATCCATGAAATCCATCCCATTTCGAAACCCGTTGCAAAACGGCCCCGATTAGGAACGGCCCCAATTAGGAACAACCCCTGCTTCTCCCTCCCCATCCTTAGGCAGGCACAAGCAACTCCACCTGCTAAATAAAAAAACTAAAGGGGAAATGGTTTGCTGCTGGTTGGGAGAGCCTGGGAACAGTGGGGAAACTGCGGAGTGGGAGAGACGGCTGGGATCGACTCCAGTGAAGGTGCAGGAGCTGAACCAGCCAGAAGGCCCTGCCAGGGATGGGGCTGCCCTAGCCCCGGGCCGGCAGGCAGGGACACCCACAGGAGAGAAACTGATATTTTCTGGGGAAGAAACCGATCTTTTCTGGGGGAGAACCAGCTCCCTGCAGAGAGGAGGGAAGCAGGAGGGACATGGCCCTGGGAGGAGGCTGGCCAGCGGAACCCTGAGCCAGGCAGCACTCCTCTTTGCAGCTGCTTTGCAGGCAGGTTTCCCTCCCAAACACGTTTTTAGTCTCGGGCAGGAACATTTGCGATGCTGCGGGCTCACCTGCAGGCAGCAGATGCGCTTCTGCCTTCTGCCTGTTTCTTGATAAGGGTGTTTGGTTGGTGGGTTGTTTTTTTTAAAAATGCAGTTCAAGGTGGCTCTCAGGGTGATGCTGCCTGGTGGTCTTGCTCCCTGTCTTTCCAGCTCCTTTGCTCCCCCAAAAAAGGCAGAGTGGCTCAGCCCCCGGCCCCGCTCCGTGGGCACTGTTGGGGCTGCAGGGAGCCCAGGGGTGTTGCCGAAGGTGGGGGCTGAGATGCCGAGTGGGCAGGTAGCGCTCGGCCGCGAAATCACCCGGCAAGGTCTGTAGTGGCCAAGGAATGACCAGGAGGAGTAATGACGGCCGGAGGCAAAGCCACCGGGACTTTGCGCAGGGATGTTATTAGCTGATGCATAAAGCGGGGAAGGCAGCTTGTTAACCTGTGCCGTGCCGCGGGACCACACGAAATGGCTGGGCAGCCACGCTTGTGCGTGACCCTGCAGCGGAGCGTGCCAGGCAGCAGTGCCGGAGCAGCCGCTGTGGTGGTCCCGGGGCTGCCTGCGCTCGCTGCCTCCCCCGCCTCAAACCCAGAGCCCCCCAACCACCCCTGGGTCAAGAAGGGCTCTGACGTGCCTGGGGGGCTCCAGGAAAGGGTGAAAAGACCCAAGGGGATGAGGAGGTGACACATCCACAACCTCCTGTCCGGGATTGTCACAGAGGGGAGCCCAAACCGTCCCTGTGGGGGTGGGCGAGCAGGACCCGTGCAGGCAGCACCCGAGAGATGCCCAAAACCTCTCCCCATCCGTGTCCCAGGATTTGCCACCACCATGATCCACATCTGGGACTTACTGACATGATTTCCTTGCCTTTTTTTTTTCATAAGACAGCTCTGACTGCTGTGAACTACTCCTCATTACATGGCCTCTTGAGTTAATTCCTGAAATTACTGTAAACATGCATTCTCTGGTGTGAGGATGTGTGAGTTGACACCATTACACATTTTAGTAACTAATCTCCTCCAACAATTCATCAGCTCAGTTTAATTTTCATTTCCATTAAGAAGGATTTAGAGGGAAAAAAATTACTGGTAATATGGATAATATTGTCTTACTGCTAAATTTCACCCTTCCCCTCCTTTTGTATTTCTTTTTCACAATTGTAAATACTTATCACATCTCCAAGCCTGCAGAAAACCATTGCTCTTCTTGATTATTATACAAACAGGGAGAGGTAAATACGATAAAATTAATCTGCGCTCTGTGCCTGCCCAGGCTGCTTCCTAACACATTGCTTCATTTTTAGTGGGAAGAAAAGTCAGACCTCTGCAACCCACCACACGGTCACGGGGAAACCATCCAAAATCCACCACAAACTTTCTATTGTCAGAGACTCGCGTGAGCAAATTCCCAGCGAAGGCAATCGGACATGTCATTAGGAGAGCAACCCAAGCAGAAAGGCCCCATATGACCTCCCTGGTGCCGAGCGCCTTTAATAAGAAGGAGTTACAAGGCTTGCAAAGAGACTGGCGAGTTGGACCAAAGAGCATCACTTGGAAACGATCGCGTCCCTGCACCCAGTGGTTCCTCTGCCCCTTCCCGCAGTTTGCACATCCCCTGCCCGGGTACCGGCTCCTGCCCCTGGTTGAGCTCCTGGCTGCAGCATGGCACCGGGCTTCCCCGGGCATTGCGGGACGGCTGGGCTTTTATTTGGGGGGAGTGCAAGACTGACAGGAGAAGGTAGCTTTTAACCAGGGGAATGTTTTCCCCTCCAGCTCCTTGGTGGGATTTTGCTCCCCCGCCCAGACATGCAGTGAGACCCTCAGCCTCCCCCAGCGCCTTCCACCCCCTGCCCACCCCATCCAGCCCCAAAACAGATTGAAATGTCAGGACTTACAGCTCGGCCCCCTTTCCTGTCCCAGCTCGGTCCCTGCTCGGGGATGGCAGGCTGCGGGGAGGCTGGGGGAGCAGGGTGAGGGCTGTCCCCCCAGCCGAGACCCAGTGTTCCCAAACCCCACTGAGGTGGGGGGCAGGTGACATCCAAAGCTGCTCCCGAGCATTTACAGGGTTGTTTGCAGGAAACATCAAACTCAGGAACAGAAGCGCCAACCCAGGAGTCATTCCCCCCCCCTCGCCGTCCCTCCCCACCCTCTTGCTTGGTCTCATTTGTACCGATTTGCCCCGCAGGCTTCTCGCTGATTTGCCATGTCCCTGGCAGGGCTTCGACCGGGGAGGGGGAGCGGGAGCCAGACGGGAGCGGGTGGGGGGGAGCCAGCCATGGGGAGGGTGGTGGGGAGAAGGATAGGCCAACAGGAGGAGCCTGGCTTGCCAAAAGCAGTTCAGACCTAGAAAAAGCTTTAATGTGCACAGACGGAGCAGGCTGGGAGCAAAACCAGCTGGGCTGGAGGAGAACATGCTCGGCAAGAGGCTGGTTTGGGGCTGGGTGCGTGCGTGGCTCGGGGCTGGCTCCTTGCTCCAGCCCTCTGAAAATTCCCCTCCCAACATCAACTTTCCCTATCGAGGAGTGATGGGCAGGATGCCAGCCTGGTTTTTCTCCGGCATTAATCATTTACCTGCTCCAGCCACCACCCTTGCCCTGACAGCTCCCGAACCACATCTCCAGTGCAAGAAGGGTCACCTCAAGCTGGGACAGCCCCACCATCATCCCCACCCCATGCCCTGGAGCTCGTACCATCATCCCCACCCTGTGCTTGTGCTATGGAATCTCTCACTCGTGGAGAGAGACAGAAGCCCCTGTGGGGGTGACTCAGACCCCGGGTGCCCCCTTCTCCCCTTGCAGGTCCCTTTCTCCTACAACAGCGAGCCCCAGGGCACCTAGTTTTGGTGTCTGGCACCACCTGAGCACTGGCCCAGGCTGGAAGGACCAGGGGCAGCTGCAGCCTGAGAACCCCCTTGTGAGATGCTGGATTCGGCCCAGACAGCCACGTCGGGATGACCCTGCATGGCATTGTTTAATGCAATTCCTTAAAATTGGACCCTCCCCAAACTGCCTGATGCTCTGGCCCGGCTCACCTCTTTGGAGCCAAATGCGGGGACCCTGTGTCCCCTCTCGCTGTTGACCCACCAGCTCGCTGTTACCTGGCAGCATCCTCTGTTTAGTATTTTACAGGGCGCTGGTGCCAGCGCCAAAGAGCCAGATCTGGCACTGGGCACAGCAGCAGAGCAACCTGAAGACCTGTCTTCGGTGTCCCCCTTGGCTCTGCACCCCCTGCGCCATGGCGGGGGGGCCTGGCTTTGCTCCTGTCCTCGAGCCGTAGCAGGGACACAGCCCTTCCTGGGCGCTTTGCAGGCAGCCGTCTCCAATCTGCCAAGGCGCAGGGCCACCTGTGCTGGCTGCCCATGCCATCTGCGAGGGGGGGGCTGAGGGGAGCTGGCTGCTGTCCCCCCACCCGGGTCAGCGAGCAGGGAGACAACTTGGGGAGGGGGGACCATGGCTGACCCGCTCCATCCGAGGGTGCTGGCACTGCCACCTGCACCCAGCGGGAGGAAGAGGAGGGAATGGGGGCAGCCCTCCTGTAGGTGTCTCCTGCTGTGGGGCTGGGGGAGACATTTCTGAGCCCTTTGGTGGAGTGCCCAGGTGGGGACAGGCTGCACCCTGTACCCTGGATGGCTGCAGTGCCACACTCCCTGCTGCCTCTGGATGTCCCCCTGTGCACAGGGGCGGAAGCAGGCCCTGGCTGATATGTCTTTGGGGGTCTCTCAGATCCAGACCCCCCAGTGCTGTGCACACAGCTGAGCATGAGGGGTCCCATCCCCTCCTGCCCAGGACCGCCCCGGCACTGGCACAGGAATGTCCCAAGAGGAGCAGCCCCTGGAGCCTGTTAGCAGGCGGGGAACCTGGAGGTGGCTTTGATCTGCCCTCCTGCTCATGCTGGTGGCAGCCACCATCCCCTCCTCCCTCCCTGCTCAGCTCCACAGGCATCCTGAGAGCTCCTGGCCGTGGCTGGAGCCCACCGTGTGTCCGGAGCTGCACAACCGCCAGAGCCAGGCACTGGCAGGTTCATTCCAGGAATCCCCACAGCAGTCACCATCCTGCTGGTCCTTTGATGAGTTGATAATGAAGCTCCCCTTGCCTTCCTACAGGTAGCCAGAAAGTTTTATTCATCATCGGCTGCTGGAAAGGTCACAGCATCCTCCTCCCCCTTCTATTTCTGGCCTGTGCCCTTTCGCCATCAGAGCGGGGAGCGCTGCCGTCGCTGGACCCTGGACACAGCGTCTCGGTGTGACCACATCCCCGATGCCTCGGCCGCGGAGGTGCGTGGGAGGGCTGCAGGGAGGATGCTTTCCAGCTGCCCGCACACTGCCCACGCCAGCTGGGCTCTTTACGGACCAGAAAAACTGCTGCAGGGCGATGAGAGCTGTGTGCGGGCTAAGTGCCCTCAGCTTCAGCCCTGGCACAACAAAATAATGGGAATTTTGGGATGCAGACAGCACGTGTGATGCTGCTGGAGTCTCCTTGCTGCAAAACCCCTGGAGAGGGGCCTGGCTCCGGGTGTCACAGGCACAGACATGCTCCCAAGGTAATGGGGCTGAAGCAGCTCATGCTGCGTCTGGTGTGGGGTGATCAGGGTGCAGTGGTGAGTGTGGGTCTGGAGGGACCCCAAGAAACACCGAGCCCTCACCCAGGGGAGGCTGGCAGGCAGGCAGCGGCCATGGGGCTCTCAGCATCCCTGTATGGGCTGGGCTGGCACCAGTGGTGGCAGTCATGGGAGCGCTGGTGGAGCATGGGCTGCGGGATGCTCCAGGTGCCACTCAAAAATGGGCAGCAACATGGAATATCCTTCACAGACAACAGGAGACAGAAAAAGAGGTTTGCTCTGAAAATTGACCTTTGCCCAGACCCTGCAGGTTTTTTCCTAATTCTGGGAAATACCCAAACCTTCACCTGAGCTCTGCTCTCCTGGGGGGCCAGGCAGGACCAGCCCAGGGGTCCTCTGGGCTTCCCAGCAGCAAGGGCCTGGGATCACAGACTCAGCTCTGCACATGTAGGTCGACTTGCAGCCATACGAGGAGCCCCAGAGACCCTTTGCACACCGGGGAGGGTAGCTGTGGGCCCCCATTGCTATCCACTTCATGGCAGCATGTCTTGGGAGGGTTGTGAACCCAAGAAGAGCTGCAGGGGAGCCTAGCTCCCTTTCCCAGCCTCTCCAGCTTGCCCAGACGGTGTTGTACCATTAGACCCAGCTTCGTTGTACAGAGCCCAGCCTTTTCCAGCTCTGGGCCAACCTGAAGAGGCTTAAGAAAAGCCCCGGTGAGCTTTTTCATGCTTCTTTGTTAGTGGAGCAAAGATATTCCCAGCCCTGAATCTATAGATTGGCCCTTAAACTAAAACAAGCTCTGGGGACCAGAGAAACAACAGTAGATTTTGGTTGTAGTTTGTTGTGTTTTGTATTTTTTTCTTTCTTTTTCCTGCGTAGACAGCCTTTGCCCAGGAGGGGTTAGCATGAAAAATGCATGTGGGGATTGGGGGAATGGGGGAGTGTTAGGAAGAAGCTATCGATCAAGTATCTCTGAAAGCCACACAGCTGTGCCAGCCCGCTGCCTCTGCCAGCCCTTCCCGGCGCTCCCAGGGCTCGGTGCCTGCCCCGGGTTCGGGATGGGGTGGCTGATGCAGCCAGGAAGCTGCCTGCATCCCGGAGAGGAGCCCACGCTGGACAGCGAGAGGATGCCTCTGCAGTCCCTGCCCTGTCTGTGGCTCCCTCCAGCCAGGCTCGCAGCGTGCTCCTTGCGACATGGCATGTCAGAAATGGGGTCAGGCCTTTTTCTCCCCACATCCGAAGGATGCTTCTCCCAAGCTTTGTAGGGCCATGATAAGGATCTGTAGAACAGCAACGGCTCTGCTCTCTGTGCCCATCAAACCACCCACCCGCCCCATAGCTCTGTACCGCTCTGCTCTGGCAGATCAGAAATAATAATAATTGCAAGTAATAACAAGCCAAACGCAGATGACAGCCCAAGCACCAAGGTGGGTGACCAAGCATACCTCTGGCACAAGAAGAGCAAGCTGAGGGCACCTCTGCGTCCAACAGGCACTGATGCTGGCAGGAGACGGGGGACACGGGTCCTGCTCTCAGCTCTGATCCCTGCAGGGCTGGTGCCCCTGTACTGGCAGTGCCCTCGCAGCTGTGTGGGGCTGTAGGTGCCACCGAGAAACACAGGATACGATGCCTGAAGTATGGCAAGGCACTGCAGAGATAAAAGCTTCTCCAGATGGTGCTTATCATGAGCGGGAACATGACGGGATGGCGCTGGAGTGGATGCTTTATGCTATTGATGTCCCTGCCACCAAAGGCAGCTCTGCTAGCTGTAACCAGTCTGGGTCTGGGACAAGGGGCAGACCTGACTTTAGGCTTCAGCTTGGCCAAAAGTGCCTTGAAATTTGTCCCAAATTTGACATTTTGGAAGTGTGGGAGAGGAGAAAAGTGGTGAGGAGAAAAGCAGTGGGAGATGGGAATGATCTGATCTCACAAGGGGGAAAAAATCCCTGACATCTTTGCTTCTCCCTCTTGCTGGGCACCAGCTTATGGTGCTGAGCACCTCGGGCTTCGCCAGTGGGCACCGGGATGGGGGCACCCGGCAGTACCTGCTTTGCCACCCTTCTGCCTGATTTTGCTCCACTGCTGTGGTGTGTGCACCTCCTGGCACAGCCCGCGCTCTGCTTGCGGCTGGGATGTTGCAGAGGGGGAGCTGAGCACAGCTGTCTCAGCAGGAGAGAAGAGGAGGCTTAGAAAAGCTGGGGGGATATGGGGGGCGGGGGGCTCACACTGCCCTCATTTCAGTGGGGCAAATCTGAGAGTGTTTGCCACAAGGAAAGGTGTTCAAAGGTCCATCAGCCTTCCCTGAGCCGGGGGGGAGGCAACTGCCAGCAGCCACTGGCTGGTGTCCTCTCCTCTCCCAGTGACATGGTCCAAGCCGTGAGCAGGGGACTCCCCGAGCCCCTGCCAGCTCTTCCTCACTGCCTGATCCTGGCAACGCTGAGCTGCTGACAGCAATCAGATTCCCCCCCCCCTTGCCCAGGAAAAGCTCGTGGCAGCAGAGAGAGTTTGGCCTAAATCACCGACTGCATGGCAGGACACCTGGACAGACCCCCAGCTCCCTGCCCATCACTGCCAGCCCCCCGGGCACTTCTCTGGCTCCGTGTGTCATGGGGGCATTGGACCCTGGGTCTGTAATCCGATGTGGTCACACACAATTGCCCTCCGGATCGGCCGCTCCAGCCGTGCCCGGAGCCCTGGCACCCATGGGCAAGGTGCAGGGTGCTGCCTGGGTGTCCCCCCATCCAGGTCCCGTGTGGTGGGGACACAGCCCTGCCTCTCCCACCCGCACCTTGCCGCAGAGCTGGCACTGCTCACAGAGGTCCCTCTGACTTAACATTGCAGGTTCTTTGAGTCCCCTCATCTAATTATAATCTTGATTACAATCTGTGGCTGGATTCTGATGCCCTGATGAAAAGCTGCTCCCCTGGGCTGACCCCTCCGTACATGCCCAGGGGGACCGCAGGGAACGCTGCCACTGCATGGGGCTGACAGGCAGGACTGGGGGAGAGTGAAATGCACAGACGGGGAAACTGAGGCACGGAACAAGGGTGCATCCTCAGCCTGGCCTCCCCCTTGCACGCATGGAGAAATTTTATCATCTCTGCACTCACCGGGGGTTTATAAGCAGGAATACCCCAAACCATTCATTTTAATGATTTTATCCCTTTTTGATCCATTTACAATTACAGATGCCTGATTTGCCTGGGACCACGGGGGGCTCGCCCAAGTGTCTGGGAGTTCACAGAGGTTCCCAGCCCCACATACAGCTGGGGCTCTTCAGTCTCCACATCACCACCAGACACAATTGATACCCCAAAGAAAACCAGAAAAAACGCCAACTCTTGTAAACTCTGCGTGGCCACGGGGAGCACAGGGCTGTTGCTAGGATTATTTCCCATTCAGCAGGACACAAACTATCTCAGGCACGAAGTCTGTTCCCCACCATGAGGACGAGTATGTGGCACAGGCAAAGCCGCAGCAGGTGGACTGTAGAGACCCCCCCCTACATACACACAAGCGCACACACAGGCACACGTACAGCCAGGCACTCGCCCAGCACGCTTTGTTTTGCATTTTGCTACCGCGTTGCCTCCAGCCCACGTCCCCCCTTCAGCCCTGGCTGGGAACAGTTTCCTTTGCAAAGGAAATTCCAACACAGGAGGGTGAAGGCAGGCAAGCACTGATGGCAGCAGGCTGAGAAAAGTGTTTTTTAAAGTTGGTTGATAATTCTTTTTGCTCCTCTGTAAAAGGCAAGGGGAGCCCCACCGCTTGGGGCCAGCTGGGACGGGATGGTGCCTGGCTGGGAGATGCCTCAGAGCAGGCAGGCAGGAGCCGTGCACTGCCCGCAGCCCAGGCAGACATCGACAGCAAGAAATAGGAGTGAGGGAACCCGCGGCTGGCTCGGGATGCTCTTCAGCTCGTAGCATCGATGTCTGCAGGGAGGCTGAGGCTGGGCTTTGCTAGACCCAATCTCCCAAGCACCCGGCCGCTGTCCTGAACTCCGACTTGCACAGGTACCACTGGCACCAAAAAGGGTTAAAAAATCCCCAGGAATAACACTAATAACTGCCCCATCCCACCTGCCTGCACAACTGCTGCTGGCTGGTGGGAGCGGAGCGGGTCCCTCACACCTTCCCCCTCCCCGGGACAGCCTCCTGGGAAGGAGGTGGCCAGGACTTACCTGCACGCAGGACTCCTCTTCCCTCGCCGCCGCTCTGCTCTGCCTGATGTTCACTCTGTGAAAGTGGGAAGCGTTTTAGATCATGCAGTAGGTTATATATTGTCTGCAAGTCTGGCCCTAGGGCGTCCATCAGTTGGTCTTGCTTTGCTCCTGCCCCTATATGGAAGATGCATCACATGCTCCGCGGCTCCCAGCTATCAGCCTGGCGAAAGGGGAAAAGAAGAAGGAGAGGAGAAAGGGGGAAGAAAAAAATTAAAAAGATCTTCATCATCATGAAAGAGGCAGAGAGAATTTCTCGGTGGAAAACACACCAGCCAGAAATCCCTGCCTGACCCGAACTTTCCCCGCTCTCTGTTTTTGTTCTCCCCGGCTCCCAGTGGCCCCTTTCATCTGCTGTTCAAGGCCAGCGAGATGTGAAGGCGACTTCGCCTTGATCCCGTGCCTGCCTCACCACCCAGCAGGTGAGGGGCTACGGCTTCGCTTCCAAACGCCGCTGTTCATCCGCAGCGCTCTCAGTGCAAAATATTTCTCCCTCCCCAGTAATGCCCCTGGTGCTGCCAGGCTGGGCAGGCACGGGGTGCTTCCAGGGCTTCCCAGTCAACCCTCTGGATCCATGCCCAGAGACTGGGTCCTGGGGCCTCAGGGCCACCACACTGGTGCAAAGCTGCTGAGATGGCATCTCCTGGAGCGGGGTGCTGGCCAGGAGCTGCTCTGCACGGTGCTCGGGATGTGGGCAGCCCCTTTCACCCGTCCAAGGGAACGGGGATGGCACAGTCAGGCATGCGCGGGTGTCCCAGCCACTGCCGTGGTGGAGACAGTAAGGACAGGCAGGAGGCTGCTGCAACTATGGTCCTTGCCAGATGTGCCTGATGGTTTGAGGACATTTTTCCAGTGGGAACAGAGAAGTTTCCTCCCTTTTCTCCATCTCCATCCTCCCCAGCAGCCGGGCGTACACCCGGGTGTGTGGAGCAGGGGCTGCAGATTGCGGGCAGAAATCTCCGTTTCACCACCTTTTCTACCAAATTTTACTCGGTGGTTTCTCAGCCCCTGGTACCGCTGCCACCATCCCATGGCAAAGCGCCAAGTCCTGCTTCTCTGCTCACCTTCCGTGCCTCTCAGCTGGGAGCCAGGGGGGCACAGCAGGGTCCTGTTTTGGATAGGGCATTCCCAGTGGAGCTCCTTGGGGAAAGCACACCCCAGGCACTGTCTCTGGGTCAGCACAGGAGACCTCGCCCTGGCACGGTGGCTTGGCACTCCCAGCAGCTATGTGGGTGACTTGGCCTCCCTACCGAACAAGCCTGTCCTCAGAAAGGGGACACCAAGGTAACGATGTCCCCCCCAAACCTAGAGTCTTCCTTGGGGCATGCTGACTTCTGGGGGGCTTGGTCATGTGCAGCACCAATGAATAGTGTCCCTGTCCATAATTATGGGTTCTTGTTCTTATGAATATAGTGTTTCCTTTTTTAAAAGTTTTTCTTTTTATTTGTATTTTGTTGAAGTTCAAAAACTAAGAATTTTTCATTATAAACTTGGTTTGCTCTCTTCCTTGGATTGGCTGGGCTGGCAATGTGCTCACAAGGTCCAAGACCCTGCCCGCAAACCTGTACCTTTCTCTGACCTGCATTTCTACCTCCTTAAAAAATATTTGGGGAAAAAAATTATCATTGTGCTACACTACTAAATCAAAACAATTCTGGAACCTTGGGTATGCTCGCAGCCTAACATGGGAAAGGGACCCTCCACCTCCAGATAACACAGGCATGGGGAATTGGACTCTGAGGTGGCATCCAATAGGACCACCTAATTACATGGCATCTGGAACTGAGCCCCATGAGGTCATGAGCAAAGCTTTCCTTATAACCATCTTAGGAGCTGAAGGGCCAAGGCTCAGGCTGGTAAAATGTCTGCACAGAAGGGTCTGCTTGGGCAGAAGGCATCTAGCAGGGGTTGTGTCCACTGGCTTTGGTCCATCAGAGCTGGTCTGAGTTGAGGTGTCTCACCTTGGAACTCATGTATCCATGCTGCTGAAGCTCAGAGTGCGCTTTCTTAGGCAGCCCAGCCTCACCAGTTCCCATCTTTCCGAGGATCTCAGAGGAAAAGTCCTGGAGGCATCAGTGTCTGGTCTGACCATGCTTTGTACAGATGGACCATGATTTTCCCAGGGAGCCACATTCTTACAACATAACTGCTTCTCATATCTCTGCACGTTCTGGACCCTTGGAGTGCCACTGTGGAGAGGCCCACAGCAATGCCAAGATCTCTGGTCTTCCCAGCCTCATTTAAAATAACTGTGTCAGAACAAAGGATGTGACCCTGGACCACCAGTCTCCAAGGTCTCACTGCCGTGCGGCAGGCCAGGCTGAGGGTACCAGCTAAGGCCAGAACCTGCTGAGACTTTGTAAGAGCCCATAGTTCCTTCTCTCCAGCACAGTTCCTTCTCGGGACCCTTCCTCACAGCCACTGCTACTAGCCTGTGAGCTGGGAGGTCCCATCCTCCAGGTCCAGACAGCTCTATTTAGAGATGGCATGATGGAAAAGTCCAGGTGAATGATGCCAGAGCTGGAGTCTTTCTGGGGCACTCTCATCAAGAGGGAAATGGCACTGCTCTTTTCTCCTTAGTTTCAACTGCACTCGGGTCCATTTCAGCCTCTCCTTAAGGTTTTCAGTGACTCTTTCAGCAATCTTGAACTTGCAGTTACGATTGAGTTTCTCGCTGGATCCCTACTTCTCCTAATATTTTGCTACAGATAGAGATGCTCTGCCAGCTTTCACACTGGGTAGGTGCCCCATATTCCCCCCCAGGAACACCACCCCATCTGAATGGAAACCTTCCCCTCACGCCGATGCCAGCTTGGCATGACCTCACATCAAGCCGCACAAACCCTCTGTGCCTGCAACCTGTTGAGCACGGAACCACATTACAGCCTTCAAGACTAGCCTCGTGGCAGGCACTCCTTGCTGCTGAAGGACCGGGAGAGCTGAGTCCTGGTGCAACTCACACTTTGTGTCTTGCTGAGCAGGCTCCTGCTCAACAGTCAGCCTGCTCCAAGGGGTTGGGAGCAGGGGTCAGGGGATCAAAGCAACCAGGGTAACTAACTTCTGTAAAGCCTCCTGTGTTTACAAGTGGCTCCTAAAGCCTTTGGCAGGGGGTGGGTGAGCAGACCTATCCAGGTACTGCTGGGATGGGAACTCCAGCAGGAGCTACTGAATACAGAGAAGTCATACCTTGTTCATAAGGTCTTTCACCTGTGACTGGTTGAAAGCTTGGAAGAGCATCCAAGAGACATCTCATATCAGTTTGCTCTGCTTTTGTCCTCTCCCCTGCGTTTCTGCTGTTGAACACCACCTGGAGACCTTACTGGAAGGACTTTTTCCATGACCTTGTGCAGCCACCGGGTACTTGTGTAATGTGGGATAGGGCCCAGACATGGGAAAAAGTGGGGAAGTTTCAGGTCAGTTCGGGAGGGATGATATTCTCTAGACCTAGTTCAAACTTTCTGTTTCCTTTTCAGGAAGACCTGTTCCCAAGATCACAACCTTCTGCAAGTCAGAGGGACAATTAACAGCTGTGCATGTCTTTTTTGGAAGGATTCTTTTTTCCTCTGAGGTCCAAAGGCAGGACCAGTTCCCATTCCTATGGAGTTGAGCATCAGGAAGGTTTTATTCTTCTCCCCAGAGGTGGAAACTGTTTCCTCTGCCTTGCTTTGTCTGTCCAACTGAAAGTCCCACCAGAAGAGTTTCACTGAAGGCCTCAGAGTTGAATACATTGGTGTCTGCGTGCATAAGACAAGTATGGGTGGTTGGGACCTGAAACAAGGACCTTCAGCCGGGCTAAGGGCTTTGTTCTCAAAGGAGCCAGCCTTACCTTTGCAGCTGGCCTCAAGCTGGTGAAAGGAACCTCCATAGGAAATGTGAGGGTCCTCCCAGGGCAGCTTGCCCCACTGCAGTGTGCAATGCTGGGGCCGTGATGGAATTTCCATGTTGCTGTGTGGGTCATCGGGGATGGAGACCATCACAGGGGATGGAGAAGACAGGGAGGCTTGAAGAGGCTGCTGCTGCAAAGTCTGTCAGCTTTTGCTGTGACAGAGGAACTCAAGAGGCTGGAGGCAGCTGCTCTGACAGAATGAAACTGGAGCCCATATCCTTCCCTCCTGCAATTAAAAAGGCAGAAAAGGGGAAAAGAGCAGCTTCGCTGGTGACCTTTCCCTCTTGCAAATCTCAACCTGCCTCACTTCATACACCAGCATCAGGAGCAAACAGCCGGGCTGGGACCTGGCAGACCAGTAGTGGCACAGAACTACCCAAGGAGGTTGGCCGTGCGTGTGTGTGTGCGCGCACACCAGAGTGCTTGCTTTCTTCCAGCCTGCAGGCTGCTTCGGGGAGGGGGAGCGGGAAGGGTTAGCTTGCCAGCTTCTCCTGAGGTCCACTGAGAGGTGTCTGTAGGGCTCATCTCGAAGAATGTCAGAGTGCATGTGCTCCGCGAGACGGCCTTTCAGAAGGCATCAGTCCCGCTGTCACGCAGTGGACCACAAATCGGGAGTGACAGCTGTCTCCGTGTGCACCATCCATCTGTGGCAAATGTGTCAGCTAGCTGAACACTCCCGAGGAAACTGCTACAGAGCCGGGAGAGGAGGAGAAGAGAGAAAGGGGGGGTGAGAGCAAGAGAGAGAGGGGGAAAGCAGCAGCAACAGGGGCAAAAACCAGCGACACGTTAACTCAGCAAGGCCAAGGGTCCTAAATGGTCTTGGAAGAGAGAGGCAAAGGGCTGTTGTGTGGTGGGCACCTCCACTGCTCCATGGAGATGCCCACTAAATAACAGCCCTTTGCCCTCCCCATGCCAGAACCTCAAAGCTCTCCATAAATGTTAATGATGCCATAAAGCTGTCCCAAAAGGTGCTGGCATCAGTAACTGTATACCAACGGAGGGACAAGGACAAATGAACCTGCCCAAGACCACAGCTGGAAGTGCTGCAGATGTGGGAAGAGGATGCAGCGGTCCCAGTGCCACCCCAGCTGCTCCGAGCCAAGGAACGGGTCAGGCGCTGAGGACACAGTGAGACAGCAGAGCTGTTCCCTCTTCTCCTCCCATGGATAACATCTCCTTTTCTCCTCTCCCCTCTTGTCCCTCCTGTCACACCAAATTCTTCATCCTGGGTGAATTTGGTGCTGACAGGGATTTGCAGCAATGGGAACTGCTATTGTTTTACCCTTCCGAAGCAGGTACCGTGTGGTTCACAGCAAGAAGTCACCGCTTCCCTTGAATTTCTCCACTCATCCCATTCAGTTGTGCTCTAAGAGGTGATTTCTTGGGCTGGAAGAAACTTGGTAGTTATAGACCACTCACTCACTCTATGTATGATACTAGGAATGTCAGTTCACCTCACTTGGTGTGGGCTTTTGAAGCTTTTCCACTAATAATACCTATTGAGATAATTTATCACAAGTTTACCAGGGGCACAAAACAACCTTGAGATTGTTGCACCACATTTGGAGAGCTACCTACGGAATTATGCATGAACTGGAGTCTTCCTAATGGAAAGCTCCTTGGAGTATTATCCATGTAATCCCAGAAACCAAGGAACTAGAAACCCCAGGCCACCAGCCGTAGCTACCATGGCAGAGACATACATCTCACCAGCTTGGCATTGAGAATCAGCAACAGCTTGAGTCTTTCTGCAGTTGAAAGCTCAGTCTTGGTTTTGAACAAGAACTATGTGTGGGCACCTTCAGGGCTGTTTGGAGGGAGGCAGAAGACTTACCCCTTTCCAGTGGAGGTAGGAGGACAGAATTAGAAGGGTGCATAGGAGATCAAGCTATGGGTAGCTCTGTAGATACCTCTATGTCACAGTCTCAGCTATCGACTCCAAACTTTAGCAGTGTCAAGCTTCAGTTGACAATGGTAGCTGGGTCATTTCTGGTCATGAATGACAGCACAGAAACAATTTAATGTCCAGCCTTAAATTTTCCAACATAACATGCACGCTGCAGAGTGGAAACTTCGCTAATACCAGGCCATGGGTCAAGTAATGATAAAAATACCAGTTTCCCACCCCAGGTCCCAAACTTGGGTGATACATCTCCTCGAACCTGGGGGGATTTCCTGGCTCTGAGTGCTGTTGCAATGACTGTAAAGCACTTTGTCCATTCTCCAGTATAGAATTTAATCAAAATTAATTGAATTTAATAGATTAGAAGTAGAATAGAATAGTGCAGTTGAAGGGACTGACAATGACTAACTAGTCCAGCTGCAGTCCTTTCAAACATTCAACATCAGGAGCTGGGAATTACAGCAAGCCAAAGCTCCTGCTTCCTCTGAATTCACTGGAGCTTTGAGGAAAACTATCCAACAAAGGAGGCATGAAATCCCTGGCACTGGTGAAGACAAGCTGGACATCTCCCTCACCCCTACAGTACCAGTAAGGCAGCCCCCAGAGCGCAGGCAGTGACATTTCTGTGCTGGCAGTCCCATATAGTGGGCTGGGGATGCTCACAGGAGCAGAGGTGGGCAGTGAGGAGGCCACCAGACTTCCTGGGGAGGGGACCCCACCAACTGGGGAAAGGGACCACCATGATGCAGACTGGTGATCTCAACACTTTATGCAAAGTCATACAAGATGCTGAAAGCTCAGTGTAATCAGAGCTAATCACAGCTAGCTATGGTTCAATTTAAATGCCAGAATAAGCAACATAACGCTCCTCCTATAGGATTTGAGCAATAATCCCTCTAGTAATGCTTATTTATAACATTGCTTAACACTAAACCAAGCAGTAAATGTAGCTGTAACCACTTGTCCAGGAGACAAGAACCTGTCAGCAACAAAGCTAGTGAAAGACATTTCCATACACAGCAAAGACACTCAGGCAATTCCCAGCTGGATTCCAGCACCCAGGGTGGTTGGAGGGAGAGCTGCATACAAAGATAAATCAGTAAGTTCAGTGACTGAGCTACCAAAAGCCACATTTGTCTGGCAGGGGTGAGCATCTACTTTAGAACAGAGGGGACAAAAGCATTGAAAAAGCAAAACAATTTATAGAAAGGTTAATTCTGTATTTCTCAGCCAAGTAAGGACAATTGGAAATCAGGGCAGATGAGTTAAAGAAAGCTATGGAATAAAAATTGTCCAAGAAAATGTGGGAAGGTGAGAACAGAAGCAAATATAGTCCTAGCATAAGCTGTCATGGGTAACAGAGCATCACGAATCAAGCTCTAAACAAGTGACTTCTCCCATATCATTAAAATTGCAGCTTCTCCGATTGCCTTGCTGACATTCAGATGGTGGAGTGTTTCATCTTATCCAGGATTTGTTTTGAACATGTACAAATGATCACGTTAGGGACAAAACACAGGAAAGTCAGGCTGGATCAGATCACTGGGATGCTGCTCACTCTCAGCTCCCAAAGATGTTTCAAAGAAGGGATGTGTGTCAGCACTCTCAAAACTGTCAAGCTGCAACAAGGCTTTTACCACCCTGTACCAGGCTAACTTCAATAAGTAGTTTCTGCACCTTGCCCCAGCACAGCCACCAATCCCCCACAGGGTTTCAACAGTTCATCTACTGTTTGTGCTGTTGCATCATCCTCTTCAAGACAGTCCATCCTGCTTCTTGCCTCTGCTGCATCCTTCTCCTTGTCTCTCATACATCCAGGGCACTCTCTCACCTCCCTCTGCTTCTTCCAGGTCTCTCTTCAGTCACTGCTCCTCTCCCCTACCCCTTACAGCTATTTAACTACTTAGCAGGAACCAGTCACAGCTGCACCTTATCCACACCAGCCAACCCACCACCCCAAGCCAGCCCACAGCTGTATGTTATCAATGTTAATTAACCCAGCTTCATTCCTCTACAAATCCTCTACGGATAGGCAGATTTTGGAGGGATTTCCAAAACAGTGGTGAGTGTCATCTTAATCTGGGCATGGAAACCTGAGGAACAGAGTGGAAGAATGAGGACAGCGTAGTACATCCAAGAAAGCATGTCATTAATTCCATAAAGAACTGCTCTAATCAAAGATGTCTGGAACATGAAATTGAGCAAAAGTGGTATAGCTAATGATCTGAGTAGTAAAAAATTGAAGGCTGAAGTCTTCATTCTGTCTGTGTGAAGCTGCTCTATCTTGTACCTATATCACACATGTGGCCAGAGTTAGTTCATAAAAAATTCTGGGCAACCAAGACCACCGGAGAACATGTACTTGCCCAGAAAGCACATTAGCAGCATGGATGCAGACATGCTCAGTGACTTGGAGAGAACTGCTGACTTTTCTTTTTGGTTCAGGGGTTGGTCTCTTCAAACCCCTCCAGGAGCACAGGAGCTGCAAGAGGCTCTGCACAAGACCCATCCTGTGCTTCCCAGTTCAGCTCACCTGGCTGCATCATCACTTGCACCACATCTTCCAAAAGATGAGGCTGGACTGAGACATCCAAAGCATTTTTACTCATCTGATCTTCTGCTTCATTGCTGTTAAATGCTTTCACAGATGTCCTGGTTGCCACAGGTCTTTGGTTGGCAGGGTTTTACGGGGGCATGTGACTTGCATATCAATAACGCTGCTTTCGGCAGGCCTTTTAACTGCTTACTCTTCCTTTCTCCTCGGAACTCTCATGGGATGGAGCTTTTGTCTGTGTTTGGTGGCCTGGCCATTTTCTTGGCAGCTGGGAGAGCTGGAGCCATCAGTCTTCAGGACCCTTGTTGCAGACAGAGCTGATCCTGCTGTCTGCCTGCTGGGATGCTTCCACCACCTGCACTGAAGCCCAGCCTTCACAGCCACACTTCTGCCTTCTGCATCGTGCCACATGCTGTTTGGGAAGGTGTTTGTCACTAGCCCAGGAAATACCCAGGCTCTTTTCAAGACTGAGCATGTGGTAGGGCAGTCTCCTTCACCCTGCCGTCCCTCTCTGAATGTATGGATCTCACAGAGCTTGCTTTTCTAACGAGGGACCAAGCCAGGGTCTCACCTCCCTTCCTTGCAAAGAAGTGTCCTTGCTGGGGGACATCCCTGGCTGGATCCTGGAGTTGCACAGCAGGCACCTATCCCACGTCCTCATTTCCAGCCCCTTCTTCCAGGGTCTCCTTGTCAGTCCCAAAGCCACACGAGGAGTAAAGTTAGGGCTTGCACTGCCACATCCCTTTCCAGAGCTGCTTCCCTCCAGCCTAGTCAGGAAGTTCTGCAACGCCTCCATCAGCAGCGGGCTCAGGTGTGTGCCCCTTGCTCCTGTCTTCTCCCCCACATCCACCTTTCTGGGGGTGACCGGCACATGCCGAATGCAGGATCTCCAGCCAAAACTCAACAACCCAACCAAAGGCAGAGTAGACGGGTCCCTGGCCAACAGCAAGGCAGAAACAAAGCTCTGGGCCCTGCGTGCCCACCACAGACCCCATCCTCCCCAGCTTACCTGCTGCCACGGACAGCCTCGCTCACTGGGACAGACCCTTGCGATGCCTCACAGTGACAGCAGCAAAGCTGACCCTGCAGCAGGCGGGTCCTGCCCAGGGGCGAGGGTGTCCGCTCGATGCACAGGTTACTCTGCGCTGCCTTATGGAGTCAGGCTGCCTTCAAGAGCCATTAACACCAAGGCAAGCAGAAAGCAACAACAAAAGGCTCCGAAGCCGTCCCTTTTGTGTCTGGGAAAGTCCTCCCTGGGCTGGGATGCCAAAGCTCGCAGAGGTGAGGCTCTGGACAAAAGTGAGACTCTCACAGCTGAAAAAAAAGAACAAAAAAACCCAACAACCAACCACCCACCCAGAAGCAGAAAAGTGGGAAGAGCTCCTACAGCCTTCCTGGGATGGTTTTACCACCCAGGTAAGAACAAGAAGAAACCAGGCTCAGAGGCCAGTGAAGGTGGTTGTAAAAGATGGAACAAGCTGTGGTGTGAGCAGCTGCAGCTGCCCAGCTTCTCTCCTGGGTTCGCATGCCACACTCTTTTCACCTCACTTTTGCTCCCAGGCCTCTGTCCCCCAGCCTTGTTGTTCATCACACCTCCCCCAGCTCTCAGCGGCACCTTCCCATCCCTCTGCCCTGTGGTACCCTCTGCCCTGGGAGCTGAGGCAGCATCTCCTGGGGCATCAGTGCTGGCTGGCCGTGCACACACTGGTTGGCTGGTGGGGGTTCTAGAAGATACTGGTGACTTCATGCAGCAGCACTTTGGAAATATGGGGCAGCACTTTGGGGCTTTCTCTCAGACTAAGCCAAGAAGCTTCACAAAACCTCTTATCACTTTGGAGATTTTGACTGGTTTGTCCGATGCGGTTGAAATGGGACCAAGCACTGGGGAGGCTGAAGGCTGGGACAGCCAGCATGACCGTGCGAACTTTGCTCTTTTATGGCAGCGAACTAAACCCATGGAACTACCTCTGAACTGGAAGAGGGGCCAGTGAATAAGCAGGAGCTGGGAGCAGGGAACAGGGATGAACTGGCAGGAACTGCCGGGTTGCTCATTGGACATCAGCACCTGGTCAAGTCAAAGGCTGCTGGAGCTGTACAGCGAGGAATTAGAGACAAGCCCATGCCAGTTGACACGATCTGGGCAGAACAAGCTTCCTTCAGCTCTCCTGACACATTTTTGGAGACACCGAAGCTTGGCCGGTGATGAGAAAAGCTGTGGCAAACTGCTTTGGAAGTGCCCAGCCTGGCACCATGCAACGTATTGATTCAGGAAAGAGGGAACGATAAGAATATCCTGCTGCACGTTGAACAAGCCAAACCCTGGCTTGGGAACATCTCCCAAGCAGTGAGGCAGCTCTGGAAAGTAGTGTCTGAGTCGTCATCATCTCCTGCTCCACCACCCACCTGCTTTTTAAACTGAACATGGAAATGAACTGAAAAAGGGCAGAGCTGGAGGCAAATGTGAAGATGTAAGAGCAGCAGTGAGGGAAGAGGGCAGGATGAAGTGTGTCCACGGTGGGCAGCAGGGAAGGGGGTCCCCTGGGAGAGGAAGGGTGAGGAAGGTCCGGGTGAGGGTCCAGAGGAGCCCACACCAGCTCACCCAGACTGCACACAGCAGGGCCAATGGAGGCACCGATGGCATCTGCAGGGTCCTGGGAGCAAAGGGGAGAGCTGTCATCCTTCACTGTGACCCACTGCAGGGGAGAACATGCTGCACCACACAGAGCTCACCTCAAGTGCTGAAGGCAGAGCCCTGGTGACTTCAAAGCAGCAACCATGTACAAGATAACGGTAAGAGCAGCAGACCAGAGAGGAATGGGAGAGCATCCCTTCCAAACAGCCAGAGAAGAAAAAAAATAATCAAAAAAAGCACATTGGCTAGAAGGTGCTTTACAAAGTATTTATGAGGTGTGCTCTTTAAAAATGGATAAGCTGTGCAGTGAGACTGCAGAACTACTGCAAGCGCCAGGGATGGGGAGCTTTGCTGTGCAAGGAAGGCCAAGATGAGTGAGCCCTGTGCTTGAGGAAGCAGTGTGCACCTCGTGTCATCGCTTCCGTGCAGCTGCACCCGTTGCACTGGTTTACTCCCGCTCAGGATACGGATTGAATGGGAAACCATCTTCCAGCTCCTTGCTCCAGGAGCCAGAGTAACTCCGGACACCAGGCTCATGTCCCGCACATCTTGAGGGGCTACTGCATCCAGGCGAGCCCGGTGCTGGCTCTGCAAAGCTGCCAGCTCCCTGCAGGGGAGGGCTGGTGTGCAAAACAAGGAGTAGGCTTGGACGCAAAGTGGAGGAGCACTGGACACCCTCCATCTTTGGCAGCAAGATGCTGCAGGGCAGAACCGGCCGTGGGCTGGGTGAGCCAAGAATAGCAAAGAGAAGGTACAGTGCGCTTGGATGCAGCTTTGGAGGTGGAGGATGAAGAGGAGGGAGGCAGAGTTTTGCAAGGCACAGAGGAGGGCTGGCAAGCAAGCTGGGACCAGTGTGTTGAGCCAACAGGGTAAGGGTGATGGCTGCTGTGCCATGCGGAGACCTCCCTGCTCCTTTCACCCCTTCAGCAGCACTTTCATGCCCTAGGTCTCCAGCAGCCAGATCGTCCCCGTGCTGGCCGTCCTCCCTGGGCACAGCCCCATCGCGCCAGGCTCCGTGCCTCCTGGTGCCGCATCGGCAGGGTGAGTGCCGCAGCCCATCGGCATGGGCAGGGAGACGCGATGTGATGTGGAACAGCTGCTCGGTGCAACGCAACCTCCCGCAGGGGTGGCGGGGGGGCATTGGCCCCGCGTGCGCTGGGTCCCCCCGCTCGCAGCCAGCCAACGGGTCGTGAGAAAAAGAGCAGCGCTGTCAGGGTCCATCAGCTGTCCCGGCACTGACGGCACAAGGAGGTGGCAGCGCGGGAAGCAGGGACAGCTGGGGGAGGCAGGACTGGAGGGGGTGGCCATGGCTTCTCACCACGCGTGGGGACAGACAGGGCCCTGAGGGCAGGGGACATGCCCCGGGTGTGTTCCCCGCAGCATGCCACACCAGTGGCTCTTCTTGCACTTGGATGAATGAAGACCGTAAGAGGTAAGACAAGAGTGGCTTTGGGGAGGAGGAGGAGGAGGCAAAGCTAGCAGTGCCTCCCTGGACACCCCATGTCTGAGGGGGTGTGTGGGGGGGCAGCAGCTTTGCCCAGCTGGATGCTCCCATCCTGTTGCCAACCACAGGACCACATAGCCTGGGTCTCTCCCGGAGAGCTGGACTCCTTGGAAGGCTTTGGGTCAAAACCCACACGGTGTCCCACTGCAGTGAGGCACAAACACACCATTTCTCTCTGCTCCTCATTCAAGCAACCTGCTTTGTATGGGGCAAGTGCTCCAGAAGAGAATATGCTTCCAGCTGTAGGAAGATATGTATGCTGGTCAACAAATTAGCCAAAGGCATGGCTCAGCCTCCAAGCAATCCAAGGAAAGAAAAGAAGAAAAAAAAAATCATATACTAGTGGGTGAGATCCGTCCCTCTTACCCTCAGCTCAGTGACAATGTCATGACAGCGTGGAGGAGTTTGTTTCAGTAGCTGCTGTAGCCAATGTCTGGAGAAAGCAACAGACGGGAACGCCTTTCTGAAGCTGTGAACTGGAGCTGGTTTTCTGCAACTGGAGCTGAACTAGGTCTTCAAATCTTGTCTGAGGACCCTGGAGTCTTTATCGTGTCTTCACCAGGGTAAACATTCAATCCTTGCTGGCACCAGAGGAAATTTTGACTCCAAACGATGCACCATGAATGTCACCTCCATAAGAACAAAATAAATGGCATGCTGACTCCTGCTGCTTGCCTTCCTCAGCCAAATAGTCCTGGTAATCCAGGGAAGGAACAAGGTCCTGCTCCATGGAGGGAGAGCAGCCCGAGGACTTGGGCTCTGAGCTCCCTACCAGGGAAGCTCAGCACCTTGGGGAAACCAGCTCAGAATAGGAATGTCCCCATTTATTTTGGTGAATCACCATTGCTGTGGCTGCTGGGTGGGCTGCGGGGTCTGGCTGTGTCTGCCCAAGCCTGAATAAAGACTATTTGTAGAGACCCTGCAACCAAGCCCATGAGCAGCCTCGTACCGTCTCATCTTGGACCACAGTTTCCTTGGGAAGGTTGAACGGTGAGGCATCTCCATACCTTTGTCTACCTGCTCCATCTTTATCATGAATCTTTTCACTGGCTTAAAGGTGAAACCCAGTTGAGCTGGCCCATGAGACCCCACCTTGCAGAGATGGGTTTGATAACCCAGAGACCTGAGCGACACAGAGACCCTGGCCCTTTTCCCACAGGCCGCTGAAGTGCCTTCAGGCAAGCAAGAACCTTCAGTCATTAGAAAGGTTGGATTGAAACTAATTGCCCCAGAAGAGAAAGGCTCCACATCCCATCCCCAGACCCCCAAGGCCTTTAGGATTTTGATGAGCAGCATGAAATTAGTAAATTGCTGTTTGTGTGATTTCCTAGACCCTTGCCCATAGGACATTTTTGTTCTGTCATATAATGTAAACTCCAGGCTTTGGATGCTCAGAGAATCATAAGTAACTGGAAGAAGAAAAGCAAAATGTAACGTGGTCCCTCAGAGAGCTGCAGGCTCCTCCACACAGAGCAGACAATCACCCTGCTGCAGCCCTGACCCTTCTTTATCTGCTCCTCCTGTCCGCATCAGGTTTTGCTAGTGTTTGCTCAGATGGTCTAGCCATGGCAGAAGGCACAAGAAGCACCTCTTTCTCTCTTTGATGTGGTGCTGTCAGAGAAAAAGGAATGACAGACTGAACGCACGTGCTGTAGAGATGTCCAGCAGGCACATGTCTCCAGTGAGTCAATGGAGGTGGAATAATTAATGTCTCCTAGGGTGTACTTCATGAACTCTCAGGCGTTTCCCCACAGGGAAACCAGTACAAGCTCAGCACTCAGCAGCAGGGTCCTATCCCTCTCCTGGAGGCTGAAGAGCTGGCAGCCGGTCATGGACCATGCTTTTGGGGACAAGGCTGTGGGTAGGTGCTGCTGGGAAGGGAGTTCGAGGTGTCTGGCTCTCTGATGGGTGCTGGTATGGGCGGCTGCTCTGCTGGGGCTGGGGTTAGAGGATGCGTGTCATTGAAGGCCAGCCTGGGGGGATGGGGGCTCTGAGGGTTTGGGGTGGGGTGACAGTGGTTGTCCCAGGCCTTGATGAGGAGCAGTTCTGGTGTTAGTGCGTGTGCTTCAATGTCCCTGGGCATCACTTGCCTTCTTCCTTCCCAATGGCCAGGAGGCTCCAGCAATGTGGCCTTTGTGGAGAGCAGCTGATGCTCTCATGCGTGTCCCCCCACACTGAAGAGGTGCAGAGGCTACTCTTGAGGGCTTACAAAGAGTGCAGGGTGAGGGAGGTGGCAGTGGGCTCAGCGATGCTACAGGTGTTTCTTCTCAGAAGGTAAAAGCAGGTAAAAACAGAGGGTGGAGAGCAGCAGGAGGAGATACTCAAGGAGGGGCAGGAAGGAGATGTTCTTTCACAAACTGTTCTTCTAGGTCCAGCCTTGCATATGTGCGTGCTAGATATGTACCTTGTGCCCTGGCTCCTGGGTCTTGAAGGCAGATAGAAAGGGATTGCCAGAGTCACATCCCAGGCAGCTGGTGAGTGGGACAGTTCTCTAGCCAAGCCAGGGAGATGCTGCTATGTTTTCCCAGCAAGCATGAAAACAACCTGGTAAGAGACTCATCTCTTGACCTCCATGCAGCAGAATCCATCCCCAGTGCCCTCCCACTGCCACCCCCACCCTCCACCCCATTTAGCCTGGAGGTGCCTGGAAAAAGGTGAGGAGCAGGGAGGAAGCTCTCTGGTTCATTGATCCCATCTCTCCAAGGCACGGTAGGCGCCTCGGCACCATTAGAGTGGCTGGTTGTTATTGTCGTTGCTGATTTCTGTACTCTTCTGCCTCTTTCTCCCTGACTGGTTTGGTGGCCCTGTCATTACCAGGTTTCTCCAGCTGCCTGTCAGGGTCCTACTGGCCTCAGCGTTGCCTCAGGCTCTCAGATAACAAACAAGACACAGAAGAGTTCTTGGGCTTCCACCGCCTTAATTAGCTGGTGTCATTTTAGGGACGTGTGTCCTGCTGGCTGCAAGGAGACAAAGATAGCTCGGGAGGCATCTTTAAATGCATCCAATTAGAGGGGCTTCAGAGGCCAGCAGCCAGCTCCCCAACGCGCGGGGTCCCTGCCATAAACCCTCGTGTCCCGGCTGGAGGCCGATGGCGAGCTCTTCTTGCCCCGGTGAACACGACCCTCCCTTCAGCATCAGCTGTCACTGCCGCTGCTCCGCCGGCGTTCACGGCGTTGCTCCTGATTTTACACCAGCACAACTGATGGCAGAACCAGGAAAGTTGCAAGCGAATCTTAGCGTACTCAAAGCTTGGACGGATGTTGGTATAAAATGAGTCTGTGTTTTCTCTGGCGCGTTTACACCAGTCCTGGATCTCCAAAGGAGCTGCCGTAACTCCTGCCTGGTGGCTCTGGGCACAGTACAACCCTCCTGAAGAAGCTGTCCCTTCTTCACCAGTGGGATTAGCTTGTGTGATGACAGGCTGATGCCCCAGCTTCTCAGCTGGTTTCTTCATGGCCACAATCACCTGTTGCTGAGATGCAGCCCAAGGAGGTAACTTTTTTCCTAAGAAGCCATCACACGTGAGTGTCCTCCGCAGGCTGTGCACTGCAGGGTGCCTACGACAAGCACCCCCTCACCACTGCAGCAAGCCCCTGCCCAACAGGATCAACCACTCGAAGGCACCCTGGGGTCCCAGAGAGCTGGTGGCTGGCTGGTGTCACATGGGTGACTCCATTGGCACTGAAGTGACCTAAGTGATCTTGAAACCAAAGGAGATGCCAATGGTGGAGCCAGGGAGGTGAAAACCGCAGGTGTTGCAGGATGGACTCTGAGACATGCCTGTTCTTCAGCAGCCACACACAGGTGTTTGCAAAGCCCCCGTGGGGAACTCCGTGTCCCAGTCAACCACGAACATCTCCGGCCAAACAGACATGCTCAGACTGCCGGAGCCTTCCTGGTCACAAGATGAGTTTGTCCCTTCTCCCTGCCCACGTCCTGGCTATCCCAGGTCACCTCTGGCACCTGCCTTTCCCCCAGGTCCCCGAGGAGGCCCCTTGGAGGCCCCCAACCACCCCATCTGCCCCAAGCCCCCGCCTTGCCGCTGCACCGGCCAGCAGCACCCATCACCCCTGCAGCCTCCACCTCCCTGCCTCCCCAGCCTTCTCAGGAGGAGGCAGCTGGATCAATAGCCTCCCTGGGGGTGAAAACAGGCAATTAAAACCTCCTGGAAACAGGGTCACCATCCCACCCACCCCATCCCGGACACAACACTGGGGAGACCAGGTTCCAGCGCTGCAGAGGCAGCCCAGCGCTGGCCTCTGGCTGGCCTCTTAAAGAGTTAACGCCAAGCACCAGCCATTAATATTCTCAGTGATAACCCCAAATACCAGCCCTGCAGGGCTGTCGCTTTCATTAGCGCTGAGAAAATGAGCCCTTCAAAATAGGACAGGCGGCTGGGGGGGGCGTGGGGAGGAGGGCTCTGGGGCCAAACATGCGATTTTCCATGTGATTGATGGATATTAAACCGCCTTCCAGTGACGTCAGGGGTCACTTGGGTGATGGCAAAGGATTCCCCAGCCCCTCTCAGCCCCCAGCCCCCCAGCCCTCCCCGGGTGGGTGCCCCCCACCCCAGTGCTACCGAAAGCCCTGCTGCCACGGGTGCCCCGGCACTGGGGTGCCCGGCACTGGGGTGCTGCGCTGGCCATCGCCCCGAGCGGCCGTGTTCGGGGAGGTGTGCGGGGCAGCTGTCACATCGCATCAGCATCCCAGCCCCGGCGCGGTGACTCGATTAAGGTCCTTCGCCGCAGAACCGGTTAAAGAGTCAGCGATTCACTCAACCGGCTGGGCAGAGCCAGGGGTGGCACGGGGGACCTCCCAGGGATGGGGCGGAGGAGGGAAGATGAGGTGTGGGGTTTTTTTCCTTTTGAAATGTGGAATGGAAAGAGAGATCCCGCTCGGTGTGTGGGAAAGTTCATCTTCCAAATAGCCCCTCGAGGTGGTGCTGAGCCTGCGGCACCTCAGATCTCCTAAATCTTGCTTTACCACGTGTATGCCCTGCAAAGCTGAGCCCTTGGGGCAGGGCTGGGGAAGGATGGCTCAGCCAGGGGCTGGATCCATCCCTCTCTCCATCACAGCCTCTGACAGGATTCGGGGGAAGTCGCCAGAGTCTGGATTATTTTTTCAGTTGTTGCACCTCCCAGTGTTTCAGCTGCGGTCTGCAGGATGCTGCTGAGGCTAGGGAAAGTGAGCTGATGTGATGGGGAAACTGAGGCAGGAGCCAGGTGTTTGTGCACACGTGCCATCCAAAGACATGACGGATGGATTTTAGGACTGTCATGAAGCTGTTGGCATTTTTTGTACCAGAGGAGCCACAGAAGGAGCTGCTATAGCAATGGGGAGACAGGCCGTGGCTGGACACACACTGCTGTGACAGGCTAGAAGGACTATACCAGTTTGTGACACTGTGTCCCCATCCCACTCCCATGGTCCATGGTGAGGAGCAAGTAGTGCAAGATGCAGAGTGTGCGCCATGACCCTTCTCCCACATTGCACCTGGGAGGCTCAGCTGGTGAAGACTGGGGAAAGAGGGACTGTTCTGGTGACAAAGCAGCCTCCTCACAGACATGGTCTGGTGTATCACCCTGTTGAGCCTACCCCCTCCCTGGTCCTTAGGGTGTTCTCCAGAGCTTGTCCCCTACTGCCCATGCAGTAGCTGAGCCCTGGCAGCCCGGGGGCTAACGCAGGACCTCCCTGGCAGCAGTGTGCTGAGGGCGACAGAGATGTTCACACCAGGCTGCAACGCAGCGGCAGGATGGCTAGTGGAGAAGTGGCACCCAGACCAAAGTGAATAGCAAGGTGACATGTGTCCCCCCAGAAGACACTGCCAGGGGAAGAGGGAGTCTGCAGCTCGCTCCCTGCCTCTAATTCTTTCAGGCTGATGTCCCTGGTGCCAGGAATGACCAAACCTGGGGACCAGGAACCCAGATCCCGCTCTCCAGCATGCGTGGGGCTGGGGCAAGCTCTGCCCGTGGATCCAGCACTGTGCTCAGCCCTCGCTGCGGAGCAGCCGGCAGCCTGTGTGACAAGCCAGACCAGCATGGTGGATGGCAGTAATTATCGTGCCGCCCACAGCTGAAGGGAAGCATATGGTAAGGAAAAGGAAACTAACTTGTATTTTTCCGCACCCCCAGGCTCAGCCTTTCTGGGGCTGTCACAGTCGATTTGTGCTGCCTGAGCTGTTTCGCCCCAGCCGCCTCTGCATCCGGCAGCTCCCTCCCAGGCAGCGGCGAGGCTAGGCTGGCACTCGGCACTTGCTGCTCCCACAGCCCCTCGTGCCGGGGAACCGGGGTGTGACCAGCCACGGTCCTGCTCCCTGTCCCTGGTGGGACACGGCCAGCATGGTGCTGGGGTGGTGGGTGGGGAGCTGGGCCACACATGAGGCAGGTGCCTGGGGTGGTGGGATGGATGCGTTTGGAGCCACCTGGTTAAAAGGGCACCTTGGGGTGCAGAGGACCCCTGGCTGGAGCGTGACACCCACCCTGGCAGATGGCTGGGTGGGTGCAGGATCTCTCCTGCAGACCCTGGGGTACCCGTCAGCTCTGAGCTGTCTCTGCCTTCCAGCCACGCCAGACCCTCCAGCAGGTGGGCTGCCCCCCACCGGAGCTCCCCTGCAGCCCCTAAAAGCCACCACCAGCCCCGGGCAGAGCCTTCCCTGCACAGCTGCGCCGTGCCATGGGCAGTGATCCGTCAGGGTCCCTCCAGTGCACTGACACCCCGCTGTGATGGGGCACCTCAGGTGGCCCCAAGGAGGCCTGGATCTGGCTGAGAGGGAAGGCTGCCGTCTTAATCCAGAGCTCTCCTCAGTCATCTGTCCAAATACTCTTGCCAAAAGCAAGCTAGAAAGCGGTAGATGTAGCAGGCAGCTTTCCTTGTTATAAGCACGGTGTTTTTCATGCCAGCTTGCTACCAGTGGGGACTTTTCAGGTATGGGGAGAAGTGCGGTACCTCTCTGAAGCTTGGGGTGGCTGCCGTGGCTCCTGGCGAGGGCAAGTTCATGGTGAGGTTGGCTATGTCGGGGACCGATGCTGTGGCAGAGTTGCTTCAAGGGTCATGAGCCGTTGCGTGTCGTGGTGCGGGGAGTCACCTGGGCATCCATGCCAGCATAACCAGAGACTGGTTGTGTCTGCCAGCTGGGCACAGATTCATCCCTGGAAAGCAAACTTACATTAGAAAGGGGAATCGGGAGTTCCCAGTTTCTTTCCAGACTTGGTGCTACTGCCAAGGGGCTCCTGGAAGAGGCTGGACCGAGCCACTGTTTCTCTGCAGCATGATATAAAACGGGTTTTCTCGACTATTGCTTTCGGAGCCTGGTGCCTCACCTTTACAGGGCAGCATCTCGGGGGTCCAGTTTGGGAACAGAATGTCTGAAAATGGAGCTGAATCTTGGGGGAAGTCAGGGCCACACAGTCTGGCTGGGTTGAGACCTTTGCAGGATACAACAGCCCAGAACTCTTCAGGGTGCTGCCTGATGCGAAATACCAGACCTGGTCACCCAGGCACCCTGTCTGGCCCCAAAAGGGAGGGTTTTGGGGGTGCCTGATACAGGAGGGTGGGTGCTGGCCACAGGGTGCAACACCAGTGGCTGGGTGGGGTTATGTCTTTAGGTGTAAACCCAATGAGCAGGGAGAGCTCAACCCCCAATGAAACCCTCAGCAAACGTCAGTAGAAAGAGGGGAAATGTGTGCTGTGGAGTTGCCCTTCCCAAAGTGCTGGTCACCTTCCTGGCTTCATTTCCAGCCCCTGGCAGCCGTTCAGTCAGAAGACCATGGCTGGAGAGAGCAGCCACCAAGCTTCTTCCTGTCCTCCCAGGAGTGTGGTCAGGAGATGCCCATGTTTGTCCGGCTCCATCATGGGCTAACTCGCTGCAGTCCCCATAGTCCCTGGACATCAGAGGGTGGCACAAGCAGAGGCTGCTGGTTTTTAGCACGCACCCCTCCACCGCCTGAGAGCTGCTGACCTCCTGGGCACGGCGCGAGGTCCATCTGGCGCGTGAGCCTCTAGCCCGGGGACAGATTGCACGACATGGTCCTGAGCATTGCTCAACGCTGGGGCCATGTCTCACGGGCCCTGCCTGCTACGGACGCTCCCTGCTGCTGCCACGATGCCCAGCCGGTGCCTCCAGCCCCCCAGGCAGCGGTGTGCCCCCCCCAACCCCTGCAGATTAACATCCCAATTATGCAGATCGAGAAATAAAAGGGGGCCATGGAGCCCCTTGGCTCATCAATAACCTGGGGTGGAGGGACGGTGTGCACCGTGAGCATCAATTAGTTTCTCTCTAATGGCAGGGGGAGGATGGGGGCAATTTGGAGGGGGTGTCATCCTGCAAAAGTAGATCTGGAGTCCCAGGAGTGACCTGGCTCGGGAGAGGATGTGGCCATGGTGCGGAGAGCCCTCTCCATGCCCATGTCCCCTCCTTGTGCTGGCCCCCTGCAGCTGTGCACCTCGGGTTTGCCTGCAGGACCCCAAAAGTGTAACCCCCACCCCCAAGTTCCCATTTTCTTACCTAGAACAGGAGCCTTTTTTGGGGAAAAAAATTGATTCAGGGAAAAAAAACCCAAACCCAAGCTCAACTCCTCCAGCCAGGGATGAGCAGGCAGGAGCGGTGGGGTGGGCTAGGATGGAGAAGACCCCCGGGAAGCTGCGGCTCGGTGCCTCCTCCCCCTGCGGGTCCCTGACCTCCCGTTTGCCTGTCAAGAGCGAGCTCCGCCACCGAAACACCCCCTGTCAAATTAGTGAGTCAGAAGACGTAAGAGAGACCACCGCTGCTAATTTGTACATTAACTGGTTCTGACAGAAATATTTCACAAGTGAAAAAACAGAAAATGTGCCTCAAGACAATGTGCAACTTCCGTACCAGCAAACTTCTGCTTAACTGTGCGGTGCCCGAGGAGGGGGGACCCCCGGCCCCGATGCGCCCCGGCGGGAGCACCACGATGGTTTTAGCCTCAGGACCTCCCGGAGCAGCTGGACGAAGCCTTGAACTGGGGGGCTGTGGGCAGGCAACCGCAGCCCCACCGAAATGGGGGGGTGTGGGGCTGGCAGGTCCCAGCACCGCTCCCCGTCAGCGGGAAAGGGGCTGTCACGGTGGAAGGGGCTTGGTGACAGCCCCCTCCTTGCCGCGGGGGCTGGACCCTTTGCAGCACCCCTCCATCGCCCACCCTGCCTGCGGTGGCTCCCCAGGCTGGGGTCTGCTCCTTCTTGCCCCCCACCCCAGGATATGACCTGCTGGGGCTGTCACCATTGCCACCACATGGGACAAGCAATGGGCCATGGGCTTCAACCACCCTGTCGGGAAAAGCCACCAGTGCAGGCAGCTCCCATGCCCCACTGTGCCCCAAGGGAGAGCACCAGGGTGCTGAGCCCTCCCCAGGACCCATGGAAACACTGCTGAGCCATCCCATCCTGCTGCGTGGCGCTGCCACTGCCTCGTCACAACAAGCATGTGGCGATCACGACAGTGGCCAAAGCTGGTGGCCAAAGCTGGTGGTCAAATCCCTCTGTGGAGCCCCCCGGGCAGCAGGACCCCATCCAAGATGCACTAAGAGCAAGCAGCTGCCTCTGGGGCTGCCGTGTGCCCCTCACCGTGGCCTCTTGCCTGCCCTGCGTGGGTGCTGGCCGGGGCTGGCACCGGTGCGTGTCGGGGCATGGGTGGGAGCAGGCGCGGGGCTGAGCCGGGTCCTCGGGCCAGCAGCATCGAGCACATGATCTGTTGTGGCAGCTTCCCTGCAGCCTGGAGCCAGCCCCGAGCGAGCGCTGATGATGGCTTTAATTGCTTTCAGATTCAATAGCCCAGCCCGTGACAGCCTGGCCGAGGCAGCCCCAGCTGTGCCAGCCGGCCCCGGACCCTGGCACAGCCCCTTGCCCAGCCGCCTTCACATGGAGAGGGCGGGCAGGAGGAGGAGAGGAGCTGCCCTGGCTTGGGGCTTTCCTTTTCATCCCGGCAAAGTCTTCTCCATTGCAGCCCTGCTGTGAAGCCGCCCGGCCATGTGCCACCATGACCCCCAGGTGAGGACCCCACAGCAGCTCCCTCCCACCCAGGGTGCAGCTGTGCCGTATCCCCTTTCAGGATGGGGGGAGATGTCAGAGGGCTGCGGTCACCCATCAGTGATGGGTACAGGGCAGAGCTGGGGACACAGGCCCAGGCTGGCCCATGCTGGTGGCTGCGTGCGTGTCCTCTGCTGCCTGCATGGTCATGCTGGGGGGCTGGGGGCTGCCCCTGGTGCAGTGTGGGGTGCCCAGGGTTGACCTAGACCTCGGGGGGGTTCTTCCCCATCTGAAGGTCCAACTGTCCCCAACCATCAGGTCCTTATCCTGTTGGGTTGTGGCTGTGTGGGGAGCTGGGGGGCTGTGGGGTGGAGGGGGCAAAGGGCTGCCAGCACCCACAGTGGCACCTGTGGGCTGGCCCTGACCCACTGCTGCCTGCGCCTACATTGTCCTCATCATCATCCCCCTCATCCTCCTCCTCCCCGCTGCCGCTGGGCTCCCAACTGCCTCCCCCGGCTCCAGCCCAGCTCGAGTCGGTGCAGGCAGCTGCCGGCAATCCCCGTAATGGCTCCCTGCCCGCCAGGCAGTGCGGCACGCTCGAGGGGAGCTGGGCAAGCACCCCGATGCCCAGAGCTCGCCCGTGCAGACACGGCACTGGCGTCCCAGCCCTAGCCACCGTCCTGCCGCGTGGTGCCGGTGCCCGCCAGGCCACGTGCCCTTGCTGAGCGGGACCAGGCAGGAGCCCTGGCCCCAGCAGCACCTGCTCCCCCTGGGGGTGCCGGGGTAGGCATGGGGTCTCCATGCAGACAGCCCCCTGCAACCCCCATCCTGGTGTCTGCAAGGTGGGCAGCAGCAGGCAGCGCCTGCCGCATGCAGAGGTGAAGGCTCCTCCATCGCTCGCCGGGAGCACCAGCCTCAGCCGAGCATGAGGAGGGGGCCGGGGGTGGGTGGGAGGGTGCAGAGCCTCCCGTTGGGCTGGGCAGGGGTGGTTGCTCGCATCCCCGATGCATTATCGTGGGCAGCGCCAGCGGGCAGTCCCGGGCACTGGCTGCATTATTGACGAAGAGGAGCCGGGTGCAGGCAGCGGCGGGCGGGCAGGGCCCCCTCCCGCAGCGTCAGCCCCGGGCAAAGCACTTTGCGGGCTCCGCAGAGCCGCAGAGCAGGCAGGCCTGGCCCGGGGCAGCCAGCCCCGCCGCCGCAGCCACCGCGAGCGCTCGGGCAGCGGCCCGATCCTGCGCCTGCTGAGCACCCTGCCTGCCCGAGGTGCTGCTGGGCGCGGGGCACCTGGGGGAGAGTGGCACGGGTGGGCAGCGGTGCAAACCCCGCTCTGGCACCAGCACTGCGGCTCTGCCCCCTTCCAGCCCGGCACAGCGCTGGTGCTGCTCTTTTTTAAGCCTCCTTCTTGTCTCTAGGCGGAGATTTGTGGCGTAAAATGCACAATATGTTCTATCTACCCTGTGGGAGCCATAAAATATTCACCAGCAGCTCCCATTATAGTCAGAGTGAATCATGGAGAGCGCTCGAGCCCTCGCTCCCCAACGTGCCCCCTCCCCATGCAGCCCCGGCGCAGCCCCGGCGGTGCCGGTGCTGTCTGCCAGCGCCTGACGAGCGGCCAGCGCCTGCCTGGATCCCGCAGCAAGGACCCACTTTTCCACCTCCCAGCCCTGGGGGAGACACCCCTGGGCTCGGCAGGCCGAGGGGGGTGACCGCACCGATGGGCTAGCAAAGGCCTTCGGCTGCTTGAGCATCCTCATGCCCACCCAGGGAGCATCAGCACGCACTGTGATGCCTGAGCACCGACCCTGGGTGTGGAGGGGACCAGTGCGATGGGCAGCAGGAGCAGCGGGCAGCGTGGTGGGCTCACGCGCCCACAGCAGCCTGCCCCGCTTGTCTTGTCACACCAAGCATGACCCAGTATTCCTGGGGTGACTTGTGCCAGCACTTGGCTTTTTGTAGCCACAGCCCCTGCCTGCTGCTTTCGTTATCCCACATGCGCTTCAGCCTCTGATGGTCCTGAGGGTCAGTACCACAGCAGTCATCCTCCATCTCCCCCTATGTCCTGCTGTCCATCCCCTGTCTGTCCTTCCCCCAGACCCACCGTGACTGCTGCCTATCCCTCCTCCCACCCCAGACCTCAGGCTTCAGACACGCCAGAGTCAAGGGGTGACAAATTTACTGATGAAGCAACACCACTCTGAAGCTGAGGTGTCAAACACAATTTCATCTTTTGACACACAATTATATGTAATTATAAAGCTGTTAATGCTGGCTCAACCCTGGTGAATCATGCACAATTACGGTTTAATTTCACCTCCAGCCCTGCCACGACCACATGGCTGCTCTCAGCCCAGTCGGCGACCCTGGGGGTGTCCTGAGGGCTCCTCACAGTGTCCCAGGGCCACAGGCAGCATTGCTGCCATCCACTGCCATCCATGCACCTGCTCCCAGAGATGCTGCCCCTTCCACACCCCGGCCCAGCTGGTGCATGGTGCCTGAGCCCCCAGCGGGGCAGGATTTGACCCCAGCATGCTGGCTGGCATGGGGCCCACCAGGACATGGCCCCAGGGAACCACGACCCGTGGGGAAAGTGGAGCGGTTGCCCAGCTGGGCTGGCCGTGTGGCCACCATTGCGGCAAGGGCCACTGCCGGGTCACTGGGCTGAGATGTCTGAGCGTGTCCTTGGCTTGGAGCAGCACAGAGCCAGGTGGGGGGACCCCGCTCACGTTTAGTGGTGGTCGGCAGCAGGTTTAGCCACACAGCCCAGCCGGCACCCCGGGAGGGAGCGGGCAGGGGGCAGGGGCGAGGGGCTGCGCGGGTTAAAGCCGGCTCTGCCAGCAGGGCTGGAGGAGGCCGAGGGAAAGGAGGGAGGCTGCGGTGCCCTCCCCGCCAAAATTAACTCTCCATCTGTTTCTCCCCGGCTGAGGCTGATGGCTTGTGACAGGGCCTCCTGAATGCAAAGATGTTTCGCCCGAAAAAATCTATTACAAGTTGCTGTAAGAAAAACCGAAATCCTCTCCTTCTGTCTCCCCGTGCTGGTCTCAAGGTGCCCACCGCGGGCGAGAGCGGGCTGGCAGCCGGCCGCCTCCGCTCAGCCGGAAAGCTCCGCAGCGCCAGCCTGCCTCGCCGCCGGCCCCACGGGGGGGGCAGGACGGGTGCTGCCCTGGGTGATGGGGAGGATGGTGAAGCTGCTCCTTCATCCCCAGCCTGGGCACGGTGCGGGTGATGCGGCGGGCATGGTCCCGGCACCGTCAGAGCCCGCAGCCCGCAGGTGGGGAAACTGAGGCAGGAGGGGCCCTACGCGCGGCCGATGCTCAGCCCGGGGTGGGAGCCCCACAGCGGCCCCGGTTGCGGCGCGCCCGGGGGCCGGGGCCGCGCAGTGGCCGCGCAGGTGTCGCGCAGTGGCCGCGCTATGGGCGCGCAGCGGCTGCCCTCTCCCGGCTGCAGCGCAGCCCTGCTCGGCCCCGGGACGGGGCGGCTGCCGCCCGGTCTGCGGGACTCGCCGCATTTCGCGTCCTTCTCGCCCCCTGCCGCTCCCCCCGCGCCCCGAACCGCGGCTAAAGGCTCGCGAAGCCTCAGCTCACCCTCCTGCTGTTTTCGGGGCGCCGGCGGGTGCCACCGCTCCGCAGAAACACCTTCAGCGCTCTTGGCTTGGACCCCCAAAGCCCAGAGCCCGGCAGCAGCCGCCCCTGCTTCCCCGCTGTCCCGCAGCCCAGCACGGCGAAACCAGGCAGCTTCAGTAAAAAACAAAACTTTATTTGGTCCGTCAGAACCTGAGTTTGAAAACCACCCATGGATAATTCATATCATACAGGGATTACTGATCTGATTTACAATTGATAAAATATCCTATGTTTCTTAAGAGCTGGCCAGTATTTACAGGGTTAAAAATATTCACAGCTCAGAAAGACAGAAAGGGGGGGGGGGGGGGGGGGGAAGTAAGGAAGAAAAAAGGAGGAAGGAGCAGGGAAGAGAGAAAACAGAACAAAAACACGGACAGAGCTTGGCTCAGCAGCCCCGGCCAGGGGGGCTGGCAAGGTGCCAGGGCAGCCCACCCCCCTGGGACACACAGAGGGCCATGCAGGCCAAAGCCCCAAGCCCACACATCCCCCTGCCCAGCCCCACAGCAGGGATCGGGGCACAGGCTGCCCGCTGGCACAGTCCCAACCAGAACAGGGCCCAGCATGTCCCACTGCTCCCCCAGAGCTGCAGGTCCCACAGCTTAGGAAGGAGAGGGTGACACCGGGGGACCCCTGAAACACCCCCACACACACACCAAGCCAGAGAGCCACAATGCCCTGAAACGGTGGGGGTCAGCCCCCAGCACCTGCCGGGGCCAGCGGCACCCCGGGGCCCTCACAAGCCTTCGCCTCATGCTCGCTACCTTCCGCAGGACTCGGCTCATGGAGGATGGGGCTCTGTGGTCCCCCACAACGAAATCATACACCCCCCCACCCCTCCCCGGCACATGGCAACACAGTAAAGCCATGAAAAAACACAGACACTGCTCCCCAAAGCCCACGTCTGTACCTGCTGCCCTTCACCCCTCGCCTCCGCAGGGCACGGGGAGGGGAGCGGCCCCCACAGCGGGGGGCTGAGCCCAGCTCAGGACCCATGGCTTCTCTCCAGGCACTGCTTCCACCGCCTGCCTTTGCATAGTAACACTTGTGTGACGAGTTGAGGGGGTTCCCTGCTGCCACAGCCCTCCCGAGCATCACCCCATGGCCTCGCTCCCCAGCCTGCGGTGGCGGCGCTGGGCACCTCTGGTTTCATTCCCAGGTGCGGTGAAAACCCCTCAGCAGCAGCTTTCTAAAACAGCCCAGCACCCCCTCCTCCCCAGCCCCGGCACCAGTGAGGTGGATGGGGGTGGTCCAGGCACCATGCTAGACCCCCACCATGAGCAGCCAGGACAGGTGGCACCACGGCGGGGTGACCCCAGCACCCCCTGGCCCAGCTGTGGGACGTCGGTGCCATGTCGGTCCCAGCAGCGGACAAAGGGGGGGAACAAGACAGCAGGAAGGGCCCAGGGACAGACGGAGGGTCACACAGACGGACAGACATCAGAGGTATATTCTTTTTTTCGCAGCGCCAGGGCCCTGGCGCTGCGGGAGGGGGCAGAGTCCTGAGCGTGGTGCCGAGGAAGGGCCTTGACAGCAACCTCCAGCCCCCCCCCCTCTCCCGCAGCCCCCCTGCTGCATGCCAGGGCAGGGCGAGGGCACCGGGCCCCAGTGCAGGTACAGGGCAGGTGGGATCCTGAGATGGCCCCGTGCCCCCAGCCGCTCCTCATAAAGTGCATGGGGGGGACGGCAGTGCCAGGGCGGGGGGGCAGCAGGCAGAGCTGGTCCTGGCCCTGAGAGCTCGCCCCGGCCCCACGGCGTGGGGCAAAGTGCTGGGTGTCACGCTCTGGTTCTGCCCCACGGCTCAGCGCTGACAGCTCGGGGGGCGACCCCAGGCCAGAGGCTCGGTGAAAATAAGGGGGGAGCAGAGCGGGGAGGGGGAGGCGCTTCGTCATAGGGGCCGTGGGCCGTGGAGCCCGGCGACCTCAGGCGTGAGCAGCGGGTTATGGGTGCCCTTTGTTGACATCCAGTCATTGAGGAAGGCCTGGGTGGCTTTGCGGTGCGCCAGACGGTGGGTGATGGAGAAGCCGGCGTTACCCTCCAGTTGGGAAAGGATCACCAACACCTGCCTGTGAAGAGAGCGACAGGCTCAGGGCCAGGCAGCTGCCTCTGCCTCTGCCCCTGCGATGCCACCCCTCCCTGTCACCCACCCTCTGCCCACCCCTCCCTGCCAACCCCAGGCCCTGCCTTGCTCCAGGCCTCCTGCCTGCCCTGGCTGGGCAGCCCCCCAGTGACCCACCCCTGCCTACCCCGGACCTGTGCAGGGGGGGGACGCTGTCCTGCGTTTTGAGGCTGCCGCGCGTGGAGACGACGTTGAAGCTGTCGGTGCAGTCGCACTGGACATGCAGGTAGGACTTGGGGTGCCGGTTCTCCACCACCACAATGAGCCCTGCCCAGCCGTGCGTCAAGTAGTAGCATGTCATCCCCTCTCGGCCCTGGAGCAAACAGCAGGGTCAGGGGTGTGAAGCCTCTGGGCACCTCTGCCCCCGAATCTCAGCCCCCGGACCAGCATCCCCCACCTCCAGCCAAGGGCCGCCCATCCGCCGGGGTACCCCACGCTCCCCCAGGGAGCAAAGAGGGTGGGCATCCATGGGGTAGGAGGGGATGAGGTGGCAGCCAGAGCTGGCACAGTCCCGCCCGACTCAGGACACAGCAGAGACAGGGTCCAGGCTCCTGCCGGCAGCATCATCCCCTCCCCATGGCAGCGACCGGGAGGCCAGCCCCTGCCCTGCGCCATCTGCACCCACCTCATGGCGCTCGCCCTTGTTCTCGGTCAGCAGGATGATGGCGTCCGCCAGCGTGGTGGGCTGCGCCTCCACCTGCTCCACCATCACCAGGCGGGAGCTGTAGATGGCCAGGATATAGCTGGAATAGTCAGTGGCTGGTCGGCTGCTGGTGGGACTGGATGCTGCGGAGACACATGAGGAGGACCAGTGAGACTTCCTACCACCCCCACAGTCCCTGGAGCAGGGTGCTGCTGGGCTGCAGCTCATGCAGGCAACCTCCACCCCCAGGAAGGTCCCCACAGTGCAGATCACGGGCTCTGCCACCTCTGCCTCCCCCACGGTCTCCGCCAGCACCGCAGTGGGGAGGGTGGCCCAGCCCCTTACCCTGGGCGGCAGCGGGGCCTGCCAGGGCAGCGCTCCAGTGGTTGAAGGCACAGCACACGACGGCGTACTCGCCCGGCTCCAGCATGACGTCGCAGTTGACGAACTTCTTGACAGCTCGTTTGCTGTGAGCCATCAGCCGGCCCAGGCTCAGCTTGTTCCCGCTGGTGAAGGTGGCCCGGAAAACCATGATGCACAGATCCAGCAAGTGGCTGTCCACCGTGTCTGACCGCCTGTGCCGGGAGGGGGAGAAGGGTCACACGTCACCCGAGCGCTGCCCCGCAGAGCACGTGGAGGCCGCGGCAGATCCAGGGGATGAGTCCTCCCGCTGCCCCAAGCATCCAGCCCCAGGAGCCAGCCTGCGATCAGGGACTGGGTTTGGCTGAAACTTGAGCAGCCCCTGAGAACTGGAGAAATGGTGATGGGGGCCCATCCCTCAGCTCTGCAACCCGTCGGGATGGCACGGGGCAAGAGGGCAATGGGTTTGGGATTTCTCCTGGGTCCAGGTCACAGCTTGCAGCCCAAGCACTGCCCAGCTCACCTGCTGCCCTCCTGGAAGAGGGCAAACTCCAGGGCAGCACGCTCCAACACCGTCAGCGATGTCACCGTCACCGGCCCGTTGGCCTTGTTGGGGAACATGCCCTGCACACGCACCTCGTGCCAGTCTGAATGGAGTTTGCAGATATCCACGGAGTCAAAATACCTGTGGGGAAGCTGGGCTCAGCCCCGGCAGGCTCCTCCGCAGGTACACTGCTCTGCCCCCACACCCCAGCATGCTGCAGCTCACGCAGCCAGGAGCAGCAGGCACCTGCAGGTCACCTGCACCCCCCTGGGGAGGCCCAGTCCTGCCTACCCCATCCTGACCCCCACGTCCCATTTTCTGTCCCCTGTCTGGCTCCCTGCCCCATAGCCTCTGCCTTCTGGGTGCTACCGTACTTAATGAAATCGCTGTATTCCATCCAGAAGACGCCCTCGCTGCTGCCATGGGGCATTAGGTCATGACGCAAGGGAGCCGGCCAGTGCGGCCACTCGTCAGACCAGCTGCCGTTCCAGGAAAAGCGGCCCCAGGGGTTTCGGAGCCGCAGTAACCTGGCACAAGGGGAGAAACAGTGTCAGAATCCCAGGAGGATGGAGAGTGCAAGGAAGATCACCTCGAGATACTCTCCCAGGTCTGCAGACCCAGCCAGCCCCTGGCAGAGAGCATCACGCTACTTCTGCCCCTGCCTTTCAAAGCCCTCAGAGCATCCTCCATGTAACTCGCCATCCCCCCCATGGACCCAGATGCTCTTGTCTGGCAGCTCCGGACCTGCTGCAGCTCCCTTTGCCCTTCCATGCCGAGAGGGCCTCCGGCTAGGTGCTGCGGGGATGAGGCTCAGCCGGGGAGAGGCTGCCAAGCATGACACGGCTGAAAACGGGGCTTTGTACAGCGGGCAGGCTGTCGGAGGCAGCACCCGCTTCTGTGCCCCCACCCTCCAAAAGTGAGAAGGATGCCCCGACTGCCTCATTGAGTGGGAAGAGCTCAACTCAGTCCTCTGCATCTTGTGAGACCAGGTGAACCATTCCGTACCACAGGGCGTTCTGGACAGCTCACACGACAACAGCGTTTATGTGACACCTTGGGATGGAGAAACAGCCCTTGCTGGCCATGATGGGATGCCGAAGAGCCCCTGAGGTTTTGTGCAGCAGGTACCCAATTACCCACCCCCCAGGTTTCTGCTGGGGCTGTTGGCAGGAACATCAGCTGTACCACACCAGCCTCCACCCCGAACTCACCTGAAGCCTTGGACGTCCCGCACATCCAGGATGGAGTAGGCGTGCCGTGGACGGAGACCCATACTCTCGTAGGCCACATCGTCCACCTTCATGTTGCCTCCTCCACAGGACGCACCCATGAGGAACCTGCACAGGGGACAGCAAAACCTTCAGTGTCCTGCCGGGCCTGATACAGGGGGGAAGCTCAACCCTGCTGCTCGAGGCACGGGACAGGCTCCCTCCAGGAGGTTCCTGGATATTCCCTCTCTGCAACCACACTGTAAACCTCCCCAGTGCAGTGCCCCAGCACCACTGGCCAGAGCTCTGGGCAGCAGCGAGCTCCCTCCACCCGCTCACATGCATGCTTGAGCCCCGGCTCCGTGGCAAGCTTCTCTGAGCAGTGCCTTCACCTGCAGGGCTGAAAGCTCCTTCCGCGCACAGCAGAGCTTTACCCAGACCTCACCTGTTCTCCACCAGGCCCTGGGATCCTGCCTGTCTCTGACGGCTGGCAGGGCTCAGCCACACAGAAAGGTGAGCAGTACCTTCGCGGGCAGGTGGCCCGTTCCGTGGGGCTGAGGACAGGCTATTCAGGGTGGGAGGTCTGCACCAGCCAGCCCTGGGGGCACACCATGGGATGGGACCCATCAGCCTCCCATGTGGTCCTGTACTGCAGGCTGGCAGGGGCAACCCTGCCTTCAGCCAACCTAACTGTGCTCCTGCTCCTCCTGCCACAGCGATGAACAAGAGGTCTTTGCTTTCATTTTGTTGCCTATAGACTGCCTATAGTCATGCCCAGCTATGGCCAGCAAAGATGCCACATATGGGTGGGAAAGACGTGCAGGGTCAGGTACTTAATACAAAAAATCAAAAGCAAAGCAAGCAGGCTCAACGCCGGCCACTTCAAAACTCCTGCCAGTCAGCAGTAAACATGCACAGGTAAGTTCACCAGGATTTTAATCTCACGTGAAAACGAAACAAAGGAGAAATAGTTTCTCAGAGCTTAGAGGGGGAGCTCCACCAATGCTCCAGACGAGTACCATGGGTGGTGAACTCCCCACTAGGTAATGCACTAGCCCCTCTCCTCAGAGCCTCTACAAACAAGAGTGGGCCCCCCTCACCCCCCTCTCCAAGTGTCCATGCTCCTGCCGCGGCACCCTCCTGCCTCGTCTTACCCAGCCTCCTTAGAACTCAGCATTTTGGCCCAGATGAGGTCAGTGTCAATGGGCTCCTCGCGAGGGTTAGTGGAGCTGACCTGCAGCATCAGGCTCTCGCAGGGGGCACCCGTTAGTGTAGCCAGGCCTTCAATAGCACGCCCCGCCTGGAGGGCAAAGTACGAACCATGCAGCTTGGCCAGGGCCTTCTCAATGAGGGCGACCCACAACTGCTTCCTCTGGGCCTGCAGAAAGAGGAAAAAACGCATCATGAGATGGGAAAGCAAAGGCAGCATGTGTGGACAATGCAAAGCCCCTCTCACCCACGCCTGCCAGCCCTTCTGCTGTGATGGGAGACGCAGAGGCAGGAGCAGCAAGGCCAAGTCATCAGGAGCTAGTCCGGATGGGGACAAGGGTGAGCCTGTTCGCCACCTGCTCAGTGTTTTGTTTGCACCGTTTAATTCCCCTTGGAAAAACATCCTGGAGTGAATGTCCAAGAGGCCCTGGTGCTGACAGAGCTGCACCCTGGGGTGCCCAGGCAGTCAGGCTGGCAGGGGTGGGTGTCCACCTTGCAAGCTAACAGTCTCTTACTCCTGCTTCAACCTGGACTTGAAAAGGCTTAACAATGGAAGAGGATATTGAGCACATCTGGAACAGCTGCCTTTCACCCACACACTGTTGCAAACCAAAGCCAACACACCTTTGGCGAAGGAGGCTGCCTAGAGCACACACAGCCAGGGGACTGACTAGATTTCATCCACGGAACAGAAACACAGTTTCAAGGACAAGCTCCACAAACTCCCTGGCAGACTGGCAAAGTCCTCTACTCCAGCACAGGGACAGTGGCAAGACGTAATTCCAAGATGCAAGTTTTGCAGGGGGAAAACTCTCCCTGGAGTCACTTTGCTCTGGTGCCAGACTATTGCTCTTGGCATCACTAAGCTGATTACGGATTCAGAAAGAAATGCAGAAGCTGCACTAATGCACCCCGAGGTTTGCAAAGCCTCCATCAGCCACGGCAACGTGGGCTCAAGGCACAGCCTTTACCACTCTGTCCAAGTCATTGTTGCAGGTCCTGAGCGTGCCACAGGTGCAGTCACCAGCTGTGCTTTACCTCTCGTCCTGGGTATGTTGAGGCTGGGGGGAGATGCCTCCGCTCCAGCCCCTGCCTGCAGCGAGGACGCAAAGAGGAAGATGTATGAGGACTGAAGACAAGGAGACATTTGCTGGCTTCTGTGTCCCCAGCAAGTTGGGTTCGGTACCCAGTGCTTGGAAGGCAGCAAGGGAAAAGCACTGGTACGCTGTGACTGTGTGCGACTCACAGGTGGCAGCCAAGAGCTGGGAGAGGAAAGGAGGGCATGAAGATTTCTTTCTGATGGGTAAAGAAAGCTTACAAGTGCTTTCCACCGGTTTTTGAGCCCACAAATCCATTTTGTTTATTTTTGCCTGAGATGCAGCCACAGAGCTCAGATAAGAGCCTGATTTTCCTTCCTTTGGAAAACTCTCTGCTCTCTCCCTCATCTATCTCACACAGCTAAACACTCAGCGGAAAAATGTCATCATGATTCAGATGACCCTGGAAACAAAGGTAAGGCAAGCCCAGCCCACGCGACAACCTTCAATCTTAAAAAAACCAAACTTGAAATGTGTACGAGAGGAAAGATGGATGGATAAGAAAAAACCAAGACGGGCAAATCTTATACTGAAAATAAATGCACGCATCTGGACCCTCTCTGTCTACTGAAAGGCAAAATGTAGACATAGACTCCTTCTTCTTCCCCTCTCCAATGTTTCTCCTTAACAGGACCGGCTTCCAGCAGCACTGGCAATCACTGTGCCCCACTCAGTGTCCCTGGTGGGATCACCCGCTCCGCTATGACAGTGGCCAGGCAGCCCAGGCTTGGCAGCGCTGTGCCTGAGCCTGCACGGCGTGAAGACCCTGCCACTCTGCCCAGGGCTGGGGTAAAGGCTCAGGAGCCAGAGCTGCCAGCCGTGCCAGGACCACTGCCTCAGAAGGCCCATTAGCTCCAGTGCAATTAGCAGTTGGCCCAGGACTGGGCCATATCCATGCTGCAGAGGGCACGGGCTACCGAGTCTGCTCAAGCTGTGCCAACATTAAGGTTCCCCAAATACAGAATTCTCTTCAGGCCTCATTTCCCCAGCTGAAGCCCTGTCCCGACACCTACACATGATGCCGCCTCGGGCTGTGTGTATTTTAAAACAGGGATTTGCAGAATAAAGTCCAACCCAACAGTCCTGGGTCCCTGCCTCCTCTTGACAGCGGCACTTTGTTTTGTTTGGCAGTTTTTGCCGCCTGAGTTTCAATAAAGACATTCTCAGTCTCCTTCATGGCCATGATCCCAGCAAGCATCCCTGGGCCTGGCAGGCAGGGCAGGACATAATGCACAGGGATGTCCTGAAGTGGCTGAGGGAGCTCGTTAATCCTACAGATCCCACTGAGTGTGCTCAAAGCAACCGGGCACCGGCTGGAAACAGGCTGATTTGTCGAGCGATCCCCTCCCTCTCCACGGTCCCTCGGTGGCAAAGCCAAGCTGCCAGACCTCCCCGCAGAGGGAAGAAACAGCTTTCCCTCAGCCCCTTACTGTGCAAAACACACGGGTTAAAATATTTTCCTTTTGCTGTGAAGAGTAAGGATGGTTTCCCCCGCAAGTGAAGTGGCTGTGCTACAGGGAGGAGCGAGGGAAAAGCAACTGCAACTTCTCCATTGCAGCCTGGAAAATGCCAAAAGGGGCCTAAACAGATTTATATTATGGTCTCAAAGAATTCAGCTGACTTGAGGATGCAGCAAAAAGCAGGGTCGCGAGCTGCAAATTCCCCATGCAGCACCGAGTAGGGGCCTCACTTGAGCCACAGCAGTATTTCTTTTCCACCTCCTCCATCAGTCCTCTCACAAGCCTCCTCCTGCCCCTGGAGCACTGCCCACCCCCTCCCAGCACCCCTTTTCCCCCCAGGGCTGCTCACCTGCGAGAAGAGAAGGTATCCGCACTCATCGCACGGCAGCATGTCATCCACCAGCACCGTGGTCCACGTGCCGTCCTTGCACAGCCGCACCTGGTAGGCACCCTCGGGGCACAACGTCCTTGTGATCATCACCCTCTCCACCAGCTCCGGCCGCTCGGCCAGCACGGCCAGGGCGCTCAGGAACCTGCCGGTGGGACGGGACGTGGGACGGTCTCAGCGGTGCACAGGCAGGCAGCATGCAGCTGCCCAGCCACGCAGCGCCGGGGACTGCGGTCTGCAGCCACTTGGTAAGGGGTGAGGCAGAGGATGGGGTACACGCCTGAGGGTTATAAATGGGTGTGAGTAGGGCTGAGGGGTCTGATCTGGAGCTGGATGAAGGGGGGGCAAGGAGGAAGGGGCAGGAGGGTGTCAGCCCGGCTCACTTCCCCTTACCAGCAGTTCCCCAGCAGTCCCTGCAGGATATCCGAGGGCCTGGGTGTCCGAAACACCGACCACTTCACTGATCGGTCCTTGAAGATGCTACAGTTGATTTCATGGGGTCGCAGCCACTGTTTCACCCTCTGCTGCACGCTGTCACCTTCTGGGAATCCCACAGACTTAGGCCCAGGGTGGAAACTGTCATCTACAAAATTGACTTTGTTCTGCGAGAGCAAAAGGCAAGGAGAGCATCAGTGCGCAGCTGTGCGGCGCACAGCTCCCCGGGGCCTCCTGGGACGGGGGGCTGGCCTGGAAAGCTTCCCACTGCACCCCCAGGAGTGAGCACAGCCCCCAGCCCTCCTGCCTGGCCCGGGCAGCCCCTTCGGATGCCGGGCAGGGGAGCATGCCCGGGGCCGGGTGTCTGCTGGCAATGGCATAGACGCATTTTACACATCGAGCCCAGCGTTCAGCCCCACCACGAGCCGGCTCTCCTCTCCGGCCCCCAGGCTCTGGGCTGTGACTCCAATTTGCCTTTCCTTATTTCACAGGAACCTCCCTGGGCAGCAACTGTCTCTCGCTTTGTGCTGGTGCTAAAAGCTGGACCGTGGGGGACCTTGGCTGACTCTAAAAGTGGCAAAGCACACGAACAGCAAGCCTGCGAGGAGCCACTTGGCAAGCAAACCGTTCTCAGCCTGAGCCCTGTGCTAAGGGCTGAGCTGCCCCAGCCCCAGAGGGGAGGTGCTGGGCTTGGCAGTCCTGTGCCACCCCCAAGGTGGATGTTAGGGGCAGCTTTCGCAATTGGATTCAGCCAGACCACAAACAGGCAAGCAATTCCGGAAGGAGGGTGTCCCATGTCCGAACCCACCTGCAATAGCTGTTGCGTATTAAATAAAATAGGATGGACTGAAGGGCAGATAATCCCTCAGGCACTAGCCACAGAGGCAGGACGGAAGCACAGAACTTCACCAAGTGGGGAACGGCAGCTTTTTCAGACAGCTTAACACAGGGTGAAATAAGAACCAGGATTTCTTTATTGTTGTTAATTAAATTATTTCAGCAAAAGCCGGCTCTCATTTAAATTAGCTTTTATGCACACCAAACTAGTAGTTGTCCTTCCTCTTTTGTTGCAATCCTACACGAACGCTTTATACGTGGTGCCTCAATTAGCACTTGCAGCTCCTCTTTTGCAGAAAGGTGTTTTTCAGCTAATAGATTTCACTGTTCAAACACTGATGTGGGCCAAAAAGGACACGTCCCAGGGCTTGCTGGCTTTCTCAAAGGAAGCCTCTACCCTGTGCAGCTGACAAGCAGCCACCCATCTCATCTTGCCACACTCTGGCCTCGCACACTCACCTCTCAGGGTGCAGCCGGGGCTCCTCAGGAGCCCACTGTGCAAGGCAGCAGTCCTGGAGTCACAGCCTGTGGGCATCGCAAGCTTTCTGTCCCCTGTGGAGTCACTGCGGTACTTTTCCAAGCAGCAGAGGTGGAAGAAGCCTTCAGCCTCCCCAGTACCACGGCCAGGGTCTCATCAGGGCCAGGACAGCATGCAACAGGGCTGCAGGAGCCTGGACATGAGCCCACAGAGCTCACCAGCATCGTGACGGAGGCAATGCGAGAGCTGCAGCAGTGCAGTGCCCTAGCAGCATCAGGAAAGCCTGCCTAACAAGCTAATTACCTTTATATCATGATGTCTCCCTTCACATACTTCTAAATGCTTTAGAGAAGTTTTCACTACCAATATCCCTGTGAGATGGAGGGAAAGAGAGGCACAAGAGCTGCAGGAGCAGCATCAGAGCAGAGGGGAGAGGAGCAGGTAACTCCTCTCACGCCCAAGCAGTGACAAGCCTGCTCACAGATGGTACCAGATGAGTAGCCCTGCTCATTTCTCCTGCAAGGTGATCAAACTGGGCATCGGACCTCCTTCACTCCTCCTGCTCTGCCAACAACCCCCTTCACACCGTTCTGGACCAGAAACTGCTGCCACCCCTCTGGGACTTCACAGGCCAAGGAAGGCTGCTGCCTTGCCCCGCACGGCCTCGCTGCCAGTAGCGAGCGGAGAGCAGAGATGGATGGACAAAAACAGAAAACAGAGATGGAGCCTCCCCTGGCACACAGAAAGGCTCCGCAGGCGGAGGTGCCAGAGCATGGCACAGACAGCAAGAGTCCGGGGCTGTCCTTCTAGCTCTGCGGGACACACCGATGTGTGTTGTTACTGGGAAAGGGGGAAGGATGGTTAATCAGAGGAGCAAGTAAGCGTGATACAGTGGGATAAGCAAGAGTGGGGGCAGCACGAGACAGGGAAGCAGATGTGTGGTGCAGAGGCAGCTAGTGAAGAGGTCAGCTCTGCTCTCCTCCCAGACGGAAGAGAAAGGGTAAAGCTAGAAGCAGGGGCCACGTACCAGAGAGTGTTGGAAAAGGCCCCCCTGGAATAGCAGAAGAGGGAGCACCCGCAGCGGGAGCAGCGCAGCAAGGCAGGCAGCTCCACACGACTTGGAGCAGGGGGGACAACAGGCGGAGGGGAACTTGGCCAGCCTGGCACTCTCCTCCAGGGGAAGGCTAAACAGCCTGTGAAACACCACGGACAGAAGGAAAGCTTGGAGGCTGCCTTACGTGCCAGCCCAACCAGGAGCAGGGGTGGGAGGCTGCAGGCACGCTGAGAGCAGAGAGCATGAGTATGGGAGCAGCACTGCCCCACACCGCAACCAGTCCTTCCCTCGGACCTGCAGAGCCCTTGACCTACCACAAACACTATCAGAACATAGCAGTGGTTTAGGTTTAGGGGGATTTTCAGGAGATGGCCCACGCTGATCTAATAGCCTGTTACTGCCAGCTTAGCGAGCTGAATGGGCTCAGCCAAAGCTCTGACCAAGAGCTGTGCTGGATCAGGCAAGGCAGACTCCCCTCCTCAGCAGCAGCAAGCTGCTAATTCAACTTGGCTGTCTCACAATTCATCCTTCAGGCCTGATTCTACTGGATATAAGATACTCCCTGCCTACAAGAAAAGCTACTCACTTGCTTTAAAGAGGGGGATAAGGAGAATCGGGGTGTCTCTGCTATAAAGGCACCCACATTTGTTAGGATGGACATGTAGCAATTGAAAAAAAAACAACCCACAACCCCAAACCAGGATCATTCTCAACAGCTTCTCTTCCAAACCAAACATCTCTGTGGTCCCCAGTCTGTGCAGCGGAGGCCCAGGCATGGATGCACTCCTCAGACCAGGCAGAGAAAGCCTTCTCTGTATGTCAAAATGGGACTGCAACTCCCTTTCCATCTGGTCCCAAAGAGCTGGAGGCTTCCCCCAGAAGGAAAGCAGGGAAAGAGCAGTGTTCACAGGAGCGTCTTACGCCACTCAGGGCAAAAAATGTGGCCATCAGAGCGGTGTTTGAGACTGAAACCCGATAGATTGAGCCAGATACTTCACAGTGGGAATGGAAGGCACTAGCATGCACTCCTGAGACACTCACCTGGAGCCAGGGTACAGCTAAACCTCAGCTGTCTTTCCCAAACCAGGGGTGAGCCATTTGCAGCTGCAGCTGTGCATTCACAAGCACCAAACCCAAAAGCTCGCCTTGAACACTTGCAGTTGCTAGCAGTGGCAGCAGTTCCTCTGCCTGCACCCCTGCCAGTGCTTTGAGCCTCTGCCTGCTGCATCCCCAGACTTCCCGCACCCATGCACGTCGCAGCTGCTGCCCACAGACAGCAGTGCCACCAGCAAACCTGGACACACTCTTTCCCAGCCTTCCCGACCCTTGGACAGGGAAGGAGCTGTATTGACCACCTAAGAACGTCCCCTTCAAGCCAGATTTTCTCTCTTACTGATTTAAATGATCACTCAGTTTCAGAGTTAACACTCGGGCTACCTCACTTCAGACCAGGAGTGAACTGTATGGGTTGCCTTCAGCCCAGAGACTATCTTGCACCAATTTAAAATATTAAATTTCAGTGTTAACAACCAGCATCCCGCTGTTATGTGAAGATCTTCTCTGGGCCCTAAGACACAGAAGGCAGCCTGCCTGTGCCAAGCAACGCCCCAGACCCACGGGGGAGGCAGGAAGGGGTCCCCCTCCAAGTGAAGCCAGGAACAAGCCCAGTTCAGCAAGCACTCACCTCCCGGCAGAAGGTCACGATGTTTTCCCACAGGGCTTTGGCCTCTCCCTCATCTGTCTGCCGCCTCTTCTCCACGTGCATGCTCTCCCGTCTCTTCAGGGGCTTGAGGCCCTTGCGCTGGGCCACGTACTGCTGTGGGGTATGGCAGGCAACGCAGTGCTTGGCCTTGAGCTCGTTGAGTAAGGTGCAAGCAGGACAAGCCCACTGGCCTGGCCTCTCCTGGCTGGTGGGTAGCTGGGATGGGAAGAGGCGGGCGACCTTGCGGGCGGACGGGGCCCTGCCACCACAGGAGGAGCAGCCGCCCTTGTCGCAAGCCCCGCAGTCGGGGCAGCGAGGGGACGGCTCGCCCTGTGTCCCATGCTCCTGGAAGCCGTGCAGCTTGGAGGAGCCGCAGGCTTTGCACTTCTGGGCCAGGGTGGGGTTCTTCAGGGTGCACTTGGAACAGGACCAGGTGGTGAAGTCAGGGCTGGAGGGGCTGCACGGGGTAAATCTCACCGAGTCTCCCACCAGATTGATGGTGTCACTGCCTTTCTGGGCACTGCAAGCCTCGCATTTGCCAGCCCCAGCCGAGTTAAGCAGGGAGCAGGAGCTGCACTTCCAGTGGGATGGACTGACCTCCATCTCCTCCTCCAGCACGCTCAGCCGCTTGTTGGACAGCAGCTCCTGGAAGCGGGCAGCCGGGGCAGCCCTGGCCTGACCCTGTGGAGAGCCCTTCTGCCCTGCTGCACTCTGAGCCGCAGGCTGGGAGGCTTCAGGGCCCGGCATCTGCAGCTGGGGGGGCACCTCCCGGCGGCTTCGGGGCACAGGGTTGTTTTGGAGCCCCGGGGAGAAGGGACTGAAGGCTGGTAGCTTCTGGGCCTCTTGTTCCATAGCCACTGGGCCCTGGGTGGCCACGGTGTCACCATCAGAGATGTCTGCGGAGACTAAAGGCTGTGGGGTAGAGGGGGCCATGTGAAATCCGGCAGGGGTGATGACTTCAGGGACGACCAGCGCCTCTGGTGGGATCTTGGGCAGGGAGAGCTTGCGTGGGCCGCCGCAAGCAGAGCAGGAATTGGCCATCGGCGTGTTGTGCAGTGTGCAGCGCTGGCAAGCCCAGCCACTCTCCAGCTCTGCTTCATCGGGGCTCTTCCCCTCCGAGTCCTCACTGCTGCTTTCTGCCTTGGCAGCCTCCTCCTTGGACGTGCCCTTGGGCTCCGCAAGCACAGTGGGCTTAGGCAAGATGCCGTTGATGACGGGCAAGGGGGAGCTGCTGGGCCCTGGCTCTGGGGTGAAGCCACAAACCTCACAGGTTTCCTTGCCCAGAAAGTTCCTGAAGGTGCAGCGGGCACAAGCCCATTTCTGTTCCTCCACGCTGAGCCGCAGGATGTGGTTGAGGTCGGGCTTCTGGCGGGGGGCTTCGCATATGGAGCACTGCCGCTGGCCGACAGGGTTCAGAAAGGTGCAGCGGGTGCAGGACCACTCGCGGACGGCAGCCATGGAGCCAGGAGAGTGGGAGTGGCTGCAAGAAAAAAAGACAATAGCGTGAGGGCAAGGCCACCTGGTGCACGGGGGTGCCATGTGTTTCCCTGAGCTGGCATGGTCAGGACCTTGCTTCCAGGAAGGGCACAACCATCAATCCAGTCATTTCTCTGCAGACACTTGTTCCTCTGGCACTGACAATTTCTCCAAGAGCATGGCAATGCACTGGCTTCCACGCAAAACACTTTGGAAAGGGCACAAGAAACAGCCCCACAACGCTACCAACCCCGCTCTCACAGTAGGGATGCACGCCGGTGAGCAAGCACACCGCCTCGGTGCCCAACCTTGACAATTCTGTATGTCTGCAACTTGTTTGTACTCTCTGGAGGAGACCTCTGCCTTCCGGCTGCCTCTAGGGTCAATTCTTTCCTCCTTTGTCATCACTTGAGCCCACCTCTATTTCACTTTCTGTTTCTGTCTCTCTCCTCTCCTTTTGGCTCACCACCAGGGCTACACCACAGCTGTGTTATCCCACACCAGACACCAGCCAAGCAAAGAAAAGCAGGTTGTGGTGTGTGGTGGTGCTTTTACCTGGCTATAGGCTTCGGGGCCAGAAGCCTGGCCCGGCCAGCCTGTGAGCAGCAGCTCCGGCAGAAACAGGTCGTGATGCAAAGCCATCAGGACAGCTCCCAGCATGTTCTGAGCTCAGGAGAGGGGAACACAGCGTCCCAGCTCCAGCTCCTGTCCCTCTTACCTGGGAAGCAGAGAGGCCACAGAGCCCTGCCGTCAGCACCAGCCCTCGGCTTCAACCTCCAGTGTTGCCCAGGAATGCCTGAAACCCTGATGGGGGAAACAGGTCCAACGCACGCCAGAGCCACCTTGTTCAAGGGCAGAAAGTCGTAATGATGTTTTCTAGGCAGGTTCAACTTTCAGAAAGCGAAATGGAGCAGCACCACCAGCTCCACAGGTCACGACAACCTCTGGGCTCGCACAGGGAGCAGCTCTCCCTCACTGCAGCCCTCCTGGTGCTTTCAGGAAGGTGATGCTGTGCTTGCACGCATGCTGACAAACAGCAGAAGGAATCCCAGCCCTGCACGGTGCTCTTTGTCCCCTGCTCGGGGTCATTTCCTGGAGCTTCGAGCGAAGGTGGGGCTGAAACAGAGCTTTCTGCTTCCTTCTCCTTCACACAAGGACAAAACAGTTCTCCTTCAGGTAAACGTGCAGCACGAGCCCAGAGCCCTCCCCCTGCACCCTCCTGTTCCCAGATAATGCGGCCAAGTCTGAAGCCCCAACCTTGAACCCAAGCTCCAGGCCAGCTGCACTTCTCTCTGCCTGAACTGGTCCCCTTCCAAACCCTTCCACTCTGCCCTGCTTGCCCAAGACCAGGCAGGGCCAACTCTGCAGGTGAAGCCTCTGCGCCCGTCCCATGCCCTCAGCACTTCTTGGGAACAGCAAATTCCGGACGCTGCAGACCAAGGAACATGGCAGGCTAAATCATGGGAGTTGCACCTCAGTGGGCTCACCACTGGCTCCCTCTCTAGAGTCTCCTCAACAACCAGGTTCAACCACAACACCAGCTGGGACAGAGAAGGGAAGGAAGACATTTTATGCCATAGAGGGCAGGTGCAGAAAGCTATGAGACAGTGGTGCAGTCCACAGAGGGAACCGGGTCCTGGCTGGTCTCCAGAATCCCAAGCAGCAGCACCTGCACAACCAGCTTCCCAAGGCAGCCGAGCAGACTGCATTGCAGCAGCAGGGTCTTGAGGAGACAGAAGATGCAGCAAGAACCACCCTGGGGAGAAGAAGAGTGACCCTCCGTTTGGCTGGGTACGTGAGAAACTCTCCTGGGAATACTCCAGCAGCAGCAGCAATCCAACATTTCCAGACCATGCTCCACAGCCACTGGAAGCAGCAGCTCACCCCCACAAAGGGATCAGATACAACCTTCAACTCCCTTCTTCAATCAAATGTTTCTCTAAATAAAGCCTGAACTCAAGAAATCCATTTTATTGCAAGAGAGAGCTTGAAAATTCATTCTGGTTCATATACCATGCCTTTATGGTTTGAACTTTACAAGGTATTTATTTACTGGAGTTATTTAAGGAATCTTTCTCAGCTAAGAGAAATATAAACATTGATTTTTCTGCCTGAAGTCCTACAGCTGTGAGCCACTGTACAGTCCTCTCCCCTGCGGCAGCACCAGGTCCACAGCCGTCTGAAAGGGAGATCATTCCTCAAACAGAGAAAGGCAAGGAGCTGCGTGCCCGGCTCCATTAGAGGCAGGGAAGCAAATGGGGCCATGAAGGGCACCGTGATCCTGTCACATCCATTTGTCTTACTGGATGAGGTTCATCAAACCACAGGCATCAGCAGAAGGGAAGCAAAGGCTGTCAGCAACCTGTGCCATCCACATCCGTCCTGCAGCGTCCCATGCTGTTACCCACCGTACACTGTGCTGGAGAGCACTGGCTCCAAAAAAATCCACCCCCAAATGCAGATGCCACACTGCTTACTGCAGATTCAGGACCCTCCAGCCACCAGTCTTCCTGCTGCACACATCACTCTCACACCCATGGTCCCATCCAGCAGGCAAAGGCTTCTAGCCATGCAACCACACAAAAAGAAATCACCTTGCCCTTTCCCAAACCGAACAGACAGAAGTACCACATGAGGGGATAGTGGGGTGAGCCCCATCACCAGACCTGCTTGATGCTGCATCAGTGATGAGCTGTGGGCTCAGGGAAGGCAGCACCATTTCACTGGGCCAGGCAGGAGATCCAGGCTCCAGGAAGCAAGAGAGGAGAAGGAAGGCAGGACACCGCAGTGCTCTACTCCAAGCTCTGATACCGACCCTGGGGAGGTGATGCTCCCTGGTGGCAATGTCCCCCTCCTGGTCCCTGCGTCTCCCCCATGCCAGAGTCGGCTCCCAACACCGTCTGTTTGAGGGACACCATCCTGCCTGCTGCTGGGATTTTCACCTACTTAACTTTCTCCACTGACAGGCTCTCAGGAGAACCAAAAAGCCTCCCAGAACGGTCATCAGCTCTTCCCTCACAGGTCTGTGGCTCCCCTTGCTGTGGCAGGGCCACCAGCATGGCAAGCTCTGGCAGGAGACTTCCCTGCCTGGTTCTCCCCGGGACAGCCGTCGTACCATGTCGTGGTGCCCAGCAGCCACACAACTTCCCCTGCAAGTTAGTGGGAGACACGGAAATGGGAGAGGACACGGTACACACATCTTTGGCTGTCCCACACACGCCACTGGCTCCCCAGCCTTGACAACTGGCAGCGCAGCAGACTGCTCCCACCAGACTCCTGCTGAGGACTGATGGACAATTCACGTCCCTGCCCGGAGCACCAGACTTAATTTAAGGGTCCAAAGATCACCGAGGGCACAAGGCTGGAACCTGTCTCTGCATGGTTCAAACGCTACCAGCACATGGTGGATCATAGCAGCAGCCTCTGCCCCACAGCAACACGTACCTCTCAAAAATGAACCGGCTGAAGGAAAAGCCCAACCACAGCCTGTCCAAGCTTTATACTTCTCCCTACAAAGCCTCACTGGCTCCTTTCCCGGCAGGCAACAAGCCTGTGTAAGGAAATACAGTTGTCTCCACCACCTATTCACCAGGCCATCTGCTGTATGATAACACACATGCTCTCCAGCCCCAAAAAACGCAACTGAGATAAACATCGCCTGCCGCCTTCCCAGACGCCTGCGCAGGAGAGGAGCTCCTCTCAAAACCAGCTGCTCCACAGTGACCTGGCAAAGTCACCCACCCACAGAAGGGCTTTTCTTGGGAAAGGGACACTTTACAGGGATCATGATGACGCAAGCTCTCAGCAGCCCAGCAGGCTGGCAGCAGGGTTCTGCTACAGGCTCTCTTTGGGTACACAGAGCAAGGGACGGGCAACAGCCGTACAGCCCCTGCCTCCAGCAGCACAGCCCGGGCTGGCCATGCTTCCCCCTGCAGCAGCTCTAGCCAACCAAGACAGGGTGCACATCAGCTGGCAGGAGACACCACGTTGGCAGGACTGCCAAGTCCCTTGGCAATCACAACGGCGTAATTAGAATACTTTAAAAAGAATATAGAAGGTACTGAACCAAGTAGGCAGCTTTCAGCATGCTGATCAGGTCCCAGGGAAGCTCACTGCTCGCCCTGCCTTGCAAAGTGAGGAGTGCCAAAGGCAGCCCGCTGCCGAGGTGACAGCCTCTGGAGAGGGATGCTAGCTGGTATGCCCAGGCAGCCTTCGCAGGCAAGATCCAGCAGCAGAGCTGCCTGAAAGGCCGTCGCTGTTTCCCTCTGGACACCGTTTCAGAGTGCCTGGAGGTGGCAGGAGAAGGCTGTCACTAGAAAGGAAAGGGGAGTCACTGAAGGGATATCACTGGCCCTTTGCTTCCTTCCGGTGTGCAGGAACTTTTAACCAAAGCAGGGCAGAATTGTTAGGACAAGATGGGGAAGGGATGAAGGTGGCACCAGCTGGTCACCTTCCAAACCCACTGCAGGACAGTGATATCCCCCTCCTCGGGCTCTGCTGAGCATGCTTGTCCCGTTGCTACAGAGCCCTAGCTCCTACACAGCTGTCAAAAAAACCTGGGGTCTCCACCACCTTTGGGTGTCATCTGGGACCAAAGGCTTTTCTGGAGCCTCACCAGAGCTGGGCAAGACAACAAGGAACAGGGCAGGATGAGAGACTGGTAAGTGCCCAAAACCCGGCAGTTTGTGTCTTTCCTCCTGGCAGGAGCTGGTCGTGTGCCAAGCCTGTGTGATGTGCCGCCGAGCTCCAGGGCAAAAGATGGCAACCAGCCCTGGACAGAAGCATCTTGGACTGCCAGAGCGAACGGCTTGAGGTGACCTGGGCACCGGAGCGAGAGATCCCAGGGCTCCTCTGCAGAGCCCACACTGGCACCAGCATTACATGAGCTTTTGTCAGTTGCACACAGCAACAGAATCAGGCTGTTTCTCTAAATTAAACTGCTCCAGAACAGCTAAAGCCTGAAAACTTATTGCTTCAGTTCTCTCCTGCAGTAAATAAATAAATAAAAATCAATTGTTCTAGTCAGCAACGTACAAATCCCCAAGTCCTCCGAAAATAAACACATTGTAGCAAAATCCTCATTTGATAAATACAAGAACAAGCAATAGAACTTTGTGAAAGAAAAACAAAAAACACAAAAAACCCGAACAAAATCCTGCCTCAACTGTCTGTAAGCTGCAAATCACTTCCCCTCCTCCCCATCCAGCTGTTTCCTATTTAACTCCTTCTTTCCATGGCACTGAGTGCTCTGACCTAAGAGAGGAGTGCTGAGCCATCTCCCGTGTGGACCTACCACATCTCCAGAGCCAGCCAGAGCAGAAGATATCTGTGCCTGTGCAAGAAGCAGGTGCAGGAGGTCAGGAACCACGCAGCATCGCTCTAGCAGCTGAACTCTTAGAAGGGCACGTGGGCTGGGATCATGGCCTGCACATTATGAAGCCGGGGCGAGGAGATGCTGTTGGCTGAGCTGACTCACTCTTGCAGAGCCAGGCAAGGGCTGGGAGGCTGGACCAGGGGAAGGTTGCAGCAGATATACTGGCAGAGCAACACAGGAACGTTACAAATGGGACTTTCCACTTTCTACAAATTTCTATAGGAGCATCAGTGGAGAAAAACAGTCTCTGATTCACACTTCTCAACCCCCAAGGCTACAGAAGTAAGTGTCACCAGCTGTGTGCTAGCATCATACAAGCAGGGCAAGTTGCATAAGTATTTCCAAATCCTGCCTCTCCCACTCCTCCAGAGGGAGACAAGAAAATAAAACAGGCTTCAATACCAGTGACCTTCACCCAGTCTCAGAGGGGCTCGGGCAAAAACAAAGCACCAGAAGGTTCTGTCCCTTTGCCCTCTTCTCCCACTTTGCACCAGTACAGATCTGCTAAGCCTGGGCAGACAGAGCAAAGAACCGCCCCCCCGATGTCCACCCATGGTCTCTTGGAGGATCATAACAAAGCAAGTCAGTCAGGCGGTCCCAGGCAGGCCTGCTGCAATGGCATACACGTGCCCACGAAACAGGCCCCCCACTGGACCCCTCTGTGAGCAAAAGCAGCACCCCACTTCCACAAGAGCAAGCAGGGAGGATCCCAGGGTAACTCTGTGGGAAGGGACCTCGGGGGTCTCCAGACCAAACTCCTGCTCCAAGCTGCATCTCTTAGGTCACAGCAGGTTGTTCAGGTTTATAGTCTGGTCTTGAAAACCTCCAAGCACACAGACTACATAACCTCTCTGGGCAGTGAACTCTGCTGACTGTCCGTCCTTGGGGCAAAAATGTCTGATCTTCTCCTTGTCTCACCCGACACTTCTTGTTTTCTGTCCTCCCACCACACGCTGCCTGGCTCCATCTTCTGGATGATGCCCCTGTGGGTATTGGCAGACCTACTCGAGAGCCTTCTCCAGCCTGAACGAGCTCAGCTCCCTCACCCTCTCCTTGCAGGACACATGCTCCAGCACCATGACCATCTTTCTGCCCCTCCAGCGGAGACTATTGCTACTAGTAGTCTCACAACTACACCTTTCTGGGTTGTGCTCCCACTCCCCTTGCACAGCACTGGGGAAACGTTTGGTACCGTAGGGGTCTGAGCAACCCTGCCGAACAGGGCTGGTGGCTCACACCCTCCCCAGGGGAGCTGCGAAAGCGCTATGGGAGCCCTGGTTGAAAAGCTGCTACAAAACACAGCTTCACCCTAGCAGGAACCTGCTAACTTCAAAAGCACCAACAGTTCAGCCTTCTGAAGACTACAAAGAGACCAAACTGATTTAAGAAACTCTCGCTAGAATAGCTTGGCTTTATCACCACATCTGCCACCTCATGCTGTACCAGGCACCACCAGTGCAAGTGGCTGTCCAGCCCAGGACAGAGATCGGCATCCCAGCAGACCTGGTCTATAACATGCAGGACCTGCAGCCCCCTGTATGACACAGCACTGGGATCTAATCACCCCGAGATCAGAGGAGGAAAGAAAAAACAACTCCAAAAAGGACACCACCTTCTTCATGCAACCTCTGTTTCACACCAGGCAATTCCTTCAGCCAGGACTGGAGCTGGGGTCTGGCACTGAGCCCCCTGCTGCATGGCACTTTTTGGTCCTTCAGGATGGTGGAAGGGAACCACAATGGCTACGAACTACACAAATTCCTCCTTTTATTGAAGCAGGTAATAAAATAAAGACGTCTTGATCATGAAATATTAATTTTTGAGTGCTCCAGAGCTGTATCACATATTTATATCAGCTCTTACTCTTTAGAGTCAGTCCAGGACAAACTGTCAACTGGTTCTGAGAAACACAGCTTAGGGGAAGAAAAAACAGCCGAGGGACCAGCCCGCTCCATGTCTGCTTCCATGCCAAACTCACTTCTGGCCAGGACAACCCTTCTTTCTGGAGGTTACCTCCTCCCAGCACAGCGTGCATGCTCCAAACCATTCATTCACTGGGGCAGGACAATTACATTTATGCAGAAAATAACATTTTCCACTGGTAATAACTTGTAATGAATTGAAGCACGACAACTGCATTTGTTCTGTTTAATAAAGCAATGGAGGCAGAGGAAAATCACTCATCCAGGGGAGGGGGGGGAAGTCTAATTCTGCAGCAGGAGACTACGTAAGGGTGATGGTGAACGGGACCATTAAAGACCCATCGACACCCGATAACCCTCCCCCAGAAGCTGCCAAAAGGCTCAGATAGACACTACAAGCCTTCCAAGCTGAAGACGCACTCCAGTTCCTGGGAATTTCTTGATCCCATTGCACCACAACTCAAGAGGGTTCTTGCACAGTTTCCACTTTTCCCAAACTGGACACAGCATACCAGCCAGGGAGAGAAGAGGCTGTGAGTTCTAATGAGAAGATCCTAGGGGAAAACTGAACTCTGCTAATGAGAAATCTGAGAGAAAACACACTGGCCCCAGAAGTATGGGGTTCATTTTGCAGTATGTTTTTCCTCAGAGCCAACAAAACCACAGAACATGCTGGAAAACTGCAGCTTTCCCTACAATTTACTTTGTTGTCACCTCCCCAAAAAGAGGGCTTGCCTGTCTTAAGACAGACAGATGTTAAGGGTGGGAGGAGACATTTTGACGTAGGATAGGGAAGAAAAGACTTCCAAGGCAATGCTCTGTAACTACAACAGCCTGCAAAGTATGCAAGTGGGACAAAGAGCATGCTCCTCTACCCTTTGCCAGCCATGAACAGGCCCAGAGGAGCTTGTCAAGAGTGAGGTGGGAAACGGGAGGAAGGCAGTGGCACAGCTGGGACAGGAGCAGATGAAAGCTCCTGTAACATGCACCAAAGTCTGGCTCTGATGAAGGAAGTAAGCAGAGGAGACTGTCACCACTTGGAGAATTCTCTTCACGGCTGAAATCCCTGGCTGGCTTTAGCCCAGGAAAAAGCAGAGAAGGTGCAGAGTCTTTTTGAAGGGATATGCCCATCTGAAGATGTGGTCACCGGACTTGCAAGCCCAATGCTGCTGCAAGAATGCAAAGTGACACACGTCTGGAAGGAGCATTCTTCACACTGGCTTTTCTCCAAGGCTAAGGATATACAGGCAGCATTATTCTAAACTGATGGACTGGAGACAAGACTTTTATCATTCCTCATGCAAAATCCTCAAAGCATATTCAGAATTTGGAAGGCTTGCCTTGTGAGAAAAACAGGACGTGCATCATTAGCCTTTAATATACTTTAATAATATACCTTAATTGCTTCAGTGTTGTAAGATACTAGCTTTCAGAAGAAAACCAGTTTGGCTAGCAGAGCACTGTGCAGTACAGGCACGCTGAGACAAGACCATTCTCAAAGGCTCTTTTGCTAATGAACAGGTTACCCAAACCTCTGCCAGGGCAACAAGAAGAATCCCTGGGGATATGAAAGGAAGAGGCAGACCCAGTATTTCAAGGAGGCCAGTGAAGTCCTAGTTCTAGCATTACTCAAATATTGTGCGGTTTCACAAGCTCTGGATGCACAAAGTTTTGATGAGGGACCAGAGGTATCACCCTATAGAACCACCTCCTGCACCTGTCCAGGGTTATTGGGATGCAGGGCCCAGACAAGATGGCCAACAGTAACGTGACCTCTTCAAAACTCAGGCTAGAAGTACAGGAAATGTGCTACACCGGCACTCAGTCACCCAGGATCCTCATGGGACAGGCTTTGCCTCAGCAAGGCTGGCAGGAGAACAGACCACAAAGGTCTCACTGGAGCCCCAGCCCTGGGGACAGCTACCAGCACAGCCTCAGCTTCTCTCAAGCTACGCTGTTTCTCATTAAGATAAATTCCAGCCTGTTGTTATAATTAATAACCTCATCTTGCCTCCCTGCATGCAAGCATGGGATATTTCTGCAGTTGCAATCACAGTTCAAAGAAACCTATTTAGCACAGCCCTACTGCTGCCATCATTCCTGCGCTCAACTACTTTATTTACCTTCCCTGTTCCTAGTTTCCCTGGTCTTTTGGGTATCTGGGGAAATTAAGAGCAAACAATACCAATCTCCAATTACACCCAAGTATTATACTGGGTGAGGAAAATTTGTGTCATTAACTCAGGCCAGCACCATACTATGTATATGCTTAAACAGGTTCGATAATGTCTTAATACTTTGATTTGGCTCAAGGTGGTAATGAACTGAGTGGCCTCAATCCATATCTCGCCTTACTTTGACTACACAACACTGACTTTGACTAAAATACAGTGGATATTTGAACCCATTTAAGAGCAAATACACAAAGGAGGTACACCAGTTTTGCAAGTTTCTGTCACAGTTGCGTGAAATTGGTGTAATCTGGGTGTAAAAAGCACCAAGGATCTCTGCAGGTACCCTGGTTCTGCTGAAACATTTGGGAGCGCCTCAGCATGCCTGCAGCTCCCTCAAAAGCTGCTGTTTCAGGGGAAAAATCCCACCATCCTCCAACAAATACAACATAAGCATTCAAGAATTTAATTTTTTTTGTTAAAAGCCAACAGACCAGAAAAGGCTTGAACCCTGAAAGACTGACGGACCCAAGTTACGTTGGATACTTGTAGCTTCAGCGTCTGACACGCTTGGAGCAAGAAAGCACTTACAGAACAGTAGTTCTGTTCTTCAGAGCGCCTGACAAAAATTGGTTTAACTACCTTGTATGGTTTTTTGATAATTACACTCCATCTGAATAGCGTTTCCCACTTTCCCAGAAAGTTTCCCAATAAAGTTGTCCAGCAAAATTAATGAGTACCTAAAACTGAGGAAGATTCAGACTCCATTGAAATCAATGCCACAGACCAGGATGACAGATCTCACAGATCTCCTGCTGAATAAAACCTGTTTGCAAGATGGCTCGTACAGGAATGCTCAAAACCCCCCAAGACTTTCACACCCAGCCATCAGAGGCCTCTGCACTGAAAAACTCAAAGACAATGAGATCCGCAACCCAAACAGGGTAAGAGTCTTGCCAACGTTACATGGAAACACAAGGATTATGAGAGGTGCCGGAACTCAGCTTTTGGCCCTTCAGACTCACACTTTAAGCAATGCCAGGGGAAAGTTTTTCTGGAAGCAGCAAAAGGGAATTTGGGAATTATATTTTCTTGAGAGGTTTTCATGAGAACGACCCGCTGCCAACCCAAGCCCCACAGCGATCTCCAGCCAGCATCCAGCGGGTGGCAATGCCCACAAACACCAAACAAACCTCCTGGACGTTTCACTCTCCATGCTGAGATGACAGGACAAAACCCCAACCTCAACCACCAAGGAAAAGGGCTGATCCCACACCCCGGCAGTCAGGGACAAGCGCCAGGGTTGTTCCTCACTGCGCGAGGCACTCGCTGCATACACACGCCGGTGGGTGCCCCGGAGCCCCGCTCGCCTGCGGATGCTGAGAACAGGTTTAGTACAAACGTCCAGTGCGGTTTCACTTCAACGGCCCCAGCAGGAGGGAGCTGGCAATTATTCAGACATTGAAAAGCCTGAATGCTTCTGTGGAAAAGAATGAAACATTTCAAACTCTGAAAACATCCCCATGGTTAGGGAAAACGACTTGGAAGGAAGGGCAGGGGCTCCAAAACTTAGGCAATCATTCCCTGCCAGGCCCATAAACCTTCCCTGCCTTGAGGCAGCTCAGAAAACTCCTCAAAAGCCTATAAAGGGTCAGTCTTGGCAGACACCTTCCCTCGTCAGTATTACAGGTGAAGTGAGGAAAGGTGAATCAGGGTGCGGGACGAGAGGTTCAGCTGCCAGGCAGCGAGGCAGGCTGTAGTCAACAGCCAAACAGCTTCAGATCTGGCAGAAGTGATGCCTGCTGACCTGGCTGCAGCGTTCAGCCTCCAGTCTCAGCACAAAAAACTCTGGCCCTTTGGACACAGCAGGAGAAGAGATTATTACAGAGCGAACACAGCCCTGGCAACATCAGCACATCAAGGACTGATGGGGTACCATCGATCCGACCACATACCCAGCACCAAATCCTCTGGGATGAGCTGTAGCACAACCCCTCCATGAAGCAAAGTCCTTTAAACCTCAAGGTGTGCCAGGAAGAGGATGGGAGATATCAGGAGCACCTTATGGCCTCCTGTGCCTGCAGGAGCCCAGGGACAAACACACCTGGAGCAATAAGAAACCAAATCAGACCCCAGAGGCAGCCTCTCCTCTTGTAGTCAGGAGCCTCCCTGCTGATCTGGACAAACTGGTGAGCAGTTTAACCCTGAGTGTGTGAGCGCAACACATCACGCGGTGCCACTCCCATCAGGCGTGCAGACTTCCAAGCCTCCACTGAAGTTTGCCTAGCACAAGATGTATAGAAAATCAGGGCACATCAAGAACAACAGCGAGAGGATTTATGACCAATATGCCAGATCCAGGAGGACTGGCAAGATGCTGGGGAGAAACAGCTGGGAAGATTATATTCTTTACTACTACTATTACACCAATTCATTTCAAATCATGGCAGGTTTTAATTTAAAACGCCAACAGAAATCGTGCTCTTTGAAAAGGGCACAGAAGTCGGTAATAGCAACGAACCAGAAGATCGCAGGGAAGAGCAGCACAGGGTTAATGCCTCCCTCTGAGCATTAACGGTAGCCAATAAACACAGCCAGGGAGGCCACGAACAGCCCCTTCACTGCCCCTTCACCGAGTCTTTTGCCGAGAGCAGAAGCAGCCCAAGATTTTGCTGTCTTCAATGCATTACTAAGACCTAAATGAGGCTGACATACCAAGGACAGATGTCCTTTTTTGCTCCACCAAGAAGGTGGGCCACTCCCTCAGATCCAGCATCAAGGGGGTCTTCTTCCAAGTGACCTCCCCCTGTTACTGCCTCTTAATCGTCCCCATTGCAGAACTGCTGGGCTGGCTCTACCACCGACCCTCCTCACCAGGTCCGGGGGGCATGTCTGCTACCCACACCTGGAGAGTGGCCACAGGACCATCTGCCTACCCACATGGCGCCTGCCTAGAGACAATGGGATGGGGACAGCTTCATATCAATGATCATCTGTGATGCCTGTGTCAGGAAAAGTGGGAGGGATATCCAAGAAGAGCTCAAAGTGGAAGGATTTCAGATGAAATGTGGGAGGGAATGGATTAGAGCACATCTCTTAAGATGTCTGATATCTAGAAAGCATGGCATGGGACAGGATTGAGGATCTGCGGGTGATGCTATGTGAGCAACTCCACACCCCCACCTCACTCACACAGCCAGCGCCACCTGCTCAGCTCCAAAACACCACCCTGTACTTTCAGAGAATAAATTAAATCCCTTCTTCCCAGGATGAAAAGGAAATTCAAAGCTATTTGCTGCCTTTGAGGCCTGAAAGGCAAAATAATGCTGTTGGAGAACACCATGCAAGTGTGGAGAGGGCTGGCTGCCCACTCGCATGGCCCTGCAGGGGTTGTGGGGCACTGAGAGCTATCACAACGCAGGCACAACCGGGGGGAAGGAGGTGGGAGGACCCTGCCGAGCCCCTCTCTACTTTTGTCTCACCAGTTCTCAACCCTGCACATAATCAGCTGCGTGGGGCAGACTGCTATTTGCTTGAGAAACAACCATCTTTTTCCCTAAATTCCCCCTGAAAAAATAAATCAAGACATAGCTCCAAGGTGGAATTAAGACAAAAACCAACAGCGATCAAGAGCTCTGTACAATTTGGGGTACAGGGAGTGCGAAAGACTCGTGTTTTCTTGAGGACTGAGACTAAGGAGAATGGGGCTGCAGCCTGGCAGGGGTGAGAAGCAGAGCCCCCAGCCTCCTCCTCTCCCGGGGCTTTAACTTGGCCATCATCCCAGCTCCTGGCGGAGCTGCTGCAGAGCACCCTTCCTGCAAATGAGGAAATTTCCTGGGGCCCAAGGCCACGCTGCCACACTGTCCCATGCCAGACCACGCAGCGCCCTTCCCACCGCTGCCAGCCACACTCGGGGCACGGTAAGCGGGACCGCACAGCTCCTGGCGAGACGGAAGGCAGCAGGGCACTGTGGTCCATCGCCAGCGGCTGTCAGGCTCTCTTCAGGATGATTAACAGGCCTTAATGAAAAGCTAAGCCAGTCCTGTGCCTCAGGAAAGCAGCTCACGCTTAATAACCAAGCCAACAAGCTTTGCACTGATCTGAAGAAAGAAAGGAAGATTGCCAAGGGACAGAGGAAGAGAGAGGAACTCTGGCAACTCCCGGCATCCCTGGAGTTCAGCCTGTGGTCAGATCAGGGCACGGTAATCAAGCCACCACAGCTACACTATTAATGTCACCTGGCAGCAAGGGGAAAGGCAAGGATGGAGGTTCCTCCCAGAGCCAATGCCACCAACTAGCTAGCCCTGCTATCTCTCTGCATGCTTGAGCAGCTCCTTTGGCAACAGGAGATCAGAAGACAGAGGGCAAACCTGAATGTCCTCTCTTCCGCCTCAGGTACCACATCTGCAACCCCTCCAACGAACACTGATCCCAGAGGAGGATCTCAATGCACAGAGCAGAAGCCCAGGGCAATGTCCCAGATGAACCGGGCATTCGAATTTGCACACACATGCACACACTCTTTCCACTGAGTCCATGGCTCCACAGGCAACTTTCAAGCACACTCACATTCATTGTCAGGTGCTGGAAAAAAACATGCACAAAGGCTTAGTGCAGCCTGCTGCACTGCAGCCACGTCCCTCCATGCTTTACTGACCTGGGGTGAAGCAGGGCCAAGGGCTTGCTTGGTCAGCTTGGCCAGTCCATGGTCCAGCATGGAGAGCAGAGGCTTCGGACAGCAAACTCCACCAATCTCACAGATGGCTCCAGCCTTCCCTGCTCCTAGATCATCCGCACCTTCTCCAGCTCTGTTCCCCTTCCTAGGTTATGCCAGGTCAAGCACATGAATGCAACACTGCACAAAATTTGCTGCTGCATCAGCTGTGGTTTTGGAAGCCTGTTGCCATGCTGCAGCCAGCAGGCTCTGCTCTCCTTGCAGGCTCAGGGGGAGGAAGAACAAGCAGGGAGAAGCCGCCTCAGGTGCTGTTCAGACTCAGGGCAAATGAACCAGCATCTCCTCCACGCCACAGGAGGAAGCAATTTATTCTGACAAACAGTGAAAGCCTGCAGCGGGGTTGGCCCTTTCTGTCAAAGCTGGTGTACCATACAGAGGCTTACGTGCTGGAGCAGGGAGGGGAGGGTACTGGCAGTCAAGTGATATACGCATCACTCACGGAGAGAGATGATCAGCAACTCAGAAGAACCAGGCTGCAAAAGATAACTGCCTACCCACCAGGGATCCCAGTGTAGGCAAGCACTGTGCCTGCTAGCCAGCCATCACTGCTTGTCCTCCACACCTGGGGCTGCCAGCAAGCAGCAGGAGCTCAGCACAGCCCTTGGACACACACCACAGCACCTCTCAGTGCACCCCTCTCTAGAGGGTTCATGTCGCAAGTCTTCAGCCTTGAAAGGGGTTGAACGCTTGGGCACAAGTACCTCTGGGATCAGACACAGTGTTAAGGAGCACCCAGCAATGTGGCACAGGTGGGATGTTCATATTTGCATCTTGAGCTTGTAAGTGAAGTTCAAGTTGGCCGTGGAGAGCTCACAGGCAGGGAGGCCAGGAAATATAAGCTCTTAACTTGTAGAGAACCTGTAACACGAAGGATCTGAGATGCCAGGTATCTGCATAAGCCAAGAGAGAACAGGCAGCAGCACAGAAACTCCCTCTTGAAGCAAAGTAATTCCAGTGTCCATTTGGTCTCCAGCAAATGCACAGATATGGCTGTATCCTCTTTAACTTGCAACACCTGCCTGGCTGCCAGATCCCTTCCTTCCACAAAGCAACTGGAGAGGTTCTGGACAGAACTGGGAATGACTTCCCCACTGCAGCCTCAGAAACACCATCAGTGCCTGAAAAAACTAAGAGTTCACACCTGTACACACTTCTCTGTATGTATCTGTGCAGCCCTGTGCCTGCAGTAGGCAGCAGTATCTCGGAGAGCCTTGGATTCTCCTTCCATGGGGCCTGTTGCCTAGATATCTAGACACCTGTTAGCTAGACATCTAGACAGCAACCAAGGCACTGACAGACCACTAAGTCTAAGATGAGTCCAGAAACCAAATGTGAATTTCTCAAGTCCTGGCAACGCTCCTTTACCATACTCTGTACTTGATAGCATAATGATTTCCAAACATTTGGGTCAACCCAGACCTCCTCTTGGCGAGCAGTGATAACCACGTGTGGGAGCACACACTTGCTTGCATCCCACAATAGGAAGCAGCTGGAGTCACGTCTGAGCACTGCCAATGGCAAGATGAAAGACTTTCAGACACTTCTCTTTTTCTGCTGACAACATCTTTACGGGCTCTTCTCCCCACTCTCCACTACAGATACGGCTCCTTTAACTGCTGATTTCCCACAGGTGAAGTTCCAGATGTCCCTGGGAGGCTTTTCCAACTTTATTTATTCTATTTAAATAACGAGGGCATATGGTTTATTACAGCTATTCAGGGGTTTGTCTATGTATATGGGGGTAAACTTAAGAGAACAAAACATGAATCTGAGCCTGGAATTTGCAGAGCTACCAGGACCTCTGAGCACCTAGACACCAGCACCTGGCCACAGAAGAGCAGAGAACCACCTCTGTCTGCAAACAACAGACCAAGGGCTGTGAATGAGTTTCTAGCTCCTCACCTACATCACACCAGGTCCTTCAGTGCTAGCAAGGAGATTTATACCAGCCCAGGAGACCATCAGGACTCCTGTTCCCCTTCTAGAACAGCTGCCACCCCCTGAGCAGGATGAAGGTCCAATCTCCGGGACAAGGCCAGAGCCAGAGGATCTAACGGGGAGCAGAAGCAGCTATACAAAGCCCTTGGAAGCAGGGAATTCATGCTGAATCAAGCTGTGCCTGCTCGCTCTACAACCAGGGGAGCTCTGGCTAAGACAGACTCAGCACGCCCAGCACTGCCAGCATGCAAGCACAGAGGCAGGCGGGCAGCGAGCTCCGTGCCCCAGGATACCTAGGAAGCCCCTCAGGGGTTTGTGCAACAGCGTTTATAGAAAGGGGCTCCGTTACCCCCACACTAACACGTCATGGCAGGCTCTGGGCATGAGCTGGGCTAGCCCAACTGAAAAAAGATATCCTGCAACACATCAGCCCAGCTCCTCTTGTGGGAGGAAAGGATCCCAACAGGGAAAGCTGTCCCAGAAGCCTGCTGGCATGTCCTTCACCCCAGCTACAGAAGCAGCAGCTGTGGTACCACTGGAGGACCTCAGAGACCTGGGAGATCCTTCAGTAAGTCTTGGTCACCTCTCTCCAGGTCCCATTTGAAACAGGCCCTGGAGAAGGGGAGCACGGGCTGCTCTTTGAAGGAGGATCTAAGCATGGAGACACAGCAAGATAAGGAGCCTTTCAGCACTACGAACCTGAGACAGCGGGAAGGAAAGAAAGCACTGATGGGGCTGATTTCTACAGTTACATTTGACAATAAAGACTTACCTGCTCTCAGCAGGGAGGGGAGGAGGCCAGGCAAGGAACAAGAAACAGAACTCATTAAGCTGCTCTCTCATCTGAGAAGCAGGGACAGCTTCAGCAAGGAGGGTGGACTCTTGGGAGCAAAGGACACTTGATTCCCCTCCATTTAGCTACCCACGCCTGAGGTATGCTTGAACAATCACTTCAAAAGCAACGCTTGCAGAGGAAAGCAAGCTGGATGAAGAGGAAGCTCTACTTGGTTTTGTTTCTCTGCCTTTAAGCCAATTAAGGAATTTGTTTTTAAGTGAGGGTCTGTAGTCTGCCTCAAAAGAGCCTGCGCTCCCTGGAGAACACAGCAGGGCAAGGGCGAGGCGGCCATCTGGAGTCAGAGCCCTGCATTCCCTAGACGCCACAGGCACCACTGGCCTCGCGCTTCTCCTCTGCAAAAATCCCAGCTACTCCAACCCCCCAGAACCTCCCTGCTTCTAACACACCTCTGCAGCAGATGCCTTTCCCCTTTGCACCTTGGTTTTCTCACTAGTACGTCACACACGAAGCCAGTCTTGTTGACATCAGGCAGCCCTATCCTTGCATCTCTCAACACTTGTCCAGTGTTTCAGGAGCCCAGCACGGAAAATGCCTTTGAAGCTTCACAGCCGGCCAAGAAGAGGCTAAGACAAAGACATGGTCTGTACTTTTAGTCGGGTCTCATAGTACCTGGCCTCGGCGCAGGGTGGTCAACCTCCAGCATGGTGGGGAGGGGGCTACAAACACAGGTGGAGCACACATCCAAGGGGACAGTACAGGCAGCTGGGAGACATGTTTGCCGGGACAAACGGCTCCTGGTGTGGGACTGTGTAGATAGATCCCTTGCACGAACTACATGGCAAAGGTTTTGCCCTGTACATACCAAAGGCTATTTTCTGCCATTCTTCCCAGCACAGCCAGTACAGGATACATGCATCCTGCACCAGAAAACAAAAGCACCTCGTGTGCAGGGTAGTTTGGAAGTACAGGTACATTTGCCTGGATGAAGACCACCCTCCACTACCTTTAAGAACAGGGAACAACTTTAGATGTCACACACCCAAATGATGGCAGTTGCAATTTATGCTAGCATCGCCCCTATCCCATGCGTGAGGCTGTCTCACACCATTTTCCAACGCACCAGGTGTTAGTACTGGAGGCTGGGGTGGGAGAAATCCTGTTTCCCAGGACCAGAGAGATGTGGGACTAAGGCCTAACATGCTATGGGCTGGAAAGAGCCAGGAAAACCCAATGGGACTATATACCAGGCACACTTTGGATTCACCCATAGCCCCTTACTCCCAGTGCAACTCCCCTCTCACGTGGGGAGGCTGGAAGAGGAGACTTACTGGTGGCTGCCGACCCGAATTGCTGCTCAGCTAAGTTTTATGTTGCAATTTGTAGTGCTGTTAAAATAAAATTGGTAGAGTAGTGGGGGAGGAGAAAGAGAGAACAAAAAAGAGGGGAAGGAGGGAGAATGGATCAGGAGCAACAGCACAGCTCCAAAGTGGTCTGCTCCCATCTCTCACATCTCCACTGAACAAATCACCCTGCATTTCCAGCTGCTGTGCTCCAGCCTTCAGCTCTTGCAATGCTAATGCCTGGGCTCAGTTCACTGGGGGGCACACGCAGGATACAGTTAATAGCAATCTGTCCATCTCCACAGCAGCTGAAGTGTCAGACTCAAATACAGCAGGCAGAGAATACCAAGAGAGGTCCAGGGCATCTACAGGCTGGTGGCTGCTTGTAGCACTTCCACACTGCAGCCACCAAGGCTCCAGAGGCCAGAAGGGATACCCCCACCCCAAATTCACCCCCTGCCTTCTATCTTCTCATTCCAGCACTGGTTAAATACCATTCCTACCCACTGAGGTCACAGGTGAGCTAAATTACCCCCTGTACCTCCAGAGGCTTGCCAGCTCTGCACACTAGATCTGCAGGACAAAGGCTGAAGTCATGGATCGATATCCCTGCATGTGCCAAGAGCCACAGGATTCCCCCACTGAGACCCACGCTGACGCCTCCTCTGACGAGAAGGCGAGGAAAGGTCAGAGCGCCTTACAGCTCTCAAGGAATCCTGGCTCTGCTCTGCAAGGCTGGATGCTGACACATGACCTTCAAAAAATCAAAAGCAAAATCTCTTCAGTGAACTTTAACAGAACAGTTTCCTCTTGACATCACGGAAACTCACCCCACCCTAAGCCAGTCCCGTACTGCTGAAACCATGGAGGAAACTCAGAATTACATCCAAGGAGACTTTGGCCTTTCACCACGTCAGCATTCCTGCTCTTCGCAGAAAGAGCCAGGCCAGCCTCGAGAATTCACACCTCATTGCAGAAACCACCACAAGCCAATTTAACAAGAGGCCAAAATATCAATCCTACACTGACCAGACAGGCATCGGTGAGCTCTTGAGCCCCGTTACTGAAGTACCTTTTTGTGGTGCTCCAGCCAGCAACTGAGTGCAGGTCCTTCTTGCAAGGGAGATGGGAGTAGATGGGATCCTGTGCACAGGCTGAGGCCCACCAACAACGATGGACATGTCTGCACATGTGCAGCTCACCTATAAAGGCCACTTGCTTCTCTTTCTCATGTGCCTGAACTTTAGAGTAGGCAATTATCAGCAGTTACCAAGAAGCTCAGTGGGATAAAACACGCTGATCTTACTGTGGCTTGGCTGTGAATGCTTCCTCTTGCACAGCCTACTTGTCATTTTCATTTCCTTGCGTTGATGGCTTCTAGGACAGTCCCGGGCCAACCTTCAGTACCAGCGCGCACAAACAAAATACCCCTGGATGGGCAGCACAGACCCGCACCTGTGCCCTCTGTGGCACAGCACCCAGTGCAGACGGTAAGATGGGCTCCTTCAGCATGTTGTGACCCCCACCAGCCTACAGCCCTCCCCTGCACCTTCCTGCCCACCGGCACAGAGGGAAATGTGGCAGCCAACAGTGCCTTCAGGTCACCTAGGGCAGTTGCCATGTCACAGGAGATCACCCACCAGGATACCATCAACAAACCAAGGAGCTCCAGAAGGACCCAAGAGCATTGCACCACATCAGAAGCCCACCACCCCATCAAAAAATGGATCAACGCAGGAACCCACACTTGGCCTCAGATTCATTTTGGCATCGCTGTGCACTTTGAAAACAGTGGCCGTTTGGTTTCTCTGGCTTCTCAGAGACAGCAAGGAGGGTTGGGTGGGTTATGTGGAGCTGGAAGGGCCAGGAGTAGAGCAGAATGCTGTGCTGGGGCAGGCTGAGCCACACGACCACCCAGCACCCCAACCTGCTCCTTCTGTTCATGCCCCATGCTCTAGAGCTACTGCTACCTTAAGTGAGCCAGCAACACATCTGGCCAACTCCTCAAGCAGTCAGGCAAGCAGTAATTACCAGGGAAGCCCTTAGAAGTTATACTGTACCCTGGAGGCCTCAGGACTCGGTAATTCAGACTGTGGTACTGTTTACTGCCTTGTAAAAATGACACATACTTAAGTTAGTGCTTTGACAGCTGGAATCTAGAAGATGCTCCTGAGTGGAGCACGTGCAATTAACTGTCGCGTGTCCATGCCACAGAGAAGCACAGTGCCATCACAGCAGTCCAGCAGAGACCATGCTGAGGCTCCTCTAACAGCTCAGCATCCCTTCCCTGCAGCAGCACACAGCGCTTCCTACCACGGAGGCAACTCCCGCTCTCATTTAAAGCTCCTGACCATCTTCAAGTCACACACACACTCACAAACAGCTCTTGGGTAACCTCAGCACACACGTTCCTCAAGGACAACCTGAAGGACATCACTGTCATCCTACAGACATGGGACAGAGAGGAGAGAAAGAGCGCGCGTGCCCTGCCTGCGGCAGACAAATGCTGCACAAGACAGATGGGCCTTGTCAGCTGCTGTGCCCTCCCCACCACGTCACCACCAACAGCAGTCCCTCCAACAGCCATCACACACACACACACCGATCCAGCCAGGGGCTGGCAGTGCCCACACCAGCATGCCCAGAAGACACAAAGCATATAAACATTTGCTGTAGGAAAACATAACCCAAGGAAAATAGGCCATTGTGCCAAGCTTTGCTGGGAGATTCTCTAGAGGATCTGTAAAGCAATGATGTGCCTGACACACGTCACTGTGCGTGCCGTGGAGGCTGCTGGGCAGGACAGCAGCAGCATCAGTGATCAGTCCATTCTGTGCCACAGCCTGCAACCAGGCAGCTCCTGCAAAAATTTTTTTCCCACATTTCAGAAGCACCAAGTTCCCATTTGTCCCTCCCCACAGACAGACACAACTGCTGTGGGGTAAGGCGGCAGAAGCCTCAGCTCCTCAGCAGGGAAGGTTAAAGAGGAACCATTTGCTGCAGTTGGTGGCACAGGTCTGCTGGGATGTCCCAGTGCTGCATGGGGCACATGCCAGCCAGCACCAGGGCTCCAAACAAAAGGAGGAGACCCTTCCTGGTGTAGCCAAGGAATCAGGGGGAAAAATACATATACATAGTTAAAATCAGGTTTTCAAGAAGACAAAAGATCCTGCTTGTGCCAACCTTCTCTCCAAGTCACAGCTGGGAACGCTACTGAAAAAGCCAGGGGTACGGACACCCTGTCCTCTCCCTGCCAAAAGGTGGCAAGAGCCAGCGTCCCAGCACCTCCTTCTGCTCTAGAGAATCTGCCACGCTCCAAATGCAGGAGCCCAGTTCCATGTAACTACAAGCCCCAGCATGCAATACCACCCTGAGCACTGGGAGCGGCAGGGCTTGAACCCAGGTGTCTGGAGACAAAGCTGAGCTCTGTACTGCTCTGGGCAAGGGCAGGCGAGGCCCCTCCAGCTCCCAGCAAGCTGCCAACTTGGCAGCCTTCAAGCACCTGCAGCCCAAACTCTCATCCTCACCCCATGCACCGCCCTGACTCTCCTGCTGATTGTCCCACTGCCATCCAGAAGGGCTGCGGGCTGCCTTCACACTTCACTTCAAGTTTCCTTCTGGTTTGAATGTCCTGCTGCAGCCTCATAAATGCCATCTGTAACACAGAAGCAGCTTCTTTCTCTTCAGATCAGTTCTTCACACCTCCTCACAGTGACCTTCAGCACCTACCCCTCGCAGGGATTCAGTGATGCTTGTGGGCACGGATGCTGTGAGATGCTCTGGCTGGCACAGGCTGTCGGCTGCAATACTGGTGCCTTGCCAGCACCAGGCAGAGCGAGACGCATGGGAAGGGACCCAATTCAAATAAAAGCCCAGGGCACTTCGTTAAGGAGTGCAGCTGATAAGGCACAGCTACCTGGGCGGGTTGTGGATCCCTGGGCAGGAACAGGCAGATGCAGCCCCAGCTTGCCAAAAGCAAACAGCATCCAACCACAGCTTATCTTTCCTCTCCGTGTGCCCTGAACAACTGCCCTTGTTTGCTGTAGCCCCGCACCGGGGAGGGGGGGGCCTGTTTCATCCGAGGGAACAAAGGCCTGCAGAGGGTTTGCTCTGTACACACTCCCCTCCGTCTCCTCCACGCACAAGCATCAGTCTCCAGCCAAGATGGGATCAACACAGCCTTTCAGTGCCAGGGCCAGCCTGAGGCCAGACGCTTGTGCTGGGGGGTGGAGGTGGGTGAAGGGAGGCTACAGCTCTGTGTGTCTTTCCATTTCTGAATCACATTAGCCAAGAGACCTGAGCCCAGAGCCACCGGTGTCAAAACTGATTAAGTTACTAGTTTGAGAAATCTAGCATGTGCCTTTTGCAGCAACAAGTACCTGCTTTTTGGATAATTTTGGAGGAAAGCAATGAGCTCTGGAATGAACCCAGGGAAGAGCTGGCCGCTTGGCAGCACTAAACAGCTCAGAGGGGAAGGGAGCTCCCTGTCCACCCCACAGGCAGGAAGCAGGAGGCTGCTCTTCCCTTCACGCCCCCTCTCACAAGCCCAAGACAGCAGGAACATGAAGTTAATGCAGGCCCATCTCCCACCAGGACAGATGCCACAGCATTAGGTGGATGTGGTTTCCACCCTAGCTCTTTTGCATGACTTTGGGAGAAGAAGAAATAACCTTCCCACATACCCTTTCCTACATTTTCTCCTTCCTCGCAGCAGCTCAGCCAGGCTCCTGAGCTTCCTGCTGTCATTGCATCCATCCATCAGCTCCTTCTGGAAGACTGAGACTGCTTCACAGCTCTGGGCTACATGCGTGACACCTCTCAGGGGGGCAAACAATTTGCCATGAAACACTAGACCAAGCTCCTGCCTCTTCAGCCAAAAAAAGCCAAGTGAGCAATGCAGCAAGGTTATTCTGGAAAAAAAAAATAATCCCTGCTCTGGCTCCTTTTACTATTCCCTATTCTTAAAAAATAAGACACCTCAAAAAAGTCACCACCTACCAATCCCTCTCCCACCCTAACCCCAACATACCTGCATATGGAAACACACCTGCTCCAAACAGATTACCAAAGGGCTCTTCCAGGCCCTCTGACCACACACTGCTGCAGCACAGAGTACAAGAAGCCACTTCCTTCACAGCACAATCGACAACCGCACCTCCAGGATCTCTTCCCAAAAGAGATGAAGAGGGCAGGACAGTACATCTACGCACAACCAAAGCTGGCTGCTAACCTCCTTCCTGCAGTGCAGGATCCTGACTGTGCCAAGGCAAAATTACTCCAACACCTGCACTTGGAAAAGGACCTGAACCTACTTCCCTGGAGCAAGAGTGCTCAGCTACCACAGTCTGGAGCGCCCCAAAACCAGATAAAGGTGCTGCTTCCCCTTCTTAAGGTTGGCACTATCAAAGGGACAGGTCCACTGTGCTCATCATGCTGTGACAGCAACACTCAGGCAAGGGGTTCAGGCATTCCTGCTCAGATTTTAACCAACCCTGCTGCCTAAGATGAGGACATGTGCCCCAAATGACCCTCTGCCCCAGCTTTTGCCCTCTCTGCAGAGAGGGTAAGCGGGCAGGATAGCTCTCGTACCTGCACTTGTGGGAAATGGAGATGGGGAAGGTTGGGAGGCAGATGGGGAGCAAAGGGAGAGTTTGTTTTTTTATTAAGAACTTCGGTCTCCGCAATTCTGCGCCATCCTCCAAGTTCTTTATGGCTCCAGAGCTATAAATAACCTCATTTTAAACAACTAAGAGGCGCTGTGAGTGAGCAGACTGCTGGAGCAGCCAGCATGGAAAGCGGATCGGCAGGACTGGAAGCCTCAGGCAGATGAAACAGCATATCACAAAGCCAACTCCTTGGCACTGCACACTTTCTTGAGCAAGACACTATTCCAGCTGCCACGTGGCGCTTTGGTGAGAACTGGCAAGCAAACAGTTACAAGCCCAATGTTCCCAACAAGCAGGTACCCACAACAACCTGCAGCATCATTACTCTACCAAATCCCAGCTAAGCTTCGATGCCACAACTTCCAGAGGGAGCACAGCAGCACAGGGATGCACCCACCTCACTGCAACACCTGGTGAACACAAGCTCCACTCAAGTGTGATGAACAGGCATCTCCTGAATATCAAAGCTGATGTTAGTACCCTTGCGGTTTGGAAGAGTGGTCTCTTTTTCCCTCCTCATCCCTCCTCTGTGGCTATAGTCAGAGCAGATTTTGGTTATCCCCAGCTACACATGTCTCTTGTCCTTTGCACAGAGGCTTGGCAGGGGAGTTGGACCAGGTGGACCCCAGAGGTACCTTCCAGTCTCAACCAGTCTGTGATTCTTGCAAGGTGCAAAACTAACTCTCCAAGCACACCCGAATCCAAAAAGGTTGCTGATAAATATCAGGGACTTGTGCCTGCCCCAGCCCTGTTGGGGTAACTGTACTCCAAAGAGCACGGACGCTGGCCTGCTGAAGCTGACAGACCTCCTGAGGCTGCTGCCTGACCTGAAGTCCAATGACAGAGAACAAAATCAGGGAAAACCTGCAGTCACCTTTATCAGTAGCTTTACCAGTACTTTTCTTCCCAGACATCTCACCTCTCCTCTGGGCCTTGGTTTCCCCAACAAGAAACACATCCTCCAGACGCTGGTTCTGTTTATGCTGCACTGGGAGGTGAGGTGCCACCACACAGGAGGGTGGGAAGGAGCTGCACACAACCGCATTCCCCCGCCATAAGGCTCCCTGCCACTTGTCAGTATGCCAGTGACCCTTTATTCATCTCCAGCAGCCTCAAGATGGCTCAGAGCCTCTGAAACAGGACTGTGTGATGCTATCCCAGCAGTTCTGACTTGCTGATTTTCATGTATTTAAGCCACGGGGTTCACAAACACCAAGGTCACAGATGCCTTGCTCTGGGTTCCTCTCCAGAAGTAAGTAGTGCTTCTGGGGAGCAGGGAGGGTGGTACAGGGAGAGTGGTACAGCAAGTGCCCTCCCACTAGCTGCCAACAACATAAGCAGGTCTTCTCACTTCCCTCTAAAAGCAGAGGAATTCATATATTTTTAGCAATTACAAAAAAAATAAATAAAAAAAAAAGTCTGTTCCTCCCTCCACAGTCACTGAGGCCCAGAGGTATTCCATTCTGAAGCGGCTTTTATAGACAAATACAAAGCCTTTGCAGAATGCTGGGGGAACCCCCAGAAAATGCATATGCTCTGGAAAATGAAGGAGCTCAGAGAGCTTCAGCCAAACCAAGTGGTGGGCAGAGACACTTAGATTCAACTGCACAGATCCTGCAACACTTTTCCCAAATGCCCCTCCTGGGCAGAGCAAACTTGAGCAGTTCTCAGTTCTCAACAGGACACTGTTGTCCCTCTTTACGAATCCTGGGGAACAATGACTAGGTGAACAGAAACACTCTTTTAAATCTCATCTGGGAGACAGTTCATGCCCTAATTCCCTCTCAATACCTTACAGATGTGGAAGGATGCACGGTGGCGAGGTGCCACCAGCAGCAGCAGAAGCCACCACAAGCCCGTGGCTCCCAAACCGTTCAACAGTAGGCACAGTAAGGGAGCTATGTCCCACCGCCAGCACCCAGCCTTGTGGCACTGCACCACGCTGCTCCCAGCTTCATGAAGGGTTTGGCCATGATGGGTCTGCAGGTTCAGCTGAACGCCCTCGCCCAACAACAGCCCAGGCCAAACACCTTTAAGTATATGAGCAGGGGGAAACCCAAGGGGACTTTTAACTAAGCCAGAATTTGCCTGGCTACACACAGCTACCACGGATGTATTTAAAAACATCATCTTTGCCCTAAGCAGAGATTTCAGCAATAAGACTCCTCTAACTAACACGTATATAACACTTGGCACCTCTAGTCTTTAAGTAATTATGTCCCCCTGGCCTGCTGGTGAAGGCAGGGACATGCCCCCTGTTTACAAGGTGGGAAGTTGACACATAGAAAGAGACTGCACAGTCTGGTCCAGAAGAGACCAGGGACTCAAATTTGGATGTCACAAGTCTATTCTTTCTACCATTAAGGCACTTTTTTCCTCCCTCCTGTCTTCAGCAGACAGGGAACTCCTGACCACCAGCCTCATTCAGCCAACAGGAGACAACACAGACTCCTCCCAGCTTCTAAAATCTTGAAAGCCAAACAGCACTGATTTATTCCCTTATTTCCACCCCACCATGACAGAAGCCTCCCCTAACTCCCCCACCAAGTACCAACCAAAGTCACTCATGAAGTACTTGTTTTCCTGCCAAGGAAGGTCTGCGTTCATCCCAGAGACAGACCCGAGCAGGTTTGGCTTGGCTCTGTGCTGCTCTACAGCAGCCAAAGCATTATCAGCTCTGAAGGTGGCCACAGGCCCGGAGAGAACATCAGCAGGAAAAGCGAAGTCTATCCCAGAACTCCTGTCCAGCCTCAAATTGACTCCCCAGTACTCCACCTCCTTCCTGTGCTAGAGGTCTCCAGGGATGCAGACACTCAGAGGCAGGTCTACCTACCCTGACTCGTTCTATTGACTGACTTATTTCTTTAAAAAATTGTATTTATCTGTTCCTCTCTGGAAAACAATCATCCACTGCTGCTTCACCCTGTTGTCGCACCCGTCTCGCCATGGGAACTGCGGGCACTTTGATGCCTGACAGCCCGGCTGAACTCAGCAGGTCTTTTGAACCCACTTCCATAATCACTGCCTACAGCAAGTTCTTCCCACGCAATTCACTGCTCAGTGGATCACGGCCAGTGATTTTCCTGTCTCCAGGAACCGTGCGGCACTTAACCGGGATGAGTTCTCTTCCCCCTTTAGCAGCGGAAATACATAATTATCAGAAGAACCACTCCTGTCCTAACAGGACACCGGCCTTCTCTGCACCCAGACCGGCAGTTCCTGTTCTTGCCAACATCCGTTCCACCATGAAGGTTGGTTGTTCAGGAAATTTATTTCCACGTGTCAAGATTCCACTTCGTTTCTCGAGCTCCTCCAAGCTACAGGCTTTGAATCATGAGCAGTCTCAGCTGGCACACACAAGGCCACAGCAACACCACCTCTTCAGTGCCCAGTGCCAGCTTTGCAATGAAAGCTCCTCAATCTCCGTGCTGGCTGTGCATGGGCATACTGGCGCAATTCATCTGTGAGCTGTCGACACCTTCCCCAGCGCTTCAAGGCAACAGAGGAAAAAGAAAAAACAGCAGTCCTGAAGGAATAATCCTGCCGGAGGGACCCAGCTCTGTTTGCAGGATTGCTCTAAATTAGAGGGAACAAACCTACACAGCACAGATCGCCGAGCAGAACTGTGGGCCAGCCACAAAGGTTGGTGTGCACAGCAATAGGTGCTGGGAACCACACAAAACAGCCTTTTTAAAGGCCTCTTGGGCATTTCTAGGAACTCAAGTCCATGATTGAGAGCAAAGACAAGAGCTAATTGGTTTCACGCTGTTACCAGCTCAACAAGGAAACCCAAGACAGGGCTACAAAGGAGCAAAGCATGATGTCGCTTGCCTCGGAGCCTCCTGGAGTCACGCACCAGACCCCAGGAAGCACATTCCAGGACTGGCAGCAGAAGAAAGGCAAGAAAACCAGGGCTACACAACAGATACTACATGACCATCACAGCACACGCCTCCAGTGGAAAGCCACAACAGCTTGGGGACACTCAGAAGCAAGCAGCTATTCCTAAAAGACTGGCAGCTCCAGACAGACTCAAGCAAGTACGAACACCCAACCAGGCTGGAGTCTACGCAAAGCAGGCATTAGGCAAAGGCTCAAATGCTATTAGCACAAAACACGGCAGCCTCTGCAGCCAAGCCCCCAGGCAGAGGATTTTTAGATGCTTTTGACATACCTCTCAACCTGTCAAGAGACTGAATGCAGGACACCAGCCTTCCAACGTAAAGAAAAATTCCTCACTGCAAGTGGCTGACAGGGAAGGGGCAGAGGCAAGGACTCTGCTACACATTTGAGGTGCTGATTTCATCAAGGAGGGGCAGAAATTGAGGGTTAGAAACATGAGCTCTTTTTTAGAGTAATCTTGTTCTGGAATGGTTTGTTACCCTGGATCTGGTATTCAAAAGCATTTCACTGCTTTTGCAGGAAAACAGCTTCTCTTGCTCTTTTGAGCTCAAACTCTTGCTCCTTATTGCCACTCAGTCACAATCCTCCCTCTGTGATACCTACAGTGTAGTTGAGAGGTCAAAACAGAAGAGAGGCCACATGAACATGGCAAACTTGTTAAAGGAACTGAGATCCCATTCCCAGGCAGCCACCTTCACAATTTAGGTGAGTGACGGAGAGCTGGGACGAGTCCTGCAGTCTATTCTGCAGGAGACATCAGCAGCTCTGTAGAAAGGACATGGCTTGGCATCGCTCAAATCTGTGGAAATTTGGCTCTTGCTTTCACAAGGAATCAAACTGAGCCTCCGAATGAGAGGACCAGACACCCAACAGGATGCAAAGCAACTTATCTCCCAAATGCACCACCCCAGATTCAAGCTGAGAGGTAAGCAGGTAAGCAGGCTCCTTCCCCTCCTCCTTACCTTCGCACCCGGTGGTGTAAATGCTGGTGCTGCCGCGTTATAAGGGCACTTTCCCAAACAGGGCCATTGTGACTACTCCTATACCAGCTCACGGCTGGGTGCCCCGGGTAGGGTGCACTAGTGAAGCCATGGTCCGACTCCGTCTCTGCAGCCAGCGATGAGGCAGAGCTCCCCATGGTTCCCCCCTACCCAGGCCACGCCGAGATTTATCCTAGGTTAGGTCCAAGCCAGTGGCGTGGGCAGTTCGGGTGGAATAGGCGAGGCGCTGTGGCATGGGCTGCTGCAAAGATCCCAACACACTGGAGAAAGGAAGGTCGCTTCTGATCAAGAGTTGGGAGGAAAAAAAAAAAAAAAAAAAAAAAAAAAAAAGAGAGAAAGGAGAAAAAAAGAGGAAAGAAAAAGAGAGAAAGATAAGGTATGATTTGAGCAACAACCCTTCAGTTTTAGAAGCCTTAGAAGCCTATTAATGCATGCCCTGCCCAGGCTCCCCATCCCAGCACTCACTGGGATTGGAAGGGCTGTTTCACTGAATCCCCCTTTTGCTGCCTGGGAGTGGGGAGTACAGGGGCTCTAAAATAGGCTGCCCCCAGTTAAGTGCCAGGAGTTCCCAGGCACAGGGAAGCAGCCCGACTAGCAGAGGAAAGCACACTAGAGCCCTTGCCACCACGGTAAAGCAGCAGAAAAGGGAACAAGCAAGCCTCACTTAGAGCCCTTGGGATTCACAGGCACAAAAAAGGTTATTTGCAAAGCTCTGGGCTCTAGCTGGCACGCAAGGTTTGTAGTTACCTCAGCTACAAGGAGTACAACTTGACAGCTCATACGCAGTGAAGATATTTTATTTTTCTTGCATGTAAAATAAAACATCCTGCTTTTCCTGTTGCCCACTAACACCACAGTAAGGCTGAAAACAGACTTGGGTATCTGCACAAGCATGTCTTCTGTGACTATTTCACACACTGCAATGAAATACTTCCAGCTCAAGCCAATTTTTAGCTGATACTGAGCATGCCCCTACCCACAGAAGCAGACTGGGGGCTTTGACTGGTTTTCCTTTTCTCACCCTCCCTTTCCTACTTTTTCAAATGTGGATGCTCAAAGAATAAAAATAGGGAAACATTTTGTGTCCTCTAGTATTCAAAGAATTTTAAACGTACACATCTCTCCTTAAAGGAAAAAGGCACGGCAATCTGGATGCGTGTCAGGAGCAACAGATCAAGGGAACATTTAACAGAGCAAAATAGAAGAAACGAGGAAGAAGAAAAAATTAGCACAGCTGAGCTTATTCAATTACCCACCAGAATTTATAGAGATGAATGAACTATAGAAAGACCTTTGCGAAGAAACTACTCTGTGACATAAAAAGGCCAAAATGAAGACTCCTAAAATACAGTTTTTCAATCCCAGAATTGATCTAAAGGATCAAGAAAGGCCTTGATACAGACTCTCAAATGTGGCAACTCAAGGAGCAGGTGCAGTTTTGCTACAAGCTTAATACCAGAACGTGCCTGCGTTAGACCATTAGCTGGAGAACGTTAACTGCTCTGCCACGGTCTCTTCTCTGTAACCTGCAAAGTCTGGACTAACAAAATAAAACTGAAATAACCTGCAAGAACCCAGCTTTCCCTATCTCAATTTCCTTGTTTTAATTGGTCTGCCTAACTGTTAAGCATCAGCCATCACATCTCCATGCTTTGCTTCTCGCTACTACCTGCCTAACAGCAAGATTTCACTGATTTTTGCAGATCCAGCCAAGTGGATCCCTGGCGCTTCCCCTCTCATTTCCTGCTATTCAAGCAGTTAATTTGTAACAAATCTGATTTTCTGGCTAAATGAAAGCCATGTGATGTGAGGGGAAGAGTATTTCCAAGTATCATCAGCTGAAGTGTAGCTGGAGACATCCGTTGTCCCACACCTGCAGCGTCTCCGGCTTTTCTGCCGCAGTCCTCAGCGGCTGCCCCATCCCAAGCACCCTACGTGCTCCGGCAGCAGCACAGGCGCAGGGGATGACACTAAGAGACGTGCTAGAAGAACAAACTGTCACTCACCTCAAGACATGGGTTCTACCACAACAAAGTAAATAAATAAAGGCAGGATGGGTAGAAACACAGCCCTACACAGTTCACCGCAGGCTGAGCAAAACAGAAGGCAGGATGCTCAGTCAATTGATAGCCTTTCCCCCTGCCTCAAACAGAGCTAAACTGCCAAATAAAGCAAATCCACAGGCTAGTTTGAGACCACTTCCTTAGCTGACTCTCAAGCTTGAAAAGCAGAACCCTTTGCTTCTTCCTCCTACACACAGAAACACCAGTTTTGGCTCACCACAACAGGCGAGAGACATGCCTGCTGCCCGCATCGCTGCTGCCTCCCAACGTGTTGCTGGTGTCTTGGCCCATCCTCCTCTGCCAGGTCTGCACCGGGGAGCGGGAGCAGGCAGCTCAACACAAGCGTTCCGCACAGAGAGGAGAGGCTGGGAGTCCTGCTTTAAAGTGGTGTGGTAAAAACCCATGGAGGGTGGAGCTGGGGAGAGGAAGGGATCTATAAATAGGTGGAGGATAACCTAGCTAAGTCGTGGTGATCTCCAAGACTGTCTGGTCTAAGTGGGCTGCTAGGCTGCAAGTGCTGCATGAAATCGGATTTCTCCAGGCAAAGCAGTAAATCCTTTTCTTCAGGGTCACCCCTCAGGCCAGGTAAGAGCAGCCAATGAAGAACATTTAGGGGGGAACATCAGCCCAAGGAGGGGAGAGGGCAAACCTGTTCAAAACCAGGAGTGGCAGCATTACAGCACAATGCAAAGCATGTACGTGCTCGCCACACTGAGCCAGAAAACGCCTTTGGCCAACACTAAGCAAATGAAGAGCCTGCAAGAAGTACAGGTGAGAATGAAAACTACACTCTAGCAAGGGAAAGGGTCAATTAAAGAAGCCTACAAAGAAGAAAGCCTCTCTGGAAGCACTCACATTATTTTTGAGGAACTTCTCCCACTGGGCAGGGAGATGCCCCAAGAGATGCCCTGCAGGCACACTGAACAGGGAGTCTTCAGCCGTGGAAGGGAAGCAAACTGCCAAGAGCTCCTCTGCCTTGGCAGGAGGGAGTAGGATTTTCCTTCTAATTAATAAAGCACTGCTTCCACCTATCTAATCAGGAGAGGAAGCAACAATGTGAACAGATTGAAGTGTCCTGGGAAGAGTGGGTCTCACCCATGAAAATTAACAGTTAAGCACCTTAACAAGATGCTGAGTTTGGATTTTGGGGTTTTGTCCCTTGCAGCTGCAATAATTGCCAGGTTTCAACTGATGCTGTTTAACTACTCCCAAAATACTGCTTCCAAAATAAAACTAGATTTGATCTTCCCACCCTCAAGCCACTCGCTCCCACTTACCCTGATCTGTTGCACGTGGTGCAGACCCTTTATCAAATTGCCCCACCAGCACCCAGAAGCAGCAGGCACTTACAGTGAATTCAGGACAGCAAAGCTTTCCCATGGAGGTTCCTCCTGCTGCCGGGACAGCAGAGCAGTCGCCTGGATGCTTCCAGATAAATCCTATTCCTCAACACCAGTCAGCGGTGCTGACCCTTTGGGCCCCAGCTCTTCTGTCACACCACCCAAAGCAAAGCAGGCAGGAAGGGTGGGGATCTGGGTCTGCCCAACCCCCTTTCCTTCCCTCCAGCTTCAAAGTAGGTTTTGGCTCTGAAGAGAGCAAAAAAAAAAAAAAAAAAAAAAAAAAAAATAGAAAAAGGGAACTAGCTCACGTGTTTTAACGTATCTGGGAAGTTGCAGGATCAGCTTTTCCTAGGATCTTCCTAGGATCAGCCCCAGGCTCTTCCCTTTGGCACGCAGCAGGAAGAAGAGACAGAGGCCCCCGGAGCTGCTGCAGCCCACTGGGGAACAAGTGAGGCAGACACATCCCGGTTGGTCCCATGTGCAGAAGCCCCCTAATTGTGACAGGATACCCCACACACTCCTTTTCTTATTTATTCACCCACAGAGCACAAGCCAGCTCAGCTCCTGCCTGAATTCCCCAACCTCTCTTGGTTCTCAGCCTCCCAGCCTCACGGATAAGACTTTGTCACTTCATTAATTCCTCTGCTCCCCCACTCTGTAAGTAAAGTCACCTCTCAGCTACTCCCTTGCTCCAGAGAAGATCCAGCAGTGAAAACACAGCCACCCTGCACACCAGACAGCTTGTCCGAGGCGGTGGGCCAGCAGCTGGCCCAGGAGAAGGCAGACTATGTACCTGGAGGAAAAACATCCCTCAGAGCTGTGCCCAGAGGAAGCAGCAGAGCAGGAAGCTTTCTTCTAGGACTGAAGCTGTGTGAACCTTCTCCTTCTGCTGCATGAACTCTCCTGTCTAGGGGCTGACTAAGACGGTCTGGGACCCGGTACCACCCTCAAAAGCAAAGGAGGAGCTCTCTGCTGTCACATGCAACCTGCTGCTTGCAAGGAGAAATAAGGGTTCCTGAAGAGATTTGAATGCCAGTCCCCACACACAGCCCTGGCAGAAGCAGCCTTTTCGCTGGGGTCTGCAGGATCTGACTCACACATCCTTAAACACAAAGTAGTTCAGGGGCAGATGAGTGCCGCTGGAGGAGCTGTGGCTGACTTGGGCATCAAGCTGGAGGAGACTACTTCATATACATCATGAAGACATGGCCAACCCTTGGCCCTCTACCAATCTTTGCCACCATGCACAGCAGATCTCCCCACCAACCACCAAAGGAGGTACATGCTTATGGGGTCTGGGGTAAGCAGGGAACAGTGTGCAGGGATGGGTAAGGTGCACAGCAGAAGATATGTCAGTGTAAGGAGGTTATAAAGTCATACAGGAGGTCAGGCATGGGATAACTGAAGAAGGATGCAGAGTGGAGATCTGATGGCATGTCATGCCAACCAAGCAAGGAAAAGAAGCCCAAGCATTTGTGCGCATAGCAAGTGATGCACAGCTGGGCTCCCAGCCCCACAAGGCGGGGTGGCAGAACATGAGGACATGCAAAATGAGGTACCAGCACCAAGCAGAGTATGGCTTGTATTCACCAAGCTGAGACGACCCTGATAAAAGAAGTGAACCCAGGGGAGGAAGGGTGAACAGTCTCTTCTTCCACAAGGCTGGGGGGGAATGAGCAGGCAAGCAACTAGACACCCACCTCAGACAGATGCAGTATGGACTGAAATCCAAGATGCTAAACATGAACCCAATGAGAACTATACAGCTCAAGTCCAACAAGAGCTCCCGTGATCACCTACGGGACCCCTGTTGCAAAGCAGCCAAGCAAGCTGGAATGCTCCAAGCTGAACAGGTGTCTTGCTGACGAGAAACAAAGTTTTGGTGCTCTTTCTTCCGGCTCCCACCTGCCAAACCAGCACTACAATGCAAACCTGAGTGCTGCAGTCTTGGCAGGAAATTAAGGTGTCAGCCAGTTCCAGTTCCTTGCAAATCTTCTGGCAGGGAGGGGTGGGAAGGTACCTCCAAGGACAGACTGAAGCATAGGTATAACAGGAAGGACAGGCCAGCAGTTGGCATGCTTGACTAGGACGTGGGAGGCTTTTTCAGCCCTCATGCTCTACCACAGAGCCTCCTGTGTGACTCGGGGCATAGTCCTGTGACTCAGAGAGCACTGCCTTACCTCCCAGGGCCAAGAAGTCTTCAGGTTCACAGGCACTACGATGACAGGCAGTACACAAGCACTGCAAATGGGAGGCGGGGGAAACTGGAGAGAGGGTGAAACTTACCCACCCAAATGTTTGTTACAGGGCAGCAGGGCTGAGAGAAGAGAGGAGAGTCAGATGTTCTGACCTTAGAGGAAGTCTAGGGGACTGGAAACTGCAAATAAGCTATTTTCCAGATCATGGTGAGAAACAAGACTGGTATGCTACTTGCGGAGATATCATTAGATGAAATTAGCTGCCTGCAAACAGATTTCCAGATGGACCATTCATGTCTAGTTAAGATAATTTAACCTGGAGTCCTAGATCAGAACAGGATCTCACACTCCATGCTACGCTTTAGCAAAGTCCAGAACAGCAGCATATCTTTCTGGCCACAGACATTAACATGCAAAGGCAAGCTCGAGGATCTTTACCTTCTTTCAGCTGCCTTGAAACTGGTTCTGGCCCAGCTTTAACACAGAAGAAACTCATGCACAGCAGCCGAGTTGGGCTGAGCTGCATTTAACACCCAGCACTGACTCTTCACAAGCATGCAGGCAGAGGAAGAGGTGTCCAAAGCCTGAAGTGAGAGATTGATAGGAAAAGCAGATTTATTGTAGAGCCAGCTTAGCCACAAAGCAACTAGCATCAAAGTCTGAAAAATGTTTCCTCTTTTCCCTTGCATGGGACACTGTAAACCAGTGACAGATCATCCAGTGAGCTACTGGAAATCTATCACGGTCACTCTGAGAGAGGGGATTATACAGATTTGAAAGGGCTATCAACATCTTAATTACAAGTTATAGGGAGAAAAAGAGGGAGAAGCATTGGGTAGGAAGGTTTCTTCAAAGTAAGGGTTAACTTCAAAACCCATTTCCATTGACAACTGAAGAGCAGGAAGGTCCTTTTCTGAATAAGTATGAAAATGGCAACAAAGGCACTGCTGAAGAGTCTGAATGTACATACATGTTAAAAAAAACCCAAACAAACAACCCACAACCAAATCTCTAAAACCCTAGTACTCCATTAAGTCAATTAACATTGCTTCAATGAAGTGGAACTAGACGCTTGTATCCTCCGGTTTACTCGCCAATTGTGGCTGACTTTTGAGTGCAGTGTTAACAAAAGCATGTGTGGGCTGGCATGGTTTGTCTCATTAGCAACATCGTGGTAATGCCACAGAAAGAAAGACAAGGGGAAGAAACAACAACAAGACAAGCCACAGCATCTAATCTTGGGAAGCTTTACCAGCAGATCTGATTTCCAGATCTTTTCCTCCCCGTATTTATAATCCTTGTAGCAGAGTTCTGTCATCTTACTCAGCCCACAGCCTGCCCCAACTACAAAACACACCAGGCTGAAAAATCACCTCGACAGACTGCCTGCTGAGACCAGTTGCATTATAAAAACAGGAAGCTTTTACTTGCCTGCTACCAATATGCTATAGATTTAATGGGAAGTAGCATAAGCAGGGATGCTTTGCAGGAAGAACACACACGGGACTCTTGCCAGCAAAAATGCATCTTGAGTAACACATGTGCTTTTAGTTTCCTCTTTTTTTCAGAAAGGTTTAACTACACTCTGGGTTACCCAGCAGCAATAAAACATTTTTCTTCCCCCTTTCTCACTTACAGCAGAGTGTTGATTGGTAAACAGCAGATCTTCCTGTCTGAGGCTGTGCCAGCCTGTGCAGAACAGAACTGTTGTTATTGCACATTCACAGCTAGAGATAAACATGAATAAGAGCCACAAGTAAGAGCCAGGCACTGGCTTTTCAATATATTGCTTTATCAGATTCACCTTGATTCAACTGTTTCTGACAACATCTCTCCCTCCTGAAGGGGCAAGACGGCACAAGTAGCAAGGACAAACATTAAAAAAGAAGACAGAAGTGACAGTAGCGCAAAAAGTGCTCTTCTGTACTAACATTCACCAACTGTGCAGCTCTGAACTCCACCTGCACTTAGAATGCTCAAAAGCACAACGTGGAAATAAATGTGCTCAGCAAAACCAACCTCTCAAAAAGAAGCAATGGAAAAACAAAGTAGCTTTCAACACATTTCTCAGGACAAATCTGCATCAAGAGCCATGAATGCTGCAGGACATAAAGGTTACAGCAAACCAGGGAAGGAAAAAAATTTGCAAGTCATCTCTCATCTGCAAGATGACACTCTGCAATGGCACAAGTACCAGCCCAGGAAAACTGGATACTGGAAGTCAGAGGAGGGTTTCTAACCTTTCAAAGAGCAGAATCTCTGGACCAGCTGCTCCAGAAGCACTGGGGAAAAAAGCACAGAGTGAGTTCCAACAATTAGTTCCTGGACAAGTTCATAACCTGTACAAGATGACTGTCTTCACCAGTATGGAACTGGAGTCTACGACCCATGAAGTTCCTCCCAGTCACTCAGCAAGCTGAATCCATAGATGGCCATAGGTGCCCAGCCACAGGACAAACATGAGGTCACACTCAAAAGGACATCAGGGATTGTATCTTCAGATCATGCTAAGCTGACAGATAAGCAGGTGAAGAGCTGGCCACTGCAGAAGGGAGGGGAAGAGAGTTGCACAAGAAGTGGAGTCTCACAGCCAGTGAAAACCCAGGGCAGGGACTTGGAAAGCACAGTCCCAGAGACAGGAGGTAGAGGAGATGTCCCCTGAGCACACTGTCCCCAGACACTCCATCCACAGTTTTAATTCTAACACAGATTAGACAGACAGCAAATATGTAATTTGTCCAGTCCACATCCAGCTGCATCCCTTGCTACAGACAGCTCCCAGTCTTCACTGCACTGCACTGTCTGGAGCCGCCCAGGCTCTTCACTCAAGGGCAGCGGTACCTGAGTGTCTCATTCTGCCATTTTTACGTAATTTGGCCTTTCCTGGCTTTAATCAAGCACCACGTCCCAGTTTTCAACCAGCTGGCCTAGATTTAAACCACCACATCTCTGGCTGCGCCTCAGGCAAACACAGAGGTAGGATAAGCCTGACAGACAACAGTGGCATTTGGTATTTCCATCACAAACAACCAGGGGATAAAAATCACTGCACAAGAACTGCACAAGAGGCTGCCGCCTTCCCTGTGAGTACAGGGAACCAGAAGAGCACAGGGGAGGTGGGACAGCGAGAGTGAAACCCAGAGAGAGCAAGAAAATAGCTCCTCTTCTGACACAGCTCAGTGTGATAACCTAATGGAGAAGCATCACATTACTGCTTACCCCTCTCCACCTCCAGATTACACCTGCACTTTGTCCTGGGCCATCCTCAGAAACACACAAATCCTTCTGCACACCAATGTCATAGCCATGCCATTATTTCTGTTAGGAGATGATACTGTAACTGAAATTATATGACTGGAATAAATCTATATCACTTCAGTTGTACCAGGTGTTAACAGTGCCTGACACCACTACACTGCTCCCCTTTCCTCACCAGAGTAGCTATACTGGCTTACTGTCTCCGTCACAAATAGCTCCTCTTCAGCTACACCAATACAGCTGAAACTGTAGGATGTATATTCTGTTACACAACGCCTTAAGCAATATTTGCCCATGAGAGCAGTTATTTGAACAAATATAATGATCACATAAGGAAAATGCTGTACTCTCAGATGAGAGGGCTGAAACATAATGCAGATGCTCTGAGTAAGAAGCTGCCTTTGCTACAGCAAAGCCAGCCCTACCAGGCCATCCAGCATACCTCCCAGCACAGTGACGGAGCTGGCCTCTTAACCAAGACCAGCTGGCTGCCTTTGAACCCATGCTAACCCAAACAGGCAGATGGAGAAGAGATCATGTTACAAGAGTCACTATCAAATGCCTTGCAAGACATATCCAGCTGCCTTAGTCTCATGTGGTGCTACAGACCCCCAACCTTCCCTCCACCAAGCTCTGCTTGCTAAAGCACCTTGCATGGCAAGGCCAGGCAATGGGAACAAGGGCTCTGCACACCTGCAGTAGCATTCACAAGACACTCCAAGGTTGCATCAAAACTGATCCAAGAGCAGGACATCCCCCCTCCAGTTAAGAACTAGCCATGTCACAGATCTCGGCCAACACCGGCCTGGTGACAGTCACCACTCAAAGACCAGAGTGCTCATGCACTTCATTGTTTCTCAAACCGTAGGAGATTCCTGCAGACCTTCTGCTGAGGCCGGACACTAAAGTCACATGCAGACTCCAGCTAGCCCATAAGCATCCAGGCAGACCAGACTGGCCAACACACAGCACACTGGTGTCCATTCGATTGATCCAAAGCCTTGGCCTGGATGAGGCCACATCAGCCTGGCTCATCTGAACGCAAAGGCAACACCATCGGACGCTCTCCTGCAGCAGACACTGCAAGTGTATCCTGAAGGTACAAGCTCAGACTGGCTTCCCACCACCCTGTCCTGTCTGCAGAGCAGGCTCTGAACCAGCAGGCTGAAAGCAGCCCAACCATGTAAAGTACAACACAGTCATCTCTCTGTCCCAGTCCTGGGCTGGGAACTGCCAGGGCACTGCACTTACTGCAGGCAAAGCAATGCAGAGTTTCTTAAATTAATTTAATTCCCTGCCTTTGTACTGCCTCAAACACACCCTGCGACAGTCACGCAGTTTCTATGGCTTAAGATTGCAAGGTCCTAGAAGACTCCACAATTTCTCTTCCACTCTTACGGCCTCTCCTTTCCCACGAGAAAACCTGGGGACGCCAGTATCCCCAGCCATAAGAGCACCTGGCCTTCGCACAGACAGGAAGGAGAGGGGAACACTCGAAGAAGGCATCAAAGCAAGGAAGACAGACAAGAACGAGAGGAGCAGGAGACAAGAAGCGGGGTAACCATGCTTACAAACCAGAGGAGAAAAGGTCTTTTTCCCTTGAGCCCCTCCCAGCCCAGCACAACAGAAAAGCCTCTCACCCAACACGGTTTCTGCTCTGCAGGTCCGATGCCCAGCTGGTGTGAAGTCAGCCTGGTGTCCCTGGAATCAAACGGCTGCTGTTGGCACCAGCTGAGCGGCCCGGTTGGAGGAGCATGCTAGATGGTCTCTGCACAGAGCTGCTGGTACCTCACCAAGCCTGCTAGGAGCAGCTGCTGCACCAAGCTGGCGAACAGAGAGGAAAGGCATGCACGTAAGAATAAATGGCTGCCGAGACTCCAGGCTGATCAGCATCACACCAGCACGTGTAACCAACCTCACATTTTAGGTCACTCGGTCAGCATCCACTCAAACTGTAGCTCTTGGAAGGCTATGTGCTTCCCACACCATTCGGCTGGTGACGGGCTGGAGCTGGGTCCTGCCTGGAGACTGGAACTAGTCTGCTTGTGCGTCGACTCAGATTCTTCACTCGTGGTTTCAAAACTTTTTGTGGTGACTGTATAGTTCTGTGCCCACTGCTGGCCTTACTCTCCCTGACGGTGGCTGCTGCTTAGCATTCTGGTGAGAGCTGTTGTTGTACCAGGTAACACAACACCTCAGGAGCACAGCAGGATCTTAACAATAAGGATTCTGGACAGCTCTTGACAATTAGCAGCAGGGCAGGATCTCCCAAGGGGTCTGGATGTGAACGCAGGGATGTCTGGAGGGCCACACCGCCTGAATGTTCAAACACAGAAACAGATGTTAATTACTCTGCATGGCCAGGACATCGTTAGCAGTTACATCCACTGAAAATTCAAAAGTACAAATTCCTCTGATTATGTCAAACGTGACCATCCCACCCCAGAAGGCATGATGTTTGAATACCTGCCTCAGCAAACCTCCCTCCCCCAAGACATCTCCCTTTCCCCCTTCATATTCTCTGCTCTCGAAACAAACTGTTTTAATGAATTTCATACTTTGTGAAAGTGCTGTCTCCTTTGGGATGGACTTTTATCAGCTGGAGGCAACAAGAACCCTTGTCCATAACTGTTTGGCTCACCAGCACACTCTCAGACTGGGGAAGGAGTGAAAAAGCAAACAAGGATTCAGCCAGAATAATGTGATCACTGAGCCTCTTCGGGGGCACGACAGAAGCACACAAGAGCAACAGACCCAGCTGTGCCCCCACCACCTTGCCCACTCTCCCCACAGCCGCACTGTCAGGTGCAGCATGATGTCCCTGGGGTACGTTAGCGTGAATTCACAAAGAGCTTTTCTCTTCCAGTGCTCTGCACCACTGAGGCCTCCAGGCAGCGAGGAAAAGACAACCTGTGGTGAAACACCTGGACATGCACTGCCAAAGGAATCAAACCAGCAAATGGAGAACGTTACAGAGCGGGCAAGTGACACCACTCAGGGATTACTAAAAAGTAAATAAGGAACTGATTAAGGTTTAAAAGGACCAGCCTGATCCTTTTAGGAGAAGGGTCTGTACGTCACTGGCTACATAAGGAACTCCAGGCCCACAGCATCCCCAAGGCACTCAGACAGCTGAGCCGCTCCTGCTCACTGGAAAGGCTTAAGGCTTATGAGAGCTACAGAGCGAGCAAGACAAACACCAGAGGATGGAGTACCCCACAAATGCCTACATCAGTCTGCGTGACACCATGTCATTTTTCTTGCAGGAGACGTGTTTGCATACGCATGGGCTAGGAAGAGAAACCGCTTAACACCCAGCAGCTTAAAATAAAGCCTTTTGGCTATGCTGAAATTCCAAAGACTGCCCAAGCCCTGCCCGCTGGCCTGAGTCTTGCAGGCAGGTGACAGATACGGACAAGCTGGAGAGCAAGACCTTGACCACACCAGTGCTGCAACCTCTCCAGAGAGCAGAGCTGCCATGGCAGGGAGGACACAGCCCAGCACACAAGGACGCCTGCGCCATGTTCCCACTTCCACAGACCAGCACAAATACAGGGGAGTTAACTTCTTACTTAGCCAAGCTGTCTGAGAGCTAGCTTCTCTGCAAACCTTTTTATTACAGGAGCAGAAGGACCTTTTGCTGCCAGAGGAACACAACACAAGTTGGGAAGCTGCCAGAGATACCCTCAGTCAAGCAAAATCATCTGGGCTGGGGCTGGGAACAAGACGCTGGAGGGGAAACTTTGATGCCACAGGAAGCACCAAGTTAGAAACGCAGCTGGGTGGTATCACCGGAGGGGGGTGACAGCTTTTTGTAAGGTCTCAGTCTCTATTTTACTCAAGTGAATGTGCATTGGTAACACTGCAGCTTCCGTAAGGACTGCTAATCCCAGGACTGGGGTGAGACGCCAGCTTAGCCTCCCTGACACGGTGCAATCGCCACCCTCCTCTAATGCTGACGCTGTTCAGGCCCAGAGCATTTAGTTAGCGCCCTGGCTTGCTACAAAAGGGGCTGCATTGCAGGAACAGAAGAGCTATTTCTGGTTTTTAAGAACACACATTAGAGTCTACACCACTGGCAAAGTGCAGAGGCATGCATTTGTAGGGGAACAGAGATATGGTTCCAATACCGTTTTTAATGTGCAAGCCTAAAGACTCAGCTTCAGTTTTTAGAAATCAGACTTGATCATCTCAAGCCGGCAAAAATAGCCCCGTGTTCCCTCAAGTTATTTTCTTTTCAACTAGGCAGGGTACAGCACAATAGGAAATATCAGCAGTTATGTACTCAACCTCCAGAAACCCAAAGGGCCAATTCTAGCAACCCACGGCAGCTTTCCAATCCTCCCTGATCTATTTGCCGGAGTTAGCCTGAAAAGCATGCTGCCCCCAAGCCATTCAGCAAACTCCACGTCCCACTAATTACATCAATATAAACGTATTATCTTGGCTGTCAAACATCGGCTGCTTGAACAGGACGTCGCTCTGCAATGTAAATGCAGGAAAACAATTGCTCTTTCTGCTGGTGACACATTTCTTTGGATCTTATTTCCTTTCCAGGCCTCCCCCTTCTCCCTCCTGCCCAGGCACCAAGGCAGCAGCCGATTTTTTCAGAGCAAGAGGAAATGGCACACAAAACCCCTCAGCATCTTTCAAGCAATGGAACACGAGCAAATTTTGGGAACATCGTTGGTATTTCCTATCAGCTAACCTGAGAGCTGCAAACGCACAGGGAAGGGAGCTGTGAAGGCAAGAGTTAAATGAGTTAAATGTTTCTTGGCTGCAGGCAACAGCCCTTCTGCCTCTCTTGCCTTCTTCAGCTGCCATTACTAAATACAAGGCAAGCATCAACACTCCAAAGAGCAATAAGAGCATGACAAAAACTTGGTAGCAGCCTGCTCCTCTCTGCCCAGCTCAGTGACAGCAGCCTGGAAAGGGCTGCATACTCAGGCAGGGTCCAACAGCAACCAGCAAGGTGGAGGCAAATGCAGGCAGGTCCAGGAGGCTCGTGAGGAGACAGCAGACAGCACTTCTCGCTCTGAGGAGTGGGATTATGATGGAAAATGAGGAGGAAGCCACTGACTCACCTGTCCCACCTGCATAAGCGGCTTTCCCAAGGCTGCACTGGATATGACCTTTCTCAGAGCCCCAAGTTCCACAAATCGGTTTCCTCCCAGCATTGCATGCTAGGAGAAAGCCATCATGACAGGACACCGGGCTCCAACACACGTTTTCCAAACCAGCCTCCTCTTTCCCTTCCCCTGGGTCCGACCGCAGGCAGCCACAGCCCTTCACTCCAGCCTCCCCCGCTTTAAAAAGACCCTCACTTGCGGAAATGCCACAGGATCCGTTTCTTTCTAGGCCCTTCTGCTCGCAGAAAGGGCCAGGACAAACCCAGACACAGGGAGGGGAAAAAAAAAACAAAAAAAAAAAACCAAAAAACCCTGGCTTTAGACAAAGCGGGAAAGTGGGAGGAAAAAAGCATTTCTCCTACTTGCATCTCACCTGTGAGCAGATGACATCCCCACCAGCGGAGATCAGCACAGCCACGTCCGCACACACCAGCCTGGAGACTGGCTGGGTCTCTCTCTAGGTCTCACGTGCAACCACTGCAAACTTGGCAAGCTCCCACAAAACCTCCAGGACGGATGAAAGCAGCATATTTTCCACAAGATAAAGCCAATCATGCTCAGCTGGCTGAGGGAACACTAGGGCCCAGGTCATTCCCCTCCGCAAAGCCAGCGGTATTTAGAGAAAAGGTAAAGGGTGCCCAGAAGAAAGGTAAAGGTACCCTGCAGGCAGCCCCCGAGAGCGCCGGGGTAATCGGTGCATCTCATGGGGGCATCCAGGGCCCTCCACGGGGCCACCCAGCCCTTCCACTACTATGAGACAGCTCCAAGTCTGGGCAGGACACTTGACCTTTTTCATGTGCAACTTTACTGAAAACCAAACTGAAACTGCTATTTATTCCGATTCAAAAGACACCCATGCCTCAGGTTCCCTCACGACCAAGTCATCAGGCTCAAGGAAGCCGTTTTCTTTCCTGCCAAAGCAATATGGCTTAGCAAACACAGCAAGTCACATCAAACCTTCAAAGGCCTCTCCAGCCCTCCAACTCCACCCGGGGAAGGGAGCAATGTTGGGTCTTGCCTTCTGCCTTCAACTGTTAAAGCCTTGGACACAAACAGAAGCTGATGCAACTTTAAACTAGTTCATATGCCCACATACATAAAATCACAGTAATTTGAATCATGCCTCTCTGACACATGTTCTGCTACTGCAACTCGTTCCTCAGGCAGAGCTCAGTCCTGCCCTGTTCACTCACGGGCACAAGCCAGTCTGTTCAGCAGTGGGTCTCGAGAAATGGCCAGGGAAAAGCCACCAGCAAACTCGCAGGAGGCCAGTCTGCCATGGGGCCGTTCTACCACTATGGGTCTGCTCCAGTTTAGGAAAGGTGGCACCTCACACAGAGTACTGCCCCGAAGGTCAAGTCCCTACGGACAATGCACAAAGTATGGCAAGAGCTCTGTGTTGAGATCACAAGGGCTACAGTCCGGGACCTGCAGCCTATTTCCGTGAGCCAGCGGCTGGGATCTGCGCTGCCCGTCTCCACCTTGGCTCCCTCTAAAAGCATCTCCTGCCTTCCATTACCTCCCAACTGACCCGCAGCTGTGCACCACTGTCCATGCACGATCGCCCCAAGCCATGTACAGTAAGCACTTCTCACATAACCTTCTGTCTGACCATGAAAAACCACCCATCCGCATCCCAGGCCCGAAGGCCTACAGAGTGCTGAGCACCAGCTGAGATTTTGATCTGAAAAAACACTTGGAGGAAACAACATGACATTTCAAACACAACGTACACATTCTTCGATCTCTCCCAACAGTTCACCAGGCGACCACTCTAAAGCATTTGTTCCTCGATGCTTGGGAGGGATGTACCCAGAAAGAAGCACAGGGAAGGGAAAGAAGAGCTGCTCAGAAAATGGAGAGGCTGGCCAGCAGACAGAGCCTTTCCATCCGTTTTAAGAGACTTCTGCATCCAGGGTCTGGAGGCTGACGTGCTTACAACTGCAGCTGAGCCGACACGAGTAAAATCCAGGAGGCTGAATGAGGCATCGCGGCCCGAACAGCCTTAGGATGCTTGAGACCCAAGCAGAAGAGCCAGCCGGCCGATTCTAAAGGCCAAACTCACAAATGCTTTGGGAACTCTGCACAAAACCCTGCTCAGCCCCCCGCAGGCGGGTTTCTAACCTGGAGGGTAGCGTGGCAGACCTGAAGGACAGGGGTCCCCGGCCATCTCGGGGGCTGCGCCGTGGTCCAGCCCAGCAGCCGACGCTCAGCAGCACCGTGCCCGTTACCGGCCGTACACGAGGCTCCCGAGAGGGGAACCGGGCGGGCTGACCCCCCGGCACCCAGCGGAGCGGGGGCGCGGCGCAGGCAGGGAAGGGGGCGCGGCGCGGGGGTGCACGAAGCCCCCCCACCCCCCCAGTCTCCCCACGACTCTCAAGTTCATCAAAACCCCGTCTGGGCGCGCAGCCGGACTGAGGTACGACGCGAGGAACCGCAACCCTCGGGCCACCCCCAACCCCCGGGCGAGGCCCCCTCAGGAGCCGCACAGCCCCCGGGGGGCTCCCGGTTGCCCCCAGCCGCGGGACCCCCTCCGCCCCGGCCTCCAGGCCCGGCTCCCAGCCCGCCGGGCTCGGGCCCACCGGCAACAGGTGGTGCGGGGCGGCCCCGGGCCCAGCCGGGGGCTCCGGCCGGGAGAGCTCCGACCCACCGGCGCTGGCGGGAGCCGCGGCCCGCGGTGCTGCGGCGGGAGGCCCCAGGCGGCCCGTGCCCGCCTCCCCCGCGCTCCCGCCGCCGCTTACCTGGGGATGGAGGCGGCCGCGCTGCTGCTCGCGTCCCCCCCGGCTCCGCACTTTCCCCCGGGCAGAGCAACTTCCACCCCCTCCCGCCCGCCCGCCGCGGCGCCCGGCCGCTCTGCCGGCGCCTTCCTCCCGCTCCGCCGCCGGCCCGGCCTGCCCCGGAGTCCCCGAGCCCGCCCTTACGCCGCCGCCGTGGCGTAGCGCCCCATCCCGGCCCCCGGGCGCTACGGCGCGGAAAGAGCGCAGGGGCCGTCGTGAATCGCGCGGGGGGACTACAAGCCCCGGGGGGCGCGGCGCGGAGGAAGCGGAAGGCGGCGGCCGAGCGGGGCGCACCGGGAGCGGTGGTTCGGGGCCGCCGGCGGCGGGCGCGGCGCGGCCTTCAGGGGCAGGACTACAACTCCCAGCGTGCCTTGCGGCCGCAGCGCACAGCGCCGCCCCAGGCCGGGAGGTCTGTGGCCCCGCGGGCCCCGGCCGCACGGCGCTCTGGGACCCCCATTGCCCGCGGGCCCGGGCAGGGCCCCGGCGTGAGGAGGCGGCGGGCCGGGCCCCGGGCGTGTCCCGGCCTTCCCGCTGCGCGGCCGGCCCAGCCGCCCGGGAGGCGAACGCTGGCTAATTACAGATCTTAATGACCTGGCGGCACATGAAGCGAAGCCGAGAGCGGCACGGAGTTGCCTCAGCCCTCCGGGCGGCGTGCAGCCCTGCTTCAGCCCCGCAGCGCAGGAGCCGTGCCGGGGCCATGCGTGGCCAGGTGGGTGCAGCTGGGGCCAGGGCTGCCACCACCCCCACACCTACACACCCCGCTGCCAGCCCCGGCCCCCCCAAGCCAGCCCAGGTTGCCCCGGCCCAGCCCCAGCCCAGCCCGGCCACCCCAAGCCAGCCCCCTGCCCCGCTCGCCCGCTCCAGAAGACCCTGGGAGCCTCCCGCTGCAGGGAGAGGAGCGGGAGCACCTGCCGAGGCCGGGGTGCGGGGGTGCCCCCTCTCAGAGTCACAAGTGCCAACGGGGAGGGGGGTCCCAGACGCGAACTGGCCCAGCCGGCCTGGCACACACAGTGTGCAATAAAGGGCCGTTGTTCCAGCAAAAGCAGTGTCGTGCATGCCACCGCACTCGAAGGGGGGATTAATGGTTGCTCAGTGAAGGACAGCTGCTCAACAGGGGACATGTTATCATCCGGCTGTTGGACCCTCCCCAGCGGGGACCCGAGGTGTTCTGTGCGGGCAGCTGAGGGGAGCCGGTGGCAACGCATCGGGGAGACCTGTCAGCCTTCTGTAAGGCAACACAGAGAGCAAAACCCAAGTCGGTAGCTTCTGCTTCTGCTCACCTCTGTAAGATGTAACTGCTAGTCATATCGATGCGTTTATTTGGAGCCAGATCTTTTCTAGGGGAGGCAGTAGCAGCCCTGCCTTTGTTCTTCAGGGTGGACCCAGGGAAGTGCAGCCCCCACTGCCGTCACCCACAGGCAGGTCTCCCAGACTGGGGAAATGGCAGGACACGGTGGTGCCCGGCCTGTGCCCAAGGAAAGCACAGGGCGGGTATCCCAGCACACAGCCCTGCATGGGCCTGTGTGGTCAGCACCCCAGAATGGCCAGTGGGGTTCCCCTGCCCATCGTAGGGCAAAACCTGTTGGGATCACCTGAGGAAAAGGTGAAGTTGGGCTTAGAAAGAAACTGCTGGCTACACCATGACGGCCATTTCAAGTAAGACCTATCACCATCTACACTACTGAGTGTTAACTCTAATGAGAACTCAGCTCATGGCGACACATTTGGACGCCATTCAGTGCCTGCACATTGGCATCTGGGGCCACATGAGGTACCCTGGGGTGTCTGAGATGTCCACACAAGTCTGTCACATGAGACCTATCGGATGGATGTCTTCATCCTTGCTCTCTTCAGCTTTACAGAATAGCAGCTGGAGACAAGGAAGAATCCTCAAAGCACCTAAAATGTCTGTGCATGCTTATGTGTGGGCAATTAATTAAGCCACTTTTGTTATGCATATGGTTATTAATTGAGACACGAGAACTATAACTGCATAGTACTGAGTGAAGAAAGCAGGGGCAGAATCACTCCATACTCGGTGTGGGTTTCAACATCATACCTACCCAGCACGAAAAAAACAGCTGCTGACACCCAGCTCTTCTGGTGTGATGGGGGAGTTCCTGGCTGAAATTACATTATCTGTTTGGCTCTCTGTACTTGGAGAATAAATGTATAAAACTGACTTTGCCGAGTTACAAAGCAATTTTAGGTAGTGGATGAACATCAGCATGTTCTGTTAGGAAGTCACACGAACTGGGATTTGCATCGCCTAATTTTAGATGTATAAACCAATGCATGTAAATTGTACTGGCCATCACATCTTCATCTATGAGCAACAGAGAAAGACAGAGGGTTCCAATTATTCCAGGTAAGTTCCTATTTCTGTCATTGATTGTAAACAGAATCAAACATCAGCTGACACAGAAAAGGCATCAGTATTTTGGTGAACTGCGTTTCTGGAGGAAAGCGAATGCCTTGGTCACACTGAAAGCCTTGCTGTGGGCAAGGGGAATGTTATCCACTGCTCTGCCCTGATCAAACCTCATCACAGAAAGCAATCACATTTTTCAGGCACTGTAACTGCATGCTAACTGTTCCCCATCTTCTCCTCCACCTGCCATGCCTTCTGAAAGGACTCATTCAGTGTTTTTTCCTGGGGACTGAAGCAAAGCTGGGTGGCCTGCAGCTGCCCAGGTCATCCCGAGCCTTTTTTGACAATGGTGCCAAACTTGCTTTCCTCCAGTTGCAAAGGCTCTTCCCCAGCCACCACGACTTTGCAATGCTGACAGAAAGCATCTCTGCAAAAGCACCAGCCAGCACTCCCAGTGCCCCAGGCTGCAGCCTGTCCAGCCCCACAGACTTCCACAGTAGAGATCCAACAAGCAAATGCTGTACAAATCCTCATGGATTCCACCATTTGTCAGTGCAGACGCAGGTTCTGATGAGATGGCTCCGTATCCTCGGTGCCTCCTCCAGTAGATGAGTTTGCCTGGTGCTGCCCGTGAGCTAGCGCACAATGGGGTGCTCTAGGGGGTGTGAGAAATCGGGAGCTAACCCAGAGCAGACCCAGCTAGGCAGGCACCAAGGATGGCATGCTCGGGGTTGGCAAGGAGCAGAGGCTGCACAGGGAGGCTTCCTGGCCAAGTTCCTGCAGCCAGTGCTGGAACCAGCAGCTCCTATTTGAGGTGCATAAGGTAAGAGGGAGAGCTAATGTGTTCAGCCACACAAGGATCTTCCAGTCCTTGTTTCCCAAGACACCAAGCTTTCACTGAGCGCTTCCCTCCATCCTTACCTCCTCTCTGCCTCCAGTCTACCCTAGCTTGGGACTGTCCAGGAGCTCTTTTCTGGTACCTGCCCTCAACCCTCTCATTTACAGCCTAAGGAACAAGGAGGTCCTGATGGCTCTCTGAAGGGCTGGATGGAAGGTCATGCTCAGAGCATGTGGTCCATCACCTCTTGGAGAGGAAGTCTTCCTCTGCATGTCCTTGAGTTGTTGTAACAGAAGGCTTTTTGCAACAGGACAGGTGCAAAGAACTGTAACTGTTGACTAAATATATATATTTATTATGTATGTGTATCTGTCACTGATCAGAGTGAGATTTTTTTACCTAGTAGGGATCACAAAAGAAAGTTTTGTAGATGGTACTCCTGCTTGTCCACGTGTGTATGGTGTATGCATGCATGTAAGAGCAGGACATTTAAGGGAACAATATTGTACAAACCCAGAAGAGTTTTGATTTGTCGAGATAACACATCACCCACGTGTAGCGCAAGGAAGAAATAAGACTCAAAGAACGTGAGAGGTATTGCTGAGGCCCAGAGTCCCCAGGGGAAGAGCCACACTGTATTTGTTGAAAGGCACGGGTCCAACATGCTGTTGGCAGTACGGTGCCTTACAGCGGGTGGGTAGCCCTCCTGCCTGCCAAGTGCCACGTGCTGTGTTCTTCAGTGGACAGATGAGGCGGTGGTGATGAATGCTTCTGCCATAACTGCGCCAGGATGTGTTCCATGCCCTGTATTGTCTTTTTCAGTGGGGTTGTGACACTCAAACCCCTCCCTGTTTGAGAAAAAGGTATTCATTCCCTCTACTCGGGGACGGTTGTCTGTTCTGAAGTGCCCAGATGATCCCAGGACCCCACACTGGGGCTCTGTAAGCTGACCCACACCAGCCTCTGAGACCTGGGACTGAGTCTGTGGCCTAGAACAGCCACCTGGGCCCCACATCCCAGGGACTTGTGGCACAGGGCGAGGCTCTAGAGCTGTGGGGATGTCCACGGGACTCTGGAGTACTATGAATTCCCTGCAGTCCTTTCTTACTAGAGAAGAAGAGGCATCGGGGCTTCCTCAAGGGAATGTGGGAGCCCTGGGGAAATTGGGCATCCCCGTGGGTGTGGTGTGTCCTCAGGAGACATCACAGTCCCCAGTTCCTCACAAGCATTGCAGAAGCGTGCAGGGGCACCTTGGAGATGTGAGGCATCCCAACCAGGCTCTCATTAGTGAGGTGGGGGTGTCAGGGGACCCCAGGGAGGTGGGGCACCTGCAGCGGTTACTCACCAGTGGGACAGTGGGCTCTGTTATCCTTGGGGCACAGCGTGCGTTGACAGGGGCCAGGGGAAGCCTCCCCATCTGTGGCGTCATCAGGGTCAGCCAGGCTGAGCAGCACCAAGTTGGTGCAGGCATAGGTTCGCTTCAGGCTGCAGCAGTTTGGGGGAGAAGCACTCCTGGGGGGCTCTGTGCTGCGAGGGCAGAGGTAGTGATGGGGACCCCCATGGCCACAGGGCAGCAACCTCTGTGGCCACAGGAAGGAAGCACAGGCCCCAACCCCCCTGCAGCCCCCACAACCCTTCTGTTAACCCCAGTGCCCCCCTATTGCCAGATAACCCTCAATAGCCCCCACCAACTCCCCAGTCTCCCCCTTGACTCTCCACCTGCCCCAGTGCCTGCCAACAACTCCCGCTGATTCTCCAGCTCCGCCAGGGACCCTCGAGCTTCCCCAGCACCGCACCTCCCTCTAGAGCCCCCCAGTGACAACCCGCAGGATCCTACTGCCCTCTCACAACCCATGACTGCCCCTCCACTTGATTCCCTACTTGCTGTCCCACCCTGAGCTGCCTTTTACCAGAGGAAAGAGACCGCTGTGGGCTTTGTGAGGGCCTGGGGGACACCCAGGCCCAGCAGGGGCCTGGGGGCTGCAGGCTGAGCATAGATGCCTGATGTGGAATCCATGGCCTCTCTGATCTCCTTTGACTGCAGGAGAGTTTTCAGCCCTGCGTTGGCCATGTCCCTGTTGGTGCGATGGTTAGGAGGTGTCTGAGGGGTCTGGCTTCCCCCACCCCTGGCACAGCAGGGGGCTCCTGCCTGTCACTCTGACCTCACAAAGACTGGCAATACAGGTCACAGGCTTCTGTCCCAGCCCCTCCCCTTACTACCTCAGTTACCCTTTGGATTGCTGGTTTAACCATTTCTATCCCCAAAGGACTTAGAACCACAGAGTTGGAAGGGATCCATAAGGATCATCAACTCCCTGCACATCATGAAGTTGGTGCTACCCAGTACAAAGTGCCCCGTAAGTGGGGCCAACATGGGCAGGGAGACTCCAACTCAGGAAGGGCTGAAGACAGAGAAGGAAGTGCTAAAGGGTAAAGAATTTTTGGCAGCAGTGCCACTTCTGCTGTCCCCTCTTGGCAGAGAAGCGGGTGACAGGTGGAAGCTTAATTTTCACTGGAAGTCTCTGTCAGAACAGGTTGGTAGAAATGGGCTGGCAAGACTGGAAGCGGATGGCTGCTGTGTGTGCGCGCGTGCGCAGGAGCTCACCATAACACACTTCCCTTCACCAGACTACTCCACATTTCCCTGGGACCTACAGCATCCCTCCTGTTACTGTTAGGCCCACATCCCCCTGCTGCCAGATCTTGTCAGGTGACATAAAAAGTGGAGGAAGGTGGGGGGCAGAGATCACCAGGGCTTAACAATAAAACTCACCGAAGGCAAAAGAAACTGCCGTATGAGTAGCACCTGGAATAATGTGGACTAGGGAGAAAGTAAATGACAGAAAAACTGAGGCAATGCAGAATAAAGACTCTTTTATAGAAGAGATAATGCAGTTGCAGTTCTCATGTTGTTCACTGAAGGAGGAAATCAGCTTTTTGCCATCAGTGGTGCTCACTGGGTTCTTCTTTCAGGGGTGGAATAATTTCTCCCGTCTCTAAAATTCTGTCCCCCTAATGGAGTGAGAGAGCACAGTGAGCATTTCCTCCTGCACCCAGTCTCTCCCTTCACACAGTGCAGCCTTTCAATTAAGCTACAGTCATCCCCACTTCCAGACAAAAAAAATCTTACCGCAGCCTACTCAGAACACTCTCATTCACTCAACATTTCCCAGGATGCTGAAATATCACCGTAGCCAAACGATATGAAATCTGTACTTCACCCCTTCTTTTCAGCTACAGAACAGCAGCCAAAACATTTTGAGATTACCTTGTTTTAAAAATGAGTATTGGACTTACAGCACTGCATAACCGCCTTCAACACAGCACAGCTTTAAAGGTTCAGCCTCCAAGCCCACGGCCTGTAGCCCACGAAGAGCTACGTAATCCCTCAAAAATCAATCTGGTGCCCAACTGCTGTTTGTTACAGCTCCAGGTGCTATCTTGGCTGACTGAGCTGACCTAACTCGAGTGGGTAATCAGGCTGAAGTCAGAGGCCCGCAGCTTGACCTTCAGTATGTTGCTATGTCGTTGTTAGGGATGGAACTTTTTATAATTTTATTTTAGATAAAGCACAATTAGGAGGCTGTTATGCAAAAAAAAATGCAACTGTTAAGAAACATGGACTGTCTGCTCTGAGGACAAGATGAAAACTTTTCAAAAATACAGTAACTGTGCTGCTCCTGCGCAGCCTGCCCACAGCATCAAGCACATCCCTCTAGAAATTCTCCCTGCACAAACCTGCACTTGTCCCCAAGTCACCCCCTTCCTGCTCGGAAAGTTAAAGAAGTATTAACAGACTTACTGGGAATATCCGTGGATTTGACACAACAACACCATGCGGCACTTTCTGAAAGCAGGAGGGAGAGGGAAGGAGTAAAGAAAAAAGGAGCGTTACCCAGAGAGAGTACACAGGATTTCCAAACTAGGGAAAACAACACTTCTTAAACACAGGCTTTACTGAGTACAAGGCTCATCAAGCCAGGTTCTTTCCGCTAGTCAGAGAAACACCCGAGGCTAATAAAGTTACACCTCCCAAGCAAGACGAGATGGCATTAGTGGAAGGTCTGTCCCATGGTCAGTGTCGGCCACCCCCCTCACCACAGCAGCGCCAGCTATCCCCAGGCTCGCAGATCCTCCAGGAAAGCCACGACTAAGGCACAGCTCCCTGGCTCGCGGGGGGCAGCGCGACCACTGCTGCCCAGGGCCGCAGCAGGCCACAAACCTGCATTCGTACCACCCAGCGCCGAAAGGCAAGCGGCGAAGAGCCGGCGGGGCTGCCGTGAGCTGCAGCAGGCACTCTGCCCGGCCGTCCCGCAGCGCCCCCCGCGGCCACTTCTGCTTCTGCCCCGCCGTGAGGGGGCTCCTCCCAGGGCCTGGCCCCGGCCCCCCCCGCCCCGCTCCCCTCGGGCAGGGACGCACCATGACGTGGTACTTCAAGCAGTAGAGGATGATCCAGGCGGGGACGAGGACCCGCGTCAGGACGAAGGTGCCGCTCTCGAAGGCCTTGAACACCTGCGGGGCAGCGGGAGGCGCGTCAGGCCCGGTCCGGTGGGGCCCGGCCGGGTGGGCCCCGCTCCCCCGCCGCGCTCACCTGGTGCCGCCAGAACCCGCCGGGCTGCAGGAACCGCTCCCAGAAGGCGGCCACCGGCCCCAGCTGCCGCCGCGGCAGGACGGGCTCCCGCTCGCTCAGCTCCTGGTCCCGCAGCCAGCGGCGCCGCAGGGCGCGCAGCTGCTGCAGCCGCAGCTTCTCGTCCTCGGTGTAGCCGCTCATGGCGCCGCCGGCCCCGGTCTCGGCCCCGGTGCGGCAGGCGGGCACCGTGTCCTTCCCCACGACGCGCGGCGATGACGCCCTCCGGCCGCAGTGCAAGACGTCATCAGGGTGCGCGGGGGTGGGGCGGGGCGGCTGGAGGCGAGCTGGCGCGGGCCTGGATAGCTCAGCCGGGAGAGCATCAGACTTTTAATCTGAGGGTCTAGGGTTCGAGCCCCTGTTCAGGCGGGAGGCCCCACTCCCTTTCTTAGCGCCGCCTCTGCCGGGGAGGCGCTCGGGCGAGCCTGGGGTCCCAGGGCCCGCAGGCCATGGCTGGGCCGCGTCTGGGCCCCCGCTTCCAGCGGCCTTTCCTGGCGGCCCGGCAGCTCTGCACCTTCCCCTGGCCGGTACGGCGGGCGCGGGCGGCCGGCCCCGGGCGCGGGTGGTCCCAGGCCTCGGCTTTATTTTTTTATCCTGTTCTAGGAACTTGAGCAGAACCTACGGACCTCGGCGGATTCCTCCCTGCTCCGGGACATCCTGCACGCGGTAAGGTGCGGGAGCTGGGCGGCCCCGCCCCCAAAGCGATCGCGGACGCTGCGCTGGTTTTTGCCCGTAATCACAGAAATAAGCGCCCTGGGCCCGGCAGAGGCGCGGGCTCCTACTCCGGCCAGCGACCTGCGCTCGGCACCGCCGCTGCCGCCCGTGTGCCCGGGCACCGGCACCACCCGGCGCCGACCCAGCCCGCGGGGGTCCCGTCCCGTCCCGTCCCGTTCCCCCCCGGCGCCAGCCCCAGCCCCAGCGATCTCCGTTCCCCCAGCCCGCGGGGTCCCCATCCCCCCGGCACCAGCCTCACACCACTCGGCCATGGCGCCCGGGTGGGCAATCACAAACGAGGCAGCAAACCAAAACAGGAGAGAGAAGAGGAAAGCGAAAGATGGAGGAGAGCACGCAGGACTTTCTTTGCACTCAGTTTTGCTATTTATTTTTTGGCAAACACATTTGCTGCCACGCTAACACACCCATCAGAGATCATCAAATCTCGCTTTCTGCCTCAGCATCGCTTCTTCCAGCTACACCCCAAACCGCAGCTCACTTTGTGACACACAGCACCCATTGAGAGCTCCCCAGCCCCTGCCACCGCTCATAAAATCTTCACCTGGTACCCGGTTTCAATGGCTGTTCTCGTTTTAGACCGTTCTCCACCCTTTGTGTGTGAAATACCCTCCTTCAGCTAAGTACAGAAGATGCTTCCTAACTGAACTCATCAAAAAGGTAGGGCTTACTTTTCATGCTGCTTGTAACTTCCCCCCCACAGTTTTACACTATGTAATAACAAAACATAGCACTCTGTGTAAAGTATTTTGGCCAATGGTATATTAAAATGGGACTGAACCTGTGGACGTTTTCTGATCCATGACAACTTGACACCCAAAACCACCCTGTTCTCTTCCGTGCAGCACGAATCCACGGCAGCTGAGCCCCTGGATGAATTGTACGATACACTAGCAGATGTTTTAAATGAGGAAGAATCTACTCACTGTTACAAAAACTACTTACTGGTAAGAACTAATGCTGCATTGTTATCGATCACTTTTAATCACCTGAACTGAACAGTAATTGGCTTTAAAAAGAACCCCCCAAGAAATCCATAGTGCTTCCTACCTTTTTCCAGGCACTAATACTGATTGTAAACTGTAAAACCTGTTATCTGCTGATCCACCTTTGCCTTCTTGTGTGTCCTCCAGCCCACAGGAGATTGCGTTACCCTTTCTGAGAGTGTGGCAATTATCTCTGGAGGGACCACAGGGCTCATCACGTGGGATGCCGCTCTTTATCTTGCTGAATGGGCAATAGAGAACTCTGCAGTTTTTAGTAACAGGTAACAACAGCAGACTGAAAGATGGGGAAAGATACTCGCATTGTGAGCTATACAGCTGTAATTCAATAATATACAGTATTTACCCCCAAAATAACAGAAATGACTACACCCTTTGGCTACTGGGTAACTGCTGCTCTCATCTGTTCTGCAACAGTCAAACTTTAATCCAGGAGAGTAGTTCTTTTCAGACAGGTTTTAAAAGCAAAACCATCACACCATGCAGTCTGGCCAGCTCTGTAAAGCAGGCTGTTAAACTGCAGCTACCGCACTGCCTAGCCAGGAACTTTAACTAGGGCACTTCACTCCGTGGTGGGATTCATCTCATCTAACTTCAGATGGTCGATGTGCAGGCGTGCGCGTCTGATCGCATTGTCTTGACTTCGTTTATAAGCAGTTGAGAGGAACAAGCACTTCTGAGGAAAGAGTCAGATAAGTTAATATAAAGTATTGACCTCACAAGGAAAGGAACAGTGCTACTAAAGCATCTCTTTCTCTCGACTGACTATGAAAAGAACTGGACAACCCATTCATATGAGATGACCATGCTGCAGAAGTCTAAAAACAGGTGGGACTGGATCTCATCCACACAGTGGAAATGTTTTGTAGCATACACAGAAGCGGTATTTCAAGTAACTAATTTCTATGCTTACGACTGCATCTTCAGCGTTTACCAATTCCCCCAGTTATCTGAGACACAGACTGGATTGCAGGTGATTTACTTAAAAATTAGTGAAAAAAATCTGGAACTGATTTTACCTTTAGAGGTACTTAGAATATTTTGATGTCCTAAAATTTGGAGTCCTAATAAGTAATTTTGCTCCATTACCTTTCAGGACAGTCTTGGAATTAGGAAGTGGGATTGGCTTCACTGGAATTGCCATCTGTAAAACCTGCAATCCCAAGACATACATATTTAGTGACTACCACCACTGTGTTCTCAAACAGCTGACAGAAAATATCCTTTTGAATGGCTTTGTCTTGGAGCCTGAAACTACCCAGCACGTCCAAACACAGACCCGAGGCCAGGAGGCAGAAGCAACAAATTCCCAAAAACCCAAATTAATTGTTGCAGAACTTGACTGGGGCTCAGTTACAGAAAAGCAGCTGTTGGACCTTCAACCCGACGTCATCATTGCAGCAGGTACTTCACGCTTCTGGCTGTGCCTTGCTGCGTGCTATCGTGCGGGAACAAGCAGGTTAGAGAGAGAAACACAAAGATATTTGTGTCCAGGACTGACTTAGCCCTTTCTGGAAGTGTGTGACAGATCTGTTCCCAGCTCCTTTCACCATTTTTTCTTCTTCAGATATTCAGCAGTTGCATACTTAATGCCAAAAAGCAAATTATTTTTCCCTTCTGTATTTTTTTTTTTTAATCTAGAAACAGATGATAAATCTGTCACTCTTAAGAGCCTCATCAATAATAACAACAGGCAATCTTGACATTCTCTTGAGGGATAACATGTTAAAAAAAAGAAAAAACCCCTTTTTTTAACTCTGCTATGTATAAATCTGGAGGGAGTTTATAAAAAAAATAATCTAATAACAGAAAATCTAGCAGTAGTGAAATTTCCTAGCTGTAGCTACAGGATTTTACTCCCTGCAAAGCAAAAACTACCTAAGAATTCAGGTGAAAAAATGACAGAATATAGTGCCTTCGTCATCCAAGGTATCACATGGTGCATTGAACATGTGAATTCTATAAAAGGAAGTGACTTTACATACGTTACCTAATGGCAACTATAGTGTTCAGAGAATGTACAAACCAGCCCAGGCTGGGCTCATGAAGGCAACACAGAACTGAAGGTGATTTATATGTATCTACTACTTGCTGTTACACAGTCACGTGCCTCGACATTTCTGTGTAGTCAACAACCACCTCTTGAACATCAGTCTTGCACATAACACTGACACATTTCAGAGCCACAGTGCTAACTGGTATGGCTGACATTTTGTACCCCTTAGCGATCAGTCTTACCTTTCATCACTCTTTCTGCTCTCAAGGAAGTTATTCAAGATTAAAACTGCTGCAGCTCAGAGTCCTTTGCAATCAGCCTCTAAAATACCAATTTTTAACAATGCAGTTTTGTTCTGCTACAGACAGTCGCAACAGAACACCAACACTCACATGTTTTTGCTGTCTCCCTTAAGATGGGCTGAAATGCAGTATCTGACAATCCGTTCACAAAAGGGAGCACCGATTTTTAGTGATTTAGAGATGAGGACAGCTTGACATAGCATGTAATACAGAGGCATTTTCTAAGATCTCTTGGGGATTTTTAACCCCTGAATACAAAAATCCTGTTCTGCAAGGCGAGTATTTTATATTTTTGTTTTGTAGCTTTCATTCTGCTTTTTCCTCAAGTCTTAATAAATACTGAATGTTTTCCTTCTTGTGCAGATGTGGTATATGATCCAGAGATAATTTTAGCCCTTATTGGTATGCTACAAAAACTCTCCACTTTGAGAGCAGATAGAAAACCTCCCGAGGTCTACGTTGCTTTCACAATTCGTAATCCAGACACGTATCACCTGTTCCAGGCTGAACTTGGTAGGTGCCTTTTTCATGAAGTGTATCGATAATTTTGGCTTCTTTCCCCGTTATTTACCCTGTAGCAGAGACAAACAGGAGCGTTTTTAGGTGAGGGGTATTGTCTGATAGTGAGATTCTTATCTTAGAGCTCGAATTAAGAGCAGTCTGCCTACGAGCAGTAACTTCTCCAGATGGATTTGATCAGGAGATTGGAGCTTAGCTTTTTGCTGTATCCTGTCTGTCACAGCTCACATCTGTTAGTGACAACTTGAGATTAATTGCAAGCATGGTGGCAACAGGAAACTAAAAAAGGGTTAAGCTTAGAGGAGGAAAGCCATCTGTGCTGCACTGTCACACTGATAACAGATAAGATAAAGGTTTTAGGCTGCATCTCAACTTGTTCTTTAAGGGTTAAAAGAACAACTAGAGATTAAATCAAATAGGGAGAGATTTGGGATTTTTCATTCATATACTCTTCAAAAGCCTGTCTTTTGCAGTCTACTAGCTGTACAGCTGGTCTACAGCAATCTGTTAATTCACAAAATTATGCTGTGCATGGCAGAAGCATTACTGTGAATTTTTTAAAATACATACTCATAAGCATTTGCCTGTAGCTTGCTTTAACAGCACACTGAAGAGCTTTTCTTACATGACTTGACATGCAACTTTTGCTCTTCATTTTATTAAACAGAAATATGATTCCCAGTGTTTCTCTTTACAGCTAAAGTTGGCATTGGATGGCAGATTATTCCAGCCCACAGCAACAGTATTTTTCTCTGTGATGTGCAGCCAAACGTAACTATTCTACAGCTATTTATATAGACTTGGAAAATACGACATAACTAAATTTTCAGACCAACAGGAGCCATCCCATCCTTGTAACAAGATTATCTTGAAGTCTGGAAACGTACGTGAGAGGCACTGAGGATGTAACTATGAACAGACTGTTGTCAAAGTGAGTTATGTTTCTTCCTGTAATTGTCAGCATGTGTGCAAGCAAGCTGCCGCCGCTGAAAAGTATCTGTGAACCTTAACACAAGAGAAAAAAACCCAACCCTAATCATACTGCACCTTGATTCTGTAGAAGACAACAGAATTGAACTATTTTTTTAAAATGGTTTGATTTGTAAATAACAGAGGCACATCTGCAGGACCACAGGATGTGTATCTTACACCAACAAGGGAGGAAAACAATGTTTCATAGTAATAAATATTTTTTAATATTAAAACCAGCTTTAATTGTCTACTTTTTTATATTTATCTTTATCTACTCACAGTATGGGTCATCTTAAAAATAAGTAATACCTACAGTGAATGTAGTAGGTGCTGCCCCAAGCTTACATGATGCTGTAAGAAAAGACAGATAGTAAGACTGCTGTAAATCAGGTGCATCTTTACTCTGCAGTGATGACAAAAATCAGAGCTTGATTTACATTTCTCTCACAGAAGGACTGTCACTTTCACAACTAGCTATTGGGAAGCCATCCTCAGAACAGCCAGAAAATAAAAAGAACCCTACTCTGTAGCAATGCTCCACATATACTGCAAGAAGGAAGAATTGAGCTCACCTTCTTTGAAGGTTTCCATAATTCATTAATCACTGTTGGGACAGTATTGGTCCTCAAGCAGAAAATCACATCTGCTCCCCTTTCTCCTCTTTGGACTTTTCTGTACTTTGTTTTAAAAGCTGCTTCAAAGGAAATGGACAAATACTTTAGCCTCCTCCTTCTGTAATCATGGAGGGAAAATGGACAATAGGTAACTTGAAGAATCATCTTATTCCATGACTGCTAGTATGAAGTTGGATATGCAGAAGTAACCTCATCCCAAATTTTAGCTACCTCCCCCTCCAAAAGGAAGAATTCAAAGGTATGACTTACAGACTAAACGCATGCTAGTGACCCAGACAGGTGCCCCTTTATCTCCCCTTACACAAAATTCTTCAAGTCACTCAGAAGTTCTGTACATACGGCTCGTTTTGGATCTACAGTTTTATTATAGGAAGATGAAACCTCTAAAGCTTTCGGTATTACTGTTTAATTAGAGAAGTGCCTAATTTACCTCCATATGCACATCAATAGCTAAAGGGGAATGGCCAAACCACCCAACAGGATTTTGCTTGAAAGCAGCAGAAAGAAAAAATAGAAAAAAACCCCAGAAATCTGCTATAAATTCTTTATGGAGCATTCTTCAATCAATAAACTAATTAAATTGCCAAAATCCTTCAGTAAGCAACTTGGACTCTCTTATTTTCACCTTCTCACCAGTGGGACCAAATCACTGTCTACAATCTTTTTTCACGAGACAGTGGCTACTGTAACCATGGTGCAGAAGAGGAAAGGCAAGGTGAGGAAGTGGCTGCCTAGCTTGACAAAAGTAGATATGATTACTCAGTAAGCACGTTTAAAACTGCTGGTGCAGAACCCACTGTGATCATCTGCCACCACTGAAGGAAGAACTCTGAAAAGCAGTAACCACATAATAAAGCCAAGCAGATTTATTCCTTAGATGACTGACACCTATTTTACAATCAAAAAGGTGATGAAAAACCTCTTGTAAGCAATTAGGTCTGCATATGAACACTGCTATCAACAATAAAAAGATGAATGGTCTACCTGAGGGAGCACTCAAAATGAAGTGCCCTTTTATTAAGTTACACATACTTTAATAATATGTTTTGCTTTCATTTTTTCCTTTTCTATTCATCTGTTCAACAAAGAATGCACTTGATGTTCTTTCTCAGGGCAAATGGGCACATTCACTTCAGTGTACAAGGACAACACTCACTGAAATGTCTGTTTCACTCTGAGCGTTCAGTAAAGCCGTCACATACCATTGGCTGTGCTTTCACATTCTTGCACACACTGTAAAGAGGAAAACGAACTTTGAAATAAAATGGTTCTGTCTCATTGAAATCATACAAAAGGATATTCAGCACTTGTCTAGGGAAGACTAGCCAAGAATATTCTACTGGTTGAAAAAATACCCCCTCCCCCCACTACCCTGAAGTTCCAATAAGACAATTAAAATAAAAGGCATCTGCACTCGCAAGAAAACACACCCAAATCATCTGCTACAGCACTTACTGTACACTAGGTAAAACTGGTAATGGTTTATCTATGTATTCAAACATCTTCACCAAAAAGTGACCTTTAAGCAGCACAGGTAACAGATTTTGCACATAGGAGCTCCTAGAGTAACTAAACCTCCCTCCCACTTTCTGAAGATTCATCCCAAGTGGTAAGGAACAGCAGTCCAGATGGCAAGGCTCAAGCTCTTCAGCACGGGAACCATGTTTTCCCTCAACATTTAGACAGCACGTAAGAAATCACCTCAGCTGCACCTTCAGCACTATACTTACTCACATGAGAAGCTCAAATTTTAAAGAAGTTTGTCCAAACCCTTGTTCCAAGATGAATTAATTAAAAACTGAACTATAGACAATACAAAGTGTTTATTAACAATTTATCAAACCTATACAGCTCCAGGAATGTATTAGCTTTTTTGACACCCTCCCCCCCCACAAACAGTCATTCATTCTGCCCAAGCAAAGGAAGAACAGTCTGGTCCCAGCTCTCATCCCAGCGCAGCTGCTTGGATGCACGGAGGTTTTTTCTGAAGTTGTGAAGTTTGCCTTCCAGTGTAGGAAATTCCAAGAAAAGCATCTGTAAGTCAAAAACGGAAAACCACAGAAAAATACCATCACATTACATCTGAGGCTCATTCTAGATGAGCTAACCCTCAACCACAATGCTGCAGTAAAAGAGCGCTCTTAGGTCTGGCCCTATAAATGGTGACCAATGACAATATTTAACACGTTCTTGCCAGCTTCAGATTCATTCACCAGGCAAAGCAGTTTCTTCTGAGAATGCAAAATGCACAGATAGTCAGATATGGAAGGCGGCTCACATGGTAGCACCTTTGCAGTTATAGCTAGTTGGAAAGAAAAATCAGCCAAGTCTTTACCTTTAGCTGTTCTGCAAGTTCACTCGAGTCCCTGAATATCAGACCATTTTCATTGTGTTTCACAAGTTCATGTAAACTGTGAACAAAAGTCATAGAAGAAAACATGAGGCAAAAAGCAGCAAGTGGAACATACAGATTTTTTAAAAGTCGCAGTCACAGATACCCTAGCACAGTCTCTTCAGATGTGACATTATGATCCTGCACGTTTAGATACAAGCTTCCTACCCAACAAAATGGAATGAAGGTGGCAGTTTTAAACTTCCAGATTTAAAGACTGTTTCTCCCTTCTATGTCAGACTATTTAAATCTGTGATTACAGTACAAAAGGGCCCTCACTCTGTCTTTTTGTCACACATCTGGACATACATTAAAAATCAGGGCAATAATCTAAAATCAACCCACAACGAAAACCTGTTCCAGTTCATAAGATCTTCCCAGAGAATTTCTCTTTCTTTATAAAAGCTGCCGTTTCCCCAAAGGACCATAAATTCTGACTAGGCATAAACTCACCCCTTCACAGAACAGACATATTATGCAAAGGAAGTTTTTTTTTTTTACATTAAGTATACGGAACCAAAGGATTAAAGGCTAGTTATTTCTTAAGGCAAGTGGTTGCATTAAACGCTCCCAACTTCATAGAAGCTACTGTTAATTTTTTGAACTGAAAATAAAACCACCTTGATTTCTAACTTAGCTTATCGAATGAAAAAAATTACAGCATAATACTGGAATCTCATTTGATACATGCAGTAGCTGCTGAACTCTTGCTTCGTAAGAATACTGTTTTATAGGATCCACTTAAACTGTATCAGAATGAGCAAGCTCTTACCATTCAAAATGTATTGCACACACAGGTAAACAACAGCCAAACATATCTACCACCTTCATGGGTAAATCCAAACCACTAGATGATTTATGGAGACACACCCCCAGGTCTGCTGAGCCTGAAAAGCAAACAAACCAGACAGGAGTCTGAATTCTCTGAAAGCAGCTCTTCTAGTCTTACTCCAAACCTTTCTGTTTATGTACTACTTCGGGTGATGCAAGCTAAACATGAGCTACCTTCAACACCACCCAGACTGACTCAATTTCCAACACTCAGGGGGAAAAAAAAGCACACAATGTACTTTGTGACTAAAATCAGTCAGACTTTAGAAACAAACCAGGCAAGTGCATATTAAATTAAAGGGAATTTTAACATTTCACCCATCTTGTAACAGCTTTTCTGCCTCTAAATCTGCTAAAAATGGGTAAGCACAGAGGAAAACCCCATCAGTATTAGACAGGATAAGCTGCACGGCTCACTAGCGACCTCTTCCAGTTGATGTGATTTCAAAATAGAGAAATTACAGTGTGATTTTGTAGACATTATATTCATTAGTTAAGAAGAACCCAATAAACACAGTCTTTTACAGCCATATAAATTGGCAGGCTCTAACCCTGAAGAATGTAGATCAAGCTGAATATGTATTTTACTACTTTATTAAGCTTACTCACACTTCATGCTAATATAATGAAAGCGCTAAGGGAATACTATTCCAAGGACATGTTAATTTAGAATTTCAGCTACTTTTGGTTGCTCAGACAAACACTTTATGATTTCATTTACTGAAGTGACCCTGAAAGTGAACTGGAACGTGCACAGGCATGCTGTATTTCAGCACAGTTAGAAGAAACAAAGACTACAAAGAACAGGCTAAAATGGCCACACTGGCACTCCATCCACTTCTTAGGGTAACACTGGAAAACTGTAGTTGAGACAGATTCAGCAATTTTGCTGGTTAGTGACGATAAATTTCTGGTTTTGACTCGTGCCACCAACTTCATTCGCTTACTGTGTTCTACCAGCATCTGTGCAAAATCTCTATCAGCTCTCTGCGACTGTGCTAAGTTGTTTTTCACACATTCTCAAGCGTTATTTCAAAATCCACTATTTACCAAGCAAGAGAGGGTAGTCCTCAGCTTCAAGCCATGGCGTACAGATCTGGATATGTTTAAAGTGCAGTTTATTTATCAGTCCATTGTAGTAGTCTTTTAGAGGTCCTTTACCTGTTTAAAACAGAAAAAACCCCATTGTTTTTTTATCAAGACGACTGAAAATAGTGTGGTCTGTGCATCCTACTGTATAGCAGACAACCTCCCGTTTTATTGAGTACATCAAAAAGGATACCACACACAATCCCCAGAAAGACATGTAAAAGACTAAGTCCCCTTGAAAACAATGTGAACTTAAGACTTCTCCCGTACTCACTATTTAGAAGAGTCTGCCATCAATATATAATCACAGAATCATTTAGGTTGGAAAAGACCTTTAAGATCACCAAGTCCAACCATTAACCCAGCACTGCCAAGCCCACCGCTAAACTGTGTCCCTGAGCGCCACATCTACATGTCTTTTAAAAACCTCCAGGTTTTTAACTCCACCACCTCCCTGGGCAGCCTGTTCCAGTGCAATCAGGTCCTGCCTAAGTCTCCTTATCTCCAGGCTAAACACCCCCATTTCCCTCAGCCACTCCCCATCAGACTTGTGCTCCAGCCCCTTCCCCAGCTCTGTTGCCCATCTCTGGACACGCTCCAGCACCTCGATGTCCCTCTTGTAGTGAGGGGCCCAAAACTGTGCACAGGATTCAGGCTGCGGCCTCAACAGGGCGGAGCACAGGGGGACAATCACTGCGCTGGTCCTGCTGGCCAGACTGTTTTGGATGCAAGCCAGGATGCTGCTGGCTGCCTTGGCCACCTGAACACTCTGCTGGCTGATATTCAGCCGGCTGCTGACCAGCACCCCCAGGCCCTTTCCCACAACGTTACCCCAAGCTGCAGAGTTATGTGGGGTTGTTGTGTCTCCAGTGCAGGACCCGGCACTGAGCCTTGTGGACCCTCACACACTTGGCCTCAGCCCATGGATATCCCCTAGCCTTGACCTGCATTTTGCCTACAGCCTTAAGATAACCAAGTAAGTAATAACAAATTTCATCAGCATAACTGGCCCTTCGAAATCACACTAAGTTTTACTTGGCTGTGAATGAGAAGGTTAATCAAACAGCGTTCATTCTGTCTATACAGCTTTTTGGCAAAATCTCATTTGATGTTTCTCTTTTCGAGCATTAAATAGAAATCTTTCTGCCTAACACTTCAAACATCAGATTTTACAGTTCTTTTGCAGCAGTATCCCTATGTTGACTTAATTTTATTTGAACATGGAATAATGCGCAGCTGTACTAGATAGGGAGGCAGACAGCTTCTCTTCTTTAAAGATGTTCCATGATTATGTGGCTGTAACAGTCCAACTATAAATCACTACTCTTTAAATCAGACATAAAAGACAACAGTCCCTCCTCTCTCCAACATCAACAGAAGAGTCAGCATAGAACATAAGAAGAAAGATTATTTCTTCTGTATTAGCACTGAAAGAATTGTAACACAAATAAACTACTACCTGTTATCACACATACTAAAGACGGAAGCTTGACTCCCTCGTTGATATACTGCTCATAATCTGGAAAAGATAAAAGAAACTGTTTATAGTCAAAAACCCATGGATGCTTGGTTTAAAAATGGTCAGAGCATATTAATTGTTTAACTTTCTACTTCAAGTAATTTCTTTACAAGCATATACCTAGTAAAACAGCAGTAAATTTAGCCATATTAAAACTGAAGAGCTTCAAGTGAAATCAACTATAGATTGTTTAAAATGCACTATTCATAAAGCATTGTTCCACTACAAGGTATCAGCTGTTTCAATGTATTATCAATTAGAAAATGCAGCTGCAAAGTCTACAGAATAAACCAATGTGTATTCCCTTCTCTCCTTTTGACAGATTCCTATTGAAAGTACACAAAAAATCTTAGGAAACAAAACTGCTATTTACAAGCTAGTAAGAAGCAGAATGGCAGACTGCAGCCTGTACTGGGCCCTGGTGAGGCCGCACCTCAAACCCTGTGTGAAGTTTTGGGCCTCTTGCTACAAGAGGGACATTAAGATGCCAGAGCGTGTCCAGAGACGGGCAACGGAGCCGGGGAAGGGGCTGGAGTGCCAGTCTGATGAGGAGCAGCTGAGGGAACTGGGGGGGTTCAGCCTGGAGAAAAGGACGCTCAGGGGGGACCTGATTGCTCTTTACAGCTGCCTGAAAGGAGGCTGTAGGCAAGTGCATGTTGGTCTCCTCTCCCAGATAACAAGCAACAGGATGAGAGGAAATGGCCTCAAGTTGCACCAGGGAAGGTTTAGATTGGGTATTAGGAAACATTTGTTCACAGAAAGGGTGGTCAAGCACTGAACAGGCTGCCCAGGGAGGTGGTGGAGTCACCATCCCTGGAGGTTTTTAAAAGACGTGTAGATGTGGTGCTCAGGGACACGGTTTAGTGGTGGGCTTGGCAGTGCTAGGTTAATGGTTGGACTTGGTCATCTTAAAGGTTTTTCCAGCCTAAACGATTCTACAAGAATTCTCCCTGACAACTACTCTAATTAAATCCAGATGTTGCATTTCTGTATTTCAACTACTACTCTTAACCACTGCTAATTAAAATACATCTGCATTGTCACTTGAGTATGGAAGCATTGTTCTTTAGCAAAACCCTTCACAACCGTCCGGAATACAAGCACTCCTCTTTGAATAGGTAAGATTAATTCCTTCATACCTACCTTCTAAGGCTTTTAAAAGGACTGAAAAGTCTTCATCCTCTGAAAGAGAAGCCTTTATTAGTAATAGTCATATTTCTCTCATTTACAATTATTGTCTTTAAATAACAACCATCAAGATTTTCCACACCTTTACGTAAGAATGGACCATGCTTTTCCTATTAAAAATCTGTTGTAACTATTTTCATAAATAAAAGTCTGTATTTGCTCCCCTTACTGGCAACGCGGCAGACAAGCCACAAATACGGCACATCCTCAAAGCTACCAAGTTGGAATTTTCTACTTGCTAAAGCTAGAAAATTAGGAGTAGAAATTGCCCTGTTAATTCAAAGGTATAAACAATTCTGCCCATGGTTACTAGCGATGGATATGTTTCCACTCTGCTCCCCTTTTTCATGCAGAGTAAAAAAAAAAAAAAAAAAAAGGGCAAAAAGCAAGACAATTATGTAATACCACCATCAGAAATAAGAGTACATATTTTAGTTTCTTTATCTGTTCTACACCACCATGCAAGATAGTATGCCTAGAATGAAAGTTAAAAAAAGAAGTAGGAAATGTCTTTTAACCATTCTTGAAGCCGAGCCTCTAGACTGTAGCTCTAGAATTAAAATACAACTTTAAACAAATCACTGATTTTTAGCCACCAAGGTGTATCATATACAACATGTCTTCAAATTCTTCCAGCCAAATGAAGGAAAAACCTAACTTTGCCACTGATGATGTCAACGTGCCTCTATAGCGTGTCAAGCGTGAGGAAGTGAAGCAGCCCTAGTTTTACCTTTTGTTAAACAGTGGAATAAAACTATGTGTTTCCAAACCTGTCCAGCTTGTGCTGCTGATTAGAAGAGCTGGCCGTCCTCTGGTTTTCATCACATGTCCATTTCCTTCATCCATTTCTGTAAAGGCAGATCTCTCAGCACTCAAACTGACAGACTCTGTACTACAGAAACAGAATTTTCTGAGTATGGACTACACAAACACCGCCAACAAACGCAGAAGGAAAGACTATGCTTAACTTGCATGAATTTCCAAACAGTCTGTTTCGGATTTGCTGCTCAGCTTCTCTAGAAACACAGTCATCACAGTACTGAGCTGCAGAGAGGTACCTGATCACAAAGGGGACCGTTTTTTCATCTTTTCTATTGCTGCCAAGAGCCTAGTGACACTACGGCTATAGGCACGACTCCATCTTCTAACGAAGTGTTTTCCTTAACAAGCTGAGGAAACAGTCAGCCTCTCTCTCCAGCTCTGTCTCAAACAATCACAAGTTAAGTAAAACCATGGATGTAACAAATCATAGAGCACTGAGGCCAACATTACAGTTACTCAATTAAACTCAGAACCTATACATTCTGTGATGGACATTTCCAAAAAGAAAGCACTATACGCTACAGCTTTCACTTCTTTTTCAAACATTAGTTTGGTAAAGTAACTCCATGTTAAATGTCTCTAGGAGACATCCGGCACATAGCCAGAGAGTTCAACACTTAGACCAAGAGCCTGGGGGCTCTCTAAAGTGAAAGGGAGGGATGCTATGAACAAAGCACACAATCAGTGTCATCTAGTTTAATGGGAACTAGACAACTGCTGAGTTCCACCCTAGAGATATTTGATTACAGATTGCCTCAGTACTCATGCCAACTTCTTTAAAAATAAAACACTATTATTTCACACACCAAGCACTGTGGTATCACAGTTCAATGATTTCACTTATTCTGGCCTCTCCTAGTGACAATTACACTAACTTGCAAGGCATCAGCTGCTGGCTAAGAGCACACAGAGAGCACTCTGCCTGCTGACATGTTCAGTAACTTGTGACCTCACACAAAAGTATTTTTGGTATCTAAGTGCAATAACTTTACGTCATTTGGTTAAGGACTGTAACAGCATGCCTTACTTACACACACCGTGGTTTAAAAGGCTCATAGTCTTTGGCAAGTTTCATGTACAAATGATGCTGAATTTCTAATGGTGTTTCCTTAAAGTAAGAAGCTGGCTTGTCATAGAGCGTTACTGCCCTGTAATGAAATAAATTCACATGTTAAATAAAAAAACAGATGTCACAAAACATACATGCTACAGTGGCAGGCTACAGCAATGTTAGGTAAATCAATACAGCAAAGTAATTAATTTTTTGACTCTTACAAGTTTCTGTATTCCTGAAGTTAGCTGGAACACACCAAGGTGGACACATTAATCCTGTAACAAAGGATTGTGTGCATATTGTGTGCATATTCAAGGGGTGTAATGCAGACATCATTGTCCTGATTTTTAATCTTACTTCATAACTGTTCTTGAGCAACTTTGATCCTAAAGACCTCTGACTGCAAAAGAAAAATGTGCGAGACAGACTAACTATTAAAAACCGCAGTGATGTCTGCCTCATTCTGATTCCGTAGGCAGCTTGGCAGCAAACCTCTTTAACATCTGGACTGCCACCTTCTAGTCAAATTGTAATGAAGGCTCCTGAATGTCCACACTCCACTAGCTCGTTACAAAACTGAGCTAACATGCTTCAGGGGTGATGGATGGGCTCAGGAAACCTGTTTTTTCTTAAGATTCCCCTGAATCCAAAATCATTAGGGATACATTCCTTTGACTTCACATAAGCACACACTAGTTAGAGGTATGAGACTTACTTTATATTGCAATTCACCCACAGATCTTCTTTCATTGCATTAGTGACACACAAGTTATAGTCAGACAAACGCCCAAAGAGCTTTTCATACCTGACAAAAATTAAATCTTAGTTAGAAACCACAGGAAGGCAATCGCATTAGCCAAATAATAACCACCCATGAGTGCCCATGCTAATTAAAAGCCAAACAAAACCAAAAGAAACCCAACTGCCCCCAGTAACTAAAATTTAATTACCAATTATTGACTCGCTCCTTATACCGAAGCAGCATCAGTTTGAGAGGGGATACAGTATGACTCCCTTATCCTCTAAGCCCTAAGAACACTGCACTGAAAAGCCTTTAAAGCCTTTATCTGCATGCAACCAATTTGATTCAGCAAGAAACAGAGCTTTAAAGATGAGATGGAGTATAAGGCAACATTAGAGATTAACACACACTCAGTATATAAAGAAATTCTAATAACAAGATCAAAGCTTGCACATGCACGTAAAAGCAACCTGCCTTCAAAAGCAACCCGATTCATCAAATTGCCTTCCTACATGTTTAACAAAGGTGTTTTAGACCATGCTTTCTGAAATAGAAAGCAATTTAACATAGCAAAATCCAGAAACCCTTCACAGAAACAGCCCTTCACTAATTATATTCCCCCCATTGGTTTCCATTCTTCTGAATTCTGCAAAGGCATATAATTTATAGAGGAGAAGAAATTACTGTACAAACCATTTTGCAATTTGTACTAATGGGTGATTCCTTCCATGACTCAGGCTCATTATAGTATATCCATAGTTGTGCCAATCAATTATCAGTTTGCTTCTCCAGAAAAGGCATGCTACCCAGGCAACAGCTATAGCAGGTAAGCCTGGAGGATTCTGTTTAATAAAATATGTAAAATGTAAAATTTAATAATAGCATGTAAAAATAGCATAAGACTGTGGTCAAGTGACAAACACTAAGCAACTACCAGAAAAATAAAATTAAATCATCAAAATCACATCACTTTAAAGGGTATTAATGAACAGAGACAACTTTGTATTCACCAAATATAGAACTGCCAGTTTCTCCCATGAAGATTGGTAGGCACTTCAAATTTTATCATTGGATCAGGATCAAAATTCCCCTCCAAAACACATACAAACATTTCTATTAAGATTTATTCTTTCTACTATCCATGCCAATGAAGTTTGGAAGCTCAACAATTAACAGGAAGAACAGTTGTTGGAGTTGTTAACTAAGTATCAAAGTTTAGAGCCAAAAATGTAGTTTGATACAGGTTTACACCATTGATTGGGCCAGTTTCAGCTCTCGAATAGAACAATGGCTAAGACCACTAAAAATGTCCTGTAACACAGTACTATTTATTTATATTAGAATTAGTGCCAACACAAAACATACCTGAAGAAGAATATAGGCCGGCCGATCTATCGTTAGCATCGTGTACAGTAGCTGCGCTGCCTGCACAATGACCTTTATGCCATACTGGAAAAGCTTCGGACCAACTGCAAAAGGACAGAAAAAGGTGGTAAGAACATTACAGCTCTCCAGGCAGGAATGAGCACATCAGAGAGAGGTTTAAAATAAGGGTATGTGACAGTGGAAACGGGTTCGGACAAAAAACTCACAGATCCTATAAATGACTGTTCTGTATAGGCAGTTAAGGTATGTATGGATAAAGAAACACATGAGGTAAAACAACAAAGAGAAAAAGGGAAAATAAAAAGGGAAAATAAACAAAGAGAAAAAGGGAAAATAAAAAAAAACGAGAAAAGGAGAAAAAAGAAAAAAAAGAAAGCAAAGAAGCGAAACAGAAAAAAGAAAAAGAGGAAAAAAAAATAATACGAAAAAGAGAACGAGCGATGTTTCCCTGTGCGTGTGACTGCCGCGACGCGCCCCAGGCCCGCCGGGGCTCAGCACGGACGGGCTCCCCCGGCCCCCCGCGCGGTTCGACGCGCCCCTGCAGCTCCCGGCCCCGCCGCCTGCCCGCACCCCGGGCCGGGGGCACCCACCTCGCAGCCCCCGCAGCTCCCGCACGGGCACCAGCCGGATCCTGTCGCTGCGCAGCACGTCGCCGTGCGGCACGCTCTCTGCCGGGGGAGAGGCCGGTCAGAGCCGCGGCCCCGCGCACCGCCCGCCGCGGCCGCCTCAGCCGGGCTCAGCCCGGGCCCGCGGCCGCCGGCCCCTGAGGGGATGGGGGGGAGGGGGGGCAGGCCGCGGCCCGCCCGCACTCACGGAGGTAGCCCAGCAGCGAAACGTCGCGTCCGTGCCGGGCCAGCGACAGCGCGTGGTACTGCATCCGCGGGCTGCGGCCCAGGTCGCCCAGCACCGCCACGCACACCCACCCCGCCACCGCCACCGCCCGCCGCCGCCACAGCAGCACCGCCACCAGCGCCGCCAGCCCTACGGCCAGCCCGAGCGCCACGCCGCCCACCGCCATCTTGGCGTGCCGGTGGCTGGAAGGGCGGGCGGCGGCGCCACCTGGTGGCGCAGCGCTCTGAGGGGACCGGCCCCAGCGGCGGCGCAGCGGGCGGCTGCCGCGTTACACCTCGGTTTTAAAAGAAAAAAAATGGTTGTGGAGGGGAATAGCGGTTACTAGAGGCGGCTCCAAAACTCTATGGTTTAAAATGAGTTTACGGTACGATGCAAAATGACTTTTCTTTCTGCGGGATACTTGAAAGGAGCCCCGGAAGAGCGGCCCTCACAACGTGAGTCACTGGCTCAGCGCGCCCCCGAGGTAAAGGCTTGGTGAAGGAATTGTCTTCTCTGACTGAAAAAAGTGGCACGTTCTCTAGTGCAGAATGGCCCTAAGTGCTTCGAAGGTAGAAAATAACTGGTACCTGCGGTGCTGAAAAATAGTTCTTGTTCAAGCTCAAGGTGTTTGTATTGCAGTGTTCTGCCGTTATGTTTTTGACCTCTGAAACAACAAAACTGCTAAAAGTAACGAGAACAGTTTACTTGAGAGCGAGGGCAACATCTGGCATGTGTCCTGAGTGAGCTTAGGCAGTAAGGGCTCTTCGGAGATAAAAATCTGCTGCTGATTGCTTGGATGGACTGGAGAAAGGCTCTGAGGGCAGATCAAAGGGCTATTTTATAGCATTTCTGTCAAATCTGACTGAAAATTGTGATTCAAAGGGTGCCTTTATATCTCCACTAGAAGAAGAGCAATCATTAGTGGTTTTCATATCCAAAATCCTTCACAAATACCACACCATCTTCAGCACAAAGAATGTGGCTGGCTATATAGATGGCAAGTTTCCTCACCTGAAGTCTGTTTCATTAGCTGTGAGCTAAGGCCATCTCCTCTGCTTCAAGGAAGCCGAAACCTCTGAGACAGAGAGGTATTAATGGGAGTTTTGACTGGGAACGAAAGTGCCCTCAGCACTGTGGAGCAATAATCCATTTCCCCTTATTTCTTCTTCTTGTGCTCCAGATAAAAATTTTGAACACACCTCTGGACTAGCAGACCAAAAGCAGCTGTGGAGGAGAGGGAAGGGAAGGGAAGGGAAAAGTTGTTTGCAGGAAAAATAATTTATGTATTTGAAGGAAGGCATATCTTTTAGAAAGCTTTGTTCCAGTTACTGCTGAACAACTGTGCACAAATTATTCAATAATATAAATCAAGACAGTTGTTTCCAAGGTAATCCTAACTTCCCTTTCTTACATGTAGGAGTAGTTTGCTTGTCTCCCTACGAATGTTTGCAGAAAGAAAGCACCACAAATGCTTGCATGAATAAGAGAAGTTATCCTGAAATATTCCCCAAGATTTTGGGGAATGATAAAATAAAATGATCAGCGATGGATCATTTTATTAAATGACAGTTTGGAGCCAGTTCTCACAGCATGAATGCAGAATGAGAACTCCAATCTGTACCTGTACCAAGCTAGTAACTATAATCAAGCCTGAAACAGGTTTGGAAAAAATACTCTGTAAAACAAAGGGAGCAGCAAGAGCCAGCTGTGTACTAAGAGAAGACAAGCCACGGCACGGGCCAGGCAGCAATGTCACCAGCAGGGCACAGTCCCACAGCAACCCCAGCAGGTGGTGACAGCAGCAGGTCCCATGGCCAGTCCATCGATTATCAGGCAAAAGCAAGGTAACAAGGCGAAGGTCAAGCTACTAAATTGAAACAGTTCAGGAACAGGACTAGCAAGAGGTACATTTGCAACATAGCTCAGGGAAGAATTATAGGCCAGGCCTGAGCTTAAATGAGGCTTCCAGGCCCATGGCAGAGGGTGTGGATGGAGGCCCAAGGTGAGTTTGGTCAGGGCCATTAGTGCCTGCTGCTGTACTCAGGGCCCTGTTGTAACTAGCACTTGGAAACACCACATCCATTTGCAGGTGGTGTGTGAGCAAAGGTGGTTAAATTTCATGTTCATCAGCCATATTCTCATATGTATCAATATAGGTAAAAAAAAAAAAATGCTCCTGAAAGACATGATAGATACAGTATTTATAAAATAAAACACTTGAACAAATGCTACATGTTATCTAAGGCAAGCTATTTAAAGTAGTCAGAGGGCTAATGTTTATTATCCATAAAATGAGTTAAATATCTTCCTCCCCAAGTTATGCTGCAGGTTGCCTAGCACTTGGAAATTCAGGAATCTTAAAATTTGTGCATTTTTTTCTCAGGTATAAACTCCAGTATTAATCTACCTGCCTGTCTGATCTTTGGAACTGTGGAAGTCCTGCACATACAGATATCAACTAAAGCTATTCATATGAAGATACAAATTTGTATCATGACATAAAATGTTTTCCATTATAAAAAGGACGGGTTTTTTGCCTTCAGTGGCTATCATAGTAAAGACTGGTAATATCCCCATTAGGTAAAAAAATAGGATTACACTTATTTCAGCAGCTGGGTATGGTAGAGCACATAGAGTATTTTATCCAAGCTCAAATGCTGAACCCAATGTCCCGCACAGACTGTGGAGCAGAGGTGGCTACAGAGTCCTACCGAAGTTCTAACTTGCAGTTCAGTTTTACCATTTGATCTTCCTGACTACTGTAGGCTTCCAAATGCACATGGTTTTAAAATCAGTACAGATCATCACCTATCCAAATCTTGTAACCTCGTTCCGTAACCAGGACAGTTGACAGTTGCAGACTATTGACAGGGAAAGCCACTTGCACAGAGAGGTGACTGGTCCTTGAGCAATACCAGCGCTCATTGCATAGTGAAATAGGATTAGACCTTTTAAATCACAATCTTGTCTTGCAAATCAAAAAGGAGCTCCACCTTGGGAGCTAGTTTTTAATTGTAGCAATACTGGACGGTCATTCACAATGTGGGTTTTCCCAGTAAGTTTTAGAGTATCCCAGAGAATCAGATGATTGCAGTGCAGCCCCATTACTATTGAATGTGTATGTTTTTCTTTAGCTAGATTCTACTAAATTCTAAAGAGACCTTCAGCTTCCCTGAATCTGAATTAATATCCTGGATATTTCTGTGATATCTCTCTGTTTGCTGCCTCAGGTCTTGATCCTACCAGGTACTAAATGGCTTCAACATCTGCATTCCACTGGGTACTAAATACATGTGTGTAATAAAGAATTTTCAGCTGTTTTCACTTTGCTGAACCCTGTTTTCTGGTGGAAATGGAGATGCCAAGAGCAAATAGAAGCCTCCTGACAGAAACATTTGCCACATTTTCTTGCCAAGGCTCTGTGGAAGTAATTGAACCCCATCGTGAAAAATCATTAAGTTAGAGCCTTGTACAAGAGTTTAAAACTAGGTTAGATGTCCTGACTAGGAATCAAATGTGTCACACAATGGAGAGAACAAATGGTCTTTCTTCACTACAAATAGGAATAAAGACACAGATAAAGGGTGCTCTTCTGCAGACCCTAATGGCCATCCAGTCTGAATGCTATGTTGATATCGTGGTTATGTTTCTTTTGTCCCTATGACAAAAACAGATGTTAGCTGTTATATTTCCATTGTAATTCTCCATATTGCCTACCAGCAAGTATGTGGTGACAATGAAACCATTGTTCCCTCTTAAAGAATATTGCTAATTACAACTGTGGGCAGTCTGTTTCAACAAGATAATAAAGCCTGGAATATTTGCTCAAAGAGCCTGTTCAGAATGCATCTTTTTCTGTGAAAGCAGTCAAGGTCACTTTGAGAAAAGCCTCGCTATCCCATGTCCCTCCCCTACTTTTACATGTAAACCCCTGGCATTGCAGTCACACATCTGTACCAACCTAGGAGATCTTTCGGGAATCTCACATTTCATTCTTGCCTAACTTGCCTGAGAGCTCCTTGCTGTGTATCACTTCAGTGTGAAACGCAAATTGCTTTTCATATTTACGTCCCTGAATAAAGTATAAATACCACGTCCTGTGATGAATGACTGACTGATTCCTGCAGGCTGTCAGGCATAACACCACAAATTCTGTATAGCTGTATTTTCTGGCAGGTTATCAAACTACTTAAAATTACTTACAAGTGTATTAGCTTTATAGGCACAGAGACTTGAGTTTATGAAGGTAGAGTTGCAATACATGTTCTTTTGGCCTATCTAATCTTCAGAGCACTTTGTCAGAGAATGATAAATATGGTGTAGTCATCACGTATCTGAGGTTCTGAAAATAGGAACAGAGATTAAGACATTTATGAGAAGTGCATTCTGAGAGAGAGCTGATTTCTGCTTGTAAAATTTTGCATGTTTATTGCATAGCAATTATATTTTAAAAAGGCTTTTTCCCTCTTCCTGTGATATTTCAGAAACTATGGAAATGCTGTTAGCAGTTTATTCTAGAAATGGTCTGCTTAAGCTCAGTGAGTCAAAAATCTAGACCCAGCACCAGTTTCTTAAGACTGTTTGGCTTAAATTTGCTCTCAGGAGCAGTGCTGAGTTAGCAGATTTTTGTTCCAAGTCACTTTTGGTTTTAATTCCTTTGTCATCCATACTAATATCTCAGGATGTTTGCCAAAACAGAATAACCAGTTAGTCACTATGTTATTTGTTGGGTTATGCCGCAGACCACTTATAAAATGAAAGCTGCTACAAAGCTTTTGAGTCACGTCTGTTCCTGTGAACATCACCTAACTTGTTCTCCCTGACAGATACACACTACATACACGTGTAAGCACTTAGGATCCATCTCCAGTCAGACTGCTGCAAGTGCAGTTAAAGTAGAGACAGAAGCCTAAATCCTTCAGACTAGTGGAACTTCACTAATCCCAGAAGTCACCAACTCAAATGTCTCAAACTAACCTCACAAAAACCTGCTGCTACCTTGGCTACTTTTATTGCCACATAATACATGTAGCACAAACTTCTTTAAAATTGCATTGTGGACTTTGTTTGTTTGCACTGAAAAAATTAACACAGAATACCTTGGTAATACTTTTTGCACCAATCACACCTGCACCGTGGGAGTACGGATTAACCGTGGTCATAAACCCAACATGACTTCAAAGGGTTCAGACTACTGAAGCTGTGCTATATTGTCATATGGTAAATTATTGCCATTTTTAACAGCAAAGTTATTTGCTTCTTGTGTTTATTCTCCTGTTTGCTCAATTTCTACAGTAAAACCCCTGCTACAGTAGAGATGAAAGGATTTGGTCACAGAATAAGCTCAATTTGGAAGCAATTCTAGAGGTAGCCTGACACGCTACCACAGGTAGCCTTGTGCTGAGCCCACAGTCTGTTTTGATGCTGCTGAGAATCTCCTGTGCTTTGCTTGCTGCACTGAAGATGAGAAGACTATGGTGTTTCAAAGGTAGGACTTCCTGGCCCCAAGCTAAACGTTTCTCTAAAGACCACTGTGCTCTAAATTATGAAATTAATTTTATTCTGTTTAGTATGTGCTGTGATGTGAACTGTATGCCTGCCTAACCTCACCTAATGTGAGCTGTTATCCCGTTTATGCTAAGACCACAGCTAGCACTAGATAGAGCCATAGCATGTAATTTTTTCACCAAGCGTTCCAACTTCAACCTTCCTTCCTGAAGGGAAAATGGCGTGGAAAGATCCTTTAAAAAATGCTCCTTTCTCCACCCATAGCACTCTCTGCCACTCCAGACTCTGTACCCTTCTTTCAGTTGCTGCCTTTTCATCTCACCAACTCCTTTTTATCTGCTTTAGTCATTTTCTTCCCACCCAAAAAATCCCTAAGGAAAGTGTGAAGGTAAAAAGAAGTCACCTAGTTAAAGGAAATTTTTACACAACTTCCCAAAGACAGTTTCTCCTGACCGATTAAGTGTTGGCTTAGACATATTTTCAGACAGGTACAGGTATTTATTATAGAAATAAATTTTTTACTTCCACTCAGTTCTACAGATACAAGCATAGAAGAGGAAGAAGGGGGATAAGTGAATCAGAAAGAGAAGAACCAGTATATATGGCTTGTAAGATTCTCGGTAAGTTCCCATAAGAAAATTCAAATTAGCAATTATTAGACATACTTTTGCACAACTGAAAAATTTCAAATTACAGGAAAAGGGTCAAATACTTTTTAATTGTGTTCATGCCCTATTTTTCAGGGCTGGGCTGAGCTTCAGGTTCAAGGCAGAGGCGGAACTGATGTTAGATCTACACATCAGCATGCACGTTCCTTTCATGATATTCACTGTGATAACAGGGGGGAAAAAAAAAAAAGGCAAGCTTGGCTGACCTCCACTGTGTGGGGAGAAAACAGAGGTATTCTGTTTAGAACCTGGCTTAGACTAAAACCTAATTTAGGTTTGGAGCTGCGGCTTTGTACCAAAGCCCAGGACAGCTTAGCTTCTGAGATTCATTTGGTCCAGTGCGGTCATAAGGTGGTTTGCCAGCACCTGCACATACATATACTATAGAACCTTTATTTTGGGGAAGTAGGTGTGTTTGTGACATGCTTGAAATTGAGACGTTATCTTTCACAACAGGTAATCATCTCTATTAATGAGGAAATCTTGTGTCACTGCAAACAAACACTGAAATTCTGACAACACCCACCCTTCCCTCTTCAAAATGTAGAAAAACAAGTTACTTATACTTCATGTGGTACTTAACGTTACTGCAGTGGGAGGGGCTGCTTTAACGAGGACAGTAAATTGCAAAGTAAATGCACTGTATGGAGAGGAAAGACTAATCAGTGTTCATATACTGGTTTGGTTTGTTTTTTTCATTCCAGTTTGCATAAGGTTTCTGTTCTCCATGGATTACCAGAGGCAGCTTTTAGCCTGTGGATTCTATACCCCACATTGTGACCCTGGCCTCTCTTATAAGCTGCGGAAAAGACAGGGTGAGTTTGGGAATTGGGTGGAAGCCTTCTAACAAAACCCTTAGTACAGGATGTTCCCCACAAAAAGTTTAAGATGTTTGAGTGAAAGACAAAGCCTGATCCTGAATGAATACCCAGAGTACGCTACTCGCTGCTTTAGGAAGAGCTGAGTTTAGGCCATTAAACCCATGTTAGTCCAGCCTGGAGTTTCAGCCAGACAGCCCTGTTTCCAGCTTGAAACACAAGCAGAACAAAAGCAGAGCACACCAGGCAAATGTAATGAACCTTCACAGTGAGAATGGGGCCTACCCAGTGCTTCCTCCTTGAATTCCCCTCTCCCTCACTCACCGAGGTGCTCAAGGAGGCTGTGTGTGCAATTCAGTTCAGCAGTAGGCTTGATTTTTTTGCAATAAAAATATAAACCTTATCTATCAAGCTACATTTGTGCACAGGGAAAGAAAGGAAAGAGCTTGACTGCACCCCGCATCCTAAGATGACAGGAGCATCTGCTGCCAGACGGCTGTAGGAGGCCTGCCCTCTGCATGCACAGATGTCAGGGTCCCTGCCCCAGCCGTGCCTCCAGGCGTGATTTGAAGGCTTGGATTTGAAACCTGGGAGCAGGCTGCATGCCTAAAAGATGTATTTTATTCCCAATATAAATATTTTGAAATGTCATTTCCGACATAATGACAGACGGGCAGTATTTCCCTCCATGATGGGTATGGCTCCGAACAGAGCAATGAAATGCTGCAACAGTGCCCTGAAGTTAGCCTTTGCATCCCCCCAGCAACTAGCCCCTAAACCTTGGCGAAATCCCTCCAATTAATTCTTCCTGCTATTGAAACTGTTAGAATATAGTAGAAACCTGAAGGGTGCCTGCTTTTATTGTTGCTCTTTGGGTGGTTATAGCTGTGCAGTCTCTTTTGGTTGGTCAGTGTGAGAGTGGAGATGCCAAGAAGACACCACTGAGCTCAAGAGAAAGAGATGAAAATCAACGAGTGTTCAGAGCAGTTGGCACGGCTGGAGGAGGCGGTTGGACTAAGCACCTGGTAAGGATGAAACACGGTGAGTAAAGTAGGTGCCTTTATCACGGTTAACAAAGTAGTTCTTTTATTCAAAATAGAGCTATGGAGAGTAAAACCATTTTTACTGAAAATGAGGGGTCTGGCATGTGGTTCCTGGTCAGAAAAAAGTGTTGCCTTTATAGGCAGATACAGGAGTGGGGGATTTGCTTTTTTAATCATGTATTTGAGTTGGCTATTTCTTGAATGAGAAAATTCCCAGGCTTCTAAACTAAGGATCTCTGAGAGTTGTTGTCCTACCAGTTAGCCCAGGTGTACCACGGAACCCGAGCCACTGAGGGTACAGGTAGGAGAACCTAGAGCTGACTGAATCACCCCTCATCCCTCCAGTTTTGTTATTTTTCCCTTCTGGGAACCGGACAAACCCCCGATCCCCCAGAGGAGGAGGCTGGGGCTGTCGGTGCTTTGCGTGAGGCGGTGCCGGCCGCTGCGGGGAGACGGACACTCCCCGAGGCCGGAGCCAGCTCGGGCACTCCTGCATCCACCGCGCGGAGGCAGCCCACGGCTCTTTATTACAACAACAGGCTTTAAAAATATTTTATTTCCATCGTAAACCCGCCGTTCGCAGCCCAGCCCGGACGCACGGCATAGCCCGCGCCCCTCACAGCGGGACACGCGGGGGTGCTGCCGCCGCCCGGCAGGGGGCGCTACCGCCGCCCGCCCGCTGCCCGCCCGGCAAGATGGCGGCCTCCAGGGCGGCGGGGGCCGCGGGGTGGGGGCGGCCGGAGCCAGCGGTGGTGGTCGCCGCGGTGCTGGCGGCGCTCGGCTGGCTGCAGGCGACGTGCGGCGCCGGGTAAGTGTCCCTGTGGGTGTCTGGGGGAGTGGTAGCCCTGCCGTCCCGGTACGGGAGGGCCCCGGGGGGTCTCTTCCCGGCCGGTAGCGCCCGTTTTCGTCTGGGGGTCTGGCCGGTTGCCGCCGAGCCGGCGCCCCGTGGTCGGCTTGGTGGTGCGAGTACTGAGCGGGACAGCCCCCCCTTCAGCCGGGGTGGGTTACAGCGGTACCGGGGACTCTCCGGGCCCGGGGAGTCCCCGGTACTGCTGTAACCCACCCCTGCTCGGTGAGGCCACCCCGAGCCGCACAGCGCTTGTCCCACCACATAGGTTTGCAGGCGCACTCGGGCTGGGTAGCCTCGGGGCAACCAAATCTTCTCATTGCAGGACCCCCCCCAGCGACCTGCTGCTGCAACCCTATTTCCCCTCCCCGCACGGCCCTCGCCACAACCACAGGCACGTGAGAGACTGTCAGCCCCTCAAGTATGGCAACATAACACATGAAGCTTGGCCCAGTGACAACAGGACGGGTGGCCCTGTGGCTACCACCAGAACGTTTGTTTCTTACATCCCCTCTGAGGGCAAGGACCGCAAGGTGGTCTATGGCCACTTCACTTTCGTGAAGAACCCCCTGAAGACCTTCTCTGTGCTAGAGCCGGGCGGCACAGGAGGCTGCCAAGCTCACCGCAGAGCTCCTGTGGAAGAGACTGCAAGGCTTGGGAAGTGTCTGGTGGCCCAGAACGGTGGGTACTTTGACATGGGAACTGGAGAGTGTTTTGGAAACGTTGTGAGTGATGGAAAGCTGGTGAGAAACTCTGGAGGGCTGCAAAATGCTCAGTTTGGCATCCGGAAAGATGGCACCATGGTGTTTGGGTAAGAATCTGGGGGTTGTTTGGTGTGGGCTCTTTCCTCCCTGAAGACCAGTAGGCCTCATTGAGGCAGGAAGCAGTGCCCCAGCACTGCCTCTTTGGCCTCTCCCAGTTCAAGAAGAAGCATGCTTTGAATGGTGAAGTTAGGGATGTCCTAACTGTACCCCACTGAGCTATCTGGCCATTGGTTTTTCTTTCCTAGGTTGAGGAGAAGGTTGATGTTAGTCTGATGATCTTTAGCTGCTTAGCTTCCTGTGTCTGCTCACCCAACATGGGACAGTTACACTTGATTATGGTAGAAGGGGGAAGAGGTCTCTGTCCTCCCCACAGGGAAGAGGCAGAGTGGACTACGTAGCTGCTCTGGCTGCAGTACAGAAATGTTGGGTTTGGAAGAAACCTTTGGAGGTGCCTCATCCAGCACCCTTCTTTCACAGAGTTAGCTTGAGCAGGTTGCTCAGGGCCATGTCCAGTCAAATTTTTGAGTATCTCTTGAGTATGGAGACTGTGAGGAAGTGAAGAAATTTTTCCTAATACTCAATCCAGACCTCCCCTGGTGCAGCTTGAGGCCGTTTGCTCTTGTCCTGTGTTTGTTACTTGGGGGAGGAGGCTGACCCTGCCTCACTACAGCCTCCTTTCAGGCAGCTGTAAAGAGCAATCAGGTCCCCCCCGAGCCTCCTTTTCTCCAGGCTAAACACCCCCAGTTCCCTTAGGTGCTCCTCACCAGACTTGTGCTCCAGCCCCTTCCCCAGCTCTGTTGCCCATCTCTGGACACGCTCCAGCACCTCGATGTCCCTCTTGTAGTGAGGGGCCCAAAACTATGCACAGGATTCAGGCTGCGGCCTCAACAGGGCGGAGCACAGGGGGACAAATCACTACCCTGGTCCTGCTGGCCAGACTGTTTTGGATGCAAGCCAGGATGCTGTTGGCCTTCATGGCCACCTGAGCACTCTGCTGGCTGATATTCAGCCGGCTGCTGACCAGCACCCCCAGGCCCTTTTCCAGCTGCTCTGCCCCAAGCTGCAGCGTTATGTGGGGTTGTTGTGACCCCAGTGCAGAACCCAGTGCTGAGCCTTGTGGAACCTCATACGCCTGGCCTCGGCCCATTGGTCCGACCTGTCCAGATCCCTCTGTAGAACCTTCCTACCCTCAAGTAGATCAACATTCCTGCCTGGCTTGGTGCTGTTGGCAAACTTACTAAGGGTGCACTTGATCCCCTCATCCAGATCATTCATAAAGCTATTAAACAGAACTGGCCCCAATACTGAGCCCTGGGGAACACCACTTGTGACTGGCTGCCAGCTAGATGTAGCTCCATTCACGGCAGCTCTTTGGGCCCAGCCATCCAGCCAGCTTTTTACCCAGTGTCCAGTTTTTTAGACCTGTCCAAGCCATGAGCAGCCAGTTTCTCCAGGAGAATGCTGTGGGAAACAGTGTCAAAGGCTTTACTAAGGTCCAGGTAGACACCATCCACAGCCTTTCCCTGCTGCTGCTGGGTTCAGGCTCAGCTGCACAGATCTTTTGTTTCACATAGCTCCCAGCCCCTTGCCCCATGCCAAGGCACTGAACCTGGGTGGAAGAAGAGCTCCCTTCTGGTGCCAGAGCTCACAGTCTTCCAGCCTTCATCATCAGGATTTGCCACCCCAGTCAGGAGATCCTGGGTGCTTCTTCTGGGCATTGTGGGGTTCAGGGTTTTGTTTCCACAGGCTATTAGGCAAGATCTGTCCATCTCTTTCTCATCGTCCCTGCTGCTGTGCAGTGTGCAGACTTCCTCCTGTTGCTGGTTGTCCCAGCAGCATAGCTCCTCAGCCAGCATGCACCAGGACACCATTTCCTTGGCCCCAGCTTCAGCAAGGTGCAGGTATCCCTGCAGCGTGAGAGCTGGAGCACTGCCTTCTCCCGCCACAGTTTCAGCTGAATCAAGGTGGCTGCACTCTGTGGTGTGTCACTCTGGCTGACCACAGACACTGTCTTCTGCAGAATTTCCAGCTCCCCACCCTGAGCTGCAGCATCTCTTGTCTCCTAAGAGCTGTGGTCTCAGCCTGGCACTTACACAGCCCTCTTCCTGGCACCAGCTGAAAAGGAGTGTGACACTCCCTAGTCAGCTGGAGACAAAAGCTCAAAGCACCCTTTGATGAGGTATAGCTGACAGAGGGTCTGTTTGTGCTCACTGTAAGTAAAAATCCCCAGTAGCTACCTTCCCCAGCAGCAGCAGGCACTCTAAAAGTTCTAGAAGCATTCCCAGAGGTTCTTCTGATGGTCTCAGATGTTTGGGAAGCAGTCTGGAAGCTGCTGTATTCTCCACACTTCTGTTAGCCTGCTCCCACGTGCCCTCAGACCTCAGCAAGGGTCTCTGCAAAGGCAAACTGACTGTACCGAGCTGGGGCTTTAGCGTGCAGCTGTTCTCTGTCAGCCCTAAGAACCATGGCCTTAAATTACTTGGTGATGGGGTTGGTGACATGTCCCTTTTAGTGAGGGGGCTTCTGCTGAGGGGACCAACTGCAACTGCAGAATCGCTGTTGAGTCCTTAATCTCAGGTCTGCCCTGCCTCTCCCCTACTCTGGCAGGATTTCCTGCGTTAAATGAAGCTGTGGCACTGTGTGTGAGTTATCTGCTCTGTGTCTTTGCAGCTTCTGAAATGTGACACTGGAAATAGTTTTGGTGTAAATCATTTGGTCTGTCAGGGCAGTGGGGAAAGTAATTTGCACTTGACTCTTTCACACCATGATTGTGATCAGCAGGATGGGGACGTTGTTACCCTGCACCTAACAAAGATGCTGCCTCTGCCACCTGGACTGATGGTGGATAATTATTTGCAGGCTTTAAAAGCTGACAGTTGGTTGATTAGTCTGTGCTCAAGCTGTTGTGTAGTTCGATCCATTTACAGCTGTGTTCATTTTGTCATCCTGTTCCCTTCCCATGGGTAAAGGGATTTCTTTTTGCATGTTTTTCATTCAGGTATTTTCAATTACATTTTTCTACAAAGCATGAACCTTTGTTCAGCTGCAGTCGGGGATAATAAAAAACTAGAAGCTGAGCATCCAGCTCCCACAAGACATGCCTGGAGCATGCAGAGCAGTTTTAAACGAAAAATCCCTGGCAGAACCTAACGGCAAAAGCACGGCTGTTCAGCCCCAACCTTTGCTGCTGCCCTCTCCTGTCACTTGCAAGCATGACCTTGCATCAGGTTCTGAGAAGACAGATGTTACTCAGCACCTTAATTCTTGAGAGAGGAATATCCCTTGGGAAGCACTGCACAGTGACACACAACGCCCAATCATGGAAAAGGTAGCTGGACAGTCTTTTTGCTGCCTGACTGTTCAGTGAAAGGTTTTGCTGTCTGGAAAAGTAGAGGAAGCTCTTTCCCAGATGGAGGGGAGCAGGTAGCTTCCAGCAGTGCCTTCCCCTCAGTGCAGCTGTTGGAAGACTGGATGCTGTTCCTTAAAACCCTCTCAAAAGCTGTTTGGTGTCACTGTTTTGCAGAATGGAAAGTGACAGACAGTAAGATGTTACAGCTGCTTCCACAGATCTCTTAAGTATTTGGCAGTGGCTCTGCCCTCATGTTCTGCCAGATGTTTTCTGCCCTTATTATCCTGGCTCGGGTCCACTGACCACGTTGTTGGCAGGAGTTGTTCCATGCACAGTGGCCTGGGACCATCATTAACAGTGGCTTTGTGCAGAATAGCAGGGAACAGGGTCCACTGGCTGCTAAAGTGATGTCTCACACTGCTTGGCCTCTAGGTTTGGATGGAGCTAGCCTTCACTCAGCCACCTTCTCCCTACTTCTTTTACATGAGGCTTTTACATGACGCTGCTGTGACTGTGGGTAACGTCTCCTGCTCTCTCTTTCCTAGTTACCTGTCTGAGGAAGATGTCTTGGATCAAGCAAACGCTTTTGTGCAGCTTGTGAGTGGGGTAGTTTGGCTCCTAAGAAATGGAGAAGTGTACGTCAGTCAGAGTCAGATGGCTGAGTGTGGTGAAACTCAAACCACAGGTAAATGTTGTAAAGCCTAGGTATAGATTGTCCTTCTGATGAGGCTCTTGGAAGGAGGGGGTAGCAGTGGAAACTATGTTGTCTAGTTGCAGTTTGCTACTCACTTAAGAGGTCCAAATTCCTTCTGTGCTACTTTACGCTGAGTCTGCAGCAAGTGCAGCGCAAGAAATAGGCTGCCTGCAAGATAAGGCTGCACTCGCCTGTTCAGGGTTGTGGAGCAGAATTTGCTGAGGACTGTAAATAGTGGTGGCATGACTGATAATAATACTTGTCCAGAGAAACTCAAAGCATGTGCCTCTTAACAGGATTTTAAAACTGAGAGCTTGTGAATCCCCTTTTTGGTCCCCATGACAGACAAAAACTTAACAAGAGTGCTTCTGGAAATGTTATTTGTAGGTGGGCTTGGATGAACAAGCGGAACCTGGGCTGTTCTTGTGGTGTTACAGTTTAGATGAGCTCCTTGCTGGGAGCTGTTTTGCAGACAGATATTTCTATAAACAGCCAGTTCGGTCACCCAGCTGGTGTGTGAATTATTCCTTCTCCTGCACAGGAACCTTCGAGAAGTTCATCAACGTGATATCGGCCAGGACTGCGGTTGGACACGACAGTCAGGGGCACCTGGTCTTGGTTCATGTGGATGGACAGACGGAATCCAGAGGGTAAGGCGGGGTTGTGGTAAGGTGCAAGTCTCTTATCTTTTTAGATAGAAGTCTCTAATCGGTCTCTATTATATATAAGAACATTATATATATATATAAAAGAACAATCTGTCTCTAAGTTCTGTCACTGCGGCAACTCTGCAGCTGCCAGTGATGTGTTTTAAGGCAGAGACCTGCAGAGCTTGGGGTCATCTGAAGACACTGCTGTTGGGTGTCTTTCTGAGAAAAGGCTAATGCAGCCCCTAGGCAGTGAGTCAGCACACCTGGGGTGGGAGAACTTCCCTGCTTCTGCTGAGGAGAGGGACAAAGCTTCTAGCATAGCAGTTTTGTTGAAGTCAAATAGCATGTATGAGCAACAAACAACTGCGTTATTTTGCAGGGTCAACCTCTGGGAAATGGCTGAATTTCTGAAGCAGCAGGGAATCATCAATGCTATCAACCTGGATGGTGGGGGGTCTGCCACACTGGTCTTAAATGGGACCCTCGCAAGCTACCCGTCTGAGCACTGGTAGGTGCTGGCGGCACGTGCCCAGGGCTGCACCGGTAACTGGGCAGCTCCCGTTAGTGTGCAGAGCTCCGTCCTACCCCACTCCGCAAGGGAGTCAGCTGGCATTGCTGGGAGATCACAATGTAAAGGCAAGTGACAGGTTTTGAGGGAGAGAATGGCTGTAAAATTTAAAGCGATTTAGTGACTATGTATTTTTTCCACTTAGTCATCCAGGATTAAAGTTTAGCTGTTTTCAGACATGCAGCGAAGCTGTTGCCTAGACTGAGTGGCCTGATGTGGGAATCAGATAAGGAAGCAGTTCTCAGACTGGGACATTCAGAGCTGTACATTCACAGGAATTAGCAGAGATCTGTCAGCAGCTTATTATTATGGAAGAAAACACTGACTTGAAGGCCCTGTCCTGCCTCATGTGAGGCAACCTAAAGAATATTTTACTTCAAATTTAGCTTTTTAGTTATTTCTGACTGTAAACACAAAGGGGTTTAAAATTCAGTTTGCAATCTGACAGTTGAAACCCAAGTTGCTATAACTGCAATGATGTCACTTATATCAAAGTAAATAATATTCAAGAAAAGGTGTGTTGAACGCTGAAGTTTAGGGAAGCTGGGAATGCTTAAAGGGAGGCTTTGCATGTTGCTTTCTGTAAATCCGTGTTTGAAATTACTCCTGTCCACTAGGATTAAACACTTAGTTAAAATATTGACTCAAATCTAGTTTTATGTTTATGTTTTCCCATTATTAATGTTTTTGTTTGCCAGTGTGAGTCAGGATGAAAATCTGTGGGTTATATCAACTGGTTTCACCTAGGGCTGGGAGCAGCACAGTGCTTGCCTGCCTTATGGGACCCGTCTTCTGTCCCCAGCTCCTTTGACAACATGTGGCGTTGCCCTCGGAGCATCTCGACCATCATGTGCATCCATGAGCCTGCCTGCGAGCCCGCTGACTGCAGCGGTCATGGGGACTGTGTGGAAGGGGAGTGCCACTGCACTGGGGACTTCTGGAGAGGTCCAGCCTGTGACATCTTAGACTGTGGCCCTTCCAACTGCAGCCTGCATGGCACCTGCACCGACTGTGAGTCACTGTGGTGTGCAAAGGCTTCTAACGTGGAGATTTTGGTGGGTGCTGGTGGGTAGCTCCAGGGGAAGCATGGACCTGGGCAGTGTGTACGTGGGGAATATCGCAGACTTGCCTGTGAGGTCCCACGGCGAGGCCCAGTGCACCACTGTGTGCAGTCCTGGCTGGTTCACAGAGTCCTTTCCCGCTCTGGTGGGAAGGTGCACAGCGCGTGTGACCTGGCACCGGCAGTAGCCGCTTCCGTCAGTGCGGAGCAACACCCTGGAAAGGCTTCCCAGCCTTTTGGGGCCACAGGTGCTGGCTGGCTGGCCAGCCCATGCCCTGAGTCCGGGAGCCAGCTGGTGCCGTGTGCCTCAGCGCTCGTCTTACCTTCTGGGTGTACGAGCTGCTCTCCCCCTCCCCTCCTGCAGCTGAAGCAGCAGTAGAGGCAGTCAGAACCCTCTGCCTTTAGGAGATAGCAGCAGGGCTAGGCTGGGCTTCCCACCTGGGAACTGGACCTGTGGCAGGGCTTGACTGCAGACTCTGTGTCTCAAGTTTCCCTTTCTGTCACTGGCGTTGTGCTTCTGGTTTGTAAATCCATTGATGGAAAGGGCAGCGTATTATGCTGTATGACAGAGCAGCTGAGTTCTGCCCCCTCCCCTTGTTGTTCCTTCTTTACTTGAATCCCCTGCTCCATGATTTTTACAAGTGTGCAGTTGCTACTCTTCCATAAACTCCTTGGAATCTCGGGACTGCTGTAGCGTACACCCCCCAGCTCCTGCTCTTCCATGCCTGCTCAGTCCTGTTTTCCTCTTTCTGTGCTGCCTCCCTGATTCAATTCACAGCCACATTTGCACTGGTGAAGTGGCTGGGCAGAGCTCAGTGGGTGCAGTTGTTGCTAGTAGCTGACCCAGAGTTAATCTCTCAAAATCCAATCAGTGAGAGTTCTGCTGTGTTTGGCAGCTCTAGTTGGGTGCCTGTTCGAACCCCACCTGTGCGAGTGACTCCAGGATTCCTCTTCTGTGGGTTGCCTGACAGGGAGAGTTAAGGGGGCACCCCAAGAAGCAGAGTGGCTCCTAATTTTGAGTTCCTGCTATTTCTCAGACTTTCCCTGTTGTCGTTAATGCCTGTTTGTGTGTGTTTGCACAGCTGGATGCCTGTGTGATGCCGGCTGGACTGGCAGCAACTGCAGCAAAGGTAATGCTGACTTCCACTCTGCTCCACTTCTTCAATAGCCAGCAAGGGGACAGTGAGAACCCGTCCCTCCAGGCGGTGGTGGGCGGCTCCCCGGGAGGGAGCTGGCAAAGGAAAGGAAACACAGCATGCTGCTCTGTTTTTTTGTCGCTGTGAGTTTAATTGCTGAGGTGAACTCCTTAAGATCAGCGTGCTGCAAAGCACTTTAAGCCCTTGCTCCTTGTTCAAGGCACAGACTTGGCTTCTGTTCTCTGAGCAGCCATCAGTGCCCGGTGTCAGCGGCTGCTCCGTGGGTGGGACCACGGGGGTGGGGTCGCCTTCCTTGTAGCGAGGCCCCTGATGAGATCTCTGCTTGTCTCCTGCAGCTTGTGCTAGCGGTTTTTATGGGGATGCTTGCACCCAGAAATGCCAGTGCTACAACGGTGGCTCGTGTGACCCCCTGCATGGAGCCTGTTCCTGCCCGGCTGGGTACTATGGCACCAGCTGTGAGCGAGGTAAGGGCTGCAGCCTGGGCTAGGGGGAGGATTTGTGTCACCTTTGAGCCGCCTCTCATAAGTTAGCAAGCACAAGGTCTGCCCAGCAGGCTCAGGCTTGAACTTTACGGCTAGAGCATAACCTGCCAGCTTCCAGCTCTTAAGGGCTTGCCTGTCCTACCCAAACTGGCTAAAAAGAAAAGGAGGGAGCAGAGAGGAAAGAGGAATTTTCTTCATCACTAGAAAATTACAGATTCCTGTTTAGTCTGTGCCCCAAAGAACTGCGTTGCATTCCCAGAGCTTGTGAATGTAGCATGTGCAGACTTGAACATCCGTCGCTCGAGGGTGTCACACCAGGCCCTGCCTGTAGCCTGGGCTTCAGGTGAGGCAGGTCAGTGAGTGGGAAGCGCTCCAGGGGGCCGTTCCGGCTTATAACCTTCAGATTCTGGCTGTACAGATGGAGCTAGTGCTGTGCACAATTGTGTAACCACTCCGGCTTTTCCGAGGGACTCGAGGCCCCCTGGTATCTGACTGAACAGCCTGCTCTGTTGACAGGACAAGTTAATTACAGCGTGGGTGTAAACTTCTTGTGTGCATGGTGACGTTAGCGATGCTTTGTTCCCAGCCTAGGAACGCTTAGCCAGCCCGATCCCTGTTTTACAAAAACTTCTCCTTGACATAAAATAACAGCAGTTAACTCACAGCGTGGTGCTTTCAGGCTGCCAGAGGAAGCAGGGTGGGCAGGCAGAACGGCTTTGTCAGGCTGCAGGAAACCTGGGGCTCTGACAGCTCGGCACAACGGCAGAGCCCACTGCGCGCTTGTTCTCAAACTCAAGTGCTTTGCAGTGGCACCGATGCCCGCCTCTGCTTGCGAGCCAAACAGCAGGGCCATAGTGCAGATCCGGCAGGGAGAAAAACATTGGAAGCAGCAAAGCCAGAGCCTGCTGTGGTGACAGAAGCAACACTGATATCTCAGTGGGGTGTAGGTGAGGGCTGAGCCTCCTAAAGCTCTTAAGTGTCCCATCCGTCCTGGCACTGAGCCGGTGCAGCTGGGGAAGGGGCACAGCCGAGCTGGGGGGCTGCAGTGGCAGACAGGATGGCTGCACAGCAGGGGGGGCTTGGACAGTGACCGACTGCCTTGTCATCACCTCCCCAGAGTGTCCCATGGGCTGGTACGGGCCAAACTGCCAGCAGCAGTGTGCATGTGAGCACATGTGTCCCTGCGACCGGGAGACGGGCAGCTGCAACATCACCTATGCAGTGGCAGTGCAGGACCAGTTGAACAAAGGTACCTCTGGCTGCAGGGGTTGGGTTGTGCTCTTTTGTTTTTTTTAAAAAAAAGTTGGGAGAGCAGCTTTAGAGCATCATGTTCTGCTTGCTTCGCTGCTGGCTTTGACTGGCTGGCATCTTAAGCTTGCTCTTTTTTAGTGGAATTTTACACCCTCTCTCCAACGCTGCATTTCTTCCCTCTATTCTGTTTTCCAGCTGGGCAGTGTTTGGCTTTCCAGAATAAGGGAAGGAGCCAAGAAAAATTCTCTCTGTCAGAGTAAGTGTGTGATACTTATCATATACGTGTATACATATACAGCGAGTCTGTGCCATCAGTGCTCCCTGCAAGATGAGTAGTTCATGCCACCTCCCGGGTGCCAGTGTGTCAGTCACTGCCCAAACCATCTGTGTTCTGATCTCGTTGTATCTCCTGCAGCTCTCAGTGGGGAAGGTGAGGAGGGGGACCACAAGGTGCTAAAAACTTAATTGTAAGACAAAGTGCTGAGCTGGAGCCCCCCTCAGTGACAGTCAATGCTCCGAGCGTGGTGTTCTGTAGCTTATGGTTAGCCAAGAGCCACCTTTCCTCTCCCGCTGTATGTGCAGCAGGGACAAGGACAGCTGTGACACCGGAGCACAGCTGCTGCAGTGCGGGGGAAGCTGCAGTGGCTCTGCGGGCACAGCTGGGCACGTGTTAACAGAGCAGAACGCTAAAAACATCCATTTGCTCTGGCCACCAGAGCGGCCTTTCAAAGGCTTTTGCAGAGCACGTTCGTGCCCGCCCGAGAGCAGAACCACAACCTTGGGGTGCCGGGGAAGTGGGGACCAGCCTTGAGAGATCATTTACACAGTGGGAACATGTGGGAGATGTGGGTTACATGGATTTTTCTCATCTGACAGAAAAACCTGGATCTCCATGACCTCTGTCTTGACTCTGCTTCTCGTGATTAGCACCGTGGGAAACATAGGGCTTTTCCTCAAGAGCAGGCCGGAGCGGCAGGGTGAAAGCAGTGACTATCTCTACCACCGCCTGAGGGAGGTGAACGGGGAAGCCAGTCACAGCCCCACAGCTGCTGCCTGGGAGACAGAAGACAGCCAGGACCAGAGCCAAGCGCTCCTTTAGAGCCCTGGCTGAGAGCAGGTAGGGTACTGGCTACCCTGCCCCTTGCCGTGCCGCTTGGCGCTCAGGCCTCGAGTGTGGAGCTGCTGACTGACCCGCATGCGGCAGTGAGGGACCAGTCCCAGCCTGGGAGGCACAGCCGGCTCCCCCTCTTCCTCCGCTGCTCTGCCCGCCCGAGCAAGCAGGACTGTGCCTTTAGTGGCCATGAGGGGATACAGGGCACAAGCCACCAGGCTGGCTTCTGCACACAGAATTCCACAGCTGCAGCAGGAAAGGGAACATGCTGGTTCCCCCCAGAGGGAAGCAGGTGAGGAATGTGAGCCATGGGCAGTTCAGCGAGGCCTTTTCTCACCTGAGCCGTGGCTAGTATTTGTGAGATGCAAGATAAATTGCCTCTAGCACAAAGCCAGGCTTAAGGTTGTTGTAGTCTGTAACTGTCTGCCCTTCCCTGGTAAGCTCAGATTTTTATCAAAAAACTGGGGGAAAAAAAGTTGTTTTAAAATGCTGCAGGAGGTGCAGCACATAGTAAAGCCACAACGTTCCTCCTGCTGGCTGCAGAGGCGGGCTTGCAGGCTGGCACACAGCATCGGGGCGTTCTTGCACCCCACTTCCTTCACCTGGCTGCGCTGACTTCAGGGCCAGTGTTTTCTTATCAGATCCTTAGTCCTAGAAGTAGCCATTTTCAGTAGGTTTTTGTAGTACAGCAACATGAAAAGGCCTGTCAGCTCAAACACGCTGCTCTTGCATTCTCTCGTAGCTCCCCGAAGCCGGCGCACGCTGCCCAGCTGCACGGGCTGCTGCTGAGGGACCCCAGCGTGGAGCTCTGCCACTGGGGAAGAGTGGCAGCCGCCCAGCCTGGTGGGCACAGCCCAGCAGAGCTGCAGGCCAGGGCCCACATGCCCTTGCCCACTGCTGCCAGCTCTGCCCTCTTCCCTCTGAGGGAGCCGCCACCAGCTGGGACTGGGATCAGCAGGTACCCCAAGTGACCCGAGATCCTGAACATCTCCAGTGGAAATCAGACATTTTACTAAATACATCATTGCACAATGCATTTTAAAAAAATAATAATTTTTGAGTTTGCTTCCATGTGAGGAAAAACTAGCCTTTAATGTGCTACTTTAATGCTGCAAAGGGGCGGGGCGGGGCGTTACAGCCTCTCTGAGCCTAAATATTAACATTTTTATGCACTGTTTTTAAGTCTCCAAGTAAAGGTATGGAATTTTGTGCTGCCGTTGGCATCAAATCAGCCTGTAAACAGGAGATTCTATTTTTCTATTATTTACATAAGTCTATTTGAAACTTGAATAAATTCTATTAGTGGTAAGTGCCTGAAACTCAGCTTCTTCCTGCTTGGTTGCAGCAGGCAGGCGCGATCCCTTCCCCCTTCAGCTCAGCTGGCCGTTCGAACCCAGCAGACCCTTTTTATTTTAAAAACCCAACTAACACTGCAGGACGTGATGTGAAAAACAAGAAATGCTGGTTCTACAGGAAAAAATTAAAGAACATTTTAGTTACTAAGCAGGAGTAGCTGAATACAAGCTTTACCTCTGTTACTCTGTGGGTAAAGGGCACAGCATGTAGTTACATTTGCAGAGTTTACCACAGTTTGAACAGTTGTGTCAGACGTGTTTAGAGATGCTTTTTTATTTCCAACATACAGAGGTGTACAGCTCCTAGCAGAACCTACAGATACTGGAACTAAATACAGTTGTTGTCAAGTAACATGTTACAAAGCACTCCGCGTTCTGCTAGTGTGCTCTTAAAGAACACCAGGGATCTTTTGGCTGAGAAAATTCAGAATTTCAATTTATAAAAATGAAAACAGCTGCAAGGGAGAGAAAGTGCTTGCTAAAAAAAAATTAAATAAATTAATGCCCATTTAACTTATCTTTGTAACCAAGAGCTTGGAAGTGGATGCTGATGTCGTTAAAAGCCAATGCTTGCCGTGTGATTCCAGTTTAGCCTTCCAAGAGAGAAATAATCCAGTATAAGAATCATCACAAACATGCTGGCAGATTATTAAAGCCAACAGCATGCAGGAATTTTTGACAAGTGCTTGTCGATGTTGTCCTTAAGAGTCCAAGAACTGTTTCTTGCATTATTTCCTCACAGTATAAGCATTTCCGATATTACAGGCATTTTGAACTAAGGGATTCCCATGGCTGGCCCTCACTGCTGCGCCAGCGCACGGCAGCCTTGTGCCCGAGCTGAGCAGACAGTTGGGCTCAGCGCTTCCTGCCAGGATTGCCAAGCTACAGTTAAGCGTTACAGATTCAGGATTATACATTTTTTATTAATAGTTCTTCTTTTCCTGTTACTGAAGGGGAATCGATGCAGCCAACTGGGCAGCCATAAGACTGAAGCGAACGAGCCAAGGGACTGCAGTCACCCAGAGCTGCCTCCCATAATGAGTCGGGATTGCTCTTGCCCTGGCAGCAAGTACTGGCGGCCAGGAAACCCCCAGGCCAGGCTCGGTGCCTCCCTGCTGGCAGCACAGCCATGCCCGAGTGCTACCTTACAGCTCGGCACGCGGCAGCAATAAAGCCCCCGGCGCTGCTGCGGGCACCTTCCTGGGCCGGAGCCTCCCTCGGTCAGGTCTCGCCGTTCTGCCTACAGCAGTTAAAAAAGCCCCTTTTGAACCTGAAGGACAAAACACACAGCCAAAGCAGCTCAGTGCTGCCTTCCAGCTTTGCCCTGAATGACGAGTGTGACACCCCCTCCCCAGCACATGCCCACCAGTGATGCGCAAATGGCAGGATGGGGCAAACCCATAGAAAGTTACTAAGAACGAAGGTTTCACATACGGCCGTACTTCAGTGTAAACAGCAGCACTTTGTACCTGCAGCGCAGTGTCCCTCCTTGCGTTAAACATGGCAGTGGCTCTTTGAGGTAGCGGTTGTGTTTTGCATATGAAATATCTGACACAGGGGAAAGCCCCAAATCACTGAGGAGCTACTTTTTAAGTACCCAGCTCGTTACCTGAACACAGCCAAGCTCACCAGCTTCACTGAGGAGCAGCTGCCACTGCACAGGAGGGCCTCGCTGCATCGCAAGCTCTGCACCCGGAACCGCAGCCCGGTTTTAAAGGTTCTGGCTTACAAGATCTTTGAGAGATGAGTGGCTCCCAGGGAACCAGGATCCAGAACACCTCCCAGCCTCAACTGACAAGAGGCTGCTGTTAAGAAAACAGCACGTTTTATTTTCTAAAGCACACAGATGTCATTTTATGGGGAGAAAGGTGCTTTAGAAGAATTCTGCTTCTCTTGTATCTACAGTTCACAAAGTCAGGTTTAAAAAGCACAGCACAGCACAGCACCGCACCAGCCACAACAGCCAGGCTGCTGCCCCCTTTCTCATTGTAACATTCAGGAAAAAAAGGCAGAAAAAGATCTATACTGAATTACTTAAATTGGTAGGTGGAATAACCCCGGCAGTTTTGCTTACAATCAACATGGGAGAGTTCACAAGCTGCTTCCCACACGGATGTGTGCAGCAGTCTCTCGTGGGGCCGGAGCGCGGTGCCACCGAGGAACAAGAAAAGCCACAGTGCGCCATCCCCAGCACGCTGTAGGACCAGCCCCTCATCTCTTCCCTGCTTGTTCAGAGACCTGCCAGAGGCTGCCAAGATCCCCACTGACAAGAGTCAAACACCCAAACCTTTTCCTGCTGGCAGGACAGCAGCACATGCCACATTTGACAATAATAATAAAAAAAATAAATTAAAAAAATCCAGTGCAATGGAGGAAATTCTTAACCAGAGCAAACCAAGGGAAACGGGAATGTTACCACCATGGGACATGACTGACCAAGCCACAGGAAACCGAAACCCTGAAACAGCGTGGGGAGGACAAGGCTGGGTTTGCTCCTGATGCTTTGGGAATCAGCTTGACTCTATTTCTAGCATCAGAATTAATTACAGGTAAAGGATTTTACATGAGGGATACACACATGCACTTTTAATTCCAGAACTCTTGATTTTCCGGAGCAAAGGCGGTACTTTTCCGTCTCTATCAGACTGCGATTACACTAACATGCCAGAGACAGAGAAATGGTGAAGTCACTGAACAACGGGGGAATCTGCTGAACTCGCAGCTTCCCCAAAGCCGGCACAACTAAGTCACCTGTTCCACTCTTACACCAGAGACATAAAGAGGGAGAGTAACTTCCTTGGCTCCAATCCTTTAAAAAAACAAATGACTTCTATAAACACATCTAGTTCTTCATCTTCCATAGTTCCAAACGTTGGGGCTCTTTTTTTCCGTTGGCAAAGCCTGGTACTTCAAAACCAGTAGCTACAAAGCAGGGTTAGAAGGAGCTACTTTATGTGTATGTTGTTCTTAGCTGCACAGATCCCATCAACCTTAACAAAAACCTGGTGAGAGGAAAAGGAAGCCCCCAAGTCTTTACCGAGAAAGATGGCCGTGGATTGCTGTGCTGGAGGAAGAAACCACCCCTCCACCCTCACCTGTGCCATGGCCAGAACGGCCTGTGCTGTTCCTCAGCTGGGGAACTGGAAACTCACCCATCTTAGACCATGTTTATGCATGGGACACAAACCACTTGGCTGGGGCAGCCTAAACAATCACAGGGGCAGTACACTGACAGTCATTCCGTGGGCAGCGGATCAGTGTGGAGGCAGCCTCCGTATGGCAGGGGTGAGGTCTTCACCCAGCACAGCTGGATCCAAAAGCAGACATCTGTCCACAAGTCCCACGTGCGTGCCAGCTGCAAATACCACCTAAGGGCAACTGAGTATTTGATGCACATTCTCATTTCCTTGCCACCTAGACAAGAACAGGCACAACCTTGCTGCCCAACCTGATAAATGGATCACTGGCACCTTTGCTACACATCCACTCTAGAGTCATCGATGGAGATTATGGACAAACATGGTATTTTTGGTGTGTCATGAAGATGCACTGTCTTCTTACAAATCCTGAACTCAATTCTTAATCCTAAAAAAACATCCCCTAAGTCCAAAAAGCGCTGGACTCTAAGCTTACCCTGTGGGAAAAGACGCCGCACAGCGCTTGCCCCAAGTGCTATGTATGATACAGCCCTTAATGCAGAAACATCCAGCGATCGTGGAGACTAGAACCTGTGTAGAAAGTTCTCTTGGGATTGAAGACAATCAGTTATTCCCTGCTAAAACAAAGTTCATCCCATTAAAAAAAAGGTGACCGGGTTTAATAAATAGTCATTTCTGAAATTATAAATAAGTTAAAAATTAATTTAAAATAAGCTAGTATTTGAATAGATACATTTCAGTAGTGCTTAAATACATACATGCCTTTTTCTATTTTAAAAAGTTTTCAAGTTGGCTCATGTTTTAAAGAAGCAAGTTCTATAATACTGCCATAAAATTTTGTGCCTTCAGGAAATAAAATATTGCTTTTCTTAGCCCTTTATAATTTGATTCAGTTCCCATCCACTTTGATGAGATGGGTCAGATCTACTCATTATTGCTCGTAAACCTGAGGAAAAAGGAACAATAGTCTGTCCTTCAGAAAGATGCTGCTTTCTGGAGGCAGGTTCTCTGCCTGTACTTTCTAGAAAACTGTTTTGACTTTTGTGTCTCAGTGGGTTAAAAAAAATCCAACACATTTCCTAATAGCATCCCGTCAGATCAGAAGAGGTTTTAGGTTTGACCTGGAACTGATTTCTGAAACATCCTACCTCTATCAAGGTATTTACAGTTTGCTTCAAGTCCCTGCACCTGAAATGCCCACTTTACTTTCTCATGTGTAATTGGTACCCTGGGCACCCCAAAAACTAGATTAGTTTTGCTACTCGTCAACAATCTAGTCCTACAGATCAAACAGGTAAGGCATCATCAGTCTCCTCTACCACACGTAGGAAAAGGACTGATTGGAAAGAGCCCTTTAAAGTCGAGTAATACATGGATTCATGCAAATTGACATTCATCCAAAACCCACAATTTGTGAAAAAGACTACTGAGGAGTAGGCATCTGATATAAAATGTCTAAATCTGCCATTTGAATTCTAAGTTTTTATCGTTAAAGCAGCTCCCAGAAGCCTCTCTGTGCCCAAAGGGCTGCCACCTGCGGTCACACGAGCGATGGCCTCCAGGCTCGGCCCCTGCAGGCTCTTTGGTTTGGTGCACAGAGCAGCGCGGGGGGCAGCAGGAAGCCCCAAGTGATTTTTCCTCGCCGCTGTGGCCTTGGCCCTGCTATCTAGAAAGATGGGAGCTGCTCTGGGACTGGCTGGAAGATGTCGTGGCTCCACTCAGCTGCGAAAAGCCGCTGTTGCAAGATTCCAGGCTTGACATGGATCCCCTAGGATGGGACAAACCAGAGAGATTTGTTAGGAAGGCAGCTATTAATAGATAACTCCATACATCTGACACATCAACTTACACTCTACAATGCTTGCAAAAGTATTTATTTTTTTTTGTGCCATCATTTTCAACTTGGTCTCTTAAGAATCTCTGTGTCACGACTAAAAATTAATTTGTCAGAGACATCTTTTCTCCTAGCTACAGGTATTATACCTTGTCTCTTGCAGCTGTTCTGGGAGCGGGACACAGCTGGAGCCTCCCTGGGGCTGCAGCCACTGCCCCAAGCGTCCCAAACGCAGCGCAGCTCAGCAAATACAGCTGCCACTGCTCACCCGAGAACTCCAGCCTGCTAAGCACAACAGCCCCAGTTTCAACATGTCCAGCCACAGCCTTCAGCACCTTCTGCCAAGAGCAGATGGGGTTCCCTATAGGTGCGAGTGCTGACTGTTCCCGACACATTTTATACAGGCAGAGCAACAGGGAACAGGTCTGAGTGACGGGGGTGAGGAATCTGCTGCTGCTCCAATGCCACAGGATCTGGCCAGATCACACTCCCCAAGTCACCACCTGCAGGTCTGTTCTACCCAACACTTCCTCCAGCTCCCAGTGAAAGGTCAAGTACTTGCAAAGAATTCAAGTTACTGGGTGATATGAAAAGTACTTTTAGCATGAAAGGAGGCTAGGCAAATCCTGCCAAGCGTGGTGTATTCAGGTATTCAGGAAGCGCTCTCCAAGCCACGACCGACATCCTTCTCGAGTGCCAAACGAACCATGTATGAAACAACCCATCTGATATTTGTTGTTACTCAAAAAAACTTCTCAAAATGCTCCCAACTAAGATAAAACTCCTCAGCCAAAAACCTCCCCCTCTTCAGTAAGCAAGAACTGAGGCACAAATTCCACTGGTGGACATACAGCCAAGGGGCCCCCTTACTACCTACAGCACTAAAGGAGACTGTGCAAAACTCCACCAAGCTTGTGTCCATCTAACTTGCCATCAATGAAACACACACGCTGCGGAGGTCACTGCTATCTGAATGTTTAACTTGCACTCTGCCCTCTCATTTGGCTTCTCTGTTGCAAGCCATAGAGTAAATCCCTCAGGAAGCCTCCTACCTGAAGTCCTTGGATGCAAGCACCTCGTAGTAGTATATAAGCTTGCACTTGTGACTGGAAACTTGCAGAGAGGCGAGAACATCATCCACCCGAGGGAGACTAGTGCCAGAACAGGGCAGAGGGCCATGCATTTTCCACTGGAGAATGTAAAAGCCAGGCCAGCGAGTCACGTGAGATCCCTGGGAGAGAAAGAGAGTGCCATCAAGTGACAACCAGGTGTCTTAAGAAATAGCTGAAGGACTTGGCAAAATCAAAAGAAACTATCGAGCTGACTACTTATAGGAGCATACATCATTCACTTATTTTATGTGCCTGAGCAACACCCCTGTAATGCTAGTGAAGAAAGGTTATTTTCAATTAGCTTTTTATCGTGGATTAAGGAGTCTCCTTCCAATGTCTCACTCTAAATTAGGACTGCAATAGCAGCCACTTTCACGGGGAGTCCAGAGAATGAGCACCACCACAACTATTTGTAAGCAATACGGGATTTCCCATCCATCAATTCCTTCCCCTCCCCACCACCAGTCCATTTTGGAGCTTGCTAGGACTGTACGATCCATGCCAGGACCCAAACACATCTGACCTGGATGCTCTCTCCTTCCCGGCAAACCAGTGGAGATTCCATACGGCTGTAATCTACCCCAAGGACCCATGTCTTATCAATTAGCTGCACATTGTCCCCAGCAGCAGAGGTACTTGGTAATGTGGCTTCTTTATGACTTGTTTCAGGAGCTCGTTTGGAGTGGAAGAGGCTGAACACCACATCTCCCTTCAGGATATCAAAGTCCCAGGTGATGACAGATTCCCCTTCCAGAATCTCCACGACTATCTGAGAACAGAACACACACATCGTAAGGAGGCAGGTCCTCAGGTGGCAGCCAGCGTATTCCTCCTTACCCTGAAAACATGCTTTTCTCTACAGCCTTCAGTTAAGCTATTGGTCTTGATTCCTAAGGAGGATACAGACCAGTTCCCATTGCCAGTCTTCTGCCAGGGTGCAACTGCTCGGGCATTTTTGCCCCATCTCTCCCCTGTATCAGAGTTGTTTGTAAATCATTTATTAGTTCTAGGAAAAACTCAACAGAACTGAAGCAAAGTGGTTGGGACACAAAGAGCACCTTCCGAGCAGCTGTGCACTCCAAAAGGCTCTGTTGCTTGTTAAGGAATCGAAACAGGCCAAATCAGAGTCACTCATCATCAGTGAAGCTAGTGGACAAGTGATCTTTTTTTGGACATTCTTTTTTCTGATAAGCCCCAGCAGGATGTTTCCAGCACACACCTTCTCATGTTACCACCATTACTGTCCTAGCTATGCCACTGAGAAGGGAAGCTGTACTATCAGAAGGGAAACTGAGGGAGCTTTGTTTCCATGAGGAGGAGGAGGAAGAGACTGTATCTTACAAAAAATTACACCACAGTAAAGAGACACTGCTGCTCAAATTACTGTTCTTCCACACTTTCAGCTGTTAGCTACCATTAGCCTTCCCAAGAAAGGCACGCTGCTGCTGAACCACCTGGTGCTCACACTTCGGGAGCCCTTCGTTATTCCAGTCAGCCTTCACAAAAGGAACACATCACTGGCAGCAGTTCGGCACCACCCTTCAGCCTTACAAAGCTCTGGTGTGTACCTCATGTGGAGCTCCTCTGAGGACACTTGCAGAGTGATAAATAGTTTCTGTCCATAACCGGATGTGATCAGAGTTCTCTGGCTCTTCTTCTGTCTGATAAAGTGACTTGGGAACAAGCCCACCTTCTGGGACAGTACACTGGAAGAATCAGACAAACAAAAGAAGGGTTCAAACTAGTGTAAAGTGTCAAGTCAGTTGTACCATCAACACCTGCCAGCTGTCAGGCAGGATGACACCTTCAGCTGCTATAAGATTTCACAGCAGGACTAAGTTTACCTGAACTATAATGGTTTATCTAAGCTCCCTTCAGAGAGCTAACCTCCAACCCCCTTCTCCAGGGCAGCATCACCACTTCAGGTGAAGTCTCCCGCACACAAATCAGCCGCACCCCATGCGCAGGGTAGGGGCACCCCAGCCAGAACAGAGGTTTAACCACCTTTCAGAAGGGAGTGGAAGGCCAGGGAGTTGAGGAGGGAATCAAGGGAGCTTGCACATTGCAGATTCCACCTGCAAAACAGGAAAGTGAACTCACCATGCAGTCTCCTCCCAGGAAGTCTGGGATCACGTCTTTGTCCACGTAGTCTACCAACCCTCCTGGACCCTGATAGTTATTCCCACTGTAAATGAGGAACTTCTGCCTTGTGTTTTCATTGATAAAGGGACTGACCTGAAATAAAGTGAACAGAAGACATCACCGTCACTCAGTGACATTAGAGACAATTTTTATACCATCCTACATGGATGCTTTAGGCTCTAGACTGGAAGGTCTCAGCTGCAGGAACGCAGACAAGCAGTAGTGCAGAGCTTCCCAACCCTGAAGCAAATGGAAAGCGCACTATATCGCTGTCTCACAACATTTTCTACTTCATATAGAATAAGTCTGCAGTCACTGCACCACATATAAACCTCACTAGAAATTTAACAAGCATGTTCTTATATTGCCAGAACAGTCAGCAGGCACTAGGCAGAACCGTATCGGTTATTTATTATTACTCTTCTCTTCAGCATCATCCAACATGAGATAAAAAAATAGATATTTGTCTTTTCCCATCAATACAAAAACCCACCAAGTGTTGGCTACCACTGCTGCACGGGGAATTGCAATTTAGGTTTGACACCCTGTCCTGCCCTGGTTGACAACCACCACTAGAATCACATGAGCTACAGGCACACTATGACTTGCTCTGTAGCAATGCTGTGGCCTCTTCAGGGACTCAGCCACAAGTTACCTGGAAGCTTTCTCCTCCCTATCTCTTCAGACAAGCACAATTTACACTGACTGAATGATTTAGCTATTTGTACATGCACGAGTACTTATGATCCTGCAGTCCAGATTTCACCCACCAGCGTCCAGAGCACAGGAAAAACCCTGGGTGCTCGCACTATCAGTAGTCTCCCCAGAGTTTCAGGGTAGTTGTCCTCTACGACTTCAATTATCCGAAGCAGGGCCTTAACTCCAGGCCGCCAGAGATGCCGCATATTTAGCCCTTCCAAGTCCACGAGACATGTCCAGGATCTAAAATAAACACACAGAAAAAGACCTGTCAGAACTTCATTGCACGGTGGCTGCTCAGTTTATGATCCACAAAATATTTCAGTAACACTGTAGCCCCTACAGGATCTAGTGTAGCCAAAAAGGGACACCGGCAGTTCCAATAAAAAGCAGATCTCCACTCAGGCAGCAGACAGCCTGAACCCAGTTGAGCTTTCAGGTAAAACAGACACCCACCCCCGAAGACAAAAATATATGCTGTCAGTGTGGGAGAGGGTGAAGGTATGCAGGCCTGTTGCTAAAAATATTTCAAAAATGCATTTTAAATGAAAGTGGAATCTGGCAGTTTCCTGTATGAAAAAAAATATGTATTTTCAAGGATCTGGATTAAAATCACTAAGATAGCAAGATTAAATTCATCTGAAATGGGATGTAAAAAGATGTAATGAAGGACCAATACTTGCTTTCATATGAGGCTGTAGAATTTATGTGCATTTAAGTCCACTATATATGGTACCCCAAGCCCAGAAACATCCCGTAACAGGGACATACTGCTGTCTGCATTTTAAGCCTAAGGGACATCATCTAAAACCTTCACAGAAGCATTCTTGTCACCGTGTCAGCTCAAACTCCATAAGAATACAAGAAGAACTAACTATACTAACGTGATGGGGCGGCCAAAGACATTGGTATTTTCCTCACATCTCTTTTGTCCTTCCTCGTTAATTGACAGAACCTGAAATCAAAGACAGTACAGACTAGTATTAGCCTGAGGAACTAGGAGAGCCCAGAGATCTCATTTCAAAAAATACAGAACCCAAAAGTATACCAGTTTGAGAACTTGCAGTGTGCAAAACAGAGAATAAGAGTCTATGTTAAAAAAGAAAAAAAAAAAAAGGCTTCTCTACTGAAAAGTTCTGCTGAGCATACAAGGTACAGATACAGAAAACCTAAGATGAAAGTATCAAGATCACACGTTTTTAGCTGAGCCTGAAAGAGCCATGGAAAGCTTACAGCTAAACTGCAAATTATCAGAAAACATCTTTCTGGCCCACTCATACCATTGCAAAAGCTTCACTTCTGTCTCTGCAGGAAGACAGAGAAGCTGTGCCATGCTAAAGTCACTAAGCCAACTTTGAGTTGCCACCACAAAACACGGGAATTATTTGGGTCAGGCAGGTAGATTCCTGCTGCACTATAATAAGACTTTGAAACACCCCGAGGGAAAGAGAGTTCCTCAGGTGAGAAAGGAAAGTACAACTTACATGTCGCAGCAGTGATTCCTCTCCCAGAGCTTTCACCAAACCTTTCGTGTCCATCTGGCCAAGACGAAGAATGTAGAGTGGTCGCCCATCTTCAAAAACAAACAGAGGTTTAAAGAGGTCAGTACTCCAGTCTCCCAGTCTATCACTCTAGCACCTTTTATAAAAGCCACATAAAATATTTGAAAAGGATAACATTCGTATCCAAACATAACCTTATCAAAAAGAGGCTGCTTCGCACTTACTTTAGCCTGCCTCATCTGCAGAGAAAGTAACAAAATCGCATCAGAACAGAGCAGCTATTTATAGACATTGAACTGCTTTGTTAATATTTAAAGTGTCAGTACCACTTTCTCCAAAAATCCCAGGTTACTGATGAGGTCCAATAACACAAACTGTGCTGTAGTGTCAGTGTAAGGGGGCAGCTTCTAACCTTTGTCTTGATAATGCCATCCTCCAGTGTAATATTCATCTAAGAGGGCTGGGGGTCTCCATGACTGCAGGATGTAATCCACCTGGTACTGCTTTCGCCAAGACAGCGACTGACAAAGCATTTCTCGAGCTTTGTCAATGTTGAAGTCACGAGCCCGCAGAAACCGAAGGATATGCTCATCTTTGGGGATCTGAGAGAAAAAAAAGTCAGACATTCACGACTGTTACATTACCTGCACCTCCATTCCACGAAGCCTGCAGAGCAGGCACCGTTTTTTAACCTCTTAAAACTAAGATAACCAATATTAAACCTACATTCCTTCTCCCTTCCTCCTTAACTAATCCAGCTGAATGCAGCAGATGGTGCAAAGAGCACAAAAGAAGGGACCAGTTCACAGCCTGTGAGAAGCCTTTCACTGATCCAACTGCCAGAAGCCTCAGCAAACTCTGGGCTGGCTGAAGCTTCCCTCAGCTAGTTATCCACAAGGACAAACAAAATACTATGTGGAACTATGAGCTGCAAGCTCACCTCCCTGTAGGGCAAGCTAACAAAGGATGGAAACCATCTATAGGTAACACGTTAACCCAGTAAAGCACACACTGTTTGGAGGGGGATCACGACTGTACAGTCTTCCATGGTTACCCACTAGCGCCAGTTCCAGCTCTTGTGCAGGCCCCTCTTCTGCTTTGCTGTTGGCCGTGAACAGTAAAGCTTTTGAGTTCTTCCACAGGCTTCCTGCCCCATCATATCATACTAACTCTTGCCAACACAAGCAAATCAACCAAAACTACTATACCCTCTTCTCTGTCACTCAGCCCAACACTTTCTATCAATAATTCTAGCATCACAGGCACAAAAGCTTTCCCACACCACGTCTGTAGAATGGCCTATTTCAACCTCCTTCCAAACCTCTCATATTTGCTTTAGCTGAGAAATCAAAGAAAATTTCCCAGAATACTAAGCAGCGGGAATGAACAATAAACGTGACGGATTCCACAGCAGTGCCAAATTTGACTAACAGCCTGTCAGTTGCAGAAACAACTGGATTATAGCTGCACATGCTGCCGATTTCTCTTCTCGGTCTCTTCACCCCAACTCCCCCAGAAATCTTTGGCCTCATTCGCTACATCAAGCTTCCATTAAGAATTCAAGTTCTGTTGAGCAGGGATAGTCTCCTTCGGAGTATCTGTACTGCACTTAGCACAATGCAAGCAATCTGAGCTCTGCTGTAAGAAAAAAACCCACGCATTCAGGAGTCAAAGCTCTTTTGTTTGTTCGCTGACATGCTCACGAAAACAGAAAGCAGGGAAGAAAGCAAAGCTGCCAGCAGTGTCAGGCTGGGAACAATCTCAATTTCACAAGCTGGTATGAAGCTGCAAGACAGAATAAGAATTGATTCCACCTAGAGAAAGGGGTAGAGTTCAGGCAGCCTAAAGCCAAGCCTAGAAGCACCTAGAGAGGAGGTGGGAGATTGATGCTGTTCAGCACATTCTAACACTGCAAACACTGCATTTGTATGTCATGGAAAGAAAGGAAAAGGGCAGCCTTCCCAAATAGGATCTCGGATGTACTTAGAAGAATGCCACCAAAATTTTCTACATCATAGCAAGATTAAAGGCAGTAGAATTTTCCTCAGATGATTTACATTTGCATTTCTGCTGATCAGAGGAAGCGGTTATTCACAAGACAACAGACAAAAAAACCCCAAACATCTACAACAGCCCCTGGAACTCCTGTGGGGCCCAGGAGAGGGGATGGCTGTTAGAAGGGTTTATTACTTTTCATGGTTCAAACATACACCATACATAGCTTCAGGTAAGAGGCAAATTCAGTGCTTCTGTCTGGACCAAAGGCAGGAAGCTCTGAGGGGACTTACTCCATAGTGGAATTAGTCTCTTATCTTTGTCCAACCAAAGCAGTAACTCCCATATGCAGGAAAATGAAGTACCTGCAATTTTAACACCATTTGAAGTTGTTTATTCAACTACTCAGATTTTTAAAGCAACGATAAATCTGATTCTAAAAGATAAGGTCTGCTTTAGAAGGAACAAGGAATGGATAGTGAAATAGGATGAAGACGACAAAAATAAGAAGGGACATTTTCCAAGAAACAGGAGATGCACAAATATTTTTTTTACGGAGGAATAATAAGGACATCCCTGCTCTGAATTAAAAGAACAGATTGTCACAGCAAGGTAGCAGCCTCTCCAGAGAAAACTCGAGTCATGTAGGGTAAGTTCCTGATTTTGTATTATTCTGATAGGCAATCAAGAGAAGCAAACGGGTCAGAAGTAAGGTGGTTTAGGATGAAGTTTCAATAGCCAGCACCATCCTTCCTACTTGTTCAACACCACAGAGGGAACAGAGCTCACAGAGCCTACACAAAGGGTACAAGGCAGCTCCCAGGTGTCACTAAGAGTACTCAGCAATTAGCTGTACCTTCCCAAGGTACCTAACACAACAAGCAGCTGTCAGGAAGAACAAGGGCTTGCACACACTCGTAGAGCTCCAAGCACCTCAAGAGGCAGTTGTTTCACTTTTTGCTCATGTGCTGTCACTTTGAGCTTCTCCAGCTTCCATTCCCCAGCCTCTGACTAGGATGGGGGAAAAAATACAGCAACCCACAGAACAAAACAGGCAAACATTTAGATTGTGCTTCTTCCACCTGAAACCAAGATCCTTGCAGGTCACATACATGGATAAAGTCTCACTGTCTTATTCTCATCTAGGGCTCATTTTCAGCTGGATACCCAATAGCTGAGATATCTCCTACCACACAGAAGTTCACACCGTTCTACAGGACAGGTCACTGTAGACCTGAAAAGCCTTATGCCCTGTATTTCAGAGGATAACTGTACCTGGGGATTGATCCTTGCCCTTTGTTTTGTGTCTGCTTGTTGTTGAGCACCTTTTATCCGACAGGAGGTTGAATCAGGGAAGACAGATCACAACCAGTATTTAATAGAGCCCGTTTTATTAGCTAAGCTGTTATTATTAGCAGTTATTCACATAGTTCACTCACAATCACCTAGTTAGTTGGGAGACCAACCCCAGCTGTGTACTCAGAGGCAGAGCATCATAGTGACATGACAGCAGCTTGCAGGTAGTGTTCAGACAGTCCTTCAATGATCTTTTGCCCCACTGGGTGTAGATATATTCCCGTAGTCTCTACCTGTATCTAGCAGCTACCACGCTCTTGGACATGATCCAAGTTATACTACCTGTTGTTGATGCTACTGTATATCAGTGTCCTTGGACAGATTTGACAGATGCTTGGTGTTCTGAATTTATCAGCTCTTACACATTCAACAGCATTGCTAGTCTCTGGAGCTTATCGGCTGCTGGGAGATTTTCACACACACATCAACACATTCTGTTCTTCTCTGCAGCCTGTGGTTTTCTGGTAACTTTTCCCATCCACCTTCATACGTACCAACAAAACCCATGCATACATTCACACAGAAGGGGACTTCTTCATGAGCTCAATACAGAACTACAGCACTAAATCTTTGTTACACTTCAGTTCTGCATGGGTGACAGACTAGTTCTCCCAAGAAAAAAAAGGGTTTTATAAATCATGTTTAAACCCTTTATATTCAGATGAGGCATGCTCTCCCTCAGCTCTGAGAAAAACACAGCAAGGCGTGCAGAAAGCTCTGGCAAAACTCCTTGCAAACAGCAGCCTCTTTTAGAAAGGCCATTTAAAAGAAAAAAAAAATATCTTCCAAAGCCCATGAATGCAGAGTACCTCCTAACCCATTCTGTGTGACTGACTGAGCAGTTACCTTCTAAGTCAGGAAGCTGTTAATATTGAATCCTTACATAGCTCTACTCTGTTTTCAAGGGGGATCACTTGCTCCATCTTTCTCCTGTTTTCCCCTCTTCCTAAGCTCTATTTATCTACTCAGCCGACCCAGCTGCTGCTATCTGTTGCTATCCTTGGTCCTTCCTTCCCACCCAATCTCTCTCCACCAATAAGTCTTGAGTTAGAACCCTCCTGGGGCATTCAAGCTGCCCTATATCTTTTATCAGCCACATACCAGTTACCCTCTTGGCCTGATACACAGACTCCCCTTCAGCCAGAAGAAGCCCAGGCAGCTGCTGAACATGACAGCAGAGCAGAGATACATCTAGCCCACCGTACTCTTGCTGCTTTTCAGGGAAAAGTATTTCTATCTATACTATCTGGCCAACTCCAGCTGTACTTGCCCCAATCTAGTGCCGTCAGCACCTCTATTTTAGACGCTTACACAATGTAGCTCACACCATAAGGTGAGACTGTCTCTACTTCCTGAATCTTGTGTAGTTTTGAAATAGTACATTTTGATAAAGGAGATTAAACCAAGAACAGAATGAATTCTCCTCAGAAGAACTCAGCCCTTGGCTGTACAAGCTTACACAACCTGCCTGGCGCACACAGCATCCTGCTGACGCACAGCAGCCGAGAGCTCGGAGCTACCGACTGCCTCTCTGCTGAGCAGCACGGCCCGGAGACAGGCAATGCACCACCAGCATGGCTAACCACTTCTCCCACCCCATCCCGCATCTCTTGGGAAACAGCCCATCCAGACAGGCCGGTCTGGGCAACCAAGCCCCGGTCAATGCCTACTCTAAATACACAGCAACAGCCCCACGCTTGGGACCACAGAGTGGCCTTTTCAATACCAACAGCACTGCCCTGGGCAATGCAGGTGCAGCCTGTGACACTGCTGGGTCCCACCACAAGGTCACACAGCCCTTTCTCCATTCCATAGCCTTTTACCTAAACTTGCCAAAACAGATGATTCGAGATACAAATTGTCTGCGACTCTTGAGTTTTATTGGAGCATTGAAGGCACACAGGCTAGGAGAACAGCTGTGTTCAGCCCTGCAGATGGGCGGCCTCTGCCTCATCCACCCACCTTGCCTTTGTGCGTCTCTTGAAGCCACTGGCGAAGGCGGATCAGGCAGCTCTCCTGCATCGGAGTCAGCTGGCCCAGATAGCGCTCAATGTAATCAGCATCCAATTTGTCAGCTGGAGGGAAAAAAAAGAACAATTCAGAGGAGACTTGACATAGCCAGAAAGGACATGTGCAGTTATTTCTACGCATCAGGTTACTTACGATTTACACTGGAAGAGCTCAGAAGCCCTCATTTTAGCTGCCTGAGGGAAGCAAGTGAGTGATATTCTCATGGCGATCAGGGCATGAGGACACAGACAGCACTTAAGGCATCAAAGCCAGATCGCTCCGCCTGTCTCTTAGAACACTAATATTACATTCAACCCTGAACTGCTCCAGCAGAAGCTTTAAAAGAAATATCATAAGCTCTGGCACTCATCTCATTAACAACTCCAAGACCTGGGCACTTAAATCCCCTGGTGTCCTAAAGATCTCATGCACAACACCAATGAGGAGAGAGTAAAAAGCAGCTAGCTGAAAACTGAAAATATTATTATGCTTAGGGACACCAGAAAAAAAGGGAGAATAACATTACCGTTTCTGATAGCAAGGGAGATTTTTTGGTATGAAAAGTCCCGTGCATACAGCAGCTCAAAGTCGCTCCAGATCACAGACAAAGGACAAGGGGTATAAGACTGCCAGCATTCAGAGATGGGAGCAGATGTGCCATCCGAGGCTTGCATGTACAGATGCCAGCACGGAGAATGTGGCACCCAAAGGGGAGCAGCACAGGCCAGTAGCTGTGCTGGGGGCATGTAGGCACACGAGGAGTGCTGGGACCAGTTCTGAGCTAGCTCTTCATCAGGCAGGATTTTTTTTTTTCAGCAGATACCATTAACTACAGAACAAGGCCTGGACACCCACAGGATATGCTGTCACTGACTGATAATACAGAAATTCTATTTGATAAGTATTACGCCCCCACCAAATCCACAGAGCTAGCACAGGAGCAGTCCCAGGGAAGCTAATCACTTCCTAAACATGAATATAAGCAGAAAAATAAGAGCTATGCTCTTCTGCTAGATGGGATCTGCCACTCTTAAATGAACTTTAATCTCAAAGCACACAAACTTTTCTTAAAGTCAGCTCCTCTGTGGATTTTGAAGTTTGTTCCAGATGGATTCCAACAAAGCAAAGCTACCAGAGAAGGTTTGGTGAGACCAGAACCATTGATAGTTCCGAATTCCAAGCTTTTTCCCTAGTTACAGCCAGCAAAACAAGTGCTGCCTTTCCTTCTGAGGAATGACAACTCCTATTTCTAATACCACAGCTCTAAATTAAAAAGCCTCTTCTATTCCTTTTTGTCAGAGAAGGATTTCATTTAGTCTAGAAGGTATCATCAGGTCAATACACAGAAAGATAAAATCCAATTCAGGCACTTTGTGTGAGAGATGCATCAGGCAATGTTCTGCAAGTTTGTCTTGGCCTGATGCAGGGGCAAAAAACATCCAACTCAATTCCCAAGAACATTAATTTTGTAACAGCCAAAATATTTCATTATAATCCAATAGCATATTCAAGACAACTTTAAGTTTCTTCAATTTAAGGTATAAAATACCTTAAAGGTCAGATCAAAACCAAGAGCTTTTTTTAAGCTCAAACCAAAACATACTGCCTGCACAGTTTTTCTTGGCTTTTCAGTTTTGGGGGAAAAAAGTTCCATTGTTTGTGTTTTTCTTGAAGAGACAAAATAACTTTCCCTTCTCTCCACCCACAATCCAGAAGAAAAACTTCATGCCAAAAAAATAAAAATAAACTCATTAGTCAGTGTTACTCAAGGCATTTAGATTGCCAGCAGCTGCTACTGCCTGGACATTGCATACCATCAGGGCTGACAGCTTCTGCTGGAGGGCAGGAGCTGCCGGTTTGCTCTTTGGTAGTTCCACGAGCCCCAGACTCAAGTGGTGCATCATCAGCATCCTGTCCAACAGCGGGGGTTTGCTCATCCTTCTGTCCACACACTGGGGGAGGTGTCCAGCGGGGGATGAATGTGACCCCTTGGGAGATCAACTCCTTCAGATAGTGCTCAATCACTTCCTTGCCCTGAAGGGGAAAACTCTCATTAGGACAGAATCCCATCTCCCCGGAACCAGTGAGGTGCAGAAGAGTTTTCCTCAGGACAGATGACTAAAGCTATTAAAGATAAACAGAAGGGAAATAGTTGTCTCCTATCTGCATGACCCTGTTGGAAAAACTGCAGTATGGAAACATCATACAAATGGTGAATTACAACGATGGCCAGGCAAATTCCAATGTTATGGATGCAGCTACCTTTATAACACTTTTATCCCTTTCCCGTGCTCCAAAACCATCAATTAGCTGCCCTGTTCCTCTGCAGCCCAGGAGAAAAGGCTACCAAAAGGAAGTGCCTCTGCCCAAGCTACTGGAGAGACAGGGTGCTGATTTTTACCCAGAACTTTCTCCTCCCGCATAAGAACAGTGTCCTCAGTGTCTGAGGAGCCTGGCACCCGCAGCATCCACTGCAATCCTCCTCTGGCACAGCCTGCTCCCTCCCCTGCACAGACACATTCCAGCAAGCAGATTGTATTTTTGATCATTGCACACTGGCTTTTTCTCCATTGGCTTTACTGAGTGGTTTCAGAGACATAAGCAAGGGTATAAAACTATACTGCATCTGTTTTACAGAAAAGAAAATAGCACACAGAGAGCAGGCATTTGATTTTAAGGCACAAAGGCAAGCCCCTCTTACCCGCTTGATGTTGGAAGTGTACTGCTTCATGGCAATTTTTTCCACTGTGCTTTCAAAGCCAAAAAATGACTTGATGTCGAGAGATGCAGACTGTTCAAAGCACGTCCACTCTTCGTTCTCAGGGTGAACCTAAGCCCAAAGATACACGTAGGGTCGAATGGTAGCAGACAACTCACAATATAGCAGGGCCCTTGGCCCTGATACCAAACTGGCTATTTGATCTCCAGAGCTACAGTGAAGGGGCAGAAGAAGCTTCCTATGAGGCACTGACAGACCCATATTTAACAGTCAGATTAATTCTCCCAGTGTAATAGAAAAAGATCATGAACTGGACATACGGACATTTGTGGCTTACGCAGCATTCTTCACATGCACAAGGAAATCACGATTAAACCCCATCTCTGCCCTGGCAGACCTGAACAGTAATATTGATAGGAAAAGTCGCACTGAAATAGTAGTGAGTCTGCCCACTGGAAACCATCGCGTCAAGATCTTCTTATGGAAAGACACAGATGGCCTCTCAGAACATGCAATTAAAAACCCCTACATCTGCAAAGGAAGAAAAAAGCAAAACACATTTGTGGGGTTTTTTTTTCTAGTTTTGGATGGGAAACGCAGCCACTATTGTCAGTCTTCCCCGCAAAACATGAGACATGGCAGAGTGGGGAGTTTTCCCACTGACAGTTTAATATACACCTTTCCTTTCTAGCCATTTCCCCTCACTTACTCTATGCATGGTAAAAACCCTATATAATCTCTTCCTCTTTTAACTTAACCCTTTTCTGAAGGCTCAGCCTTTTCTCTGTAGGTGCTGCTGTTCACAAGCTGACATGAAAGAAAAAAAATTCCAGCCCCCACACAAAGCTACCAGCTCTATAAAGGACACAAATTCCCCCAGGGGAGATATTAAGTAACTGCAAGAGCAGGATCGCATTTCTCCAAGTTGCTTCAGAGAACACTGCAGAAAAGGAAAGATGAGAATAAACCTGTTTCCGGTGCACTCTGGCAGGGAAAAGGGAACTGGTAAAAATAGAGCAGGGAACCATCTTGAGGATGCAGACAGCTAGCTCCCACCCTGTTCCAGGAAGAGCGCTCCCCTCAAAGCCCAGCTGCTGACATTTCCTTCCGAAGGACATGAGCAGGAGGCAACACAGTGAAAATCAGCAAGTGCAACAACATCTGAGTGATTCCAGAGTTGGCCTGGGAGCGTTTCACAACTGTCAGCACCTTTCACAATGATGCAGGTTTGATTTACTGAAGTTTTTAGGAAGCCCCACGTAGCCACCAAGTGATCTCTGGCTCAGGAAACCCCCCTCACCATCCAAAATGTTAATAGCTTTTCAACTCTGTCTTGCTTGAACCAGAAGCTACTTACAGTTTGCTTACTCCCAAGAAGCTGAGTTGTTGTCCAGTTGCCAAAAGGGCAGGTAAGTAACAGGATCTGGACGTTTGTTCAGGGAACAAAAAGCGGTATCTGATTGCTTTCAGAAACAGATGAAGCTATTTAATGGTGACTGAGCCCTAATAGCACAATTACAATGAAACACACACTGCTGCTGAAGGTACAGACACAAAGTGCAACACCCCAGGCCACAAATAAGGCTCAAGACCTTTCTCCAAATATTTAGAGCATGAATATCATGGCAAGGTGCTAAAACTTTCACTTATTTGTGGGCAAAATTAATGGCCAGACTTTCCTCTGGCCCTCATCATAATAAGGGTTTCCTCCTAAATATCCAGGTCTAAATACATGCCCAAGCTCCAGACATTTTCCTTGACTTGAATTTCAACCACAAAGAAACTCAGGGAACACCAGCAGCACTGGAGCACCTTCCGTGTTTTCTGCTCTCACCCTAGGGCCTAACACTCCAACCAGAGAATCATAACCAACCTAAAAAAGTTTCTCGAGCCCTACAGAAGCACTGGAAAAAGCATGCACCCTAAGACCCATGGCCTTTCCAGTACAAGAATATCTAATCATTCATTCAAGCAAATTCACCCTATATATTAGTGCATGACTTTCAGCACTTCTTTCACAGACAAACAGAAACAAAGCACTTACTGAGTAGCTACATGTCTCAAGGACGACAACACGGTTGGCAAAAGTCTCATTGTGGGCTTCAATGCGGAGAGTTCGCTCTCTCCAGTTCACTGTGTTTTTCTGGATGAAGAAAACATACTCTACCCCTGCAATCTGAGAAGAATGAAGAACCAAAAGGAGGGGGAAGGGAGAAAGAAAGAGTAACTTTAGGAGCATTTATCTGAGTCAGCCAACAAAATCAGGACTTTTTGTCACCTAGGTTCCACTTGCCTTCTTTAGCAGCCTAGGAGCATCTACATTCAGTTTGCAGCTCCGTTCAATGATATGTATCGCTCCATCATCACTCCTGGATTCATGCAGAATTTCACTCCCCAAGAAGACTGGGATCTCTGGACATGTAGGAAAGCGCTTCTCATATGCCTGGAAGTAAAAACAAAGCAAGTTTCAGCTTCTGGCTAGATCAACTTCAACTTTCTGAATTAATTAATTCCCCTTACAGTAAAAGTCCAACAAAACAGAGGCCCTTCACCTCTCAGAAAAGGGGAACCAACACAGGGGTTGAAGTTAAAGCAAAACAGTTATGAACAGAGCCAGCACCCACTTCATGTCAAGCAGCTCATACTTAGCCATCAAGCTAAGTATGTCTTAACGTAACTTTTCTTTCACACATGAAGTAGAAACTAGGAAAGGACTCATAACAACTTGAGCATCAGGAACCCAATCTGTCTTTAGGGAGCAAAAGCAAGCACAGCTTCACTGATTTCTGCTAGCTAAAGACTTGACCCAGAGATAATAAAATTCAAGTCAAACATATTGCCTGTATGAAGAAGCTATTTAAAAATATTTAATACTCCTGTGCCTTAAAATGTGATGTGTCAAACAGTTCTAGTTGCCCTATATTACCACGGGTAAGTCCACCAGTTATTGGCTACTCACTTTGCCTTGATTTATCCACTTCCAAAACAACTCTGTCCTCATTCTGAAATCTTCCTTAATTAAACCACATCCCTCTGAAAAAACTTTTATCCAAAGCTTCTTTATCAGCTCTAGCAAAAATCCTGCTTTCCACAGCACTTGCAGTGAACAAAGTTAACTTGCATAGGGGGTACCTGCTGTTTCTCTTTCCCTGCCTTCACCATCTCTCCTTACATTGCAAGACCTTTGCAGGATGGAATGTTCTCCTTGGATTTCTGAAAAATGTCTTGCATGTTGTGATGCTATTGTAAATATGTAACTGAAGCAACAGTAGCACAAGATGCACAAGCCCAGGATTAAACTATAGCTGTGGCAGGAGAACCCGTGCTCTCTTTCCATTGCACTCAGAGAGCTACACCATTTTGGGTCATAAGATTGTTTTGTTATCATTCCACAGCCCAGTCTGACCTCTAGGAACTGCTGCCATCTTCCCGTCTTCTGTAAGACACAACCATTTTTATACAGTACATAATTCTCACATGAGTATTTCTGTTTTTATCTACCACAAAATAAGATATTAGTGTGATAATGACAGAGATCAGCTTAGCTGTCAGCAGATGCACAGCACTATGGGCGTACTCAGGGTGGCTGTGTTCTCCGTTACCACGGCAGTTCGAAGGCTGGCTGCCCCTGTACGTGTTCCTGTACCCTGGTGCTGTGAATAATACCTGCTCTTAAAATAGCTCAGGCACTTAAGGACACATTCCACATCCCCTGCTTCTAGACCTCTAAACAGAACATAAGTTATTTCAGATTATCATATTGCTCTAATATCAGGAGGAAAGTGCAAGCGGACTACCAGTTGGAGTTCTGTCCATACACAAAGTGCACAAGTCTTTAAATCATCCTCTCCAAGTCACTGAATAAAGTTCTCCTTGCTTTGCCACATTTCTTGGAGAATTTCCCCCATACCTGTGAGGCCTCTACCTGTGCTTTTTACTCCTGATCACAAAAAAACAGTTTAGATGAATATAAATCTTCCCATGGCAAGTGACTGTTCCCAACACCAATCCACCTGGCTCCATACAACAAAAGCACACTTATTGCCTTAAGGAGCTTAATTTGTTATGACGGGAATTCACAGATATATGTCAGACATCGCTGCAGGATGCTTCCAGCTATCTGCTCCTGGTCTACTGCACTGTCCTCAAGGGTCACAGAGCACAAGAGGTACATCCCCTATTACCTGCCCTCTGGTACCTGCAGTTGCCAGCACATTAATCTTTTCAGGCAAAGTTAATCCTTCCTACTTGTGCCTTTACCTGCCCTCTCCCAACCCTCCAGACTCCGCACCACCGCCTAGTGCTATCTGGAGGTCAAAGCCTTTACTTTGCTAATCTTTTCTATTCTAGCCCATACAAGCAAGAGTCTCTCCAGGCCACCCAGACAACCCATTCTTAGTTATGAGAGTTTTAGCATGCAGACAGGGAAAGCTGTAAACACCTCTGTAGGCCACTGGAATACCAGACTGTTTAGCAACTATTTTCCGACTGTTTGTCCCACTCTACTCCTTACACGTGTTCTTAACGCACTTGCAAAAAGCGTAAGTGAAAACCCTACCCTAAAAGAAGGCTGCTCCAGTTAATCCCTTGACTTTGGAAAACATCAGCTAGTGCAGAGGCTGGACAACACCTTGAGGGCCAGAAGATCACATAAGAATGGTGCTAGGATTGCTCATACGCTTCACAGCAAATCACAAGTCTGCCTAAATACCCATAAAATCCCGCTCCTCTGCCTGCATGGCCAGTCCCCCCTCGCTCTCAGCTACGCAGCACCATACACCTTGCTGCCTGAACTCAGGCACGCTCTCCACCGCCTCAGCTCACAGCTCCAGGCAAGCAGGTATCATGGCATGTTCCTCCACATTCAACGAGCAAGGACTGACTGTAGGAAGCAAAAGCAGAACCACACCATCTATTTCTCTGGGTCAGGGTTAGGGCTGGCCAAGGATTTCTTGCCCCAAGTACTCATGAGTGTAAGTACGTTACCCACAAATGTAAGAGGTGCAAAGCAGGTGGACTGGAAGAAAGTCCCAGGTAGGGTGGTCTTAGCTTCTATTCCTCTACTCCTTCAAGGGTGCAGCTGTGCCAGGAACATTTGAGGGAGTTTGCAAAGACACAGGAGCTGTTCTACTAGGACAACAAACCATCAAAGCACAGATACTCTAAAGGCCTCACTTCAACAGCTTCACCAGGAGTACCGAGCTGTAAATGCCTCCCCACGCTGCAAGAGCACAAAAGCCAATGTGAAGCTCCACACACCACCACTGAATCCAGGTAACCTCTGGCTCTGATTTGAAGGTAAAGCCACTGGATCTCAACACTCTTTACTAAGTATGCACTTGTCCCAGCTGGAGACAAGTTTCCTAACAAACTGTCATTATATCTAGCAATGCCAAGACCAGGACAACTACTAATAAAATGCAGTCACTATTTTGGACTGCCAAACAGCATCTGGAGAATGAAGAAAGGGCAGGGCAGAGACACATATGTCTATAGACTCAGCCCTGGCAATATAATAAAGATAACAGTGGAAACACATCACCTAAATAGTGAAACATTTTCATATGTGAGAAAATATTAACGTGCAAAAGGGATTCTAAGTCCTTTGCTAATCTTCTTTGCACAACAACTCTAAAAAATACAGCAGCTGAAGATGCCTGAGATCATATGAAGGACAGCTGAAGCACCACGCTGCAGTCACAATGCAGTTGTACTGTTAACATGCCATCATCACTGAAGACACTGACCCATCAGGAGAATAGGGCAGCCCATCTTTTGCACCCAGCATCCTCTTATCAAAATCAGTATCTATACACAACAGCATATTTCTGCTCCAACAGAGAAACTGAGGGAAGTTATAAAGACAGAGAAATATTACAATTTTTTTTCAACCCATAGCCAGAACTAGCTGTTATGTTCTCCTCTGTGATTCTGCAGCAGAGTGCAAGGTGAACATCAGATTATCCCAGTCAAATGAAAGGCACAGAGTACTTAATGTTAGCTTGTTTAATACTTCAGCTCCTAATCTGCCTGCATTTGCTCTTTTATCTCCTTACTGCATTAACTCTGCACTGACTAGTGTATAGGAACTATGAATTGTCTCTCCCTTCTCTGTCACTCCTTCCCCAGAAGGAATAACAGCAGTACTGTGCCACTACTTTCTCTTAAGTGCATACCCACAATATTTCTGTAAGTCATCAAGGTGGTTGTTTTAAGTCTTGAACAGGGTCAAATATAAATTTTATATATATATAAAAAGAATGGCTCCATGAAGCCACTCTCCCTTCTCCTAAACACCACCGGGATTAATATTGACAGGCAGAAGCAGCTCACACTGCCCACCTCCTGCAAATCCTCCAGCCCAAGCAAGCCAGCACATCACACCGAATTGCAGCTTGGGCTCCTCTTCCAGCATAATCAGTCTCTAGTATCGACTTCACACCAGATGGAACTGAAGAAAATCCCCAAGCAGTTACACTGTGGCAGAAGCTGCCTAGGCATGCCAGAGACTGCACACATACACTTCACCAAGCAAACTTCCTCAACAACCCAGTTCACAATAATTTCTTAAAGGTTCAGATCAGTGTGCTTTCTTCATACCCAAAACAACTATTTCAGAAGAGATGGTGGCTCAAGCCCTGCAGTGTCCTTCCTAAACCAAGCTGGTTTTCCCTAGAATGCTGCCAAAATAATTGTTGCAAAAAACAGTGCAAAGTGGTTGGTTTGATTTTTTTTTTTTTGTAGTGGACTGTATACAATGTAACCAACATACAAATGTCATTTAAATCTTTGCAGTCATCTCCCTCAGATTGAAATTACACTTCAAATTTCACAAGAGGGCTGAGTGAAGACAGAGGGATTTGGGATCTTGTTTGAACTCTCCAAGAGATTTTGCTTGGAAATATAACTGATTATTTCAAGGTGCATCTGAACTGTAAAAAAAGAATAAATCATTTAGATATAGCTGACAGCCTGTTGAATTAAAAAAATCAGAAAATAGAAAATAAATGAAAAAAATTAAAAGTGAAACATATTTTCTAGCTAAAAAAAAAAAAGTTAAAACATGCAGGAAAGTCATAACATACTCAGGGTTTCAGTACTGTCAGATCTTCCTTTCACACTGAAGAGATGATGAGGGAAATTTGTGCAAGGTTGCAGCATGTGTTTGTGTGAATGTGCCCCTGGCACAACCTGCCCCGCTATCCCAAAGTGCCTCAGCAAATGCGTTGTGCGAATACGTATGGCCAAGCGGCCACAGGGTCTGCCACCACACGGGGGGCCTCCAGCCTGACCACAGAACCCCAGATTAGCCGTAGCACAGACAAGGCTATTTCAAGCTGTTTACATGGTGACCTCTGCATCCCAGCGCAAGACCCCTTAGTGCCACAGAAGCTGCCAAATAATTAATCACACCTAGCAATGATTAATCAACAGCAATATGGCTGACTACGAAATCAGTAAAGAATGCTTTGACCAAAGTTTTGCCCTGCAGTCTCCTGGGAGATGCGACTGAGTGGTTTTACCGATGCTGGCCAAACAGATCATAGGACCAACCCTGTGACAGATGAAAATTGGCCTGAGAGAAGACAGTCTGAGAACAACAAAAGGAAGACACACTTCTGTTGGTCAAATACACAGTAACCAGTACAAAAAAAATTCATCTGTGAGAAGTTCTTGTTTGGCATCTGGCTGACTGACTTATACAAGCATCAAAAACAAAAGAATGACATTCCAAAGCCTCATAACCACAGAGGAAAGGGGAAACTGCCCTCCTCTACAATCCCCATACTTCACCTGCTTAACCCCTTTTCCCTCCAGAGCACAAAGGTCCTCTCTGAGTCCTTCACCTTCCTAGAACCAAGGTGTTACACATATCAACAGCGCAAGTGTGTCCTTGCTCCCCACTCTACTTTAATCTCCTGTAGACTGACAGACAATAGCCTTATCACTGCTGTTGCCTATCCTATCCAGAGAACATGGCCAGAGGGCAGGATCTTTTATAACAGCTACTCCTGTTTCTCCTCTGCAGGTTTCATCATCCTTTTCTATCGAGTGACCTTGAAATCAATTACACAACAGAGGCCTCAGGAATCCAAAACAACAGGGATATCCAAGTGCCTTGTGCAGGACTTACTGCACAAAACAAAACACCTCAAAACCCAAACTCTCCTGCACACATCAAGGCTCCTGGCAGTTTCTTCCAGCCCAGTGTCTGCTGGGTCCCAAGTGGTTCCTACATGCTCCATCAAGAGGCAGCTTTTGTTAGATGATCTAGTTTCATACCTTAATATTCTAGAGGGAATGTTATCCTCTCAGTCTTGGGGCTGCATACTGACTCCAGGGCAGCAGTTCTGGCTTTGTCCCCACACCGGTCACCCAGGAGAGGTGATTCTTCAAGCCTCTCACTGATACACAGCAAACTATTTTGGATTCTCCCTATCAGCATACAGAGATCTTAGAGCAAAGTAAATATATAGAGCTTGCATGCTAAAAGCTGCTGTCCATGAAATCATGCAGAAACATACAGAGCTATTTTGGAACAGTGGTTGGCAGGAAAACATTCATCTTCTACTTGATAAGTGATGCTCTGAAGTGGCTGCACAGCCATCACGTCTTCAGGGTTTAGTTTGTTGTTGGTTTTGGTTTGGGGTTTTGTTTGTTTGATACTGGTAGAGCTTCCTTAGTGATGGCATCATGGAGAACTGCTGTTTCAGATTCAAGCAAGAGCACAGGAATGGAAAAACTATGGACTGATGCCAAGGTGAACTTGAGAAGGATCTTTAAGAATGTAAAAGCTCAGCTATTAGGGAAAATTACATTGAGTAGAACACATGAAGAAACTAAACTTTTAGGCACTTGATGTAGACAGGAACTGTTATAAGCAATTATATGAATATGTTACAAGGATAAGACTTCATCATTGTGCTAAGAGCTAAACCACTTCAAACTTTCATGACCAAACACAGAGTTTAAGTCTGTACTGAGATTCCTCAAGGTCATGTTACAGTCATGTGCAGTTTGCCAGGATAAAGGAAGAAAAATGTAGATCTGTGTTCAGATGAAACGAAAATGAGAAGATATGATATCAGGTTTTGAGTAAAGATGTCCAGATCACGATCTCTTTCAAAAGAGACGATGAGAAGCAAGATAAGACCACTCATCACTTAAGTACCAAGTGGGTGCATTTGGACTAGCTTTTGAGCAGCTCTGATTATACATAAATATCTCTCTCCAGATTCAGGTGTTTTCACATTATGGCCTTCTAGGGAAAAAGTCATCATTTAATCTTGCAGTCCCTACTACTACTAAATCTCCATGCTGAAGGGAACCACAGAGTCTGCATACATATTCACCAGACACAATAATCCAGAACAGATACCAGCTTCTAGCTGATCACAGTGCTGCAAAATAAAGTACGCATGGAACAACTGGCAGAGGGGAAGGATCAAATGGCTATTTGGGGTACAGAAATGCACTTAAGTCAGGTAAAAGGGAAATTCATTTTAAAGAGGTGCAGAGCATCTGCAGAGTAGCAGAAAGTCTCTGGGGCCTGAGGGGGGGGAAAAACCAAATCACAACACTTTTGCTAGAAAGAAGAAAAAGATTTGCCAGTGAGAAGTCCACTGGACCACAGAACCCAGGCTACAAACATTGACCCAGTGTTCTCTCTCCCTGGACTACAGCCAATAATTTGCCTCAATTCTTCAGATTTTGGTGAAAGAAACAATTCAGGGAGCAGCAGCTGTCTGTTAGAATACAGGCACAACTGAGTGACACAGCAAACCTACTAAAACCAGGACATGCACTGCAGCTGCACAAAGCTAACTCACGACGTGCCTGACCTCCTGTCTGAGAAGAAACAATATCTATTCAAGCTATTCTGCTATTGCATTCTCTGCTTAGAGAGGAGAAACTTGGTGGTAGAGCAATTCAAGTCAGAAACAGCACAGTGCACTGTTTACAAACAGCTATGGAAGTGGCGCCTTATCCAGGAGCCATTGCTGACTGGTTGGACACATCTGCCACAGCCCATTGTGGAAAGAGACAGGTACACTGAAATGGGAAGGCAAGGAAGCAGCCATCCCAGGTGACTAACACCTTAAAGAGCAAAACACCACAGCAATCAAGCGGCACATCACACACTGCTCAGTGAACCACTCCAAAATCAAAAGGGCTGGCTTACAAAGTAATGCCTAGCTGGAAGGACAGTGTGTCGTAGCCAGAAGCTGCTGTGAGAATTTATACAAATTGGCTGTGACTTCGGGTCAAATTTGGGCAGGTCACTGTGCTTAGCAGTTAAAAAAACCCATCCATGCTGGCTGAGACATAACAATTGATGATGGTTGTAAATTTTCTCACCTCTTCTGGTCCCTGCTCAAGAGCTTATTACTTGTCTTCTGCACCTACATGTTAAGTAGAAGAGAGAAGGGTCTTCTAGCCATTACTGGAATACAAGATAATGGCGATACCTCCAGCTGTGTGCAGTGCCATTGAACTATAGCTTGCTTCAGAGCTCATCCGTTCCAGCACTAGACTGCACCAATCAGATTAAGCTTAAGACACAACTCACCCTTCAGGGAAGTAAGCCTCCATGTTGCAGCTGGAGAAGGTGACTAAAGAAAACAGGGGCTATCCTGTACAGAATCTGAATTACTGCAAATCTTCTCTCCAATCCACACATGGTACCAGCACCATCCACTCCTAAACCATTCTTGCCCAGCAAATGGAATCTTAGCAGTGGCAATGCAAAGCTATCAGAGGCTTGTGTGATCCCCACACGACACACTAAGCAGGGCAGATCGGCAGATGTTGCCAGCAGTTCTCCAAAACTCTGAATGAATGAGCAGTTCTTCCATCCACTTCCAGCAGCTGTGGTACACAGCACTTACCACACATTTTCTACTGGCTTGAGGGGAAATACCCCAAACCATAATCTCAAGATAAATGTCAGCTCTTTGCTCAGCCTGACTATTGCTCACTCTCAACCTGCTTAATACCAGGAGGTGGTGGTGGCAGGGCGCAGGTACTGAACACATGAATACAGCTGTGAAGAATTATCCCAGCTGACACAGAGATCATTACTTTCAGACTTTTCTTGCCACATGCTTCTCAGCAGTAAGATGATGGGATATTTATAGTGTATCTTGACAGCATGATTTCAAACCATCAAGTCACATTGAAGCATCATGTCTTGAGTCAACACTAGATCCTCTCTGTAAGTGCATAAAATGTTAACCCAGTAGCTTCTGCCAGTCACGACAAACTTACCTTCAAATCATGGCAAAAAGAAGAGACAAGGGAAACTGCCTTAAAATAACTGGCACAGACCATGGCTGCAGACAGACCATCCACATCCAAAGATGATTTCCCTGCACTCAAGAGGCAAGTTCTATAGACCTAACAATCCTGCCAGAGAGAGGAGGTTCTGTTTTGTAGGGGAGTATCCATTTCTTAACTATTGCTCAGATTACTATTGGGGCATTTCACATCATATGCAACATGGATTGAACACCTATTTGAAAAAAAAAAAACAAAACTATTTTAAAATGTTTTCTCCCCTTGCACGCTGATTCTCTCTCAGTCTCTAGGGTACTGTCAACCAGAAATACCATTTCAGACAGTATCTGAAAACCGTGTCATTATCTACGTTGCAGCAACTCCAAAGCAGCTTTTGAGCACCGGGCATACGGGCTAAACGCTGCAGAGCTCTACTCTGTGGCATCTGCGGCTATCCAAGGACACAGTGGGTGGCAGGCCACTGCAGGAACCTCTCCTTTGGCACTCCTGCAGCTGCTGCACTTAGAGCTCCACTCCAGTCTCTGTGCTGCTCTGCACAGCCCTCTGCTCAGCTGCACCATCACTGCTGCTTCAGAGGGATTCCAGCTGCCAGAACGCGCTCCGCTCTCCTTACAGCAAGTGCTCTTCTAGTTCCAGAGTTTGCACTTGAAAACAGAGGCTATGAACCAGCGTCAAATATTTTAGTTAAGATTGTACTTTCCTTTAAAACCAGCCTGTGACAATACTAGAATAATGACAACAACTTGGAGCTCCAGATGGGGATATTCCAATCTTTAATTGCAATTAGGTATACAGGAACCCCCAAAATGTATTGTGGTACATCTTATGTAGCAAGACAGCCGCAGCCTTTACAAGACCTGTATAGGCTGTGAACACACATATTAAACTTGTCTAGCAAGGACCACATTAGTTCTGGGGGTTTGTTTGGAGTGACATCAGTCTGCTTGTACATTATACTGCTTTCACACACCATGTTATCTGTTACCAATATGTACTGCAAGCCATTTGGGGCACATCGTGGTGCCTACCTAGCAAAAGAGGGCTCACAGGTTCTGTTGCAAAAGCATCACTGCATCAGTCAGTGAAATATTGAATCTTTTAAGACACCACAGCATAAGATAGGAGAGCATGCACAATATATCAGTATCTGAGCAGTCTCTGTATACAATCAATGTGCTAAATGCAACAGGAAAAAGTCATCAAATACAGCTACTGAAAGATCTAACATCTTTAACACAATGTGTGTTGATGCTGAAAAGGCACAAATAAAAATAATTTTGAAAAGGAGTATGGAAAGCAATTCTAGCTGTCAGGACCTGAAGTCCAGTATTCAGAGTATCTTCTCCTGCAGCTAAACCTGACAGCTAAAATAGCAAGGAGCTGCTTTCAATTAGACTGCATATACAAGCCTCCCAACACACCAAAAAAAGTTGGAACAATTGCAAAATAAGTGATGCATTTTGATTTTAGTCTTTCTGAATGTTTGACTCCTGCACATAACTGTAGGCCAGATCCTCAACTGCTGTAAACGAGCAAAACTTCAGTGGCTGCAAAGCAGCTTTGCCCGCACGCAAATAGCTGGTGTAGTCAAGGCTGATCTGCTGGTGGATTATTCAGGGGCAAGAGTGAGGACCCCTGCCAAATCAAATGACTATCATCAAGACTGCTTCAGCAGGGTCAGGCATGTGAGAAAGACATCTCACACTGGGACCATGGATGTTTGCTTTTGGTGGGCTACGACCCTGTGTTACAGGATGAGAGAGTAAAATCACTGGAGAAAGAATACCATCTGCTGCTTACTCCATGTGAAGTAACTTCTGACTCTAAATAAACCTGCAACATTTGTAGCCCAAACTAAGTTTTCTAGTCAGCTTGCTAGTGCCCCCGACACTCAAATCGTACTGAGAAGAAACAGAAGTATATACCATTAATTTCCTAGTTTATCTTACCTGAAAAATAAGGAACTCCAGATCAGCTAAACACAAAGAACACTGAGTTGCCACTAAAACTAGGAAAGAGTCACAGAGCTGCTCGCAAGTACAGGTGGCAGGCCAGGAGCTCAGATGAGCAACCTTTCGCTTGCATACACAGGCAGGGGAGTCATGAGCTGCCACCTAAGAGATCTATTGGGGAGTCCAAGTGATGCTCAAGAAATGCCCATATACCACATGTGCACCCACAGAACAACTGCACCCCATCCCAAACTAATACTGCATTAGCAAAAGCACCCTAGACTGAAGAATACCACTCAGTGCAGTGAGAAACACACAGCACTACTGTCCGTGTGTGCATTTTCAAGAGATGGGGCTCTCAGCTGCTCATATGTGTCAACACATGCCGTGGGCAGCACCAAGAAATGAGGTCAAGCAGAAAGAAGCACCAAGTCACGTCATGCACATGTGGGGCTCAAGAGTAGTTTTGTCTTAATCATAGAGTACAGCTGGTATACGCAATCAGAGCTGATGCTACTGCAAACTTCCAAATGCCTGATTTTTGTGCTGCTTTTTCAAAACCATGACATATTTTTTAGATAACGGTAGTAAACCTCTCAAAGGCTGCCAACACAAAGCTGATATACTGTATGCAGTAAGCTTAAGCATCGTTACACCCATATATTTTCACATGTACATATACCTTTTTAGCTTTTAACTAAACCCAGCCTTTAACCTACTAGTGTTATGTTTTGCAGAGCTTTCATTTCATATAAAAGAATCTCAGATAGCAAAGTAATAAAGGTTTGATTTGGGTCAAGTTATAACTACCTGCAAGCAGAACATTCCCCTTTTGCGGATCTGCATTGTTTACCATTCCCTTGGCATCAAGCTGTGCAGAGAAACCCCTTGCTTGCAGCAGAAACCGTAAATTGCTATTAGCAGCAGTAAGAGCCGAACATTAAGTGCATTGTAAATGTGGCAAGAGGACCAAACAACTGACAGAAGTGCTGTCATGAAGTTTCTCATTTACACCATGTGTAGTTTGAGTTGCTGCAACAGTGAAGTACAGAGGACCACGTAAGAGTCCTTGGGTGGGTTATTGCAGATCTGTAGCTTTAGGAACCATCCTAATCAAACTTAGTTTGTACTATAAAATATGTGAAAATGACAGATGTCAATTGCAAGTGTGAAGGGCTGAATGCACTACAACTAACAGGAACAAAACTCCCTACTACTTTCAAAGCTAAAACTCATCTTAGTCATTCATTGGCCACAAATAATATTAAATATGCAATCTCTCCATTTCCTATACAAATATACATCTTGGACTTGTTCACACAAACCAAATGCTCATCTCCATATGTCGGAGAAGGTTCACAGCAATTTACATTGAAGTTACCACTCATGAGCTATGTGGTAGCATTACCCCTCCTTCTGGATTTTTCCCTCATTATAACATTTCAGTAAAATCAATCTTTTAGCTTTAAAACTACTACACAAAGAAAACAAAAAGTATGTTTATACTTGAGGATTTTCCTGGCCATAAAATAAAAATCAGGAGACACATGCAATCTCAAACCTGCTGATTTAGTTGAAGAAAAGACAAGATCAGGCCCAGAAAGGCATGGACAGCCCCTTGGAGGGAACAGCTCCATTTAAAAGGAGATACATGAGATAAAATGGAAGGGAAAAACATGACAAGATTACAAAGAATAACATTTTTGATCCTTGAACACAAGTGCAGATTAGGAACAAAGGAGGTGAAAATGTCTATCAATTTGGACAGCTGCAGAAAGGCCATCCTTTTTTAAAATCTTTTTAGAAGGGAAGACTCTTCTAACAAGAAAAAGAAAATTCAGAACTCCTGAATGACCAGAAGAGACTTGATAATTCCTTTTTACTTCCTCAGATGCACAAGATAGGCAAAGAGAGCAAGAAGGGGAATGTGGTCCTCCTTCCAAGGACCTGGAAGATACGTGAAATCTATTGCCTGCAAATGCCTGAACACAAGCTGCAGAAGTATTAGTAAGCAGCAGTCTAGATCTATAGACAATTATCCAGAGACACACAATAACAAAGGTATTAACAGTAAAAGCACTGGCTCATCTGTCAAGCACAGCCCCATGCTGTCTAGACGATGAGCTGCACACACATGCACTCTGCACAAGTCCAAGGAAGATAAATTGTGTTCCTGATGGCAGGGCTCCACACAAGGTATGGGAAACACTGTGTGTTTGAACAAGGCCAGGAAGCAATTAATCATTTTCCTCATTTGGCTATGACAACCCTGTCTCTCAGACCCACATATGTGAATGAAGCACATGCACTGTTTTCTATAGTGGGGTTTCTATAGAACAGCTGAGGTTCTTGGGGGGAACCCCCCCCACACACACACTTTTCCTAACAAACTCTACTAACCTATCTCACGACATAGCCTGGAAGTATGACAGACTGCAGGAAGTATGACTCTCCCCATTATACAGACAAGGAATCAAGCACAAGGGTATCAGGCTGAAGGGTGCATCGAGACCCATAACCTAAGGAGGTGTCTTGAGGTCACCCATATGACCTCTGCTTTCCTACCATTAACCACAGTATAAGACCTCAGCACTTCAAAGGTTCACACAAAGCATTTGAGGGGAGGAGGTGAAAGCAGCTTAGTATCAGGTTCCCAGTGCCGAGGAAACTGCTGTCAGATTTATGCTGAAGCAGATTAACAGCAATGCCACGTGCTGAGGAGCAAAACAGCTTCACTGTACGCCCACTCTCCCTGCAAAACTTCCAGCGACTGATAGCTAGCACCTGACAGCTCTGTGAAATCTGCACTGCCTCCACACAAATGGAAGACTCCATCTGAACACATGAAATGCGATAACAAATCCTACATCCAGCTCGGCCAGCATGGACTGCCACTAGATTGAGACACTACTTTATAACGCCAGTCTTCATAATAAAGCAGATCCTGCTGTGAACACATGATTTTCACAGGATGTTAGAGTGAGACTAAGGGGTCTATATTCAGCTCCCTACTCCACTCCACAGTCCTTTGGATGACCCTGGACAAGTAGCTTGATCTTAACTTGATCTTCATAAGAAAGAGGACCAATAATTTTGCTAAGGTAATGGGAAGTTGAGTTTGCTGAACAACTAGAGGATGACATTTACAATTCCAACCCTGAAATCCCAGGGAATTTCAAGTCTGGATATGCTGAAAAACTGAAAGCAAATAAAACTAAACCACTTGAAAAATAAATACCATCAAACCCTGGCCTTTAGGCATTCTGCTAACAAGCTTACAAAGGATTTGTCTAGAGGCAGCCCTCCTATATTAGCAGCCAATTTATTGACAGGCATCTGGTCTTAGGTTTATCTGGCTAATAATATAGACTACAGGAATGTGGAGAGGTATGCATTGAGCAAATACTACCAGTACCTTCATAGCAAGTACTGGTGTTTTATTCTAACACAGGATACACTGAGCCAAGAACACAGCCAGAAAAGTTTCACTACCACAAACATCAGCCCCAGACTACTGCTTGGTACACTTCTACAGCATGCTGCTGGCTTAGCTGTTAAAAGACATGGCAAATCTGGATAAGACGGGGGGGGTTGGGGTGGGTGGTGGTGGTGGTGAAGGGAGGGGGGATCAGGAACCGAGACCAGCTGTCAAACAAAAAAAAGTGTTAATTTTGATGATCAGGGTGCAAAGTGAATGGCAACCACTCTCAGCTGAGGAACTGCTGCTATCTTTGGGGTCCGTTATTCACACTTAGGACCCAACAATGATACTCTCCCCCTGTTTTAATTATTGAAATAGAAGCCTGGAGGCAGTTTTGGATAAAACAGATCTTATGGCACTTAATTCCCAGGAACCTAGAAGAGACAACATTGTCAAGAGGAATGCAACATATTACATCAAGCTGTCCCTTGAGCCATGGGAAGGATGTCAGCTACCTGAACTGACTATAGATTTCCATCTTCATTCTTGATCTCTAATAGACTAAGAAAATTGGTGTCCTTGTTCAGCAGGGAAGGGAGACAAGGGAGAAAGCAGCAGACTAAAAGTGGCCAATACTAGTCTCAGGGATCCCTACAGTAAACTGACATGCCCAACAGATTACAAAACAAAGCTTTGCAAGCAGAGTCTATAAGCAAGCATCTCCGATAAATGCCCAAATGCTCAGTGCTACCACCCTTGAAATGCAAACAGCAAACCTTTCAGAAGGATATTTGACTTACACCTTGAAGAGCAGGGACAAAGTCCAGAATATCACAAATGTCTTTAAACTCTACCCAAGGAAGCTGCCATGGTCACATTAGCTTTCTGCATCACCAGCGAAAGAACTTCAATTACAGCCCCCAAGCCCCTTGTTGAAACCACAAAATTTGGCGAGAGCTCTCAACATTTCAATCACAGAGTAAGCAGGGAAGAACTATACGTAAGAATTTTTCTAGCTTTTAACCTAATCAAAAAGCTTGGTGTGATTTAGAATCAAGTTCTAGATACATACACCCTTCAATACTGATTGGGGTCATATCTAGAGAGATTCTAAACTGAATGGCATTTGGTGGTAAGGCAAAGACAATGTCTGGCCACAAACTGACCCTGCCTACCCGAACATCACAATCTTTTCCTTCCTTGTGAAAGAATAATGATAGAAAGTTGTGTTTTGTTAGGGTTTTTTCCCCTCTAATGACTAAATTGCCTCTCTTAAAATACTGAAACGTTGATTCTTTTTTTTCGTGGAAAATTGAAGAAAGGACAAAAAGATAATAAAAGCTAAACCTCTCTTCCCACAATGTACCCATAAGGTTGCCATAAAGACACACAAGCCAAAACCGCAGTCCCCCACCCCCACTGGCGTGAGGTCGCAGCCCTTAGCAGCTGGAGAAGTAAAAGTGCTGAGTATTACTTACTGCCATGACGAGCTCAAAAGGATATTTGTAGACTCGAACTGGGGACTGGTATTTCTGCACCATTTTTACTACACACCTGTAATAGAAAGAAATTGGAAAATTTTAGATCCCTTACGCCAAACACTGCAACATATTCTAGCAATTTTCACAAACAGACCTTACTAGAAGCCTTAACTCTCTTACAGAGAGGAGGAGACGTTAGGTAGAGTATCTCGCTTAGCAAGCCAGTGGCAGAGACAGAACATGAGGCAGGTTCTGGCAGTCCCAGTCCAGTGCTGTGTTCAGTACGCAGTAGCGTCCTTTGCTGCTTCCCAATGCTACTGCAGCAAATTCAACTTCGAGCTCCAACAAAATTCACGATAATTAAAGCACAAAACAGAGATGTAAAGCCAGACTCAATTGTACTCTGGAGAAGGAGTCTGTCTTAAGAGCCTTGCAAAGCTTAAATGGCGATTCTTCCCCTTATCCCCCTTTTCTGCATTACATTTGTAATCATTACGCAAAATCCCCCTTGTTGAAAGCTTCCACAGCTTCCCGTATTTTGGCATTTTAAATGCTTTTGTGCACAAAGTAGCATTCAGTTGTTTTAACCCACTAAAAGAAAGGAAAAAGGAAACAGCATGCTTAAAGAACATGCCTGATGCTAAGCTAGCAATCACATCCCACTGACTGGATGCCCACTGCTTCCAGCTGAACTAACGAAATAATTGCATGCAATGGAAACAATTCAGTCCTCAGCATTTCATTTCTCTTAGCCACCTCTCACTGTTCTCATCAGGATTCCTCCCTCAGACTCTCTTGCTGGGGTTTTAACCCTCAAATATGCATCAATAACCAGCATCTCAAGGAAACGCACAAAGCATTAAAAAAGGTTATTAGGCTGCTTTCTGCAATTCCTTTAGGTTCCTTTACATTGCTCCTATTAATACCGTCTATGAACATCAGAAACACAAAAGACTGGATAGCTGGTTTGAGACACTATGCTGATTCCACCCCACTCAAATTCCACTGCTTAAGCAGACACGGCCCTCGGCAACATGACGCAGTGTAGCACGGAACTCAACAATCAGAGCACTAAGACAGCTTATCCCTGACACTTCAAGCCCAAAAACGGAGGTGAAACATGAATTAGAAGGCGAACGGCGATTCTCTCTCAGAAAGACTGCTGCAAAATGCCATCACACAGTAAAATCTAAGCAAAGAAAAGGGGAAAAGAGATATTAAAAAGTTTGAGTACCTGGGAATGGGGAATGTTTGTAGAAGAAGGGTCTCACAATCAGTTATGCTGCAGAGGACCACGTTATCCAAGGAACAATGTTCAGGACTTGCTGGATCTCTATGAGTCTTACAGGTACTAGAAGCCAGTCCATGCAGAACAAGTTTACGCAGAGCAAATGCATCAGCAGAGCATCCAGCTCAACCTGAAGTGAGTGGAGCAGGGACAAGCAAACACCCAGGAAGCCCAGGCTGCTATCACATATCAGATACCCGACCCAAGAGGCACGGGGCACCTTGTAACGTAATGCTGTAATATGATTATGCAAGCGCAATACCTAGGCTGTGCGGGAACCTTCCAAGTAAGTGCAAATATAGCAAGAGAAGCCTCATCAAATGTATTTAACTGCGATCTTGCTCCCCGTTCTGACCCCACCTGCTAAACCAGGAATTCTTGCACCTCCCTAGAAGGGGGTCAGAGATCTCTACAGGAGGAAGTCTCAAGAAAGACCAGTCAGTCTAGAATCACCTGGACTGGAAACAGTGTCACCAGCAACAGAGCAACGGGGCGGCACAAGCTGTAGTTCAACGGCCTTAACCATGCTGCTTGGACAGATCTTTTACTCCCTGGCAGCTGCAATACCCGATTGCCACAGGTTTATTGCCCTGTACTTCTGTAACTGAGAGAAGTTTGAGAAAAAGAGTCCATGACTATTATATCCATGGGAAGCTGCAGAAGAAAGACAGCTGGTAATTCACATGTGCCCTACAAACCTTTCATACCTTGGGGACAGTGTAATGGCAGACCTTCTATACTCTCTCCTCAAAACAGAGCTGCGAGACAGACATTCTGCTTCTCAAAGCAAGAGGGACTCCAGCTATAACTCCTAAAAAAAAAAATAAATCAGAAAAGGTAGTGAAAGGTAGCTACTCAGTACACAAGATACTGATGGGTGAATAGCACTGATAATGATGTAGGATTTTTCAGGTGTTACCACTGGGCAGCTGGGCCATATTAGCTAAAGACATGCAACCTCACAGGGCTTTTGAACCAAAAAGATAGACATGTTTTTAAAGTTATCTCATGTATTCCACCCAAATTATAACCAAATATGTTCAACCACCTCATAAAGAAAACCAGACAGAAACTACAGAATACGTCTGCTCCTTAAACATCCATCCTTCAACGCCAGCCTCTCCAGTGGCCCAGGCTAGCTGCTCTATTTTGTATTTCCATCTGGTTAAAAGCACATATTAGGAAACACAGCTCAGCTGAAGAGCAGTGACTCACTAAACTACAGCTAGATCACTTAGAAACCCCAATCCACAGCCAAACCTGTAGCCATTCACTGGGTAACACCAGGGAAGAGCACGATTTCAGTTGGCGGAGCCCAGTGCAGTTGTAAAAACTCAGAGAGGCTAGAGCTGTCAATGCAATGAAGCGGCATATCTAGTTAACAACCACCTTAACCGTCCCAATTAGACAGTAAAAGTGTTTCAGTTATTGCATACCTGAACACTGAAAACCACAGCAGCTACATTTCACAAAGCATCCCGTGACATGCTGACAGCAGTGCCAACAGCACGGAGACTCAACAGCCTGCAGCTCCCTGCAGAGTCCAGCTGGCCTGCGTGCCCCCTTTTGCTACAACCCATACAGCAATTCACAGATGAACCAAACCCTAGAAGGCAGAGAGTTAATTATAAGCTTGAGATACACCAGCTGGCACTGTACCAGGGGAAAGTGGGCACGGAAGAGGGCATGAAATGGAAGGATATGAACCCCGATGACACACGCATTTCCCTGCTGTAACTTCAGTAGCATTTCAGAGAAATGGTGAATCCTTAACAAGAAGTGGCACACATACCGCATGCAAAGCTACCACGACATATTAGCTGAGCTGGAAGACTGTGAGGGCTCCCATGAGGAATACACATTGCTACACACACAGCAAAGGGAAGAGAGGCAGTGATATTAACTATATGTTTCTATTTTATTTAGAATCGTGCACTACATCCCTGAGGGTTTTTCCATATGCTTAACTTTTATTCTACCATTTGTAGGAGAGGCTTACTTAACAGAATACAGGCAAACAGTTGGAAATCAGAAACTGAGTTTATATATTAAATATACATAAAGCCCTGAGTCAAAACCTCCAAACCCCTGCTTCTCATCCAGGCTAGTATGAAGTCATTCAGCTCTTTCCACATTAGAACTGCCTGTTGGATGGTCAAACTCACCAGCAAGTGACTTTATTACTTCTCCCACCCGTGGTGGTTTCTTTTTGGCTGAAAGAGAACAACCAAGCAATTTTTTTGTTTTGTTTTTGACAAAGAACTGCTGAAAATAGAAGAATTCCAGACTTCCTCAAATACTATTGCAACATGTGAAAGCTGGCTCTGGCACCCAGCTAAGCTGATATTTCCAGTTAGAAAAAGGTGGATTCTGCAGGGCCATAGGCTTTCCTCCCCCCTTCTACAGTAAGGTGGAGAGAAAGTTGTGTGACGTTTCCTCTGCCTGAAATGCCTTTCACTTAAGTAGACAATGACATAGTAGCCGATACTTTACACAATAATAAGATGGTACCAAGCTGTAGGATGTTTATTAGAGCTCTTTCACATAAGAACTTGAGAACAAGTCTCTCATAGCTCGATAGGAGGAAGCCTCAAAGGGGCTCAAAGTGCCAGCATAAGCCTTTTGTATCTTTTAGAAGCAGACATCTTCCTAGGTGGGCCTTCATCTTACACCCCCCCCCCCCCCACGAACCACCTGTGGTGCAGGGGTGAAGCAGCACAGAGGGCTGCAAGCCAGTGGACTGTTGTGGAGCCTAGCCACCACTCTGTACACCTTGCAGAGATGCCCGGAGTCCTGTTGCAGATTATAATCAAAGACAAGCAACACAAACATTCACACAGCAACATTCACACGTTCTTTACAACACAATAAGGAACAGCCTTTTTAGCTAAGATGGGAAGAAGAAAAAGGAACAGCGTACAGCATTCTGCTCTCAAAGGCTTGTAAAGCTAGCAGTTTTTTCGATGTATGTATCAAAATAAGCTCCACGGCTAATACTTCCACCCCTTCATCTCGTAAATTAATTTTCTCACCAAAGAGCCACCACTGACCTTTTATGCATAGCCACATGCTAAATCCCTGGTCCTTGCCAACCTGCAGCAGTAGATAAGCTCTCCTGAAGGAAAGCCCCTCATTCCTCACCTTGCTACTCCATAGGAAGTCACACTATGCCATTTTATCCATCAGCTCTAGTGCCAACAGTTCAATATTCAAGTTCAATTTACGCAGGGAGACATGCTTCAGCTTAACACATAAAACAAGAGCAGGTCCAGTCAGCCTGTCACTTGTCAGCGTAACAAAGCACCAACACAAAATTTCAGCTCGCCTGAAGTTTGCAGTCATTTTTCCTTGGGACACAGGTCACTGTACACGGCACACTTATTAGCCCAACGAGACAAGTGGGGCCACCAGCACAACCCTCCTCTCACCATCCGCAAGCCGATTTGACTACTTGGAGGAGTTAAGCCAAGTGACCCAGAGAACAGCACATGCTTGGTTTAACCCTGCCCTAAAGCCAGTGGGGTTTTATACAGAAGCTGACCCAAATACATCAATACATTCAGCAGCACTTTACCAGGGTCAGCCTTTGAGTTTACAAATACTTCAGGGGCAGATTTTGGGGTCTGGGTGGTTTTTTTTTTTTGTGGGTTTGTTTGGAGTTTTTTGTGTGTGTGCGCGGGTTAGGTGGGGTTTGTTGTTTGCGGGTTTTTTTGTGTGTTTGTTTTGTTCGGTTTAGGGGTTTTTTTTGTTTGTTTGTTGGGTTTGGTTTTTTGTTTGCTTTGCTTTTTGGCCTGGTGGGTTTTTGACGCTGTTGTTGGCGGGGGAGGGGCGTTGTTTGGTTTTTGGGTTCTTTTTGATTTGCAGGCCCAGCGAGAGCACAGCCACCACCGGGGTGCCGGGGCAGGGGATGCCGCCCACACACAGAAGGCACCGGGGTCCCACTGGCGGCCCCCTCCCTGCACCCCGCGCGTGGGCTGCTCCGGCCCGCACCACTGCCAGCGAGGGGCCAGCCAGCCCCTACCCAGCTTCCCCTAAACGGGCTGAAACCACCAAACTTTTTTTTATTTATTTTTTAAATTAACCTGACCGCCCCCCAGCTGGCTCAGCCTGCCGCTCACCACCCCCCCCCGGGTTTTTACCCGCTCCCTCCCAGTCCCCGCAGGATGATGACCCCGGCCCCCCGCCGTACAGGTAACGGCCCCCGTGCCCCCGCACGAAGGGCCCGGGCACACGGCGGCCGCCCCTCAGCCCCCCGCGCCGGGACGAACCTGACAGGGCGGCCCGGAGGGACCGCTGAGGGGCGGGCACGGGGGAGAAGGGGGTACAACGGGAGAACGGGGAGCCGAGAGGGGGAGAACGGGGAGCTAAGAGGGACGGCTGAGGGGGGGAGAACGGGGGGCTCGGGGAGGGGTCTAGGAGGGGCAGAGCGGGGGGCTGAGGGGGGGAGAAGGGGCGACAGCGGGGAGCCGAGAACGGGGAGGGGAGGGTGGGACCTATAGTGCCCGACGCGGCCGCCCCCCGCCCCACACCCCCTCACCGCGGAACCCGGCCGGGCCCATCCCGGGCTGCGCTGCCGCCGCCGCTGCTGCCGGCTCCACGCGCCGCTTCAACCGCCGCGCGCCGGCCCCGCCCCGCCGGCCGCCCCGCCCCGCCCCGCGGCGCCGCAGAGCGCTGTCCATTGTGCTGCGCGGCCCCGCCCCGCGCACGTGCCCCCGCCGCCATGTCGCGGCGCGGCGCTGAGGCGAGGCCCGGGCCTGGGGGTCGGTGCGGCGGGGCCGGGTCCCTCGGCCAGCGCGGCCGGGCCGGGCGGCGGGGCCGGGGCAGAAGGGCCTGGCAGAGCATGGTACGGCCACCGCAGCAGTGTGGCCACAGGCTTTAGCAGGAGGTTTCGCACTGGCTGCCTGCTGGGCTGTAGCCGCGGGCCTGGCGCTGCAGGCCGAGCGGGGTGGCTCACGGGATGTAGTGGGGTTTAACTTAGGACTGTTTTCTGCCTTAGAACAGGAGGTGTGCAGGGAGATGGGCTCAACTTGGCCTACAGGGCAAGCTTCCCGAGCTGTCATCTGTTCGTTGCGGAGGAGGAACCCACTCAGGTCTGGGCTGGAGGAGGCAGAGCCACAGCTTGTCCTGGGGCAGATCAGATCTTTGTGAACCAAGATGCCTGATCACGTCAGTCCTTAAACTCTTGTCATTGCATTGTACGGAGGTTTGCTTTATTATGGGACTCATTGCACAGCTACAAACTCAACACTTCGAGCAAACGTTCCCGTAACTAAATTCTCCCTTAGGTAACAGGTAATCATCCAGCTCTGTGGCGTTGAAAAGGGTGCTGGGGTGTGTTCTGACCTCTCAGCCTTTTTTTCTGTCACCATCTTTGAATAGCTGTACATTGTTTCATGAACGCTGGGGAGATTGCGCTTGTGCTGTGCTTTGGAGTGTATGGTGAGGCTGGACTCTGTTCATCGAACCGTGAGGCTGTAGCAGGTAGTTGTCACCACCTGGTGAGGGTCCTTGAGAACACGGCTCTACTGGAAGAAAGGATGCCTGTGTAGCCACTTTGGGGCAGGAGAGACAGCTGCTGAGCAGGTGCATGGTCCTGGGTGGGAGGAGCACATGCCATCAAGGAGTGATGGAAGAGCAGGATGTGGGAGACCAGCCTGCAAAAACCAGCACCTTCAAAGCCTCCTTCCAAGATCTCCCTAGGGACCAGCTGCCACTTTGCATGATGTTATTGAAAAACATCGCACTCACATTTAGTGCTGCTTTTTCTTTTCCTGTCTCACCAGTTCTAGCTGTAGAGCATCCCCTTATCTGGGCAGGCATTTCAGGAAGCTGCAGTCATATTTCTTATCAGCAATATTTCCTGAAATGCTGTCTCAAACTGAGGAGACCAGCCTGACGCTGCTCTGTAAACAACAATCCCACAGAGCTGTCAAATGTCAAAGCACTCAAGGCTGCAGCCTGCAGAATCAGAGCAGGCAGCTTTTCCTAGAGACCTTCACAGCACAACTGGGCATTGAAAGCCACAAAGTTACCCAAAGCCTGCAACATCTATGTTCACTGTATAAATAAATGCTGTCTTTTCCCATTTGGAATGCAACTTTTTTTCCAGACAAATGGTATTTCTCTCTCATTCCTCAATCACTGTTAAATTTTCACAGAGAAAACAGAAAAAAATAAAATACCATTTCCGTCTTCTTGCTACAAAACTTACACCAGCCCATTACTACTTTGTGACCTAATTGCAGTAGTTTTCCTTTGGTTCTAACCATAAAAGCTGGTCGAGATTCTGGCAAGTAACATCCCATCCTTTCCTCTGCTGGGCAGCCCTGACTGTAACTCCTGTTTTCCAACAGATAATTTCTCCTGTCGCCAAAAGATCACCATGGCATTTTCCGGTGTCAGTAGGCTACATTTTCCCTTGACACAGAGCCAACTCTTCCCTGGCATTCCCAAGGGCCATGAAGACTCTTGCTGTCCTTCCACCTGCTAGGACTGGGTGCTTGCCTCGAGGGCTGGCGTTCAGCCCTCGGTATTTCTCATGGGAGCTGCTCAGAAAGAAGTTCTCACCCCATAGCAGCCCAGCCCAGGAACTCCTGCCAGTCCCTGCAGTTAGGAAGGAGAGCGTCTGCCAGGAAGGACGTCTGGTCTGGAGATACCATTCAGCCTCCACTTCCCCCATTGCAAACTCTCTCTTCCTCCTAACTTTTATGCCTTAACTGTGGGCATAAATTTGAAAAACTCAAGATTCAAGTGAGCTGGTGCATCATGCGCAGAAAAAAACTTACAGGGTTTGTTCATGGTATTGTAACTCCTATTTACCTCATTACGAAAACAGTTGACCTCTGAAGAAGCTGCAAAGGACATTTCTGGCAATGCTGTAGTCAGCCAGTCCAGAAAATTCTCTGGTCTGTCTTGGAGGTGCTGGGGTACTCAGGCCTGTGCAGAAGAAAGGTCACGGTGTAGCAGAAAGGCAGCATCATGCAGCCAGCCTGGCTCTTTCTGCACTGTCACACTAAGGTGCTTTCCAGCCCTCCTTCACACGTGTTCAACAACCCTTAGAAAATCGGCATTGTTTAAACATTAAAGAGTGTCTTTAAAAATTCAGCAGCAAAGTTCACCTGCTTTTTAAAGCCATATTTAAAGTGGCGTGGAAGTGTATTTCGACTGTCTGGAACTGGGCTTTGGTCCAGCCCATGTCACTGAGTGGAACTGGGAGAAAGAGGAGGCTCTGCAGCCTCCAGCACTGGGAGCAGACACGTTAGTCTACTCCACAGCAGTGTTCAGGGCTAGCTTTCACCTCTGCTACCCCTACATCTCTGTAGAGAAGCTTTTTAGCATTTAACCTAGCTCTGTTTCATGAAAGTTAAGCAAAAGTTGGATCTGTTGTTTTGAGAGCCAATAAAAGTTAAAATGTTGAGGCTTTCTTCACTGAAAAGATGGATCAGCAGTACCTCATACCACACCATTCGCCAGATCCTTTTGTGTCAGAAGGTTGCGCGCTGGATCCTGTGGGTCCCTAGGGCTTTGCCTTCCCCACACCACTCAGAGAAGCTGATACTGTCAGTCCCATTTCTTTTCTCATGCAAAACTGAGCTGAAATGTGCTGCCCAAGGTCACACAGTGAGGTGGCAGAGATCACTGGCAGAGACGAAACTGGAGATCAGACGAGCTCTAGTCCAGCACATTTACAGCAGATTCCGTTACGTTACCCATCAGACTGCAGATAAACAGTGTGCTAATGGCTCTCTGCTACATTCACCTTTCAAGATAATACCTAGGTGGCTACCTGCCCAACCTTCCCCTTTTCTGCAGCTGTTAAAATAGCTAGATAGTCAGATCTTGGTTTGGTTTTTTGTGTTAGGGAGAGAGGTCTCCCAACCTCTGACCCACCAACACAGTTAAGAACTGAATTTCTGCTTTGCATAAGAAAAGTACAAAATAAAACCATCACATCAGTGATACTGAAGCCCCAAAGCTTCCAGGTCAACAGCTGACCACGCTGATGCTCTTTAAATGCATCTTTATGAGCTTATACCCATATAATGTGTTGAACGTGGTCTATTATGTCCATTTATGGGGTCTGTTTGCGTTTTCTCCGGTGGCTCATAAAATACGTGTCATTGTCCATCTTATTCACTCAGGAAGATCTAATACCATGCAAGACTCATTTTTATCAGAAATACTCTTCCTTCTCTTCCTCATTTCTGTTCAGTCATACTGGGACCCTCTCAGACAGATACAGCACATTGTGACAGCAGCACATCTCCACAAGCTTACAAGCAAGCCATAATACTGCAAATGAAGACAGAATTCAGCTCTCTACTAGACAGGCCCTGCATGAATAAAATGCATCCTGTTTAAATGTCATATTCCCTGACTTCTCTGCACTGTTTGCTCCTTTATGCATTTCCCGTTTTGCCTCTTGGAAGCTCCGTGAGGAGACATCACCCCGTGACTTGCTGAGTTCTGCCCAATTCCACTTGCCTTGGAGTAAAGCATGACACAAGTTTGTTATTCTGGGTCACCGAAATCAACATCACCTCCAGGAGCACAACTCTCATCCTAGCTTAGCTTTCAACATTGCTCTGAAAACGTAGCAGTTAATAACACCACTATTAATAGAGACTGGAAAGGTTTCTGTGCTTGAAGCAGAGGCAAAAGGAACGTGATAAATTCAAAGAAAATAATGGAGACCAGCTAAGAAATCTGACTGCTTTGGAAAGCACACAATGCTTGGTCCTTGCTTGATGCAAGGATCTCCCGTGGCTGATAGGAACCTGGAGGATTTCTCTTCCAAAGAGGTTGCCAGTAAGCTGAGAGTGCAGAACTGTCTGGGCTTTTTAAAAGGTTAATATCTTCACAGCTCTTTTACTAGCAGACAGCTCAGGATACAAAAAATACAGCAGCCCTGGGTCAGCATCTTGTCGTTTCCAGCCTTTGCCATGTGTTAGCATCAACTGCACAATGTTTGTTGTGGTTTGCCAGGCTTGTCTCATCCAAGCCCTCACCTCACCCGCTGTGATACTTTTATACAAAATTTTCTCTCTTGGGACATTAAAATACAAATCACTTGACTATGGAAGCAACATTGAGTATATTCTCTTTCAGACCATGCAGCTGACCCTGCTGGGATGGGACTGGCCTGTACCCTTCCAGCGCAGGTGGGGCTCAATACTCGTATTTTGAGAAAATCACATGATCACAAAACTGTTGACTTCCACAAGTTTGGCCTAAATAGTTCTGTTTTCCCCATAACATGTTCCTTTTCTACCAGGTTTCTGAAGCGCCACTGGGTATACGTAATGACACAGTACGGCTGAAGACCTGCTACTTCCCAAAATCTTGTTTGTACTGTTCTCTGGCAAGTGTGGTGAGCAAGGGCTGGAGACATCTCCCTAGGATGCAACCTCCAGCCAAATGTCTTTTGAAGACACCCTGCTAGGAGCAGATTGGTACCTGCCATATAACCCCAGGGAACTGGAGATGTTTTTCCTAGAGACAGGGTACACCAAACTGGTGAGACTGGATTTTGCTCTGTGCACCCGCATCTGTCTTCTTGCAACTTTGCCCTGCCTATATAACATACAAGATGAGAACAAATCCATAGGGCTAGTAACTCCAGTATTTGCTACCACTCCATCAAAACAGAGAACACTGGGGAACAAGATATTAACCATAGGGTATCCCAAGATTAATGTTTTTTTAAAAAGTATCTCTTCCTGGGAATATTCTTTGTGAGTGGTCCAAAGAATTAAGTTTCCTTTTAGAAGTCTTTTAATATATATTCTGAGGCATGCATTCAAAAGATTTAATTTACCTTGAGCTATGAAATTAAGTTTAACCAAAATTTCAGACTGACTGTTTATGCAGGCAGCTGTGAAGTTTCACCACACAGTTACTGTTTTAGCAGTCCAGCAATATCTTTTGAGTGCAGTAGTTACTGGGGAGGGTCATGATTTTTCCTAAGCCTTTATTTTAGGCTATAAAGGAGCACATGCATTGAACTCCCACAAAGGAGATTTGAAGTAATCAAAAATTCTGTGTAAAAGCCAGAATGCACCCCATTTTCATGCAACTTCTCAATGCATCTTGCTAGGAGCTGCCAAAATGAGAGGGAGGAAAAAAAAGGGCTCAGGCAGGGTCTTTGTCCCAGAGATGCTGAACGCAGCAACTGCAATCAGAGCCCAGAAAGCAAACGCCTTGTGAGTAGTGTTTCCATTTTATTTTCCAGACCTTCTGTTCATCTTGGATCTCTACCCCATTCATTGCTATCTTGCAATACAATCTTGCATCATGTGTATCTAATTTCCAAGTGTCACTGCAGGCTTTATTGAGCTACGTTCATTATGTCCTCTCTTGCATTCCAGGGAGTGCCTGGTGCTCAGCAATAGATGGCCACCGGCAGCATACAGCTGGCTATCTCTGCACTCTGTCCAGCCACTCGCTGAGATGGCACTTTCCCTTTCAAGCATTGCAGCTGGGATAAGCTATACAAAAAGAATAAAAAGAGAAATACCTATCCCGAACAGCTAGGACGCTACAGATTAAGCTGCTTTGATTACAGTTGCTAAATATACTTTGGTTTTTCAAATGAAACACCAAAAGGAATCTGTTGGAGACCCCTGAGTCCCTCAGGTACGTTCATGCTCCTCTCACTACCCAGAATACAAGCTCTAAAAGGCTGCCAGTGAAATCCAGGCCCTTGTAGCCTCTTGAGAAAATTTTTTTCCTATAAAGCTGCAAAACCGTGAGCAAATAGCCTTGTATGATAACTCAGAGGTAGACACGCAGGGGAGGTTGCTGAAAAAGTCTTGGGTAGTCAGGAAGAATTAGTCTCGTGTTAGAAAGCTTGTTGCTCGGTCTGGTTTGCCTGGAGGTGGAAGCACTGGTGGTGTGTCCTTCCCCTCTCCCGGCCCAGGAGCAGCTGTGTTACGGACAGCGCGGCTCAGAGCATGGGCAAGCCGTGTGAGGTTTATGTAGGCGGCTTAGGCAGTTCGTTGGTTGAGCTTGGTGGCTGCGGTTGATCGCTCTTGGTCTGGCTTGCAGGAGGGGGCCACGTGGTCTTCTGATGAAGATGGCTGAAAACGAGAAAGAGGTTTTACATAGTTTGGGAGAAGGACGCAGAGGATAACATGATGACAACGCCCGTTAGGAAAGACGAGTGGGCCACGGATCTTGTATGGCTAGTGGATAGTGCTGGCCACCTGTTTTGTCTGAGAATGCTCTTCATAACCTTGAACTCGTGGTTTGCAAATGCCTGCTTTTTACCTAACTAAAAACCTGTGCTGTCAGATCTTCAGCTCGAGTTAAGGTGATCAGCTAAGACAGTAGATGTTTAGGTCTCAAATTGCCCTTTCAGCAGATATATTTAGGACATGGCTCGGTTAAATATAAGCCATTTAAGAGGTTTTAGGGAAATTCTTAAGATACTGAAGGTCCAAAATAAAGCTCCCCTTGGCCAGGGCTTCACAGCATCTTGATACCACAACATAAAAGATGACACATTCAGTGATGCTTTTTTCCTTCCTCAGAACTCACAGTGGTCTAAAAAATGCCAGCTAGACAAGCCATAGAACTGCAAATTCCCATCTGGCCTGAAGGAAAAAGAACATTTCAGAGAACAAAAGAGAGATTCAGGAATTCACACTGTACTTCACTGTGCAGGGTGGGAAGTCTCTTGCTGTCTAGGAAGAGACGTATTTCTCTCATATGGCCATCTGGAGGCCTCTACTAGATTATCAGGTTAAAAGTCATCGAGCAAAAAATTTGATTAAAAAGCCCAACAAAACAAACAGGAATTGTTAGTATGTGTGTTGTCAAATTTACAGACCATGGCAGTTTTGACACCTACTCCTTGTAATTTGGGATTCCTTCAGCAGGCAGGCACTGGTCCCTGTCCCATGGCAAAGCTGCAAATGTAAGCACACAGCCAAGTATAAGTGAAGGGTTAGCAAATATGCCCAATGCAAGTAGCACATTATGATTATGCACATTTAAATGATGCAGGAACTCTGAAAATGCTGACATGCTCATGTATCAGAGGTACTCCTTAAAGGCTACAATTATTTTCCTTGTGTCTTGTACTTTGAGACAAAGACAACGCTGGACCATGGCCATGTTTAGCTGGCGAATAGCATCAAAGAGTAAGGACGGGGCACCCGTTTGGGGCTGTACGCTCACCTGATCGTAACACGGAGGAGATCAGAAACTCTCCCTTTGCATGGAAGGGGACAAGCGCGGGGTCAAATAACTGCTGCCAAGAAATGTTTGTGGCTCACGGACTAAACTCAAGAGTCCCAGGTCGGGAAAGCTAATTCAGACTCCATGGAGCTAGGTGCTGTTTCTCTGATTTTCTCCCATCCACAAACATGGGAGGGGAAGGGTGTCTAGCCTGATTTGTACACCAAGAAAACAGGGAGATTACTGCTCCCCCCTGCTCGGCATTGTTGGAGTCATAGCTGGGTGGTATAACGAAGGCTTGGATCCCTGGTTCAAAGCTATTGAGAAACTGGACAGGGTCCAGCAAAGGGAGCCTGAGGGCTCCTGACCTGCAAGGAGGGGCTGGGGAGGGCTGAGGGAGCTGGGCTTGTTCACCTGGCAAAGAGAAGGCTGAGAGGCAATCTCACAGCACCCACTCCACTTCAAGGGCAATTAGAAAGGTGTTGCAGCCAAGCTTTTCTTGGCAGTGGCAGACAACATAACTGGAGGCAGTGGCCACGTAGTGCACCTGGAGGAGCTCAGACTAGGTGCTGGGAAAATCTTTTTCATGGAGCATAATACAGCACGGGAACACAGTATCCAGAAAGGCTGTGGATCTCCATCCATGGAGGCTGAAAGCACAGCTGGCTAAACCCACTGCAGACCTCATCCAGTGTGATGGTCCTAACTGGAGTAGAAGAGTTGCCTCCTGATCTCCCAGTCCCTTTCAACCAGCATTTCTACAATTCTGTGAAACCACCCTCCTGCCTGTTAGGTTTTTTGCCCTGGATAAATGCCTTTCCTGTGGCCCTGGGCACAAGTCACACCCTTTGACTCCTTACACTGCAAGTCTGCATTTCAGATTCAAAGATGAGTCACATGGATACGCAGAGGGCAATTACATCTCGGTTAGCATCAGAGAATCAGGTACACGTATGGGAGGCTTAACTGGTATGACAAAAAAATATGGAAGGTGGTGGAAACTGTAAATAACACTAACAGACATCCCAGAGACTTGTTTGGATTCAGGTTTCTCCAGGTAATTTAGTACTTACCGTCCTTGTTCGAGAGGATTGGCGCTAACAGTTCTTTAGCTTCTGATAGCAAAAGTTCAACAAGATCTGAAGATGGAAGAGATGTATCTGAGACTGCGTCTGTTTTATCCTCTTCTCTTTCACTGTTGGCTCTTATAAATATGGAAAGTGCCATCAATACTTCTATCACAGAATGGTCATTGAAAATCCTGGCCAGCTTCTTGTGAAAGGATATTTTATGTAAATTCTGTGTATTCAGGGGGGATTGTGTCGTGTCTCAATCGCTCAACAGCACAGGAGACTCTTTTAGACATACTTATCAATGGGACAGCGACCTTTCAACGATTTAATCAGTTAAAAACACACAGTGAGTTTGATATACTTTTTTCCAAGTGATAGGAGATAGGCTCAGGTTGAAGGGAGGGAGTCCAGAAGCCTGAACTCTATTTCTGCACGCATTCATGCAGTTGAGAGCCTGGCTCTTTGCTTACACTCTGTCCATTACTGTAACTGCTAATACAAAAGGACACGGTCCTAAAGCCAAAACCTGACTTATCTTAGGAAAAGCAGGCGGGTCAAAGCCTGCTTCTTTGAAACAACCTGCTTAGGGTCTCTGCTAACAAGAGCAACTTAACCAGGGGAGTGTTTCAGCTACTCATTCCCAAAAAAAACCTGAACAGAGACCAACCCCGCCAAGTACCAATCCATCAGCAGCCTCCAGATGATCTTTCTCCCATGGTTTCACTTCCAAGCAACAATATGTTTAGAAACTCTGGGTAGGTTACATGTGAATCACCTTCCCCAGAGAAAGGTCAGAAAGGACATTTCACGTTGCTGTTCACAATTTCCAGAAGCCATCTCCTACCTTTTCTCATCTGGTAACTGACTGGGGGTGCTCAGGACCTTGTGAACATTCTGCCATGCAACAAAAAAAAGAAAAAAAAAAAAAAAGGTTTCAAAGTTGTAGGAATGAATAATTCCTGAGAACAAACCCCATGGGTTTTTCCTGGTGATCAGATTTAATATGACAGTAATCAGCTTCTGCTTATTCATTGCCCTTGAAGCAAGTATCTCAAGGCCTTTTGCAACTTAAGCAACATTCACAGCCTATGCAAATATACAGACACATATAAATTATGCATTTTAATACCAACACTAAAATATACAAAATGCAACATAAAAATACTCTTCCAAAGAACAATTTTGCAGGCTACGTTTCAGCAAGCCTTTATCATCTCTACTAGCAATCCCCGGTTTCTGGATTGTAGCTGCACGTGTAAGCTCTCATTACCATGCACAGTTAATGAATTCTCAAACACTACTGAGGGATGTATAAAAAAAGGAAGATATTTCGCTCCAGTGGTCCAAATCCTGTGATGTGTGACCCTGGGGCCAAGTCAAATTCATTTCCAAAGTCTGGCCCCAACCCGCAGCAGCACATGGTGCTGCAGGTCTAGAAGCGGTGTAACGCTTCCTCCTCTGAGGCAGAGGATGCAGCACCTACGCTCCTTTCGCTCCACCGTTTCCTATTGATTTCAAGAGCTCTTGGGACAGGCTACTAGTAGCTGTAGCAGATATGTTGAATGCTAGTGCTTCCCATGCTGGCCAGTTTGCTAATTATACAAGTTTGTATTCCCGATACAGGGAGTTAAGTGGAAGAACAGTCAATTAAAAGACTAAAGCAATTACGTGTGAGATTTTGCAGGAAATCGGGGTGGGGGGTGGGAAAGCACTCAAGAGCAAAGCCGCTCTTCAAGTTCACACTTGTTGTATAGAGAAACAACCGTCAGTTGTACAGAGGGAAGGTTAAAACACACGTTTTTGGCAGCAGAGGTCATAGAGCAGCCTCAGCTAGAGCATTACAGGGGGACTGGGGAGCTGGGGACAGCAGAGCCACCAGGCACAACCCGCACCACGGTGTTTATGCAGCTCTCAGGTAGATGAGTGTATGTTATTAGTTCATTCCCTAGTTTCTCCTAAACAACAGACAGTGCCTTTTCAGGATTAAATAAATAAATAAATAAATAAATAAATAAATAATCTCTTGCTCATGGAGCAGGAAGTTATTTGGACTTGCAAAATCACCCTTAAGGTAAGAGGCCACAGTGATGCCACCAGCACTGGGGGCGGTTCAGCTCTTCACCTGCACAAACAGGAGCAGTTTCCTATTGCAGATCTCCAGGCGCTTCCGTGAGACTTCTGATTTTCGTAACTGGCCATCAGCCAGCGACAACTGTCTTTTCAGTTCCAGGATGTCCTCCTGAGGTGGGGCCAGAGGGAGAAAAGAAAGGTGATGATGATGCTCTAGCCTTAGCTTTTGGAAACACCAAATTATGACATTTGCTACCAACAGAAAACCACTGTCCTTTTGGAATAGACAGTGGGAATTACACAGATTAGAACACAGACCCATGCTGGCCTTGTGGTCATGCATGACAAATGATGTGTGTGCTATGTTCATTTTCTCCTTTACAAACAGAAGGAGGGGGACCCACAGAAGAAGGGCAAGGAGGGATGTGGGTTTTTTCCCAGGCTGAGGGGTTGCATTACCTCTATTTCAGAGACGTGCTTTGCTTTCTTCCCTGCCAACTGCATCTTCAGTTCTGCAATTTCAGCTTCCAGCAAGTGGATCACTTCCTCATAGTCCTGCTCTGCACTGTGAGCCTGTCTCTGCACGACCTCAGCCATCTGCAGCTTGCTGTGCAGTGTCCGGTTCTCCGAGAGGAACCCCAGTGCTTTCTGGAAGCAGTGAGAGGTTGTGGTGAATGCACCACATATCCCTCAGCTGCCAAGCATCAAAACCACCCCAAGGCTCTCAGCAATCTCTTCACTAACCTGGTTCAGTCTCTGAAGCTCATCTTCCATTGACTTCTTGCTCTTCTCCACCTCTTTCAGGAGAGACTATGGAAAATATTGTGGCCGGATTAGAAGCAGCAGGCAATAGGACATTCTCTAGAAGACGCCCTAGTCTTGCAGACCCTAACCACCAGAATAATATTTTACGGAAGCAGTTGTATGCACTCTACCCCACCACAGCGCTTTTTGGGCTGTGACCTGCACACCTGCAGAAATCTGCCTGGACACAGCTGTGGTGCTATGGCCGCACCAGCAGCCTGCACCTGGGTCAGGATGGGAGGGCAGGTGGTGCTTCTCTTATTCATGGACTTGAATTATTTCTGTCGCACGTTTTTGTATTTCTACATATTTACTCACTTCTAAAAAGTGACTGCATACTTTCAGTGCAATAAGTTTTCATTTGAGGTTGAGAGCACGAAAGAGGCAATTAAGGAGAACCAAGGGTGAGAGCCTCCTTTTTCACGACGAACACACAGAATGCAAACTGGTGACTTTTTAAGAGGGACAGGCTACACCATTACCCTCATGTACAACTACAGCGAGCTACAGCAGAAGGCAGCAGCCAAGAAATCTGCTCAGAGGAGAGGCTCCACCTTTAGCCTTCGGACTTCTTGCCGCAGATCCATCATTTCCAGTTGCAGCTGCTCCAGCTCCTCATTGCCATTACAGCTGAGAGAGTCGAAGGTCTGCAAGGCAGAGGGACAGACAGCATCATGCACCACTTAGGATTTACCAAAAGCAGGGTGCTATATGGTAGGCATATTGTTTTCCATGCCCAGAATAGCGATGCATCAAAATCACTTTGAAAAGGAGTCAGCATTTTTATGCAACAGATCAAAAGGCACATTAAATACTTCAGCTGCACTTTTGGGGTTTTTTTTCCCCACAGGATTTCATTCTCTGATCCCTGACATAGCTGGAATAGCTGTGCTACAGTGAATTTTCATTTTGTGAACCAGGTGAGATTAGTTGGAATTGATTAATTGTAGCTAATTTTCCTTCTGTATCACTGCCAGGCTGCATTTATTATCCCATATATATTGTTATTTCCTTATTAAAAATGAGAAGTCTGAAGTCTTTTGTAGAATTTCCTACAATAAAAATGATTAATGCATAGTCCTGCCTTCTCTTTATAACTCTAGAACAACCAGAAAACAGTAATTTAGCTTTTCCCATCTCAGAAATTCATGGTTTTCATGTAGAAGGTTCATGGATTCAATGTAGGAGAGCGCTGGACTGACTGACCGCAGAGTGGAAAGCCGACGTATCCAGCAAAGTGGCCACCTCATGCTGCGTGAAGAGCAAGGAATTGGAATCCAGACCAGCCTCGTGCAGCTCCTCCTGCATCAGATCCCTGAGTGCTTGGAGAAGATCTATGAAAAAGAATCAGTTTTTACCAAGCTAAAAGAGAAAAGTGCTGTGTTACGAGAAAACACCACTGATGTTGGGGGCACCGACTGACTCCCAAGCAGAGCGGGTTTAGAGACGCCCAGCAGTCTTCTCGAACACCCCTGGGCTCTTTGGCAATCCCACCAAGCTCAAATAAGTTGTTGACAATCTTTGCCAGACTCTGGTTTTCTTACCCAATTGAAAAAAACTAAACTTTTAAAAACAACCCCCACTCCCACCCCCCCCGATATTTTCATAGCAGCGTTTTCATTATTGTATTCTCAAATTTTTAAAATTTTAAGCCCAAACCACATTTCTCTGGCAAAAGGCACCTGCCTGCCTCCTGGCACCAGGATGCTGACTTCAACAAAAAACAACTCCATGACTCCAGCACATAGAAAAGGTGTTAAACTGACAAAAGGTGTTAAATCTGAAAATCCAGATTCATTTTGCTTTCAGACACAGAGGAAAGCACAGCGCAAGGGGCTGCATGGGACAGGAGCCGGCACAGTGGGGGGGGTCCCCAGCCCCTCCAGCCCTCAGCCCCCGGGCTGCAGCAGGAGCCGGAGCCTTTCCACAAAAGCAGCATCTTTATTGCCAGCACATTTGCCAGATACCCCTAATCATCCTTATTTCTCTTGCCACAAACTATAAAGCCAGTTGCTCTGAGGAGGGCTCATGGTTCTGTATCCCACCGCTCGCTCTGTGCAAACACACCTGTCCCAGAGGCATTGTGCTTCGTGAGCCCGTTCTGCCTGGTAGGGATGTAGCTGATGTCTTTGAATTTTTGCAAAAAAACCCAAACTTCTGTGGGCCAGATATGCTCTGGCAGGTCACAGAAAGCAGAGCAGGCTTTCATCGCCTGCGTGTCCTCTGGCCAGCTCTTGCTAGGAAAGCTGGGGTTTTAAGGAAAGCAAACCTTCCCACCGACTTTCTTTTATTCTGATTTTACATACACTTCTACCGAGTGCCTTCTTTTGTATTTGTGACTTTTCTTAACTGTTTTGAGGCTACATCAATACCCAGGCAGGTGTCTTACCTGCCACCTTTCAGCAGATGCCTCTCTCCTTTCTCAGCTGCCAGCAAAGCTACACCAAACTCAAAAAGCCGGTCACGCACAGAGCTGCCCGCTCACCTCCGTAGGCCACCGTCCCCTGTGAGTCTGTGGTCAAGTTTTGCCGTAACTGCCTCTTCTTCTCGTCAGTCACATCCAGACCGAGATACTGCAGAACCTTGAGCAGAAACAATGAACCTTTAAAAAGAAAAATACTGGAAAAGCAATTTTTTGAAGTAAGTGCTGGGAAGACACTTGGTGCTGGGTTTCTCCTGGAGGTGGCCCTCCAGGCAGCATCTCCCAAAGGAGCAGGCTTGGGCTGGATTTCCAGCCTCCTCTTTCCTACTTGTGTACAGAAATGTCTGTTCCTGAAGACACATTCACATCCCTCCAAGAATGTTTTACACTGTCTGCAATCAGGTTTGCAGCTATGACAAACTGTCAGGAGCCTTATCAAAAGCTGGTTGAGCTATAGCGGGTCTCGGTTGCCAGGAACTCAGCCTCTTCCTTTTACTGCCCAGGAATTGTGTTTGGGACCAAGGAGATAAAAGCTAGTCACGGAGTATTTCCTGTGGCAACAAGAGACATTAAAACGTTTTGCTTCTCTACTGCACCTTTTGCTCTCTTCATTCCGCCTGATGCCCTGTCTTCTGCTGATATTTATCAGTTCGACCCCAGGGCACCACACAGAAGCAGGTAAGCCTGTGCAAATGCCACTTCACTGCTGGAGGCAGCAAGTAAGTCTTAAAAGACGAGGTCGAGCTCAGCAGACTGTGGGAAAGAGCCCGAGTTAAATGCTTGCCTGTCCCAGGCTGCACACACAGCTCCCGCTCACATGCCTGCAGCACCCCGGCACGGTCCCCTGCAAGGGGGCTGGAACCAGGTCCTTGATTGCATTCCTATCACCTCCAAGCCCACGGGACCCATCCGCACCCATGCGCTGCCCATTTGAGTCCCACCTTTGCCCACCACCCTGTGCAAGGCGGTGCTACAGGCTCCCGGGCTGTAGGATGCTGATGCTGGCACCTTGCCGACGTTTGGCCACCCCAAAACCATCTCAGGTTGTGCCGGTTGGTGGGCATGTCCTGACCCTGGCACTGCTGCAGCTGCCCGCGTATACCGCTGGCTTTTAAAAGGGGAAGCCAAGCGCTCCCCACTCCCCTCCCACCAGAGAGGAGCTGATTTTATACCCGTGACGAGCAGAGGTCTCTGCGAAAATGCAGTCCTAAATCCCGCTTTAGGAGAATTATGCAGGTTTAGAAGAAAAGTTCCTGCTTGCACGCTGCCCTCCGGGGAGGCGAAAGCAGCAGGAGGGCGAGCGCTGCGCCTGCCGTGGGGTGGCAGCAGGTGCTCGCTGCATCGGGCCCTCCCTGGCATCCCCCGGCCCTGCAGAAGAGGCTGCATTCCCACGCTCCCCCCTCAAATGCCCGCGGTACCAGGAGGGGGGGACACGCACCCCAAAGCCAGACTGAGGGCATGGCCCCCCGGGGGGGTCTTGGTGAGCAAACGGGCAGCCCCACTCCCTGCCCTTTGGTGGTGCCCGTGGAATAGATTTTCCGTAAAATTAGGAAAGGAGGCTGGATCCTCGGTGAGATGTCTCGTCCTTCAGCCTTCCCTCGCCCACGCCTGGCTGCCCGAGGTCACCCCCCCGGCGACAGCAGCACCGGAAAGTTTGGAGGGCAGCTGCCTCCACCTGCAGCCCTGAGCTCAATGCATTACATCCCAGGGAGGCGCGACTGCCAGAAGAGACTTCTGGAGCTCCCCGGAGCTTTGAAAAATAGCCAAGATGAGCCAAGGTGTGTTTAAATGCCCCTTCAGTCACAACGAAGATGTTTCTTGATGCTTCCTTCTCCATTTTTACCTTTAGAGGCTGGACCCAACCTCCAGCAAACTTGACTTAAAAGCTGAGACCTGATTTTTTGTGTTCCAGACTCTTGGTAATAAATACAGTTTGGTGGCTGACTCTCATGCCTCTATCTCAAAAAAACAGATTAATTAATTAATTGTAGCATGTGAGCAGCGTGATGCTAATAAGGAAAGCAATTTTCTGAGTACTCTGCGCTCCGCATTGCCCGGGCTACCGCCGTTCCCAGCACAGCCCAGTCGGTATCCTGGGGAGGTGAAGGGGAGTTAGGCTGGAGCAGGCTGTTCGGTGGAGGATGGGCTGCCTGCAGATCAGAGCCCTGATCAAGTGCTACAGCTTCATTCTGTGCAAACAGGCAGGCTCCTTCTCTCCAACTATATCTATTCAGGTTTGCATTTTTTTTAATCCCTCCAAAAAACAAGCAACGCAGTGACGCCCATGCTGGTACCTGGCGTGGTCTGCACATGCCTAAGTGCAACATTGGTGCAAGAATCAAAGCTGGAAGGTCTTGATCTGCTCTTTCACAGCAAAGGAACACAAGGGGAGCATTCAGGTAAGCTCATTGTGTTTGCCAAGGATGTGGCAGCTGTAAACAAGGAGGTGTGGCACCAGGGGACACCTCTGCACAGCACACCTTTGGGGGAGGACTGAGAGGAGACCTGGCTTCGGGGTGAGGGACCAGTTCCACTTACCAGCTCCAGTTTCTCATCCTTGAGCCGGACGTTGGGATCCAGCGCTACTTTTGGTTTGGTGCCTGAAGCTGCTTTATGATTAGATGCTGAAGCAGGTGCTGAAAAAACAAAAAATAAATGTTAATGGAGGAACACTGCTTTAGCTTCTTTTCTGCTTTAGCAAGGGGTTGGCCTAGGTGATCTCCAGGGGTGCCTTCTAATCCTGACCATTCTGTGAGTCTGTGAACACCTGGGCAGAGGAAAGAGGTGCCCACAAAACAAAATTCAGAACTCCTGTTGAATGAAATACAATGTGTGTGCAGCAGGCCAAAAATCAAAGACCAGGATTTACTAAATCTGGTCCTGGAAGGCTGGACTAGGCCACCGGTGAAAAGATTGGATACTGGGGCAAACCCGTACTGAAACTGGGCTTCAGCATGATTTGAGATCGGACGTTTCATCCCAGGACCTAGGACTGCAAAAATAGCACTTTGGAAATTTCCAATCATAAATTTTTGTGGAGTCTTGGGGTCTGTAGTTATGGTGATCTGTGGAAAAAAAGCAAAATCTGCCTGGCTCTTGTTTTCTCTAATGGACTAAGCAAACCGAAACACAACATGTTATAAAATGCAGCCCTGGCCTTAATAGCACTCATGGGAAAGGGAACTGATGGATTAAAAGCAATGTGGGAGAACACTGGTGCAAGACTTTTTCCCTCCCCAAGACTGCAAAAAGCCTTGAACCCTTTTCCCTCAGTGGGGTAGGAAGGTTTTTCTGGGTAGAAGGAGCCACGTGCATCGTGAAGCAGACACAGAGGGAGAAAGAGGCAGGAACGGCAGGTGCTTTGCTGGTGAAAAGCTGCCATCAGACCAGAAGAGCCAGCTGCTGGCAGATGGCTCATCCTCACCAGCACCGCCTTCACAGCTGGAAGGGTGCAGAGCGAAAGCCCTGCTGCCATGCCCTGCCACCTGTGCTCCCCCAGCCCTGGAGGCAACCCCACCTTTTCCATTACAATTAAGCCTTGTCCATGAGGAAGTGTGACATTCCCCAGGAAGAGGGCTGCAGAAGGCATTACCCACCAGGAGCTCCCCTGCCGGACTCCAGCAGGGTCAGGGGTGCTGTGCCGGCACCCCCGCTGCCTGCCCACTCGCCGCTTGTCCTGCTTGCCCTCGGGCTGGCAGCCTACACCTGTGACAAAAGCCCTTCTCCTGCCAGTGGCACAGGATTTGCCCAGGTAGCAATTTCTTTCACCTTACTGGGACCCAATTGATATTACAGGAAGCTCTGTCTTGCCAAGCACTACTGCTCCTCCTGAACCCCCGAGCACTTCTCACCGCACGCCCACAGCCTGGGCAGGGACCCGGCGTGAGGAGGAGGCAGCGAGGAGCAGCGGAGGTGCTGCACAAATGTAATCCTCCTAATCCGGGTGTTCATCCACCCGCTAACACCAGCAGCTGGGAAGCAGCAAGAGGTAATAAGTGGGTTTGCTGGATCGGCCACCAACACTTTGCTCTCCAAGTTCAAGGGCAGAGCCATTACCCTTCCACGCATGGCTAATCAGGATTAGCTCCACGTGGCTTTGCTGTCAGCTCTGGCATGGAGATATCCAGGGCATCCACCAGACGCCCAGAGAGAGGCAGTCTCTGGCCCAAGCTCCAAGTCTGGCTGCTGCTCTTTCAGAGCCAGTTGTCTGTTTTCATGGATGACAACACTGACACAAAGCCTCCTCAGCATTTCACATTAAAAAAACTGCGTGAATTAAAATCCCCTAGCTAAATCAGGAAGCGATTAGGTCATTGCTATTTGCTGGATTGCCTACATGACCCAGGGCTTTGCTCCCTGTCACCAGGAGCTCTGGCTGTCGGTGGGGGCCACCTAAGAGCCTACCTGAGATCAAGGCTGCAGGGTGCTTGGGGCAGGGGGACAGAGCGAGGGCAGTCCCTGTCCCAGGGTCCCTGCAAGTGCAGAGCATGACAGGCGAAGGCTGGTGCCCGCTGAGCCTGCCCAAGGTGAGACGGGCACCCCTGGGAGCAGGGCACTGACGCACATCCAGCTCAGCACCGTCTCCTCCCTGTCTCTCCCACTAATCCCAGGTACAGACTAAACACAGTTTACCTCGCAATGCTCACTCTTAGCCTTCCAGATGGAAATTACAATGCAGCACAGGGATTCAGGAGCAGGGCCGGTGCCTCAGCAGCATGTGGGTGAGGAAGGGCTGTCTCGTGGCCGCGAGAATGACGGGCAGCGCTTGCTGGGGGCTCGCTGGGGGAAGCCCAGCTTTTCCTTGGGACAGGAGTAACCGTCACATCTTAGGGACATGGATGGGCTATCTGGCTGGAGGTCATCTCCCTGGACACTGGGTCATGGGGGTTACTGAGGTTTCCTGTGATCCCTAAGGGACCTGTGAAGCTGCAGAGTGGTTTGAGTTCACCCCCCATTGCTGCCATCATACCGAGTGAACAGAGTGGCTCTCTTCCACAAGAGGTGGAGGACTCAGAGCACAGAGAGAAAACACAGCAGGGAAACATATTGCAAAAAGTGAAGCTTGGCTGTAGAGAGAAATCTAACTTAATCACATCTATAAGCAGTTTCCCAGTTTGACCAACTGAGGGCATCCTTAATGCCTGTATAATGCCCAGAGTTACTGTGTACATTATAATTATCATTATTTGATTTCTTTTATACTGTGTCTCTGAGGACCACCCATTCCCATCAGAAGGGAACGTCATCTGCAGTGAGTGAGCCTTGCAGTCTGACATGATCTTTGCATGTGTGCAAAGACACTGCTGCAAATGAATCACAGGCTGCAAATGGAAGAAGCTGTTTCCCATGGAATACCTTGGTCCTCTGAATGCCTTGGCAAAGAAATTTGCTACTACGGACAAACATGGACATAATTACTATCCATTGAGTAAGCCAAGCTGCTGTCTTCCCTCTCTCCCAGCAGGCTGAGTCTCACTGTCACCCCATTAGATTCCACTACAGCAATATGAACACTGATCAAACTTAATTTCACTGGTCACCCTCAGCACCGAGGAGCCAAGGCTGTGTTTGCCACCCCCCGAAAGAAAAAAAGTTAGCAGGACTCTTACCTGAGACAGTAAGCTCGGGTGGGCAAATGTCCGGTGACAAAGAAAGCACAGGGAAATTATTTTCATGTCTATTCTAGAAAAACAAGACAAAACAGCACAGATGGTTGCTAAGCAGAATCTGTTGGTGTAAATAAAGAGCAGAAGATTTAGGTGTTCAAGAGAGAGTAACCCATCTGGCCCATAAAGAGCAAAGGCACCACGTACACCCCTTGTGCAGACGGGCCAAAAGAGGCTCCAGAAGTTTCTCTGGGAGGACTCGGCACAGGCGCATTCCTGAGCCATCTCAAAATCTCTGGTCACCCATAGAAAAATGAGTTTGTCATTACCGTAATTGTGATTGAGAGCTGGGGATTAATTTGACCTTGTACAGTTTCTCCATAGAGGTTCTCCTAAAGCTCTGCATCCAACCCCCCAGCGAAGTCCTGGGTCTGAGTGCAGCCAGTTGTGTTATTTACCCAAAATACGTAACTATCACAGTGAGCATGGCAGGAAGGTGAGAGCAGTGCATACCCCTTCTTAAGTGCCAGGTCATGGGTGAAAGCACAAGCAAGAGAGAAAAATAGAGTCACAGGGTAGATAGGCTGAGCACCACTGAGACAGCGCTTCCACAGCTGGGAACGTCACTGCAGCGAGGGGCACAGGACTGGTGCTGAGGGCATACAGGCAGGTAGCATGGGCGCCTGAGCAAGCTTTCCCTAGCGTGGATGCCCAGACCTCATTAGAAGTCCCATCTTTTAGCAGCAAAGTGAGGAAAGGAGCAATTTAATTCCAGACGGCAGTGTGATTTTATATAGGTGTGCAACATTACAGGAGCACACGTTCTGCTGGATGGTGAAGGATTAACTATACTGCTCGGCTCTGCGTATATGGGCTAAGGCTGCCTTTCATAACCACGTCTCCAGCCTGGTACACCCAAAAGCAACATGCATATGACACGCTTGCAAGCCCATCTCTCCACAGGGTCTGGAAACAAAGATGTTTTGTGAATGATGCTCTGTGAAAAGAACATCCATCCAGCCTTCCCTAAAGGAAGTTTACGTAGAAGAGGGCAGGAGATACACCTGGCATTGCACCCGTCCAGGAGAGGAGCAACAAATGCACCGAATCCAACCACAGACCTAAATTATTGCAAGGGTGGTGTGGTTAAATCCTGTCTCACCGCACACAGCTCGAGCACTCGTCTCTGCAAACACAACATGGAGCTAGGCTGCACGGGAAGAACGAGCCTGGCTTATCATTAGACTGGTGAAGAACAGAAACAGGCTGCTTAGGAACACTGCAGATTCATCCTCATCAGAGGTCTTTAAGAACAAAGAGTTGTTCCTGCCTTTGAGTAGGAGACTAGATCAAACTGACTCCTGAGATCCCTTCCAGCTCTATGACTGGTATTGAATGAGATGCAGGTTGCTATCCACAGAAGGGTTTTGTTTTTTTAAAACCAGAGACTTCTAAAACAGGTCTGAATGCAGGCCCTGGAGAAGAAACTCCTCTCATTACCTCCACAGATCCTTCGCTGTCTCAAACCCAAGACAGAAGAAACGATATTTCAGATTGAAAATACCTGGCTGCCAAACAGGGCTACATACATCAGCACTACAGACTTTCCATCATCCAGAAGGACTGCCATGGAGTCCCTAAAGAAGAGTTTTCTGATCAAAGAAAGATTGCAGAACTAATGTTTGTGTTCTTAGATATGAACTTCCACCTACCTCTGGGGACCTCACGTGGACCTTCAGTCTGCAGGAACTCAGACCGTTTCCCACAGCCTTTGGAGGTGGTGATGGGATGTTGTTATGAACTGGCAGTCCAGGATGCAACCGCCCCCTTCCAGGAATAAAGGCCACTTCTGTGTTTCCCTCGTGTCTTAAACAAGAAACACAGAACATTTTATTAACAAAAAAAAAAAAAAAAAAAAAAAAGGCACAAATTTTCAGACCTTCCATGCTTGTGGCTCTTTCTCTAGGATCATCTCACTTGAGTCCATGTGGCCCACACCAGTGTAGCTGGGTTTCCACCAGCTGCGTTGCTTGTTCGAACTCCAGTTCTGTTGCAGAACTCTGCTAGGCAGTGACAGGGGATGTTCACAAGGACCAGAACATTGGGAAGGTCTGGATTACACTTCAGGATGATCCATGCATTCAAGATTTCCTTATATGACCACCTATCAGGACCATCTTGAAGCACCATTTAGGACTGATAAGCCTCATGCTTCTTGAAGCCAAGCATTGATATGACATGCAGGGTTTCTGCCTAAGACTCAAGAGCACAGTGATGATGACAGGAGAAGTGTTCTATGCCTACCTGAATTTGGCTTTTGCAATTATTTTTCTGGCCTCTTCATGTGTGCTGCCCACCAAAGAATCTTTATTGATAGCGATTAGTTGGTCACCAGGTCGGAGCCGACCATCCTAAACAAAGAAGGAGAAAGTCTCAATGTTGGGAAGGAATCTCTCTCTGCCCAAAGCCTTCTCCTGCAACACTAATTCTCATTAGTCTGTGCAATTTGTTATTAATCTGTTCTTAGAAAAGCTGCTTCAGAACAGCTACAGCCTCTAGGAGGGGTCCCCACAACGAAGTCACTGAGGGTCTCCACGCTGACTTACCTTGTAACAGTCACCATCTGGCATAAGCTCTTGAACATAAATCATGGGGCCGTCAGGCCTGTTGGATCCACCACTGATTGTCAGTCCCAAGCCAGAGGAGTTTGTGATGGAAATGCTCTGGATTCCTGATTCAATGGAGTAGCTGCAAGGGAGAGGTGTTAGCAGGTGACTCAAGGTGATCTGGTTGATTTTCCCATGTCGCTGAACAAACTCTGCCTGGCTTTCTTTCCCTGCACGATCCTTCTAACTTCTCCCAAACTTCTCTGCCTCTGCATCTTTTCTTCCACCCAACCTTGGAAAGAGGAGCTGAGGACCCCCATTCTCAGCAGACACTCTTCAGCATTACAAAGGCGACTGGGCTGAATAATTCCAAATACTGGGGAATACTTGTTTGCACTTAGAAAATAAAGAGAGAAGAAACTAACGGCTTAACCAGAATATATTTGACATTTTCAGGTTTTATAGCCAAAAGCACACAAAGGATCGATGTGGTTATTGTTTTAATCCAGCTAAATCACCAGACAGCAATTTACAGCTTGGCCAGCCTCAGAGCAAAGCTCAGCATACACAGCTGACTATGTCTGAATCGAGGTTTGGACTCAAAATCTTGCAAGATGCCCTAAGAGATGAGCCCTTAAGCACCTTCACAGCAATACCCGCCTCACTGTGATTTGCTTCTGTGCCAGTGCTACAGACAACTTGCCCAGTCAGGGATGGACTGCAACTGGAGCAGTTATAAGGCTGGACCCTACCCTGGAGGAGCTGCCTGCAAGGCAGGGCCCAGCAGGACACCAAGACCAGGCACAGCGGGGGGCTCCACGCTGGGAGGGGGCTGTGCAATTGCAGTGTTTGTGGGAGCAGGGATTTCACTGATCACCCATGGGCTGGGGGGCAGCGCTGCGACAGGGAGGTTTGGGGGAAGGATTCAGTGGGATGTGAGGGTCAGCGAGTCTTTTCCTCCTCATGGGCTGGGTGCAGCTGGATTTTCTCCTTTTCAGTTTTTTTCCATAGCAGCCAGTCACCAAACATTCTGCAATCTCTGGTGCTCGTGTTATCTGATAATTTAAGACCCAAGGATAGCTGTGCATCCCATGGCTCATGGTGGCACCAGCACGTAACCGCCCTGTGCTCCCCAGCAGCACCATCCCCAGCAGTCAGACACCCCAGTGACAGTGCAGGGTGCTGCCAGCACCCCCCAGCCTGGCAGGGCCCCCTCAAAGAGCCAGCTGGCCTTGTGGAGGAAAGGGACTGCATTCCTGCAGCATACATCTTAATCTCATGAAAAAACATCGCTCTGAGAAATACTTCAGGAAAACGATATCAGTGAAGGTAGCATTAAATGCCTCCGTTCAAATCAAAGTCTCAGACACTATCTGTGGTGAGAGTAAATCGTATCTGAGTCCCGTTGCTCAGTGGGATGGCTCAAGTGATGATGAGAGGCCACAACCTGGGGACAACCTGCCATGAGCAGAAGGGACAGCAGCCACACGCATGAAAGGACCCCTGGCCCAAATGACATCTCTGCAGCTGACCACCAAGGCTCAGCTGCGATCAATGGTCCCTGGTTTCAAATGGCTTGTGCTGCTCACAGGAGAAGACCACAGGGGCCTGGCACTAGCACGGGGACAAGTAGAACATGGCACAGCATGGCAGTGCTGAGCCAGGAGGCCACCGGACCAGGTCCCCTCTAGCCTACGTTGCAGCCTGGAGCGGGTTAACAGCAGAGCAAGGGTGTCTAGCTCATCCAAACCAAACCAGCTGCCAAGTAGATGAGCTGGCCTCTCCTCTGTAAGGGTCTCTCACTCCATGCAAGCAGCTTAAAGCTCTGGTGCCAAATATTTGTCCTCTGCAAATCCCTAATAAGCTGGTATTTAGCAAGAGGATTTACTGGTTCTGCAGCGAGGGCTGATTCTCTTACAGGCGACTTGGCTTGTTTATGCTGGCAAAAGAAGGAAAGCTGCAAGCCCCGGGGACAAATGGTCCCAGCTCCATGACTGCTAACACCCTTCGAGCTGTCCCTCTTGAGAAGGGCAACCCCAAGCACCCTGGAGACGAGACTCCGCAGAAAAACAAGCTCTGCCTGTCCAAACCCTGACCCTGTGAAGTATGAAAGGGACAGATGACCACATGAAAACACATGCTCCAGGAGACACTCTGGAGACAAAAGGATGCGGTGTCTGTAGGCAACCGCTGCTGACACCAAAGCAAAAGGCGTCAGGAGCGTTTGCATTGAGAGGGCAGCACCTGTGCTCTTGTTCCACAATGTCACCGTGCCAGGAGCAGGGCAATAGACACCAGACTCCTGAAACACCTTCCAAAAGCAGCACTGGCCTGAAGCACGCCGCCCATGACGTGGGCTGTAAAGGTGATGTGCAGGATGCTCTCAGCAGGCTGCAAGCCACGGCTTCCCCCCCGGTTTCAGAGGGGAGGAAGAGGGGCAGCTGCGTGGCTGGCTGAGCAGATTGCAGACTGCCTCAGCGGGGGACATTTTCAGTTCTTGGGAACAGGCTTCCCAGGAACAGTCAAGACACCGCTACAACGAGGACTTCTAGAAGATGCTGTGGTCTCTTAGCCATTGTGGTGATAGAACAGTGTAGAGGACATACGGATGGAACAAAGTTCTTCAGGCACTGGAGTTATTTACTGGATGTACCCCTAAGAGTGTTAGATGGTTGGTGGCATCTTCATGACCGACCAAGGGCAGCCCCACGCGACCTCTACGTACTGTGCATGAGGGGGGTGCGCCGGGTTCCCGATGAAGGGGCCGTGGGAATTGGCGGGGCTCAGCAGCAGCGGGCTCTGGGAGCGCGAGGAGGAGCCCGAGGAGGTACTTTCCAGGTATCGACCTGAACAGCAAAGTCAGAGAATGTAAATACTCCAGCATCACCCGCCCCCCAACTCTGCCACTGAGAGCTGGCACTGTTTTCCTAGGTTTTTTGGGAAAACCCTATGGTAGTTAAGGGCATCAGTATATTGCTCGTGGAGAGGAAACATTCAGCCTCCTTGACACAATTCCAGCATGGGACTGTCACCCTTCTGCCAGCCCCACGTAGCTCTGCCATAGGGGAAGGGTTGGCAGCTTTCTGGTGGGATGCCAAGCCAGCGGGACAGCTGCTTTCCCCATGCGTACGTGATTTGATGCACTGGCACCTCACTTAGGTTAACTTTGTTGCATCTCATTAAAAATTTCCCATTTGCAAATGAAAAGTAATGGTCACTGAAACGCTCTGAAATCCATAGCAGAAAGCTGCACCTGCAGAGACGGGTACTGGTGGGTTTACCTGACCAGCACGTCAGCTAAGCAGAGTCTGGGGATCTGGGGTGTGGTTGTGACCCCAACTCAATTCTGCCTTGCTCCCCCTGAGGGGGCTGGCTGGGTGCTTTGCTTTGTGCTTGCTCTGTGCAGGCAGGACTGGCCGTGCCAGCTGCTCTGCACCTGGGGACACGCTGAGTGCTTGCAGTAAGGACAAGCAGGACTTCTCTTCCTTTAAACCTCCACCCAAACACCTACACAAATCCAATCAAAACTCCTTCAAAATAACACTGGGATAAAGAAAACTCTCAGCAGAGAGAGAGGGGCTTTTGGTTCCCCCCCAAGGCATGCTGAGCTACTCACTGCCACCATGCAGGATCGGCGAGCTCCGCGCTGAGCCGGTGTTGCTCTGGGAGCCGAACTTCTCCAGCAGCTCAGAGAACTCTCTCCTGGAAACAAAACATAGCACAGTCAGCTGCTGCTCAAAACTATTCTCCATCCAATCACATGGCAACGGTGCCTCTGATGGCAGAGACTTACTACCAAGTCCATAGGGCCAGTGCCCTCCAGCAATGGGGAGCAGATGGAGCTTCCTCAAGCATGAAGGTAACCCCCCTGGTTTCAACAGGTTATGCAAGGCTTAAGGTCAATAACCAACCTCACGGCAGTGCAGCTTTCCTGCAATGGGCCAGAGCTTCCGTGTGCTTCTTCCCTGCCCTGGAAAGTGTTGAGGGCAAACATGGGCAAGGGGAGCTGGGAGGGGATGCACGGGCAGGCACTAGTGCTGGGGACTGTCCTTCCTGCGAGGGGGCAGACGAGCACAGGAGCCCTGCCTTGCACCCCTGCCGCGTGGGCCCTCCTGGGAATCAGCTGGAATAATTTCAGCTCCAACTATAAAGCTCAGAAGTTCTGACTGCACAAATTAAACAGGCTGTCAGAAGGAGCTGTAACTATGCAAACATAAAACAAAAATGCTTGGCCTATTTGTGACTCCTTCTAGAATAGTTAAATATAGATTTTTCTCTCTTTTTTTCTCCTCCTTTCCTAGACAGAAAGCAGCTCCTGCTAAAGGTGGGAGATGGCTTCTGGAGCACATGCAAAAGCAGCAGCCTGCTCTCTGAATTCATCCGTGGTGATGTCCTCCGTAAACATCACACGCCTAAGATGAACTCTGGGAGCGTGAGACCTTAACAAAGAGTTGCACACACAACACCAAGCATGCTGGGGCAGCACAGGCTTCTCTGCTCTTCCCAGCAGCTCATGGCTGCAGATGCTGAACCAGCAGGCACACACTAAAGTTACAGGTATCAGGATGAGAAGGGCTTGTCAGTAAATTCAGGAACAGGGAGGAATGGCAGTCCACAAACATTTAGCAACATCCCTCCATCTTGAGGTAACCCCCCCTGCTTGCTACATCTGTGGATGAGATTCCTTTGCTCTCTGCAAAGCAATCTCATCCACAGCATCCCCCAGAAAGCTGGCTCAGTGCCCAAGTGCCTTCATTAATGTTTTGCTTCCAGGTTGAGTGTGACCACCACATAACAACCCGAGCACATTGAGTCCTTGATGAACTGTAACTGCCTGTACACAGCAGGAGAATTGCTTCGCGACCTTCCTTTTGCTAAGTATAACATCTTGAGTTTTTAAACCCCATTAAGAAGCACCATTAACCATGTTTACCAGCTCCTGCATCATTTCTGTAACCCTTCTTTGAACTCCCATGAGGCTCTCTCTCATCCTTCTGGATGAGGAGGCATGGAAAGGGGATGCCACAGTCCAGCATCAGCCTCCTGCGCCCATCCCTGCCACACCGGCTCTTCGCTCCCAGGAGCGTGCTGTCCCTCTGTGACTGCGTGGTCCTCTTCCTTCATAACCCAACACTACCTGACCAATCCAAACTTTTGGCAGAGAGAAAGGCTTCAAGGATGACTAATTTGTTACACGTGTCATTAAATAAGCAGCCAGGCAATGGGGAGAGACCCTGAAAGTGCTGTTTCTGTGGCCGCGGTAACAATATTAGATGTCCGCTTTGAAGGCACGAGGGAATCCCCATGGGAAAGTGCCTTCTTGATGTTGTAGCCACGGGAAAAGCCTGGTTATGAGCGGCTAGCTCTCAGACTTGACAGTCAGACAAGCTCAAGACATAAATCTGTAGGAAACCAACCACAGCAAAGTTTCCTCAGTGAGGAGACTGCCCTTACACACAAGCAGACGTTGTGTCATCTGCGTACTTTACCGGGACAGATGTTCTATATTATTGGCTAGATTAGAGTCAACAATATTAAATGATGAATGAATCATCAGCTCCTTAGGTTCCTGCTGGAAATGCTCTCAGTAATTTACATCTTCCCATTAACAACCAGCTCATTAACAAACTTCAAAGACCAGCGCCTGCCTTATCTAATATTGCCATCAAATGTACGCCTTATTCATTCCATTTAACGCTAATTTTAAACCCCTCACACAATGCTTAGTGGAATGCCTTGGTGAATCCCAGTACTTTGCACCAACACTATTGTCTTTATCAACTAAACCCAGGACCTTAAAAAAAGACAACTACTTTGTTCAGAAACCCGACTTTCCACAAAACTGTTTTAACAGGCAGTTTCATAGCACTGGACACTAAAACATACGTAACAGCACTGAGAAAGTGAAAGGACAGCTTAGCTCCTATAGCAGTAGGACAGTGGTTTGCTGCTCTGGGGTTCTCTAGGTTAAGCCTTGGATGGATCTTACCTTAGCAGAATTTTTCTAGCTTTCCAGTAAAGCCTCTGTATTCCTGTAGGTGATTCACTGGTAACTCATGCAGCGATGGCCTTTATCCCTCCTTGACCTATTGCAATGGCAGGTCTAACCTGCTGGAAGCTAACGTATTATTTCCACTGGTTACCAAGCCATCAGCATCTGGGGTTTTGTTTTGGGCTGGGTGTTCCTGTGGTCATCCATTGTTACATTTTCCTCAGATAATAATCCATCAGAGCATAACACAGGCTATGAACTTAAAACAATGGCTAAAAAACTCTTAGTCAATGCAAATGCAACTAGTCTGGCAGCTCTCAAGCTCTTTAAACCGTGCTAAACAATGCAAACCCAATCACCGATCCGTGCTGTCAAACTCTCAGCAAGGGCATATATAACCTGAGCGTTCTTTGTTGTTGTTTATTTCATGTCGTTAAGCTCATCCACAAAGGACTATTTATCATTATTTGCTCAGGAACCTGAACAATGAGCTCCGAGCCCAGGGCTGCTTTGCAAGCCCAGCTCCAGCCCAGCCACTTGCTGTAGGGACGATGTGACTAAAGGCTACGTCACACGCCGCTGTCCCAGCTCCTGCTTTGTTGGTCAATATGGCAAGCCCCAGTCCCGCCAAGGACATAAACACATGACTAACTTGAAGCATACGCTTATCCCAGCAGCCAGCAATACACTTTCTGGTGTCAGTCTCCTGAGAATTAATTTTGTGCTCAGTGCTGTATTTGAAGGAACTTGCAAGTGGGCAGATGATGCCCAAACATTGCCGATTAATGAACGAGTACACTGAAGGAATGCCAACAGGTCTTTGCTTTGCGCTTTCGGACACCAAGAGACTTCAGAAGATGTCTTTAATATTTAAAATTTGACCCTTACTAAAACATTCTCAATTACCAGGTGCCTGCAGGAGTAGGATGCTCAGCTTTATTTAAAAAAAAATAATTCATGGGGTTGTATTAGGTGAAAAGTTCATTTTAGCAATCCCTTCTCCAGCTTCTTTTCATTAGGACACAGACACTGGAGGATCCCTGTGACAGAGCGTGGACCTGCACAGTCTTCAGCCAGCCCCACAGCATCGGGTGGGATAATGGGGTTTGCTGGCAGCAGCCAGCTGTAGGCTGACTTTGCTACAGATTAAGCAGCGGCAGGGTCAATCTTCCTGCAGAATATTGTTGTTTTATCTCATAATACCTTTTTGTCCTGCCCTTTTGCTCTTGGGAGAACAAAGGGTGAATCCTACATCAAAGGTTATGTGAGACCACGGTGGCTGGAAACCTCAGCTCTGTGCCACAGCTGGGGAAGAAAGAGGAGCCTGTGACACCCGATAAATCAATAGCTTGTCTCAAAAATCCCAAAGCCTGCAGGTCAGCAGGAATCGCGAACCCAAAGCACTGCAGAAGCGTCACAAAAGCAGATTTTCTCGCTCCCAGCTCGCAGCAGCTGCAGCATTGCCACAGCTGTCTGGGTGGGATGATGCTCTGGAGCAGCAGCTCCGGCACAGAGCCCAGGTCCGTCCTGGCACACCCCGAGCTGTGAGCCCTCCTGCACTGGCTGTGCGGGGCAGCACATCGCGCCGCTGCTGGGCTTTGCTTTTCCATTAATGCCTAGGAAGCAGTGACATGCAGAGGTGCACCTCAGCTCCTATGTAAGGATGTGTGTTTTTCCCCAAGGAGCAGCCAACGATGCTGGGACACTCCAGGCTTGCCAGGTTAGCCCCAGCACTGCCTTCTAGTTTAGCACCAAGTGCTGGATGAACAAACCCGTGGGCTGAGCTGCCACTGTCACACGCAGGGCTCACAGGGAAAAAGGGATTGCCTTGCATTGGCACCAGGCTGGGCACGAGTGCCGGCAGCAGCCTCTCTGCCGATTCTGGGTATTGGTTGTGCACTGGCAGAAAAGCAGAGTACTGCCCTCACTGCTCGTTGTGCAAGCCCTTTTAATGCAACAACCCATTTCCACCAAGATGACTGCGCATATCATGCGAAGATGCAATGTATTTAGCATTTTATCATGTGAATACTAGGAGGTGCAGCACAAACTGGCTTTCTCACAGTGATAAACCTGAAAGACCAGGATGATATCTGTGCAACGCAGAGAAACAAGGAACTATTGTAACTTTCAGGCTAAGAATGAATAAACAATAATTATGTGTATGCAATAAAATTACGCTCATTAGCTAAAGATGAGCACAGACGAAAATCAGATCCAGCCATCATCCAAACCCAGTGTGTCCAGCTCTAAATCTGAATTTTCTGCTTTAAGCCCTTACATTATTGCCGCTCTCTGCAGCATGTCTGATGCGACAGGCTGAAAACATGCATCTTATACGCGCCAGGACTGAATTCCATTAAGAGCACAGGTAATTTGGGCCTATAATTAACTCCAGGGACAAATAATAGCGTTTATGAGTCAAATTCACCTGAGGGCAACCACAACAAAATGCTACTCAGCTGAGTCATTGGGAAAATTGGCAGGCAGGTTGGATTGCCTTCCAAACCCATTACATTTCCTCCTCCAGCGTTTATGAAGATGACCTGCATGCGAGTATCTGCAAACACACTGAATTACGCTCCTCCCCGTGCCTTCCTGCAGTTTTCACATCTCATGAGCCGCTTGGCCAGGCAGTGGGAAGGTGTGAGGCTGCCCTCAGCCCACGGGAGCTGACGGGGTGGCGTCTCCATGGGTATCCCCTCCGGAGCCGACGGCCCCTGGGAAGTCAATGTGCCTGCTTCAGCCCAGACAGAGGGCTGTCGGCTCACCCACACTCAAGGACAGATTTAAAAGATAATAGAGCATCAATAAAATAAAGACAAAACTAAAAAGCAGAAAGCAGAAAAATCCTTCCCCCGTTTCCACAGCCCTTAATCCTGGAGATATGTATTCGTGTATTGAACAGTTTGTGAGATGATTATGTAAGCGAAATCTCTGCAAATCTTTTTTTTAAAAAATAAATAAACTGATTACTTCCCCACTCTCCCACTGGCTAACCTTTTGCAGATTTAACAGATAACCAAGAGCAAACAGAAGCCAAATAAATTGTTTAACGTTCCGCTGCCCTCCCTGCCTCCCTCAGTGGGTTTTCAAGCAGCTCCGTAGTGGGGCGATCAGGGACTGCCAACAGATGCCTGAAGGAGCTGGAGCTGCTGACAAAGCCACACGTGCGTATGTTTTAAGAAACATCTGCTGCAATTTAAGATATTAGGAGGCACATCATGTTGCCTGAACAGCTTGGAACAGATCAGCACGGGTGAAGGCAGAAAACCTGCTTTGGGGGCTCTGGCTGAGAAATGAAGTGTTCCCCTGAGCCGGTCCTGCTGCCGCTGGGCACAGGGAGCCACTCAGCTGGAGGAACCATCCCTGCAGTGCTTCCTCAGCACCTGCTGAAGCACTTGCAGTTAATATAATAATTTGAGATGTTATTTTCACCCGAAGATCATAGATTAAAAAGCAGTCCATCATTAATAGCAACTAATTCTTCCACCAGTACTTTACTGTGTCAAAATTACCCTCATCCCTGTCATTACAGCACTCTCACTGATCTGCTAAGGCAGTAACGCTCCACAGCTGCTGATGGATAAGCAATGAAGCCATCATCTGCGACGCTAACGGGATGCGGGGTTGTTGAGCAAACGCCTTGGTGTTCCTCAGCCACCCAGGCGCAGTGCGGAGCCTCGGCACCACAGCCCACCTGCCCACAGCCACGCTCCGCCTAAACCCGCCTGCATTTCTGTGGTTCCCGGTGCACCTCACTTTTCCAGACCTGTGTTTCTATTCAAGGGAGAGGATGCACTGGCACATTGCACCTGATCTCCCAGGGGATGCCAGGAAAGACCCCACTCATCCCATACCTTGGTTTCCACAACCCTGCCCTCCCTCATGACACCATCAGAGTCTCACACAGCTTAAATCCAGCCAAGGCAAAACCGCACCCTGTCCTTCTCCTTTTGATTCCTCCAAGCCTCTCTAGAGAAAGCGAGGTTTTCCAGGAAGCAGCGAGGGAAGAGGTTTCAGGGAGAAACTGCTTATCCTCTAAGAAGGAGGAATCCTGTAGTGATGGATGACCTTAATTCAATGGGTCTAACTGGAAAGGGAAGGGAAGATCCTGCTGTCCCTGCACATCTTCACCCAAAGCTCTGTGCAGGACATGGTGAGCCACAGGCAGCTCAGCACCGTGCAGCAGAGCTGAAGGAGCCCATCCACCCTACAGCCGAGGCTGGAGCTGCCCTGCTCCTCTCCAGTGAAATGCCTGTGGAAACCTGCTTGATGCCAGGATGGCCCACAGACCTGGCACAGGCTGGGCTGGAGCCACATCTGCAGCTGGAGCCACCAGCTTTGCTTCCCTTCCCATCACAGCTCCAGCACATTCCTACCCGTGTACAGTTATCAGAGACCCTCAGTTGCCCCGGTCTTCACCATGGGTTTTGAGCCTGGTTAGCTCAAAGGCAGCTGTGGTGCCAACGAGCGCCGCGCTCCCCCCTCCTGGCATGCGATGACACCCCTTACCTGGCATCATCATCGCGGGCTATAAGAAGGCGCATGTGGCTGGTGGCCGACGCTGTCCTCAAGATGTCCACGGCCCTGCAAGGCAAGGACCACAGAACATCAGCACCGGCTTGCAGCGGCGCTCCACCAAGCTCGCCCAGCTGCATATCAAAGCTCATGGCAAACCAAGCAGGGACCCACGGTGGGGCAGACCCCACCAGCAGGCGAGTGACCTTTCCCAGATTGATACCCACGGAGCAGCCCCATCCCCTGCCCTGGCAGCGGGGCCAAGTTGCAGGCTGATTTTCCCACTTCTGCAATAAAGTAGAAGTTCCTGCTAACGAAGTGGACCCAGAAGATGCACATGGTAGTGAACAAATACCTCCTAGTGCATCTGCCACCTCGGGAAGTTTCTGTCTCAGGGATGGCTGCTTTCTGGTTCAAAACACAGGCGACCCTGTGGGAGTCAGGGCAGCGTGCTGGGGGGTGGGGGGCGGACACAGCCCCCCTGCAGCTGCAAGGATGCCCTCAGGGAGGGGGACCTTCATCAAACCCAGCCCCTCCAAGCATTTGGGAGCAGGAGAAGCTCCTTGTGCTGCTTCCCAAGCACCCGTCCAGGCTAAGTACACCATCCAGGAATGCAAGGCAGCCAGCGGGCTAGCTCCATGTTTAATGGAAAAGGGACGTCCCAAAAGTGTGGTGCTCCTCCAGATCAGTTAATTATTTCCTTGGTGGGGAGCTGAGGGGCTGGATTCCAGCTCCAGAGGGAATCCACCGCACAGAGTGGCGCTGTCAGGCTGGGGCACTGACAGATCTCCTGTGCTGGGAGCTATCAGGCTTGCTGGGAAGCTGCAGCAGGTAGAGTGGGGCTGTGGGGAGCTGTTAAAACCCCCAGTATTTGGGGGAAATGTCCCAATATCCCACAAATACAGTTTGGGTTCACTGGTCTGTCTTTACACAGAAACTTTTCATCTGAGAATTCCCAAGCTGGCTCTCAGGAACAGCACTGGCTGCATCAGAGCACAGACAAAGCGATATCCCGGTGTCCTCTGTGCAACCCTCAGCCTAAACCACTTCACAGAATTATACAAAAGCAACAGGAATGCAAAATTTCCATTTGGATAGGGTACCTCTCGCTTGTAACCCCAATTAGGGAATCTCCATTGACCTCCAGAATCTGGTCTCCTGGCTGCAGGCGCCCTAGAAAAGAAAACTAATGGATAGAAAATGCAGAAAATACAGCTTGAAGGGACTGGGAGAGGCTGGGCAGTTCCTTCCTTTGCCCAGAGACAGGATGAAATATGCATAGGTCGCTCTCTGAGATGCTCATCCAACCTGTTTTTCAAGATGCCCATAGATGAAGTTCCTGCAGCCTCCCTAACAACCCCTGCCAACGTCACTGCCTCTGCTCTAGGAAGCTGCAAAAAAGGGAAAACCAAAAAATGCAATAAAGCTTTTACTTCGTTCAGTTTCAAGGTCAGGTGGAAAACCACAAGTGGCATTTCCACCTGTTCAGGATTTATTTTTCTTTATTAGATGAAAAACACTATTGTAACACGTGGTGGGAGGAGTGGGGGTGTGTGGAGGGGTAGGGAATCTCTTCTTGGCTTAAGTTATAAAAAATTAACTCTGCAGACCGCTGCCTAATACCTACTTTTTGAAGATACTCAGAATGAAATCAGTGGCCCAGAGCACAGCAGAATTTCCAAAGGGATCTCAGGTCATTTTGGGGCTACAGGCAGTGGGTGACACGTGGGAAATGGCAGGAAGGAAAGCGAGGTTCTTTGTGTGGCAGAGATGGATCTTGCTTTAAAGACATGAAACAATCGTACATACGCTGAGAGGCCAAGCCAAGGCTGCTGTCGGATGTCACAATGACTGCCACACTAAAAAAATATCCCCGCTGCTGGAAAATCTGGGAGGAAGCACCTGAAATGTCTACTAAGGCAACATACAAAATAAATACACTGGATTTTGGCTTTTCTCAGACCTTGTGGCACTCTGTACTCACCGTCCACATAAGCAACACCCCCTGGAAGAATCCTCTTGACATAAACTCCATATTCTTCTCCAGTGAGTTCCTTGATGCCACCAATTACCTTAATACCTGGCAGAAAAAGAAGTGTCCATGACACAAAGGCAGAAGAATTGCAGTTTCTGCAGGCTGTCTCAGAAGGATGCAGCCTCTGGCAGTTTCCAGGCATGGCAGCATGGCCTGACACCCCTTTTACAACCATTTGTGGAGACCCCCATGTACGCCCCACAGTGCACACACAGCAGCAGAAGCAAGAGGGTGCAGCCACCAAAACAACACCAAAGCTGAAGGCAGATGAGATAGCCCCTGCTCGGGGCAACTGCGGTGGGGACACCGCTTCTTAGAAGGGCCCAGGCAAGGAGTAGCCACCTTCCCCAGCCCCGAGCTCACAGGATCACAGAAGGGTCGGGTTGGAAGGGATCTTTGCAGGAGCAGGGACACCTTCCACTGGATCAGGCTGCCCAGAGCCCCGTCCAGCCTGACCCTGGATGTGTCCAGGGACGGGGCATCCACCACCTCCCTGGGCAGACTGTCCAGTGTCTCACCAACCTCAGCAAAAAGTTTCTTCCTTACATCTAGTCTGAATCAACCCTCTTTTAGGACAACGGGTAACAGTTTTAAACTATTGCAACAAGCCCTGCTAACAGGTCTGCCCCCATCTTTCTAATAAGCCCACTTTATGCCCTGGCAGGCTGCTGTAAGGTCTCCCCAAAGCCTTGTCTTCTCCAGGCTGAACCACCCCAACTCTCAGCCTGCCCACACAGGAGAGGTGCTCCAGCCTCCCATCATCCTTGTGGCCTCCTCTGGACCCGCTCCAACAGGTCCAAGTTCAACACTGCTGCTTTCTGGCTGTCTCAGCCCGCATTCATGTCTCTGCTAAGATTTGTCATTGGAAACATTACCAGAGACAAGTGCTTTCCCCAGGAGACACCCTTCCAGGTGCAGCATTTGAACAAGCCCCAGGCTCAGTACAGTGGTGAGGACATCCCCCCTGCAAGCCCACCTGCCTGCCAGGCTCCAGCAGCATCTCCCGTGCAGCCTCAAGCTGCCACCCATGGCAGAGCTGCGCATCAGGAGCCGCCACTTTTTAGCAGGGTTTGGACCGGGGGGAGCAGCCCAGAGGCAGGAGCCAGGCTGCAGGGGTGACCTGTGCTGTGGCTTTGAACCCCTCATTGTGGCAGCGTGGCTCGGGCGCCCTGTAGCACCTTGGCAAAGGGCTCACGCTCCTCACTGCCAGCTCGCCGGCCACGGGACCTGGCCCCTCTGCTGTTCGTAAGCTGGCTGGCAGGAAAAAGCCCAAGATACTTATTTCTCCAGGGCTCATTAAGTCCTGCTTCAAAGATCTGGGCTGTGGACAGAAGGATTAAAAATCCCGGATTAATTAACAAATCTCTCCTGAGAGCCACCAGTCAGGCATTTTGCTGCTCTGGGCAGCAGGGCACGCTGAGGACAGGCGGCTCCGCAGAGGGGGGCACTGCCAGCGGCCAGGCCAGCTTCACCCTCTGGCTGCTGCTCCGGGCTGATGAGCTACTGTGAGCCACGGTGAGGTCCTGGGCTGCACGAAGTACCCCCCTGCGAGAAGTGCCTCCCTCCAGGGGAGCAGAGCAAAACACGAGACCCCTTTGTGAAAGGGGAGGGAAGAGTGGACCCTCGATCGGGAACACTTGGGACAATGGCACTAATCCCATCCCTAGTTCCCTTCCTTTTATAACCCAACCTCTTCTTTAAGGACCCTTGTAGTTTTCAGCTACTTCTAGGGAAATACCTTGTCTCTCAAGTCACCGTTACATTATAATTGTGATTAAAGCCAGATTATTACAATTTTTCATTCCTATATGCACCCAACTGCTGCTTCGCCCAAGCACAAAACCCCAGCCCTGTCTGAGTGCTGGAGTTTAGTCTCTGGGATTGATGCTTTAACCCTCCAACCCCGAAGGCATCTACAAGGAGCTGTTTTGCTGGTGGCACTGGGTACTCACAGCAGAACACCTCAGGAGCAGGCATCAATATTGTTCTCTATTGCATTTTTAAAGAAATTTACTAAAATTGGAAATATTGCCCAAAAGAAGTATCTCCAAGGGGCACAAGCCTCACCAAGGCATGGGGGCAGGTCAGGCACCTGCAGGCCAAAGCGGGGAGGAGATGCTGCCATCCCAAAGCCCACTGACAGAAGGTGAAACATGCTCACCACCGAGGATGCTCAGCTGAAAGCTTCTCAGCCTTGCCACCAGCTGGCAGAGAGACCCTGGGGAGCAGGCTCACACTCGGGGTGGGTTTGGGAAACCTCTGGCATGGAGGGTCCTGCAGAGGTGAAGCCCCATTGGTTTCCCTAGACAAGGAGGACACTGGAAGTCTCAGCTGAGCGAAGGTGATGACTCAAGAAATCATCCCATGTCTGTCTTCACACTGGAACTTGAAGTCATTACGAATGATAAAGCGCATTATACAAATCATGTGAAAAACTGTATCTCAGAAGAGGCGCAGCTGTAGCATCACCCAGCAGCCCAGCAGGACCTGCTTGCGACAGGCTCCTCTGCCGAGGTATCAAATCAATAATGACTCATTTCCCTTTCGTGTCTGCAAATCAATTGAAATAATGGCTTAATATAGCTGAAGTATCTACAAATCCTCCTTTATCCCCAACGATGTCAGGAGAAAATCCGATCTTGTTATTAAAATCGGTGATTACTCGTAGTATTGCTCCCAGACACACTCAAACTTTGTTGGGGAGAGGAAAACCCCCTGACCTGTAACTCGCTTGCTGGCAAACCAGCCGGCTGCTCCAGGCTCTGCCCACACTGCCCTCCTACCCATCACCTCACCACGGAGGCACTGGGGGTGCCAGTCCTGCGCCCAGAGCTGCGCTGGGGAGTCCCCACCGGAGTGAGGAGGAGGAGGAGGAGGAGGAGGAAGGGCTCACCCCTGCCAAGGTTTGGATTGAGCCATGGGACAGCCTGGAACCAACTGCAACAAAGCGGAATCATCAAAGATTGTGGTGGTAGTATTCCTCAGAGTCTTCATATTTTATAAACATTTACATCATTCAAATTTATATTTGGGACCCAGTGTAGGTAAATAACGGCTCTTTAATTATCACAACATCAAAGTCCCAGTATAATGCTTATTAAGTAATACTTAGGGCCAGATAATCTAGCCTATTTTGGATCCCTCTGTTTAATCTTTCCTTTCTGGCAAAGGTCCTGGAGCTGATGCCCACATCTCCAGTATTTTCTCTTTTGCAGAATAAACATTTACGGGGAAACTCCGGGTGGATGTACAGGTTTGACTGACCAAGATGGACATTTTCTTCAGATTTCCTAGCATCCTATAAATTTCTTCAAGACCCTCAAGCTTCTCTGGTGCACCTAATCCTGCTCCCACTAATGCCATTGTCATGGTTCTCAACTTCTCAGGCTCTAATCTCGCCTGTCTCCATACACCACAGGTCAAGGGGTGTCCTGGCTAATCTGGTTGTTTAGCCCAACTGTAATCATCTCCGGCACACCCTGACCCCCTGGCCACCGTGCCGCGCTCCCGGCGGTCTGCTGGGAGAGACCGCCCGCCTTGCGCCTAAGCTAGCAATGTTCAATTACATTTCCCTTAATCCCCCTGTTGATCTCGCAGCCCCAGCCAGCTTTTTCTGTCTGGAGGAAGGGACAGATTGGAGGTGAATCACTTGCTGCCCTGTCCTAAGAAGATGAAGGTCAAGATAATGGGATCTCGGTGTTTCTGAGAAATGCTTCTTAATCAGCGCTTCCCTTTGATGGCTATTCTTTAATTCCAAGTTCAGGTTTTAGGAGCCGCCAGGTAACCCCTTTGAACTTCTGCTGAGGTTCACATGTGGGTTTCCACCTAAAGCCACAGAGCAACAGACCTGGGGCCAAACGCTGACCTGCCACACTGGCACCGAGTGGGCTGATGCTGCTCTAAAGGAACTCTGCTGGAATAACACCCACATCTGACCATCAAAAAAACTCATGAAGGCGCATTTTTTCCCCAAAAAACACATTGTGAGCAGCTACACCTATGGTAGACACAGGGCTCCTGCAAGCACTGGTCCTCAGCGGAGAGGGATGAATTCTAGAGGACAATTGCTTGTCTTGGGTGTTTCAAGCCTCACAGGAGAGGACGAAGAAAGCTGACCGTGGCATTAGAAAATCCACAAGACCCTGTAGAGGGTCTGTGAGACCCTGCAAAGACCCTCTGGCCACAGACTGGGGGAAAGGAGGAGCACTGGGCCCCAGCAAAGTGGCTCGCAGTGAGCTGCAACATCTGTGCGCTTCTTGCAGAGGTCAGCAGCAGCCCGGTGAGGCTTCTCTGGGTCTCCTCCTTTAACGAGCTAATCTAAGCCAACAGCTAAAATCCCATCAACTCAACCAAATCCACCTCTGGAGATTAAAATATCATATTCACCGAGTAAAGGCATTTCTCTGAGCTGCCATGAACCTCGTGAACAGAAGACTGGGGTAAGAGTCAGCAAAGCTGTTCCTCCATGGCAGAAAGCCTTGTTACCCAAGAGCTGGAAACAGCTGATAATGAAACTATAATTAACGTCAAGTCTCAGGAAACCTGAACCGGTTTCTCTGGTGAGTTGGACTTCTCAGGAGGGGTCCCCAAATTGTCACCCAGGGACCTCATCAAGGGGCCCACAGCTGCTCTGTGGGATGGTGGGCTGCACTCACAATTAAAAATTATGGAGGAGACTGCCTGGTGGACCCCAGGAAATCCTGCTGGCTTTTTTATAAAGGCCATGGAAGAGCACCAGTATTTGTGCTGCTGGATACACAGACGTCCGATGAGATGCCGTGCTGGGTCTTTTTGGGCTGATTTTCATGATCCTGTGACTCTTTCTCACATTCTGATGGATCTGACCATCGCTTTTCCCTCCTCTTCTGTGCTTTGATGTTCAGAGTGCCGTGGATGGATGTCTGACTCGCTCAGTGCTCATACCCATACCCGTGGGCAAAACTTTCCCAAAACAACTCACACCGACCGGTCCCCAGGAGATCTGCAGCACCCTGCGTCACCTGCCGGGGTGGCTTCCCAGGGGGACAGGCAGCTGGGAAGCGCTTAGCATTTTATTTATTTTTTATTATTATTAATTTTAATTTTAAAATGTTTTAAGTTTTAAATTTTAATTTAATTAATTCTGAAAATCCTGAAAAGCCTTTTTTCCCTTGCCCCATCCTGCTCAGGGGAGGGGCTCTCATCCCAGGCTCCTGCACAGCTCTCAGCACTGCGGCAGCTCACCATCAACAGGGAATTAATCGGGATTTTGACTTTATTTTAACCTCCAAGCTGCAAAAGGTGCTTTCAGATGCTGGACACAGGCAGGCACAAGTACCAGTATTTCTGTGAGGTATCAGACTTGACATAGGGAAGCACATCAGACACAGGGGCTGGGGACTGAGGGGGTGTTCGAGCTACCCCAGCCCACCCTGATGTCCCTTGCAGAGGTTCAGTACTCACCCAGCCCGTTTGCACAATCATAGAAATCAAAGCAATGCACGGTTCGATCCATCCCGTATGGTCCCATGAGTGTCCTGGGAGAGAGAAGAAAGCATCTTTCATTCACGGGCTGAAAGAAACAGAGGCACAGGTGCCCAGGCAATGTGCGCACAAGCACATCCTTCCCACTGCCTTGGATATTGCCCACAAAATGATGCAGACACAGGTTGAGGGACACAACCCTGCATATTAAGCCCACACTGGTGAAAATCAACACCCTCCGAACCCCCCCGCGAAATTTATACAGATAAATGAGAGAATATGTGCAGGGCTGGACATCATCCTCCCCACCCAGCAAATCTGATGGACCTGTCTGTGATTCATTACCCCAGATTAACAGGGCTGGACAGCTGTCCAGCTCCCGGGAAATGAGATCAAAGCTCAGACCAATGTTCCGGGAATAAACCAGTTTCAAAAATACAGACAGCCTGTCATGAAGACAGCCGGGTGCGATCTGCTCCCGAGGTCTGTAAGGCAGGCAGCCTCCGTCCCTCCGGCAGGGACTCTGGAAAAGGGCAAAGCAAGATCTGCCGGGCTGCTTCAAGCTCCTGCCTCGCCTCGCCAAGGGTGGGAGCTTCCCATCGTAAGGCAAATCAGGTGGAGGAGCGTTACACACCTGAGTCTCCCCCGTGCTGAGTAACTCTCCCAACCACCCCACAGCCTCCCCCTAAACACCGTCTGGCAAAGCAGGTGTCCCAGATAAATGACATTGAAAGCACCCAGCTCCATTCTGCCATAGCTGGGGACCTCCTTGGGTGACCCGTGGATGGGTCACCCCCACGAGGATGGGTGACCTTGATCTGAGAAATCCAAAGCCAGGTGTGCCAGGTGGAAAACCAGGGGTGAGGGGCTCCTGGAACACTCTGCTTCCCAGAATTTAAGTCACAAGAGAAAAGGAGTTTCTGAATCCATATTGGATCCCAAATCTGGATACAGCTGAGAAGGTACCACGGCGTGGGGCACAACAGATGCAGGAGAGGAATAAACCTTGGGAGCTTCTCTTTTCAGGCGTTCAAAATACCTCTCAAAATATCAAGCTATTCTGCAAAACCAGTGACACCCACCTCAAATATTCAGACTGGAAGCTTTTTTCTGTATTAAAAATACACCCCACCCACCCCCCTTGATATTCTTGCATTGTTCACGTATTCAAAAGACTGGACAAACAACTGGCCACATCTGGCTGACAGGAAGCAGAGTCTGAAGGCATCCCAGGCAGCCAGAGCAGCCCTGGGCCCAGACTGGTTCGATTTACCAGCCAGGATTTTCAGAGTATTTTGAGTAAATCCCCGAGGAAACTCCACCATGAGCAAACAGAAATAGCTGAAACGCAAGAGCAGTTTTGGTAAAGCAGATGCCTACTTGATACGATCAACTTTTATCCGCGATGCGGTGCACAAACAGCAGAGCAGGGCGAGCTTCGCTAATGCTAGAGACGCTAGAAACCCAACGACAGGCGCTAGTGACGACGTCCTCAGCCCTTTCTGCTGAGCGCAAGCCATCTCTGCCACCGAACCCTGGTCCTGGAGAAGCCACAGCAGGTGACCCTTGGCTAGAAGTGGCCGCCAGGACCCCCAGGGCTGCCCCATGCCCCTTCCCCAATTCCCGCCCCAGCTGGTGGGGGGATTACCTGCTGATGATGATGGCTCCCTTGTAAAGGACAGAGACGGTGGGCATCTTGCTGGCGGCGGCAGCCCAGCCCTGCCGGGCGCCAGCCACTCTGATTTGGCAGGAATCCGTTAAAGCAAAGGGAGAAAAAAAAAAAAAAAGAAAAAAAAAAAGAAAAAACAAGGGAGGTCGGAAGGGGTCACGTGGTCTCCCCGTATGCATGTTAATTCCGCCAAACGTTAACACAGATCAGCTAAAAACATCTCCAACTTTAGATTAAAGCTTATGCAAGCCACAGACGACATGGGCCGTCGCAAGCACCTTCCTGAAGCAGCGGGACGGGAGCTCTGCCAGCCCCCATCAGGGCTGTCGCACTCATCCTTAGCACAACAGGACAATTATTTGGATGCATCCTATCATGTGTCTTCGGGAACAGCCCCTCCAGGGATGAAGAGCAACGTTCAGCCCAGGACATGCGTGCTCACCATCCCTAAAGGCTTAAAATCTGTAGCAAAGCTTTGGAAGCAATAACACACTGTAGCACTTAGGGGTTTAGGATTTTTTTTTTCCCTTTTAGCATCTTTTCCAGCCTACAGCATTTCCTTCTTAATACAAAGCAAGTTCAGTGGTTCCACTCTCTGTTGGGAGGTCAGAAGTATGATTTGCCTCTAATCAGCCTCTTCCACCCCCACTTTGATGCACATCAGCCAGCCAGGGCAGCAGCGTGACCCCTGTTTTGTGGGACGTGGGGATGGAGGGATGAAATGAAATTATCCAAGGTTGGCCAGCGAGCAGGGATGGACCTAGAACAAGCCACCTTGGGGCGTGGCAGGAGCAGGACTGTGATCTTGGTGGGCAGAGTGTGAAATGAAGAGAAATTCCCTGGAAACATGTTCCCCCGGAGCTGTGGGAGGACACAGGTCCTGCATCCCTACTGGCTCCAGGGACAGCTAAGGTCAGAGGAAAGTTCTTGGCCCAGACTTCATCAACAGCGTCTTCCTTATGCTGTTCCTGTAGCATCTCTCCACAGGCTGCTGGCCAAACCCCATTAGTGGTACCAGACCTCGTTAGCTGAGCATTAGCATAGATCAGTCCTGCTCAGGTGGGGATCAGGTATGGAAGTCCTTGCCTGCACTGCAAACTCTTTGCCAAATATTTCCTTGAATCTGATGCTGTTGAATATTACTTTTCCCATATGCAAAAAACTAATTTTATTAGAAAGAGCTTCCCCAATGGCTGTGTGAAGCCTTGCTGGGCAAGTGCAAGGTGCTTTAAAACAATGACAAATGTGGACAGTTTTCCTGCATTTTAATTGCTTTTTTTTAAAGTGTCTTCCACTGGAGGGCATTCAGATGAAATATTAAAAACCGAGCAGACTAGGCCTTTAGGTGGCCAAAACTCTCCTAGAAAATAAATTAATTTAGCTGCAAGATCAACATTTGGATAAATAACGCCAAGTAGGGATCACATGTAGATGCACATGGCGATACATTACAGGCATCCCACCAAACCAAGGCATGGCCAGCACCTAGTCCATGTCTGCATAAAGGCTTCGGCCAAATGGGGCTAAGCACAAGGGGTTGCGCAGGGGGCCATTTCCCAGCCTGCTGGACGGCTGCAGCCTTCTCTGCACCAAGAGCCTCACAACACTTCTGATCCTCACAGTCACCCAATAGTGGGGAGATGCTCTTTCTCCTGCCATCCCACAGACGATGTCCAGCTCTCTGTGGAGCTGAACATCACGCTCCATCGAGGCTGGAGGGTCCAAGAGTCTGGTGACCCCCAGCCTTGGCCCTAAGTGACCTGGTCAAGGCTAGCTGGGAAGTTTTGTGGCAGAACAGACACACGAATTCAACTCCACTGGGGTGTAGTAACCCTCCATCCCTGCCTGTTCTATGATGGGGAGCTGGCCCACACCAGGGCATAGCTCCCCGACGAGCAGGAGCGCCCTGGCACCATGCCCACCTTGGGGTGACTTTTTGGGCAGCTCACCTGGGAATGGACACCACAGCAGCCCTCACCAATCAGCCTGCTGCCCATTACACTAACAATCACACTCCTAATGCACTAATCATCATTCCAGTCACAGTAAGAGACAATTTCTATCCCACCACCAAAATTCAATGTGCAACCTTCTGAGGTCCTTCGAGACTCTGATAGGGCAATACACAGAATTAGCCCTTTGAGTCATGGACCAGAGCCTTGGCTGGAATAAATCAGTGCTGCTGAAAGAAAGGGGCAGCACAAGCACTGGAAGCAACATCAACAGGACAAGATGACCCCTCTGACCTGCTTCACAGGGGCTGCAGAACTGGTCACCAGAGCCAGGCTGGCCTGACCCAAAACATGCAGGCAAATGGGAGAGTTTCCCTACCTGGCAATTCAGCAATTCATCCACCCTGGTTTCTGCATTATAGGGAACAATTTCCACACTCAACGTCAAGCATATGTGTATTTGTTTGGGGCTTGGGTCCTCAGCACCTTCAAAACCAAATCCTTCAGCAGCCCAACCATGGTCCCACCGACTGTGGTCCTTCCAACCGCTGCCAGCTGCACCCAGAAGGATGCTCGCCCTTCCCACGTGCCGATGCTTCATACCAGCTGGGTGGGATGTTACAATAAGCCACACATTTGTCTGAGAGGTCGTGAAGTAAATGAAAACAGAAGCAAAGAGGCCCTCAGGGAAGAGGAGAGGGCTCAGGTTCCGAATTTATCTCCAAACCCTCACATCCTCAGCAATACAGGCTGACTCTGGCAAAAGCGTCAGACACTGATACTGCTCCTGCCAATCTGTCTTATTTACAGAAAGTTTCAGAAGTTTTTCAGTGTTCTAAAACTTGGGCTCACATTCAGAAAGGGTAACCATGTAACTGGCCCAAGGGTCCCAGTCCTGCTCTGTGTAACCGGTGCTGAAGGCAAACATCGCACTGGCAAAGGGGATATGCCATACACTCAAGCTCTTCCCTGAGCTGGGACCTAGCTGAGCAACTCAGAGTAAATCCAGCTAGAAAGCCCAAGCTTCTTATCCCAGGAAACTGCTGACAAGCCTTTACATTTTTAAATTAATGGATGAATGGAAGAAGCACAAATAAGTACAAACTTAACACCACAGGGCTAGACAGCATATAAACCTGCTCTTAACCTGCATGTCCGCCTTTTTGTTGACTGCTAGAAAAAAAGTTTGAGAACTGATTGAAAAAGGGGAGGGGGTTGCTATGTAAAAAGTTATTTTTGCTTAAAAAATATTTTTAATATAAAAAGTTGAGTGAAACTGTATCAGTCAGCTTTACTTAACACTAGCATGCATAAGCAGGTGGGTGAAGCTATGAGTGGAATTGAAATAAGTCTCAGAGAAGGACCATAAGGTAAAAAAAATGCTGATGGCAAAAGATAGCACAAGTCAAGCACATTTCCCATACATTTTTCTAATAGATCATGAAGGGGAAAGCGGGAGAGAGAAACTGGGAGTGCTGGGGAGAGGTGCAGGGAGGGAGTGGGTTATGTACCGGCGCCTGCACCTGCTGCAGGGGTGCTCGTCCCCTACCCGGCAGCAGCCGGCTGGGCTGCTGATTCCTGCCGAGGAGCCCAGGGGGCAAAGCAGACTGGTGCTGGTGCTGACTGTGCCCCTACACACCGTCCCACCTTCTCCTCCAGGGCATCACAACTTCTCCAAACTGCCAGACTTTGACCACCACCCAGGGGAAGCAGGTGGAGAAGATGGTGGCAATATATTTGTCTGGGTTTCAGAAAGAAAAGCAGGAAAGAGGATGGCTGAAACAAGCACAACCCACAGTAAAGTTATTTTTTCTCATGATTTGAGTCTCCCCTTGCCCTTCCCTAGCCAGACTACAAGCACACTGTGCTGGGAGCAGCTGGCCCACAATAGGTGGAGGTCACAGGTTTAACATCACTGGAGGTGCTAGCATCACAGCGGGTGGAGAGACGGCAAGCAGAAAATGCAAAAATGCATGGGAAGACATTTCCCAAGGCTCATCTTTTGTGAAACACACCTTCATTTGAAACTGAGGGGTTTGGTGAGTGCTCTCCCCAGCCAAACAGTTCTTTGCAGCCTGGCCACTCAGGGAGGGACATCTCCAGGTCACATTAAAGCCAGACAAGCAAAGAAATAGAGCCACTGGTCTGCTTGGTTATTCCAGCACCAACATTGAGGCTAAACCCCAGGAACTGATCTTCTCAGGCAACTGAGCCTTCAGCACTGACAGGTGGCAAAGAGACCTGGAAATCTCATGCAGCCCAAGCCACAGCCCATGGAGCTCCTTAGGCAGATGGAACAGGCAGCCTGTCTGAAACGAGAGCTAAAGAAATGTCTCCAGCACGTCTGTCTGCTGGTGGGACAGCCAAGACATCTCCACTGATCCCCTGGCTGAAGAGGACCTGCATATACCACTGTGCCAGAGCAGGGCTGCTTCCCCAGGGCACACAGAACCTCTGGGCTTCCAGGCTTGGAAGCCACCAGCTCCTGGATTTTGAAGGTATTAGTTTTCTATCCCTTCGTGAAGGTCTCCCATCCTTCCACGGGAAGTATGCTCTCTCCTGCTTCTCTCCCCCCTGAATTTTCCTGGCAGCACATTTTAAATTTGGATTTTCTCCTAAATACAATTATGCAATCCTGCCAGCCTCCAGCCAAGCCACGTGCTGCCTCGAGGCTCCCTCCCCTTCAGTACCCAGGGTGGGAGATTTCAGCCTTCTTGCTTTAGAAAGCACCATTAGGATCAGAGATATAAAATAATGGTTTAGATAGGGATGCAACAAAACTGATAAGAGTTTCTTTTCTATCCAACAGAAAATCGTGAGCATATGTGATTCTCTGCTACATTATTATCCACCTCTGCTCTGCGTGCTGGTTGAAGGACCTTCTGGGAAAGCAGCCTTTAGACTGGCAGTGGATAAAGGGCTCTTCTACATTTCTTCCTTGGTCTGTCTTCTCCTCCCTACCCTGCTTCTTAGGAAAGACCAGCGCAAGCACCAAAGTAGGAGAACGGCAGCCACCAAATTGCACTTGCAAGCTGGAGGAGCCGTGCATGGCTGTCCCCACAAACCAGGGCTGGCTCCTCACAGGCAGGCTCTCATTGCGGTCATGCTGGCTGTGGGATACGGAATTGTGAGATTTATGATGAAAAATAGCTACAGAAAGAGAGAAGACCCAACCACAGGGACAGGCATGTTGGTGAGCATGAGACAAGGTGCATCCCTGGCAAGAACACAGAGCAAAATGCAAAAGTCAAGGGAAAGGGCCAGGTACAAGGATGTGGTGCTCTCAGACCTGCCAGCATGCTGGGAGGGGTTTGCCCACACCAGCACTCAGGGCAGCCAGGCTCAGCCACCCTCGCCGTGCGGGGCAGCCAAGCCTGGGTATGGCCAGACCCTGCGGGGATGCTCAGCCCAGCCCGATCCCAGTGAGCATCCATGACTGAACCAGGTACTTCAGCCAGGGCCAAATCACCCCAAATAAGTGGCAGCTCCAGGTAGGACCCTGAGCTCAGCAAAGCAGCGGCACAAGGATGCCGGAGCTGGGGATGGGTGGGTGGCACTGAAAGCAACATCACCGAGCCCGTGAGGAGCCGCTGCACACGGCTTATCAGAGGAACAGGGTCTGAGCAGGTTTGCGTGGGTGGGAATTAGTTGGAGAGACATCCTGCAGTGGCAGTGAGGTCTGCCTGAGGGCTTTCAGCTCTGGAAAGCAGCAGTAAGATGTTCTGAGGTGGGAGGGTAGCCCTCACCAGGGCACTGTGTTATGGTCTCTGCCCGCATCCCACCAATGCCGAGAGCCATGGTGGGAGCAAAGAGCTGCCCAGGCAGCATCAGGCACTTGCTTAACAACAACCCAACATTTGTTTCATGACAAAACAAAATCAGCGTAGGCTGAAGAGACATTTACATCTGATTAGAAAACAGAAAAATGCAACTGTGCTGCTTACAGGATCAGCTACAAAGAACTGATAATAAATCAAACAAAAGAAATCATCTGCTACGGAACTGGGAAGCAGCTGCCTGTTGTCCACAGTCACGGTGCAGCCTGCACAGTTTTCATAAATATTACCTGTAGTGTTGCTTCAGATGAGCTCATGAGATCAGGGATGTTCACAGACAAGACTGAATAAAAGAGGGAACAAACAATCATAGGACTACAGAATAGCAGGTGGGAAGTGACCTCAAGGACTACCTGGTCCAAACTTTCCTGGCAAGAGCATGCTCCAGCCCAGCCCCCTGCCTGGCTGAAACTTAAGAACATCCAACCGCTTCCCCGGGGACATTATTCCAATAGCTGATTGTTCTCATCACAAAAAATTTTCCTCTTGTGTCCAGTCAGAATCTCCCGAGGAGTAAACTGCATCCAAACAAAACCATGCTGCCAGCATTACTGGTGAAGGAAGCAGGCAGGTACCACGGGAAGCACACAGGGACCAGCCGTGATGTGTGCCCGTCCCTGGGCGTCAGCAGCTCCCCGGCCACACAGAGGGGCGGCAGCAGATGAAGCGGTGCTGCTGGCCCCGGCCAGGGGATGCTTCTCCCCCGAGCGCAGCATCCTGCCGTTTCCCAGTGACACTGCTCATGGTGAAACCTCGTCCCCACGAGTGTGGCTGGCAGCAGTCACACATTGACCCTATGGGCACCTTCCTCCTCCCGATGGCCGTGCAGACCTCAGTGCTCCTTCATCCTCTTCCCCCAGGGCACAGAGGGGGATCCCAGGGGACCGGAGAAGCTGCCCAGGGGCAGCTGCTGCTTTTCACTGCCACCCACATGGCTGCACACCCAGGCCCCCCTCCCCGAGGTGGGTGGCCAGCCCTGGTCATTGCCACACGCCTCATCTCCGCAGTGTCCCTTCCTTGCAAAAGGGCTCAGTCCTCCAGGACAGGACGGAAAGGCACCATCCTTCCTCCAAGGAAAGCCAGAGGCTGTAGCACCCCTACCCCATCCTAACAAGCCCCCTTGCCAACCCAGCTCCACTCCCTGCAGCTAAGCATGGGTCTCCTCCAGCTTCAGAGGTCAGAAGGTGGCTCCTGGTGAACGTTCCATCCTCCCCACTCCTTGAACTGGTGGGTCACCCTTCACTCCTGCCCAAACCAAAGCCTGCTCATTAGTATCAAGATGGAGAGGAGAGGAGATTTTACAGCTGAGACACTTTTCCAACGCTTACACTCTCTTTCTCTTGAAGGACAATGTCTCCACCCTGAGCTGGATGCATCTCCTTACCCTTCAGGGAAGAGGACCCCTTCTCCCAGGGCATCTGCCCGGTGAACCAGCACCACCAGGCCACCAAGACCATGGGCAGTAGGAGATGCCACCTTTCACCACTGGCCAGGCTTTTCCATTCTTCAGCTCCTTTTATCACCCTCCTCTGAACTTCATCCCATTTTCCAATATCCTTCTCAACCAGTGGATTTCTTCAGCATGACAGATTCATCCCAAGGGACCTTTGCTGTCTAAAAGCCAGGTCTTTGCTGCCCATCACCTACACACTGGGGGGGGGGGGGGGGCAGGAACGGGACAGGGGCTTCCAGGAGGGAGCTGATCCCACCTGGAAAGCATGCATCCAGTCAATCAAGGTGGAGCATTTTCTGGAGGTGCTTCTTGCCCGATGAGGATGCCAGTCCACAGGCACCTGCCTTGCGGGGCTGGTGGGGCAGAGCTGGTCTCAGACCGCTGGGGCTTGGAGAAGGGTTACAAGTGTTTTCCCATGGACAGACCCCTCCATCGACATGCAGCTCTTCCCAGGCTGCTCTGAAAGGCTTTGGTTGAGGGAAAGGCAAAAGGGTTTCTTTAATTTGCCTGTCTCACGATAATTAGGAAGAGAAGTTGTTTTGGGTGGAAGTGAGGTCATGCTTGGTCTGCCAGAGGTCTTCAGGAGGAGTGTTTGTGCCAGCACCCCACACCCAGCTGTGGTAAGTGTCCCCCAACATCTGCTCCAGCCCAGACCTCCAATGTCCCCACTTGAGATTGGGTTTAACACAATTTGAATACAATCACGCAGGAAAGCTTGAACGAGCTCGCTTCATCCCACTCCAGCAGGACAAGGTGTGGTGGCATCTCACACACACGTGGAAGCCTTCCTCCCTCTTCCTCACCCTCCTGTGAGGCAGGTGATCTGCTGCTCTGCTTGAGGATGCGTGCTGTCACCCTGACTTGGGTGTCAGCTTCTGTGAAGGGTTAACAGGATTATAACCCTCCCTGCCTTTCTAAATCCCCCAGGCTGTGGGATTGGATGGTTATAAACTCATTAACTGGGGATGGTCAGTGGTGGGGGCTGCAGACCCTGCTCTCAGGCCACCAGTCTGTCCTCCCCACAGTAACTAGGGAAAACAAGAGAACGATGGCAGGAAACTCACCCAGGGGAATCCATAAGAAAGAAGATTGAAAGGAGGAGGGAACAGAAAACACCATGTACAGAAAGAAGGGAAAACAACATATTGGAGGGAAATATTTCAGAACACGCCACCGAGCCAGGAGCGCAGCAGAGGCTTGGGAAGACCTTTGACCCATCCTTGAGCTGTGAACATCCCCATGCTCAAACTTGGACCCTGGCACAAGCCATAAACACAGCAGTAATGATAATGAAAGGGGACTGGGGGGGGGGGGGGGGGGGGGCGGGCCAGCCTAGCACCCCAGCTGTGCCCAGCGAGGAGCCAGCAGCAGCTTTGCACCCACCTGGGGCACACTCAGCCGGTCCAGCCACCAGCTGCAGGACCTGCCTGGTGTCAATGCACCTTTGGGGCTGTTTTATTTCCTGCTGGGTCTGGCAAAGCTCCTGTGCCAAAGCCACCGTTGCAAAATCTGCTTACAGCCTCCAGCAGCCACTCTCTGGAGGAGCGAAGCTGTACAGGACAGCCCCACGGGGTCACACCAGCATCACCACCGGGGGAAACTGGTGCTGAGGGATGAGCCACTGGTCCAGCTGCAGCAATCACCACCCTGCATCCTGATGATGCCAGGCAAGGTCCCACTGGCAGCTCATGTTTATTTATTAAATTCCTATTTCAAACTCCAAAATTAATCTTTTAATCAGCAGCAGAGCAGGGTCATACTTATCAGAATGCCGGGGAGGTGTTATCTCCCTGCCATCTGCTCGCCAGCCTCCGCCGTGTCCCGGCAGAGCCGCCAGACAGCCAAACACCGGCCAGAGCATCTGGCACCCATCACATGCAGGAACCAGTCCCCCGGCACAGAGCTGGCTGTCCCTCGGCTCAGGCTCTGCTCCTGCACAAAGCATATCCCAGCAGACAACGCTGGGGGAATTTCTGACTCAAAACCCTGGCACATGAGCAGATTTCCAAGTTAAAAACTGGGGTTTGAGCACCTTTGCCTTGGAAGTGCAGGGAAGCAGGGCTTAGCAGCCCCACGGAGCCACGAATGCCCAGGGGACCCTGGTGAGGCTGCTGGTGCTGCTGGGCAGAGATGTAGCTCTGCCTGGCCCCGTGCACACACCATCAGCACCCACTTGTGTCACCAGCCTGGCAGTGTTCCCCAAAACACACTCATGAGTCACGCCTGTGCTGCATGTCCTTCTGACCAGCAACAGATTCTGCTTTTTCTTCACTCAGAAACAGCAGGGAAGCATCAGCATAAAACCCCAAACCAATCTCTCGGGTGACAGCAGCTGTCACCCCAGGGTGCTGCCCTCACTGGCCTGCTTGCACCTCCCTGGGGTGCTGGCACTCTGCAGCCCCCCCAGCCCTTGCTCCAATGACCTACTTCAGCAGGAGATAGATTGTGCCCAGCAGCATCCCTCGTCCCTGGGGACTGCAGGGTGCCGTGGGTTCTTGCTCCCTAGGGGGGACATCCAGGCTCAGGCAGCCCAAGAAAGCCTCTGCCAAACCTCAGGGTGGCCCCGAGAGCCCTCCGGGCCCCTGCCGGCTCTGGATCCGGCCCACTGACCCCCAGTTAATCTGCTAAAGCCACATGCTGTGAACCCTGGTCGTGGCCTCAGCTGTGCTCCCGCTGGCTCTCTCTGCCCTACATAGACATCTGCAGCCATCCTGCACCCGCCTTCACCTCCCATCCCCTGTGCCATGCCTGCTACCTTCCCCGCACCCACCTGGGGGTCCCTGCTCCACACCCACCTGCCCCCCACGCACCAGCATGGGGTGGACACAGTTCCTTTGGGGAGGCTGGTTTATGCCAGATGGGAAAGCCCAGCACCAGGGCTGCAACAGGAGAAAGAGCACTCACAACCACATGCAGAGACTGCAGGTGCTTCCCAGCTGCTGCCTGTAAAATAAATCCCCTTCTCCATCCCTGGCTGATACCAGTCTCACCTGTGCACTGCCCCTCCCAGGGGAGCTTGGATGCCGGTGCTGTGGGACCCCTACAAGAGCCTGCCCTCTGCAGAGAGGCCACCAAAATGAGTTGAATTAAACCCCGCAAAAAGCCATAGGGTCACCAAACACATCCTCCCTAACTGCTCCCAAAGATGGGGTCCCAGACGCTGAGCGATGTCCTATTCCCGGCGTGGCAGCGTCCTGCCCTGCTTACCAGTAAATGAGAGAAAGCCCATCGAAATGCTCCAGGTCGCGGCCAGGGGACTGGAAGTAGGACATCATCCGGGGCCACTTGTCCCCACCGAACCCTTAGGGCGGCTGCGGCTGGCTCCCACTGCCCAGGGCCATGGGCTCAGAGTGCCAGCGGCTGGCACGGCTCCGCGGCACGGCTCCGCGGCATGGCTCCCAGCCACAGCCAGCTACATCTAATCCCGGGCCAGCAAGCATGTGATCGTCCCTCTCCCAGCTCCACCCGGCTAAACCCTGCCGATGTCTCCAGTTCTGCAGCGCTGGCTGGCGGTGCCGCTGCCCGGGGATGCTGCGGTAGGGCTAATTCCAGCTGGCAGGTCCGAGCCCCCACCAAGGTCAGAGCTGCTTGGGACATGGCACAGCGAGTGCCTCCGCCATGGGACCCCCTCGCACCTGGCAGAGTTGTCCCATCGCCAGCATGTGGCTGTCAGCGGGGCCGTGTCCTGCTCTCCCTGCCCAGCACGGCCCCTGCCTCAATAATCTGAGCATTTATTTTAGCAGGATGAGTCCTTCACCCCCTGCCAGTGAGGTCCCCACCTCGCCTTGCACTTGCAGTGGCTGGTAATGAATGGTATAATCATTAATGGTCATTATATCATTAATGATGGTTATAATCATTAATGATGGCTATAATCAATGGTTAACCCGCCACCACAAACCATTTAAAGCCAATTGCAGGTGTCGCCGACCTGCAGTAAGCCGAGGTGACAGGCACTGCTCCCCTCCTCCCCAGCCACTGCCAGCGGGCTTCAGCATTTCTAATTATTTATATAATTTGGGGCACAATTCTTGCATGGGTTTTTCCCCCCTTGTTTAACATTGTCTGGTCAACACCCCAGGATCTGAATGATCCTTTAGACTATTAGGAAAACCCTGGGAGTGAGTGCCAGTGGGCAGATGGAAGCTCTTTGAAAGGGGGGGGGGGGGGGGAGTTATCCGTGTAAATTATCCCAGAGGGGCGAGGTCACAGCAAGCCCTGTTGTGCTTCCCTGTATCCAGCTGTGGGTGGGATGGATGGACAGCAGGATGGGCAGACAGCAGGACAGGCACATAGGTCAGGATTCAGGATGATGGAAAAGACACAAATGAACATCAACCCACTGCATGATGCATATTTTATTTCTCCCTTTCCCCACCAGGCAGCAGCCCGGGATGACCGGGACCTGCGGATTAGGTGAGTCCTGAGGATTATGAAATGCATCTGTCTGTCCCCATCCTGCATGGCCTGGGAAAGGCACCAGCACCACAGGGACCAGGTCCTGTGTTCACCACTCCCCCCAGCTCCAGGTGATGCTGGGACACTTGGGACTAACTGGGGAAAACACCAAATGGTAGAGATGGGGCAATCTGTCTGAGGCATCCCACAGGCACTGGGCACGGCACATGTCTGGGGATCTGGTGGTGGCCGGTGGCACCTTCAGCTAGGGCATGAGTGGGAGCTCGTGGGAGGTGAGATGGGAGACCTTGGAAGGAGGTCACTGTGGCCACCCCAGCCCGTGCCACCCACGCTGTGACAAAAAGGAGGAAGGAGGCCAGTGGGCAGACCCAGACCCGGGACAGGCGGGTGCAGGGCCCCACAGCACCCAGCAGCTGCCCAGGAGGATGCGCCCATGCCCGGAGTGACAGCCCACAGGCGCTGCTCGCCGGGCGTTAACAGAGCTGCTGGAGAAGGAGATGAATTACGGCTGATCCTGCTCAGCATCCTTTCCGAGTGACTGTGCAGGATGTGCCAATGCCAAAATCCTTTTCACCTGCCGCCTCCCAGCCTGGTGACAGGTCCCCTGAGGAGGCTCCACCCGGCACAGCCGGCACTGCCAGACCTTGGTCCCTGCGCACCTCTAGGGGTGCAGCTCAGCTTTACACCCTCCCTGAGCCAACCCTCCGCAATACATCCCTGGCCGGGACCTCTGTCCATAGGGGCACCCCATGGTGCATTTGGGGGGTGCACGACCTTCCCCAGCCCAACGAACCCTCGTGCCGAGGGGTGCCGGTACCCCATGCTGGTGTGGGGCGAGCCACCTGCTCCCAGGGCTGTCGCAACCCAGTGCCGGGTGGTGCCGGGTGTGAGCCCCGGGACTGGTTTCTGCTGCTGGGAGAGGACGGGCAGCAGGGTTTGCCGAAACTGCTGGGAACCGGCGGGTGCAGGGGTGCTGGGGTGCTGGAGTGCCGCAGCCAGCTCAGGCTGGGCCAGCCTCTCCCAGTCTCACCAGTCGGGATTTACAAGAGCAGTGTCACCCTGCTCTGGGGCAGGACAGCACCCAGCAGCCATGGGGATGGCAAGGTCACCCTGATCCTGCCCTGGTGCCTGTGGTCCAGCTCCACCAGGGCACCTGGTGCCCTGGGGCATCATTTCCACCTCCCTCCTTGCAGCTGCTGGGATGCCCCCATGGATACATCCCCCCTTGCCCACAGCACTGGGGGATCACAGCATCCCCTGAGCCAGGCTTGTGGGGTGAATCACGGAGACCTGCTGGGGAACAAGGCGCTGCCTTGCCCTTTCCACGATATTTTCCGTGCTGGCGGAAGCAGAGCATTATCTTCCTCGCCCATCAGAGGCAGCTGCCCCTGGGTGCGCTCCATCTGCATATTTATACAGATGCAAACATTACACCCCGGAAATTCCCAGCCTTTACATCACAGGCTAAAGCCTGCCGTGGAGCCTTGACCTTTTTCTCCCTTTCGATGGGTTCTGGAGAGCTTGTGCCAGGGCAGACTGTGCCTTGGGACACCCCAGCCAGGACCCCTGCTGCAGGTGACGCTGCTCTGCGGGCACCAGGATCCCCTTCAGCACTGGGACCACTGTGAAGGTTTGGGGCTGCAGCAGGGCACAGCTCACTGCTGAGCTCCCATGAGACCAGTACTCCTGCACGGGTGTCCAGGGCTGCAGCACCGTGCCATGCAAGAGTCAGAGGGGACACCTGCGTGTCCTCCCTGGGAGCCGGAACCCCCCCACCCTCTCCATCCCTTCATAAGACAGGAGAATAAAGACTAAGAGCAGCTGCTGCTACCTCAGATGCAATGAGCACAATGCAATCTTAAAATCCCAATGCCACAAGCCCTGTCGTACGGTGCTCAGTGCCTTTCTGAAAGCCGTGTCTGTGGATGCAGGATAGGGACCTGTCAAGGTGGGGGTGTCCCCCTCTGTCCGTCCCCCCACGTTCTGGTGCAGATGTCCCCCATCCCCATGCCTGCTGTGTGTGCCACTGCTTGGTGCCTCCAGCCTGGCACAGGTGACACCAGCACCCCAAAGCCACCACACCAGCATGCTCAGCTGCACTGCTGGTGACAAGACACAAGACATCCCCTCTGCTCTGTACTGCACTGGGAGGATGAGGAAGAGCTGAATTTAATTTATTCCATGCTGCATTTTCATGCCAAATGAGTCAGAGCGCCGGCCTCACTCAGCCTTTGTTTTGCTTGGCTGCTAGCGAAGGCTTTTGCTTAGTGTTTGTTCAATATTTAACTCCCTTGATGGCTCTTGGGCTCAAACCAGCAAGTGCAGCAGAAAAAGCCACTTCCCTGCTGGGGCGGGAGCTTTCTCGTCCTTCAGCTCCGCTTAGGAGCAATACACTTGTTTTATCCTATTTATTTCTCGGAGTTTGGTGAAGCCCTGAACTTGGTCCTTTTAGTCACCATATCCCATAAAACCCCTTGAAAGCTACTGGGGCTCACAGGGGCTGTGGGATGGGGCTGGAGCAGCCAGCTTGGCTGCTAATTTCAGAGCAAGACCAGCCTTAAACAGAGGTGCGGGAGGTTTCGCCCGGCACAGGACCAGTTAGGAACGAGCGCGGCTGCATTCCTGTGCACGTGGGAGCCAGCAAGAAGGAAGCATCAATGTGGAGGTGTTTCAGTGCCCTGCTTTCCTGTGCCGTGCCGGCTGCGGGCAGGAGCTCCCCTCCCAACCCCATAGCCAGCAACCCCCTGAAGCGGGAGCGAGCAGTTCAGCTGGCCCCTCCAAGGGCTGCCCAAAAGTCCTACCCACAAAATAATTCAGGTTTTGGCCAATCTACTGTTGGTTTGTGTTCTAGTGTGTGTCTCAGCTTTTCAAAGAGATTTCCAAATTTTTTTGACCCTACCTCCCCCATCCAAAGCTAAATCCTAAAATTCTTCATTGGGAAATGCTGCTGAAAAGCTGTCGGGGCTGAGCATTCCCACACCCAGCTCCTTTGCTGCAATGGGTCCCCAAAACCCCTCGGCACCACAAGACGTGCTGGGGCTGCAATGCCTTTCAGGGCCGCTGCCAGGACGCTGCCTTCACCCACCAAGCCCCGATGCCTTCCCCAATTAGGATGGGCTTGTGTGGGGTGGGACAGTGGGACATGGTGGGATGGACCAAGCCCATCACGAAGGTGTCAGCAGGGAGCAGGACCCTGCCAGCTGATGCTCATCCCGCACCTCTCGGCAGCGGGGCTGGCCTTGGCCGGCAGCAGTGGGGAGGGTGCAGGGTGGAGTGGGGTGAGCTCGGCAGGGTGTGGGACCCATGCCAGCCAAGGGCTTGCCAGGAAAATGCAATCTTATTACATAAACCATGCCTCTCTCCCACTCCCCTCCTGCGGCAGCAGCTCAAGAGCTTCCTACCCAGGTTAAGTCAATATTGCCACATTGCTGCCTCTGTCGAGGCACTCACCCTTGTGGAAGGAGATCGATGGGTGTTTCAGGGCTGGAGAGGAGTCACTCCCCTCCCAGGGGTCCCAGTGTGCTCCAGCTCTGAGTTCTGCTTCCTGGGGTCCCTCAGAGCAGCACCACTGGAGCTCGGCATCCTCCCACAAGCTCCCAGCTATCCCGCAGCAGGACTCAGCCCTGCTCAGCAGCTCCCTGGACATCACAGGGCCAAAGCCCTCTCCCCAGCACGGGCTGCGGGCTGGCAGGACACCCCTACTTCCCAATGCTCAAGAGGCTTCAGAGGAGCTGGCAGCACCACCTCTGGGTACCGGCCTGGCGTGCACCGCGTCTGACAGGAGCTGGGGGGGGCGCAGGTTGCAGCGGGGACTGGCTGCATGGGGAAAGCCCCTGAAAGGCTCATTTGCAAAATAAATACTGCAAAAAAAATTTCCTCCCATCTCAAGTCTGAGCTGAGGCTCCAGCAGACCCCAGCTGGGGAGGAAACCTCAGCACAGCGTGTGCGGTCCTTTGGGCAGGCACCAGAGCTCCTATGAGAGCTGCCAGCACCCCGAACCACAGGCCCTCAGGTCCCCAAAAGCATGCTGTGCAGTATGGCTTTGAACAGCGCCTCTGATCCCAAGCCAAAGTAAAGGCAAAATACCTGGGCAGTTTACATAAGACATAGTTTTCCACTACGACGGAGTTTCTCTCTGCCCGGTGTTTCACCCAGCAGCTGCAATTTTGCAGCTTTCAAGGGCATTCACACAAAAAAATGAGCCACGCCAGAGATGAGGGCAGATTAGGAGGATTAAGGCTGCAGAGCTGATGCAGGAGAAGATGCAATGTAAAAACCCTCCGGTAGGCAAAGGCATTTCATCCCAAAACCCAGCCGCTGCTCACCTTCGCAAAGGGTTTAGAAACGAGGAGGGCTCCAGGATTCGTACAGCGCATGGAGGGGAAGCTGGAAGAGGTGCACCCTAAGCACCTGGGAACATGTTGCTGCTAGATATTGGGGGGGGCATACAAAAGCACAAAAACCAGAAAGTGTTTCCAGAGCAACTAAAGATGCACAGAACTTCACACGGTAAAATAAAAGTAGGTGGGTTGGGGTTCTCTGTCCTCGCCTCTCCTTGTTTCGGGCTCAGAGCCAGTGCACCCCCCCCGAGGAGGGGGATACAGGTGCTGCCTGGCCGGGCACAGGTGCCATCGCAGCACGGGGATGCTCACAACCTCTGAGCAAACCGCAGCACCAGGCAATTCCTCCTCCCCCTACAAAATAGGGAAAGCCTGCTCTGCTCCTCAGCGCGGGCAGGAGCGTGGCCATGGCGGGGAGTGTGCCAGCCTCCCGGCACTGGCAGCCCAACCAGCCCGCAGGGATTAACCAGTACCGGGGGGTCAGATGAACGGTTCTTACCAAGGCAATTCTCACAAACTGAATCTATTTGGAAGCACAAATTGAAGCTGGGCACCTTGGAAGACAAATCTGTAACCTCAGTCATAGTTAAAACAGAGTCATCATGGATGGTAACTGATAAAGCCCAGAAAGTCGGCCCCTGCCAGTGCAGGGTCAGGCCAGCAGCCCCCATCCAGGCCGTTCCGGGGCTGCCACTCTCGGGATGCTCCAGCCTCACCCCGGCACCCCTGGCAGTGGACGGGGCATGAGTCTCATCGCATGATTTCACCCCATGGGAAGCTCTATCCCAGCTGGACCCTGCTGCCCCTGCAGGACATGGCACTGCCAGATCAGGCTTCAGCACAGCCTCAGGCACCTGCGAGTGTGTTAAATGTGCCTCTGCTCGCTAAAGATGCTTGGCTGGACGAGGCCATGAAAACCCAAAGCACTGCAGGGTGATAGCCCTGCTCCGGGCAGGTTCAAGGCTCTGTGGGTTTCAGCCTCACAGCTGAGCTGGTTTGTGGTGACTTATTCACCCCCAAGAAGTGGCTGGCAAAGCCGGGGAGCGCAGCTGGACCACCCCAGTGCCACGGAGCCTCCAGCAGCCACTACGCTGCGTGCCGGTGCATTCAGCCCCTGTGAGGAAACTGTCTCTCACCCCCCCAAAAGCAGCTGGGAGGACAATCCACACCAAACTGGGATGGAGGAAACTCTCCTACAAACACACACACACACCCCCAAGACTTGCCTTGCGCTGCTGCTGCCGGACCCACAGCCTGCCAGCACCCCGGGCGGGTGAAGCCGGACCCACGCAGGGATGTCTCGCTGCCCAGAGGGCTCTGTGCTCTTTAAGGGTGCCCGGGACAAGCCGCCCTGGAGCAGAGGCAATCCGACTCACGCAGGGGATCGGGATCAATAGGTCACAGCATGCACTGACTTGCCCCCAGAATGAAAATCAGCAGAGGATTTGGGGCTGGTGGGGAAGCTACAATCAGGCCTTTAATCCCACATGGACACAAAATCCCAGGATAAAAAGGCCAGAGCTGGTCCTAATTGCTGACTGCCCTGTGCTTGTGGATATGTGAGCAAAACCTCTTAGGCTGCCCTGGGCCTGGGAGAGGCACCTCATTGCCTCCTTGCTGCCTGTATGCACGACCCCCAGGGAGAAGGGGGTCCCCCTGTGCGGGGGGGGACCTGCCCCAGCGCTGGCAAGGGCAGCACCACCACTGGTCCCGAGGGGGCTGCCGGCCCTCGGAAGGATGCCCCGGCCCCAGCCGCGATGCTCGGCAGCTGGTTGCTCTGGAGGACAGAAACCAGGAGGGAGATGCTGGGGCAAAGCGGGGAGGCGGGTTGAGGGGGGCAGCTAGCCCCCTCGGCCACCCCTCCGTGCCTGCACCCCCAGCCCAGCGACCCTGCACCGCGTCGGAGCTGGGGGACCCCCCCAGCTGCTCCCCGCTCTGCTGCCGCGCTGGCTCCGGGGGGATGTCACGGTTGACCCTGCCCATTTGAGGGGGGGCAGCCCCAGCAGGGCTGGAACTGAGAGCACTGGGTTCCACCAGAGCCCTCCAGGAAGCCGGGGAGCGCCGGGGGAGGATGCTGCGGGGGTGGGGGGGCAGGGGCGGGCAGGGGGCGGGTAGAAGGCAGGCAGGGGGCGGGCAGGGGGCAGGCAAGAGGCAGGCAGGAGGCGGGCAGGGGGCAGGCGGGGGGCGGTGCGGCCCCGTCCCCGCCCGGTGGCGGTGCAGAGGCTGCGGGCGGCGGCGGGGGGGAAGCGCAGGCGGGAGCGCGGCGGGCGCCGTGCCGGGGACGCGATGCACTCGCTCTTCAGGAAACGCAACAAAGGGAAATACAGCCCCTCCGCGCAGAAGAAAAGGTGAGTGTCCCGGCCCCCGGGCAGCCCCGCTCCTGCCGGGTCGGGCAGCGCCGCTATCCCTGAGCTCCCGCCCCGCAGCATCCCCTCCCGGCGCCGCGGCTTGGCGGAGCCTGGGCACCCCCGAGGTGTGGGCACCCCCCGAGGTGTGGGCATCGCCGAGGTGTGGGTAGGCCCCCTGAGATGTGAGCACCCCCAAGGTGTGGGCACCCCTGAGGTGTGGGTACTCCCCGAGGTGTGGGCATCCCCGAGGTGTCAGCTCCTCTCCGAGCTGGGTTCGCATCATTTGTGCCAGGTGGGGGCACTAAGATGTTTTCTCCCCGGTCCCCCTCGCATTGCGGAGCGGTAGCTCCCGGGAGCAGGGTCTTTCGCTTCCCAGGCATGTGCAGGGTCAGAATCTCAGGGCAGAAAACTCGGGCTGCCCTCAGCCTTCACCCACTTGTTCCATCCCCACCAAGTATTCTGTCGATCATCTTTTCCTCAGCTCTCCCTGACAGAGCAGAGACACGTTTCAGTTGTACTGGTCATAAAATAGGAGCATGTGCTGGATGTGCCTCATGAAAGGTCACTGCTATAAGGGAAAAGACACCCCCCCCTCCCCGAGAAGGCTCAGCCCCTCTCTGGGCTGTGCCATGCACTTCGGCAGGAGAGCAGGTGGTCCCCAGCCCCTGCCCGCACAGGGGACACGTTCCCAATAAGGTGGATGTTTGGATTGAGGTAGATGTTCAGATCGGTTCAGAAGCGCATCCTGCATTTCCCAGGGCTCCGGCACACGTGGAGCGGGATGGCTGGTGCCCATTTGAGCCCACGGGTTGCTCATCCCTCCCCAGAGGCACCTGCCCTGGCCAGTGAGCTCAGAGCAGCCGCCAGGCTCCCAAAAATCCCCCACTGGGAAGGAAATTGGGGAGCTGGTACAGGGGCTGAGGTGCATTTGAGGACCCAGAAAGGGATCGGTCATCCCAGAAGGCACCTATGTCTTCCAAGCTGGGGAGCCTCTCGCTGCTGCCTGCCCATGGGTGCGGTGCTGTGGGGTGTAGGAGGGGTGTTCCTCAAGAGGAGGGTGCTGCCCTGGCACAGTGGATGCTCAGGCTTTGGCGTTTGCTGAGTTCCCTCTGGGCTGGGGCTCCAGCTTCAGCCCTGGGGACGGGCTCCCCCGGCAGCCCGGCTGGCTCAGCAGGGCCGCCCAGGCTCCGGCTCCCAAAGCCTGAGGCATGCTCTGCTGCCAGCTCCTGCCCTGGGGAGGGCTGGCAGGAGGAGACGGGGGTGGCACGGAGCCCCCTGAGGCTCAGCATGCACCTCCCTGGTGGCCCCAGCATTCCCATGGTCAAAGGATGGCCTAAATACCTGGTTGCATTTCTAGTCTTCAAGGGTGCTAGCTGAAGGCTTGAAAATGAGAAACAGCACACCTGGGTTGCAGCTCAGGACTCTGAGCAGCATCAGGATGCTGGGAGGCAGGAGGAGACAGACCTGGTCCATGCTGGGTGCCCACCCTGGGGCTGTGGCTGGGATCCCCACTGCTGCACTCCGAGCCCTGCCAGCACTGGGGACCCCGTGCTTATGTCATCTGCCGGCGGATGGGGCTTGGGAACACGATCGTCCCTCCACCGCCCTGTCTGCAAGCCCAGCTGGCTCCGGGCAGGTGCCAAAGCACCTCTGAAGGCTGCGGGCCAGACTGAAATCTTTATTTTTCTGGTGGCTGGTGGTGGCTGAGGAAGAAGCACAGGGCTGTGGCCTCCGGGCACCCCCCTGCACCCCGGCTGTCCGTGCGCACCTCAGGGATGGCTGTGCTCATTAGCCCCAATTTGTTAATTCCTGCGTTGGAGTTTACAAACATCTGTGAATCCAGGGAACACTCCCACCATGTGGAAACAGCCCCACCATCAAGATGGGGAAGCCGGTGCCAGACCGGTTAAACAACTTGCTGGAAAAGGATTGCGAAGAAGCAAGGAGCTCTTGCCTCCCGTCCCCTGCTCCAGGCACTGCCAGGCTCCCAGCCGGCTCCCGCCCAGTTTTCCTGCTAGAAAAACAGAGCAACACTGCTAAAATCAGCCCGACCGCCCCCGCTGTAAACAGGGACAGAGATTTCGACACCGTGTACAGCCCAGCCTCATCCTGCGCTTTGGCGAGGCTGCACAGCTGGCATTCAGGGGCTACACCTTAGACGATGGCTTAGTGCCAAGGTACCGCTGGTGACCGAGCAGTCAAAGCACAGCAGTGGCAGGGCAATGACCCGAACGCTGCTTTGGCAAGCATGCAAGGGTACTGGAGGTTTCCTGCAACCAGTGAGGAGCCAGGGCTACCAGCTCAGCTGATTTACGCAGGGGTTGCCAAGGAGGTGCCGTCCTACAGCAGGTCACAGCCTGATGAGCTGATGGGAGTCCTGGTGGCTTCTTCAGATGTGAAACGAGCCCTTCCCATGATGGGGGCATCTCAGTGAGCAGCACTGGAGAGCCAAGGTCTCCACGATCTGTGCAGCTCAAGCCAGACGCTGTCATCCACCCACAAACAACACTGTGTCCCCCTGGATGCAGACAGCCACCCTTCCCCAGCCCCAAATCGGCCCTTCAGCCTCCCATCCAAAGTGCCTTGGAGCATGCAGGATTTAAGCAGCGCCCCTGCCTATCCCCAAGCTGCTCACAGCCTGCCTGGGACAGGGGGGGTGAGAGCTCGGGTGGGGGGCAGGGACAGGTTTTCCCGTGCCATCCCTGCCGCCGTGCCAGGGGTGCAGGTCCCCACGGGGGCCAAGCCCCTCTCTGAACAAGGAAGGAGCCATGTGTGGCAACCGCCTCCGCGTCTGGAGGCTGGTCAGCCCCATGCTGGTATTAGTAAGGAGGAAAGCCAGCCTGCTTTGAAGCTCTAATAGGGCAACGGCGGGGAAAGGAGTGGCATTAAATCCTGCAAAGCCACAATGGTTTGAAGACAACTTGGTGCCAGGTCCTCTGGCCTGCCACGGCTTGTCTGTCCTTGGCAGCACTGGTTGAGTCTTGGAGCACGCTGGCCACACGCAATGCCGTGGCTTGGCTGGAGGAAAACCACGGCAATGCTCCATGCCAAGCACCCTGGACCACATCCCCATCCATCCTAATGCCACTCGCAGCACCAGTGGTTACTTGACCTGCAGCGTGCAGGTGATGCTTCTCAACAGCTCCCTGTGGTTTTGTTTTTCTGATGCACAAATTAGCAGGACCAGGGTCCAAGTCTCTCCTTAGGAACATCTGCTCCAGCTGTGGCCTGGGCTGTGGTCTCAGTAGCCACCCCCATCCATCTCTGAGCATGTCAGTAGGTGTGTGGGCATCTCCCTACCTTGTTTGGGGAACATGGATGCTGATGCTAACATTTTTTTTCTCTCATGGACTTGGTTGCTCTATGCTTCTCTTGCTCACCCCATCCCAGTACTGTAAGGAGCCTGGAGATTCAGCTGGGACTGGCCATGACTACTGTGTTGTTAGCACATCATATATATATATCTCAAATGTGCGTGTGTGTCTGTCCCTAGGAAGGAAGTCAGAAGCCTTGACTAGGTATGTAGTATGGGGGAAAACCATCGCCCTCCTTCCCCATTACCTTCATTTCAAACATTCTATCAAACACTTGCCAGGCACAGAAAACCGGAGGTTGGTTTCTCTCTTAGAAAGTCCAGGCTTGGGAGGTAGAAAACACAGCTCAGCCATGAGAAGTTGCTGCTGAAACTCACCCTCCTGCCAGCAGGAAAGGTCCTTGGGGTCCTCAGGTGAGAGCACCCATCCAGGAGGGCTCCCAGCCCTGAAGACCCATAATGGTGTCGGAGGACCCAGTCCCCATCTAAGAGGGGCTGCAGGAGGCTGGGGCAGAAGCAGGGAGGGCTCTGCCTGCAGGGCTGGCACCCATTTCTAGAGGCTGTTTGGTCGGGCTGGAGTCAGCATGAAGGACCAGACAGCAGGTGAGTCAGGGGAGCTGCTCTGTATTTACGGTGGAGCAAGCCTCACCATCGCCTGGCCTGTTTCTGCTTTAATTTCCATGCACATTACAATAATATATCACCATTACTACAAGGGAAGATAAATAGAACTGAAACAAGCCGGACTAAGCACGGCAACCCTGCTGTCCAGCTACACCCTAACGTGGGTAGCTTGACAGCACATTGCTCCAGAGTTTTGAGCCAGATCTTAATCTCTCCCAAGCCTGAATTACACTAGCCAGAGCCCAGCCCTTGTGCCTTCTGCTGCAGTTTCACTCCAGCATAGTCATAAGTGGCATGGGGGAATATCATGCAGTGGTAGCTGCTGTGTGCCTTCTGTAGGATTCGTGCAGCTTAAGTCCTTCCTAAAGTGTGGTCCCTAGCAGCAGTGCACACATGGGTATACATTTTATTAAATCTATAGAAATGGAAATTAAATGGAAACAGAACTGAGAGCAGCAGTAGGTGGTCACTGTCTGATGCACCATTTGCACATCCCACTAGCAGGATGCAGTAAGCAGGACCACGATCCGTGCTCAGACCCGCCAACTCGCTTGTTCCTGGCCAAGTGGTCCCACCTGCAAGAAGCTGCTGGCATGGGAAGGTCTCCCAACAGGAGGGCAGAGGCAGGGCCAGCATCCCTGAGCTGGGGGAAGGAGCAGGAGAGAGCCCTTCCCAGTAACCCTCCCAGCAAGTGTCTCTGATTCATGGGACAAGCTCCCAGGAGGGGCCTTCCCAGGGCACGACAGTCAGCTGGAGCAGTCAGAACTCCCAGAGCATGTATTTGAACATGCTCACTTGGGGGGATCAGTGAAACAGCCTCCTTGTTTGGAAAAAAAGGAAACTGGAGAGATCAAAGGGATTTCCTACCACCTGCCAGCAGGCGCAAAGCCAGGGTGTGATCCTGCAGGCACCCCAGAGGTGTCGGCCTTGGGGAAGCTTGCTCCAAAAAATGCTCTTCTCAGTGAGGGTGAAACCTAATGGAAATAGAGAAAAAATGGGAATAAACAAAAAAAGTCCAGTTTTTAGCAGCAAAGTTTCCATATGACAGTAATTAGCATCATATTTGTCCGTCAAAAACCTCTCTTCAAAAAAAAACAAACCAAACACCCACCACAACCAAACCCCTAAGAAAAGCCCCCAAAGCCCAAGTAAAACTCAAGCCCCTCTGAAAGAAAGCATCACCTGAGATCAGAATTGTGGTAAACAGGTGAAGTGATGCCTGCCACAGAGCAGCTGCCTCCTCCCAGCTCCCCAGCTGGGAGAAACCTGAAAAAACCCTCCCATTCCTCACAGGAATAACCTCTGGTCCTTCACACCAGCCAGGCAATGCTGCGGCTGCTCAAGGCAGCATTGAAAAGAAATAGCACTTCTGCCAAACGCTGCTTTGTGTTTTGTGTGAGTGATATCATTTTTTCCTTCCTGATCAGAAAATGTTAAAAGTTCTCCAGAAAAGGCAAAGCCAGTTTTTCCAGGCCCTTCCCCCCCGCCCCCCCCCCCCCGCCCCCCAATCTTTTAAACAGAGACTTATCTATTTTAGCAGAAAAGCTTTGCATTTCCCTCCCCTCTGCTGGAGCCTCGCAAGGGCCGTGGCCCCAGGCACCTTTGCTCCTGCCTCCGCTCAGTCTCCTGTGTGCTGCCCTTCCCTGCTGGGTGATCCCTCCCCAGCTCTGCTCTGTGCTCCAGCCATCCCCTCTCCTGCCTCTCTTTTTGGCTTCAGCAGCCCTTCGCCTTACCCTGCCAGCAGCTCCGCTCCAAAGCCCAGATGCACCCACAGCTCTTCCCAGCAGCTTCCCGAAAGAGCCATCTCTTGCAAAGCCCAGCCACGCACCCTTCCCAGGCTGGCCAAGGCTTCCTCACCGCCTCGCCCATCACCCCGTGCTTCTCCTGCATCTTCTTCCTCTCAGCAGATGAAGGGCATAGGGAAGCTGACCTCCTCCATTCCCTGGCACGGAGATTTTGGCCAGCTTTCCCAGCCAACCCCTCTGGCACCCTGCTTGACACCCGGATGGATGCAGGGACCGTGCTCATCCTCGTGGTTTAACGCAGACCCAGCTATGGTGGGGACAGGCAGGTTATTAATAGGGCTGATGGTCTCATATCAGTAATGCCCACATTAGTTGGTTGTGGCACAGAAGTGGTAAGTATGCAGAAATAAATAAAGAAATCGGAGATATTATAAGAGAGAATAAGATCTCTCCGATTTCTGTATTTATTTCTGAACATTTCTCATTTCTGCATTTGAAGCAGCTGTGGGGGGAGCTGGCACACACACCAGCCAGCCTCCCGGCTCAGGGTCCTGTGCCACGTTCAGCAGAGGATGGGGCGCGGAGGAGCAGTTCCCCCCACGCTGCAGCAGGTGTTTGGAGACCCAGCTCCCATGGGAGGTTTTTATTAGATTTCCCTGTACCAAAACCTCAGCTGGTGACTCTCACATAAACCACAGAGGTGGAGAGAGCAAACAGCTCGGGTTTTGTGCGTCAGGGAAGCCGCGGCTGAGCAGCAGAGCCATGCCCACATTATAACTGAGCATGCCCTTGCTTGCTCTGAGCAAGCTCTGCATTTTCTTTTCCCTTGGTCACCCAGATACTGCACATGGAAACAGTAGTTTCTGGATTACCAGGCGAACTGACCTCTATGACACGAGGAAACGCCATCCTTTGCCCTCCCCGTTCCCCCAGCCCCAGCGCCCACTCCTGCTCCCTGTGGTGATGGAGAAGGGGCTGTCGCCTGCCGGGTACAGCAGGGGCTGGGGGAGGAGGGTGGCTGTGCACCAGCACGGGGCTCCCTGAGTCACGGGGAGGGATGACGGGGGGCAGTGACACCAGCTCAGGAACCAGCTGACAGGGTGCAGGCAGCCCCAGTGCCACAGCAGGGTGGTTTGGGCTCATGGCTCAGAGCCAGGGGAAGAGTGGGGAGAAGGGGATGAGTGGCACATCCTCACCCGGACACGTCATCCCCATCTCAAACCATCCTGACAAAGCCAGTACCTGAGGAAGAGGGTCAGGGCCTGGGTGTTGCACTCACGGGTTCCTGGCACCCCAGATCAGTTTTGCTGATGCAAAGCTCAGCTCTGCTAGATCAAACCGGCAGCAGCTTGTGAAGCTGTGGCTAAAACGCAGCACTGCCATGGATCCCAAGTGATCCATCCTTAATTTTATTTCCTCCATACAATTTAGAAGTTTTCAATCAAAACCAGTGCTAGAAAAGCCCCAGACCTCTTCTGCTTTTTGGGGTGGTTTTTCCATCCATGCTGTAGATTCACTGAAACGCTGAAAATTCATCCTTGGGCTTGCTAGAAAACATCAAGACCAAGGTAGGGAATGTGGAGACGGGCCAGCAAGCCCTGCCAGCTCTTCCCAAGCCCCACTAAGTGCCAGTTCAGCTCCAGCTATTGCAAAGAAGCATCACAAGCTCCCACCTGGATAATCAGCCTCTCCCACCCTCAAAGCTCAGGCAGCATCCAGTTCGCCGGTGAGAGATGAGGAAGGCTCCTTCGTGGCTGCAAGCTCTCTCAGGTTGCAGGAGGTGCCAGCTCTGAGCAGCCATCACTCGCAGACACACAAGCACGTGAAGCACATTTTAGTCACCCGGCTTCAAACCACTTTCTCTCCACTGATTTCATCTGACATTTTCCCTGGTTTACATGGGATGATGCAAAGTGGATTTTGAAGAGCTGCTTCTACCATTGCAGTGGGATCCAGCCACCCGCACCTCATCTCCCAGTGCACCCCTGCACCCTCCAGCTGTGATTATTGAACAGAAAATGTGTCTCATCCTTGCAATTATTGCAGCTGCTGCACGACTTGCAACAAGCCTTTTGTTTGCTCCTCTGCTTGGCAATACCCACTTGGTTCATTTCTGCTGATGCGAGAGGGCCCATAATTACAGCAACCCCTCTGCTCATCAGGAGGTGCCAGGCATGCAGCAGCAGCAGTGACAGACAAACCACCAGCCATGCCAAGTACCGTCCCGATGATGCAGCTTCTATAAAAAGAAAAAAAAACCAGTGTAAATCCTGCCCACGCCAGAACTTCCCAGGGAAGCATGGACTTCTGTGGAGCTGTCAGATGCTACGAGGCTCCCGCAGCCTGGGGCAGGGTTCGAGGTAGGGAGGAACAAGCCCAGAGCTCGCTTTTGTTATGTTCTGCTGCACTGAAAGCAATAGCAAGCAAGGCAGGCAGGAACACGTCCCGAAGCTCAGCACCAGTGCCAGGACGGAGGCTGGCCAGACCCAGGCTGGCCCAGCTTTTTTCCCCAGTGCCCACGCTGGAAAGGCAGCGAGCTGGGGTGTCTCTGCGGGAGGCGGCATGCAGGCCCCGAGGGGCACGGGGCGGAGAAGACCATGTACTGCTTTTACCTGCTGGCAGCGGAGCATGGGCACATGTCCAGGGAAGCCACCGCAAAGCACTGGAAGAGGACCGCCTCGGTCAACAAGCCGTGTCAGCTCTCTGCTTTGGCCCCCCGTGCTGTGGGAGATGGGAGGACATGCCTCGTGCCATTCTGGCGAAGCTCACGAGGTCAGCCCCTGCCCCGTGAAGGACCCAGGTGCTGCAGGACCCCCTGGAGCCAGGCTGATGGAGCCGCTGGGTGATGCTGTCCGCCTGGGGATGCAGGAACCCTCTACGCCATGGGTACGGCTGGGCTGCTGGTGCTCCACCAGAAAACTCTGCTCTGCCCTTCAGCCTTTGCAGGAGACACACAGCTCATCTCCTAGCAGCTATACCAGCAGTTAACGTTTCCAAGTGCCATATAAAGATTAATTCCACCACCACATAACAAGGTCATTAAGATTCATTATCCCCACTCCGTAAGTGGTTGGGATTGGAGTGAGCCAACCTTCAGCTTAAGCCCAGATGGCGAAGCAGCACAGCCGGGACACAAGCCCCAGCCCTGCCACCAGCCCCCCGGCTGCAGGGCTCTTGGGGAGCACACCCCGCTTTCTGCCTCCAGGCTGCAGAGCCCTGGCACGCGGCCCCCTGGGCCCTCTCCTTGCGGCCAAAGCAACAGCAAGGAGACGAAATGTTTAAAATAACTCTGGCAATGCAAACGCTGCCTCACGGGTTGTGGTGACTTTGCTGTGAATACTTGGGCTGGCCCCGCACCCTGCCTGCCCAGCTGGAAACAGAGAGGCTTGGACCAGAGTCACCCGGGGAGCAAAAACCAGTGCCTAGCAAGAGGGCAGAGCACCGAAAGAGAGAAGCAATGTGTGCTGCCCCATCCCTTTGTTTGGTTTAAATTGTGAATAACTCCTTGCAGAGCAAGGAAGCTCTGGCTGTGGATGGAGGGGCACAGCATGGGCCCCAAGGCAGGGCTGCACCCTGACGTGGGGTGCACACAAGGCTACAGGCACAGACAACAGCCTCAAACAGGCCAGCTCGCCTGCGTGAGTGGGGGTCGGGGTCCTCTCTGCTGCTCAGGCTCCTCCATCTCCCCACAGGACCCCCCCGCTCTCCCTGTCCCCTATGAACAGCTCTTTTCTTTCTTGCTCCAAAGCCAAGGGAGGCTCAGGCTTGCCTACCGCATCGCTCCCATTTCCACCATGTGGGAGACACCGTGTCCCCACCCGCCACCTCCCTCCTGGCAGCGCAGCCGAGTATTTTGGAAAGTGTTAGCAAGGCAGCAGTGAGTCACACGCAGCTGCGGTGCCTGGCAGGCTCGGCTGGCCCCCGGCCACCCCCGGGGTCATGGCACCCCGAGGGCAGCCCCGGCAGCAGCGTGGGGCGGTGGCCGTGATTGTGGGGTGACCAGTCCCCCCTCTTCCTCCCCAGCATCTCCAGCAAAGAGCTGACCGAGCTCATAGAGCGCCTGCAGAAAAATGCCGACCAGGTGGAGAAAAACATTGTGGAGACTGACTCCCGAATGCAAAACGTAAGCAAGCCGTGGCCCCGCGCTCGGGGGCTCCTCCGAGCAGCCCTGTCCCCCTGCTCCCTCCCACCGCAGCCCTTCCCATTTCACTGTGCCCTCGTGTCCTCTCCTATGGCACGTGTGTGGGGCTGCCCTGCCCTGCAGCGGGTACCTGGCTGCAGTGGAGGGGTGTGGGGGCTCCCCCGGCTTGTGGGAAGGAGGTGGGAGGGTGTAACAGGTGATGGGCCCCTGAAATTCTTCCCTACCCAGGGCTGGGTAGCACTGTGCAGAGCAGGGATGTGCACCCCTGGACGTGCATCCCAGCAGGTGGCTAAGGCGGAGGTGAAGGGGCCTGAACCATCCTCCTCCCCCAAAGGGGACGATGCCTCCTGAGGCAACACAGCCTCCCACCCCTCGGGGCTGGCATAGGTGAGGGGAAAGCCAAAGACATCACCAGGAGGACAGGAGACGGCAGAGCTCCTGCCCATCTCCGTGCCCAGGGGCGGTGTGGCGGGATGACCTCTTGGGTACTGTTTATTTTCCCCTCGTGACCCTTCCTCCTGCTCTCTGCCTGCCCAGGACTTGCACAAGATCAAGGCATGCCAGCTAGCGCAGTACAAGGACCTGACTGCTCAGAAACTCACCGAGTCCGACAAACTGCTCTACGTGCTGGATGGAGATGCAGCGATCGCCCGGCACATGAAGCACCCCCAGGGTGACATGATCACAGAAGAGTGAGTACTGGGACACACACACACCTGTCCCCAGAGCCTTGCAGGGCGGGAGGATGCTTCTCCAGGGGCTCTGCTCAGCTCCTGCCTGCAGCTGGGGCATCACCGCAAGCTCCTCTGCACCCCAATTCACATTAAGGTGTGTAACCCACAGCCATCCTTGGGCACCCCTAGAGTGAGAACGGCTGCACACCTGCCGATAGCAGCGCTGCACAAAGCATGGCACGGTGTTTTCTGCCCACTGCAATTGCAGACCACACTCTCCCCTTGCACCAGCCTGCCCTGAGCTGGCAGACATGCTGAGCAGCCTTTGGCAGAGGATGGGTGCACAGGAACTTTCACCCTTTCCCCAGCTGATTGCACAACGCGGCTGCTGCCAGCCTGCATGGCAGTGCAGGGCTCTCCAAGATCCCCTAAGGACAGTCCCCCCCCCTCTGTGGGTGCCTGGGAGAGAACGACCTACAGCTATCGATGCTAATGCCAGCCCATGCCCACACCCTGCATCCTGTCCTCACCTTTCCCTTCCCACAGCATCCGGCAGCTGAAGGAACGAGTGGCAAACCTGCGCGTGAAACATGACCAGATCTACAGCTTCCCCCTGCAGCATATTGAGCCCCAGGTCAACTGGTCAACAGTGATCGAGGAGAAACAGGTACCAAGGGGACCATCAGTGCCCCTGCCTGGCCAGTAGCACCAGCTGGGCAGGACTTTACCCATCTCCCCGTGGAGAAAAAGGCTCTTGGAAACCCTCTTGGCAGCATTGTACTGGGAGCAGCAAGGGAGGAGGTGGGGTGTGGGGTGGCAGGAGAGGGTGTGGAGATGATGGGACAAGGCCAGTGGCTGTGGCACCAGGGGCAGGTGATGGCAGTGGCATCACCACTGGAAGCTGGGCTGAGAAAGGAAAAGCTCTGGAGGATGGGGGGCCCACGGGGGTGTGCCAGCCTGGCCATTGACCTCCTGGGTGAGCTTGGGTAAACCTCTGCCTTTCTCCATCCGAGGATGGAGACCACACACACCCTCTCCAGGCAGTGTGCTCCAACACCCCACCGTCCTGAGAATGGAAAAGCTTCTCCTTATATCCAGTCTGTGCTTCCCCCGTTTCAATTCATGCCTGTCATCTCTCATCTCCCTACCACACACCACCCTGCAGAGCCTGCTCCATTTTCTCAACCACCTTACAAGGGTGCTGTTAGATCCCCCAGAGCCTTCTCCTCCCCAAGCCAAACAAGCCTCAGCCTCTCCTCTTGGGTCCTTGCTTCAGCAGCCCCAGTCACCACCTGCTTGAAGCTGTACTCTGTAGCCCTTCTTTTTTAATTTATCCTACTCCCTACACTCTTCCAGCCAGAAAAGAGTTAAAACTCCAAACCGCCTTTCCCATGGCCACATGGCAGATTTCACCAAAGTGCTCCTGGGCACCAAACGCTGCCAACACCCAACACCAGAACCCATCCATGCCCAGCTCCATGGCCACTTCCAAGAAGAGTTTCTTAGGTCTTAACTGCCCCATCCCCTTCCCCCATTGCTAACACCAACTCCCGTGTGCCACAGGATGCGTTAAACAGCAAGGGCTTTGGGACCGATCTGCCGCTGGTCAACAGCCAAGTAGAAGAGCACAACATCTTCCACAACGAGGTCATGGCCATTGGCCCACACATTGCCAAGGAAGGCAACAAGGTCAGCTCTCATGCCCCTCTCCCTACTGCCCCACAGGGTTGGCCTTGTCCCGAGTGACTGATGAAGGGGAGGGCATCCCACCAGCCGAGCTGCCACAGCCCGGACCAGGGTGGGTGGGTGCCCAGGTCCACACCTAGCCGCAGTGCCCAGCATCATACACCGACTCTAGCTTTACGATGAGGCAAATCCCATAACCTCCACATCCCACTCCACCCTTAAACCCCCGCCAGACCACCACTCTCCAGAGACATTCTCCTAACTCCTACCTTGCTCCTTCTCTGTTACCAGGAATACAAGAGCGACTTCCAAGCCAAATACCAGAAGCTGCTGGTAAGAGCCCTCTGGGATCCCAGGGGCAGAGCCCTTTTGAAGGTTCCCTTGCCGGAGTGGCCAGGCACCCTCAGGGGACCCATTAAGAGGAACTTTGGGCTGAGCTGTCCCCTCTGCCCCTTCCCAGGCCGGCTCCCAGCAGCGGCAGCAGGATCTGAACTCCCTGCAGGACTACATGCAGCGCTGCACCAACAAGCTCTACTGGCTGGATCAGCAGGCGAAGGACAGGACCCATTATGACTGGAGCGACCACAACCTGGACTACCCCAGCCGCCGCCGCCAGTACGAGGTCTGTGTCCACTCCCCAGCAGCCTGGCCCATGCTGGCTGGGTGCTGTGCAGCAGGGGAGGGGGGCACAGAGCCAGAGGAGCAGGCTGGGGGCTGGATGGGGGCAGGGAACATCCCTTCCCCCGTGCCTCAGTTTCCCCCACTCCATCACGAAGGGCTTTGAGATGTACAGGTGATAGCATGCGGATAATAAGGTTAGTCTTGACCTCCTGCCAAAGGTAACGCAATGAGGAAGCTCGGCAGTTTCCTCGTTCTCCTCTCCCTTACCTCAGCATTCACTTGGCAAGAGTCACACTGTTAGCAACATCTGCAAGGGAAGGAAAAGCGAAAGCTGCTGCTGGGGAACATCACACGTTCCGTCTTGTGGGGCTGTTCAGGCCCTTTCAGAGTAGCTCAGCCGTAGGACGCAGCCAGGGTCCCTCTCTTGGTGCAGGGATCAGTATCTCACCTCTCTCCATCTAGAACTTCATCCACCGGAAGCTGGAGGAGAAGGAGGAGGCCATCAACAAGCTGCATGCGGATGGAGATCAGCTGCTCACCCAGAATCACCCTGGGAAGAATGCCATCGAGGTGAGCATCAGGGATGGTTCTATCCTACCCACCCACCCTGCAGCTTGGGGGACTCGCCCAGCCCTTCTCCAATGCGAGACCTCGTGCCAGCGCAACTCTTGACTTTACTTCCTGGGATGCCAAGTGGGAAAAAGTCTCCTTCACCTGCAGGTGTGTAAACACCATTGTAGGAGCCCAGATAAACCTAAAGAGCTCTTCCCACCTTCCTCATTCCTGTGGCGATTACCTTGTACCTGCCTACAAAGGATAAATTATGGTGGCAGTTCCACATTTGATGGGAAGAAGGACATAAGACAACAGGATTTGCCACCTCCTTCTACTCCAACCCCACACTCCCACCAGAGCATCCCAGCTTTGGACTAGCTGTCCGGTATTCCCAGCCTGGCTCTGACCTGAGAGCAGCTGGGTGGCTTCTGAGGCAGCCAGGGAGCTGTTGGCTCAAGATGGAAACTGGTACATTCTGGTGGGCAGCTCAGGCTCCCCCCTACCACAGGGCACCCTGCTGATGCCCCCCTCCCGCCCCCTGTCACAGGCTCACATCGAGGCAGTGCACGCCGACTGGAAGGAGTACCTCAACCTGCTGATCTGTGAGGAGAGCCACCTGAAGTTCATGGAGGACTTCCACAAGGTACCAGATCCCTGGGGGCAGCAGGACTCAGCACAGCCTGGGGAGTAGGTGGTGGGCTGCAGGAGGTCCCAGAATACGAACAAACTCCTGCTGCTCTGGGAACAGTAGAAGGGGTTGAGTCCTCTAGTCTACAGGGCTTTTAAGGCTAGGAGGGCCACCCTGAGCTGACAAAGCAAAAGCCATAATTGTTCAAGCACCACACGTCAGTAATTGTTTGGCTAAAGCATGACGTGCAAAGAGCATCCGCTCCAGTGCCGAGGTTCCAGAGCTGCAGTCTGGCGCTGGCCTCTCTGCCTGCAGGACAGCAGAAGTATCTCGCAGAGGCACCTCACCCCCAAAACAAGGCATGGGGAGACCTCACATGCTCCACTCGGAAGCGGAACAGGTCCAAGTGGGGAAACTGCACCTGCAGAAAGCAGAGCTGGCCCCCCAGGGAGCCCTGCGCCATGGCTCAGCGTCCCAGCTGAGCTCGGCAGACGGATGTCTGCTGGATAAATTGCATCTGACAGCCAGGGAGGCTCTGCTGGGAAGCAGGTTGGGCTGGATTCCTCTCCCACAGCCTGGGCGTGTTGACATGATGAGTCTGTTGCCAAAGCTGAACTGTGGTGCCCAGCCCAGGCATTGCCTTTTGTGGATATCTGCCAGAATAACCGCCCCAGGGGGTGGTTTGTGTGTGGAAGGGCTTGGCTCTGCTTTCTCCTGGGCGCTGGCAATGGAGACACCACGCACCATCATGATGCTGTCCAAGTGAAACAAAATAGAAGGCAGGGAAAGGGGGGATTTTACAACTCTGCAGGAGATGACCATGCAATAAGCTGCCACTGGTTGTCTTTCCCCTAGATCTGCTGTCCTGAGCGTGGGAAATAGTGATGCCTTGCCTCTCTCCATATACTTCTGGGTGTCTAGGTGCCCATTGTAGCTCCTGGTGACCATCGATGCTGTAGGCAGTGCAAGGACCAGGGTGCTGGGGTGGGTCCATTCCATGTTTCAGCAGGACCCTCTCTCACAAGAGACTGCCTTTCTCCAGTTTCAGAAAGACACTAAGGATGCCCAGGAGCTCTTGAAGAAGGTGGATACAGACCTGGACCAAAAATTCAGCCCAGAGTTCAAGGACAGATACCAGCTCGAGTCTCTCCTGCGGGAGCTGGATGTGAGTATTGGCGGAGGCAGGACCACAGGGGAGGCAGCAGCGGGAGCCAGCATCCCTGTGGCATCAATGGAGGGGCATCCCTGCCCATGCAGGCATCTAGCCCAGCTTTCTCCATGGCAGGCAGCAGGATCATGCTGCCTGGCCTTCACCCGACTCTTCCTTCCCCTCTAGCTAGAGATTGCCTCTCCCATAGCAACATAATTGCTCACTGGGCTGGTTTTTATTTGTTCTTTCATTGAGTTAGCGCTGATTAAGGGTGGGAGCATAATTAGACCTGCTGCCAGAGGAGGTTGTGGAACTTGCTGTGCTGCCGAGAGCTGGGCTGCGAGATCGCCCACTTGGGAAGGGCTGTGCTGAGCTGAGCCGCTGGCCTGGCCCAGCCCAAGCCCAAGCATGCTGCAGCAAGCCCAGATGATGCACATGTCCTGGGACAGCCAATAGCTCTTCCTGAGAGCCATCCCTCTCCTCCTTCATGCTCCGTCCCACTCAATGTTACGGGATACCCACCTGCGCAGCTAGAAATAGAGCAACTGACAGCAAGCCTCGTCACAGGGCTCTAATTAGAGCTGATGGCTGGGAACGGGGCTATCCATCAATGTGCAGCCACACAGATGTGGACCACACAGCAGGGAACACCTGTCGATGCCTGGTGGCTAGTGCCAGGGCACAGTCCCAGCTGCAGTCCTGGCTGCAAAAGTGAGCAGGAGAGTGCAGGAGCACTTGGCATAGAAACACAACAGCTGTAGAGCAGGACCCAGGAGCCATTTTCACTAGCATAAGCAAAAAAGAAGCCACAGTCTGTCCTGGCATGGTTATGTGCTCCTCCCCAGCTTAGAGAGCCCAGAAGCTTGTTCTTCCCCCATTTGCCTACTGGTTTTGGTTGTTGCCCTGTGCTAGGACCAGGAGAAGGCCTTGAACAAGTACGAGGCAGTGGTGAAGTCCCTGCAGGAGCGCAGCCAGCACATCCTGCCTCTGCGGTACCGCCGTGAGATGCCGCTCCAGCCCGTCCCCGTGGAGGCTCTCTGCGAGTACGAAGGCGAGCAGGTAACAGCTCCCTCATCCCTTGAACAACACAGAGGTGCTGCTGGGGACTGTCTCCTGCTGAGCACTGGGGATGGCATTGGCACGTGGGGAAGGAGCGATGTCTCCCACAGCAGAGACAAGAGGAGTGCTCACCCCGGTGGGAAAGCAGGTTTGACAGCTCAGGAGGAGCAGTGCAGGAGGGGTCTGGGGGAAACACAGCCTCTATCTGCCCTGCAGACACCGTGCCTATTGCACGCCCTTCAGGAGGTTGCAACAGCCTAGCTCTGTCCCATTCCCATGCTCCCTGTGCTAGGACAATAAAGGTGTCCAGGCACGTTTCTGATCAAAGAAGCTCACCATCACTTGCACAGTCCCGGCAGGATCCCCCCATCCCGGTATCAGTCTTTGCAGGACTGCACAGCTGACCAAAGGGATGGGACAGCGAAGCCGGCAGACACCACGGGAGCGGTGGGGGCCTGGAAAGGAGCGAGCAGCTCGGGCTGACTCAGCTGCCAGCCTCTCCGAAGTGGAAAGCCGCAGCACAGCCTTGGGAACGCCTTCTCATCTCTGCCCTAGTGGGAATTCACTCGTCTTGGCTGTTGCAAAAAGGAGGCATGGCTTCATACCTGGAGGGTCGGGGGAGGGAGGAGCAGGCACATGAGCCTTTGGCAAGCAGCAGACACTTGGAGAAGTGAGGGCTGCCAAGAGGAGGGACTAGAGGTTATGCTGGTCCTGCCCCCCAAGAGTGGCTCCCGGGGCTGCTGGTGCGGAGCAGGGCAGGTGATGGTTCCTGACCTGCTGCTGTGACCGGTTCCTGTCCCCCAGGGCCAGATAAACCGAGGAGCCCACTACACCCTGCAGAAGAACAGCGGAGACATCTGGGAAGTGGCAGACAGCTCAGGAGACAAGATCAGGGCCCCAGGGGTCTGCTTCATGATCCCCCCGCCTGACGCAGAAGCAATGGCGCTGGCAGACCAGTACGTGCCCCCTGCCGGACCCTCTCGCTGCCCCAGCAGCCCCTCCACTGGCTCCCAGCAGCCCCAGGCCCTGCCATGCCACCAGCACTGCATCCCCCGTCTGGCAGCGCTGGCAGGGGGCTCCTGCCCTGACTCCCGCAGGGAAGCCTCAGGCTTCCTCCAGGAGGGATACCTGCACCTTCCTGCTTGCACACACGATCCCACCTGGCAAAGTGGGGCCAGCTCAGAGCCAGGTCCCCCCTCTTCTGGGGGGCCACTGCAGCCGGGGAACTGCCCACCCCTCCACTCAGCAGGCAGGTACCTGCCTTTGCTGCCTCTCCCCTGCTTTCACCCCTCCAGTGCAGATGCTGCTTGACCCCTTTGCCAGTGTGGGGCAAAGGCACCTGTCCCCCACTTGCTCCATGGCTGCCTGGAGGGGCCAGGTCCCACAAGCCCCTCCAGAGCTGCCCCTCCTTCCCAGAGCAGCACCAGCGTGATCAAGGGGCCAAGAGCCTGACTCCGACCTCATGCCAACACTGTCCCGTTTTGCAGAATTGCAGATCGCTATGTGACCGTGAAGGAGAAGACGGCCAACTGCAAGAACATCCTCCAGCAGCGCTACGAGGGGCTGAAGGCAGACAGCATTGGAGGTGTGGCTCAGGAAGGGCAGCTTAGGGCATAAAAAAGCTGCTGTGGCCTTGAGCTTAGGTAGTGGCTGATCCTGGGGGTACATCACAGAGAGCTTCACATCTCCTAAGGGTCCTGGGGACAACAGTGTTGGGATGCTCGTGGTACAGAGCAGCCAGGGCACAGGGAACAGAGGGGGATGTGGGTTTTGCACTCACTGGTGGGACTGAGCCTAGACCCAGCTTCCAGCTGGCTCTGACCTGCTCCCCCCTCGTTATCCAGATGCTGCGTCAGTTCGGGGACGCCAGCTTCTGGCAGGGCTGGAGAAAGTGAACAGCGACCTGGACAAGCAGGAGAAAGCAATAACAGCAAATCTCCGTCCACCGCTGGAGCAGAGCCGGGCTGTGCAGGACAGCACTGAGCGCTCCAAGGACCTGAAGGTACAGGGCTGTGGAAGGAGACAGATGGTGCCATGCAAGGACTGTGGTCCCAGGGGGTCTCCAGGGTGGTCCTGAGTATGCTGGGTGCTGTAAACACTCCCTGAGCCCAGGAGCATGCAGGGATGATGCTTACAGCTGGTTGCTTCTTCCAGTGGAGATGGGGAGCAGCCCTTTAAGCAGCCTCAGAAGTCAAACACCCTTGCCCTGCTGCTGGTTCAGTTCGGTCACAGAAAGGTTGAATGGGAAAAAGGTGACGACTGCAGAGCGCAGGCTATGGGGAGGAGAGGGGAGCCCTCAGGTTTTGATCCTGCCTGCATTCTGAGCACAGCAGGGATGTTACCATTGCCACCACCATCACCTGCTCAGAAAGGAGCAGGAAAACACTTATGGTCCAGGGCATTGTTTCTCCTTGTGGACCTGTTCCGCCAAGCCCCATTGCTGGTAGCATAGCATCCTGCTCCTTTCCTCTCCTTCAGACCCCTAATTAAGCCAGGCTCCGTGCCACAAACCTCCTTCGGTTTAGGAGGAAGTTCAGGTCCTGGTTACATCACCTGCCAAGGGCTACATCAAAATCCAGGTGCCACCACAAGTGAAAGCAAATTGCCCCAACTGCCTGCAGCGCTTTGACATCCAGGCAAGCGTTCCTCCATCAGGCTGCAAAGCCCAGTGGTCCAGATGAGTCCAGCACATTTGTGACAGAGCTAGAGCTGCTGGGAACCGCTCCCCAGCCACAATTTCCTTGTTAAGGGCTAGCTAGCCTGCCCCAGAAGAGATACAAGTCATCAGAAAGTCAGCAGAAAATATCCTTTTGTCCCCTATGGGACTGAAATACATCTGCCATCAAACACAAGCCCTCAGCCCTGACCTCCCTCCCTTCTCACACTGGGAAGCCAAGGGTCAGCTTCTTTGTAGCCACAAGGTTTAGTTCAGCTCCTATAATGGCTTTATTCCTACCACAGAACATCACCAACGAGGTCCGTCGCATTGAACCCGAGAAAACGAGGAAGATCCAGGAATGCGAGGCCTTCATCGAATCGGTGCCAAACACTGGCAGTGCCACCTTGGTAAAGAACAAGGTGGAGAACACCAACAAGAAGTACGACCGCGTGGTCCAGCTGCTCAGCGCTGCCCAAGAGAAGTCAGTCATGGCTTAAGTCACAACGTAGGATCCTGCAGGAGATAGGTGCGGGCAGGCTGAAACACCTTTCCTCTTGTGTCCATACAGAGTGGAGGTGGCCACACACCTCGAGAGGAGCCTCCAACAAGGCCGAGACTTGCTGTCTACCTACGAGAACAAGCTGGTCGTAGATGACACAGTACCAGAGGATTTGCGGGTGGTAGACCGTAAGAAAGAAGAGCTGCTGGTGAGTGTTTTCTCCAGCCAGATTTCTACCCTATGGACATGCTCCACATGAAAAACCACTTTCCAAAAGCTGGGGTAACAGCTGCTCAACTCACAAGTTTCCACCAGTTAGTAAAGGGATGGTCTCCCACAGCTGGAGATGGGACCTCGGGTTAACTGCAGCGATCCACACCTACTTTAGATGCAAACTGTTCCCCCTTCCCCAAACCAGAAACCAAATGCCAGTTGAAAACTTGTGGTTTGGTGAAAGGACTAATGGCAAAGGACAAAATGGTCTAGGAAAAGCAATGTGGGTCCATCGCTTTCCAGTATCAGGCCACTAGCAGGGCTTTGAGAATAGTCACTGCTAGAAAAAGCTACCAGCCAAAACCAGCAATCCTTCTACCGTAGGAAGGCCAGAATTTTCTGTCCTCCTTCAGCTTTTCCATCAAGCCCCCAAGTTTGGACTAGCATGCAAAAGCTTTCACAGCTCCTTCTGGAGCTGTTGCGAGCCTTAAACCCTGTTCCTGCCAGTGCATGAGGAGCACCAAACGTTCTGCACGCTTTTAAAGGTTAGCAGGTGAGAAGGGAGCAAGAGCGAGCTTTTCTCCCCATCAGCTTTACCAGATGGCTCTACCTAAGCTCTGCAAGCCTCTGACTGGCTTTTCTCCACACCTCATAGCACTGCTGCAGCCCAGCCATTCCTTAGCATCCTCTGCAGCTCCAGCGGAGTGGCTGGAGTTAACAGGGAACAGTGACAAAAGCCTGGCATGTGTGCAACCCCGGAGAATCCCTCTCCTACTTTTTCCACAGGCCATGGGCACCGAGCTCCAGTCCAAAAGGTTCCTGCTCAATGAAGCAGAGCAGAACTTGTTAAGGACGAAGACGTGCTCCAACACCCTGGCCAGCAAGTTCCAGGAGCACTGCCCAGACATTGAACGGCAGGAAGCCGAGCTCTACAAACTCAACCAGCGCTTCAACAACCTCAGCAAGCAAATTGACCACAGGTAAGACTCCAGGACAGGATTGAGCTGGGATATTTACAGTGGAGCTGGAACCACACTGAATCTGGAAAAGGCACACCATCATGGGAACAGGGAGTTGCAGAAGGGCTTCCAGGGAGGTCTAGGGAGGAGGAGAAAGGTTCCTGGCATCCACTGGGTGGGTAGGTCTGGGCAGCCTTTAGGATTAAGTGCTCTTACAACAGCAACAAGAGCTTTAGCAAGGGAACAGCTGACTCAAATCTCTTGTCTTTAGGGAGCAGGGGAAGCAGGGACAGGTTAAGAGGGGTTTGCAGAAAACGCAGGAGATGTGACAGTGCTGAAGCTGAGCTGATTTCCCGCACAGAACACAGACCCTGCAGAAAGCAAGAAGTGCCTATTCCAACTACCGTGCCAACTACGACAAAGTCAACCAGTTCCTGTGTAACATACCCAACTACGAGCCACAGGAGACCGACAACATCCAGCAAGTGGAAATGAAGCTGAAGAACCAAGCGGTAATTATTTCCGAGAGCACCCTGGGCCTCCCAGGGAAAGGAGAAGGAACAACACTAAAAGGAATAGAACATAGCTAGCTCCTGAACATAAAATAGAAAAATATAAATGCTTATTAGCTTTATTTATTTTTATGCTATAAGGTCCCACTGTCCGTGCCTTGTTTACATGCAGCAGGGCAGCTTGAGAAGGTTCCAATTCTCAGTGTTGCAATTTTAATGGCAACCCTCCAAAAGGCTGAATGGTGCATTTGGATGTCGTGTTCCCTCTGACGCGTATCTCTGTGCATGCCAGGCGCTCCTCAGTGACATCGCAAGCAAGGAACAGGAGGTGCAGGAGGTCTCTGCCACAGCTCAGCAATACCAGCAGGCAGTGAAGGTAAGGACTGCAATTCTGCTGGTGGGACACTAACACAGAATCACACAAAAGGGTTGGGTTGGAAGGGACCATCAAAGGCCACCTCGTCCAGCCCCCCTGCAGGAGCAGGGACACCTTGCACTGGATCAGGCTGCCCAGAGCCCCATCCTGCCTGACCCTGGATGTGTCCAGGGACGGGGCATCCACCACCTCCCTGGGCAGCCTGTGCCAGTGTCTCACCACCCTCAGCGTAAAAAGTTTCTTCCTTACATCGAGTCGGAATCAACCCTCTTCTAGTTTAAAACCATTGTCCCTTGTCCCATTGCTACAGGCCCTGCTAACACGTCTGTCCCCACCTTTCTAACAAGCCCCCTTTAAGTACCAAAAGGCCACAAGAAGGTCTCCGAGAGCCTTCTCTTCTCCAGGCTGAGCAGCCCCAACTCTCCCAGCCTTTGCTTATAGCACAGGTGTTCCACACTCTGATCATCTTTGTGGCCTCCTGTGGACCCGCTCCAACAGGTCCATGTCTTTCCTATGCTGGGGCCCCCAGAGCTGGAGGCAGCACCACAGGGGGGTCTCACCAGAGCGGAGTAGAGGGGCAGGATCCCCTACATCCTGCAAGGAGTCACCTAAAGAAAGCCTAGTGCCCTTGCTCTGTCAACCGATGAGCTAAAACCAGGTTGTATCTACTGTAGCATAAACATCATGTGGCCGTTAGCACGGCAGGTAGCTCAGATTTATAGTCTGGGGGAGGAGGGTTTCCATTCCAAGCCCAGCATCAGTAACCGAACAGCCAGCCCCCACCTGCCACTGTGCGGTTACAGCCACAGGGCAGCAGCCAGCCCAGGACCTGCTGGGAGGTCTCCGTGTCCCACCAGCCTCAGCAGCTTCCCTAAAGCACAGGTCAAGGGAAGAAGGCATTAAAGTCAGTGTTTTGGAGGCACCTGTGTGTGACGGGGCCTCAGTAATCTCACTGTCCTGGGAACTTCTTCCCACAGGACTATGAGCTGGAAGCTGAGAAGCTCCGGTCCATCCTTGACCTAGAGAACGGCCGGAATGGGTACATGAGCAAGAAGCCCAGGCTCCAGTCTCCAGCCGCGAAAGTGAAAGAGGAGGTAAGTAAGGGGCAGCCTGCAGAGAGCTGGAGCAGATGGCAGCTTATGGGACCCTGGGCCCAGCAGTTATATTTAGTGTCAGCGACCTTGGTCCAGAGGGGACTGCAGAGGATGGGGGGAGGAAGGGATTTTCTATCATTCTTAACCCATCAATTTCTTTGGGATGGGCTGGCCTGGCCAGAATGAGAGGGAAAAAGCTGGATTTAACACTTTCTGAAGGGGAGAAAGGTGAGGGGAGTAAAGTGAAAAACCAGAAAGGTTTTCCCCCCTCTCCAGACTTTCAAGCAGAGAGGGAGATTTCACCGCCAAAGACTGCATCCTAGACAGAAATACCCACCGACAGCAGGCCACAGGTTACTTATTTACACGGGAGGTGTTTGCTGCCTGCCTCAAACGCACCCTGCCCAGCAGGCAGGCAGAAGTGCCCACCCAGCTCTTCCTCGCCTGCATCTCTTTTTGCAGACCTTGAGTAGGGAATGTACATGACTGCACGCCCACGAGAATCACTCCTCCTGCCCCAAAGTGTGGCAGATCACTGCTGTAGAAGGTTTTTAGAAGAGCACCCAGGGTTACTTCTTTAGGGCCTGTTGTTTCTATTCAGCGAATCTTGAACAAGCACCCCTGGTTCCACCATCTCTTCTCAACACGTTTTTGTTCCGTAGGAAGCTGTTCTGGCAGCCAGGTTCACTGAAGTGAATGCTGTGAACAAACAGAGGCTGCAGAATCTGGAATTCGCTCAGAGCCTCCTGCGGCAGGTAAGTGGCCATCAGGGGCAACACAATACTCAAAGGACAGTTGCATAAACAACACACACGCTTGCCTTTGCTATTACAATTGGAACTGGAAACCAATCTAGCTAGTGTCTTGTGCCCCCAGAATCATTAAGCAGCAGACACTTCAATCAGATAGACAACCCTTCTGCTCTCCCCCAGTCCCATCTCCCACTTGCCCTAGGAAGCTCCCCATCATTTCCCAAACCCACACCAGAATGGTGTCCTTCGAGGCTAAAGGCTTTGTCCCGGCAGCAACAGGCAGTGCAGAAAGCATTTCTCAGGCTGGAAATCCACAGAGCAGTCCAAGAGCAGCCTGTTTGCATATACCCCCTGTTCAGTGTTTGCAACAGGCAACCTCCATTAACCAAGCTCAGCATCCTCCTGTCGTTTTGTCACAGGAGGCACTGAAAATAAGCACCAAAGGTATGATTATTTGGGGTTTTTTGACTACACGTTCTTTTTTCAACAACAGCAACCAGAGGTTCAAGTGACACAAGACTTTGTCCAGACCAAGAAGTCCGTAAGGCCCGTGGAAGAAGTCTGGAAGTTGAAGAAAGAGCTTGAAGATGAGACTCAGCGTCGGCAACAGCTAGAAGCAGAGATCAAAGCCATTCAGAACAACATTGTCCACCTGCAAAACCAGAAGCCCCAAGAAACCGTTATTAAGAAAGAACTGCTGAAGAAAGTGCCTGACCCTCAGCTGGAGGAGAGCTTCCACAAGCTGCAGCAAAACCTGGCAGAAGAGCAGCGCAAGAACCAGGTGCTCCAGGATGAGCTGGAGGCTCTTAAAACCAGGCTGCGTGTTCTGGAGCACGAGAAGAGGGAAGGAGGGCAGGAGTACATAGTTAAAGAGGTACTGCGTATTGAACAAGATAAGGCTCAAGCTGATGAAATCCTGAAGCTCAAGGAAGAACTGGAAGAGCTCAGGAGGCAGGAGGGAACCAGAGAGAATGAAGTCATCCTTTTACGCCAACAAATTGCTGTGCTGTCCAGTGAGAAGAACAAGGAGCAGGAGAAAGTAACAGAGAAGGAGGTGCTGAAGCTGCAGAATGATCCCCAGCTGGAGATGGAATTCCAGATGTTGCAAGAGAACAAGCAGAGGGAGAGTGCCCTCCGGCAGAAGCACGAGGAAGAGCTCAGCTTCCTCCAGGACAAACTCAAACGTCTTGAGAAGGAACGGGCCATTGCCGAGGGCAAAATTACTGTCAAGGAGGTGCTGAAGGTAGAGAAAGACTTAGCCATTGAGAGAGAGGTGAATGAGCTCCGGCGCCAGTATGAAGATGAGAAGTCCAAGGGTCGTTCCAACGAGCGCGAAAAGGCTGAACTGCTCAGGAAGATCCAGCTGCTGGAGGAAGAGAACGCCAAGGTGGTCGTCCATGAGAAAGTGCGTGAGATTGTGCGCCCAGATCCCAAGGCTGAAAATGAAGTTGCCAACCTTCGTTTGGAGCTGGTAGAGCAGGAGAGGAGATACCGAGGTGGCGATGAACAGCTGAAGACCTGCCAGAATGAGCTGGCTGCTCTGAGGAACAGAGGGCCACTGGTAGAAGTCAAAGAAGTCATTAAGGAGGTCATTAAGTACAAGAATGACCCAGAAACCGAAAAGGAGCTACAGCGACTCCGGGAGGAAATCATAGAAAGAACGGCAGCAATTGAAAGAGCGGACCTTGAGATCTACCAGCTGAAACAAGAGATACAAGCTTTGAAAGATACCAAACCTCAAGTGCATATGAAGGAAGTTGTGCAAGAAATTCTGCAGTTTCGGGAAGACCCCAAGACCAGAGAGGAGGTGGAGTCTCTGAGAGTGCAGCTAGCAGATGAACAGATGAAACACATTGACCTGGAGAGGGAGCGGCTACTCCAAGAAGAAAAAGTACGACAGAAAGAGGAGGAACTTTTCCAGGTGAAGGAGAAAGTGGTCCAACAGGAAGTAGTGAAGTACGAGCAAGACCCCACCTTGAAAGCTGAAGTCAACTCCTTCTCTCAGAGCATCGAGAGCGAGTTGAAGCAAATAGACTGCCTCCGTGAAGAACTCCGCAAGCTGCAGAGGAGGCGGTCTGAGCTAGAGCGTCAGCTAGAAGAACTTGAGAAAGAGAGACAGGCCCGCAGAGAGGCTGAACTGGAGGTGCAGAGGCTGAAGATCAGGTTAAATGACTTGGAAGAACAGGAGAGAGAGACAACAGAACGAGTGACTGTGAAACAGAAAGTGATCCTTCAGCAAGATCCCCAGCAAGAAAAGGAGCACTCCCTCCTCAAGCTGGAGCTAGAAGAAGAGAAGCACCGGAGACAAGTCTTGCAAACCGAACTAGAAGCCCTGAGAAAGAGGCTCCTTTCTTTGGAGAAGATGGAGGTCAAGGAGAAAGTGGTCTTTTCAGAGAGTGTCCAAGTGGACAAAGGAGACACAGAATATGAGATTCAAAAGCTGAAGAGCAATCTGGAGGAGGAAAGCAGGCGTAAGAGGGAGCTAGATGCAGATATCAACCGCCTCGAAACCAGGCTGTCTGAGGTGGAATTCAACAACTCCAAGTCATCAAAGGAGCTAGACTTACTCAGGGAGGAAAACCACAAACTGCACCTTGAGAAACAGAACCTGCTGATGGAAACAAGGAGACTGCAGTCAGAGATTGAACTCACAGCAACAGAAGCTCGGGATTTGAGAAACATGACCCACATGGACAGTGGAATAAGCCTGGACTCCAGATTCCAAGCTTTGGAAAGAGAGTTGGACGATCTGAAGCAGTTGTCCAGAGAAAAAGATGCAGAGATCGAGCAGCTCCAGAATCGCCTCAAGACAGTGGCTATCAAGAGGGAACAAAGAGAGAACCACCTGAGGCGCTCCATTGTGGTCATCGACCCCGACACAGGAAAAGAAATGTCTCCGGAGGAAGCTCATGTGCTTGGCCTCATTGAATGGAGCTTGTTTGTCAAACTGAAGAGTCAGGAATGCGACTGGGAGGAGATCTCCATAAAGGGTCCCAACGGGGAATCATCTGTGATCCTCGACAGGAAGTCTGGCAGGGAATTCTCAATTGAGGATGCCTTGAAGAGTGGAAGGCTAACCACGGCTCAGTACAACAGTTACCTCAACAAGGAGATGTCAATCCAGGAGCTGGCAGTCTTGGTGTCTGGAAGTAATTACACAGCGCTCCCTCCACTTTAGACACTTCTCTCAAGAGCAGCTAGTCAGAGCTGTGCCACTTGTTAGACTACCAGATCACTGCAAATCCTCGCCCTCCTTTGAGTCTTCCAAAATGCTAGAGCCTCTGCCCCAGCCACGCTGCACCGCCGCACTGCTTGCTGTCATACACTGCAGAAAAGCACCACCAGTAGTGGAAAAGACGTTTGTTGGGACTACAGCAAAACCTTCTCCCCCCTCTTCATCCCTACTTAATCCCTCAACCTAACAAAAACCAAGACAAAAAGCCTCAGGACAGTGAAGTACCTGAAGTCCAAACACCCAGCAGAACCTGCAGTTTCCTCAACATATACTCACGTACTCGCATAAAAAGCTACGTACAGCAGTTCGTTAGAGAGACTGAAGGTCAAGATGACTCCGAGGTGACCAGCAGGAGCTGGGTACGTCAGCTGCATGTTGGTAAGCCAGTTTCATCGTGGACAACCGACTAAATGATGGGATCGTCCTCTTGAGAAAACCAGCTCTGTAAAAACAAAGGTGTGCTACACATCACAATGCAGAATCACCACATCAATACCAAAACACCATCATTTTGTTCACCTACGTGCCTATGCTGCTGGGGAAGAGCGAAGCAGATTTAATTTGATGGCATCAGCCGTAGATCCAGGAGGAGCATTCACATACCACTGAGGTCAACAAGAAGTATGTGAAGAGATGGCAGTATTGCCGAACGCAAAAGGGTAGTGTAAAGCATGCAGCTGTAATGAAACGCAGAGTGCCTTCGAAACACAGTTAGCTTACCTCATGGTTAAAAGCCATTTGTGCTGGTATTTTACTGGATGGAGTTACATGCAGCTACATGTTTCATTTACTTGTGTAAGGGAATGGGAAATAGAGGGGAATTCTATTTATAGTACAAAATAAAAATGCAGTGGTTCCAATCAGCAGCTGGTTTTTCTTTATTAATAATGCCAGCCTCTCGATCTTTGGCTTTACAAGAAGATGCCATTTCAGAGTCAAAGTTTAAAAAAAAACAAAACAACACACAAACAAACAAAAAACCTGTTCATTTTAGCTGTTGACCCTTTTCCAAGAGGGAAATTGCTGAAGCAGCATTAGAGTAGGGACTAAGTGCAGTTCACTCCCATCTAATGCTGCTAATAATGAACAGGTCTACAGCTGCAGGAAACAGGGAAGTGCACTGGGATGGCACCAGGGGCTTCCACACCTAGAGCATGTTCATTTCTTTTCCCCAAATCCCAGCTAATACCCAATCCCCAGTAAATTCTGTCACCAACAAAAGCAGCTGTAAGCATTCACTGCACATCCACCCTGGCTTTGGGGATTAACATCGTTATTTTACCTTTGCTACTGAAAGGATCGTGCAGGATAACGCCGTGGCTCCAGGGTCTGAACCCCACATGTTCCTTCCAGATGTCAGCTTCATGCTTCGTGAGGAGCACACTGAATGAGAATATGAAATTCTACCACCACAATGGCTAGAAACAAAGCTGCAATTTACTTACCATGTAAGAGCCTTTAGTTAAAACCGGTAAATCAGTAATTCACTCAAGAAACAGATGATCAAGAGATGATCATCCAAGCTGAAACACAAACTCCTGAAAACAAAGTCATGAAACTCTAGAGGTAAGGAGATGGGAAAAAGCATTTTGGAAACTTTGAAACAATTTATTCAGTTGTTCTGTACAAGATTAACAGTTTTTATACCATCCCCACCATCTTCAGCAAGACAGTCCCAACACACACACAAAAATAAAATAAAAAAAAATAATAATTAAAAAAAAAAAAAAAAAAAAAAGAGTAAACCACAGCTCTTACACCCAAAAGGAACTGCCATACTAAGTAAGTGTCATGGGAGCCTTGCCTCCCCACACCGTCACGAAAGCGTTGCAAGTTGCCTCGTCAAGGCAGAGACGCTGGATTCCTGGCTCCCCATCAGCCCTCAGGTCTCTGTGTGGTTCTGCCTTGCTGTGACTCTGCTCCATACCATTCACTCATTCATTATAGCATGTAAAGAAAAAAATATCCCACAGAATTTCCACCAAATAAACATTTCCCTGAGGCAAGAGGCTTCGCTAAATTCCTAGAAGGAGGGCATTCTGCTCTGGCCATGCACACGGTGCTTCCCAGCAGAAGCATTCAAGTGAAAGCAAAGAGAGGGAGTAGAACCAGTACCTCAAGTCACTCGCCGAGAGTCCCTATCCTGCCAGGTGTCTGAATGCTCTTTCAGCTGCCATGGGAAGTTGAAGGTGCAAATTACCTCTCAGGATTAGGCCTTCAATGGGAACCATGCGACATCCACTGCTCAGAGTCCATCAAAGACGGCTGTGCTTAGTTTCAGTAACACAACTTCTGTCTTTGGCTCTTTTGCTACAACCTAGGTATTTTCTGTAAACAAATTTTAAATCTGAGCAGCTTTTTGTTCTTTTTTTTTTTTAATATAAACAATGCACTGATCTTGGGAAATTATGTATTAGCTCAAATTGAAAACAGCCCATCTTGGATCTTATCAAAACTGGGGAAAACTAAAGTAGATATTTGTTTTTATACTCAGCGTCAGCATCTTTCCCCAAAGCTCAAGGAAGGCTGCAAGCTTCTGCTTGAAATACCAGTAAAGTCTGTGTGGATCAGCGCCACTACTGCACAATTCAGATTTAGCTGTGGGGGCCTGAGAAGAGGCAGGCTAGGAGACAGCAGAAAAATCAAACCCTATAAAGCTCAGCTGGAACCACAGCCTGCCCTTAGCTATGCACAGACTGAAAGGGCATGCTCAGGAGAAGTATTTAGGTCTAAGACTTAAAAAAATTAAAAAGAAAAGACACACCCCAATTATAGATGGTCCCCATTCCTGCAGCTGTGACAAGCACATGATCCTAGTGCAGAAATCATTGAGGAAAGCAATATTGTTCTCTAGAATTCATTTGACTAGTAGTGACCTTGGTTAATCTAGATCGTTCCCTCTGCCCGCCAAAGAGATCACAACCGACGACCCTAGGAAAGAATGGCTTTAGGGGAGGGCCTGGAACCCACTTGCACAAACTTGGATAAGAACTGGTGCTCTTGCTGGATTTGGTACTGTACTTGCAGTCACCAAGACACCACTGAAGTCCAGACAGTGCAGCTTTTTTTTTTTTTTTTGATGTGCAACCATAAAAAGCTCTATTAAATAAACCAGAATACATTTTAAATACAGAATGATTAAAAAAGGGTTGAGGAGCACACAAAACAGGGCTGAAATGTGTGTCACTAGTCCATTCTTGCTCCACCATAAAAGGCACTGGAATTATGTCTTCCTATACACGTGACATGCTGAAAAGTGTCCCATCCAATCCAATGCATTCGATGGCAACGAGGATAAAACTGAGCAGGAAAAAAGCATCCCTTGGAGGGGAAAAAAAAATAATCCGAAACCCAAAAGAAGTAGAATTCTCAAAGTCAATGACTGCATCTAAAAATGTCTCTCTAAAGAGTCTTCCTTCTCCTCCAGAGGGGAACATCAGGTGGTTCGTTAGGTTTACCACACAGGAAACGTTAAGTCCTCCAATTAACTGTAGCACAGTTTTATAGTACAATTGAAGAGTTAGTCAAATGTCTTCAGAAAGCACTGGCAGTGCTAGAATTATCCAAGTAAATCCAAAGCAGAAGAAAGAAGCACCTTTCATACCCTCCACTGGGAAACCAAGGAGGTAACTGGACTTGGAGGTACTTGGCAGATAAAGACACAGGTGGGTGGGAAACCACTGCAAGAAATCCAAGCCACCCGAGTCTCCCTGCAAGTTCTAGCTCCTGCCAGTGCCAGGGAATGCATGAAAGGCAGCAGCGATAAAACAGTGCTACAAAATGCTTCTCTCATTAGGGCATGGCTCAAAGTGGCCCTTTGTGTGGGGCTTAGCTCTGAAAGCCTCCGAGCAAACACACCAATGAGTTCCTCACTGCAGTTCAGTCTCTCCAGTTGTGAGGGGGGGGAAAAAAAAAAAAAAAAAAGACACAGCCAGTATCCAAAGTTCATGACCTGTTCCTCTTGGTTTTATCCTATGTGTGCTCTAGCTCCCCTCCTCGCAGACGTCACAACTTGCGCTGCTGTGCATTGGACCCTTTGCCGTGAAGCTGAGAAGCATCTGAAAGAAAATACAACCAAGTGGGAAGGGGGTTTGACATCAGTTCCACAGAGCTGCGCACAGCTGGAGCAGCCAGGTTTCTCTGCACAGAAAGACGTACTTTTCCCTTTCAGCCGCGAGGAATCAGGGGGTAAGAGGACGTGCTTGGAGACACCTCACAACTAGGAGCAGCCCTGCCTCTGCACCTGAGGTGTGGGAAGCACTGAGGGTCCCTGTGGCCTCCCAGCAAAAGCACCATGGCATAGACTCAGATTGCTGGTTGACTGGGTAGCCTATGCCCTTCTCTAAAAGCCGCCCTACTGTGTCTCCCCACCTAGGACAGCAGAAATACATGGTACTGGCTGCCTTGCATCTAAAGGTGGTTTGAAATAACACCAGTAGTAGACCTTTGCCGCTGTAATGAAGGCTTTAGGTGCCTACCGATGGCAACAGCAATCATAGGAATCTAACAACTGAAGTAACAGAAAGGAACAGGTATGGAGGAAAAAGAGAAAATGCACTGAAGAGAGAAAAAAGTAAGTAAGTTTAAGGAAGCAGAAGTTTTCCGGGAGCAATTAAAACTACCATCAGACTATGATGAACAAATGGGTGTACTGAGATGTGCAGTTAAGTAGCAGTGGCACTGAGCAGCACAGCAACAGCTTCTTCTCCAGGACAAGGACAGTTCCATGCAAGAGCTCAGCCCCAGCACGTCACATCTGTAAAGCGAGCACTCAGAACCATCGCCACAGCAGCAGCTGTGCAGGCACCTCCGCTAGCAAATGCAGCAGTGACAACACACAAGCAAGCACTGGATGCTCCTTGCTCATACGCTTTTTTGGTGAATGTTGGTATAAACACTTTCACTTAAGACATCAACATTTCCTTGCATTTGTAGCAACCTCCCAGAGTCCTCGCAGCTTTCAGACAGAGCAATACAGCTATGGCCATCTGCTTACACAGCCAGCCACAATTTATGCCGCAAAACAAAATGATTACACTTTAAGATTATGGTGGTCACTTCAATTGTGTTCTTCTACAAAACACCACAATTGGTAGTATACCCAGAGATGATAGCACTAGGCTCAATCTCCAATCTTTATGTGAAAACACGAAGTGCGAAAGTGAGTCCCTGATGAAGCAGTCTCAATTGTCAGTTTTTCTTCACTTATCCCTAGTCACCGTTTGTCTACTCGCAGCTTCTGCCACCATGTCCTGCTTAAGACCAGCAGTCCATTGAAAAATGCCTTTGTTACAAGCCCTACAAGCAACAGTGAAGTAAGCAGCCACCCTAAATTCCCTCAATGGGAGAGGGAACTCCTCCTTAGTGACACAGAATACATTTCACCACCCATGTTCAAACCAAAAGCGATCACCTCACTCTCTAGCAATTGTTAATTTAGAAACAGGAAGGAAGGATCTGCCACAGCAGCAGTTGCTGCTAGTAGCTGCTGCTTCTGCTCCACCACATTGGAGTGGCATAACAACCCACTTCAGACAAACCTCAGCAAAAGAAGCAAAGACAACAAATTCTTTGAATTTCCACCAGTGCACAGCACACTCTTCTTTCTTCAGCAAAGCAGCACTGCGCTCAGCAGTCAAGGGCAGTTTACCCTACAACTGCTTAGGGAGGCCACACGAACCCCAGCAGGTTATCCACACATCCAATGGCCTCAGTACGACAGCATTAGGTCAGCACACCCACTCCTAAACCAAGTGCATATCACCCAGTCAGACAATCACAGCAGGAGCAGGTACCGAGACAGTGGCACCAAACTACTCTGAAGCGCTAAAGAACACTTGATCGAGAAAGCAGAAATGGCATTTACCAATGGGATAAGCAACTCCCTGAAGCAGATAAGCCCAATCTGCTGGCCCTGCATTTCAATTTTCTAAATGCTGCACAGATCCCCCTCACTTCTCTCCTTCCTCCACAGTGCTACGTATTTACACACGCTCACAGCCCACCAGGCAGGACTCCATTTAGGAGCAGAGAAGGTGTTCCTCGGAAATCTCTTGTTTTATGCATTGCTTCTGCAGACATCAAACTGGGGCAGGAACAGGCTTAACTGCAAAATCATCATGTTGTCAACACCAAGTAAGGCATCTCCATTTACACTACAAACTTGTCACGAAGGAGGTGCAAGCAATTAGCTCAGTGCACAGACACAAGACATTCTGGTCTGACACATTTTATATAGGTCACCAGTAACAAAACTCCACAGAGCCAGAATATTCATTCCTGGGCCATCCTGGCAGACTGTGCATAAACATGCACAGCTTTAATCCTGGCAGGATAATTCTTCACCACGATGCAAGCAGCAAAGCTGAGTACCCCCAGGAACCAACACTTGCTATAAGCACTGAGGGCCCATCATTCCACAAATGCACAAGTTTGCCCTGGCTAGCTAAAGAGGAAAGGACAGAGGGCTACACCTCGCTTGGTACCGCAGCGAGGCCACGGGCTTTAGCGACGACCGCGCCGGTCAGCCAGTGTGGACAATCACTTTGCTTTTACCCCTAGAGGAAGTACCTGCTGAGATACAGGGTGACTCACCACGCAGAAGACAAACACGACTGTCTGACAAGTTACCTGGCAAACTTTGCGGTAAATGAGTGGACAGGGCAGAATGTGGGAGTGGCGCTGCATGGTGGGGGCTGGAGTGCAAGCCAGCTAGAAGACCTAGAGAGAAAAACAAAGAAAGAAGAGGGGGGAAAAAAGGGAACAAATACACATTGAAGACAGAAATGAGCAGAAGAGCTGCAGCAGTTAGCCTAGAGCTCAACTTCCAGCTATTGGGACTTCTGGGCTAGCTATAGGGATGTGCCCAAGGTTCTCCAAATGCAGCTGCTGGAGATCTAAATGCATGAACTACAGCATGAAGCAACAGCAAGAAAAATGGGTTGGTCTGCAATGGATTAACACAGTAGAGCACTGATGTTCTTGTTATTCGACAGCACAGGCACAAGTAACATACACATGCATGAACAGGAGTATACTCACTATGGCCAAGGCCATGGTGGAAAGTTCCTGGAGCAGGTCCCGTAACTATTGCATCCTTTGATACTCCTGCTTTTGGGGAGGAGTCTGAACTGAAGGAGATGACATGAAGAGGGAAGGAATGAATAGGAGAGATAATACCTAATGGTGTGGAGCTCAGGGCAGCTGGCAGCTTTGGATTGCTGGACTTGTAGGATGGAGCCAGTACACTTAAGGAGGGAGAATTCGTTAGCAGCACAGCTCCACTAGTTCCTTTCTGAAAAGCAACAGAAAAGGTCAGTCAGGAGTAGGTTAACCAAGGCATAGTATCAGTCATACTTAAAAGAAGATCTGCAAAACATGGGGCGCTCAAGAATTCCTCCTTGCAAGAAGCACCCTCCCAGTCAGGAACAAAGAGCTGTCAACCCTTGAGGCCACCTGGAAGTGCCCCAGACACCGGCAATCCAGCTGCTGGATGCTACGCTCGTCTAAACGCGACTGTATTGGATTTGACTCCGTTATTCCCTTACCCTGGAACTGTGCCTCTATTAGGCAGAGGAAGAACTTACGCACTGCCTGCAAGTTCTAGGGAGGATGCTTCCTGCTCACTTTTGGCAGTGTATCACTGCTGACAACTCAAGGCACCAAAGTTTGGTGTACCCCTGCACCCAAGAACATTATTTGAGATCTCTCCCATGGAGAGACATACCACTGGGGAATGCCTTTCAGCTCTCTATCTCAGTAACAGACAAGGTACACAGGCTGAGCAGTACATGGTTTTCAGGCCCATTTAAATATACTCATTTAACTGCCCAGCTCTTTCCACATGCCACAAAAGGAGGCAGGTATGAGCAGCCAACAACAAATTAATACCCAAGCATTAGGAACTATTACATTTTGTTATAGATTAAAATTATGGCCCTTATACCATTAGATACAACTCTGAATAACACAAATTTTTACAGGTAACCCAGGAGTCCTTCACGAGACATTGTATCCCAACAAACTGTCAGAACCTGAACTCCATAGTGTGCCACTGAGCTTGATTTCAAACATCACTTCAGTAGCTTATGGGAGTAACCGGGGAGCAACAGAAAATGGGCAGAGAGAACCACCAAAGAAAGCTGGGTGGGCATTTTGAGTTTATAGTCCAGTATCTTAAGTTATTTAACCTACAGGTCAGTTGTGAAGAAAGTGGCAATAAAACCAAAATCACTTGCAATAATTTAAGAAAGGCCAAGTTTGCAGACCGAATTAACAGCAAACTGGTCACTACAGTATTAGTTTATGCAGTGATTTCTAGCACTCGTGATAACTTACCTTACCGCACTTCCTCCTGACCCAAACAGGAGCCCTACTGTTCCCATAACTCACAAAGCCAGGGCAGGAACATTACACAACCTACACAAAAATCGCAGTCTGGAAGGTACCACAGCATTTTGCTTAGCTGTTACTTTAAACTGAAAATGAAAGCTTGACTTCTGCAGCGCAAGCCCATGGCAAAGGCCAGGACTTCCCAGGCTAAGCAGCCATGATCCAGACAGTCATTCAAGAATTTCAGGAAATTCTTTTGAAGTCATCACTTCACGGCAAGTCTGAACAAATGAGGAGATGGCCTGACACAATGCCATGCATTTTCCTGGCTTTAGGCTGGGCCAGCACACCCCTACTTACCGGCACAGAGGTAGAAGATGCGGTGCTGCTAACAACAGCTGGCTTTAGGGAGGAGGTCAACAATTTGGCCACCCCTTGAGTGCCCCCGCTAGAATCTCCATTTGAACCTCCAGGAGGTGCCACCAGAGTCAGTTTCTGAGAAACAGGTGTCTTCTTCACGGAGGAGCTTGAGGATGGGCGGCTGGATGCCTGGCCCGAGGAAGGGGTCTGCACACTGGGCAATAAGCTCCCAGAGGAGCAGCCCTGGTTTGCAGAAGCTCCAGATGAGGAGCTGCTGGAAGAAGCCCCATGCTTGGAGAGGGAACCAGAAACGAAGGGCGATTTGTAAGATTGTCCTGAAGAGCTAGAGCCACTTGAGTGCTTTCCTGTGTAGCTGAGAGATGATGAGGATGAGCCTGGGCTCTTGTGGGAGCTGCTGGAGTTTTGGGTGCTGCTTGGTGACGCAGAGGAATGGAAGCTCTGAGCTTTGGTTGATGACTTGACCTGCTGGAGGAGGGAGCGTTGGGGCAGTGGGGCAGAGGATTTGGGATTCTGCAGTTTGACAAACTGAGCCGGGGAGGTGAAAGTTTTCTGTAGCTGGCTGCCTGAGTGAAAGACCTTCACCTGAGAAGCCTGCACTGGGGTGGAGGTCTGAGACCCATGGCTTGGCCGGACCAGGCTGTGGTGTTTCTGTTTAGCCTGGTGCGCCTCAGGAAGGATTTTGCTGGGAGAGGCTTGGCAGGATAGGTCTTTGTAATTAGAGTTCTCTGTCTTTTTGTCTTGAGAAGACTGGCCCAATGCCAGGGCCTGCTCAGCCAGGAAATTTAGAGGAGACTGGAGGGAACCAGAGGATGATGTAGGAGAAGGGTTGGACTTTGGAAACGTCCTCTTCTCCTCTGAGGATGCAAGAGTTGGGATCTTCTCTGGTGGAGCTTTTGGAGCTCCAGGAAGAGTAAAGTCAGGGCTCTCTCCCACTCTGCTGTTCAGCACAGCCAGTTCCTTAGAGACTGCTTCGAGGGAGGAAGTGGGATTATGAATTAAGTCCTCATCCAAGGAGTCATCCATGAAGGTAGCAGGAGTGCCAGTGCTGCTGGCTGCTTGGGCTGTCCCAAGGGACAAGAGTTCTCTGGTTTGGGCACTGATGCCCAGAGCTCCTCCCTGGGGCTCTGAAGACAGAGCTAAGGTGCTGCTTGAGTGCATCGAAGGAACAGACATCTTTTTATCTGGCTTGCAGGAAGATTCCTGGAACAAAAAAATCACAAGAGAAGGCAGTCAGAACAGAGGCAGGATTTACTGCTGACAAGGGAAGGGAAGGTTCGCAATTTGGGGATAAAAGGCAGAATAAGCAAGTTCTGTGCCTGCTGGCCCCCCGCCTCCCTGCCAACTACTGCTGTTGCCGCCATCAATTTTAGCTGCTGTTTTAGTTGTTTTTTCAAGCCCAACGCCAACTAGCATTATTTCACAACACAACTTCTTTGTACCTAATGTATAGATACAAGGCTCAAATACAGGATTTAAGATGGCAGTCACCTGACTCTTGGTATATGTCAACCACAAGAACTCACCTTCACTTTCACCTTAGTAGGAGCTATAACTTTCTTCTTCGCCCTGTTTTGAGGGAGACAAAAGAAACATAGCTCACTCAATGTCCACATGGAAGCATCCAATTAGGGAGCACACCTGGGCCCTGTTAATGACGATCCACTGAGTCTTTTACAAAGAACCGAGGGAACAGAGGCAGCATCTCGGGTTGCTAGGATTCAAAACGGTGTGACATTTGGTTGCTGCTCTAGGAAGCCCCAACTCCCACGCAGGGGAATGAATTAGGGAGCAGAGCAGAGTCTCGAAATGGTAGCAGAGCAGTAAAAGCACTCAACAGATACCTCCTGCACCAGCTGCAGGGCCAGGAGCTACTACAGGAACCCACTGCTGACCTAGCTATAGCAACACCCAGAGAGAAACTGATACAGAGACTGTTTTGGAGAAAAGTTACACATTTCTTTCAGGTTCCCAGAAGAAGTCAAGGATGCAAAAGCATCTGCCAAATTCATGGAAAATAGATCATTTGGTCTGGTCAGATGCAATCTCTGGTACAAGACATCCCTGAACTGCTGGAACAGTATGGCTGAGGGAAGGATGACTCTATACACTCTATTGCATACTCTCTCTCACACTTCCCTTCACCCATCCAGTGCCAAGAACAGGACTGTCTGTCAAACAGACATCAGCCTAAGTCTGTATCATCATCTATTACAGACTGCCAGCAAGATCCACAAGACCCTTTGGCACTAAAGCACCTGCCCAGCTGGATTCTGATGGCTCTCTTGCTTTGCCACCCACAAGCCTGTTGCACCATCTTCACTAGCTTGAGCTCACTGTACCCCTCCTTTAACCAGGCAACAAGAAAGAGGGAATCCAGTAAGGACCGACTGAACAGGCAGCAATAATCACAGTGCTGGCATCACACTCCATTTTACCTCGATCTGCCTCCAAGGGACTAGCACAGAGGCCTGACTCCAGTCTGTTGAACAAGGCCAGGAGGCAACCTGGCTTCAAAGTTCTTCTCTTTCGCTTACTGTACAGCTAAAGCACCTCAGAAGTCTGTTGTTGGGAGATGTCACACACAAACAACTACTCTCCCTACACCTCCCCAAACGAAGCAGCGCCAAACTATCTGACAAGAGCCAAGCAAACTCAGGTGCTCCTGCACGATCCACCCAGGCCCCAGGGAACGGAGTTCACCAGTTATCACTCCAAAGGAATGCTGCGCGATACTCACAGGACTGATGTGAGGTGTCCATGTACACGCCTGCTCTCCTTAAACAGTGTCCTAAGAAGGGAAGAGAGCAATGAGAAGTGATATCCAGCAAGACCCAGTAGAGCAGCTGGGATCACTGGAGATAGAGCTGCAGAGTACAGCAGGGGACTTAGTGAAATTAAACCCACAGAGAGCAAACAAATATTCATCCCTTTTCCAGGAAAATCCTCCTGAACTCCCCCACGCAGTTCCCTCTCTGGGGAGCTATGCTTGTAGGCGCTGGAAAGGCCATTAAGGCAGTTGTTGGACAATAACTAAGGAAAAAGCTCTGCCAGCTTAAAAAGCTGACAGGCAACTGGAGAGGCAGTACAATCGTTCAAGCTGGGCATTAATTACTGCTGCCACAGATCATCCAAGAGCTCTTCACCAATTTCAAGGGAGAAAAGTTACCTTCCCTTGCCTCAAATACAGCAACAGGGATGAGAAGCCGTCGCACACTGTGTGTCTGTTGCCTCCGCGTCCCCGGCAAACAGCTGAGGTGACTTCTTAAATCAGCACAACCATTTCTGTAACAATTGACTAACCACAACCAATAAGTACAGCTTCAGCCAAACCCCTTTACTACCATGGCTAAGTAAACCAGAATCTCACATGAACACTCTTTCACCTAAAACAGCTGCCACCTCAGATGTCAGGGTGAGAAGCTTATAAATACACCATCAGTACTGGCATACAGAATACACTTCTCCTCTGCTATTAACAGCTTAATAAAGACTTCTGTCATCCTTTTTCCTCTTAAAAAGCAAGTTGATTTTAACCTTGTATTTTGTTAATTGCCTTTTAGTGCTAACTGAGGAAACTGAACCATGGCAGGGCCCCTCTGAACTCATACACAAAGCTGCTACTCTGTCCACCTTCAAGTTCCTCTTAAAGATAAACTTCTGTGATCATGATGACAGTGAATCAAGCTGACTTGTCCACAAAAGTTTACAGTTCTCCTAGTGCTGCCAATCCCTCCCCTTATGTGTGGCTGTCAGTCTACCCTCTGCCTTTAAACCACCAAGTCATAAAATCGTAGAATATCTTAAGTTGGAAGAGACCCATAAAGATCATCAAGTCCAACTCCATCGAGTCCCAGCAGGAGAAACCATTGTCCTTGAGCCGTTGGAAAGCAACCAGGAAAACCACTTTTATTCAGTTATTCTGTAGTTAACTTCACTGGAAGGCCCTCCTACACTGAGTCTTAGGTGAACATCTGTATCCCCAAGAACAGCTTCACCCACAAACTAGGAGCAAAAGATTTTAATTTCCTTCTATTCAAAGAAAAGCGTTTTTAAACCTTGGCAAGCTAAGACTCTCAAGCTGGTAATATCTTTATTAACTAAGCAGGAATCTGCACCCACCTCCTAATACCATCATTCAGCTCCCGTACACTACAACACACTACAACCATGCTCACTACTTCATGTGCATATGCAACTGCAATAAATGGCCACAGACTTTTCCAAAGGGATCCGTTAACATGCTACCCATACTTACTGCTCTTAAGAACTGGTACCTACTTCTTCCTTTATCCCCCATGAAACCGAAAAAGCAAGTTCAGCAGAGAGAAGACAGCACTGCCCATCTCTTTATATACAAAGAGACAGAGATTCCAGCAGTAAGACTGTACAGTTGTCCTTTCTTTAAAACTATTGAGCAAAACAAAGGAGACCAGAAGCTGGTGACAGTCCCAGTAGAACGACTTTCTTCAGTTTGTAGGGCTCTCTGCAACTGCCAGCTCAATGGCACAGATGGTGGAGGGTGTGAAAGAGCAGGAAACAGCAGTGAAGACACCAGATAGGGTAAAGAAAACCACACCAAATTCCTGCTTAGCCTGCCAACTCTCTGCTGTGCTAGTGCAAGCCCCTAAAACATTCTGCTTTGCTTTCTTTTGGGAATACTCTAGGGAAGATTTCCCAAAGTGTCTGAAAAATGTATCCTTTGTGAGACAGATTACAGAGTAATCCTTTGTAACACAGGGTCAAGAAACCACAGACCAGTCAGCCCCACCTCAGTCCCAGTTCTACCTTGTAACTTGTCACTGCCAGCAGCATCCAAAGGTCAATACAGGGAGCAAGACCACTGAACATTGTCACTTAAACCTGGACAACAGCACGGACTGCACTCTCAGTAAGTTTGAGGGTGACATGAAAACAGCGGGAAGGGGGAGAATATGTTGGAAGACAGGGGCGCCATTCACAGGGACCCTGACAGGCTGGAGAAGGGCCAACACAAACCTTGTGAAGTTCAACAAAGACAAATGCAAAGTCCTGCAGCTAGGATGGAATAACCCCACACAGCAACACAGGCCGGGTGCCAACCAGCTACAGAGCAGCTTGCAGAAAAGGACCTGGAGTCCTGGTAGAGAAGTTGAACATGACTCACTACTGCAAGGGTGTACTGCTGAGCGCTAACTACATGCTGGCAGGTATTAGCAAGAGCACAGCCAGCAGTTCAAGTGCTTACTCCTCTCCGTTTAGCACTTGTGAGGTCCCATCTGGATATGGCATCCAGTTTCAGGGTCCTCACAATAAAAGAGGGATGTCAACAAACTGGAGACAGTCCAGAGCCACTGCGACGGCTGAGGAACAGGGACACATGACAGACAAGGAGAGGTAGAGGGAGCTGGGTTTGCTTAGCCTGGAAAATGAGAAGACCAAGGAGGGACCTAATGGCAGTCTGCCACTACCTGAAGAGCAGGGAGGCCCAGAGCCACAAAGAAGATGGAGCCAGACCTTTCTCAGAAGGTGCACAATAAAAAGCAAAAAGAGGGAATAATAAGTTCAGTACAGCAAGGGGAAATCTAATTGGAAATAAGGAGAAAAGATTTCATGAAGAGCGATTAAGTATCGTAACAGGGGCCCAGAGATGCTGTGGTAATCTCCATCCTTGGAGATTTCCAAAACTCCATACGACAAGGCCCTGAGCACTCTGATCTAACTGTGAAGCTAGCCATTCTTTGAGCAGGGGTAGGGCTAATGACCTTCCGAGGTCCCTTAGGACATGGAATCCCTGGAGTACAACTTGATTCTTGCTCACCTGGCCTGCATCCAGCCTTTTGGCCAAAGGGGCTTCACCTCTCCATCTAGGAAGGTCTTCACATAATCCTCTAGAGACTGAGCCTTATTCTTGTCAAGGTCATAACCATCCAACTTAATCTTCACCAAGTGGCAAAGCAGCTCCCTGAAGAACAGGAAGATTTCAAATACAGTTACGCAGATCAACTTTCCCCAGTTGGACGTCCTCCCGTTTATCCAGGGCTGGCTAAATACGCCAAGACACACCTGGCTCTGTAATACCTTGCTAATAAAACCGACCCTGTGCGGCCTCCGCAAGAAAAAGGAAGGGAAAGGCACGTTCCTCGCTCTCTGTGTGCACACACATCAATGTGCCAGGGGATAATAGCCTTGTTACCCCTTCCCATTTTAATCTCCTGAAGCAGCAGAGGTGGTAAACCAGTGCCAGAATTACAGGCATCATTAACAACTGCAGAACTGAACCTCTCTGCAGACCTTCATGCTGAGAGGCAATGAGAAGGCAGGAAGTGAAGCTTGCTTTGTTCTACATGAATCAGCCACCTACAGAGCAGCACCCCAATTTGTTACAGAGCAAGATAAAAAAGACAGCCGGACTGATTCTCATTTTATCCTTTGTCACTTTCCCCTTCACCCCACACTGTTCTTTGTCAGACTCCTGGGTGCCAGGAGCAGCAGTCCCCATTAACTTCACAAGCGTTCACAACCAGATTCTGGTTGTCTTAAGAGTCTGGTCTGTAAGATTTCAGCAATTCAGGGGAGTTCCTTCTTTTCCTAGAGATCCGCCCCTCTTTTTGGCCTCTGCATAAAGGCTTCTTAGCACTTCTCTCAGTCGGCCTATGCCTGAAATCAGCTTAATTTTGCAATGTATATAAGGGTGAGATTTAATAAACGCAATAGTGGCTTCCATAAACAGCACAGTCTGCCACAAACCTCCAAGCTGACTGTTACTACAGACGATGAGCGCTGCTCTGAAAACAAGATACACACACCGAAATGCTTCACTTCCAACTGCATAGAATAAGACAAGTCACCAGTTCACTTAATATCTAAATTATGCAAACCTGATTTCATCATTCCATTGAAATTTCTTTCGCGGTCCCATGACACGCTTCCCTCCCTTTTCTTCATCCTCCTCATCATCAGAACAAACTCGATCGCGCTGTTCTTTGTCCTTTTCCTCTTCCAGCATCCTAAAATGGAGACAGAGATGAAGTGGAAGTCATTGTCCTGGAGGTTCAAGGACAGGATTAAGTATCTCTAACAACACTGTTCAGAGGTCTCGCTAGTCAGCGATAACACACGCATGGGAAGAGGGCCTGAACCTCTTGCTTAGAGTGAGCTGAGCTAAGTGTTCAAAGTTAAGAAATCTCCTGATATTGTACAACAGAAACCACGGGACTAATCCAGCCTTACTGTTCTCAGACTGCCATGTTCTTAAAGACACGCCTGCACAGAAGGGAAACACTTCAGCCAAGTTACAGCCTCATCAATGCTGCTGTAGTTGGCTTCACCATAGATAGCACAAAGACGGCACACAGCTTAATTAGGCCAATTAATGCCCACCAGCAGTTTTTGACTACAGAACAAAAATAGGTGGTAAACTTCATGAGGTCACAGGGAGCCTGCTGAGAGGGGCTACAGATGCAGAACAAGCAAACAAGGAGCTTACTTGGCAAACCTGGCCTGAGTATGGGCTTGGCATTCCTCCTGGTACTTGGCCATCTGCTCTGGCATAGCCCTTCCAATAGCTTCCTTTAGCTTCTGTAGAGGTTCCTTCAGTCGGCCACCCTAGAGCAATCACAGAACAGACTGATGTTCCACATGGTGTGTGCCAGCTGAGGCACCCAAATCTGTCAGGTCAAGACCTGGCCAGTTCTGAATCTGCACCACCAAACGTGGTGCCTGACCCATGCTCAGTGCAGGACAACACCACCTTAGGTAGACAACAGTTGTGCTCTGGAGATTTGGGTTAACACACATGAGACAGGGCTGGGCTGCCAAATTCACTCACCTGCTCATAGAGATAAAGCTTACGGGCACGCTTGACCAGAGTGTCCTTACTGCAGGGGAAGAAAGCAGCCAGGTGAGCGTACACCCCTGACCGGATCTGGCTGTTCAACTCCCGGGTCTGCAGCTCTATGCTGAAGAACAAAACAAAGACAACGTTGACCAGGGATCTGGCAGGGGTTCTCTAAGCAACATCAGTGCAACTCTGATGCAACCTGGGGAGCCGGAGGCAGGGAGAGAGGGGCAGAGTACAAGCCAAACTATGTGATAGTTCTTTAGATTTTAGAATCAACAGACTCAAGCCCTTTATCCCAAGCTATGCCTTTTAATATAGTTTCAGAGTATCTGGAAAAGGAACAAAAGGATGTCAGCAGTCTCATTTGTTCTGCAGTTCTGCCTGGCAACTGAAGTGCAGGAGCATCAGGCAATGAAATGAGAGGTACACGCTGCTTATGTCAGATACTACAGCAGTCTAACTCAGGATTATATAGAAACAAACTTTATCCCTTGAGCTTGAACTTCCTTCCCAGTGAAGTAGGTTAGAAAGGTCAGCATGTGCCAAACCCATCTGCACAGTTATATAAAACCTAGGGAGACCAGCTTTTTAAGTTTTTGTTTGTTTTTTTTTTTCTCAGTGTCAGTAAGTGTAAAACCCTCTAATTGATTATATGGCAAAGTCACACCAATCTATAATCTCTTCTCAATGTGGTTAAAGTTATTGGTTTGACAACAGATTAGGACTGTTTGTGCAGTCACCACTAGAATGCTGAAAGGTGGTAATCACCACTTGAAAAGAGACGGAAACAGACTCCCAAACTTCCTTTTGGCATTTCCCTTCAAGTGCCTTGATAAACCTTAATGAAATTAAAGCCTCTGTGTAAGTATTATTACACTGTGATGATCACAAAGCTGCGTGCATTCATCAGCCTTCTCCAGGCACTTGAAGAAGAATGAAGCCATTATCAACAGCTGTGTGAAGCAACACTGGTATTCTATAATTGGGGAACTTGAAAACACAGAGCAGTAATGGAGTTTCCCCAGTACGCACAGAAAGCCAGTTGAACACAGCAGTCTTATCCCAGCTATAAAACATTCCATACAACATATAACTTAAGTAGCAAAGAACATGCCTGACATCTCTGACAGGGGGAGATTTAGTGTTCTTGTATCAAGTTACAATCACAGGTCAAGTGACCAAATTTAATTACACAGATACCAAGTAACACCTTGAGAACAGGAGACCTGGATACATCCCCTCCAGCATTCCCCTACCTCAGCTATACATCATAGTTCAACTGAAAGCCATTCCTAGGATAACATGAAAGTCTCCTAGGCATGTTCTGAGTGCAGGATCTGTACAAAGACATCTGCATAACTCCTGCTGAACCTGCTCCTGAATTTACCAAAAATGCTCTAATATTCTCCTTCCTCACTCCTCTCTCACAGCAGCACTTACTCCAGTATGATGTTGTTGATATCCTGAGTGAAGAATCTCTGTTTGCCTTCTCCCTCTGCAGCTCTGGCAGCCTGGAAATCAGCAAATAACACAAGTCATCATCAGTTCACAGATACAGACAAGCACAAGCAATCAAGTAGTCTTGATTCAGAAATACTGTAAAACAAGGCACAGTTTTATTCCATCAAACTCTGCACCAGCTACCTGCTGTAGACAGGCTGAAAGATGCCACAATTGATAGACAGGAGAGAGATTCGTGCCTGCCCCGCTCCTCTTAGGCCTCCTCAGTTCCAAGTCCAACCCTGCCATCTGAACTGGTGAGACCATGCCCTGCCCACAGACCTTCCCATTCTAGATTCTCCTGTCCAGATGTACTAGTCAAGTGCATTGGAATTGCTGCGCTGGAATGAAGATAACCTCCATTTAACAAAGGAGATTGCTTGGTGGCAACGGGTGGCTTTGGCATACTTCCCATGGGGAGAAGGGACAGTTCCAGTGCACGGTTTTAACTTCACATTAGAGCTGTTAGATTGAGTAATATGAGCATAGCACTTGTCCCTGGAACATTTAATGAGGGTCAGGAATACTTATCACCAGGCTTTCTAGACCAATCTGAACACTAAGCTAAGAAACCAACAGAAAGACCCACAGGGGACAGTTATTCCCAATCAACACCATGGAAACTAAAAAAAAAAATAATAATTAAAAAAAAAAATCCTGTTCAGGAAGCTTCCTGAGCTATGACTGCAGCAAACACAGCACTGCCCAAAAATCACACCCATGAAAAATATGTCCAGCAGGAAAATAATTCCAAGAGATTAACGAAACAGTAAAAAACTGCCAAGAGCTTTCAGTCCCTTCTGAGCAGGGATGTAAACAAAACTGGGATTCATACCACAAGGCACCACATCAAGTTAGCGATTCCTTGCAAGGGAAAGCAGACCAGGACAGAAGGGCATGATTTTGAAATCCCCTGATTTAACACTCCAAGGTTGAGGCTGGTAAGCAATTAATTTATGCCCAGAAAGTGTACATTCCTCTTTGTCAGCAATGGTTGGTGGTGTCAAAGGAAAAGGCTCAACACTAAAGAGAGCCCTCAACAGGAAAATTATTTTAGGAAGGAGAGGGCTAAAGTCAAATCAGTTTAAGTAGAAGAGGAAATGCCTGGAGGCTCCATTTAATTCAGGGGATGCTCCCACCTGCTGGGATGGAAGACACCTGGCTCACAGAGGTATGGCACCTCTTCATCCCCACCTGCAACAGAGTTCACGTCACAAAATCCTATCTGACAGAAGCTTCAATTTCTTAAACCTTGTATTTGTCCTCCCTGGTTTCTTGTCTTAACACACACAGTCCAGCAACAAGAGACACAGCAGCAGAAGCATCTCAGCAGGAAAGTCTGTGGGTAGTCTGCTATTACACTATCTTGCAACCACATTAACGATCAGCTTGATATCATGGGACCTTCTGTAATATTCTCCTTTACCTCAGATATAGTTCAGGAACAGCTGTTTCACATTGAGTGTTTGCTGTTAACAACCTAAATAGCAAATCCATGAAGAGCTCATTCTTTTTATCAGCTGTGGCAATATTTTTCTCAATTCATCCTTCTCTTCCATCTGCTCAACAACACTATACACACTCAAAATGTCTCAGCAGAACACAGCTATCTTTAATAGCAACTCATCTTTAGTAACAGGAGTTATTAAGTAAGATATGCTTAAGTAACTGGTGCTCTAAATTACTGTGCCACAGAAGGCCGAACACACACCACTGCAAAGGTCTAAGAGCACTGTTTACGACTTAAAATCAATGTTTAAAAACTCTAGCAGCAGGAACAAAACACTTCAGCATTTATTGACAGGCTGATGGCAACAGCCCTCACATCAGAGGAGCCCCACTGCAAGTCTGAAGGCGCACTTCAACATGTCAGGAGAGGGATCCCTGACCAGTACCCAGGGCTCTCGCTTCTCCAGAAAAGCGCTTCCCTAAGCCCAGGGCAACACTTTGGAGAAGATGGGGGAGTCCCACAGGAGTCCAGCTGTAGGAGGAGCTACTGGCGAAAAGACGTGGGACCACACTTCTAGAAATTAATATATACCACTCCCTAAATGGTACCCCAACACTGAGATATTGAAGATGGGTAAAGAACCCAAACAGCCAGTGATGCAGCTCCAGTGTGGGAGATGTCAAATTGCATCCATGCTTCAGTGAAGGCATCTGCTTGCATATGACATGGGAAACAGCTCTAACAAATCCTCAAGCCCCATCTACAGGGCTTTTTATGCCTTCTTACACTGTAGGGCAGGTAATGCTTTCCAGCTGCACCCACTTATTTTATATACAGAACACTACAGGCCACTTCACAGGTGCTGTCCTGACCATCACAGCACATTAAAACTATTATGGTGGAATTTCCCCTTCAGCCTCATTAGTTCACATTTTAAGTTCATTCATGTTAAATTGACTTTGGTAATTACCTCTTGCATCCGGTCCATACTTTGCCAACAGAGGTCAAGAAGCAATACTGACAGGTGTGATATTGTACTACATTCATGCATTATTCATGTTCATTAAAGACAAAGTTTTAAGGACCTTTCCAAACCAAACCATTCTATGATTCAGTAGATAACAAGGCCAAGGCCTTTGACACTACCTGATGCCTAGGCATTCAAGAAGGTGACTTGGCCATAAGAGAAAACTGGGTGACACAGCAGTGTGATCCCATGTGGCACTGCACTGTGCTCTTCTCTGCCACAAACCCAGCAGAGCTGCCCCCCTCCAGTAATCACACCATCCTACTGCCCTGCAATGAACTGCCATACCTGAGCCAGTTCTTTGATGCGCTTCTCCAAAGGGGCTGGCAGGCCTTCTGGGAGGGATGGTGGTTGTTTGAAATCTTGTTCCAAGCCCATCCCAATAGGATCACTCCCATCCTCCACATCAGGAAAAGGACTTCCTTCTGGGGATTCACTGAGAAGCCGCTCCAGGTCTAAGTCAGTTAATGAGTCCATAGCTGTCGCTGCCTGAAGCAGGTCGTTGTCACTGGCATGGCCAAAAAGTGACAGCAAAGGGTCAGCTATCGCCTCTGCCTCCCTTGGCGCTGGAGGTTCTGCTGGTGAAGGAGTCGCCACCTTCTGCTCTTCATCTTTTTTCTTCTGAGCATCCTTCTCTTTCTGAAACTTCTTCAGCATCTCCTTGACACTAAGAGCTCCAGAGTATTTCTTCTTCTTCTTCTCCTTACTTGCATTTAATGCCGTAAAGCTGTAAACAAAGTACAGAGGAGGAAAGGGAACTGAGATGAATACAAGATGAAGGGGAAGAAAGAAGGATACCTTCATCCCAGTCCACTTCAGCCATATGCACCAATCCCCTGGAAAGTCTCAGCCCCTTAACCAATTACACCGGGAAAAATATACTGCAGCCTTTTAAGGTCCTGCTGTTTGGTCAGCTTGGAGAAGAGACGGCTGTCCTTCCTCACTGAGGAGAGGTGATGGAGCTTAAGCCATCTCCACTCAGCTATGCACTTATTTAACTGCATGCATTGTTCCAGAAAGGAAGAAACAAGCAAGAAACACAAACTAGCGCAGAGGAACCGAAGCAAGAGAGAGTTAATGTGACAGCAGCTTGATGCTTCTTGCCTATCAAAACCAGAACAGCAAACTGCTTTTCCTTGCTACAAAGGAATCGTGTATTGACAGTACTGTGCCAGACATGTGGTTTGGTGTTGCCAGAAAGCAGATTCAAGCAGGAGAAAGAAAACCCTGAGTAAAAGTTACAGCAAGAAGGAAAAAACTAGAAGGAAAATGTAGGAAAAGAGACAGAAGCAACAGATACAGACATTGAAACAGAGAGGCCAGGCAGACAAAAGCAAGGGCAAACCAACAGAACAAGAAGAGAATAAAGCACTCATCCAAGAAGTACTTTGGACAGAAGTACAACAACTACACAGCGAGAGCACCAACACACAACTTGCCTTTCTGCTCTGGCCACCCATGTCCTTCTGACCTCTTCCTCCCTGTTAACCTGACACTCATACAGCTCTGAGTTCATGCCCTTTCATTCTGCCCTTCCTCCCATCAACTTTGTCTTAGTAGTCCTTTTCCTTCTCTTCAGGCTCTCCAATATCTGTTCCCACCATGAGCGCCTAAACAGAGCTCCAAGGAACACCAACATCGCAGCTAGCTGTGCCCCTCTGCTCGGGACACTTGCTGTGGAACTGTGCCCCTTCTCTGATCTTCAGCTGCCTTTTTTCTCCCACTTTGGAAGCTACGGGGGTTTGCCTGCTGGTGTTTATGCAGCATGCACTTGAGCCACCCCACACCGATCAGGTACTACTGCAGCAGAAGAAATGCCACCTGTAACCCTGAAGCCAGGTGTCGAGCAGCAGGCGTTCCCTCCCCCTCCTTACCCAGCTTTTGGAAACTTGGACTTTTTGGATTTCTTTTCCTTGTCGTAAGAATCATCTTTCTTCTTCTTCTTCATTTTTTCACCTCCATCTTTCAACTTCCGCTTCTGGAGAGGGTTGAAATGAAGTCACAACCAAAGCATCTCCTACAATGCTATCTGCACCCTCAGAGCCATTTTGGGCCCTCTCCCAAGAACAGGAGAACAGCTCCTTCCCCACCCGACACATTAACCCAAACCCCACACATCTGTCACCACGGTGCTGGCATGCACTGTCTTCAAGAACTCACAGCACACCTAGCTTTTGCACTAGAGATGATCCCATCCGTAAAGGGGAAGGGATGCCAAATGCTGCTGCTGGTTTTCCCCTTTTAATCGCCTCACCTCAGCACTGTGAAAACAGAGCTGTCTCCAACAGACGCTGCCAAAGAGGACCACTGTTTTCTCCATCCCCATCAGGCTAACCAATTTTTCAGGGGGACAAGGGACTACTATCACCTCTACTCTAGGAACTAGACAACCCCACCAGAGCCTCATCCATGCCAGATGTGCTTCACTTTACTATCAAATACAGGGACAGAATGGTATTTCAAGTGTTCATCCCCATTCTGTCCACACCAATTCACAAACCTCAACTCTACTTTGAATGTCAACACACTTCACAACGCAAACTCTCCAAGCTCTAACAAAGAAAATGACCAAGAAAGCTGGCTTGCTGACCTTGGGACATTTTTTCTTTTTCTCTTTAACATAATCATCTTCAGATTCAGATGCTTGCCGAAACTGCAGTGTTCCTGAGTTGATGTAAAACCCTCCATACTTCGTGGTAAGAGAAGCCGGAACAAGCTCATCATACTGGAAACAACAGAGAACAATCTATTGGTGCTGTAAGCTTTGTTACCTCATTCTGTAGCTGAGTTGCTTGGAGAATGGAGTGGGATTTGTGGACCAAGAACCAACAGGGCTGTGGACATGCCTGCCAACCAGCATTCTCCTGCCATGCAGTTGCCCCAGGAGTTGTCGCCCCCCAGCCCTGGCACGCTCCTGGCTTGCACCCTGTTCAGGTTCTCCCCAGATGCCAGCTCAGCCCCCGCAGGCCTTTAACCAGCCTCGCTCCTGCCCCAGTACTCACTGCTTCAGAATTATCGATGAAGGAGTCCGATTCGTCATATCCATACCCCATGTCAATCAAGTCCTGAATACGGTCCTTTCTGCGTCTCTTGCCACCCTAAACAATAAAAGATGGACAATGTATTCATCCTCCTTTTCCATTTACCGTGGGGACAGGCCCAATACGGGACAGTGACATTGGCTCCAGCACAGAAAAGGGAACAAGCTCTGTCTTGCTCTTAGAAGCAGCAGAACCAAACCAACGTTAACTCCCATCATACCGTAATCTCAGGATACGGTAAATCCACTTTTAGGCCTTGTCACACAGAACCAAAAATGACGTGGCCAAATGAAACAAGACGCTGACCTGCCAGACAGGCAGAATTTGTGTCAGCAGACTACGCTGAATTGGTCTGCACCACTTCAACGTTTCTGCCAGCACAGAGATGGACTGTTCTAACTGCTATGCAGTCAGTACAAAGTCAGTACTACATGGATCAAACATACACGTGGTACATCAGGCTGACCCATAGGTCAAATCTGGACCACAAGCCAATACAGCAACTCTCTATCCAAAAGTGCCAGTTGTAAAACATAATGCAGTTTTATTGCCATCTAGAGAAATAAAGTGAGAGGACGAACAGAAAGGAAATGGGTAAGATAGAGATGTCTGTTGTGCTACCCAGCTCAGTACTACTGTCCTAAGGGCTGCAAAGTCACCACAGCACCATACTTCAAGACTTGACAGATTACATCGTGCTGCAGCAACAAGGCTTAGAAATTAATCTTTGCTTAAGAAAATTACATTTCATGAATTACAGTAAGTTATTTGCTACTACAAGTGAGAAGGCCATTCACTTTAATCAGACTAATCCGATTTAAGAACGCATCTGAACTATTTTTGTGGAACACAGCCCTGAGGCAGAAAAGGAACATAGAAAACAGTACCTTCCACCTAGGATAAAGGACTGCAGGAGAACAGGAGCGTAAGAGCCAATAAACATTAAACTACTGGTTGAGAGCTAAGCAGCATTGCCCATTCTAGAGGATAACATAACATAAAGAAGAAAAACATACGTATTTTTCTTCAAACTTCCTAGCAAGAGCCTCCACTTTATGCCTTTCCTTTTCATCATCATTAAAGGGATCAGCCAGGTCTTTCTTCTGCAAAAATAAAGACGACAAAAACATCAGAATTGATCCAGTTACACTGCCATCAAATCCCCATGCATTAAACCCATCATGACTAGAGCATCCAGGCAAAAGCTCAGCCAAATCAACCTTTAGTATTTAGTACAGTACTATATAGCATCTTCATCAGTGACATAGAGAATGGGATTGAGTGCACCCTCAGCAAGTCTGCGGACAGCACCAAGGTAAGTGGAGCGGCTGCCACCTGAAGGACATCATGCCATCCAGAAGGACCTGGACAAGCTTGAGATATGGGCCCACATGAACCTTATGAGGTTCAATAAGGCCAACTGCAGGGTCCTGCCCCTGGGCTGGGGCAACCCCCAGTATCCATACAGGCTGGAGGATGCAGGGATTGAGAGCAGCCCTGCAGAGAAGGACTTGGGAGTACTGATAGATGAAAGGCTGGACATGAGCTGGCAATGTGTACTCGCAGCCCAGAAAGCCACCCGTCCCCTGGGCTACATCACCAGCTGCATGGCCAGCGCGGTGAGGGAGGGGATCCTGCCCCTCTGCTCTGCTGAGACCCCCCTGCAGCGCTGCCTCCAGCTCTGGGGTCCCCACCACAGGAAAGACATGGACCTGTTGGAGCAGGTCCAGAGGAGGCCACGAAAATGATCAGAGGGATGGAGCACCTCTCCTACAAGGAAAGGCTGAAAGAGCTGGGGCTCCAGGGAGACCAGGCTTTTCAATACTTGAAGGGGGCTTATAAGAAAGATGGGAGCAGACTTTTTAGCAGGGCCCATAGCGATAGAACAAGGGGGAATGGCTTTAAACCAAAAGAGGGTAAATTTAGATTAGATATAAGGAAGAAACTTTTTAAGCTGAGGGCATTAAGACACTGACACAGGCTGCCCAGAGCAGTGGTGAATGCCTCGTCCCTGGACACATTCAAGGTCAGGTTGGACGGGGCTCTGGGCAGCCTGATCTAGTGGAAGGTGTCTCTGCTCACTGGACTAGATGGTCTTTAAAGGTCCCTTTCCAACCCAAAGCATTCTATGATTCTGAGAGCATCTCTAGGTTTTGGATGCTCTCTCAGCCAGTTCTGTACATGTCTCTAATTCTCCTGACTTTCAAAACAAAAAACAAACAAAAAAAAGCAGCGTGAATTATCAACGCACTGCTAAACAGTTCTGAAGAGCAACAGTAAAAGTCAGCAGAATCCAATCAACTTTGTTTTCATAGAAAAGCACCCATAACACAAGGTTCACATGCTACAGAAGTTTGCACATCATCATATCCTGAGAAATGGCTTTCAACAGGCAAACAATTGTCAGGCAACACTTGAAAGCACCACGTCCACCACACAGGAAGAGATGCCAAGCACTGTGGTGGAAGCATTCACACACAGTAGAGCAGAGTCCCAGAAAGATATAAGCACTTGTCACAGAAGTATCTCATTTCAATGCTCTTTGGAATAGAGCTCCTCATAGCCATAGCCAAAATCACTTTAGGCCAAACAGTTCCAAACCAAACGAGCATTACGTCCCACACTCTGCCACCAACACATCACCCTTCTGAAGTGCAGTTCCAGCCAAGGCAAAGGAGTGGGACAATGCAGGCTGGCAACAGCTGCCTGGATACCAGTTCTCCTGCCCGCGCGTTGCCTGACCACCCTCCTTCCAGCTCTCAGCACCTTACAGCTAACACGCGCCCAGCTCTCAAAACAGCATTAAAACAGCAATACCGAAAAAGCCTTTGAAATCTTCAGATACCATGCAGGTTCCCCACAGGCCACAGGTAGGGGACTCACCTTGTCTCCTAAAGAACCACCTTTTACTTTCCCTCGACAACTCTTCAGAAGATCTGGGTAGAAGAATTCTGGGCAACGTTTGTGATCCGGCTCAAAAAGAGTAAGCGTGATTCGAACAGCTGTCGCTGCCGGTTCAGAATCCTGGGGCTGCTCTCCATCGTCTTTCCGAGATCTCTTCAAGAAGCTGCTGCTCAGTGGACCATGGAGAGTGGTGAACGAAACCCTGTGGGGCTCCGTCATGGCTATGGCCAAGTCTTACCAGTCCTCATGGCATAGTTCCCATTGCATCACAACAGGCCTGCTCCAGCTGCACAGACACGGATTTCACCGGCAGCTTAAGGGTAACTGAGGATGTTGGCTGTGGAACAAGGCATCTAATTCTGAAGTTTCCTTGGGAAACGGCAGAGGCCCGTGCTGCTAGCGCTTGCTGCAATCATTAAAGACAAAGAAAGAAGTCAAGCCTCGAACCAGACTTCCCTCCAAGGCTGGCAGCCCCCCACGCCGTCACTCCTTTCCAGCCCCAGGTGTCCATCTTCGCAGCACACCGCTCCGTTGCTACCGGCTGAAGGATACAGCCACCGAGCGGCCCCACCAGACTTGCTGTGCCGCGGCCCAGCAGCCCCGGGCACTAACGGCGGCCGGGGCCGCCCCGCCCCGGGCCAGGGCCCCGCTCCGGCCAGCGGCCGCACGGAGCCCCAGACACCCCCGCCCCCGGGCGAGCAACTCCGTCCCCAGCACCAGCGGGCGGCCCCGCGAAGCCCGGGCGCTGGCTGCCCTGCGGGGGGTCCCGGCCGCGCTACGGGCCGCGGAGCTGAGGGGAGCCCTGGGGCTGCGGGCAGCCCGAGGCCGGTCGCGCGGAGGGGGAGCGGGCCGCGGGGCGGCGGGGAGCCGGGGCCGGGCGCGGAGCCGAGGGGCGGCGCGGGGCGTGCGAAGGCGGCGGCGGGGCAGCGGGGCCGGGCGGGGGAAGGGGCCGGGCCGCCCCACACTCACCGCCGCCGCTGCGGGACGCGGCCGCCGCCGCCGCCGCCGCCTGACTCCCGAGCCGCCTCCGAGCCCCGCGTCTACGTCACGTGCGGGGGGGGGGGCACTGCCCTCGCGCTGAAGCCGCGCGCCCCGCGCCCAATCGCCGCCGCCGCCGCAGTCACGCCTCGGAGGAACGGGCGATCTCACAGACGGCCGTGCCACGTGACGGGGGCGGACCAATCCCCGCTGCCGGTACCGCCTCGTCCCGGCAGCCCTTGCGCCGCGGCGGCGGGAGGGAGGGAGTGCTGAGAAAGATGGGGGTAGTGCAGCGGCTTCTGACGCGTTTCGGGCTCCGCCGGCGCAACGGGGCTCCCTGCCTGGCACCGCCGTACCTTGGGCTGCTGTGGGGAGGACCTCGGAGGGGTGTGGGGGCCGCGGGCCGGCACCGGAGGGTGAGGGGCGACAGCGGCGGCTGTTCCGGGGCGCTCAGAGCGGCTGCCCGCCTCCCCGTCACGTACAGACAGGCGCTCGGTGGAGCCTGGTGGAAACCAAAGGGTTGAACACTCCTGCCGCCGCGTTCATCCTGCCCCTCTTGGACCCAGGAGCGTTTAAACCAGCACAAATTTATTCCGTAGAATTCAATGCGACCTAAGGAGTGCAGGCAGCAGAGTGGGAAAGTAACAGAAGCTGTAAGCGCCAGGACTCCCGCAGCCCTGTGTTGGAAGACCATGACTGCGGGGGGAAGATAGACTCCCAGCCGACCCTGAACTTGTTTGGGACTGCCTGTTCCACCTGAATGTGCGTAAGGCTATGGAGCCTGATGGGATCCATCCCAGGGTACTGAAAGAGCTGGCCAATGTCATCACAGGACCTCTCATACTTTTCACCGGTCTTGGGAGTCTACAGAGAGCGCTACTGACAAAGCGGGCAAATGTCCCAGTTTTCAAGCAGGGTGAGAAGGAAGACCTTGGTAGTTATAGGCCTGTCTCATTTCAGTGTCTCATAAAATTATGGAGAAAGTTATTCTGGGATTTACTGGAAAACACTTGAGAGATAACGCAGTTGTTGGTCATAGCCAACAGCTTCACAAGGAGAAAGTCTTGCTTAACCAACTTAATCTCCTTTTATGACAAGATTACCTATCAAGTTGACCAAAGGAAGCTAGTAGATGTGGTGGCTTTGGATTCTGGCAAAGCTTTTGATAATGTCTCTCACAGCATCCTCCTGGAAAAACTGTCCAGCACAGCTAAACAAGCCTGTCATACATTGGGTAAGCAACTGGTTGATGGGTTGAACTTGAGTTACAGTGAGGTCACATTAGGCCAGCAACCAGCCACCACTCGGGTTTCCCAGGCCTCAATTTTAGGGCTGGTGCTCCTTAATGTTTTTATAAATGATCTGTACATTAAGTTTGTCAGCAATACCAAACTAGGAGGAGCTGTGGACTCCCTGAAGGGTAGAGAGGCCTTACAGAGAGATCTGGGTAGGTGAATCACCCAAGCGGATGAAATTTAACAAGAGCAAGTGGCATATTCTCTACCTATGATGGAGTAATCCTGGTTATACATACAAAATGAGGGACAAGAGACTAGAGAGCAGCCCTATGGAAAGAGATTTGGGGGTCTGGGTTGATGGCAAGTTGAGTACGAGTCAGCAGAGTGCCCTGGCAGCCAAAAGGGCCAACTGTGTCCTGGGGTGCATTCAGCAGAGCGTACCAAGCCTGTCAAGGAAAGGCATGGAGTCACGGGGCTTAGTGGGGAATAAATGCACACAGTGCAAAAAGCTTTACTGGAGCCTCTGCAGATCTGTAGTAGGGGCAGAGGAAAAGGCAGCAGCTGGAGATTTGTGTTCCCAGTGACAGTGCTTGGAGGAAACCTGTGGAGAAGACAGGTTAAGAACTATTTCCCATCTTATTCATATATCCAAGGTCACAGCACACTGCTCCATTGCTGTCAGCTGAAAGAAACACAGCTGTCAAGGAAACAAAGCAAGTCCACCAGACTTGCTGTGACACAGCCCAGCAGCCCTGGGCACAAACAGCAGCTGGGGCTGCAGCGCTTAGGCCAGGGCCCTGCTCCAGCCAACAGGTGCCCCACTGCACAGAGGCCCGGACACCCATCCCCAGCCTGGGGACATCCTTGCTGCCCTCTAATCCCACCTGAGCTCCCCCGCCAGCCTAGCCACCTCCCTGCCAGGCTGGGAAGCATGGAAGGCTCCACTTAGACCCCCACTCCCTCAGCACTCCACCTGAAACACTGTTAAACCAACAGACCCTAGAGCAGGTGGCTGCTGGCAACTGGGGCACCCACCAGGGCTGTCCTGCACCCACAGGACTCCCCTCCAGCCCAGGGAGCAGCAGGCCCATCCCCCACAGGTGTGGGGCAGCGAGTACCAGCTCAGCTGCTCCGCCAACAAAGTGTTTGCTTGTATCTGCCTCTCAGTGCACCAAAAGCCACCCAGGCGTCAGCCAGCACCCCGCTTCCCAGTCCCTGGAGAAAATAACCAGCAGCAGAGGTAACGGGAGTGCAGAGTTTATTATAAAAAAAAAAAAAAAGCAAATGGATGAGTATGGGAACAAACAGAACCTGTCGCATACTTGGAGCTGTAAACAGACGCCTGGAGAAGGCTCTGAAGGCAAGAGGAGCCCTGGCTGGCAGCAGGCAGCTGAGGAAAGCCCCACTCACCAGAGACCCTCCATCTTCTCAGTGCTCGTTCCTGCATCACTGCTGGCAGTTCCCAGCTCGGCCTCACCACCCCCAGGGCCAGCCTGGAGCGGGGACTGGAGGCAAATTTACACACTGTCCTCAGAGAACAGCACTCGCTCCCCAGCAGCTGCAAAGCTGGGACACCAGAGAGGGAGACAGGCTTTGAGGCACAGGCAAAACGTCTTGCCCTACATGCAGGAAAGCCCTGGGGGACCTTGTTCCTTGGGTTTAACCACGTCTCTGTCCCTGCCCTTATGCTCTGGCAAGGCAGTGCAGGGAGCTCAGATGCAACATAGCTCAGAGGACTTCAATGTTCCAGGGAGAGCTCACAGCAGGTTCAAGGTGTTGTCCAACCAACTACAAACTGGGTTTCCAGAATCCCTCCCAGCAGGGAAGCTCTACAGTCAGACAAGGAAGATCTCAGGATCTCCCAGAGCTCAGTGCCAGGACTGCACAGCCTGCACTGCACATGAGGGGACAAAATAGTCCCACTAGTCTTTCCTGAGCCCCAAGTCTACAAATCGTTCCTCATCTCATTCCCCCCATCCTATTCCTGTGGTTTGCACAGCACTGCTGCTCCACTAGCGTGTGTCAGTTGCCATAGAGGGAAAGCACAAGACTGGGTCCAGCCAGGGCCATGCAGCCAGCTGTGGAGGCCCAACAGAGAACTAAGAAGACCTGGAGAAGCTGCTTCCCCGCTCCCAGCACCTGCAGCCCAGGAACCAGAGCCAAATAAACTGTACGTTTTAACAGCATTTGGTGAATCTTCCTCCCATGGACTTGCCAATCTTGCCTGAAGCTGGGTGAACTTGTGCCAGCCCTGGCCCACAGAGCTCCCACCAAGGGACAGCGAGCAATTTGTCCAGTCCTTCATTCCTTCTCTTGGAACAAGCTGTGACCCCAGGGGGGAACTTACCCCTTATCCCATAGCAGCCTAATTCTTTAAAAGCCTTTGCTGAAAAGCCTTATAGAAATGCAGGCAATTTATATCAATCACATCATCTTGTAGTGACCGGGACATCTCTCCCAGTGGCAAGGAGCACATGCTCTCCTGCACCAGGAAGATCTGAGGACACATAGGATAGGCAGAGAGCCCAGTTTTCACTTCAATAAACCACCTTGAGCTACTTGGGATTTAAGATGCTTCAGCAAACAGAGCAACAATACCAACTACTTACTATAGGAGAAAAAAAAACCCAACAACTTCTCTTGCAGGGAGCTGAACGGCAGAGTGAGATACACAGACCAGTTCGCAGGACCCCTCCACCCACACACAGAACAGAAACCCCCACCACACGCGACACTGCAGCAGGATTCACAGCCAACCCAAGTGGCTGCAATGAAATGGATGGAAATGCCCCATGCCCAGTCAGGAAGATGTCCTTCCCTCAGGCTGCCCCTCTCACTCATAGATCCAGTGCTCGGCCACATCCTCCCAGCAGGTCAGCTCCTCCGGGCGGAACCAGAGGGAGATCTCCTGCCGGGCACTCTCAACCGAGTCGCTACCATGGATCACATTCCTATGGGGAAGAAAGGGATCAGTCAGCACTAAGCAGAGAAAGGTGGGAGAAGGAAGCTGCAGCTTGGAAAATTTCACCTTGACAATTTAATTAACCCAACTGAGCCAATCACATCCTACAGTACTTTCCCACCACACAGCCCTTCTTCCAGCTCAGGGGCTGTTGGCAGTTATGCTGAACATGGCTTAGGTCATGGATGTGCAGGAGCTGCCAGTTCCTAGCACTCCTTCCTCCTATGACGAGGAACCATTTGTTTGCTGCAGGAGGAGCTGCAAGTGGCTGTTGGTCTGGGGTTTGGTCTGGTTTTATGTCAGTAATTCAAGGTTTGCCTCCAAATTTCCCCCCTTCATTCTGTCAAAGTAGGTCTGTTGAAGCAGGTTTGATATGGGACACCACAGAATAGAAACCTAAGCCAGGAGGGTTTGATAAAAACAGTGTATACCACAAACCAGGCTGCAGCCACCCAAGGTCACCACCTGAGGATCTTTAAGAGCCCAAGCACATGTAGAGCTCTCACTCGGCTTTCATTACAGACTGAGATGCCCACAGAGCTGGAACAGCTCTCCGGGTGCCCTGCTCCCCCAGGAAAGGGCCAAGAGGGCCTGTCCTCCTGTCCTCTTTGCAGCCTAACAGTCCTGACTCCCCAGAGGAAAAGACAACTAAACCCTACCTGCTTTCAACAGAGATGGCCTCAGGAGGCAGGAAAGACTCAAACCCAGGCTCTACCTTCTGGCAAAGCCAACCCAGGAGGCAGAGGTCAGCTCATCCTCCCAGGGCTGCTCTGCAAGCTGTCACAGGGAGACAGCTCTGCTCTGAACACGAGGAAAACAGCTCTGCTCTGTGGATGCAGACTCACACAGCTTGGGCAGGCCTTGTGCAGGAATGCCTGGACAGGATGCCCCAAAATACTGAAGAAACAAAAAGCCAAAGCGCTCACTTGCCAACTTCAACACAGAAGTCTCCTCGGATGGTGCCAGGCATGGATTCAGCTGGGTTAGTCTCTCCAATCATTGTGCGAACTGTCTTGACCACATCCAGGCCCTGCCAGACCTATGTGACAGCAAACCAAGAATCAGCTTCCACAGCTCCCCCAGCAGGTCAGATTGCCTGTCCTCTAATTTCCTTATCTGGGTGAGAGACAGGAAAGGGTCTCTCTGTAAACAGTCTTCAAAAGTTGATTTTGGAAAATAATCAGCATTGTCTGTAGATTTACTTTACCTCAGAGAACACCCAGAGAACACTGAAGCAGTTCAGTACAGCTTCAAGGGGCCCTCTGAAGAGAGGGGCCACCTTTTTTCCATCATACCACAAGCCAACACTGCTTAAACATTGCACTTACTTTCTGTTCCTTGCTTCCAGAGAACCTGGCCAGCACTCACCATGGCCACCACGGGCCCAGAGCTCATGTACTTCACCAGCCGGCTGTAGAAGGGCCGGTCACGAAGGCTGATGTAGTGCTCCTTCAGCAGCTCCTCCGAGGCCTGAGCACAGACAACACAAAGCTTAGTTTGCTCTGAGCAGGTAGGGATTTGGGCAAGGCTTACACCAGGGGGATGCATGAAAAGCTGGATAGCACATGTTACAATTAAGCTCCTGCACAGATGCTTCCAAGAGTGGAATGGCTTTACTTTGCCAAAGGCTGACACCCGGAGGGGAGGGGAGAAGTTTTGGGTCAGAGGAGCAGCACCTGCCAGCTTACAAGAGCTACGTCCGAGAGCGCTGCAGCAGGGGCGCAGCAGAGGGCAGCCCCGCTCCCCGCAGCTGGGATCACCCCTCCAGAAGCAGTTTAGGCACCTGGGTGCCAACACCCCAGTGACCTGCGAGGCCTTGGGCCCCGAAGGACACCAGCAGGCTGTGCGAGCTGGAAGGCAGGCTGACCCCCGGGGCTGCACGCGCCTGGCTCCAGCCCCGGCTCCATCCCGGGCCCTGGGCTCACCTGCAGCAGCTTCAGCCCCACCAGCTGCAGGCCCTTCCTCTCGAACCGCCGGATGATCTCCCCGACCAGGTGCCGCTGCACGCCGTCCGGTTTGATGGCCACGAAGGTGCGTTCGCTGGCCCGGCCGCAGGCTGCGAGGAGAGGGCAGAGGCGTGAGGGGCGGCGGGGGGACCCTCGGCACCGAGGGAACCGGCGGGGGACCCGGAGCGGGGGCCCGGCCCTCGGCACCGGGGGAGCGGGGGCCCGGCCGCAGGAGCCCTGGGGGAGCTGGGGGCCCAGCCCGGCCCGTACCGCTCTGGAACAGGCCGGCGAAAAGACCCAGCACCAGGCAGATCATGGCGGCGCCGCTCTTAAAGGGGCCGCGCCCCCGCCCCGCGCTCTTTGTGCCGCCCCGACACCCGCCCCCAGCGGAACGATAGTGCTGGGGGCGAGGAGCGGCGGGGTCGGTACAGCAGCGCACTGCTTCCGCTCCTACGGTAGCGTAAGCCCCGCCGACCGTTGGGGGGGCCCGGGGGGCACCTGGGGCTCCCCCCTGTGAGCCCTGGAGGCTGCGCTGCCCCGGGGCCGGGGGGGCCGCGCAGACCCTGGGCAGTGGTGGGGCTCCGCTGACCGCGTTCTCCCGGCCGCGGCTGCCGGGCCCGCAGGGTGGGTGCGGTTTGGTTGTGGCGGGCGGCTGCTGTGGCCCCCGCCTCCTTCGGCAGCATCACGGAGGCCCAAGCCCTGCAGCTGCGGGGCTGACAGGCCCAGGCTGGCCCCTCTGGAAAAGGTGTGCTTGGCTTCCCCACGCCGTGCTGCAGAAGGGCAGCGCTTTGGCCCCGGAGGGCTCTGGGAGCCCGTCCTTACAATGTGCGTTTCAGACACCGTGCTGGGGCATGAGCACCTGGCTGTTAATTTGCTTGTGTCCTCAAGGGTCACAGAGACATGACATGAGAGGTCAGAACACCTGCGGTCCGGAGCTCCATCGCCTGCCTGGCTGGGCAACGTTACCTGCTGTCTGGGACTCTCCCCCTGGTTCAGCTCGGCGATAAACCTCTGGAAATACCGGTGCCTGAAATAATGTTCTCCAGGTGCCTCGCAGAGGGCTGGGTCTGCTTCCAGAGATGATCTGTCTGATCAGGGAGGACCCCTGTCTGTTCAGGGCGTCAGGACCCCATAGGTGACAGCACAGAGCTTCGCTGGTGGAGAATGAGGTGGCTTTTTCTGCAGCGCTGGCTGCCAGCATGTCCCTAGTGTCCTGGCTCTTTGAGAGCGCTCGCAAGTGCTGCTGCTGATCCCCTGATGCATCTAACTGCCCAGAACACGTTTCTAATCCCCTGTCCCAGAGAGAGCGGGGCTGCCAGCCCATTCCTCGCCCTGCAGCTTGCCCGGGCAGCCCAGGGTTGCTGCACAGGTTTCCCTTTCTGGGGCACAATGGCAGATATGACAAGTGTGATGCTGTGTCCCATTCCCCAGATGGCTTGAACCCAAGCTGCAGCTCATCCCTGTGCACCTCTAATTAGAACCATAAGCATTATATCTTGAATTGTTCTGTTCATTATTATCTGCCATGCATGACTCTTTGCTAATTACATTATCCTCACACTATGCATTCACTCCACTGCTAAGATTCATTTAACTAAACATGTTTTTTAAGGATACGTGTTTTGTATTAAACGTTCTGTTTGGAGGCTTGTCAGTCTGCTCACTGTCACATGACAGTCCTCCATGCAGGTCCTGGGCAGGTTCTGTTGGTTCTCTGCATGGCAGGGATCCAGCTGCTTTATCCAACACAGTTTTGAGTAAATTATTACCACATTTGCACCAATAAAATAATTAGAGGTCACATTCTGGGGGTTCATAGCATGGCTTTGCCTGAGGAAGATTGTCCCTGTTTGCTCCAACACAGTCCTGTTGTGCTCATTGTTCTGCCAGTAGAAAAGTCTCTGTAGGATAAATATTGTCATCTATTTTGTTGTACTATTTGCTGTGAAGTCGCGGGTACAACCAGTACTCGGGAGGTGATGGAGGTTTCAGAAGCATATTTTTGTGGCCTTTCTCCGGGTGAGGGATCCCGTTTGAGCAGGGTCAGCCTGGTAAGGCAGGCTGGTTGGTGTAACGCACAGCCCACCAGAGAAAATGCTGTGTGATTTTTCACTGTAAAAACTCCACCATGGGGATTGTATCAGCACCCACCGAGTTCCCAGACTTCCTCTCTGTCCCTGGGTTTCGCATTTCCCTCTGCCCTGGTGCTAATCAGTTTAGCTCTTGCTCATCTCGTCTGCCCGCTTTCCTGCCTAGGTCTCAACCCTGCTTGTGCCTTCCCAACCCTCGTCTGCACCCCTCACCTCACTACACCAGCCAGATGCTTTTCTCCTCCTCTTCCCGGGTGCCAGCAGAGGGAGCGCAGGCAGCGCGGAGGAGCGCTCTGCCTTCCCCCTGCCTGCAGCACCCAGCCCTGCACCCGCAGCTCTGTCCTGCCCCGGGGAGCAGCTCCCTCGTAAAACAAGGTGGTGGTGTTTTTAAGGTGGACAAGCAGCATGTTCTCAACCCGCCCTTTGCATTCTTAGAAATAGCTGAGCTATTTTATTGAAACATCTCCAACAAATCCAGTGTAGAGCAGGTGTCTGTCAAAGACAACAATCCAAACACGTGGTTTGATGAGGTCGCAGACAGCTGTAAGGAAGGTGCCTAACAGATGATGTCAACTTACATTAGCTACGATTGACAGTACCTGCAGAGCTGGTAATGAGGAGTGTGTTCTCCATGGGCTCCCCCAGTGACATCCCGGTGCATGGTCCAGCCTCACTGCTGGAGTAGCGACATCCACAGGAGTGGTGGGAACGGGGCTGAAGTGAGCATTGAGGGAGGTGTGTTGGGGCTGTGCAGGAGTGGTGAAACCTGGCTTCCTATCGACAAATTGTTCAGGTTGACTAACTTCAGTCTTCTCTCACAGAAAGAGATATATTTCAAAAATAATTCAGTTTATACAAATTTAATAAAATTTGTTCTTGGGGCAACAGGTTGGTTGGCTTTTTAAGTTTTCCTTTTGTAACCTAGAATGCACAAGCTGATTTTTACAGTCATTGTGGCAAATGTGTGGCTACTTGGCTGGAGTGAAGGAGGACAATTTTGTAGGTACCTGCAGAGACAGTCAATGACAAAGTCAGTAACTCAGCAAGCATATGAGTTGCAGGCAGCCAGACTTCCCATACTTGCACAATTCCTTGTTTTGCACTTCTGTTTTTGTTGTTGTTTGTTAATGCTGATAAAATACCTATTTTTCTCACATCAGGGTTGTTCTTTCCTTCTCCACAGGTCTCCTCAAAGATCCTGGCTCAGACACTTGGGTGAAGGTTTTAAGTTCCTTGGACTGTAAATACTCTTCTGAGCCTCTGGCAATTCCCTGCAGCATAACCTGGAGGAGAAGCATGCTAAACACTGTCCACTCCAGTAAGTCCTTCTTATCTTCTCTGTAATGTACATGTAAACTGGCAACTAATGTGCTGTGGGAAGAAAACTTTGACTCGCCACTCTAGGCTGGGCATTGGAGCCTCAGAAACCAATTACTGGTGACAAATTAGCTTGGGGAATGGAGCTGGGTCTGATTGTCACACAGATTATTCCAAAGCCAATGTCTTAAACATCCACATCTCATTGTTTTAGGCAGGTGTGCATCTAGGCTGAGCATGGGGAACCTGCAGTAAGCAAGAATGAGACCACTACAAGTTGTTCACACAGATTTCACTTGGGTACTTGGTTCGGTTTCAAAAGGTTCTGTGTCAAACAGCGTCTGCGTGGCAGTGGGGGCTGGGGTGTTCTGTTCTCATGCACCCCCCACTACAGGAATTTCAGGCGGAGGCAGAAATCTATTTTTGCTGTTGCTGGGTAAAACATTGCAGATACTGTGGTCATATAATAGACTACAGATAATGTAGGTGCAGATAACGTGATCATCTAACAGTGTGCACAGTGCAGACAAAGGCATTTTGTGTCCTTTCATCTTAGTTAGCAACTTCTGCGGTTGTTGATGCCTTCCTCACCAGGCTGGTTTTGCACCTTCAGTGATTTGCTTGTTTGGGGAGGATTTTTACCTTTCAGTTCAGCCGTGGTCTTTCACCAGTGTAGTGTTGACATAGCCTCATGAGTGTTAGTGTCTTTTATAGTGTGGCTCTGCACAGGTGGAGACTTGCTGTCTGGCTTCCACACGGGACCCCTGCTTGTGCTGAAAATTATTTAATTTTTAGGATGGCCTCGTGGCAAAGACTGAAGAGGAGAAAGAGGTGTTGGTGTTGATAGAGCCAGAAGATTTTCTTAAGTGCCTCCTTTCCCTAATGCAGATGATACAGATCTTGGAGCCAGACCGACAGTCACTTTGCCAAGCAAACATGGAAGGGGAAGAAGGATTCATTCAAAACTGCTGCTGCTCCACCCTGAAACAGAGCTGTGTTACAGGGGACAGTGGTTTGAAAGGAGAGAACTTGTGGGAGCAGCCGTATCTGAGTACAGCAGCAGGTCTTCTAGGGATATATGCAGGCACCTGCCTTTAACCCCGGGACAGGGTGCTGCTTTCCTCAGAGGGGAGCTGCACAGACCAAATTTGCCTTTCCTTGCATTTAGCTTTTCCATTCTCATGGACTCCATAAAAGATTTGCTTGAAAGAAACATTCAGAGTACGCAGTGCTTGGAAACACTTGCATTTTGAAGCAGAGGGATTTGCACTAGTTCTCATTTGTGTGCAGTCCTACAACGTTTTATTTATACCTGTCTAGGCAGTGTGTGCTTCTGCCCTGAGAAGTTCCCAGTGCATCCAGCCCTGTTCAAGACTAGAGAATGACAGGCTAGAATAGGCAGCGTCTGTGAGGAGATCAGTGCTAATGCTCTGGGGAAAAAGGTGAGCCAGAAAAAGTGGCGGGATGTTGGCAGATGTGGCATGTGGTGTGTACCCAAAGGCAACGCACTCGGCTGCAGTCTGAGGCTGCCTCCTCCCCATTCCCACTGATGAGATGCACTTGGAAGGTCCTGCTGGAGATGGGGATGGGGTGTTTCAGAGAGGAAGGCTGCTACAGATAGGTGTGATTTGTCTTGCTTCAAAGTTTTGTTAATGTCCCATCAGCAAGTCAGCCTGATCTAAACCAAGTGTTGCCTTTGGCCAGTCTGGAGGGCTCCTCCACCAAAACCTGGGGCATTGTCAGGCTGGATGCCTCCAGGTGATATGTGCTGGGTGAGCAGTGGTGCCAGGGAAGCTCACAGCAGGTGATGATCAGTGTGTCTGCAGCGGGGACACATTCAGGGCTGCACTGCTGACACTTGGTGCTAGCGTGGTGGCTGTGAATCGCAACGTCCATGCTTATGGGGGCTGGGACTTGAGTTTCGCAGTCTTGAGGATGTACTTTGCACATGTGTTTATAGCAGCCTCTGAGGATCTCGTAGCCAGAAGCGGTTCACAGGTAAGGCTTCCCTCTACCCCAGGCGGAGGGCCGCAGTGATATGAAGGAGCTGAGGGAACTGCTCTCACTGAATTGCCCTGCTGCTCAGTGCCTGGAGGGATGTTCAGTGCCTGGAGCCCTTTTCTTGTCCCCTGAATGTCTCATTCCTGTGCTGCTCCCAGTGCCTGGGTCCTTCCTGTCCATGTAGGTGCACAGCAGAGGAATCTCCTCTGTGGTGATGGTGTGATCGCTTGCAGAGTTCCTGCATAGATGCAGCTACAGTAGCTCGGTCTGTCCTGTCCTGTCTGAACTACTTCCCAGGGAGAACTCTTGTCTCACCACCTCCTGGGCTCTTTCTCACTTAACCCTGTGAGGATAAATTTTACCAATAGTGTTATATATAAAAAAATCAGCTGTGGCCTGTTGAGTTCTGCCACCAGAGGAACTGAGTGGCTCTCACCCTGGTTTTGGGTCTCCTCTCCCTCACAGGGGAGCTGCCGCCACCTGGGAAGCAGGTGGCCTGGAACAAACTCGACACCTTTGTCTCCAGCTTCAAGTCAGACAGGGAGGTGGCAGATGTGGGTGGGTTAGGTCTGGCCTTTTCCTCTTTATCAGGCAGCAGCCCTGAGGTGTGAATACATAGAGCTTGTGCATGAGCAGTGTCTTGCTTATAGGTGTAGTCAGGAGCAGGGCAGACAGCAGGCACTGAGCCATAGGAAGCAGAGTCCCAGCTCCCAGCCTGGCCCAGAGCTGTCTGTGACTCAGGAGGAGATACTGGAGGTAAAATTCCATACAGTCCTCGAAGTTTTATGTTACTTGGGGTTGAGCTGTATGGAAAAGGCTCGCACTGGTGAGCTCTTGTGTGTAAGGAATGCTTTGTCAGGGGAGGTGGTGGCTGGCTTGGATCAGGTTGCATCTGCTTGCATCCTCCTTTACCCTGGCTGGCAATGGGATTGGAGGGATTACAGACATCGAGGCATGGTTTGGAGCCTCTTGTTCCTAAGACCCTGGTTCAGAGCTGATCCAGCCTCCCCTCTTCAACCGCACGAACAACTGCCCACTTAGCCTTACAAGGAGCTGTTGGTTCCCACTCAGGTCTGTGCCTTGCAGAGACTGTGTCCCACAGCAGAGCAGCAATGCTCCTTGTGATGCCACAGCAGTCATAAACTAGGTCAAATACCATCTAAACCCTTCCTTGATACCCTAAATGCCTGCCCTGCCCGAGTATGCCCCCAAGGGGGTTATGACTCGCTGGTTTACTGGGAACTTAAGAAGGATGAGCAGGCTTTACTGCAGCACTGTGTAAACAAAGCTAATGCAAGCAGCCCAGCCTCTCTCCCATTCCAGCCCCAGCCCAGCTTCATCCTGCTGAGGGACATGTTCTACCCATGTGCTTTCCTTACTGCTCTTGCTTGGTGGCCAGGGCTGATGCCAGCGCCACGGCCTGAGGGTGAGGGCCTCGAGCTGTCCTGGCTCACGGCTGGCCCACCCAAGCCTGTCTTTGTCCTGTTGGTCAGCGTGTTGTGTCTTTCACCCCCACTGCTTCTCCAGGCGCTGGTGGTGCCGCAGCTGTGGGGCAACACCAAAGAGCTGTTCCTAGACACGTGGCAGGAATTTGGCCAGCGTGTTTCTGTGCTGACGAAGGCAATAGCAAAACACCCATACAAGTGAGTTGTGTCACTGGACTTGGTCACATCCCAAGCCCAGAGCTTTGGGAAACCTCAGTGGAAGTTACAGGAACAAGTGTCTGTGGCTGCCAGCCTGTCCTTGATGCCATCAGTGTAAGGGCCCAGGCTAGATGTGTCTCGAGATCTTTTCAGTCTCTGTGCTGATGAAAATCCTTTGTTCTTGCAGTGAACACAGTGGTGATTCAGCACTAGGAAAGGAGAGATAATCTTTTCGCCCTGGTGTTCTGGAGCTTTCCAGGGAAAGAAAGAAAATTGCAGAGGAAAAATATTAGCCCTGGGCAGAAAGAGGTTTTAGAAGGAAGCCCACTGCTTAATGCTGGGGGAAGGCTGCAGCATCTGGGGTCTGCAGGCCTGTGCTCAGTGCATGCACCAGCCTAAGGTCTTGCAGTCAGCCATCTGTCCTTCTGCAGGAGGCAGCTGGAGTTGCAAGAGTTGCCTTTCTGCACTGCTGGGGCCTGGGCCAGGGGTGTGAGTGGAGGACAGCACAGGACACTGGCAGGTGTGGAAAAGACAAATCCAGCAGTTTTACAGAGTTGCAACAGCAACAGCTATAGAAGAAGCACATCCCTCCCCAAGTCTCCTGTTACAAGTCAGCCTTCACACCCCTCAGCGTACTGTTAAAAGCTTGGAGGCTGAAGGTAGGGAGTAGTGCCACATGCTTCCTTACTTAAAGGTCCTTGTTGATGGAGCAAATAAGTCCTGAGTGTGAAATCAGTTGTCAAGAAAGGCAAGGCTTGCCTCCAGATGGGTGTTTGACTTGAACTATAGCTTTGTTCCAGCAGTAGCTACTTACCCCTCCTGTTAGCCCTTCCTTGCCTCTCCCTACCTTGGTCTCACCCGACAGGACCTCGGGCTGGATCAGCTCTAGGATGGGCCCCCAGAGCCAGCCTGTCCTGGCAGTGTGACACAACCTGGACAGGAAGAACTGCTCAAGCACCTGCCCGAGCCCTCCTCTTGCCCTGCCCTTCCCAGCCAGTGCTCGTGTCATCTGTAAGGAGAGCTAAAGTGCTTTTGCCTCTTCTTCCCTGTGTAAAATCTGAGGGCATTATAAAATCCTGCAGCCTCCTTCCAGCACACAGTCACCGCCACGGGTCTGGCTCCGCTGAAGATCCATCCCAGCCAGACTGCTGTTTCAACCCACCCCCAGGCAGAGGCCAGGTAACCTCCATTGTCTTTACCTCCTTTAGATCAGACAAACCAGCATTGCATTTAAAACATCCCCTCCAGGCTGTTAGCCACACAAGCGTGGCTGTTTTTGACAAGAGCCTTCAGATTCCTGCCCTCAAGGGCCATACGAGGAACAAAAGACATTTTCTACTTTTATTATGACATTTTAATACAGTCAATGATACAGGAGAAGCAGCAGGAGCCAACATGCAAAGCAATTAAAGTCACCAGGGGCTCGAGAAAGATCACCAAGGGCTCAACTCATGTGAGCTGCTCCTTCACAACAGCAACGCAGATGCATCTATAGGAGCCTATTTCCCTGCATGCTGCTGCTCAATCGAGTCCCACTGCGATGAGTTCATGGCAGACACCAAACCAACACACAACAGTTAGGAGGAGGGGACTGGTCTTTGATTTTCTCTTTTGAGGAGTAAAGTCCATCATTTGACCACAGTCTGGTATGCTCTGAAACTAAGAGGCCACCTTAAATCTTGTCTCTGCTGACAGTCTGCAGAGAAGAGGGATCCTTCAGGAAGAGGCGATGGCTTTGAGAGCAAGGCATGAGATGAAGCTCAGATACTTGGCTGCAGTTCACCTGTTTCATGGATCTGGGACCTCTTGTAGTCAACAGGTCTTTTCAATGCATGTGATGGATGTTGAGGCTAAAGACTTCCAACAGCGCAAGAGAAATCTTTGCAAACAAGTAGAAATGGATGTCCCCGTGAAGACAGAGATGCATCAGGCCTGGCTGGCCCTCGCAGACAGTGGAACAAAACCCCACCTGACTCCCTCACAGCAGTTCACCTGCAGCGACATTACGTCCTCCTGCACCTCTTCCTTTGGCAGGCCTCTGCATCTGAGCCACAGGAGCTATCTGAGTCGCTTCCTGATGAGGAGGAGGAGGAGGAAGGCTTTGATGTGCTATAGTTCATGCTCAAGACCCACCCCAGTTTGTTGTGTAGCACCTGCTTGAGTCCCGGTGGTAATGGCAGCGCCTCCAGCGTGTCCATGTAGTCAGGCAGGAGCTGGCGCAGGCGGTAACAGCAGAGATACTGGAGGGACGTGCAGCTGGCGCAGGAGCGGATCACCTTCATGCTGCTCTTGGCCGCTGTCGAGCACACCATGGGGTAAAACTTCTTGTTCTGCAGCTTCGTGGCTGCAACTCCTGCCAGGGGACAGCATCAGGGAGGTTTCACATTAGTTCTGACAAGGTGATCTCACTTGTCCCAGCTACCCCGACCTATGAACTACAGAGCTGTTGGGAAACACTTGGAAAACAGCCTTTTAAAATCCCCATCTATTAAAAAGCAAATGTAACCTTCCTCCCACTCGCTTCACATCTTGGTCTTCTACTGTGGCATTGTTTAGTCCCTCAGCCCTACTGCAGCCAGACTCCAAGTTCAACCAAAGCTGCGCTGCTGCTCCCTCCCAGGCCCGCTGCCCTTGCCTCACCTATGCACTTGCGGTTTTTGAAGAACGTGAGCGTCCCATGCCACGTGTCCAAATGAACCCCGATGATGGAGCCTTGGCCAAACCTCGAAGAGAAGTTTGTTTTGTCTCCCTTGTGATGCAGTAGTCCTTAAACAAAAAATGACATTTAGCAGAAGCTTGTGCTTCACAAATTCATCCCTTCTCTCATGCTGCAAGTCCGCACTGGTACAGCCTTGGTCAGTGCCTAAAACATCCCCCCGTTGCCTGATCCCTGCCCTCAAACCCCCGAACAGGTGATGAAAAGGGGAAAGCTGAGGTTTTACAGTACCAGAGCACAGGCAGCAGCAGTCTGCAGACAGAAACCCCTGATAAGTGACAGGCAACCAGCAGTACAGGTGCCCTGGAGGCTCACGGACCAGTTCTAAGGGGTCTGCAAAATGCAGGCGAGGCGAGATGCTCCAAGAGCTGCAAGCTGCAGGCAGCCACTCTGGTTGTGGCTAATGAAAGGACTCACAGGTCTGGTGGCCTTTTTGGCCTCAATCCCATTCAGACCATTTAATTCTCAACCCCTTAGGATAACACTTACACCCACTGCTGCCCTTCCAGCCAGCCTGCCCTCTGCCACTGCCTTACCTGTGTAAGAGAGTCCCCAGCTGTCCTCGTCCTTGCCCAGCAGGCTGCAGAAGGTGTGGCGGTACTTGTCCAGATTCACATCAGACGTCCCAATTCCCACCATCTGGGAGGCAAGGCCAGGAAGAACACAAGCTTAGTGTCTTTTCAAGCAACAACACACAACTGAGACTCCACCTCTGGCTCTTCCCTCCTTTTCTTGGCACAGTCCAAAACACCCAGAGGTTTTGGTGAAGCCAAGTCAGAGGTTTCAGGCCGGAGCTGAAGACTCCCAGCTCCAATTTCCTTTCCTAAGTGAGGAGGCCCAGCTGAACTGCTCAAGAAAGTTGTTTTCCTGTTCATAGAATCACAGCATGGTTTGCGTTGGAAAGGGCCTTCAAGATCATCCAGTTCCAGCCCCCTGCCATGGGCAGGGACACCTTCCACTAGACCAGGTTGCTCCAAGCCCCGTCCAGCCTGGCCTTGAGCACTGCCAGGGATGGGGCACCCACAGCTGATCTGGGCAGCCTGGGCCAGTGCCTCAGCTCCGGCACACCCTCATAGTGAAGAATTTCTTTCGTCTGTCTCATCTAAATCTACCCTCTTTTCATTTAAAACCATTGCCCCTTGTCCTGTTGCTATGGGCTCTACTAACAAGTCTGTCCCCATCTTTCTTATAAGCCCGCTTTAGTCACTGGCAGGCTGCTGCAAGGTCTCCCCGGAGCTGTCTCTCCTCCAGGCTGAACCACCCCAGCTCTCTCAGCCTGGCTTCAGAGGGCTGGAGCACCTCTCCTGTGATCACCTTTGTGGCCTCCTCTGGACCCGCTCCAACAGGTCCACCTCCTTCCTATGTTGGGAGCCCCAGAGCTGGAGGCAGCGCTGCAGGGGGGTCTCAGCAGAGCAGAGGGGCAGGATCCCCTCCCTCACCACGCTGGCCATGCTGCTGGGGATGCAGCCCAGGAGACGGGTGGCTTTCTGGGCTGCGAGCACACGTTGCCGGCTCACGTTGAGCTTCTCATCAACCAACAGCCCCAAGCCCTTCTCCTCAGAGCTGCTCCCAATCCATCCTCTGCCCAGCTTGTGTTAGTGCTGGGGATTGCCCTGACCCACGCAGGACCTTGCAATTGGCCTTGTTGAACTTCATGAGTCCGCACAGTCCCGCCTCCCGCGCCTGCCAGCGTCCCTCTGGACAGCATCGCTTCCCTCCAGCGGGTCTGCTGCACCGCTCAGCGTCATCAGCAAACTCAGTCCCAGTGTCCATGTCACCAACAGAGATACCAAACAGCGCCGTCCCAGCACTGACCCCTGAGGAACAGTGCTTGGCACTGGCCTCCACTTGGACATCGAGCCCTTGACCGTGACTCTTTGAGTGTGACCACCCAGCCAATTCCTTATCCGCCGAGCGGCCCGTCCGTCAAATCAGCGTCTGCAGGTTAGAGACAAGGATGTGGTGTGGGACAGCGTCAGATGCTTTGCACAAGTCCAGGTAGATGACATCAGTTGCTCTTCCCTTATCCACTGATGCTGTAACCCCATTGTAAAATGCCACCAAATTTGTCAGACACAATTTGCCCTCAGTGAAGCCATGCTGGCTGTCACCAGTCACCTCTCTGTTCTCCACGTGCCTTGACATAGTTCCCAGGAGGATCTGCTCCATGATCTTGTCAGGCACCGAGGTGAGACTGACCGGCCTGCAGCTCCCCAGGTCTTCCTTTTCTCCCTTTTTAAAAATAGGGGTTATGTTTCCCCTTTTCCAGTCACTGGGAACTTCAGCAGTCTGCCACAACTTTTCAAATATGATGGACAGTGGCTTAGCCACTTCATTTGCCAGTTCCCTCAGGCCCCATAGATGCCTCTCATCGGGGCCCATTGATTTGTGCATATTCAGGTTCCTTAGATAGTCTCAAACCTGATCTTCTCCTACAGTGGGCAGTGCATCATTCTCCCACTCCCTGTTCAAAGAATATCGGCCATGCCTGTGTGCCCATAAGCGACTCTGCTCCACATACCATGTCTGTGCCGTAGACAGGGGAGGTCATCTTGATCTCCCAGAAGTGCTGCCCGTCTGCCAGCTCCTTGTTCCCCCGGATGGCAGCAGTGCCGCAGCTGTACTCCATGTGGAAATTCACCTTGCGGTTGTCGCAGGTCAGCAGGGTGGCTGTTGACTTATTCAGGTCATCCCACACCCAGTCGAAATCTGTTCAGGAAGCACAGAGGGGACAAGGATGGGCCAAGACCCCCAGGGAACGATCCCCAAGCCAAAGCATAGGTGACATTTGTTTTGAAGGCTTGTTGGGGTTTTTATGGATTTATATTTTTTTACCGTCTAAGAGCGTAAATCCTAAGCTGCGCACATCAGAGAGCTGTTTGAGGCCTGAACTATTCTGCAGTGTCCCACCAGGAATGGCTCAGTGCTCCGGACATCAAGCTGTCAGCATTAACCAGTGCCCATTTTGGCTAACACAAGGCTCCGCAGACCCAGGCTGAGCCTACTCTCCTTCTGCTCTTCTTGTAGGCTCAAGGGGTAGCTCTGCTATGCCACAGGTTTTCTCTGCCAGCCCAAGCTCACCCTCTGCCTGCTTCTCCCCTCTGCCCTGAGCATACCCTGCCACCAGCTGGGCACCCTGCCAGTTGTACCAGGATCAGCAGCAAAAGGGCTGTAACCATGAGGGCCAGTTTCACTGGTGGCCTAAGCTGAAAGCAGGTCCCCAGAGGTGAACTCTGATGCATTAATAAGTTCAGCACTTAACCCCTGAAACATCACAGGAGGCATGTGCTTGTAATCTTCCTACAGTCTACGTGGCCTTAAGATATAAACAAAGGAGCACCGTGTGCTGGGACAGAGATAAGGCCAATGTAGAAAGCACAGGATCCGTGCAGGGGTGCAGCCCGTGCCACCAGGCCAGGACTGCGCGCACTCCCAACCCCAAAGGACTGCAGCAGGCCGCTGGGGAGCCCTTTCCTTACACTCATCCTCCTCGCCGCACTGGCAGTCCTTGACGCGGTGGAGGGCATGCAGGCTGGAGCAGTAGGGTGCTTCGCTCTGGTTCTCACAGTTGCAGTAGGACTCTCCAGTCACAGGGATGGCACTTGGGATGGAAGGCGAGAGCGAGGAAAACTCTGGCTCTGAATCAGAGTCACTGTGCTGCTGGGAAGAACGGAGAAATGGTCACTACCAAATGCCCCCCTGGCTCAGGGAGCTGGGCTGGCAGAGGTCTGCCAGGTCTGGCATGCTGCAGAGCTGTGCAGGGAGGTCCACAGGCTCGTGCCAGAGCCAGTGGTGGCACAGCCACATCGTGCCCCAGCCTGGCCCACCACGCAGGGAGGCAAGGGGCTGTGCCAGTCAAATCACCCTGCTCTGGGACCTGGCTCGCACTGCCTGAGCTGCGGAGACCTCTCAGCACTGGGCACTCTGCAATGCAGGTACATTCTTTGTACCATCCAAGGGTGAGAAACTGTCACAGCAGGCAAGCAGTGTGACAGTCCAAGTCTTTGACACAGGCATTTTTAAGCAAACTCTGTGCTACAGCTATAGTTTTCAATAGGCAGGTTACAGCCAGCTGGAGACCCTGGCCAAGGCATCGCAAAAGCAGAGCACACAGCTGAAAACCACTGCTCTGGAGAGCCTGGGAGCTGACAGAGAAGAGAGGAAAGCTAACAAGACAAGGAAGAAAAGGGACAGGAGGCCAGGCAGGGGAGAAGGCAGAACAAAGGGAAACCAGTTCAGCAGTACGGCTGCAGCTCCTCACACCAGTGCTGCAGACAGGCCCACAGGGAACCTACCAAAGGATTAAAAGGCTTTTGTTTATTTTCATGCATGAACACAAAAACTTGATTTACTATTCTCCAGTGCCAACAGATGAAAGTGTCCCTGCACTGGATGCTGTAAGAGTCAAAAGCCTTGTCTTGCTCTGTGTTACAGGAGGCTCGGTGCTGCCTAATGGAGCCTATTACTACAGATCGCAGCAAGTTACTCTGGGTTTACATGCTGGTCAGGTATACCTGCTCATTATTCACCCCCACAGCAGACCTTGTAAGCAATATTTAAAGATAAAAATCCTTTAACTCAAGTTCTTGTAGCTGCGTAAGACAGTGGGACTCAAAATGACTCGGACCTACTTACGTACTGCCCACCTCTCCTTCTCTAGCCTGCATAATAAAATGATTTCTGTCTTTCATTACCTCTCCTAACTACTGCTATCTAGAAGTCTGGCTATTCCTATTAGTGCAGAAATTAAAAACTACTCTAACTGCAGAGAAAAGGCTCATTTTCTGGGAGCACAGTGCCTGGATTTGGACACTGTGCTCTGGCAGTGGTCTCATAAGGCTTTAGCCTAGCTTTGAAGCTCCTGGAGCAGTTCCTTGCATCCTCACCGCCGCATGGGGAACCGAACTCACACACTCAAGGACTCAGGAAAAAGAGTTAAGGATGGCAGAGGTGAACCCAAGTCACTCCTCATGCTGTTTTACTGACTGCTTTTCCTGCTGCGCTCCCATCTTCCAGTACACCTGCATGCCTGGGCCAGGTTCAGAAGTGATGTGCACATTACAGCACAGGAAACGTGAGAGAATTTCAATCTGAAGGTATCTGAGACTGTAGCTTCACAGACAAAAGCAGCCCTGCTCCCTCCACCACCATCTCCCAGCTGCACAAAGACCAGAAGTTAGCACAGCCATACAGTGAGCCAGATTGGAGAACTGATCCAGTTTAAACACGTACTTAGATTGCTACTTGAAAAAAAAAAAAATTTAAAAATATTGTATGTACTTTATCACACACACACACTATATGCTAAAAAAAGCATTTAGCTTAGCATCCATCAGCTCCCTGGCTCAGCTAATGACAGAGCTATGGTGTACAACTGGGAAGCAGACTACAGGCAGCTCAGCCTTCCCTGCCTCGGGAAGATGTGCTGGGAACGGCACACCCCACGTTACAGCTCAGAGGAGGCTTGTTAGACAGTCTGTGTATTTCATTAAGTCTTTTCTGATTTTGGCCAGTTCTGCCTACTGAACTACTAGCTGCTCAGTGACACAGACCTTAAGTGCCTGCTGTCAGAGGAGAGGAAAGCTTTCCCTCATGTCCTTCAGAGCCACCCAAGCTCCAGCCTACCTGCCCGTCGGAGTCGTAGCCCCAGCCACGCACACCAGTGGCCAAGGCAACAGCCCGGGTGTCCACCTCACGCCGCACCCCACTCAGGACGAAATGCCAGGCCCTGCTGCTCCTCGTGCGTCGTGCCATGCTGTTCTGAGAGAGGTAAGCTGCAAGGGGCAAGGGAAAGGAGGTTACACACAGCAGCCATGTCCTGCTTCCACCCACCACTCACCAGGCTCTGCCTTCTGAAGCAACCTCCCCAGGTCATCACAGCCTCACCAGCAATGGGTCAGCAAGAACTGCATCTGCACAGGTCCCATCAATGGGTAAACTGGTGCAAAATAAGTTCCTCCTGCATCCCAAGCCTCTGCAGACTTCAGCCTCTTTCTCCATGCAGGGTCAACTTCTACCCAAGCCCAGGTATTGAACTAACCCCCTGAAACACTCCCAAGATGCAGCACCAGCCGCCTCCTCTGCGGCACACTGATCCAGCACCTACCACTCACTGCTGGCCTGGGGAGCATCAGGACCGTCAGCCACCAAGGCACGGCCTCCCCGGTACTGGGTCACCCTGCAGCAGCTGTCTGGGCTCTGGCCACGCTGCTTGGCCACTGCCACAGCCTCTGTGCAGCTGAGCTGTACATGTGTCTCTGCAGGGAAGGTTGGTTGTTCCCCTCCAAGCAACTGCCCGCTGAGAGAAGACCTTGCTCTCAGCATCTGGGGTGGGGGAGAGACCACTTTCTTGCCCGGTGAAGGGAAACTGGCCTTTTCACAGACCTGTCCCAACTTGCCTCAAGGACAACAGACAGAAGCAAAGCAGCTACCTGTCTCCTGACTCAAGTGGGGATGTTATTCAGAGACAGATTTCCACAGGCTCCTTCCCTGCATACAGCCTGACAAGAGCGCCACAGGGCCCAGCTGCCATGCGGGAGTTCTGCACTGGATGCACAGGGAAAGCTTATCCTTGCAGAAAACAACTTGCCACCAAGATGCACAGGCAGGGCTGCAGCCCCGTTCCCATCCCTCACACCCGCTCCCTCTGCTCGGCCCCTATGGCTGCCTCCCTGCCACAGGCAGCAGCCCCACGCACCCGCTCCGGTGCCTCCCCGACGTGCGGGTCAGCCCTGAGCACGCGCAAATCCGGCAAATGCGGGCAGGGTAGCCCCGGCCCCGTGCTGCCGGCCAGCACCTGGCCGAGCCACGGCAGGTGCCCGCGGATGCGGTGACGGGCCCCGGGCACCCCGCCCGCTGCGGTCAGGGGGCTCCCACCCCGCCGAGTGCAGCCAGGCACCGAACCCCCGCCCCGGCCCCTCCCCGGCTCTGAGAACCGCAGCAGCCAAACGCGCCAGCCCGGCTCCCCCGGCGGGGCGCTGAGGCCGGGGCTCACGGGGCTGGGCGGGCGCAGCGCGGATCCGGCACCGGGGCAGAGTCAGCCCCGCACCCCGGAGCAGGACCTGGGGCTGCCGAGGCCCCTCCCCGGGACTGACGCGGGCGTCCGCCCGCTGCGGCTCCCCGCCACCGGCTGCGCGCTGCAGGAGCCCGGGGAGCTGCCGCAGGGCCCTCCCGCCGCGGCACCGCTCCGGGCCCCCACCCGGCCAGCTCCGCTCGCCGGCACGGCACCTCCCCGGGCACCGAGCGCACAGACCGCGGCGGAACTGGCAGCCCACGGGGATCCCCACAGCGGCGGCCGCAGGCCCCGGGTCGGCCTCAGGGGCGGGCGGCTCCGCAGGCCCGGCTGTCCCGCGCAGCTGAAGCACGGCCGGACCAGGCCAGGCCAGGCCGCAGCGCTTGAGCCGCGCCGCACACCCAGGCCTCAGCCCCCGGCTCCCGCCCTCGGCCCGGTCCCGGTCCCGGTCCCACCCCGCCCCGGCCCCGCCCACCTCGGCCCGGCCCGGCCCGGCCCCGCTGCCGCGCTCTGACCTACTTTCCCCTACCGGGACATAAACAATCCTCTCTTGGCACCGCCCCCCAGGAGCCCATTGGCTGTGTCCGCGCCACGCCCCGCCTCCGTTGGCTAAGCAACCTGTCGCTCACCGCTGAAGGAGGAGGGAGAGGGTAGTGCCTGAGGGGAGCGTACGTCAATCCTCGGGGAGCCGCGCCATTGGGCGGCCACTGCGGAGAGTGAGAGCGCGTCGCGGAGGGAAAGCGCTAAGCGTATTGGCTGGCTAAGGCAGAACTGGAGGATTGGGTTGGCTGAGAGGTGTTGGGGGGCGGGCTCCCGGTGAGTGCGCAGCTCGCGATTGGGGAAGGCGCTTGGCAGTCCTCGGGGGCGGGGCTACGACGCAGCGGAAAGCGGAAGCGAGCGGCACCGAGCGGCAGCATGGAGGAGGTGGCGCGGGGTGAGCAGCCGTGGGGCCGCAGCCGGGCGGTTCCTCTGGGGCCACCGGGCCGGCTCTAGCCTTCCGCGGGGCGGGGTAATCCCGGGGTTGACTAGGCCTGGCCGGGTGCCGTGCTGCTGCGGCCCGGCTCCGGGTGAGGGGAGCTCCGCGGTGCTTGGGCCGGGGCCCCGAGGCGGCAGGGCCTGGTTACCGTGGGATGGCGCCGGGCCTTGCTGGAGGCCCAGGCCTGGCTCCTGCTGGCGGAAGCGCTGAGTCAACGGGGCCTGGCACGGGGCCGCCGGTGTCACCGGGCCGGTATCCCGGAAGCACCTCGCTGCGGGGCTCTGTCTCCCCCCTCCCCGGCTCCCCTTCCCCCCCCCCCCCCCCCCCAATACCGGGGCCGAGCGCCGTTACCGTCGGTGGAGGTGCGGATGAGGTCCGCCATGGTGCGTGCGGGTTCCATGCCGCCGGTGCCGGTGTGTGCCGGGGCGGCGCGGGGGTGGGCCGGGCCTGGCGCCGTGAGTCAGCGGCCGGCGGTGACGGGGCGCCCGGGAACGCGGCCCCGGGCGGGTGGTGCCGTTTCCTCGGTCCGAGCCTCCGCCGCCTGTGCGCCCCCGGGCTGGGGGGTTGGCCCGACTGCTCCCCGCTCTCGGCTCGGCGGGAGGCGGCAGCTGAGCCCGGAGCGGAGGCTGTGCAGCGCGGGGGCAGCGGTGGGAAGGCTGGAGCGGGACGCGGGGAGGCGGCCGGTGCGGCGGGGAGGAAGGAAACGCCAAGGGCCTGACCTCACCGACAGCCTCCCGGCCGTTCCCGGGAGGGCTGGGGCTGGCGTGGGTGCGGTGTGACGAGCCCCTCTGGGTGTTTATTGCTTTGCTGCCCCATTGCCACTTGGGTCATCAGGGCAAAGCCTTTACTCCCGGCAGCCTTTACTGCCATGCTCGTATTGTCTCTTCTCTGATGGCAAAAGGGCTGTGGCACATCCACCTCTTCTCTCCTTCTCCCTCATGCTTAAAGCAGGCTTGTTGGAGAGTGACAGCCACCATCACCCTCAGCGGAGACCCATGTCCCTGCACTGACCGGTTAGGGGCTGCTGTCTTGCATCAGAACAGCCTCTGATGCCTTGTTGTTGTTCCTTCCAGAGAGAAGCAACCTGGCCGGGGTGCGGCACATCCTGCTGGTGCTCTCCGGGAAGGGCGGCGTGGGGAAGAGCACCATCTCCACCGAGCTGGCTCTGTCGCTGCGCCACTCTGGGAAGAAGGTGAGCAAGGGTCTGTGGCATCCTGAGCTCTGCTGTCATCTTCCCGGCCTCCAGCTGGGCTGGGTTCTGCTCGTACTTGATGTATCTGTGTGTCCTGTGCAGGCAGCGTATGGATTCTGTGTGTGAAAACGCTGTTTGTGATAGCAGTTCAAGTGATTCCTTTTTCTGTGTTTGCTTGATTCAGCGCAGATAACTGCAGTTCATTTCCCTTTCATTTAAGAGACTAAAATCACCCAAGATCTGTTGTTGGTTTTAAAACTGAGGCACTGAGAAATTGACTGGTTTGTGGTGTAACACCCAATCTCTTTGTGAAGTGGGTGAGTTGAAGGATAGCGTTATGATGGGACAAAAGGGGACTGCATGACAGGAGGCAGGCTGAATTCCCCGAGGATTTTTTTAAAGGCTCTGTGCGGCCAATGCCACTTGGATACCACCAGGTGTCTGGTATAAAGATCTCCACAAAGTGCCTAGAAGTACCCAGGAGATGCTTCTCAGATGGAAGGAGACCATGAGGGCAATCACACTTTAAAGCAGTTGTTTGAAACTGCACTTCAAATCTGGCTGCTGAGCTATAGAGTTTGTTCTGCAAAGTGCTGCAAGCAGCCAGAATTTGTACGCTGCTTCCCGCCACCCAGGGAAGGAGCACGGCTCGGTGCTGCCACTGTGCTCGGCCCCATCTGAAGGGCTCTGCCTGGTCACCTGCAGGTGGGGATCCTGGACGTGGACCTGTGCGGCCCCAGCATACCCCGCATGTTCAGGGTGCAGGACAACAGCGTGCACCAGTGCGACAGTGGCTGGGTCCCAGTCTTTGTGGACCAAGACAAGAGCATCTCACTTATGTCCATTGGCTTCCTGCTGGAGAATCCAGATGATGCTGTGGTGTGGAGAGGACCCAAGAAAAATGGTACAGTTGGTTTTTGCTGTTGGTGGCCACCTTCCAGTGCTAGGAATCTTCTGTGAATCCCGTGGAGGTGGTTCTGGCTTCAGGTGGGGGCTGGGCTTTTCTAGGCAGGTCATGCCTTGGTGGAACAAGGCTCCTGTTCTGCAGGAGTGGGTTTCCCATCAGCTGCAATGGGGAGAGTGCAGCATGTGTTGTGCTGACAGATAGCCCTGCCATCTCTCCCTGGGCCCTTGTCACCCAAGGTGCCTCACAAGCCCTACCCCGCCTGGCCCATGGCTCCCAGGACATCTGCTGAAATCTACTGTGTGTTTTCTGATTTTTTCTGCCCCTTTTTATTTCTGTAGCATTGATCAAACAATTTGTTGCTGACGTGGCCTGGGGGGACCTGGACTTCCTTATTGTAGACACACCACCGGGCACATCCGATGAGCACATCTCCACAGTGGAGGCCTTGCGGCCCTACCAACTGCTTGGAGCAATCCTGGTCACAACGCCCCAGGTAAGGCAGCTGCCTGGGGCTGGAGTTCCTGGGCATGCTTCTGCCTCTGAGCATGGCTTGGGGAGGAACGTGCACCCCAGGTGGCAGTTTGCACAGACCTGTCCGTGGCTGCTTGTTCTACACACCTGCCTCTCCTTTAATGCATACCTGCTCCAGACCCACAATTGGTCTGGACAGATGGACAGCCCTAACCTGCTGCTCTGCCCTGCAGGCTGTATCTGTGGGAGATGTGAGGCGAGAGCTGACGTTCTGTAAGAAGATGAACTTACGAGTTCTTGGCATTGTGGAGAACATGAGTGGCTTCGTCTGCCCACACTGCTCGGTGGGTTTATTGTGACCTCTGTGCCATTGCAGGTTCTTGTTCGTGATGGGGCGTGTAGGATGCAGTGCCTTGGGTGGAAAATCAGCAGATTGTATGAGGATGAAGCTGTGAGTTGGGGAGATGAGAAGCTGCTGGATGTCCTCCTTGGAAGAAGCCACTGGCTCTGCTTTCCTAAAGAGAGCTGGGGAGGGCAGGGGCAAAGGCAGTGCCCTGAGTCTGGATGGTGGAGGGGAGCTGGCTGTACTCACGTGCAGGCAGCACCTGCCCTGTCACACAGGGCTCTGGGGTTTATGACTTGCTGCTTTTGCTCTTCCTCCTTCAGGAGTGCACAAATATCTTTTCCAAAGGGGGAGGTGAGGAGCTGGCCAAGCATGCTGGAGTCCCATTCCTAGGTGAGTGGCCTCTTGAGCAGAGCTCTCTGGTTAGAAGCGATGTCTGTGGGAGTGCTTGAGCAGAGAGGTGCAGTGTCACAGGGGCAAGCAGGCTGGACTCCAGTCCCTGTGAGCCGCTGGCACCTGGTCAGACGTAAGGTGTCGTTCTTGCTTTGCTTCTCTGCCATCCAAACTGCTGAGAGTGGGCCTCTGGCCCCACTGGTGTAGAGGTGGTGATAATCAGCAGCCTGCTGTGGCTGCTAACATCGTGGTGACAGAGCAAGCAATCTGAAGCTGCTCAGGAGCCATCCTGAAATGTGCTGGAGGCTTCCTGAGAGATGGGGGGGTGGAGGCTGAACCCTGCCCTCTGCACAGAGCTGGGGTCAGGGGGAGAATGTCTCATGAAGCAGTGTGGTGTGGTGGGGTCTTAAACCCAGACAAAGCAGTTGCAGGTGGGAAGCAGCTTGCGAAGGGTGCTGTGAGGGTAGTGGTTGCTCTTTTCTAAAGCTTCTCCTGGAGCTGACTCTGGCAGGGTATTTCTTTAATCCTGATTCCAGGTCTTTGCCTTACGATGAGCAAGCAATCACTCTCCCTGTTCCTTCTTTCCCACAGGCTGTGTCCCCCTGGACCCCCAACTCAGCCAGAGCTTGGAAGAAGGCAGAGACTTCATCCAAGAGTTTCCCAAGAGCTCTGCCTTCCCTGCCCTGGCTCACATTGCCCAACAGATCTTGGATGGTACATCGCAGCAGAGCTCCTGAGGAGGAGGGTGTGGAGCTGGACTCTTGCTGGCTGAGGCCCTGGCCTGGCAGCACCACCGGCAGCCCATGCCGGCAGGGAAGGGGGGTTGTTTAAAACTGTCTCAGTGGGGGGTGATGGAGGGAGCGGGGAGTGCAGCATCAGTGCGCTCACGGCAATCCATGAAGTACTGCTCCATCCCCCTGGATCTGAAGAGACCCTGCATGGGTGCTCCTGCCTGCACCACAGCAGCCTGCTTCTTGCCTTCTCAGCATGGCAGCGCTCTGCACAGATGGTACAGCTGTTCCAGCACCTTCCTCCCCTGCCAGCCACTGTGCAGGTGCCTGGGGAGCTCTAGCTTCTATCCACAGCGTCTTGTGTGCTGGAGTAAACGCCATCAACTGTTCTTTCCTCAGTAAACCCAAACAGCACCAATCATTTGGGTTGTGGCTCCATGTGCTGCTGCCTTCTACTGCCTTCCTTGCGTGATAGATTACATGGTACTTCATTCTGTGGCTCGAGTTTGTGCTGAATGCTCTGACGCAGACCCAAGCCAGGCCACCTTGCTGTGAAATCTCAGGTTGCTGGTTCCTGATGGGCTGATGAGGGCACAGCATGTGCTTCATGTGAGATGGTGTCCTTAGGAGATCTACCACCTGTCTGAGGCATCCCACCATGCTGGAAACAAGGTGTCTGGTCTGCTGAGGGCCGTTACTGTGACTCAGGAATATTTTTAAAGGTTCCAGGCAGTAAACACTTTTCTTAAAATCCAAGCCTGCGACATGTTTTTCCATGATTTCAGGCCTCATTGGAGCTGTGAGTCTTGGTATTATGAGTACTTCACATACATCTAGCTATTCCCTGCTTTTACCCGGTTTCCTTGCTGGGGTGCAGCTAAGTCTTTCCTCCTTCCATACCAGCTTCAAGATCCAGCCTGTCCCTTGTCTTGCTGAAAGCTGGCCCTGGCAGTCCTTTGCAGGATGCTCTGCTGTGGCTGTTCTCCACATCCCTGCCACACGTGGGGCCTCTCTGCGTCCCTGGATGGTTCCTGCATCATTGCTCAGTGTCCTGTTCCCCTGGACCTCTTTCCCTGACCCCAGAGCTGCTGCTCCCATGGGACCTGCCCTGCTCTTGCAGGCTTGAGTTAAGCTGGGGAAGCAAATGAAGGTGGTGTCCTTGCATCTTATCTCCCAGCCTCCTGGACTCTGAGCCCCTCCTGCCTGTGTGCCCTCTCCACGCTTGGACTTGCCCTACCAGTGCTGTTTTGGGGAGATGGGGTAGGGGGAAATTGCAGATTTCCACTAAACAAACTGGATTATAGCTGGCAGCCATTACTTGGAGGAGAGCAGGAGGAGCATCCGTCTCTGCTCCTGTTGTGTCCACAGCAAGGACTCGCACCTGACCAGGTTTCCCACGTGCAACTTTCCTGGAAAATTTTATCTGACCTTTGGTCACTTATCTGGGATTTGGAGAGCTGGGCAGCGACAGCGGAGCCTGACTGGGCTGTTGCTTCTGCAGGATGGCTGGGCACCGCTCGCTCCCTCCCTGGGCACATGCCACCCACCTGGGGCTTGCAGAAAACTTACTGCAAACTTCTCCAGCACCCTGGGGAGCCTGCACTTCTCACCCTATGTCTGCAAGCCCCGAGGGGCTCAGATAAGAAACCCCGGCTGGGTGCGGCACATGCTTTGGAAAAAACATACTTACAAGATGGGTTGCAATAGCTCCAAAGGTTTATTTGTCTGCTACGATTTATCAGGTAAGTGACGTGTGTGGCTTTCTGCACCCTGCCTACACCTGCTAGTGCAAGATTAAAGCAAGTCATCTGCCCCCTTCCCTAAACATATTGGTGAGCTCAGGGGGGCTTTTAGGATTTTTCAGCTGCTCAGTGGCAGGAGGACACTTTGCTTTGTCCCACTGAGGAGTCCTGGCCCCAGCAAGGATGCCCCTCACCGTGGGGAGGGCTCCAGGCTGGTGGTGCAGCTTTCCCCCATCCCAGAGGCTCAGAGGTACTCGTGCTCCCAATGGGAGCTGGGAGCAACTGCGCCGACCCAGGGGCTGCTATTTAAATACTCTAGGACTGAAATAACTCAGTTTGAAGCCTGGGGAGCCGGTGCCCATCCAACATCACCCAGGCACGGTTCTCCTTGCTGCGGCAGCACCAAGATGGGCATCTGGAGGTGGTGGCAAAACTGGGCTGATCTAGGGTGGCCACAGAGCCAGAGCTCCTGCTGCTGCCCCAGGGGGCCTGGGACAGGCCAGGGAGGTGGCAGGCGAGGGTCCGTGGCCGGGGAGCGGCGTGTGCCCTGGTGGGGGCCAGCGCACCTCAGCAGTGAGCAAAGCTGTCCTCCGTGGTGTCGCGGAGGTCCAGGCCCGCCACAGCTGGGGGATGGAGGCAGGTGAGGTTGTTGTAGGTGTAGATGGGGACGTGGGCATCGTCCCCCTCGGCCACAGACTGCACGAAGCGGGGGACCACCACAGGGTGCTGCAGGGAGAAGTCCCGTAAGCCCTTCAGGGAGCAGTTGCAATGCCAGTTGTTGCCCCCCAGCCACAGCTGCTCCAGGGCAAAGGAGGCACACAGAAAGTCCACCGAGAAGGTCTCCAGTGAGTTATTCCTCAGGCTGAGGTATCGCAGGTTGGCCAGGGGGGAGATGACAGTGTTGTCCAGTGTCTCCAGCTGGTTATGGGAGAGGTCGAGCCAGAAGAGTCTCTGAAGCGGGCTGAAGGTGTTCTGGGAGATATCCAGGAGCTGGTTGGAGGAGAGGAAGAGGTACTCCAGGTTGCTCAGACCCACAAAGAGCTGGGGTGAGAGGTGGCTCAGCCTGTTGTGCTTCAGGTCGAGCTCCAGAAGCTCATGCAGTTCACTGAAGCTTTGGTCTTCGATGACCGAGATGGCATTGTGCTGCAAGAAGAGCCGCCGCAGGCTGGAGAGGCTGGAGAAGGTATTTGCCCGGATCTTGCCAAGGCAGCTGTGCTCCAGGTGGAGGCTGTGCAGCTTGGTGACCCCCTTGAAGACGTGGTCGGGCAGGACCTTGATGCAGTTCACGGACAAGTGCATCACTGCCACATTGTACAGCCCCAGGAATGCCCCAACCCTGATGTCTTGTAGCTGGTTGTTGTTGAGGCTGAGGACCTCCAGCTGGCCCAGCCCATCAAAGGTCCTTTCCATCACACTCCGGATCCTGTTGTGCCCTAGCTGCAGCTCCTCCAGGAACTGGAGGTCTTTGAAAGTCCTGGGCCTCAGGCTGGTGATGGAGTTGGTAGACAAGCGTAGGACATGCAGGCTTAGGAGGCCCAGAAACGTGTCCTCAAATAGCAAGACGAGTCGGTTGTGGGAGAGATCCAGCCACCGGAGAGACTTCATGCCCATGAAGGCACGGGGAGCGATGGCATTGATCTGGTTGTGGTTCAGGTACAGCTTCTGCAGCTTCTGCAGCTTGACAAAGGTATTGATCTTGATGCCCTTGAGCGCGTTCCCACTCAGGTCCAGCTCTTTCAGCTCAGTAAGGCTGCAGAAGAGCTGGTGCTGGAGATAGGGGAGCTTGTTCCCAGCCAGGATCAGCTCCCTCAAGTTGGGCAAATCATGGAAGACTTTGTCAGGCAGGACCACAAGCGAGTTCCAGCCCAGGTTCAGATACCAGAGGTTGGACAGCCCAGCAAACAGCCCTTCCTCCACCTTACTGAAGTAGTTGTTGTTGAGGCTGAGGGAGACAAGGTTCTGGGTGTGCAGGAAGGTGTGGGGAGCCAAGTGCTTGAGGCGGTTGCGTTCGAGGTGGAGGTGGTAGAGGCTCCGCAGCCCGTGGAAAGCGTGCTGCTCCACAGCGGCCAGCTGGCTGCTCTGCAGGTCCAGAAAGTCCAGGGCTGAGAGGTTCCTAAAGGCAGCGGCCGGCAGCAGGGTGAAATTATTGCCATCCAGCCAAAGGGCTTTGGCGTTGTGGGGCACGTCCTCGGGCAGGTGCGTCAGGTTGCGGGTGCTGCAGAAGACATTAAGCTCCTCACTGTAGTCGTCCAAGCTGCAGGCACAAGGGCTGGGGCAGCGCGGGGGGTCCGTGTCCCCCTGGTCCTTTGGGGTGTCCCCCTCGGGGGGCTGGGAAGCAGTGGCCAGCAGCAGGGCCAAGGGGAGCAGGAGGGTGATACCGGCTGTGGGGTGCAGAGGAAGGGGGATGCTTTCAGTGTGGGACATGACTGCTCTAGGGAACCCCCCTGGGACACCCCCTGCTGGGTGCCTGTGCTGCGGGGGGGGGGGGGGGAGTGGGGGGGTCAGTCCCAGCCCACTGCACACACTGGGCAGCTGCAGGAGGTTTTGGGGGCTGGATCTGCCCTTGGGAGAGGGTGCGGTGCTGTCCCCTGCTGCTGCCACACACAGCTCAGACCCCTCAGGTGCATGGACCCCCAAAACTCCTCTCTTTATATGGCAGCAGCAGCTTCTCCCTTTCACGGGGAAAGGCCCCCAGGCCCTTCCCCTCCTCCCCCCCCCAGCTGCCCCCCCCCCCCCCCCCCCCCCCCCCCAGGTAACTTGCTCTTCCTCAGAACCGAGTCGTTGGTGGTCATCCCTGCAGCCCCCGTCCAGGTCTGGGCTCTGCAAGCACCCCAGGCAGCCTGGGGGCTTCCCAAATATCTTATTAGCAAGGAATCAGGGAGAAAAACTAAGGGTGACTCGAGTGTGAATCCCCAGCAGAGTTTTAGCGTGTGTCCCCACACCGAGCCCCTGCCTTACCTTTGCCTGTGCTCATGGTGGCAGGCAGGGCAGCGCTCCCTCACCGCTCTCCGGCCCCTCTGCGCAGGGATGGATGGAGCAACCACCTTGACGCCCGTCCAGCCGCCCGCCCGGCCAGGCTTAACCCCACTGCTGCTGGGGCGGGACGTGGGCTGAGCCCCTGGGACAGCGCGGCCAGGGTGGGCACCCCAGGATGGGCTCGTTGCTTCCCTCCCTGGCCTCCAGCTGCCTTTATGGCAGCTCGGGGGGATGCCCAGGAGGACAGGCTGTGGTGGGGCTGGGGGTCCTGGGGAAGGGTGGTCCTGCCAGGGGATGGGGGTTGTGTGGGCAGTGAGTGCAGAGGGATGGATGAAGCAGCCTCACAGGATGCCCCACAACCATGCCCTGGGCTCCTGGAGGGTCCTGAGCAGCAGGACTGACCCTTCCCCCGGTGTCTGACGGGGATGCCCTGGGGTGAGCCCTGGTAGCAGGTCCTCACGCTGCATCGGGACCCAAAAAACACACACTGGCGCTTGCAGCGTCTATATTGCATAGGGGGTTAGAGGTGTGGCGATTACCCTTACCGGGAGACAGGCTGAAACACACAAGGCTTTACGGTGATGCAAGTGGGAAATGAGTAGGAAAATGGGAAAAAGCTCTTCTCCATGTGGCACGAGAAGCCTTGGCGTGAACCGGCAGACCCCTCCTGTGGGCATATCTTGCCTCGTGGGTGGAGACGGTGCTGGGAGCACTACACGCAGCTCAGCTCGGTGCTTTTGAGCCAAAGGGGAGGCAGAGAGCAAAGTTTATGTACTATTGGTGAGATGACGGCTGTGAGGGTCCCCCGGATCTCAGCTCCTCCTCTCATCCTCCTGCATAGGGTGGGATGATGGTGGATGATGCTCTGGGGCTGGTGGAGCACACGCTCCACCTGGCAGTTCGTCAAAACCACCCTGGGGACACTGGTGACCTCGTTCTGTGTCCCAGGTCATTTCCCCACCAGCATCCAACACAGCTTCTGGAGAATCTTTCACCAGTTTCCAGGAAAGACAAAAATAAATAAATAAAAAGCCACTTCTGCCCTAGTAAGAGAAGCCCTATGGGCCAGCAGCTGCCACGTGGAAAAGCCATGGCTAACCTTCCCGAAGTCTTGGTAGCCCCATTCCTCCTTGAAGATGCACTGGGACGAGGCTGGCTGCATCCACATCCATACCTCCAGGAATGGGTGTCTCCCACCAGTGCCGCTCTTCCCTGCCCTGGTTCCCCCCATGCTGATCCATGGAGGTGGAGCTGCAGCAGGGATGGACACCAGTCCCAGGCCATGGGCATCCCCACAGTGCTTCCACCTTGCCCACCCCCATGGGAGCCTGGCATCTCCCCCAACTCCACAGGGCACATCTCAGCTCTTCGCCACTTAATTCAGGCAGCTTTAAGCAACCCTCTCACCAGCCAAAGCAGGACTGTACCCATGGGAAGAGGTGTTGGGGAGAGATGGCCAGCCTCCAGCCTTACAATCCAATTTTCCAACAAGCACTGTTTTCTCCCTTTCTTTTTGGCCCTGAGCAGTTCACTCCTCCCCCTCTATTTTAATCCTCTCTTCTTGGAAATTATAGATCAGAAGGGCGAAATGAGAGATGGATATACATGCACCCACTAATAGGCACTAAGCACATATTGACACAAGGTATAATCAATCTGGAAGCTAAAAAGAGCTGAACCAGCATGGGCCAGCCAGCCAAAACCCACAAAACCTCTTCAGGAAGTTTTAACAAGCCCTACCTGTGGCTGGGAATGGGTTTATCCCCGCCTGCAACAGCCCCCTTTCAGGCAAAATACCAAACGAGCTGCGAAGGGAAAATAAAAGAGGATAAATAAGCAAATCCCTTCCCAGTGGGGCTGTGGCACAGAGAGGAGCTGGACCCACCTCCACTTTTCAGCTTCCTTGTGGGCAACTCCTCCAGATGTGTGCCACTGCCTGTGGCAGGGGATGCTTGAACCCCATGGCACTGTTGGTCCCTCCAGCCTGTCCTTGGCACCAGGACCTTGTGCCTGCCTGGTATACCATGGCACCGTGGCCACCATGGGGACCTCTTTTGGGTCCCCACCACAGACGTCCTCATCCCACTGTGGCCCCAGCCAGCACGGACCTCGCCAGCTGTTCCCCCCATCATTTCAGCTCTGGCAACTAATCTTCCCAGCCGGGACCAAAGTCTGAGTCGCCCCACCTGGTTGCCATGGAGAAGGCTGTAATAGTATTAGGAAAAGCAGCAAAATCATTAAAAAAAAAAAAAAAAAAAAAAAAGAAGAAAATATAGCTTTTAAACCTATTTAAACTCTAAGGAATCATTACCTTCCCCAGCAGCCCTCCTGTGCCTGCAGGTCCCTCCTCCCCATCCCTTTGTGTGGGTAAATGCCACTAGCTGTTCCTGGCTCCCTGTTCTGTCCCCAGCCACTCAGGCTGGCTGAACTGGGGAGAGACTGGTGCTGGTAGCCAAGCTGGGGAGGCATGTGGGACCCCGGGAGCCCCCTGGTCCATCCCCACCTACCCAGGACAAGTGGCCCAGGGCCAGCTCTGAGTACCAGCAGGGACATCACTGAGCTGGCTTGAGCCCTGGGGGGGACCAGGGATGTGACATGGGTGGTGGTGTCACAGCTGAGTCAGGAAGTATTTTTAGCAAATCTTGCCAAATATTGTCCCCATCTGGAGTTGGCCAAGGCAACCAGTGCTTCTGCTCCTCATCCCAAACCCAAAACATGCAATCCCTGATGCTGCTGCCCAAGAGAGCCAGGATGGGTGACACCAGCATCCCAGAGCTTGTGCCACTCTCTTGGGGATACCTGCAGGGACCAAGCTCCCTCCTGGAGGGGCCCTCCTGGCAGAGATGGGATTTGTTACTGGTCACCCTGGACCCCACCTATTGCACTGCATCATTTTTCACTCAAAAAGTCCCATGTTGCTGGAGATGGGGACCTGCTAGTAGTGGCAAAGGTCCCCATTGGCATTTCCAAGTGTTGGCTCGTGCCCTGCCGCAGCTGCAGCAGGCTCAGCTCATGCAGAGAGCTGGGAAAGTCAGTAGATGTGCCAGTGGCTCTTGGGGATGCTAATTACCACCTAGTGGCTCTTGGGGATGCTAATTACCACACCAGTGGCCCATGTGGCCATGTGAAACAGCATCACCAGCACCAGCCTGGTTGGGCTGGTTGGACCAGGGGAGGCAAGGATGTCCCTATGCCATGACTCAGGGTGCCCAGGGCCATCACTGGAGACACAGACTTCCCAAACCCTGAGTTCTGGGGGGAAAATGGAGTCCTTGGGAGCAGGGGGTTGGAGGCACACGGGGACAGGGAACAGCAGGAGACCCTGTCCCAGCGGTGGCCACGATGCAGAAGGAAGCTGGATTTCAGGGGTGAACAGAGGGGTGGGAGGCAGCCACCTTGCTTAACTGCTTTTGATGACAGTGCTGCTGTGCCAGGGTGGGTAGGAAGGGGGCACGGGAATTTTCCACATCCCATGTAAGCTCCCCAGACCTGAACATGGGCTTCCAACTGATGGGTTCCCCCCGTCCCAGCCCCATAGCAGCTGCTTTCTCAGCCCTGTGGGGAAGTACCTGGAGATGCTGAGGAGGGTGACAAATGGGATATGAGCTGGCAAGGAGCACTTGCAGCCAGCAAACCCATCATCTCCTGGGCTGCGTCACAAGCAGCATGTTCAGCAGGTCAAGGGAGATGATTCTGTCCCTTGAGTCTAATAAGACATCTCTGGAGCACACATCCAGCTCTAGGGTCCCAGCACAAGTCAGTGGGGATCCCCACCTTGCCATGGGGCTGCCCCCCTTTGGCCTCCCCAGGAGGGTTTCTGCCCCCAGGCACGGGGCCCAGCCTGCAGCATCCCTGCCCTTGGCCCCCCCACATCGCAGGGTGGAGGGTGCCCAGAGCCACCCCGCGGGGACCCTTTGCTGCCCCGGGGACCTGCCGGGGTCTGGGGGGGGCCCTGCCCGGGGAACCTGGGAGGACGCGGCAGGGAGAGAGGGGCAGCAAAAAGCCCAAAGGGGGCAGCCGGGGCCCCCCGCCGTGGAGCCCCGAGGTGCCCCGTGGGTGGCCCCGGCCCCCCGACTGTGACAGGCAGCGGGGGCAGCCCCCGGGGCAGCCCCGGCCCGTCAGAGCGGCTCCGGAGGGGACCACGGCCGCGCCGGGGGGCTGCCAGGGCCCCTCCTACCGAGCGGGACTGGGGGCGCTCCGCCTGCAGCCCCCCCTTGCAGCCCGTCGGTGCGAAGGCCACCTGCCCCAGCGGCCTCCCGCCGCCAGGGGGCGCCGCCGCCACGGCGCCCGCCCCCGGAAGCTCCCGCACCCGTTGCCACGGGAACGCGACGCGGCCGTACCCGGTTAGGCCCGGCCCGCCGCACCGGCCGGGCAGGCCCCACTGCCCCCGCTTTGACCGGCCTCGCCCCAGCGGCTTCTCGCCACGGGGCTCCGGCTCTGGCAGCGGCCGCTGCGGCCCCGCAGGGCAGGCTCCGGGGTAGGTGGGCCCAGCCGGGCGTGTGGACCCAGCGAGGCCTGCCCCACCGCCCCGAGCAGCCCCGCCGCAGGGTGGCCCCGCCGGTGGCCCGGGCCGCACGCGGGGGTGGGTGCGCGTTGGCTTTGCTGGCGCTGGAAGCCAGGTGGAGCCCGCCCCGGCGGGAGCGGCTGGAGAGGTGTGAGGGCAGCAGCGATGCCTCCGCTTGGGGCTGGGGGCCAGTGCCCCTGCCCCTACCGAGGGCTCGAGTCTGGCTGCTGCCGGAGAGGAGGGGAGAGCGACCAGCAGGCATCGGTCTGGTGGGCTGAGTTCTTGGGCTCTTCAACCGGTTTCTTCTTGAGCTGCCGTGGATTTGGGGAGTGTTTTCATATCTTCCCAGGTGAGAATTTCATGCCTCAGAGCTCGCTGTCGATCCAGCCACCACATCAGCTGTGTTAAAAGCATCCTTGCTAAGGAGAGTGAAAAAGAACTCTGTTAAAGAGTTGGCATTTCAGCTCATACTGAGGTTAACAAACCATGCACTCTTTGGTTTTACTCTGGAGTGGCCATGGAGATTTTGGGCTGCAATGATGCCCTAAAACCTCCTTCTTCTTCCTCTGTTGCAATGATACCTGAAAACTTAATTCCTCTGCCCGTTATTGCTGTCTGTGGTATTGGTCTGGACAAAATTTGCTTCGTATTTCCAAACCATGGGAAAAGTGGTCAGTGTCATTTCTGGGGCTGGTATGGCACCTGCCACAAAAGTGGTTTTGTCTGGGTCTTCCAGGTACTGCAGGAGCATAAATAATACTGTGTATGTTAATTAGTTTTATATTGCTGTCTGCTAGGTGGAACGGGCACCCCTGTGGCTCAGGGAGCACCCAGCTTTGCTGGCAGGATGGGGTGTGCTGTTTGCCCTCCTGAATCAGGTGTCTCGGGGTCTGGGCACGCCACTGCCAGAGCTGTCTGGGACAACGCTGTGAGCCAGCCTGCCAGTGTCCCTGGGCTGCCACGGGCTGGCAGTGCTTGTCCTTGGGGAGCCCATGCAGGGCTGAGAGCCAGCAGGAGATGCCGTATGCCTGGGGGAGCAGAGCTGCGGCTCAGCTCCTCCATGTGCTGGAGCACCCTCCAGAGACTTCTGAGCCCCTCCCAGCGCTGTGGGCGGTGTGTGAATTTGGCTTTCTGCTCGGCAGTGGGTGTGAAGAGACTGTGAATTCTCATCAGCATTTTCATTACCTTAATAAAATTACTTCAGGTCTGTTAAGTTCTTTTGCAGAAAAATAAGACATAATTGCGTGTTTCATTAGCATCTCCTTCCCCCAGCCTCAAAAGAGCTCAGCCCCTGGGTCTCGCTTCCATGTCCATTCATGCAATTCGTGTTGAGGGGCTACAGCCTGGACCAGGTGCCAATGGTGAGGAGCTGGTAAACTGCTGCACATGGAGCTTCTACCAGGATGCAGCATATCCCCTCTCCCTCTTTCATCCTCTTTGACAGATACTAAAGAGTTTTTCAGAGCTATGGTCTTTTTTGAACGTTATATTGTCAAAGCTTTTCTTCTGTAAGAGGCAGATACTTACCTACACTCGCCCACTTCACAGAAATAGCAGTCATAATAAGCCCAAAATAAGGAGATTAAGAACTGGCATTCATTTTACCCCAGGTATGCTGTTCACCGGGGTTTTCCAGCATTATCCACCATGCCTTAGGCTCTCTGTTACCCTCACTCTTAGGTGGAGACTCTGTTCAAGTACTTTTGGCTTTGCACACACTTGGGAGTTGTTCTGTTCAGACCTGGATGGTCACAGTTTGGAGTCAGCCGCAGTGTGTAGACCTGCACAATTCAGATTTAGCACAGACTGAGGTAACCAGAGTTTGTTTCAGTGCATGCTTTGCTTTGAAACTTGCATTTTTCCACATGCCATCTCTAATGCAAAGTGATAAATTGGGGAAAGTCTTTCCTGGCACCAGCTGTAGAATTGCTTGGAAGCAAGTTGATATTAGATGCTACTGGATAGTCTTGGAGCAGAATGTTGGATTAATGGAGTAATTAGTGGGCCAATCAGATCTTAAATTCTCTAAAGAGCCTTGCAATGGAGATTGAGGCCATCCCTACAGCTGGGTTTTGGGGATGGTCCATAATGTAAATGGAATGCAATCTCCTAGCTGGCGATATTGCTTCACTGGGGGTGTCGGCTAAGCTTCTTGTTTCAGTATCTGCTGTGTGTGGTCTTAGGAATATGAAAACCTCCTGATAAGTGTAATTTCTTTTCCTCTCACAGCTGCTGGAGTGGCTGTAGTAATTTGCTCCACCTTAAAGTTAAGGTGGATGCCACACCCTCTGGTAACCAAAGTTGATAGCAACATCACTTGTGCTGGACCTCAAGGGAAAAGTTGCTGCCACAGAGATCCTTAGATCCTTCCTTTGCTCTTCAGTTGCTACCTGCCTGATACTGTGCGAAGATCCTGGCCTCTGAGCACATGGATTTTGGAAGTGTTGCAGAGAATGAGAACGTAAGTATGCTGACAGAGCATGTGCAGTATCTTGCTAATGGAAATATAAATATGAAGGTCTGCAGCCCCTTCCTGGGTCATGGAATGAGCACCCTGCAAATGAAATCCTAATTGCAGGAGGAAAATGGCAGCTGAAAATCCCATCTACAATCTGTTCAAGCTCTGAAAAGCTGGATATGCTGTGTTCTTCCACCAGCACTGTGGTGGGAGAGTATCAGGGGGGAGAGGAGGGCTCTGCAGGCTGGCAACAGCTGTCAGAGCTGTTGTGTGTCACTAGGCGCAGCTGCAGCACAGGAATGGGGGGCTGTACCAGCTCGAAGACCTGCAGAAGGAGATGGAAAAACTGGCTGGCTCTGAAACAGATTTGTCAGCCAGGATGGTCTTCAGTGAAGAGGAAAAACTGAAGGTAAAACAAATACTTTGGGAGCTGGAGAGAACTGAGCTGTGAAGCTGTATGAGGCTGGTAGATCTGCAGTGAAAAATCCAGTGGGAAATGCCTCTTTCGGGGGCAGGGTGCGTGTGTGTGTGTGTGCTCAAATTCCTTGGTGCGACCTGTTGAAAGAGTATGTTGGCCTCAGAATCAGTCCATGGCCTTTATAGTGTTCTTTCTCTCTCCTAGATTTCCAAAGACCTCATTGATCTCCAGATCGAGACAAACAAAATGAAGGAGCAGTATGAGACAGAGAACTTTGAACTGAAAAATATGGTATCCAAAAGTTTGAAGTAGCTGGTGTCAGCTCTGCCAATACCTTTATCCGCAATCACAGTTTGTTATGCATCCATCTTCACTTTGCTTGGCACATTCTTCTGGCTTTAGCTAGAGCAATGGACTCCCCCAGCAATGCCCTAGATACCATGAAACTCACCTCTCTTTAAATCACAGCATGCCAGAACCTGCCTGGCCAAATAAATGCCCTGTGATTGCTGCTGGTCTGTTGCTACAGCCTAATTCTGCTGCCTCCCCTCTATAGATCCTGTCCCTGGAGAATCGTGTGCTGGAGCTGGAGCTCTGCAGTAAGAAAGTCACTGGGGAGCGAAATGCCTTACAGGAACGCCTGTATGTTCTGGAGACCAGTTGGAAGGAGCTGACAGATGAGTACATCATTTTGAAAAGCAATTACCTGGCTCTTGGCAAAGAGCTGGACCAGGAGGTGAGAAAGGCTGCAGTGTTTGTTCCGGTGTTCTCTACTCCATCTCACAATTACCTCATCTGCAGACAGCTTGGATGTCTTTGGGTTGTGTATCCACTTCGCAGCTCAGGTCCAGTAAGGTTTGTCAGCTGTGAGACAGTGCAGCTTGGGCATGGTTTTGTTTGCAGGGCCCTGGAATTTCATGTAACTTGGTCACCTTCTTAGCAGGGCTTGCAGAACCTGCTCTGCTCAGCAGGGACAGTGCTGAGCCCACACTGACCCATGTGCTCTTCTGGGCACCCCACTGTCAAAGTCCTCTTTTCACACCATCCCAGGTCCTCCCACTAGCAGTAACGAGGAGGTCACTGCAGGGCTGGGCTGAGTGCACATTGCAGGTCCCTCTTGACTGCCAGCACGCATTGTTTCCCTTTTTTCTGCATGGCTTGCGCAGGTTACACGTGAACTGATTGTAGTCACTCTCATTTCCTATGGTGGCGGGAACAGGCCTGGAAGTTTTTGAGGTTGGCAAGTTTATGAAAACACTGAATGTAAGCAAGTTTCTGATTGTACCTTAAAATATAGTCAATTTCCTGGCAACTGTTAGCTTAGCAATTATTAACTAAAGTCTTTTGGACCCAGATTTGTTTATTTCTTTGGCCAGAATAGCTATTCAATAGACCTTCCTCTCTTCCCTCCCTCTCCCCCTGCTTGCGTCCCCTTCTTTTTGAATTGGGTTGAATGACTGACACCCTCCTGCCTCCCTCCCCCGGCAGATAGTTTAGCTGGTTCAGCCAAATGACCTGGTTTACCATGCTGGCCCTGTAGAGTTGCGATGGGAAGATGTGGAGCTGGGACCAAGAATGCTGGTTTTGGAAATGTCCCATCTGTCTTTATGGTGAGCATTGATCTGCAGGGCTCTGGTAGAGGAGAATACAAGATCGTGGTCATCCCATTGCAAATAAGTGAGTTAGTGACTCTTGTGAAGCTATCGTTTGTCTCCTGTAAGCTGAGAAATGGAAATTTCTTGGGAGGAGGCAAGCTCAGCTGCTTCCAGGGGTGTGAACCTGCCCTGTTGTCCTGCTGCACCACAAGGCAGAGTGCATGCACTGACTGCCAGCAAGGCAGCATGCTGCTGAGACACGGTACTGCCAGGGTCATGGAGGAATAGCTCAGCATTCAGCAGCCTTGGTTGCTTCTTGTCCCCAAGGGGGTGCAATATGTTTGTCAAAAATCGGATTTTCAGGTGGCTGACATCTCTAAATGATGGGTTTAGCAGGTTAGCAGTAATAACACACTGTTTTCACATGAATCTTGGGATGTTTCAGAGAGTGAAAGCACAGTTATGTGCCCAGATAGCATCCTGAAGAAGTGCTGGAGCAGGGTCCAGAAGCCAAAGGTGAACTCCTTGGTTGTAATTGGTAGGCTGAGGGGTTTACCCCAGTTTCTTGGCTCCTACTACCAAATATCCCTGCCTGAAGTGAAAGAGGCTCCAACTTGGCAGGCTGGGACTTGTCGCAGCATGGGCCTCTTGCTCATTATTTTCCCAGTGTGGACTTTCCCAAAGGAAATGGGAAAAGCAGCCTGCGGTTCTGCCCCCTCCCCTTCCCCGGCACTCTTCTGGGGAGACAATGAACCTTTTACACATTCCCAATTACAAGTGCTACTTGTGACCTTGCCAATATGTTGTCATGGCTGCTTGGCGCAGAAGCAGCTCAGCGAGCTCATTCATGGTCCCTTGTACGGGAACAGTTAGAGCCTCTGAATTGTCGCGGCCCCCATTGTACGGCTCGATTCACACATCGCCCTGTGTCTGTCCCAGGCGAAGGAGCGCAGCAGAGCTGGCCTTGCCTGTCCCTGGGGAAGTGCCTTCCAGAAGATGCCAGTCAGGCACTTTGTGCCTGTTTTCTAACTCGCTGTAAATTCTTCCTTTTCATGACTCTGACCTTTTCTCGACTCCCTGTTTCCTCCTCCTCTTTTGTTTGGCAGGCTTATGCCGTCTGTGGCGGTACAAAGTGAGGCTGTCGGAGGGAACCCAAATGGCTTCGAACCGGTTCCACACTGGGGTTTTCCCTGGAGCCAGGCCAGGCTTGGGAGCACAGGGGAGGCAGCAAAGCCCATCGCAAACCTGAGACTGCCTCTTTCTTTCACTAAGCTGGTACTTCTGCGTTTGTGTGACCCCCTCTGATCAAATTGTCAGGGCTGACAGCTGCAGATGGATCGTTTTCGGTTGGAGAACAAGCAGCCTGTCTCTGCGTAGCTGTCAGTTTTCACAGCTGTATATCTCACCTCTTTGTCAGCCTCTTTTCTCCTCTCCTCTCTCTCAGCCCACCCTGTGCTATCTTTTGATAAACTATTCTCTCCACGGATGACTCAGATGACCTCTGCCTCCCATCCTCCCGATTCACTGCCATGGTAACAATTACTCAAGCTTGTCCCCAGTCATAAACCCCATCAAAGCTTTGTTATCTACATAGAAACCCTCCCGTGAGACATGAATTCCCCCAGTGTTCCTTCCAGATCACCTGTAACAGAGCCTTTCTCATTCAGATCCTCTTTATCTTTTGGAAATGTGTCACTTCACACCAGCATCGCTTTGAATCTCACTGCCTACACGGTGCTGTGGGCTGGCTGCTGCTGGAGGGATGCATTCAAACAAAACTGGAATTAGCTGGGTGGCGTCAGTTGAGATGGATGGAGATTTGGCCCTTCTCTTACATCATGGAGTCCAGCACTGTTCAAAGCCATTGTATGGGGAAAGAGATGCCTGAAGTGTTGGGAAACTGTGTGGATGGCACAGGGTTAGAGTGAGGAGGGAAGCTGGAGGTCAGGACCGAGAGGTGGTGGCACAGCTGTGCCCAGAGCTGGGCTGGCACTGGGGTTGGTATCTGAATGTGAGAGGGAGATGGGCAGAGGAAGTAAGGCTGCATGTGAATAATCCTGGTGCCTGGCGATGATACCCTGCATTTCCATGAGAATGAGAAAATCACTGATATCTTTGGACATACGAGAGAGAACTAAAAATAAAACCTGATTTCAGAAGGGGATGTGAGCCGACTGCCTTGTGTACACACCAAGAGCAGCGGCTATGCACTGAACAGGCAGTGTGCGGAGCTGGAGAGGCAGGATTTCAGAATCTCTTTCCTTCTTGTTTGACCTGGCAGGTCATGAAGAATGAAGAGCTCAGCCTAGAGCTGCTCAACCTGGCCAATGCCAGGAGCAACCTTCCCCGCACTAACAGCAATGGCTTCCCTGCCATGGCCAATGAATCCTCTGCCGAGCTGGAAAGAGTGAGAGCAATGGTGCATCGTCTCTCTGCTCAGAAAGTGAAGGTAAAGACCTCTTTGCCCTGTCCCAGCTCCTTGGAGACTAGGGATCTAAAGGCATCTTCTTCTGTCTCTTACTAGAACCAGCCAGAAGATGTAGTTGCCTCTGAACATGAGCGGCAAAAGCTGGAGAGAAACGTGAGTGTGTGTGGATCTGCTGCTGGAACCTTGAGGAAGCAGAGGGGGAATTTATTCCCGCTGTGGCTGGCACCTCCTGGTGATAACTTGAATTTTTTGGATTAGCTGATTCCTTGATTTATTTTTAAAAATTATTTTTAAGCTGTGCAGTTGAAAAATGAGACTAGAATATCTCCAGAGCTTGTGCAAGGAAAAGCTGAGAGAGGGTAGCTGTGATTTCCTCGGTCAGTGCCCCTGGGTGAACAGAGGCAGGAATTTAAAAGCCAACAAGTGCAGAGGACACTTACTTTTCTTCTTGCCCATACTTGGGAAAGATGGGGCTGATAAAGCACCCGAAACTGAGAGCAGAGATGTTCCCTGCCTCCTGCCCTTCTGCAGCCCATATGAAACCAGCTTGGGCTCCACCACCAGCTCCTGCTGGGAATCTGACTTTTGGTGCAAGAATTTCCTTTGGGAGAGCGACACGTGTGCACCTCCGTGTGCCCTGTCTCCAGATCAGACACAGCTTCTGGTGTGCTATGGAGCACTGGTCACTCCCAGTTAAACCTGTCCTTTCCCAGTGTGTCACTGCTCAGCTGGACCTGTGCTCAGCTGGAGGTTCTCCTCACATCTTCCCTGTTCACAAATCCCTCTCTTAGCTCAGTCCTCTGTCTCCTCTTCCTCTTCATTTGTCCCTCAGTTGCTTGGAAACCAGGATCACATAAAAGTGGAACTTGAAATACTGAAGAAAACCTATGATTCGCAGCAACAGAAACTGGAAGACAGAATGTGAGTGTCTGAGGGCACATCCTTCTGGTTTGGCTGGGCATTTATGGAGTTTGTTGCAGGTGAATTTGATCCTTGGGAGAGGAGGCAGCCTGCCTTTGGTGGGGTACAGGGTGGGAAATGATGATTCAGCCTTGGAAAAAGTGAGGCCTGGGAGCAAAACCGGATGTTTTCAAGGCTGTTAGCTGTCTGCTTAAAAGTTGATGATATTTAGGTGCTCAGCTGGCCTATGCACCTTTGAAAATCCACCTTCTGTGACACACAGAGCAAATGTGTGACAGCCCAGAGATGCATCCAGCCCTAGGCCTTACCCCTACAGTGGTTCTTCCACCAACAGGCTGGGCTGGGGTTGGTGTCCCAGCAAAGGCTGCCACAGCAGGGATGCGCAGAACTAGACCCTGTGACTGGAGAGGACATTTACCTTTGGTTGCGAGAGCTCTATGGCTGCTGGTTGGCACACATCTGGGGGCTAGCAGCTGCTGCCGAGAGGTTTCTGTCATCCCATAGTGATTTTCTTCTCAAAGCTGGCTGTACTGGACCTCCAGAGAAGTTTGGGGGTTTAAAATATGCCTTCTTCCTGTGTGTCCAGGATCACGATGGGGAAGGAGCTGCAGGAAGCAAAGGGAGCAATTGGGGACACCCAGCACAAGCTGGTGGAGCAGTCAGCGGTAAGAGCAGGCTTCCTTCCAGCCCCCAGCACCCAGACTCTGGCACTACCCCTGCTCATCTGCTCCTCCTGGGTGCCATGTGCTCCTCCTGGAGCTAGCAGGGGGTGGCTGTCTTGTATCAAGGTATTCCAACACGTCTTCCTTTCCATGGAGTTTGTCATACCAAGGTGCTCCTCCCTGCGTGGTTTCCTTCTCTAGGGAGGCAATGCATGGTGGTGGAGGGTGCTGCTTGCCACAGGCAGTGGGAGGAATTTTGTTCACCGATATTTAGAAAGCATTGGTGAAATCACAGGGAAGGGGGTCAGGATTGCAGATGACAAAAGGTAGCAGGGGAATAGGGACTATAAACATTTCCAGTAGGCTCCTGTGAAAACCCAGGACCTTCCCAGCTCTAGTGAAGCTGAATATCTGGCAATGAAGTCCCCCCAGGGGACGAGGGCAGCAGTGAGTGTTTGCTGTGCCTAGGTGCTGCTCACCTCCCAGAGCCAGCTCCAAGAGGTGGAGGCAGAGAACTCCCAGCTGCAGCTTCGTCTGAAGGAGTTGAACGAGGAATATCGCTCCCGGCTCGCGCAGTACATCAAGGATGTGGCGGTGGGTACCCCCAGCCCCAGGGGCTCTCTTGGCCTGGGGAAGTCTCTGCATGCTGGCTGCCCACTTCTTGCAGGCTCCTGCTGTTTCCCCTCCTTGCTGAGTTTGGAGCAGAGCAGGTGGGGGGCTTGGGGAGCCATGCTTGCAGATGGAAGGGGACTCTGTGCCCGGAGGAGGAGATGCCAGCCCCCCTCCTCACCCAGATTTCCTGTACGGCCACACCAAATGGTCTCTGAGTTTCTGCTGGGACTTTTCTTGGTCAGATTACTTGGATTGAAAGATCGTCTTATTTACTATGGCTGCCTTCCAGTTGGCTTTTCATCTCTATTGCTCTGACAGCTTCCCCAGCAGGCCAGGCGATGCCACTTGCGGCTTTGTCACTGCCTCCACGATGACTCTGCTGCCATCCTCGCAGCGAGTTCTGCCAGCTCTGTGGTCAACTACAGAGCAGTGTAACGCCAGTGCCTGGGACTTGCTCTGAGAACACACACCTTGGGTGTAGAGGAGGGCTCACAGAGCGTGGTAAGGGCTCAGCACAAGGCAGGTGTTTCAGGTGTGGGTACCCGCTTATAGCGAGTGGTGAGGCTGGAAAGAAACCTTTCTACCACACTAGGTAGCAGTAAGCAGGTTTTGGCAAGAGCTTCTGTGCTGGAAGAAGGCTAATACCAAAGAAGATGGTGTGATGATGGATCAGGAGACTAAGCAAAGGAATTTTCACTATTAAGAATAGTTTAATTTCTAACAATGCAATGTTGAACCACTTCCTAGCTAGCAGAGAGAGGGGGGCACAGTGTAAAGAATACAGGACTAGAAAAGGTAACTGCTGATGCCAAGTCGTGTTTCCCTAGGTGAGTCACTGATACAGTACAGATGCCTTCTCCATCTTGATGGAAACAAGACAGAAGTTAATTTGTCTTTCCTGCTCTTCAAAAATGGAATTCTCTGTGCTGTTAGCATTAAGATGCCTGGACCTTCTCTGTGGGAAATGGCTTACGTGCCATAGGGAACGATTTGATCACCTTGATTTCTTTCTCTATGTTTAAAGGACTACATGGACAGCAAATCTAGCAACATAACGGGGCCTAGCACGGCCCCAGCTGATCTTGCTCCCATGAAACACTTTGTGGACAGCATGCTGAAGGATATCAGGGCTTCCTACAAGTCTCGGGAAGAGCAGCTAGCTAAAGCAGCACGTGGCTACAAGAAACGCATGAAGAACTTGGTCAAGAAGCATGAGAACCTGCTGATTGCCTACGGGTAGGGCTAAGCCAGGCTCTGTCTCTTCAGCCTATTGCTAAGGACCAAGTGGAAGTGCCCTATAGCACCCAGACCCCTGGCTGAGAGGGAGGCAAATGGGGCTCCCAGCTGGAGCAGAGGATCTGGAGTGCATGTTTTATCTCCCTGCTGTTGACAAGCCAGGAGCAAGGTGTCTCCAGCTGCACGGCAGGGTGCTCTGGACACCCTGGGGCTGCTTTGCATGTATGTTTCTCCTGTGTGAAATTTAGAATGAGAGATTGATTCCATGTTGGATGGTGTGGAAATGCAGAGGTACCACAAATAACTCCTGCCTCCCAGCCCGTCCCTGCAGGGCTCTCAGCTCCGCTCCACAGCTCTCAGCAGCTTGGGCTGTGGGAAGCAGCAGAAATTCTTTTGGCATAAAAGCCACAAATAGCTCTAGGACAAGCTCTCCTCAGAAACACTCCCAGGGATATTGTGCATACTGCTGGGCTCCCACTTATCCTTTGCAGGTGGACTGGCTCTCAGTGGGCCAGAAGCCAGCAGGTCCCAAGCGAGTGGTACCTCCATCAGCAGCAGAAATACAGTGTTGTTACCCAACCATGGACTAACCCCTCTGGCATGTTACAGGCTCCAGCGAGAGCAGATCCAATCCTTGGGCAGCAGTGCTATGGATTGTGGCCCTGCCGAGCTCCACTTTTCCATCACAGACCCAGAGCTGCTGACAAACACAACCCGGGAGCTAAACCGGCTGCGGGAGGATAAAGCAAAACTGGAGATGCAGCTACATGAATTGCAGAAGGTGGTGGCTGGGCTGCTGGCTTTCTGCAGCGGTGAAACTGGGGGCTGGTAGTGGGAGTCTCACAAGTGACAGGTTCAAGCCCCTTCCTTAGGCATTCCCTGGGGGTTTGCTGTGCTGCAGGCAGTAGTCCTTGCTCGATTTCTCATTTTTGGGAAGAGATGTCATGTCCAAGCAGTCCTTTCATTGCTTCAACCCTACTACGTAGAGGTGAATTACAGTTAGATCTAGGAGGCTGGGCAGCCCCACAGGTTGGGGTCGCTGAGCTCTGGGAGGGCTGAGGAGTAGCAGTTGTTATAGGAGAGCTGCCAGGCTGGTGGACGCACTCACTGCTAAAAGAAGTGAGTAAGGGAGGATAGGATGGGGCTTTCTGTTCCTGAATGCCTTTGCCTCAGTGTGGATAGCTAACTTGAGCAGGAGACCACAGTCAGAAACACGCCAGTCAGCTCCATGGCCTCCCACTGGTTCTGTCTGGGCAGAGATGTGTCTCTTGATTTGCACGAGACGCATTTGTTTAAAAATTCAGAGGATGGGAGACCTAAACATTAAGATTGCAGTGCACATCGCTTGCTTACCAAGGCACTGGTGGCTGTTAGAACATTAGGATATGGCATGCCACTTCAAAGGGACAGGGTCTGTGGTGAGATTGCAATGGTTTAATGCTTACGGGGATACTGTTCTTCATTTGCCTTCAGAAAAGACTGAAAGAAACCTCTGCCCTTCCGCTGTCTTCCAAGCAGTAAGTGCTGTTTGTTTCTCAGGATATTTGTAATTCTGGATTCTCCTTACTGTGTGGATTGAGGAGTCTTTTCTGCTCTACTTGGAGATGGTAATAAATAGGGAGAAAGTGAGCTGATAGGGACTCGCTCGTCTGAGAAGAAAAGCCAGCTGTCGTCTCAGTGCAGCATTTCCTGCGGTGAAATGAGTTGGTCATTTGGGCTGGATCCAGGAAAGCTCTTAAGCACATGTTTGATTTAATCATGTTTTCAGTCTGACTGATCTCTTTAGAAGCCAAAGTTGAGCATACGCCCTAGTGCTTTGGTGGATCACAACCTGAGAAAGGCAAGTGAAACGCCACGAGTTTGGGATGGTCTTGTTTCTCCTCCCTCCCAACACAGACACTGGGCTGGAACCCTGAGCTGACCCTGTACTGATACCTCCCTGGCTTCCTGATGTGCCCTAGATTTGCTCATTTTTGATGGGTCTCTTCCCCCCACCTCTGTTATTCTGTTGAAACTCTATCAGCTTTGGAGAGGTGGAACAAAGTGCAGGAGAAATCTGAGCTGGGATTTTTCAGCCTAGAAAACATGTCAGGTATTTAATTAACTGGATGCCAGCACTGAGGAGTCGCTCAGTGCCTGAGCCGTTGGGCTCTGGAGTAGTGTCTCAGAGAAAAGCTTGAGCCTTAACCAGGCTCTGCCATGTTTTCCACACTGAAAAGTAGTAGTAGTCCTTGAATACATGCAGTAATTTTGGCAGACTCACCACAGGAGCAAGGCAGAAAGATCAGAACCTTAATTTTAGTGATGCATCTTGCTGTTAATGTGCGGGGGTTTAGCTGCCAAGAGACTCTGCACACTTCAAATACATGTTTTCTGTGTGCTGATGGGTTTATCCATGCTGTTACCTTGTTCCTCTAGCTAGAGACACGAGGCCTGGTGTTACCACAGCACTTCAGCTGTAATTCCTGCAGCTTCTCATCTTTATCAGCTGCGTGCCTTTGCTGTTCATTGTTCCCTTCACTTTTGCTCCCATGAAATCTCGGCCATGATTTTCCCCTGTGCCCTGCCTGGGAGGCTGCAGCCACCAGAGGGAACTCTGGCAGTCACAGCGGAGCTGCTCTTGAGCACAATGCATTCCTCCCTTCATACAACCCAAATTCCTCGAGCATCAGATGTGACCTGTATTTTGCTTATTCAGACTGGGACAGAATAGGAAGAACTTTCCCACGGCTGGGCTGCACAGACAGCTCACCTATCACACTCGGTGACCAGAACAGGCGGGTTTGTGCTCCAAAACATGAAAAGCGCCAGCGTTTAGCATTGATTGTTCTCTCTTTCCATCAAATTCAGTCCTGCAGTGTCAGGTTAAGGACTCTTTCTGCACGGAATCCTCTGATGTATGAGTGTTGATGTGAACTTGGAACAAACCTAGCCATCACAGTGGGGAATCCCAGGTTGGCAGAAGGGCTGTGACTCTCCTTGCCTGGGCACAGGGACAGCACTGCACGCCCTGCAGTTTGGGGCAGTGGGAGAGAAAAGGTTCAGAGTGCTGGGGTTCATGGTTGGATGGGCACAAGTTGTGAACAAAGCTGTGTGACCTGAAGAAGGGCTGGATTTGAACATCAGGCCATGACCAAAATCTGCTTTTCTCTCCTAGGCAGCTGGATGAGGAGGGCTGGGCAGAGGTCAGGAAGCAGCTCCAGGAGTTCACACACACCACCCAGGTAAAGGTCTGGAACAGCCCATCTGAATAAAAGCATATCCCTTACCCACATGTCAAAGTACTGCCCCAGCTGGCTGCTGCCCTGGGGGCTGATAGGCTGCCCCAGGCTGGAGCAGGGAAGCTTTCCACAGGAGCCTTGCTGTGGCTTTGGCCTCAGCCCACCAAGTGACACTAGCAAGTCCTTGGTCGGTGATATATCAAGGCTGTACTATCCCTACAACTAAAAGGAGGAGAGCAGTGCTTACGGCTGCTCATTCCTACTGTGTTGCTCCCTCCCATGTCCCAGCACAAGCATTTAGGCATCCGTGTAACACACTGGGCCTGTATTTGACCTGGTTCAAGTCTAGCCTGAATCTGAATCAGCTTCCCAGTCTGGTTCCCCCTGGGTGCGAGGATATTTGCACTGCACTCGGGTATGGAGTGGCCCAGAGCAGGGAGGACAGTGCTCCCCATCCACAACACTGCCCTATGGCACCCGTGAAACCGTGGTGATGCTCGCTGGGAGCAGGCTTGGCTGAGGTGGGGTTGGCTGCCTGGCAGAGATGGCAGCAGTGGGAAAAAGGGTTGATGCTGGGATCCCTGCCACACTGACTGCCGTGCGTGGGTAAAAGGGCTTTGGAAACCAAGCAGAGGCCTGCTTTTTCTGTGGTAGACAAAGCTATAGATATGCTACTACAGCCTGCTTCCATGCTGTGCCTTCCTCTGTCCACAACGATGTAAGGAAGTGCTCCACCACTCTCTGGTTGTGTAAAACTAAACGCCTAAATTATGTGTATCTTTGTGGCCAAAAGAAGGGAGATGCTGTGGCTGAGAGGCTGGAGCACTGCACTGGGAGCTCTGCTGTGTACCTCAGGTGTGAGCTCAGTCAAGCACCACAGGTCCTCCTGGTAACACAGGGACTGTGCAGTTAACTTGGGTAAGCTGGTGGTCTGCTATCTAGAAACACTGTGCAAAAAACAAATGTGTTTTTTTAACCTAAGAGGAAAGGTCACTGCCCTTTGCAATAAACTACCAGCAGAAAGGTGTGAAAGCTGTGTCTGAGTGCCAAATCAAGCAACTGTGCCACCAGTTGTCTACAAAGCTTCTGGGGGAGTAAATCGTGGCTTGGCAGGCAGGGGTTACTGCCTGTCCTGGGGTGGCCCTGGCCCCCAGACCTGTGCTGTGGTCAGGGAAGGCTGCCTGGTCTGCCTGGCCGATGCCCTGGGGCAGCGATGCCTGCAGAAAGCTGTGCTGTCATCACCAGGCTCCTTTCCCCGAGCACATCAGGTTTTGGTTGCTTCTGCAGCCTAATGCCAAGTGGCGCTGGAGCTGAGTGATGGGGAAGTGGTCAGTCTCGCCTGGCAGAGGGGCACTGAGCAACTTCACTCCCCTCTCGCAGACCTCCCTGTTTTCTCCATGTTTCTCTGCCCCTTCAGGAGGATTTGGAGCAGAAGAGAAGCCAGCTGCTGACTCGGGCGATTATGGCAGAAGAGCAGGTGTCAGAGCTACAGGAATACATAGATAAGCATCTTGCAAGGTGAGATGGTAGGATCCCCTTCATGTGTTCTCTGCTTTGTGCTCCAAGTTTATCTCCCAGGCTAATTGCCCGTGACATCACCATGCCCGCCACGCTATCGGCACCTAACCTTGCTGCTGCCTTCCCACAGTGCTGCCAGCATGGCTCATGTCCCACAGCACGTCCAGCTGTGCAGGCAGCTGCCACCATCCCTTGCTCCGCAGGGCAGGGGGTAGTGTCTGGCCTGCCCAGCCGCACGCCTCCTTCCCTGTGTGCTCACCCGTCCTCTGGAGGAAACTCAGAGAGAGGTTGCTGAAAATCTAAAGCCTTCCAGCATCCCCTGATCTGTGGTCCTCTCTCCCTGGTTCTTCAGGCCCAGAAGCAGAGAGGAGAGGTGCTTGGGCAAGGAAGGGTGAGAACAAGCAGGGCACGTCTGTCAGAGCAACGGTCCAGCCGCGCCTGCCGTAACTCCCCAGCCAGTTTGGCTGTGAACTTGGGTCAGACTCGCAGGCTTGTTGCTGGTATCGTTACCTGGCAGAGCCCACAAACACCTCTTCCTTGGGAAGAGGCTGTGGTTTTATATCTGCTGGAGCTCACTTCCCAGCATGGCTCGGTGCCTGGGCTGGCTGCTCTGCATTAACTGACACCGCACGTCCTTAGCACACAGCAAACACAAGGCACAGCGTGCATTTAAATGGATTGCTCGGGATCGTGACTACATGGGCAGTGACGGTGCCGTTTACCCACTGCAGGTACAAGCAGGAGATCATCCGGCTGAGGAACCTTGCTGGCAGTGATGTGCCACGTGTGCCGGGTGCTGGGACAGATGATATTCACTCACTGCCCAGAGCCAGAAGGACTGTCAGCCATGAACCGTAGCTCTCCACCACGGCTCTGAGGAGTAGCATGATCATACGAGCAAGCAGGATTTGAAAAGCAGCTTTCTGTTTTGTGGGCAGGGCAAGTATCCTTCCCTGGCTGAGAGCTGGGAGGCACAGCAAGGGAAACCACGTGGGTGTTCTCAGTCTCAAATTCACAGTACTAAAATGAGACAAGACAACTGCATCTTGTCTATCCTCTGATCCTCAGCTGCAGGAATTCTGCTGTTCCCTGAGCACATCACGCCTTGGGACACGGGGTCAGGTTCTCAGGCAGCTTTTTACTGTGGGACTGCAGGGACAGGTTCCCATTCTCGTGGTAACGTTTTGCCTGGATCACGCCTAGCCCAGAGTCCAAGGGCTAACTCTGTTCCTGCCTTTGCTCCTCTCTCAGCTTCTAAGAGAAGCCAGGACTGATTCAAGTTAGACTTTGGCCTAAGAGGTTAGACGAAGGGGTAAGCTGCTTTTTTATGGTGGGAAAATTTTTCTTTCCTCTGTCCAAGTGGAAAAGGGAATGTTATATAAGGTAAGCAGGGCCAAGGTGATCCTTCAGCAGGAGGTGAGCTGGACAAACTCCCTCCTGAGCTGCCTTCAAAAGGACAGCAGAGCAAATCCCAAGGCCAGGAGCAGCAGCCACTCTGGCTCCAGGAGCACCCTTGCAGCTCAAAGGCAAAGCAAACGTCTCAAGGGAAGAACCGACAAAATGTTTATTTTGAAAAATGAGCTAGAAATAAAGTAGCAAATGTACAGAAAGAGGCACTGGAGCTTTAGCCCTTAAATCCTGCAATAATTCCAGGATTTCTAGGTCTGACTTCCACCTCCCTTGCTTCCCCCAAACTGCCCACTCCTCGGAAAACCGAGGGACTGCCATCCTGCAAGTTCCTGTGAAAAAGCCTGGCCAAGGAGCCCTCTTGCTGCTGTCCTGAGCTGAGCCCAAGGGCTGGGGAGGCTCTGACCCCTGCCGCTGCTGACCCTTCACGCCAGGCTTAATGAGGCTGCTATTAGACTGGGCTTCCCCTCTGTGCTGCTCGCCGCACCTCCTTCATGTCATAGGCCCAGACTTGCTCCAGCCCCTGCCCAAGGGTGTTGGTAGGGGTCCAGGAGGGGAAGGGGAAGCGTCCAGCCACCACTCGCGCTTCATCAGGGAGTTCTGCAAGGAGCTTGGTGGCTAGAGGAGGTTTCTGGAGAGAGAAAGATAGCCAAGGGCCAAGTGGCCTTAGGGAACAGTCACATAGTGGCAGTGCCACCAAGGACCACAGGGCAGCTTCTGGGCACAGCTGGTGGGTCCCAAGCAGGCAGCATCAACCACAGATGCTTCTGAAATGTAGGGCTGGTACTAGCCCTGTGTATGGTTGGGACTAGGACCAAGTAACGAGCGATAGGATGAGAGGAAACAGCCTCAGGATGCACCAAGGGAGGCTTAGATTTGGTATTAGGAAAAAATTTCTTCACCGAAAGGGATATCAAGCACTGGAACAGGCTTCCCAGGGAGGTGGTGGAGTCACCATTCCTGGAGGTATTTAAAAGACGTGTAGATGTGGCATTTAAGGACACAGATTAGTGGTGGGCTTGGCAGTGCTGGGTTAACGGTTGGACTCAATGATTTTAAAGGTCTTTTCCAACCTAAACAATTCTATGATTCTATAAATTCGAGTGGTGCGGAGCACCAATCTGCTCACTCACAGCAATGCCTACTTTGCTTTATTTTTCAGTCTTTGCCGCTGTCCCAGATTATCTCTCTTTTCCAAGAAAACCCTCCTTCAAGCTCACTCTGAACAGGTGGGGTGCAAGGGACTGACTTACCACACTGGGGGCCAGGAACACGATCACATTGTAGCAATCAGAAAGATTCACCTTAAAAGAGAAGGAAAAGGGGAATGAAAGAAGCAACAGGAAGAGGTGGAATTTGGGGGGAACTGTTCCAAGTGGCAGAATGCCTTGAGGGTGATCTTCTGAACCTTGGAGAAAGCAAAAGATGCCCCATAACGTGTGGGATAGGGATGTGTTGGTGTGACTGGGAGCTGGGTGTGAAAACAGTGCTTCTTGCAAAAACAGCTGCCTCCAGCACCATCCCAGAACCACATTCCCTGCTGGGTTTTCTCCAATCAGGCTGCAAGTACCCAACGCCAGCCTTAGCAGCACAGCTCTGAAGGCCACCATGTGTCAGCAGCACCTAAACCCTCTTTTTGAATCTGCTCCAAGGAGTGCTGCTGCCTGCAAATCCAGCAGCCAGCCACAGGCTGCCCAGGCTGGTGTTCCCCTGGAAAGGAGGATGTTTTTTCCACCTCCTGGAAGCAGTGTGGGTTTGGGAAGGAGCAAGGACCCATCAGCAAAGCCTGTCTGAAGCTGCAGACCAAGCCCTGGCCCTGCTCCAGCTACAGCTAGTGCTGAGCACAGCGAGACCCTTGGGACACTGTTACCTTCCACAGATCTTCCTTCAGGAAGGAAACCTTCCCGTGGTACCCAGCCTTCCAGGCCCGGTAGTTGGAGAGACACAGCAGCCAGGGATTGAGCTCATAGCCAACGGCTGGTCTGAGACCTTGCTTATAAGCCTCTACCACCTGGGGGGGGGGGGAAGAGAGAGAGAGAGAGTTGCAACTAAAATGAACCTCTGTGTCGAGTTTGGGGGACAATTTGGGGGGCAAGGGGCTGTTGCCCAGCTCCACTTGCTCCCTGCCGCTGGCTCACAGGCAGGGTGACCTCAGACCTCAGCACCTTCCAGATGCAAAGGCTCTTTCATCCTAGAGCAGTCATTCCCACCCTGCTCGCTGTGTGCGATGCCATTGGAGACCGTCTAGGGCCAGCTAGGGCTGTCTAGGACTGCCTAGGGCCACCTAGGGTTGTCTAGGGCCAGCTAGGATCATCTATGGCCACCAAGGGCTGTCTAGGGCCAGCTAGGATGGTCCAGGACCATACCAGGAGGGCCATCAGAAACCACAGCCAGGAGCGGGGCAGCAGCTGCCTGGGGGGCTCCCACCCACCCCCTGGTGAGTCCAGCCCCCCCTCCCCGCCCTTCGCCCATCCCGGGGCAGCCCCCAGCACCCCCAGCACCCCCCTGCCCGCCCTTACAAGCCGTCCGTCTCCCGATCCCAGATCCACCGTCTTCCCCGAGCGGCCCCGCAGCAGGGCCAGGGCATTCGCCACTTGCTGGGGGCCAGAGGGCTGGTAGGGCACCTGGGGGGAGCGGGCCGGTCAGGGGGGCGGGGGGCGCCGGGCCGGGGAGGGGCGGGGGACAGCGGCGGTACCTGGAGCCGCAGGGGGACCCGGCGGAAGCCGGGCATCAGCAAGGCGGCCCAGGTGGCCCAGGCGGCCACTCCGCTAGCCACCGCCAGCTCCAGCAGCCCCCGCCCGCCCAGCGCATCCCCGTCGCGCAGCCGCCGCGCCGGCTCCCCCGGCTCCCCAGGCTCTCCCGGCTCCCCCGGCTCCATGGCTGCCGGAAGGGGCGGCCCCGCCTTCCGCCGCCGCCGGGTAGCTCCGGTGCTGCCGGGCCCAGGAGCTGCGGCTGCCCCGCCCGCGCCGCGGGCTGCGGGGCACTGGCACCGGCTCCGGCTCCGGCACCGGCACCGGCTGCTGCTGCGCGAGCACGGGCCGCTGCGCGCCGCTCTGCGCGGTTCTGTGCCGCTCCGTGTGCTTCTGCGTGGGTGCGCACGGTCCTGTGCCGCTCTGCACGGTTCTGTGTGGGTGCACATGGTCGTGCGTGGCTGTGTGCTGTCCTGTGCCACTGGGCACGGCTGTGTGTGGCTATGCATGGATGTACACGGTCCCGTGCAGTTGTGCACAGCTGTGCACACCTGAGCAGGGTCCTGTGCCATCATGCATGGCTGTGCAAGGTCCTGTGCTGTTGTGCATGGCTGTGCATGACTGTGCAAGGTCCTGTGCCATCGTGCATGGCTGTGTGTGGCCGTGCACGGTTGTGCACGGTCCTGCACCAATGTGCATGGCTGTGCATGGTCCTGTGCCATTGTGCGTGGTTGTGTATGGTCCCGTGAACCTGCATGCAGTTGTGCATTGCTGTGCACGGTCCCATGCAGTTATGCATGGTTGTGCGTGGTTGTATGGCTCTATGCAACTGTGCAGTTCTGTGCAGCTGTACACAGCTGTGAACGGTTGTGCATGATTGTGCACAGATGAGCATGGTTGTGTGCAGTTGTGCACAGCTGTGCAGGGCAGCGTGCAGTTCTGCATGGTTGTGTGTGGTCGTACAAAATTGTTTATGGTTATGCATAGCTATGCACAGTTGTGTGCAGTTGTGAACAGCTGTGCACACCTGTGCATGGTTCGGTGTGACAGTGCATGGTTGTGCATGGCTGTGCATGGCTGTGCATGGCCGTATGTTGCTGTCCGTGGTTGTGCACAGCCATGCAGTTTTGTGCAGCTGTGCACAGTTGTGTGTGGCTGTGCATGGTTGAGCACGGCTGTGTGCAGTTGTGCACAGCTGTGCACGGCAGTTAGGGCTGCGCAAGGCTGTGCAGAGTTGTTCACACGCATGTGTGGTTGTGCGTGGCTGTGCGCAGTTGTTGGCGGCTGTGCGTGCCCCAGGCAGTGGGTTTCCTGCTGCGAGGGAGCGGCAACTGTGGGAAAATTCCAGGCTGTGGGAAGCAGGGGGCCGGGGAGGGGGGGGGGCAGGCAGCCAGGGCAGCCCCTGCCCACCCGCAATTAATAAAAACCCCCACAAAACAAAACAAACCCGGGAACAAAACCAGCTCAATTAGGGGAGCGGGCACACAAAGGGCAGGCAGCTTCCCTGCCCGCCCTGGCACTTGCTGCCACATCATCATCTCGCCTGGGATTCCACAGCTGCAGCCTTCCTCCCCTGCTGCCCCCTTGGCCTTTGGGTCAGTATTTGCAGGCCTCCCCCTCCAGCACCGTATTGGGGTGTCCCCTGAGAGCTTGGGGGGTGGCCCTGGGGGTCCGTGCAATGGCCAGTGGTGCCCTGTGCCCTTGCCACAGGGTGACCAGCCTGGTGGCATGCGCTGGCATCCCAGGGGACGTGATCAACTGCCCACGCGTGATTGCGGACAGAGGAGATAAACCCTATGGGCAGCACCAGAATGGGAACGGCTTTGAGGCACAGGGGAGCAGGAGTCCCACCTCCCTGGCCCTGGGGATGGCACGGCCGGCAGCTGCTGGCACTGGCCTGCCTGGAGACCCTCTTTGCTGACGAGCCAAAGCAGGCAGCAACCACAGGAGTTGCTGCCAAAGGCCAGCACGTGTTCCTGCTCCAAGCTCACCCTTATTTGTGGGAATCAAACATTCTGCCCTTGGAATAAGGATGCACACACACCCACATGCATGCACACGCGTGCTCTACCCTCAAACCAAGGCGTGCAGCTTGGGGCGCTTAACGACAACCAGACCCCATTAACTCACGCCCTGGAGCAGCCAAGGGGCTCCACCGGGGAGGAAAAGCCACCCCTACACCCTTCGTACAGCCCAGAAATACTGTCCAGGGCTGTTCCCCTCCCCACCCTGCCGTAAAGGGTCCAGTGCGGCTGCAACCAAATCGGGGGCCACGGGGATTGCTCCGATTTTCTGGTGCTCACTGGCAGGTGGAGCCAGTTAAGGCTGAGAGGGAGCAGAAAATCAGGAGAAATAGGAGCTGGAGGAAGAGGGGGGCCAGGGGGCCGCTGCTGCAGAGCAGGAGGATGTTCCATGGGGATGAGCTGGTCCCTGGGGCAGCCCAAGGGCCCCCGTAATGCTTGCAGAGCAAATTAATTAACGAAGCAATTCCCAGGCAGGGCTGAGCCCTCCTTGCTGGGCCCCCAGGACTTGGCCAGGGCTAGCGAGGAGGGGGGTGACAGCATCCCCTTCTGCCCCAGCCCTGGGGTGTCAGGCAGCATCTCTGGGTGCCGGGCCGAGCAGGTGGCCATGCGAGGGGACCAGTTGGGATGCGCTGCCAGAGCCAAAGAGCTTGTAATCCGTCTCTTTCCAGGGCAGCTTCCCCCCGCCGGGACCGTGGCGGCTGCAAAGCAGCCCTGACCGCCAGGAATTTGTCGCTATGTGCTGGGAAAGCTCCTTCCCGCCAGCTGTCGGCAGCCTGGCCTGCCGGGCGCAGGCGCGTTTGACCAGGGAGAGCTGGGGTGAGGGGCTGCAGGGGCCCCGCTGCAGGCCAGGGTCCTGCTCCAGCACCGAGCATCCCTCCCCGGCACAGGGATGATGCTGGCTTGGCTTTGGCCTGGCTAAAGCAGGGGGCTGGAAGCAGACCCTCATGGCAGGCTTTGAGGCACAGCTCCCCAAGGGGTGGCAGGGTTGGGGGGTGTTGGTGTCCTTGGGGTCACCAGGCTCTTGCTTTTCCTCTTGCCGAGGGCTGTGGCATAGAGCTCACTGCGTCCTGCCCAGGGCTTGGGCTGTGCCCTCTGGTCCCTTCTCTGCTGCCCAATGCGGATGCCCAAACTGTCCCATCCTACCTGCTGCTGCTTGTCCCCTGGCCCCAGGGCATCATCCTGACACCATGGGACAAGCCTAAACGCCAAGGGCGCCATTCTGAGCTTATGGGATACCCCCTGGTCCCAGAGGCATCATCCTGACCCTATGGGGCATCTCCAAACCGCAGGGGCTTCATCCTGAGCTTATGTGGCATCCTCTAGTCCCAGGGACATCATCCTGACTCTACGGGGCATCTCCGAACCCCAGGGGCATCTTCCTGACACTACCGAGGACCCCTGGTCCCAGGGGCATCCCCCTGCCCCATACCACCTCCTGGGCTCTAGGGTCCTGCGGGCAGAGCAGGCGAGGCAGGTGGGGCAGGCAATGCAGGTAGGGCAGGCAGGGCAGGCAGGCTGCCCAGACATCGCCAGGGCAGACGCAAAGCTCGCAGGTCCCCGCTCGGGGCGGGGGGCTGCAAGGAGGGCTGAGCGGGGCCGGCAGCCTTTGTGCCTTGCTTTTGTGCCCCGCGATTCACACATTCGGGCTTTTATCCGGCGGCTGGGAAGGAGGAGGGCGAAGGGGGCAGGAGAGGGGGGAGAAGGGCTGGGGGGGAATGGCGGGAAATGGCGGGTCCCTTTGTGCGATGGAGACAGGGACCAGGGACACCCTGCCAGCACCGCTGCTCGCCGGTTTGCTCTCCCACTGTGGACACCCATCGGGAGCGTGACCAAAGGGCTCCACGGTCCTTGGAGGGTCCTTGGGCTGGGATGTGTGTCCTCCCCCAGCCAGATGCCTGGGGCCGTGATGGGACTGATCCCATGGGATGAGGAGCCCTGGGCACATTTCCACCGAGGGAGCTGTTTTTGGGGAGCTGCTCCCCATGGCATCCCCAACCCCACCCTCAAAGGGGGTGGGTGGATGAGTGGGGGGCTTTTGGAGCAGGTCTGGCTGGGCGGTCCCTCGGGATGCTGCAGGCAGCCATGCCAGGTGGGCATCGCGATGCCCGCAGAGGGACCTTTCTCGGGGCTCACAGGGTGCTGCTGCAGCCCCTCACCATCACCAGCCTTCTCTCCAAGCCTGGCTGGGCTCCAGCTGCCCCTCCAGAGACGCCCAGCTCCCATCGGGTCTGCCCAAAGCAGCCCTCGGCACACTGTGGTCCCCAGCCTGCTCCCCCTGCCCGCCACTGCACTGCCTCCCACATTTTCCATCCTGAGGAGGAAATATCAATTGGGATGAAGTTTGTCTCGTGTTTTTACTCTCCGTGGCTGTGCTCCATGCCAAGAGGCCAGGCAGGAATTTGGCTTGGCTGGGGTCGGACTCTGCTTTTGGGGAATTGCTCAGATGACCAGCCCCAGGGAGATGGGGACGATGGGGCCACAGGATGCTGCCCCATCCATGGCAGCTACAAGCAGTGAGGAAATGCTGTTGTCCCCATCCTACAGTCGGGAAACTGAGGCACCGGCTGCCTGGTCCCCCTGTGGGATGGTGCTGTAGGAAGCATTTGTGCCCTGGCCGGGGCCCAGCCACCACAGGAGCCAGCAGCCTCGGGAAGCGAGGGCGGCCGACCCAACCTGACACAGGGCAGAGGGCACCGAAAACAGCACAAAAACCTCTGTAGCAGAGAATGAGCAGAATAACCACCCTTTCCGCCACAGCAGAGTGAGTTGGTTTGGCCAAATAAACAGATTTCAAGAAAAACAAGATTCTGCTGCTGGACAGAAAGCTGCCGGATGCTTGGCGCATTAAATGCTGTAATTTAGCCAAGAGGAATGCGCTAGATTGCGGTGGGGCCAGAGCAGCCGTGGTTTACCCCCGGTGCATACAGAGGATGCCGTGGGCAGCACAATTCCCTTTGCACCTCATTTATTGCTTTTTCAGCCTCATTTTTCCTCCTCCACTGGGTTTCCCACTCCTTCCCCCTTCCCCCTGCCTTGCTTAGCTCCTGCCTGTTGCCAAATCCAGGGGGATGCTGGCATCCCGGAGAGCCTGGCGTGGAGCATCAGTCTCCCCCAGGGCCAGATCCTGCCCTTGGGCCCAGCCTGGCCCCAAAATGAGCACCAGCCCTTTGGCAGTAAAGCATAAAATAAGCATCAAACTCTTCTCAAGGGGAAGCATGTGTTGTGTATCAAACCCACCGGGAAGGCTCGCAGCTGTGAGCTCACAGGCAGGGTCTTACCACAACCAGATCATTTTATACACACACACACATACATACACACACACAGAGATATATTTCATTAAACTACAAAGCCAACAGCACTCTTTGGAAATGGTTTCTTGGCAAGGAAAAGCACATTATGGTCAGCAGGGTGCCAAATACCTGGCGGTTCAGCCTGGCTGGAGGTATTTGAAAAGGCGTTATTGTGAGAATACCGAAAAAATATTAAAGCACAAGCTGATGTGTACCGTGACCCCGGCTTGGGTGGTTTGGGGGCTCAGGGGGGGCTGGGAAGGCACTCAGGGGCTGAGCTTTTGCAGCACTGAGCCCCTGTGGGCACCACTGATGGGGAGGAAGGGTCCCTGGCTGGGGATCCCATGTCCCATGCCCAGCTGGGGGCCCCATGCCCCTCACCACCATCCGGGGATGCCTGTGCAGCCTGGAGGAGCTGGAGCCAGAGGCCGGAGCCCCCGTGGAGGGGGGCAGCGGTGGGGCAGCAGTGGGCAGGGCTGGGAAACCGGTGCCTCACAGCCCGGCACAATGAGGCCTTGTGGCCGGTGGCTCTGACGAGAATCGGTCCTGACAGCAGCTCCACCAGCGGGGTCACCCACCCGGCACGGGGCCACCACCCGGGGCCTCGTTCACTTGGTGATACCCAGGGAGAGGAACCCCAAGGTGACCCACCCCGAGGGACACCAGGGACGCAGCACCGAGAAATAGCAACGCATTTCTTTATATATATATAAAAATAAATTGCAGGGCTGTTCCCAGTCCCGCAGGAGGCAGGGTCAGTAGTTGGAGCTGGCACAGAGGGAGGCAGGGTTCAGGGTTTTGCACCATGGCACACACCGGCACCGGCACTTGCCTGCAGCACCTGCTGGTAAACATCCTGCTCAGCTTTTTAAAGAAAGGAGATGCCCACACACATGCTACAAATACAGCTCAGTTTATAAAAAAAGTCACAAATTTGGTATTGTTATAACTTTAGTGCACATACAATGCCCCCCACCCCCACGGTCAAAAATTCTCCCTGGCTGGCGCAGCGTGCCCCATCGCCAGCCACCCAGCACAGCCGGACATGGCAGCTGCCCCGAGGCCACAGCCTCAGGCTAGCGGTGGCGGGTGGCACAGCCCGACCTCTCCCTGCTCCAGTGGCATCTTCCTGCATCGGTGCTTTGGTCCTGCTCTGGCTGTACCAGGGACACCTCTGCTCCCTGCACCAGTCTTCCTCTCACCTTGCCATCCCCTCGCTCCCTTCGGCCTCACTCCTCTTCCTTGGCATCCGCCCTGTGGCTCCTGCCTGTGCCCCGCGTTGCAGGCAGGGCCAGCGCAAGGCTCGCTGCTGCCCCACACCCCCTTACACCCCTGACTTTGCAAATCCACCTCCTGGCCCTTCCACACCCCACCATGCCCACTGTGCCCCTGGCCCTGCCACTACAGCCACCTACTGCCACGGCCACCTGCTGCCGAGCCCTCTCGGTGGGTGGGGGTGGCTGCCCCCATCATGCTGGTCCCACCGTACCCCACAGCATCCCCTGAGCATGCACACCCCGAGCGTGCAGCACCCCGGTCCCCTGGGAGCCCCCAACCCACTGCCCCATGCCACTGCACCCCTCACCTGGGCATGTCCCTGGGGGCCATGGGCAAGTGCGCCCTGGGAAAATCCCTTCCCTTCTGGCAGGATTTTCCTGGGACCCCACCAGCCCGGTGGCGGGTGCTGCCGGAGCCTGGCTACACAGCGAGGATCGCAGTGCCACACTCTCTCTGGGCACCATCCCTGCCAGCACGCCGCCCCTGCGTCCCCCCAGGGATGCTCTCACTGCCCGCGGGACCCCAGCCCCCCAGCACCCGTGGGGCTGGGCTGCCCTCCCCAAGCCACTCAGTCCACAGGGAACTCACAGGGGTTCTGGCGTGTGCGCTGAGCCCCCTCATAGATGCGCTGGAAGTCCCTATAGCGGGGCGCACAGCTCAGCCAGGCTTCGCCGAAATGCAGCCACCCCGTGAAGAGGAAGGTGCCAGGGCCGGGCTTGACCCCGCAGCGCAGTGGGGTGCGGATGCTGCCCGCCGGCCGTCCTGGCCTCCCCCCTGCCTGGAAGAGGGGGAACTTTTGGCGGTGGATGCGGGAGGCGCTCACCCCAATGATGGATTCCTGCAGCTCCACATCGTTGGAGACGCTCCAGATGCTGCCACGGATTACTGTGGGAGGAAGGCAGGGAGAGGTGTCAGTCTGTCCCTGTCCCCATCCCCATCCTTCTTCCCATCCCTGTTCCCATCCCCACCCCCATGATCTCCACTCCCATCCTCATCCCCAAACCTGTTCCTGTTCCCATCCCCATTCCTGTTCCCATCCCCATCCCCGTTCCCATCCTGCAGCAGCCTCTGTGTGACACTGGTGGTCTCACCCCAAGACTAGGAAGGGGAGGCCAGGACTGCCTGCGGGGCTGTTGCCCCCCCCCCTTTGAGTTTCCTTCCCTCCCCTGGTAGTTCCAGGAACTCCCCCAGCACCCGGAGGGACTGCACTCACCAAAGTCACTAGTGCAAATGGCCATCAAGATCTCGGTGTCATTGCACGGCCGGCACGCTCCTGTAATGGCCAAGCACACCCGTCACCATGGTGGCTCCCGGTGCCTGGCCTTGGTGGGGGACCCCCCGGGTCCAGCCCCTCCATCCCCTCACCTCCATGCACACTGGGGACAGCCTGGCAAGGTAGGTGGTGGCAGCCCCGGGGAAACTGAGGCAAGCTGACCTGGGACGCTCGGCACTCACCTTCTCCGGTGAGGCTGGCAGCAGGCAGTGCCGGGCGGGCCAGCCAGTCCCCCCGTAGCTCGTAGCGGAAGGCGGCAATGCGGCGGCTGATGTCGAGGTGCGGGGTGGCCTGCAGGAAGAGAGCCACCTTCTCCTGGGGCAGCCAGCTGAAGCAGCGGACGCGGGGCCGGGGGGCCTCTGGCAGCAGCAGCTCCAGCACCCCCTCCCTCTCCAGGTAGAGCTGAGCCCCTCGGAAGGTGCCGGCAGGTTTGACGCAGGCGGTGACATGCTGGGGGCTCCTGCCCTTGATGGCGGCGGTGGTGGGGGGCAGGCGAGGGGCCAGGCGGAGGCGAAGGGCCCCTGTGGGGTACAGCCATTCCAGCGAGCCCTCGGCGCAGTGCAGGGAGAGCTGCTCCACGCTGCCAGCCTCCTGCGACAGCCCGCTGCGAGGCACAGCAGCGCCCATCAGCCGGGACCCCCGGGTGACGGGGACCCCCCCAGCCCATGTTCCCCCCAGCACAGCAGCCACCCGGCACTCCCGAGCAGCACCTCCACGGAGCCATGCAGGATGAACACGGGGAGGAATAGCACCAAACCCTCGACGCCTCGGACTTGGGGTGCAAGTGCATCGTTCAGGGGGTGCTCCTGTTTCCCAGCACTTTCCCAGATGGGCTGGTGGGGGAGGGCACAGCAGCACAGCCCCCCTCACACCCAGGGTGGGCTCCCACGGCACCCCAACCAGGGTGCCCATGGCCTTGAGGTCACCTGTTCCCTTGCACGCTCCCACTTCGGGGGATCCCCAGTTGGTGCTGGGGGGGGGACGACACCCCGACACACACACACACTCGTGGAACTCGGGCTTGCGTGTAAACGGTGCCCGGAGCCGCGTCCTGCCCGCTGCGTTTGCGGGGCGGTGGGGGGGGGGGGGTGGCGGACGGACGACACGCGGGAAAGCCAGGCGGGGGCAGCGGGGGCAGCCGGGGGGGTGCTTTGTCCCGGCCACGCTGCCCGTGGCTGCCTGGCCCCGTGGCCCCCCGGGCCCCCCGCGTGGGCCGTGCCGCAGCCCCTCCTGCCGGGCCCCGGCTCTTTGTTCCGGAGCTCGGCGCTTTCCCCGCCGCGGCCAGCGGCGCTCCGGGCCCTGCCGAGGGGCCCCACCGCCCGCAGAGCTGCCTTTCGGGGGGGGGGGGGGGAGGGGGGGCCTCAGGGAAGGGGCGCGCAAGCGGGGACCTCAGGGATCAGCATCCCTCGGGGGGTTGGGCAGCCGCCCCCAGCACTGGGGAAACTGAGGCAGGCGGACATCTCAGCATCCCACCCATGACCCTGCCCCACGGATGCAGGAGGCGGCCGCCTGCCCGGAGCGGGGGAGGGGGGGGGGGAGGGGAGGGGGGGCAGCGGGCAGCCCCCCCAGCCGTGCGCGGGCGGCGGGAGCTCCCCGGGGAAGTGCGACGCGGGGGATGCTGAGCCGGGGACCCGCGTGTGCCCCGCCCGCGGTGCCGGTGCCTACCTGCCCCTCCAGCTGCACTGATCGGCCGAGCCCCCCCCGAGCGCGGCGCCCAGCCCGGCCAGGCACAGCGCCCGCAGCGCCCACATGGCCGCGCCCGCGGCGGCCCCGGGGCGGCCCGGCCCGGCCCTGCCCGCAGCGCTGCCCGCACCGGGGCCGGCCGCAGGGAGCGGGGCCGCCACCCCGCGCCGCGCCCCGAACTTTCCGCCAATGGCGGCGCCGGGGCGGAGCCGGACCCCCCACCCCCCCCCTCACCCCCCACCCCCCCGCCGGGGACACCGGCAGCGCGCGCTCCGGGCATCCCCGGCTCGCTCCCCCCGCTCCCCTCCCCGCGGCTCCCGGTGGCCGTTCTGCCCCCCCGCCCCACCAGGGCTCCCCGGGATGGGGCGACACGGGCCGGGCGCTGGCAGCGGCGGGGGAACCTGGGCTGACCCGGCTGGGTGCACCCGCAGCGGTGCAGGGCCCTGCGCAGCCCGGCGGCGGGTACCCCGGGGTATGTGCACCCCGGCCTATGTGCGCCCCGAGCTGTGCACACCCCGACTTGTGTGCACCCCAGGGTACGCACACCCCAAGTAACGCACACCACAAGCTATGTACACCCGGCACCATACACACCAAGGACCGCAGGCACCCCAAGCCATGCACACCTCGAGTTATGCACACTCCAAGCCATGCACACCCCAAGTTGTGCACACCCCAGGTTGTGCACACCCCAAGCCATGCATACCCCAAGTTACACACACCTTAGGCTACCGGCATCCCAGGCTACAGGCACCCCAAGTGACGCACCCCCCAGTCCATGCACACCATAAGCTATGCACATCCCAGGCCATGCACACCCCAGACTACAGCCCCTCACCGGTTTAAGCACCCCTCCAGAACTGTGTACCCCAAAAGTTACACAACCCCCATATAAACCACAGCCCCCCAGCAGCCCCCCGGCTCCTCACAGGGGCACTGCGGAGCCAGGGGAAGCAGAAAGCAGGCCTGGCGTGGGGGTCACGCACACCCGAACCCTCATTCTCCCCCCCCTCCACTGCCTCTCTGGATTTTATGTCGTGTGTCCCCCCCCTTCAGCCACTATTGTGCCAGCACCACAAACCCCACAATTAATTAAGTTTCCATCCAGTGACAGCCCGCCAAAATGTTTGAAATAAACACGGAACAATTGGGATGGGATGATACAGGCCAGGAACAAAGTCCCCGGAGAGAGGGTGGAGCAGAATGGAAATGAGGGATTGTAAATTTGGATGGTGGAAAGAAAAAGGGGAAAGGGGAAGGGGAGGGGGCCGGGGCGGGGGGGAGGGGGGGACAGGCAGAGGAGAGGGGGATTCGCAGCCCTCCAGCCATGAAATGATGCTGAAAGAAGTCAAGATGCTGGAATCCGTGGAAAATGAGGGGCCGGAGGGGCTGCGGGTTAAGGGGGAGCAGGTCAGGATGGAGGTGTCAGGGTGGGGGTGCAGGGGTGGGGGGCTTTGTGCCCACTGGCTGAGGCTGGTTTGCAGGAGGGTGGCTGGGGCTCGAGGCCCTGGCCATGTGCATGAAGCCAGTCACAGTGACCCCCTGTGTGGGGGTACACGGTCCTGGGGCCAGACCTTGTGCCACCATGGGGAAGCGGGGCAGGCTGAGCTCTGAGCTTGGTATGGGACCCCCCAGGGAGCCCACAAACAGCCGACGCCACGTCCCCAGAGGCAAGGTTGCATCAGAGGTGGGGTGGCACCAGAGGTGGGTGGCACCGATGCCACCAGCTACTGGTGTTCCCAGGCAAAGACATCACCCCACGAAGACCAATCCCCTGCCCCATGGGTGCTCAGCACCTTGGCCTTGGGACACCCCAGGGTGTGGGGAGGTGGGATGTGGCTGGTCACAGGCCAGAGTCCAGTGTCACCATCCCCACAGGCAGTGAGGCTGCCTTGCCACCACCCCACCACCCTGGCGTCAGTCTGCACCCCGTCCTCCGCCACAGCCTGGGTGGGCAGCACCCCGAAACACCTTCACCGGGTGTTATGGAAGAAACCTGGCACCGGCCAGCCGAAGGGCTGGCCATGGCCCCCATCCACTGGGCCAGGGGCACCCCTGCCCTGGGACACGGCCGTCAGGAGCCCTGAGGAGCAGCCACCGCAGCTGGGGCTGCCCTGGGACCGGACTAAGCCCCCTAGCACCCCCCAGTTCGCTCCTCCAGCCGGTGGCTCAGAGCATCTCCGGGCTTCACCGGAGCCATGCCGGGGCCGCGGGCTGCCCGCCGTGCCCTGCAGCTCGGGGCTGCGTCCCCTGGACGTGACCGCCCTCGTCCCGGCTGCCACAGTGAGGATGCCCCGCTGGGGCTGGGGGGACCGGCAGCCCCCCGGGAGCTGCCCGAGTCGGGGAGCAGGGGAAGCCGCGGGCCCCGGGCTGCTCCGGGCTCTCGGCTCGGGCCCGGTGCCCCCCCGGGCCGGGATGCTCGGGCTCGCAGTGCCCTCTGGTGACCACGGGCACGGCGGCTGCTCCGCCCGCCGCCCCGCGGGTGGGAACCGGCCCCCCGCTCGCCTGGGGGATCCCGGAGGAGTGGGGGGGCCAAGTCCCGCAGCGGAGCAGAGCATCGACTCACCGAACGGCACCTTCAAAGACCACCCGGTCCCAGCCCTGCCCCGGCCAGGGACATCTCCCGCCCCAGGCCGGGCTGCCGCAGCCCCGGGCACCCCCTGCACCCCGGCTCCACCGCAGAACGGTGCTGCCCCAGCCCCCGCCCGGAGCAGCGCTGCCGCCCCCTCCCCGCCCCTGCCGGCCGCCCCCCCCGCCGCTGGGGCAGGTGGCCTTCGCACCGACGGGCTGCAAGGGGGGGCTGCAGGCGGAGCGCCCCCAGCTCCCTCAACCCCGCTCGGTAGGAGGAGCCCTGGCAGCCCCCCGGCGCGGCCGTGGTCCCCTCCGGAGCCGCTCTGACGGGCCGGGGCTGCCCCGGGGGCTGCCCCCGCTGCCTGTCACAGCCGGGGGCCCGGGGCCACCCACGGGGCACCTCGGGGCTCCACGGCGGGGGGCCCCGGCTGCCCCCTTTGGGCTTTTTGCTGCCCCTCTCTCCCTGCCGCGTCCTCCCAGGTTCCCCGGGCAGGGCCCCCCCAGCCCCCGGCAGGTCCCCGGGGCAGCAAAGGGTCCCCGCGGGGTGGCTCTGGGCACCCTCCACCCTGCGATGTGGGGGGGCCAAGGGCAGGGATGCTGCAGGCTGGGCCCCGTGCCTGGGGGCAGAAACCCTCCTGGGGAGGCCAAAGGGGAGCTTGGACCTCGTAGGGCTGCTGGGGTACCAGGGGTCCCCAGTCTCTTCCCACAGCTGCCTGCAGAGCTCCCCCCCCAGCCCAGACCCCAAAGGAGCCTCACCTCACCCCCCGGTCAGCTGCGGGGCTGTGTGTGCTGGGACAGCCACAGCCCTTTCCTGCAGGACCCAGGTGCCCAAGGGGCTCCATCCCCTCCCAGTGCCCCCAAGCCCCCAGACCCCCAGGCCGGTGCCCCTGAGGGCAGGCACGAGCCCTTGGAGAGGCCGGGGGAGCTCAGGGAGGCTCAGGGCAGGGGGGATGGCACGCCACAGGACAAGGGTCCCCACAGCAAGGCAGGATTTCCCAGGGCAAGGAGGGGTCCGCTTGTCAAGATGGGAGTCCCCATGGCAAGGTCAGGATCCCTATGGCAAGGTGGAGGTCCCCGTGGCAAAGTGGAGGTCCCCATGGCAAGGTGGGGATCCCCATGGCATGGTCAGGATCCCCATAGCATGGTGGGGGTCCACACTCATGGGAAGAGGTCCCCATGGCAGGATAAGCCTCCCAGCAGCTGGATGGGGGTCCCCACAGTGAGATGAGGGTCCCCACAGCAAGCTAATGGTCCCCACAGCAGTGTGATCATCCCCATGGCCCCACAGAAACCTGAGAGTCCCCACAGCTGGGCCTTGCCCTCACCCACCCTCACCCCCATGTGGCCTGGAGTGGGGGGAGCCATGGGGGGTGTCAGATCCTTGGCAGGGGTGGCCCGGGGGATCTGAGCCCTACACAGGCCATTGGTATGGCTCAGAGAGGCCAGAGGTCAGCACAAAGGGAGCTGAGCCCTGGGGGTCCCTGGGGGCTGTGCCGGGGTGATGACCCCAGGCTGGCCAGGCCACCCCGCTCCCCTCGGTAGCCCCTTCCCTGCGCCGCCGCAGCAAGGCTCCCGCGCGTGCATCCTGCGGGGCGGCGAATGGAGCTGCCTATTGATTCGCAGCCCGGGCTAAAAATAACTTTCAACTCTTCATCCCGAGCTGTGAAAAATCCCCCATTGCTAGGCGACGGGTTACCGGGAGACAGCCGGCGCTAGGCGACGGCGGTTGCCGCGGCGACAGCACCCGGCGCACTGCGGTCCAGCTTGGGCACCCGTGGTCCGGCTGGACCAGTGATGCTCGACCCAGGGTCCCGTCACCACGGGGAGATGCTGGGTGTGGGGGTGCAACCCTTCAGCACCCCCATGGCAGTGGGGATGGGAGGGCAGTGGAGGCCAATGGGGTGCTGGCAGTTTGCGTAAAGATGAGTTGTGGAGGAGCAGTGTTGCTTCGCTCTTGTTTTTGTTTTCTGCCCTGGCTGGAGCACTGCCCTGGCCGGAGCATGGGGACACCAGCCACCACCCTCCTGGCACTTGGGAGGCACAGGCCCTGTGGACCAGGGAGGCTCAGGGACCCTGGCCTGCCGCAGCACAGGCTGATGAGCCAGGGTTGCCCGTGGCTGCAGGGTGAGCTGGGGCAGCTGGGCACCCCACACCAGGCACCCCAGGGTGTGAGTACCCCCCGGGACTGGTGGCATGAGGGGTCCATCCCAGCTGTGTCCCCTCAGCTGGGGACATGTGCACAGAGACTCCCCCTGCCCAGGGACTCCTCCAGCAGTTGTGACCCTTCTTGGCATGAAAATGTTCCCAGGACAGAGGACCACCTCCACATGGCCTGGAGCTGGCAGGAGTTAGTGACAATGGGGCTGTGCCAGGACCAAGGGGACAACCAGGACCATTTGGAGCCCAACTACCTCCCTGTGCCTGCCAGTCCTGCTGGCACTGGGCTCACTCTGGGACCAGAGCGTGTCCCCTGAGAGATGGACCATCACACACTGCTCCCAGGCTGGTGCTGGGTGACACCTGCCCTGGGACACTCACCCCCATGGAGACAAGGCATCATGTAGGGACAGGGCATTGCTGGGGGGCCAAGGGATCACTGGGAGAAGGACCTCCAGTTCCTCAGGCAATGGGGCAAAGACGTGTCACCTGGATGAGGCCACTGACCCGCATGTCCCTGCAGTCACCTGCCCCTCCGGCACCTTTTCCTGCATTTGTCACCTGCTGGGCAGGGTGAGATGGATAAGGGTGTGAGTGTGAGTGTGAGTGCGAGTGCGTGTGTGCGTGCACAGTCTCCTCCCCCAAACCCCCTCCCGGCCGCCAGTGCGAAACCCGACCTGCCTTATAAATAATGGAGGCAGGAGCCAGGCGGCCGGATCCAGGCAGCTCCATCAGCCTCCCCAGGGCCCAGCGGGGCAGCCGGCCGAGCTGCTCCCACTGCTCGCATGGGGCTGCGCCCGGGGACGGCAGAGGGGGCGGGCTTCAATGTGGCAGCTAACCAGTTCCCTCCAGTGTGGGGAGCCGTGGTGAAGCTGGGCCCCGGACTGAGGGTGCTGGGTGGGTGCTGAACAGGGGTAATGGGAAATGGGGGGGCAGCAAAAGGGCGTCCCCCAGCTGCAAGTCCCGCTGCCAGCCGTGGCCTGGGTAGGTGAACCCCCCCCAGCACCCGGGTGCAGCAGCCTTCCCTGGGTGCCCGCAGCACCCCGGGGGGCTGGAGGGGATCAACTGTCCCTGCTGCACCCCAGAGGCTGCAGCCGGGCCTGGGCTGGCTGCCGGGGCGAGAGGGGTCTGCACCAGGATCTCCAGCCTGCCAGCACCTTGGTGGGGAGAGAGCCAGAGCAAGCATCTGTCTGTCCATCCAGCCTTCCATCCACCCCTCCTTCCCTCCATCCATCCTTCCCTCCATTCTTCCCTCCATCCCTGCCTCCATCCCCCATCCTTCCACCCCTGCTTTCACCCACCCACCCACCCCTCTCTCCCCCAGCCTGCACACCCAGCTGCCAGCCCAGCCCTGCCCGCCCACCCCCCCCACCCCACCCCCCGCCATCTCCCCCTCCAGGTCCGTATCCTGCACCCTCACCTCGAGCTCCCGGGACCGGTGGCGATGCCATCCCGCCACCCTCCATTACCGCTACCGGCAGCCCTGTCTCTTTAACAGCCTCCGCTGCTGACACGCGTGTGCGTGTGTGCAAACGCGCGTGTGCGTGTGCGAGCAGCTCCCAGCTCCCCGGGCTGGCTGGCAGGAGGGACCCCCCTTCTCCATCCCCCCCCGGATCCGGATCCGGCCCCATTCACCCCCCCCCACCTCCCCGCTTATTTTTCCTGTTGTTTAGCGGGGTTGGGGCGGGGGCCGGGCAGGATCCGGCCCCTTTTCCAACGGAGGATTTTTTTGGGGTTTTCTCCCGGTTTTCTTCCCGGTGTTTTTTTCCCTGCAACCAAGAGAGGACGGGGACAAGGCATGGCATGAGCTTCGGAAGACGGTGCTGGAGGTAAGAGCCGCTCGGGAAAAAACCCTTTACAACACAAAGCCGGTGCCCGTTGTACCGGTGCCCATTGCACCGGCACCGGAGCTGCAACCACCTCCCGCCGCATCCCGCATCATGGAGCCGCGTTATATAACGACAGCGGAGCCGGCTCGGCCCCGGGGCTCCCGGTCCGGTTGCGGCCCCCGCCCCCCCCCCCCCCCCCCCCCCCCCCCCCCCCCCGCCTCGGCCTCCTGGTAGCTTAACCGAGGATGGTGGTCGGTGTGAACCCCGCCGTGATGCTGCCCCCCGCCTGCCTTCTTTCGGGGGGGATGTTGGGGGGGGTAAGGTGCTGCCCCCCCCCCCCCACATAGCCGGGCATCACTGGGTGGGTAACGGCAAGGAGGAGGAGGGGGCGGGTGGGTACCGCGGGATGAAGGGATGCTTTGGGATGGGGATATAGGCAGACATCGCTGTGGGGACAGGGTCACCCAGGTGTGGGGTTGCTGCTTGGCCCCCCAGTCCCACGCTGCCAGCCTCCAAACTGCCTCTTGTCCTCCCTGATGGCAACATGGGACCATTGGCACCCCCAACACCCCAGCACCTCAGTGGGACTTCCCTTGCATGCAGGGTGCAGAGGCCAGGGGCAGGGGGGACAGGGGCAGCCAGCCCCCCATCCTGGGGCCCTTGGGATGGAGGAAGGGGAAGGCCCTGGCTGGGATGGGGCCAAGGGGGCTGAGAGCCACAGCAGGGTCCTGCAGAGCCCAGCATGGGGCCAGGGAGCCTCCAGCATCCCAGAAGGGGGGGCACCAGGCTGGGGGCAGGTTGTTTTGGTGGGACAGGGGATGGGCAGAGGGGTCCATGTGGGAGGTCGGCTGGGGCCAAGGGCTGAGTGAGCAGGCTGAGCCCCATGGAAGGGCTGGGGCAGGTGGGACCAGGCATGGATGGGGGAAACTGAGGCATGGGGTTGTGGCAGCAACCAGGCAGAGACTCCCATGACCTCAGCCGGGTGGAGGTCCAGTCATGCCATGGAGCTGGCGCGTGGCTCTGGCTCTCAGACATCCGCCGGCAGTGGTGGGATGTGGCAGTGCTTGGGCAGTGAAGGCCGGAGTGTGACAGTCCCTGCAGTAGGGGTGCACCTGGAAGAGGTCCTGCTCCATGAACACCCTCTGCCCAAGGTACAGGGGGTCTCAGGTCCTCTCTGCAGCACCCAGGGGGGTCCTGGCATGCAGCAGGGTGGGAGCAGCGGGCGCAGAGCATGCTGTGCTGTACTGGCATCTGCCCTGCTCTGAAAGCTGGGTGCTGATTTCACTCTGGCTACCAGGAAGAGGGAGGGAGGTGGCTTTGGAGTGGGGAGGACTCACTCAAGCATCCATTTTTAATGAGCTAGATATCTATTTTTCCCCGAGCTGGCTTCCCCCACATCGATCCCTTTGCCATCCGCCGGGCCTGCTCTCCTCCCTGTGCCAGTGGCTCCACAGCAGTGAGGAGCAGTGGGGCAAGCATCCCAGCACTGGCAACCTCCCACCTTCCCAAATCCTGCTCCTGGGTATGCAGGGACACTTGCTTGGGCTGGGGCGGCACATGCAGGAAGGTGGGAAGGGGAAAAGGGTCCCCTTGTCTCCTCCGGTGGGGTCACCTCCATGTTGACCATCCCATGGGGATGTGGCCATGCTCCAGCCAGGAGAAGGGTGGCTGGAGTGGGAGCACTTTGAGTTTGGGAGCTGAATCCTGCCTTCACACTCTGCAGATTTAAGCTGTGCATGGCTCAGACCAGCAGCTCTACGGCAAAGCTGCATCGCCCTGCCTGTACCTCAGTTTTCCCATCTCCAAGCCATGGCCCATTGCTCCCCTTTAGTGCCTGGGCAGACAGAGCAGCACCCAGAGAGGGGAAAGGGGACCCAGGAGGTGAGTGGGTGCCGATGGTATGGGAGGGAGCAGGATGGGGTGCGCAGGCGAGCGGGGCTCCTTCAGCAGCACGCCACCCCCGCCCAACCTAAGCCCACCTGCCTCAGGGATTGGTGACATTTGCCAGGTGCTACAGGGCCAGCAGCACAGAGGAGAGGGCTGGGGCTGAAGGAGAGAGTGTTTGGGGAGGGGTAAGGTCAGCAGAAGCTGTTTCTCCAGTGTTTCTACCTGCTGGAGCTGTGTGTGACCTGTGCCCAGCTCCTGGCTGGTGAAAGTGGGCGGCTGGGGGGCTGCAGTGGGAGCAGGATCAGGCCAGTACCTTTGCTTCCAGGATAAATCTAATGGCTTTTTGGAGCCTGTGTTGGCATTTAGCATCCACAACCCTCTGCAGCGAGGAGTCTCATGGCTGAATGTTGCCCACCTGCCCCAGTGTCCCATGAGCCTGGTGCCGATGGTCTCAGTGCTGGGCAGGTGTTCTCACACCTCGCCCCAACCCTGGCTCCTGACCAGACCCCTGAGCCCAGGGGTGAAGGGGCATTGCTGTGTGCGTGGCTGTTGACATGTCTTGAGGGACGAAGGTGTTTGAAGAAGAGGCTTCTTCAGAGGTACCCGAGGAGCACATCCATGTCCTGGGGTCATGGGGCTTGGGGGCAGCCATGGGCCACAGTCCCCTGGCTCCTCTGTCCTCATGGTATCTTGCATTTTTGTTCACCCTTTTGTGGGCCCAAGAGTGGGCAAAAGGGCTGTAACATGCTGGGTGCTGTCTGGGCTTGCAGCAAGGGGACACCAGGCCAGGCAGGAGCTGGCATAAGAGGAGCTGTTACCTCTTCCCCTCACCTTGGTCGAGGAGAGCAGGGCAAAGCTTAACCGAAGCATAACTGTCCTCCCACAGTGATGAGAGCTGGGACCTCCAGAGGAGGCTGGAGGAGACGGGCCCAGGGCAGCACGTTGAGGTCCAGTTCTGCTCTGGTCTGTGCATCCCATGCTTCTCTTGGGTGGGGGGTTTCCTCCCAAGGGGATGTGGGGCTGACTGGAACATGGAGGGAGGTCGGGGCTTGATGTCTTTGGGAGATTTGTGTCTTAGCAGAGAAGACAAATGCTGCTGCAGGAAGGGCTTGCGGCAGCTGGAGGGGCCCCTGCTGCCTGTTGCAAGGAAATTTTGCTTGACCAGGCCCAGGGGGCTTGAGCTCTGCCTCATCCTCCCTACAGCTTCACCGTGCTGAGGGCTGAGGAGGGCAGGAGCTGCCTCTCCCAGTGCTCCTGGACATGAGCTGTTCTCTCAGCTAAGCAGAAAGTGGTGGGGATCTGAGCAGGTGGGGCTTTGGCACCTCAGCTGCGTTTCCCTGTCTCCCTGCGCATAAGGCTGTCCTGCAGAGCCCAGCCCCAGGTCTTGCTACTTGGAAGGGCTGTGGGACCTGGGGAAGAGCAGGACTGGAGAGTCCCTATTGTCGTGGCTCTGCTGCCTGACCCTGAGGAGCCTGAGACCCAGCCAGCCTGGCACTGAGAGTGGCAGCCAGCAGGGGTGGGACTCAAATCAGTTGTTTTCCCAGCCCCTTCTGAGCCTCTTTGTCCACTCCAAGGTGGGATGAGCTCCTTGGCATCGTTGGGAGTCAACAAGGGAGCAGAAAAGCTGTTCTCAGCCCTCCAGTTTCCCAAGGAGCTCTCAGGGTAATCTCAGTAAGGAGTTTCCCAGCTCCCGTCACACAAAGGGCAGGTCTCGTGGGCCAGGCGGAGCGGTGATGCCCGTCCTCACCACAGGTTCCTGGCTTGCACAGCGAGGGAATAGGTAGCAGTGAGCGTGGAGCTGTGCTCTGATCCTGTCTCCCAGCTGACTTGTGTGAGTGCTGAGCCCAGGAGCACAGATCCGCCTGTGCGCGCACACACACACACACACACACGCACACACAGAGGTACAGCTTCTTCCTACCCAAACACACCTGCTACTCCTCCATCTCCAGGAGATTTTGTGGCTCCTGCAGGGCCTTCTGTGGCTCCTTGGCATTGCTGGGGTGATCCAAGCCCTCCAAGAGGACCCAGCCTTAGCGGCTGGTGTTTGTGCACTCACTGCTTACAACACTGGCCTGTTGTAAGTCTGACCTGATGGGATCAGAGCAGGAGGCAGCTTGCACACCACTAAGCACTGCCAGGGAAGGCAATCTTTGTAGTGGGATGTCTTTATTACTACCATGTGCTTTGGTCGACAGGTTCAGCCCCTCAGAACAAGAGCCTGCCTGGTATTGCAGCTGGTTGGGGATGTTTTATAGACCTGAGGGAGTCCAGGGAGCTGCTCCCCTCAGGAGTGCTGGACAAAAGCCTTGGCTGTGTGTTCTGCCACAGCACTATGTCTCGGGTGTGTTTTCTCCGCCTGTAGAGCAACTTGATTTGCTGCATTAGTAAAAATAGATGGGCTAATGAATTCAGCTGATGCAACCCTCTGTGTGTGTGTGCGTGTGCATGCGCTTATCTCTGTTTGTGTGTGTATGTATGCGTGTATACATGCAGCTGAATACCAAGGCTTGTGTAAGATGCATCCACCAGCTCCTGGGGCTCTGATGAGGTGGTTGTGTGTGTTTATGTGTGTCTGTGTGCATATATAGATCTGTGTGTGTGTGTGTGTGTGTGTGTGCAGGAAGCCGTGAGCGATGGCTGCTTGCTTGCTGTCACAGAAGCAGTGGCTCTACAGAAATAATTTTGCAGGAGCCTTGGATTCTGGCAGGGCAAGGACAGGGCTTCATGACAGGCTGGAAGGGCAGGAGGGGGGACTTGCAAGGACCTGGTGGGGCAATATCAGGATCTCACAGGGACCTGGCGGGGCAACAGCAGATCCTCACAGGGACCTGGCAGGGCAATAGTAGGATCTCACAGGGACTTGGCAAGGCAGTAGTAGGATCTTATAGCAACCTGGCAGGGCAATAGTAGGATCTCACAGGGACCTGGCAGGGCAGTAGAAGATCCTCACAGGGACCTGGTGGTACAGTAGAAGGCTCTCTTACAAGGACCTGCGGGGCAACAGTGGATCCTCACGGGGGGCTGCTGAGGAGGGGGGTCCCGCAGGGACCTTGTAGGGTGACGCGGCCCCGAGGAGCGCGCGGGGCGGGGCCGCTGTCCGCGGTGCTGAACGGGGCCGCTGTCCGCGGTGCTGAACGGGGCCGCTGTCCGCGGTGCTGAACGGCCCTACTCGGCCACCTGGGCCGGCGGCCCGGTGAGTCCCATGGCTGGCCAGTCCCGGGCTTCCAGTGGCCCCCGAGCCCGGCTGACCCAGAGCCCTCGGTAGGCTGCAAGCCCGGCTGGTCCAGAGCTCGCCCTCGAGCCTGGCCACAGCAGGATGACTGTCTGATCCGGCAGGTCTCCACAGCCTGGGATCTCCCAGTGAACACCTGTACAGGGGTGGCACTAACAGGGTGACTGATCATCCTTCCCATCTCTTGAGGCCCTCATCCCTCTTCACTACCACATGCAGATGGTAAACTCTCCAACAGCTTCGGCAAACTCTATCTTCCTGGCAGCTTTCAACCTATTCTTCCCAGCATCTTCATCATCTGTGTAATGTTTGTAGTGATAGGCTCTTAGACCCCCTTCTTTCTTCTCTCTTCCTGCGTCAAATCCGCCCCCCACCACTGCATCATCGCCCATTGTGGATGACAAAACCCTCATGAATGGAGTGACTTCTGTGGCAATGACATTTCCTGTGAAATGTGCACCCTGGAGCGAATTTAGGAGACTAAAAGACTTTGCCCTTTGCTTTTGTCAGGTTTCCTCCCACTGTGGATTGGGAGCTGGCACTCCACTGCTGGCAGATGCTTCATCCGCGAGCTGTGGCCTGCGAGAGCAGAGAGGGGTGTTATGGGGGGGTTGCAAAGCTGGGCTCTTCCTGTGAGATCCCAGAGTAAGAATGGTTGTACCAAGTGCTCAGCTCTCCTGCTGATGTTGTGTGGTTGACCCAGTCATGCAATCTGTGAACAATCAGATGATGGGGAGAGGAGGAAAGGCCAGATCTCTGCTCTCCTGCTGTTTTTGGGGTGACCAAAAAGCTGCTCGTGGAGCTGCTGGAACACCAGAGGAGCTCTCTGACACTTCCAAGGCAGATGGCTTCGCGTTTCCCTGTCCCTCCACTGTCTCAGTGGGTTGGAAGGAGGGCCTGAGGTGTGGGCTGAGCATCCCAGCATACAGCAGCTCTGATCTCTGCAGGATGTGGCACTTCTACTTCGTACATCAGAGCAAAGTGGCCTCAGCCTCGGGGTGCAGAAACCTGGGGGGCTGCTTGGCTGCAGGCAGGAGCTTTCCTGCAGCAGGGAAGGGCAGATCCCAGTGCTGCCCCATGGTGACAGAGATGGAGGAGAGAGCAGCTATTGGACCCAACTCCCTCCCCAGTCTGTGCCCCCAGATCACCTTCTCCAGGCTGGAGTCCTCTCCCCAAGCACAGTCATGCTCCTTTTGGGGTGGTAGGAACCCCCAGATCCTGGCCTGCCCATTTCCCTGGAAAGATGTGATCATGTACAGCCAGACTGCCTGCCCGCCCCCCCCCCCCCCCGCTGCTGCCTGGAGACTGCCCGTGCCCAGAAGGCCTGAATCTCTGGCTGTCTTTCTATTTGAAGTGACTTCCTAGCTCATTCATGGTTCAGGATTTCTGTGAGCCAGACAGGCAGCCTCAGTGCCTGGGGCAGGGGGATTCTGGCTCAGCTTTCCAAGGCAGGACTGGGAAAGCTGCTGAATCCACTCAGCCCCCCCTGAGCTCGGCCTCGGGGACCAGCCGAGGTCTGAGCTGGTGGTAACTGTTGCCAACACCTCCTGCTGGCTGCATTTCAGTCCGGCGAGCTGTCAGCATCTGTTTCCTCCCGTGACTGTCCCCTTGGGCTCCCGAGGCCCCGGGCTGCCCCTCTGCCACCACCTGCCCTCTCCCTGGGGGACAACCAGTGTGCCGAATGGCTCTGGCTGTGGGCTCTGTGCTGGAGCGACAGCCTTTCTGTGCCGCCTGGTAATTAGCTGTTTGGATTGGTGCTGTATGGCTGTGTTAGACACCCTGATGCATATTCTGTTTGCTTCCCTAATTGCTGCCAAGCACCGAGCCGCTGGTTTAAGTTTCTGCCTTCTTTCCCCTCATCTTCTCCTGCTCTTGAGTGAATTTAACACATGTCCAAGCATCGGAGGCCCAGCTCCTCTGTCGGGCAGCATGAGCGGAGGCAGCAGAGGCTGCATCCGAGCAGGGAGTGGCGCCAGACTGTCTGCACAGGGCCGGGCTCATCCCCAGAGGCTGGGCTGTCTGTCGTGGTGCTGCTGCCACGGGGCCAGGCTGTCTGCAGGCACCTCTGGCCACTGCTGCTCACACCACAGGAGAGGCTTCAGCATCTCCCGCTAGCCCCACCCTGTGGCTCTGCTGTGCTGGGGAGGGTGTCCCCAGGAGATGCCACACGCCATGCATCCCATGGGGTTTTCTAGATTTGCCACCGGCAGCTGTTTGCACTCCTGGGCTCTTCCACGGCACATTTTGGGTGGCCACTCCTCTCTCTGGCTGCTCCAGGAGGGCTGGATGAGGTCGGGGATGCTGTGAGGGTGAAAGTGATGGGCTGGGGGCAATGAGGGATCTAGGCTGCTCCACACTTGGCAGGCATTCCCCCCAGACTGCAAGGAGCGTCCTTAGAGCCCACAGACCTGGGCCATGAGCATCACCAGCCAGAATGCTCCTCCCCTGGTGCTCCTCCCTCAGGGCCTGGCCATCTCCATCCCAAATCAAGCAGTTAAAGTAATTCCCTCATATTTATCTTGGGTCTGGGGGGAGCTGGCAATGGAGAGGGTCCTCAGGTCCCATCAGCCACCACCAGATGGACATGCCAGCCATTTCTTGGGGCTCGGGGACCAAGTCTCTGTCCCCTGGTCCCTGGGCTGGAAGCTGCTTTCCAAGGCTCCTTGCTGTGTCCCTGGGGGCTGCCAGGAGCCCAACACCCTCCAGCCTCAGACCCGGTTCTTTGGCAGGGTTTGGCATGGCCTTGGCAAACAGGGTGCAGGCAGAACAGGCAGTGCCCTGGCAGGGCCCAGTGCCAGGCACTGGCTAGGGTGAGGGGGGGGGGAGCTGAGCCCCCATCAATTATTCACTTCCATATTTATAGAGGGAAATGTAATGAATAATGGATGGTGGGGTGCGGCGGGGCTGTTGGGAAGCCAGCCTTGCTGCCACTGCAATATTTATTGGCCTGGTTTGCTGGGGTGCTGCCCGGCTGCCGCGAGGCTCAGCAAGGCTCAGCCAGGCTCCCAGCTGACATGGGCTCACCGCCGAGCACCTGGCTGGCTCTGCTCCGCCGCTGCCACCTCCTCTCCCCTCCACTAAAATGATCAGAGTGGAGCACCTCTCCTGCAAGGAAGCTGGGAGAGCTGGGGCTGTTCAGCTCGGAGAAGGCTCCAGTGAGACCTTACAGCAGCCTGCCAGTGCCTAGACTTGTTAGTAGGGTCCACAGCAACAAGGACAGGGGACAATGGTTTTAAGCTAAAAGAAGATCGATTCCAACTAGATAAAATGAAACATTTTAGGCAGAGGGTGGTGAGACACTGGCACAGGCTGCCCAGGGAGGTGGTGGATGCCCCGTCCCTGGACACATCCAGGGTCAGGCTGGACGGGGCTCTGGGCAGCCTGATCCAGTGGAAGGTGTCCCTGCTCCTGCAGGGGGGCTGGATGAGATGGCCTTTGATGGTCCCTTCCAACCCAACCCTTCTGTGATGCTGTGATCCTGCTCCATCTCCCGTTGGTGGCTGGATCCTGGGCTCAGAGAGGGATGTGAACATCTGGGGACAAATCTCCATCCATCCCCCATCACCAGGGACACCAGGGCCATGCAGCTCCTTGGAGGACCCTGCTCTGTGCCCTGGGCATGTCCTCTCTGTGGCTGTGCCCAGCAGCCCTGCACCACCCCATCCCCTGTGCCACACTGCTCCCTGCACAGGGACCCCCAGAGTCTCCCTCCCTGCTGGTGCCATGACACCCCCCAGCCCCTGCCCACCCTCCCTGCCCATCCTCCCTGCTCACTCTCCCTGCTGGACCAGCAGCCCCTCAGCCCGCACCCCTGTGTTGCAGAGAGACCTGTGGAAGATGTCGAACCCGAGAAACGGCGACACCAAGCCCCCATGTTTGCCCCGCAATGGACTGGTGAAGATCCCCACACAACCCAACGGCCTCGGCTCTGCCAGCATCACCAAAGGCACCCCTGCCGTGAAAAACCGCCTGTGCCAGCCTTCCTCCGTGCCTGCCATCCTCAGCCCGGCCTTAGCCCACCGCAGCGACCTGCCCATCCCCAGCCTGGCCTCCCCACTCTCCTTGGCCGCTCTGGCCAGTGTCTCCTCCCCTCCCAGTGCTTCCTTGGTGGGACTGAACACGAGCGAAGGCTCGGAGCAGCCCTCACCAGAACGGCTGCCCGGCTCACCCTCGGAAAGGCAGCTGGCAGTGGACGAGAAGATCCTCAACCGCTTGTTCTGGTACTTTTCGGCTTGCGAGAAGTGTGTGCTGGCACAGGTGTGCAAGGCATGGCGGCGGGTGCTCTACCAACCCAAGTTCTGGGTGGGCTTGACGCCCGTCCTGCACACCAAAGAGCTCTACAATGTCCTGCCTGGTGGCGAGAAAGAGTTTGTCAGCCTGCAGGGCTTCGCTGTCCGTGGCTTCGACGGCTTCTGCCTCGTGGGTGTCTCTGACCTGGACATTTGTGAGTTCATTGACAACTACCCTCTCTCCAAGAAGGGGGTCAAATCCATGAGCCTTAAGAGGTCGACCATCACAGATGCAGGGTTAGAGGTAGGTGGCCCCAGTGAGGTGACTGGGCGTGACTAAGACGTGGCAATGGCAGCTCCTTCCCAGTGGCCCTGGGGACACACGCACAGGCAGAGCTTTCACCCGCTGCAGGCAAGGAGCAGGCAGGCAGCATGGCCATCCCACGGGTGCAGGCAGCATCGGGAGCCCCTGCCTGTGGTCTGGGTGGTGGGGTGGGCTGCAGCCTGCGCTGCCCTCCCAGGCAGGGGGGCAGGATGTTGTCGGGGCAGGGGGTTCACCCCTGCTGCCTGCTGGTGCTGCCGGGAAGGCAAAGCCAGGCAAAGTGGCCATGCCGCCGGGCGGGGGATGTTGTGGTGGGTCACGAGCACTCAGGTGATGGGGACTCCCTGCTTGGTTGGCTGCTACCCAGCAAGGGGGTTCACCTGGGCAGGGGGTTGTGGGTCAGACAGATGGGCAACTGCACAGGGCCAGGCAAGGACCCCACCTAGGTCCCCAGCTGCTCCATGGCCATATTTACCTGAGCAGTGCCTGTGCTGGGAGTGGGCATTAATCCTGCCCCCCACCAACAGCACCAGGTACAGAACAGGGGCTGTGGCCAGGGGTCCCTACCTGTCCGCTCCCATTCCTCACTGATGCTGGTATGTCCTAGAGCAGTGTGCTGCTGCAGTGCCCGGGGAGTCCCAGAGACATGGCTGGACCCAGGCAAGACTGGGACAGTGAGAAGAGCCCCAGGGGGCTCAGCGTGAGCCAGGGAAGGGGGTGTGGGGCTGTGCAGGGTGGGCAGCAGTGCCCACCGTGCCCTGACCCCTTGCCCCTTGGCAGGTGATGCTGGAGCAGATGCAAGGAGTCGGTACGGCTGGAGCTGTCGGGCTGCAACGACTTCACAGAGGCTGGGCTGTGGTCCAGCCTCAATGCCCGCATCACGGCGCTGAGTGTCAGCGACTGCATCAATGTGGCCGACGATGCCATCGCCGCCATCTCGCAGCTTCTGCCCAACCTCACCGAGCTCAACCTGCAAGCCTACCACGTGACAGACACGGCGCTCGCCTACTTCACTGCCAAGCAAGGCTACACCACCCACACCCTCCGCCTCAACTCCTGCTGGGAGATCACCAACCACGGCGTGGTCAACATGGTCCACAGCCTGCCCAACCTGAGTGTCCTCAGCCTCTCGGGCTGCTCCAAGGTGACAGATGATGGCGTGGAGCTGGTGGCTGAGAACCTGCGGAAGCTGCGCAGTCTTGACCTCTCCTGGTGCCCTCGCATCACTGACATGGCACTGGAGTACATTGCCTGTGACCTGCACAAGCTGGAGGAGCTGGTGCTTGACAGGTACAGGGCTATGCCAAGCCGTGCTGTGCCACGCCATGCCATGCTGAGCCATACTGTACCATGTTAAGCCATGCTGAGGCATGCCATGGCATGCTAAGCCATGCTAAGCCATGCCACATCATGCTGAGCCATGCCATGCCATGCCATACCATGCTGAGCCATGCCGCACCATGCCGCACCATGCCATGCCATGTCATGCCATGCCATGCTGAGCTGCGCTGGAAGCAGTGGGCGCAGCAGGGGGGGCAATGGTGTGAGGACACCCATGGGTGCCCTGCTCCTGGCCAGCCCTGACACCCTGTGTCCCCGGCAGGTGTGTGCGGATCACCGACACTGGCCTCAGCTACCTGTCCACCATGTCGTCCCTGCGGAGCCTCTACCTGCGCTGGTGCTGCCAGGTAGGTGGGGGAACACCACCGTGCCCATCCCGGCTGGCATGGCAGGGATGGATGGCGGAGTGGCTGGCATCTCCCTGGGGATGGGCCATGAGCTCAGGGTGGGCACCCCAGGCTGCCCAGAGCTCCCACAACTTGGTGCTGGAAAGTGGGGTGCTTCTGCAAGTTCAGCAGGACTCAGCCTTGGCACTCTCCCCCTGCCCCAGCACCCTTCCCCCGTATCTTGCACCCTGACCCAGCACCCTGCCCAGCACCCTGCCCCTGCACCCAGCATCCTGCTCCAGCATCCTGCACCCTGCTCAGGCTCCCTGCCCAGGCACCCTGCCCCAGCGATGCTGAGCCCCTAGTGCCGCGGTGGCTGGCCCCCATGGAACCCCTCCTTGTCCCTCCCGCTCCCACTCCATTTTCTTTTCCAGGTGCAGGATTTTGGCCTGAAGCACCTCCTGAGCATGGGCAGCCTGCGCCTCCTCTCGCTGGCCGGTGAGACCCCAACCTTGCTCCCCCGGGACTGGGGTGGCTGGGTCCCCACGGGGCTGGGGGAGACCAGATGTGGGGACAGGGACAGCTGAGGGGACAAGCAGCATCTCCCAAGCCAGCATGGCATGGCTCCCACATCCCCCTTAGCCGCCTGGGCATCTGCGCCCAGCCCAGCTCCCCATGGATGAGTCCACAGCCAGGCTCTTTGGGTGCTGGGGTTTTTGGGGTGTTGGTGTTTTGGGTGCTGTTTTTTTGGGGTGCTGGTGTCTTGGGGTGACAGTGCACCCTGTCCACTTGCAGGCTGTCCCTTGCTGACCACCACGGGGCTGTCAGGGCTGGTGCAGCTGCAGGAGCTGGAGGAGCTGGAGCTCACCAACTGCCCCGGGGGCCACCCCGGAGCTCTTCAAGTACTTCTCCCAGCACCTCCCGTGCTGCATGGTCATCGAGTAGTGCCGGACCTGGCTGCCCCACTCCCATGCCCACCCTGCTGTCACCCCGTCTGACATCGCCCACCCCATTTCTTTCCGTCTGCTGGGGGATGCAAAAGACGCCATCGATTACAACCGACCCCGGACACCCACCACATCGAGGCCCCCAAGGGATGCGGGGCACCGAGGGGAGATGGGGGACGGCGTTACCCCTCACTGGAGCCCCCCTGGGTACCCTGTAAATTCCCCCCACGCTGGCACCATCGCCTATCCTCCTCCTGGTGTCTTGCCAATCCCTTCCGGACAGATGAATGGACATCATGGAAATCCAAAGTGGGAAGGCGATGGCAGTGTGACCCCCCTGGGCTGCATCCTGCTCCCCCCACCCCAGTGCCAAGCAGGCGTGCAGCCCTGCCGCCAAGGATGCTCCTAGGGACCAAAGGATGCTCCCAGGGATAGGCGAGAGGAGGATGCTTATTTTTGGCACCCATGGGTGGTGGCACAGGCTGGATGGGTCCCCTTGCCACCCCCACAGGGGGTCATCAAGCCACCCCCCTGTGCTGCGTGTCCCCCCTGAGCCCCAGCCCTGCCCTTGGGGTGCCCAGCGCTTTCTCCTGGTGAATAGGATGTTTTTCTCTGCCCTCCCGACCGCCGTCCTCGCATGCTCGCTTGCTTCAGTCTCGTGGTACGGCAGGCCCTGGGGTACCCAGGGGGGATGGTGACAAGTGACAGCCTCCATTTGGCCCCTCTATATGGCTTTGTCCTGGCCAGATCCTGCCCCAGGAGCCAGGATATCCTGGCAAGCATCCTCCCTCGCCCTGGGGACCCCGCTGCACCCCTGTTTGCGTGGGGTCGGTGGGGCAATGCCAACGCCGAGGAGCGACCCATCCGGCTGGGGACCGGGGCCAGGTCTGAGCTGCTGCGGGGACACCAGCAGCACAGAGCAAAGGTGTGAGGTGGCACTTAGGACACGCTGCCATCGCTACCACTCTTCCAGCTGGAAAGCCATCGCCCCAACACCAGTGGCAAGCAGGGGGCCAGGGGGAACCCTGGGCCAAGCTGGGCATGGGGCTGAGGTGCCCGCAGGGACCCGGTGTGGGAGGTGACAGGGTGGCTGTCCCCAGGACATGGCCCACTGCCACACCAGCTGCCTGCGCCACCCTGGGAGTGGGCACGGATGTGGGCATGGACATAGGCATGGACACGGACATGGACATGGACACGCTTTCGGTTTGTTTTGCCTTTGTACCGGCCGGGAAGGAACTGCTGCACCAACCGCCACCTCCGCTCCCTCCTTTGTCCAAAATGCCACTTTCTGGCCCCAAAATGGTGCTAGGACCTTTGTGGCCCTGGGAGTGGGTTTGGGGTGTGCCAGGAGCCACCGGGACAGGGTGGCACCACCAGGGCATGGAGCACGCTGGCACAGTGGCAGCCAGGGTGGGGGGGTGCCTGGGGGACACGGGGGCCAGGGGCCAGGGCCAGGCCAGGCAGTGGCACATGGAGAGTCCCCCACCCCTGCAGATGACAGCAGCAGTTGGGGGGGGGGGGGGGCATCAGCCCTGAGCACCCTCACGGTCCCATGTCACATAGGCAGTCCCAGGGCTGGGGTGTCCCCATGCCCCACACTGCACCCCCCCATGGCCGTGTGCCCCCATAGCCCCAAGGGCACCCCAACAGTCCCCAGGGCACTCCCATACACCCCAGGGCACCCCCGCTCCCCTGCACACCCATCTCCCAGTGGAGCCCTGTACCTCCCTGTACGGCCACCCCCATGTAGCCCTACAACCCAGTGCAGCCCCACGCTCTAGGGCACCCCCAAACTCCCCAAGCAGCCCCACACCTCAGCGCACCCCCATATCCCCCCAGTGCATCCCTGCACCCCCAGTGCACCCCATCTCCCCTGCTGCACCCCCAGCGCTCCCCATTTCCCCACCCCAATGCACCCCATTTCCCCCCAGGCACCCCCACCCCAATGCACCCCAGGTCTCCCCCGACACCCCCATTTCCCGCCCGCCGCGCCGCACCCGCCCGCTCCGCGCCGGGGGCGGGGCCACACTCGGGGGCGGGGGCGGGGCCGAGCCGGAAGGGGGCGGGGCGCCACGGGCGTTTCCGGGGCGGCCGGCGGGGCCTGCTCGGCCCGAGCTGCCGGCTGGGCTGCACTGGCAACGGGTACGGCACCGGCACGGGGGCCGCGCAGGGGGAGGGCCTGGCCGGCAGCGGCGGGGGGCCCTGAGGAGGCCTGAGGAGCGGGAAGGAGGCCCTGAGGGGCCCAGAGGGGCGGGAGGGGGCCCAGAGGAGGCCCTAAGGGGCGGGAGGGGTCTCTGAAGGGCAGGAGAGGGCCCTGGGGAGGCTCTGAGGGGCCCTGAGGAGGGGTCAGCGTGGGGTGTGAGGGAGCTGGGGGCCTGGCGAGGGAAGGGGCACAGGGGCTGGCAGGGGGCAGTGCCGGGGCTGGGCCTGTTTTCGGGGAGATGGCCCGTGGGTGGCCTCAGAGCTCAGACACCTGTGATCCCTAGGCAGCCTTGCTGGCCCCAGTCCCCCCACCCCCCCACCGAGCAGCAGTGTCCTGGCCTGCTCCTGTGCCTGACCGGGGCGGGGGGCGGTGAGTGTGTGTCTGTGTGTGTGCTGGCCCCCATCTGCTGGAGAAGCAGGGTGAGCCCCTGCCTGTGGTGCTTGCAGGGTCTGGGTCGCAGGCAGTGCCCCGCGGGGATGACTGTGGCCTCATCTCACCCACCTCTGGCTGGAGGTGCTGCTCGCCTCGCTCTGTGTCACTGTAGCTGAGCTCCTGAAGTGCCCACAGCAGCTGCTCCCATCAGCGAGCATTGCGGGGAGTTGAACTGAGGAGGGAACAAGGAACCCAGAAAAAGTTTTCAAGAGCTCACTGAGCAGAAGTTACAGAAGGCAGCAGGAGGAGAAGCCCAGTGTGCAGCTTTATCTCTCTTCCTGGAGGTAGCAAGCTGGCTACAGCCTCTCACCTCCACAGCCCATTGATGTGGCCACAAAAAGCTGCAGTTGAAGCCACCTGGGCCTGCCAGCAGCTGTGGGAGGTGAGCCTGTCCCTTCCCAGCTCTGGCTGAGGTGGAGCAGGGTGGCTGTGCACGTGTGAATGCAGCAGGTGGGGACACAAGCCTCCGAGCCTGCTCCTGGAGAGGGGAGTGCGCCCCAAGGTCAGCCATGGAGAAAATGGCCAGGGTCACCACTGCCCTGGGGGGCAATGCCCTCACGGGCCGGACCATGTTCTGTCACCTGGATGCCCCTGCCAATGCCATCAGTGTGTGCCGCGATGCTGCCCAGGTGGTGGTGGCTGGCCGCAACATCTTCAAGATCTACTCCATCGAGGAGGACCAGTTTGTGGAGAAGCTGAACCTCCGTGTTGGCCGCAAACCCTCCTTGAACTTCAGCTGTGCGGACGTGGTGTGGCACCAGATGGACGAGAACCTGCTGGCCACTGCAGCCACCAACGGTGTGGTTGTCACCTGGAACCTGGGGAAGCCGTCCCGCAACAAGCAGGACCAGCTTTTCACCGAGCACAAACGCACTGTCAATAAGGTCTGCTTCCACCCCACTGAGGTCTACATGCTCCTTAGCGGCTCCCAGGATGGCTACATGAAATGTTTCGACCTGCGCAAGAAGGACTCTGTCAGCACCTTTTCTGGTACGAGCACAGGCTGTTGCTTTCCCCCTTACCCTGGTGAGAGACAGAGGTTGGGGGCTTTGCCCTTTCCCCATGCCCAGGAGGAGGGTTCGCTCAGGGCACAATGTCTGGAGCAGGCAGGGAGGGACCCGAGAGGTGTTTTGGTGCAATTTTTTTTTTTTTTTTTTTTTTTTTACTGCTCAGCAGTGGGCCAGGTCTGCACAGGAGATGGAGGGTGGCTGCATCACTCCCTGCTTCCCCTTCTCTCTGGGCTGGGGACCCCCATGGCTCTTCCAGTGGGGTTTTTAGGTTTGCTGGAGCTCTGTCCCACCAGATCTCAACTTCTGTCCCTGCTCAGGCCAGTCGGAGAGTGTGCGTGATGTCCAGTTCAGCATCCGGGACTACTTCACCTTTGCTGCCACCTTTGAGAACGGGAACGTGCAGCTGTGGGACATCCGCCGGCCGGACCGCTACGAGAGGATGTTCACGGCCCACAATGGGCCCGTGTTCTGCTGCGACTGGCACCCAGAAGACAGGTGTGTGTGGGGTCGGACCCTGCCATCCACCTGGCCTCAGCAGAGGTGGGGCAGTCTCTAAAAACAGGTTTGGGACGTCTTTGGAGGGGATCAGTGTCTCTGATACCCTGGCCCCTTGTGTCAGGGGCTAGGCTGTTGCTGGAAGATGGGAGCAATTACTGCTTTGAGGGTCTGGGGGGTGTTTTGGTTTTGTTTTTTCCTCTGCTGTCCCTGGCAAGTGGAAACCAGGGGTAGGGGGAGCTGGTCTGGCTGGGAGCCCTTCGGATGAGTGTGGCTCTAAAGATGCAGGGCCTTAAGTGGGGGTGGGAAGGAGGGGTGTTGCCCGACCTGGTTATGGAAGAGCAGAGGCGTTAGGGTAGCTGCCTCCCCTTGGCATGGACATGGTCACATCTGTGTTGTCACTGTTTCTGTGCTGGGGTGGAAAAGGAGAGGTGAACGGGCATGGATCCTGGCCCAAGTTGGCTTCTTACAGTCTTTCTCCATCCTCCTACCAGGGGCTGGCTGGCAACAGGCGGCCGGGATAAGATGGTGAAGGTGTGGGACATGAACACCACGCGGGCGAAGGAGATCTATTGCGTGCAGACCATCGCCTCAGTGGCCCGGGTGAAGTGGCGCCCAGAATGCAAGCACCACATCGCCACCTGCTCCATGATGGTGGATCACAATATCTACGTCTGGGACGTGCGGCGTCCCTTCATCCCCTCTGCCATGTTCGAGGAGCACAAGGATGTCACCACGGGCATTGTGTGGCGTCACCTCCACGATCCTTATTTCCTCCTGTCAGGCTCTAAGGACAGTACCCTCTACCAGCACATCTTCAAGGATGCCAGCCAGCCCATCGACCGGGCCAACCCAGAGGGGCTGTGCTACAGCCTCTATGGAGACCTGGCCTTTGCTGCCAAAGAGAGCCTCATCTCCTCCGACTCCAACCGCAAGCCCTACATCGGGGACCGGCGTCACCCCATCTTCTTCAAGCGTAAGCTGGACCCCACGGAGCAGTTCGAATACATCTCCTCCTCCAGCGCCCTCAGTGTCTTTGAGACGGACATGGAGAGTGGCAGCATGGACTGGTTTGTGCACACAGCCAAGCAGTATGCACTGGCCGGCAGGCCTCTGGCCGAGCTCTGTGACCACAATGCCAAGGTGGCCAAGGGCTTGGACCGCAACCAGGTGAGACTTGGACTGGAGACTCTCAGCACAGACCTAGGCTGGTGCTGAGGTTGAAAGGTGCTGTCAGGATGAGGCCTGCCACCTGAGCTGGATGGCAGCTCTTTGGCTGGATGTGGCCTCTGGCTGTCCCCAGAAGGTGCACCTCTGCCTGGCACCAAACCCATAGCACTGTTGCCTACAACAAGCACAGATCATTGCCCAGAGAGCCTGCCCAGCTCTCTAGATCAGTCAATGATGGGAGTTTGCAGTCAGGCATGTGGCTGCATGGAGCCCAGTTTTTAGCCTGATGAGGTCTGACCACAGCTGTCTCACACACAGGTGGCTCAGACGTGGACGATGCTGCGAATCATCTATTCCAGCCTTGGCACTGTGTCATCCGCCAACCTCAACCACAGCATGGGGAAAGGCAGTGCCACTCTCCCGCTCATGAACAGGTAAGAGGTGTCAGAGCCGCAGTGAGCAACATGACACCTGAGCTGGCTCCATGAGTGGGAGAGTGGAGACAGCTCCTCGGCTGGGCTGGAGTCACAGGGTGGGAGCAGGGACAGCTCTCCTCCAGCCTCAGGCCACACTGGTTTGCAGGCTGGCATCGTTTGGACACAGCCATTTTCCATGTGGCTGTGAGAAGCGAGTGGCCAGCCTGGCCTTGAGCTGGGCAGCCTTGTATGCTGTGTGCTTCCCTTCTTGAAACAAAGTTTGAAGCCATGGGGGGGTGTGGGGCACGTACCGACTTTGCAGTTCTCTTAATGAGTGACTGTAACTGAGGGCTGGGGATGGTGAACCTCTTATCTTGCTGCTGATGTGGAGAGCTTGTCCTCTGCCTTTCAAAGGGAGAGGACAGCCTGGCTCTTCAAGCGGCTTGCTGGCTTGGAGAGCCCTATCTTGGGCTGATGAAGCAGGAAAACTTGTTTTTCCTATTCTCAATGACATATAAAAGTGAGGGGTGAGGACTCCAAATGAGCTGTCAGACCTTGCAGGGCTGGGTTCCCAGGGTGAATAAGAAATCCTCAAAGAACATCAAAGGAAACCCTCTCCTGGACCAAGCTCTGCATCCAGACAGGTTGCTGTCTGTCACTGACTTAAAAACCACAGGCAGCAAGCCAAAGAGCTCGGCTCTGCTTCAACCCCATTCCTTTCCTTTCTCAGTGAAACCTGAGAGCAGTGATACATAACAAACAGCAAGGCACCTTGTAGTGAGGTAGCTCCTGTTTACCTGCCTTTGAGGTGAAGGTAAATATTAAGAGATGGAGTCAAGAGCCTGCACTCAGCTCTGAAGTCCTTTAGGAAGACCTTTGTGGGCACCTTTGCAGTGCATGCACAGAGACACCAAGCTTGGAGAAAGGGCTGTGTTAACAATGGCACTGTAACTTTAAGTTAACAAAGTGGGGACAGCTGATTTCTGTACTCTGAGCAAAATCACCACATCTTGTGTTTCACCATTCAAATTGCAGCTGGACACTTATATTCAGGCTGTTTCCTGGCTAGAATGGAAGCTGTGACTATTGGTTTCTTTCTCAGCTTTAACCTGAAGGACATCCCCTCTGGGCTGGGCAGCGAGTCGAGACTGGACCGCAGCAAAGGAGAAAACCGCACAGAAAACATCCTCATGGATTCCTCCTCCACCTTGATCAACAACGAGGGTAATGTTTCTGGGGTGGGCACAGTCCCAGTCCTACAGCTCTTCCCTCCTCAGCTGTAGGTGGCCAGCTGCAGGCTCCAGGTAAAGCACACTGAGCCCCAGGGTGCAGGGCAGTTTACCTCCGTGACCCCTGCAGTGGTGGCTGTGAGTGCCAGGAATGTGACTGCGCTGGGGAGCTGAGCAGTCTGGCTGGGGCAGGATATGGGGGATTCAAATCCAACCTTGTGCCTGAGGTAGGATGAGCTGATTTCTCTCTCCTGGGGCACACAGACAACGAGGAGACGGAGGGCAGCGATGTCCCTGCAGACTACCTGCTGGGAGATGTGGAAGCAGATGAGGATGACTTGTATATGATGGACCATGAGAACCCACACGGTGAGTCCACAGCTGGTGCTGGGAGGTGTTGCCTGTCCCAGACCCGTAGCTGGATTTTCTCCTGGCCTTCCCTACTTGTTCCTGATCTCTCCTCACAGCTGAGGAGCAGGAATACAGCCTTCCCCAGGAAGCCTTTCCCCTGCGCCATGAAATTGTGGACAACCCATCGGCCTTGGACCACCTGCAAGACAAGGCTGACTCCCCTCACGTCAGCGGCAACGAGGCTGAGACAGTGTCGCTGACACCAGTGGAGTCCTTCTCCCTCATCTCCATCTCCCATTCGCTCTATGAGAACCGCCTGCCCACCGACTTCTTCAATCCTATTGTGCGGGACACGCTTCACTTCTACGCTGAGCAGGGAGATGTGCAGACGGCCGTGTCTGTCCTCATCGTACTGGGGGACCGCATCCGCAAGGAGATTGATGAGCAGACCCAGGTGGGCCCCGGGAAGCCCCTTCCTGGCTGTGTAGGAGCTGAACCCTCCCTTCAGGGCTGCTGCAGCAGCCCCATGAGATGCAGTAGGACACCTAGGTGGGACTCAGGGGTGGTGTATCCCAACGTGATGGGAGGGACCCAGCTGTTCTCTGGGCACCTCCCATCTCCAGCCCCTGCCAGGCTGCCTCTAACCCTGGGTGGGCAGCTCCAGGACCCTGGTACCCAGCTGGCTGCCCTACCACTAGTCCTGGCAGGGCCTCGCAGTGGTGTCTGCAGGGCCAGGGTGGGGAAGTGGCCTTGGGCTGTTGATTTGGGGAAGGATACCTCCTCCCCAGCCCCGAAGAGCACTTCCCCTCCTGCAGGGATCTTGCCTTTGGGATGCGGAGCTGGGATCTTGGGGGGCCGGGGGGGTGAGGTGGGGGGGTTGGGGAGTATGTCAAGGCTCAGCTGTCTGTGGCTGTCCCCAGGAGCACTGGTACACGTCCTACATTGACCTGCTGCAGCGCTTCCAGCTCTGGAACATCTCCAATGAGGTGATCAAGCTGAGCACATGCCGTGCTATCAACTGCCTCAACCAGGCTTCCACCACCCTGCACATCAACTGCAGCAACTGCAAGCGGCCCATGAGCAACAGGGGCTGGATCTGTGACAGGTGAGTGCAACACTGCAGTCAGCGAGCAGGCAGGGGGGGTAGGGGGCCACACTCTGGTCACCGAGGGGAGTCCCAAAGGGGCTGCAGGAGCAGGAGGGTGCCATGGTTACCCCTTTACCCCTCATTTCCCCCCCCCCCCCCCCCCCCCCCCCCCCCCGAGGGCTCCCCCTGCCCATGCTCACCCTCTTCTTTCTGATGCAGGTGCCGGCAGTGTGCCAGCATGTGTGCTGTCTGTCACCACGTGGTGAAGGGGCTCTTTGTCTGGTGCCAGGGCTGCAGCCACGGTGGCCATCTCCAGCACATCATGAAGTGGCTGGAGACCAGCTCCCACTGCCCTGCTGGCTGTGGCCACCTCTGTGAGTACACCTGAGCCCCTTGCTAGGGGAGGGGGGGGAGAGGTGGGGCAGGCAGCAGTGGGCAGGGCCTCCTGCCTGATTACTGCTCTGCCCCCACCTCCCTCCCTGTATTTATTTTTGTGTAAATAGGGCCCTGCAAGTGACCCCCGCCCCCCATCTGCCTCTTTTGTACTGGATTAAAACAAAACATGAGCTGAACTGGGTCACGCCTCTTCTCTTTGATGAACCTGGCGGCAGCGGCCCACGGGTGATCTGCTCCGGCCCCCGCTCCCCAGCCGAGGGTCCCTCCCCTGCAACATCCCGGCAGGCTCTGGGCACCCCTTTTTAAGCCGCGGCCCCTTTAAGCCGCGGCCGTGCAGGGATCCGTAGCGGCGCGGCCAGCCAATGGCAGAGCCCCGCGTCAGCGCGGGCCGCGGTGCCTGTCGGGAAGCGTAGTCCGTCGGCGGCCCCGCTCCCCGATGGCGGCGGCGCGGCGGCTGCTGCTGCTTGTGCTGCCGCTGGCCTGGGCCCGGCCCGCGGGCGGCACCGACCCGTCGGGCGGCGGCTGGTAAGGGCGGGGGACGGGGACGTTGCCTCCCGCTGCCCCCCCGTTGCCTCCCGCTGCCCCCCGTTGCCTCCCGTTGCCCCCCGTTGCAGGCTGGCGGGCACGGTACCGGAGGAGCAGCGCTGCACCGTGGAGCGGGCCGACGCCTCCCTCACCTACTCCCTCTTCCTGCAGCGGTACGGGCCGCTGGGCACGGCCTCGGGCGGCCGCTGACCCCAGAGAGGGGCCGGGGGCGGGGGGGGCCGCGGACAGTCCCCGGTGCCCCGAGACATTAGCGGGGAAGGTGGCTGGGCCGGCCCCCGTGGGACCCCGCTGCGCTGCTCTCCCCCAGGTTCGCCTTCTCCCGGCCGGTCATCCTGCGCGGGGTCACCGACAACTCAGTGAGTGCCGGGAGGGCACCTGGGGCACTCAGGGAGGCCGGGGCAGGGGACACACACCGGTGCCTGAGGAGCGGTGGCAGCAGCATCCTGGCCCCACTGTTGTCCCCCCACCCAGGCCTTCCGTGCCCTCTGCACCCGGGAGAAGCTTCTGGCGGCCTTTGGGGCCTGCCCGGTGCGGCTCAGCACCGCCAACACCTACTCCTACCGCAAAGGTGAGGGGCAGGGCGGGGGCAGCACCCCCGGCGCCCCCCCCATGGCAGGCAGCATCTGCCCAGGGGCTGCCGGCCTGGCCCCCAAGCTCTCCCTTGCCCACAGTGGACGTGCCCTTCCAGGAGTATGTGGAGCAGCTGCTGAAGCCCCAGGATCCGGCCAGGCTGGGCAGTGGTGGGTAGCACCATCCTGCTCTCCACAGCTGGCCACCCTTGCCCTCCTCACTGGCTTCAGCCTCCCCCTCTGTGTGCATCCCCCCCAGACACTCTCTACTTCTTCGGGGACAATAATTTCACTGAGTGGGGCCCCCCTATTCCAGCGGTATGTGCCCCCTCCCTTCCGCATCCCGGGCACCAGCCCTGCCTACAGCTTCGGGATCGCAGGTGGGTGCCTGCAGAGGTGGCGGTGGGGGCAGGGGGGGTCTCTCCAACACTAACCCCAACGCTCTCCCACCATAGGCTCAGGATCTGGTGTTCCCTTTCACTGGCATGGTCCCGGTTTCTCTGAGGTGATCTTTGGGAGGAAGGTGAGAATTTGGGAGGGAGGGGGGAGAAAAAGACCCCAGTGGGCATTCCCGGAACATGCAGAAGCCCCCTGGGGCTCAGCCCGAGGGGCTGGAGGGGAAATGGAGGGGGGGTGGGGGGGGGGGGGGGAGTGCCCCTCCTCCCTGGTATCTTCCAGCGCTGGTTTCTGTATCCACCGGATAAAACACCCCACTTCCACCCCAACGAGACAACGCTGGCCTGGCTTCACCACACATACCCCGTGCTGCTGCCGTCGGAGCGGCCACTGGAGTGCACCCTCCGCCCCGGGGAGGTGAGTCCTGCATCACCCGGGTCCCTGCTCCCCTCAGGAGGGGGGAGGGGACACCCCCAGTCAGCACCCCCAGCTCTCTCCCAGCAGGTCCTGTACTTCCCTGACCGCTGGTGGCACGCCACACTCAACCTGGACACCAGCGTCTTCATCTCCACCTTCCTGGGGTAGAGCTGGGAAGGATGAGGACATGTCACCACCATCCCAGCTGCAGTGAGAGCAACAGCAGCTGCCCACTCAATTACTGGTGTTGGGACCAAGTGCCTGAAGTTCTGGTTTTTACTGGTCTTTCCTCTTCCCCTTGGATTAAAGTTGTTGTTCTGCTGTAGTGCTTCGAGTATTGCTACATCCCCGCCCGCCCTTGGGGACTGGCACTGGTTCCCAAGCCAGGACAGCGCCTGCTGGTGCAGAGATTGTTGCCCTGAACCACTACAGCTCTTTTCTCCATATTTATTGCTGAAATTTTTTTTTTATTTTTTTTTTAATTGACATTGGCAAACTTCCAGAGGGTGCTCAAAAGCCAGGCAGGCTGTCAGCTGACTGAAAAGCTGGAGTCTCAGTCAGATGCAATTTGTTGGTTGGTTTTGTTGGTTTTTTTTTTTTTTTTTAAAGGGATTTCATTAAAAGGAAGAACTTTAATCCAGGCAGCTGGTCACAGGGGAACATTGGTCTCCCACCCTGGCAAGTGCCTATTTACAGGGAAGAGGAGGACCTGACCCTGGCCAGGCAGGAGGTGGTGGGAGGAGGAAACAACTATGTACACAGGGAGGGGACTGGGGCAGACCAGCACCAGGCGCTCATCCCGACAAGCTCCTCCCTGGAGCAGGACACAATCTTTGGGGATTGTCAGCTGCCATAGACAAGGGGGATCCTGCTCTCTGGGTGATTAATATGTTGGTGAGACCTTCCAGTCCACTTTGATGAGCCAGTCTCCTCCAACCCCCCAGGGCAGGTCTTCCTCCAAGTGCCATGGTCAGCAAGGAGCTGGTGGAGAGGGAAGCCTTTGTGCCCACCCAGCCACTGCGGCTCCTCGGGAAGGGGAGATGGGGACGTGCCCTCACCCAGCGCTTTCGCTGGATCTCTGGGCACCTGGAGCGGAGGGGGAGCAGCTGGAGAGCAAGTAAGGCATGGTGCCAGCCCAGCGAGAGCTGTCTGTGCCGCTGTGGCTGGGGGAACCTGGGCAGGCCAGCGCTGCCCCCTCAGCCCCTCAGTAATCCTCCACCCAGCCATTCTCCGAGATGAACGCATCTATCACCTCCTTCATGGCGAGGTTGGGGATCAGCTGATCCTGGGTCAAAGGACTCCGCGTCACTGGATCGAAATGACCCACGCGCTGTAAGGGAGGAGACAGCCACCAACCGGTTACTCCATGTGCCCAGCCTCAGCCCCGGGGCACAGGTGCCCGTGAGGCCAGTGCAGTCCTGGCCTGTGTGCCGGCATCCAGCCCAGCAGCCAGGCATCCTGTGCCTGCTGGGGGCAAGGCAAGAAGGGGGTGGAGGGAGAGCCCCTTCTGAAGGTACCTCCCAGCAGGCTGGGAGCAGGTCAAAGCACAAGGTCCCTGCCAACAGCCGCCTCTGCTTCAGGCAGGGCCCGGCAGCGCCTGCCACCTTCCTGCCTGCCCCCACACCTCCGCAGGGCGATGCCTGGGCAGGTAACTGGAACCAAGCCCACGGAGGCATTTGAGCCCTTAGTTGGGCAGGCAGCTGCCTTCATGCCCAGGCAGGGCAGGCAGGAGGGGCAGAGGAGGACTGCGGGCAAGGTCCTGGGAAGTCGCCACTGTCCCCAGCCCAGCAGTACCTGGAGATGTTCCTCGATGTCCTTCCTGTCATAAGTGATCCCGCTGGGTGTGATGCAGGGCTCTCTCATCAGCTCGAAACTGATCTTCCCGCACAGGTAGTCAGGGATATCCCGCTTCTGGCTCGAGAGAAGCAGAGCTGGGTCAGGAGGGGTTGGGTGAGCCCAGCATTAAAAGAAGGGGGCTAGGAGATGGTGCCGCATCAGAGGGGGAAGCAGGGAAGATGGCAGAGGTGGTAGCACAGACTAAAGCAGGTTTACAGCAAACAGCTCTGGAAAGGGAGAGATGGGAGCATGGGCCAGGGCACACTCACCTTCCTCTTCTCGTCCACTTGAGAGAAGAGCTCATCCATGTCTGCCAGGTACTTGTCCTGAAAGAGAGGGGCCTTAGGACGAGGAGACCCTGGTGTACAGGGGCTATGTGTTCCCAGGGAGAGAGCCCTGAAGCCTCCCACCCCCTCTGCTTTCACAGCCCCCAGCCAGCGCTCGCCCAGCACCAGGGTGAAACGCAGGAGTGATCCAGCTTAAAAATAACCTGCCTTTGTGGGGCTATTTTTATCTCGGGATTAGGCCCCTGCGCCAGGCCAGCACCCAGACCCACATGTGGCCAAGAGCTGCTCGTGTTGCACAGCCCTCAGAGAACAACAGGTAGGGCAGCTGAGGGAGCGCAAACAGGTGTCACCGCTGCCAGGCTGCCCTGGGCTGGGACAAGAGGTGACAGAGCAGGGGCAGCTGTCACGGGGGGGACACGAAAGCCCTGCAACAGCAGCTCGAGCCACAAAATGAAGGCTGAGAAGCTGTGCCCTGCCCCAGGGTTTTTTGGCTTTCACTTGCACAGCTGCAGCCCTGCAGCTGCCTCTGCCATGGCAGAGCATGGGGATGAGGATGGGATGAGGAAGCCCCAGCTCGTATCCCAGCCTCCGTGAGCCTCCCTGGCCCCCCTGCTCACGTGCTTGGCCTCGATGCTGGCCAGCTGAACTCGGCTCCGGCTCTCATCTGCATTTTCTTCCTGCTGCATCTTCTGGCACTCGGCCAGCTCCCTAGGACAGAGTGGGGGAGATCAGAAGTGATGGGGGGATGCTATCGCTCCCTTCCCTGCTGCTGCCCCACTGCAGGGCTCTGCGTGCGCACAGAGCTGTGACAGCTTTGTGGCACTAAAAAAGCCTTTACAGGTGCCGCTGCTGCCCCCTGCCACATTTACCTCTCTTTCTCTGCCATGATCAGCTTGGTCAGGTAGGAGTGCAGTTCGTTCTCCTGGTTGATCCGCTTCTCCTCGATGCTGTTCCAGCGTTTCTTCTTGGCGATGCGCAGTGCGCTGGGGATATCGTCTCCAAAATTCAGCCGTTGTTCCTTGGCGAGATTGTAGGCTGGGGAGAGAAAGGGCACCTCAGAGCCAGCACTGGCTTCCCTCTCGCCATCCCTGGGCCCTTTCCCAGTGGGCAGGCAGGTGCAGGGGGGAATGCTGGCACCGTGCCCGCTCACCTCGCTGCAGGTTAGCAATAGCCTCATCGTAGTTCTCCATCTCCATCTGGCACTGGCCCAGGAAGAAGTGAGCCTTCACCGACTGGCCATCCAGCTCCAGGGCTCGCTTGCAATCTGCCAGCGCCTTGTCGTGCTGCTGCATCTTCAGGTAGCAGAGGGCTCGGTTGGTGTAGTAGACGGCCACCAAGGGGTTGCGGTTCTGCAAGGCAAGACCCATGTTATGGCCAGTGACAGCAACTGCCGGCAGGAGCGAGATGCGGTGACAACAGGGTGACAACTGGATGACTCGGTGAGCTGGCTGCGCAATGCTGTCACCTTGGTGAGAGCCAGGAGTGCCAGCTTGGGCTTGCACCCCACCAGGAGCTGCCGGGATGGATGGGGGACAAGCTGGGGCCAGTCCCCATGGGACAGCCTGTCCCCCAAGGAGGGGGGGAACAACAGCCCCCCAGGACCATTCCCTGGGACCAGGGTGGGTCTGCCCTTCCAAGTGCTGCCTAGGGATGTGGTGGAGCTGGGGGGGGGGGGGGGGGGGGGCGGAGGGCAGGCCCAGGCTGGGGGTGGACACAGAAGTGTCCAGCTTGGAGCCTGGAGGGGGTGGGACACATACAGGCCTGGCTGTGTGCAAGCCCAGGGAGGGTACCAGGGCCAGGGCAGGCTTGGGGGCAGTAGCCCAGGCCAAGGGGGGGCGGGGGCAGGCCGAGGGAGGGGATCCAGGCCCGAGGGGGTGATCTAGGCCGAGGGCAGGTCCTGTCCCGGGGGGTGGCCAGGCTGGGGCCAGAGGTGGGTGGCCAGGCCCGGGTGTGGGGCAGCGGCCAGACCCAGGGTATCCCATCCCCGGGGTGCCCGGGCCAGGCCCGAGGGGGTTCCCGGGCCAGGGCGGGGTAATGTCGGGAGGGTGCCCGGGCCCGGCGGGGGGTCCCACGCCGGGATGTCAAAGCCAGGCCCGGGAAGGTGTACGGGCCAGGGGGGGTCCCATCCCGGGGGTGCCCAGGCCAGGCCCGGGGGGGGTTGGGGGTCCCGGCCCAGGGTGCCCAGGCCGGGCCGGGGTGGGGCTGGGACTCACGATGGCGCGGCCGTAGCAGGCGGCGGCCTCGGGGTACTTGCGGCCGCCGAAGAGCCGGTTCCCCTGCTCCTTGTGCTCCTGCGCGCTGTGGCTCTTCTCGGGGCTACCGGCCCCCGCGCTCCCCGCGCCCGGCCCCGCCGCCCCGGGCCCCCCCCGTGCCGCCCTCCCGCTCCTCCTTCCCCTTCATAGCGCCGCCCGGTTCCGCCCGGCCCGGCCCGGCCCGGCCAGCTGGGGCCGGCGGCTCCGCTGCTCCGGCCGCGCACTGCGACAGGCGCCGCTTCCGGGGCCGGGCCGAGCGGGGGGCGGGGCGGGGGCGGGGCCGAGGCGGGGGGCGCGGTTTGTGGGGCTGGATGGGGGGTGGGGGCGGAGCCCTGGGGGGCCTGGAAGGGGGGAGTGCGGTGGGGGCGGGATGGGGGGGTGCGGGGGTCCTGGGGGTGCGGAGTGCGGAGGGGGCGGGGACTGGGGGGGCGGGGTCCGAGGGGGGCTGGGGGGGCGGGGTGCGGAGGGGGGGGACTGGATGGAGGGTGCGGGGTTCGGGGTTGGGGGCTGGGGTGGGAGTGCAGGGGGGGGATAGATGGGGGTCGGGGTCCGGGGGCGGGGGGGGCGGGTCTGGGTAGGGAGCTGCGGGGTGGGAATGCAGGGGGGTGTGGGTGTGCAGAGGCATGTGGGGTTTGTTGGGGGGGCTGCAGGGAGGGGGCTGGATGGGGGGTGTAGGGGAGTGGGAGGGCTGTACCGGGGGGCGCAGGGGGTGTTTGGGTGCGTGGGGCAGGGGTGAGTGCGCTGGAGCATGTGGGTCTGGATGGGGGGGGCGCAGGGGGGTGTCCCAGTGCGCAGCCCGTGCTGCAGCCCCCTGCCCCCAGCCCCGCGGGGCCGAGCCGCTTCACGCGTCCCAGAGTTTTCCGCTCCAGTAAGTGCTGGAGCCCCCCCGCCCCCCCCCCCCCGGGGCAGACGGCCCCGGCGCCTGCCCTGAATCACAGCAGCGGGGATGGGGAGGGGGGGACACCCCTAAAATCCCCCCCCCCAGAGACACAGGCCCTGGCAGTGTGCAAAATATTTATTTATACTCCAAAAAGGTCTGAGGGGGGGGGTGGGAGGGGGGGGGTCGGAGCGGGGCCCCCCCGTGCCCCCATCCCGGGGCGAGCCCCCTGCGGGGGGAGGGCAGCAAAGCGGGGGGGCCGGGGCGCGGGGGGGGCTCAGCTGGCACCTGCCTGCGGGGCTCCCCAGGGCTCCTTCGCCTTTTCTCTCTCTTTTATTTATATTTATTTTGGCGTAGAAAAATAAATCGCTCCTATTTTGGCACCAGTCCTTCATGTGAAAGTGCAGGTCCTGGGGGGCAACGAGTCGGCCCCCATCCTGGAAAAGGGGGGTACAGGAGCAAGCAGGGGGTGTCCCCCCCGCACTGGGCTCCTTCCCGGGGGGCACATCCTGAGCCCTGCGGGCACCCCAGGGGGGGTTCACGATGCCAGGGCAGGGCTGAAGCATCCTGGGGGGGGGTCACAGCGGGGCGGGGGCCTGCTAGGGTGTAGAGAGGGGGGACACACAGCCCATGGGGGGGGCGGCGCGCTCGCTAGCACCGAGGGGGCAGGCGGGCAGGGGGGTGACCTGTCCCCATGTCACGCGCGGGGACCCCCCCTCCACCGGGCTTGGCCAGCGTTAGAAAACAAAAATAAATAAATTAAATAAATACAGGGGTTGATGGGGTGGGGTGGGGGGGTGTTATGGCGGCGGGGGGATCTGTGCCCCCAGCAGGTCGTAGGCAAAGATGTTCCAGAAGACGGCGAAGAGGAGGAAGGTGCCGTAGGAGAGGAGCAGCACCCACCAGCCACACTGGTCCTGCAGGCTCTCCTCGTAGCTGCGCAGGATGGTCAGCCCCATGCTGATGCCCACGATGGCCCCGGCCAGGTGGGCCATGAAGCTGGGCTGGGGGCCCGAGGCCGGCAGTGGGGGCGAGAAGCGGAGCCAGACGGCACGACCCACCTCCGAGCTCACTGTAAGACAGGGCCGGGAGGTGCTGAGCCCCCCCCCCCACCACAGCCCCCACTCCCTGGGTACCCCCCGGGGTGGGGGGCACGGCCGGGTACTCACTGCACACCAGCGCCAGCACCATCCGCAGCAGCTTGTAGGGGCAGCGCATCCCGGCCCAGTTCTGTGGGCAGACGGACGGGTGGATGGAGAGAAGGACAGATGATGGCCCAGTACGGGTGATGCCCCCAGCACCAGGGAGGGGGCTGCCACAGAGGCCCCCACTGTGCCCCAGAGGAGCTGTGCCCTGGCCCCACAGAGTCCCCCGAGGTGTCCTCCCTGCCCCCTGATGCCACCCCATGGCATGCCCCCCACTGCCACCCCCATGCTGCCCACCCTACCATGGCACCCACCCCATGCCACCCCCCCACCCAATGTCACACCACGCTGCCCACCCTACAATGCCACACCACCGCACCCCCCCACACAATGTCACACCACGCTGCCCACCCTACAATGCCACCCCATGGTGCCCACCCCACAGCACCTCCCACCCAATGTCACACCATGCTACCCACCCTACAATGCCACCCTATGGCACCTCCCACCCAATGTCACAGCATGCCACCCACTCTCCCATGCCCCAAGGCCCCCACGTCCCGGCGCTGACCATGACAACGTTGGCAAGGTGTGCCGAGCAGAGTGCGTAGACGCCCCCCGAGCCCCCAACCAGGGGGGCCCGCATGTCAGTGATGGAGACAGTGAGGGAGCCTGTGGGCACGGGCAGGGCTCAGTGCAGGGCCTTGCCCCCCCATCGCATTAATTAATTACTGTCTACATTAATTAGTTACGGGCTGCATTGCCCCCAGCCCTCCAGGGCAAGTGATGCTGGCAGTGCCAGGTGGTACCCAGTGGTCAAGAGTGGGTGGCGAGCGAGGCTTCGCATCCCCCTCAGACTCGGGGTGCATCTCCCCATGCCCTCCCCGGAGCTGGTGGTAGGGATGGATGGGGACATCCCCTGCGCCAGGCAAGCACCCACCTGCCAGGACACCGGCCAGGTAGAGGAAGCTGATGCGCAAGATGCCGTGCACCATCTCCAGGGGCACCCCGATCATCAGCTGCAGGAGGGCGTTGAACCCCAGCTGCTCCAGCCTGCCCAGGCACAGGAGGGGACACGCGGTGGCTCAGCCCGCGCAGCCCCCAATTTCCCCCCCCGGCAGGGACCTACCCCACGTGCATGAACATGTAGGTGAGGAAGCGCCAGGCGCGTGCCCGGTGCCCAGGGTGGTAGACCAGGGGGCTCTTCATGTACTCGGGGTGGTAGGTCTGCAGCACCCACTTGTTCAGCCGGGCCCCGTAGCAGAGGAACACGATGATCTGCACCAAACCCCACGGCTGTCACCCCCAGCACTGCTGGCACCCAGCACCATCCCTCGGTCCTGGGGCAGGCTCACCTGGCCCCCTCCGCCCTGGGTCTGAGCCTCCCATGGTCACTAGGGCATCACCACTGGGGCCACCCGTCCCATCTGCCCTGGGTTTGACCCTCCCCCATAGGCACTGGCACATCACCACTGGGATCACTGGGATCACCCATCTCCTCTGCCTCAGGTCTGAGACCACCACAGCCACTGGCACATCACAACCGGGGTCACCCATCCCTGCATCCCCAGATCTGAGCCCCCCTGCGGGCACCAGGACATCACACGCAGGGTCACCCAACCTGTCCGCCCAAGGTCTGAGCCCCCCCGAGGGCAGAGGGGCGCTTCAGCCAGGATCAGCCTGGGACCGGCCGGCCATGTGCCTGTGTCCCGTACCTGGGTGAGGGTGACAGCTGCCATGAAGACAGGGGGTGGACACGTGCGGTGCTGGTAGAAGTACCAGCGCCGGTCCATCTCGCAGGGCAGGATCTCATAGGCCACGTAGCGAACGAAGCGCTTGTAGAAGCCCAGGCCGGTCTCGTCCAGCAGCACGTCGCGGGGCAGGGCTCGCTGCCCGTTGGCAATGGCACGTTTGAAGCTGCTCGAGCGCTTGCTGCTGATCTGCAGAGAGAGGCCGTGCCCGCGGGGTCCGCAGGGGCAGCTCAGGCCGCTGGGCTTGTGGCCATCCCCTGCCCATCACCACCACCCCGTGCCACAGCCCGGTGGGACAGGCTGGACAAGCCACCCCAAGGCTGTGCCATCATCCCATGCCAGGGGAGCCCCCGGGGACCACCAGTGTCTGCCCCCCTCCCCATGGGCACAAGGTGGTGCCCAGTGCCCCGCCCCCCCCCCCGGATGACACCCGGCTGCTCGCCCCTGTCCCTGCAGCCCCCCCAGCACTGACCAGGTCTACCAGCTCCTGATAGCAGACCTGCCCCTCGTCGTTGCCCTGTGCCAGGGCCACCAGCATGTCCAGCTTGGCGGGGTCCAGGGGCAGCTCATGGCTGTGCACGAGGCTGGCGAACGTCTCCACCCCGATGAAACCGGTATTTTCGGGGTCGAGCTGTGGGGCACAGCACGGGCCATTACCGGGATGCTGGAGCTGCAGCTCCCTGACCAGCCAGGGAGACCATCTGGTGCCCCTCACCCTGGCCTCAAGCCTGGTGGTATCATGTGCCGCCCTGTGACACCAGCCCCTGCCTCTGCAAGGGAGGCTACAACCCAGACCCACCCTGTACCCCGGACTGTGTGGGTGCCCTGTGCCGTGTGGGTGCCCCATGCTGTGTGGGTGCCCCGTGCCACGCCGGTGTCCCAGTCCCCCTGTGGCGCAGCCAACACTCTCCCACTCAGTTATTTCTCGCCGCCAGCAGCCTGCCAGCCAGGAAACCACAAAGCTAAACACACGCGCAGCCCTGGCACCAGCCTCCTCCTCCTCCTCCTGCTCCTTCTGCACGCCCTCGCTGCCGGGTGCTGGGCTCCACTGTGTGGGGCACCCTGTGCCGGGGTACCCTGCGCCATCCCTAGGGCTCCCAACGGTGACTGGGCACCCTGAGTCCTCCAGGCACCGCACACCACTGGGCACCCAGCACCATGAGGCACCCTATATGGCCCCACTCGTGGAGACAAGCCCAGGGTGGCACAAGGAGGATATAGAGAGGGAGAGGGCATCGATGGCCAGAGCACAGCTCCAGCTGTGCCAAGGGTAGCTGGGACACTGCACCCTGCAAATAGTGTTGGGTTTGCTCCTTCCTTCTGCAGGGGATGAAATTCAGGAGAGGAAACTCATCCCCGTGGGACGGGCAGGAGAGGGAGTGCAGGGAGCATGGGACTGTACCCCCACCCCAGCATGTATCCCATCATCCCAGCAGGAAACAGCCAAAGCCCCTTTCCCAAGGTGGGTCTGGCTGCCCCGATCCTCTACCTGAGGCAGGCATGGGTGCAGGATGGGATGCAGGATGGGATGCCGGGTGGGGAGCAGGATGCGATGCAGGGTGGAGAGCAGGATGGGATGCCAGGCGTGCAGAGCAGGGTGGGATGCAGGGTCCAGGGAGCAGGCAGTGCTTGCATCCTCTGAGCAGCCCCATGCCCCACACACACCACCCCACAGGTGCCACATGTGTGTGCCATGCCAGGACCTGGCATACGCCACCCCACGTGCTGGCACACGCTGAGCTCACTGGCCCCCAGAGAACCGCGGCAGCAGCCAGGAAGCCCCCCTCTGCTTTCAGGGTGCATCTCCCCTTACTGCAACCCCACTCCCCCTACAGTCCCCCAGAGAGCCCGATCCCCATCATCCCAGCCCCTGGGCCCTGCTGGGCTCTCCCAAGTCCTGCTCTCTCCCCGGGAAGATGCTGCTCATCCCTGAATGGCTTGGAGGCACATGGAGCCCCTGTGCCAAGGGTGGGGTGACACAGGGGACAGCATCACAGCTCCTGGGCTGGGGTGGCTGGGGGACTCAGCCAAGGTCATGGAACCAGCCAGAGGCAAGGGGGGACCATTAATAATCCCAACCCTCAATAAATTCCCCGCTCACCCCCCAGGGAGAGCCACCAGCTCGGCTCAGGGTGGGTGGGGATGGAGGGACCAGGCAGCTGAGCACAAGGGGAGCTGCTCGGGGCTGAGCATCAGGCAGGGATAGGGCTGGGGTGCAGCGCCTGTTAATGCATCGGGGCCTGATCCTGCCAGCGGAGCGGAGCCCAGTGCTACACAGCATTAACATTCTATGGCCTGATCCTGCAATCAGGTCACGGGGTTGGATGCAGCCCCCCACGAAGGCATGTGAGTCCCAGCCTCGCTGGGGTGGCCGAACCTCACGGCAGTCCTGGGGCCTGGGAGCCCCATCCTGCACCCAGCACTGGGGTTCGGCTGACCAGCACCCCTCGCCCTTGAGGGTGCACCCGGCAGGATCCGGCCCGGGGCAGGTGGCGCGAGCAGTGCTGGGGTCGAGGAGGAGGCCACAAGTGAGCTGAGTTGCGTGGTCTCAGCGGCGCCAGGAGGGTCCGGGGCAGTGACGGGGGGCACCGAGGGATGCTCCGCAGGGGGCGGCGGGCCGGGGGTCGCCCTGGGCGAGCAGCGCTGCCCCGTGCCCGCCAGCCCGGCGAGCAGCCGCTGCCCGCTGCGCGGCAGCCGTGCCCGGTGCATGCGAGCATCCCCCCCCGCAGCGCTGCCCGGCGCACGGCGGCGCCCCCCCGAGCGGAGCGCGGTGCCCGGCCGCCCCCCGAGAGCGCTGCCCGGTGCCCGGCGGCCCCCCCCCCGCTCTCACCTGCTCCTGGATGAGCTGCAGCAGGGAGCTCCTGTCCATGCACCCGGCGGGCGGCGGGCTCCGCCGCTCCCCCGCGCCCGGGGCCGGCGAGCCGGGCAGGGGAGCGGCGCGGGCGGCGGGGGCGGCGGGGGGGGCGGCTCGCCCCGCCAGCCCCGCGTTGCGGCGGGCCCGGGAGCGAGCTGCGAGCGGCGGCGCCGGGAGCCGCCGATGGCAGCGGGGCGGCGGCGGCGGCGGGGGCGGGAGCGGAGCCGAGCGGAGCCGCCCCCGCCGCAGCGCACGGCGCAGCGCCCCCCCCCACTCCCACCCCCGGCGCCGCGCGGGGAACGGGGACCCGCTCCGCCCCGCCCCGCCGGCAGCCCCGGCCCCGCGCCCCACACCCAGCACGGGCAGGGAGCCGGCACCGGGCACTCGCAGCCTGGGATGCTGCCTACCCGCATCGCTGCACGTGTACCCACATCCTACAGCCCCCTACATCCCTGCACGGGTACCCTCATCCCTGTGTGGGGTACCTGCATCCCTGTATAGCTCCGTGCATCCCTGCACAGGTACCCACATACCTGTATGGGTACCTGCATCCCTGCACGTGTACCCTCGTCCCTGTATGGGTACCTGCATCCCTGCGTGGGTACCTGCATTCCTGTATGGGTACCTGCATCCCTGTACAGCTCCATGCATCCCTGCACGGGTACCCACATCCCTGTATGGGTACCTGCATCCCTGCACGGGTACCTGCATTCCTGTATGGGTACCTGCATCCCTGTACAGCCCCCTGCATCCCTGCACGGGTACCTACATCCCTGTATGGGTACCTGCATCCCTGTATAGCTCCGTGCATCCCTGCACATGTACCCTCATCCCTGTATGGGTACCTGCATCCCTGTACAGCCCCCTGCATCCCTGCACGGGTACCCACATCCCTGTATGGGTACCTGCATCCCTGTAAAGCTCCGTGCATCCCTGCACATGTACCCTCATCCCTGTATGGGTACCTGCATCCCTGTACAGCCCCCTGCATCCCTGCACGGGTACCCACATCCCTGTATGGGTACCTGCATCCCTGCACAGGTACCCATATCCTACAGCTTCCTGCATCTCTGCATGGGTACCTGCATCCTGTATGGGTACCTGCATCCTTGTGCAGGTAGCTGCATCCCAGTACAGCTCCCTGCATCCCAGTGTGAGTATCCATATCCCAGTACAGGTACCCACATCCTGGTAGGTACTTGCCTCCCAGTGCAACACCTGCATCCTGGTACATGCTTCTGCATCACAGTACAGCACCTGCATCCTGCTACAGGAATCTGTGTCCTGGTGCTGTAACTGCATCCTGGTATGGCACCCGCATCCCAGTATAGCACCTGCATCCCAGTATTAGTACCAGCATCCTAGTATGGGTACCAGCATGCCAGCACTAGGCACCTGCTGAGTCTGGCACAGGTGACTGCAGGCTGTACCTCCTTCCTGACCCTGCACGCACAGCCCAGCACAGGTTGGGGTGCAGCCCCACAGCTCCCCCACCCCGGCACGGGGCTCATGGTGCCTCCAGTGCTGGCACCTGCCCAGCACAGAGCACGCAGAGCAGCTTGGCACTGGGCACACTTCACATGATGTGCACAGCAGCACCCAGGCCAAGCCTGCTGCCCCAGGATCCCTGGGTGCCCTGTCCCCCAGGGCAGCATGTCCCCAGGACCCAGCCCTGGCACCGTCCCCGCTCCCCTGGGCTGCAGATCAGCCCCACTGCGAGTGCTGGGGGAGCTCTGGACTCCACAGCCCTGCTGCGGTGTGGGGCAGAGGTGCTGGCAGGCAGCGGGCAGGGCTGCGCATGCTGGTGATGCCACATAGATGCTGGCTGGCGCGGGGCAGGCAGAGGTGCCAGGCAGCGGGGCAATGCCTGGGCCCCTCGGGGACTGTGTATGGCCATGGGTGAGCTCCCACAGCCCTGCCACGCGTGTCCCCTGCCCTGGCACGACATGTGCCACCGGCACTATTAATACACACCACAGCAAGTGGGGCTGCTGCTCCCGCAGGGCCCAGCCTGGTTTGGACTCACCGGGGAGCACCGTGTGTCCCGTCCACCTTGGCGTCACCGCAGCGGTACTGGCCACGCTCCCTCCCCATCCCTGCCCCAGCACCCCTGGATGCTCTGGTTTGCCATAGTCAGAGGGGTCTCCTCTCCCACCCCAGCAGCCTGGAGGGACCCCAGCACACGGGGAAGCAGCCTGGCCCCCTCCAGCCTCAAAGAAGCCCTGGAGAGGTGCAGGGAAAAGCCTTTTCCCCAGCTGCACCCACATTCCCCGTGCCCAGCACCCGCGGCAGAGCCTGCAGAGACAGAAATAGCTGAAGGGAAAAGCTGCCACGGGGAAACGGGAACAGGCAGGGGAGGTGGCACAGCCCCGGGAGCCGCAGGCCTGCGGGAGGAAGGCAGCTGTGGGGAAGTGGGGAGCCCCTAACCCCACATGGGGCCACCACCTGGGACATTCTGCCACGGTGACTCAGGGACCCACCACCTCCTTCCCTGCCTGTCCCCACCAGCTGGCACCTGTTGCGGAGTTATCCATGTCCCCAGGCACCAAAGAGCCCTGGGCCAGCCCCGAGCCTTGTCCCACAGGGCTGGGCATTAGCTCTTGCCCTAAATCCCCGTAACTGCCCCCAAAGGGGGTGGGCAGCCCAGGCCCTGGCGGGTCTCCTTGCTCACACCCCAGCCAAGGGAGGCCCCAAGCTTTGTGCAGCCCTGGGGCAGGGGTGAGGGGTCCTGCTGCCCGCGAGATGCAGGACACAGTGTGCAAGTGGAAGGTGTGTAAAAATTTATTTTGTTATAGAGAACAAACCTAACACGGTATGGCTTTGCCAGACACGGACCGGTGCTGGGAGGGGGTCAGACCACCAGCCATAGGCCTGGCTCGCAGAGCCACACACGGTGGGCTTGGGCACAGAGAAGGGACATGGAAACACCAGGGACATGGCCTTGGCAGTGTCATGAACCATGGGCCAGTGGCAAGGGCGATGGCAGTGGGTGCCCAACTGGCACAGGAGCTCTGGCAAGGGAGGGACCCTCTGTCCTGCCAGTGCTGGGGACCACGCACCAGCAGGATGGGGCACCACCCTGGGACTGCCCCATAAGAGATGCCGGCTGTCACCCAGCCACTTCCCAACTCCCTCACCGGCTCCAGGACATGATAAGAAGTTTAAATAAACAAAACATATGGAAAAGCAACTCCAGCTGCTACCTCGGTGCTGCCCCAACCAGCTGCCTGCACAGAAACCTACCCTGAGTGTGCTCAGAAAGCTTAAGAGCTCGTGTCACTGAGCCAGAAGCAGACCCCCTGGATGGCTGGAGTCGCAGGATGGGTGCGAGCTGGGCAGGGGGCCAGCAAGCCTGGCCTTGCTCTTTGGGACTGGGGGCCAGGGACGCTGTGGGACTGGCCCTGGATCTGCAACGAGCTGAAGTCACAGCAGCTGCCCGGCAGCAAACGCCAGCCCGGGTGCAGGCAGGGGACAGAGGAGCGAGCTTCCAGTTGTATCAGGAGATGCAACGCCCAGAGCCTCATGCCCTGGGACAGCCTCAGCATGGCCACTGCCCCACAGAGGGGACAGCAGGACAAGGGCCATGTCCCAGCGTATGGCACGGTGTGGCACCAGCTCAGCAACGGCACTGCCAGGAAAGGACTGCAGCCTGCCCTCCGGAGCGCTGCGGGCATCCTACGCCCTCGCAGCCCTCTCCAGCTTACCAGTCCTCCTGAGGCCCTTCAAATACTGGTGGCCGTAACACTGGTGACCAGGGCAGGGGCAGATGGCCTGAGAGCCTGGCACACTGCAGGACTCAGAATTTGTGCAGAAACAAAAGAAGGAGCCCGGGACAGGTCCTGGGTATCGCTCCCGCCCCGTGCAGCCCAGGGAGAGGGGCCAGGCATGACCTGAAAAGAGGGGTGGGGGGTGTGAGCTCCCGGCACTCCACGGCTGCCTTTCCCAGTGCTGGCTGGGGGAAACAGGGACCAGAGAGGGAGGTGTGGGGCTGGTGCCAAGATCGACAGCTCTGCTGCTGCTGGAGGCCCCAGGGGCTGCAGGAGTGTTGCCCCACCCTGAGCTGAGGCACCAGCACAGCCCTTGGGGGAAGGGATGTGCCCGGCCCAACAGATACTGAAACACTCAGTTTGAGCTTAAAAACAAACGTTAAAAAAATTTAACAGAATAAAAGATGAGGGTGATCCTCCAGCTGCCGGTGAGGCGGAGCCCCCAGCTGAGCTGCCTGGCCCCTGCTGCTAGGCTGGGCAGAAGCCATGTGGGCGAAGAGGCTGCAGAGGCTGGCAGGGTTAGGCTGGCTGGTGCCGGGGGATCTATCCTGCTGGTGCTGGGAAGTCCGGTTTCACTGGTCCTGCAATCCAGGCTGAGGGGAAAGGAGGATTTCCTACCAGGGACCAGCTTGAGGCAGGGCCCCTCACCGGGGCATCATTCGGGACGGGGAGGCTGGTGTCACAGGGAGGACAGGGTGGAGAGTGACTCTCATTTGTTCTTGGCTAGCACGCGGTACAGCGTGAACCCTACCAGAGCAGTCACCGCAGTCCCCAGAGCCACCCGGAGCCAGAAGGACGCGGCTCCCAGCTCCACGGCATTCAAGTGGCTGCAAGGAAAGAGAGAAGAGGCAGTGAGCGAGGCACACAGAGAGGGCTGTCCAAACGCCACGCTAGTGTCCCCAGGGGGGGACAGAAGGTGACCACAGTGTTGTGCCCAGCTGAAGGCAGAGAGCACCAAGAGGCTCCCCAGTCCTGCAAGCCAGAGAACCCGCTGCCTGGCATCATCAGCAAGCCAAGTGATGGCTCTCTGCTCTGCTGGTGGGACGAATGCAGCTTTACCCTCCTGTGGTCTGGAAATAGCACAACCAACACCTAAATAATTAGTACGAGCAAGGAGGTATGTATCTGCCTTTCTAGGTCAAGCTGCTTTTACAACTCCAAGTGCACAGAGACCCAGAAGCAGATGCAGGGGGAGACGCTGGCACAGCCAGTGACACCAACCTAAGTCCTGCCTGAGCGTACACACTCCCTTCCTAAACACACGCTGTCCTGCATCAACATGCTCCTCTGAGGAGGAAAGACATATCCATTATTCATTCCCCAGTAAATCAGGGGAGAACAGCCAATCCCTGGCCCTCCATTACGCTGTTATTTATTTATACCACATACCCTAAGATATATTAAGAATATTTAAATTTTAATACTGCAGAGGGAAAAAAAAAAGTGTCAGCTCTAAAAATAAAGTTGTTTATTGAAAAGAAGCTGGAGGGAAAACCACTCACTAGTAATCGCATCCTGTCTTCCAACACACCCACATGCTCTCCCTGGGAGGGCTCTGCCCCCAGCATTGTGCCGGCCCTCAGCTTTCAGCCCCCTCCACCTCTCGAGCAGAGCGATGCCCCACGCAGACACCTTCTCCTTCCCAGATCTCCCCCCACTGCCTGCGACCAGCCCGTCTGCCCCCCTGCCCCGTCACCCAGCCCCTTTCAGGTGCGGCTCCTTCCCAAAGACAGGCTGTGCGCACAGAGGTCTCGCTTCACTGACCTCTTTTTTCAGTCTGATCCACCTCATCAGGAGAAAATAGCTGCCACCCCGCCTCTGCAGGCCTTGGCAAACTAGGCTGGCTACTCCCCTTCAGCATTTTTTATCTTAGGCTTCAAAAATAAAAACTCCTGTGGCAGGATCTATCTAATAATAATCTGCCAGAGACACGAGGCAGAAGAGAGCCTCCACCCTCTCCAAGTAGGGGAAGAAGTGGCCTTTTTCGTTTCAATTACTTGTATGAGCGAATGACACCAAGAAAGAAACCAAACCAACAGCACCGTGGCAGAGGGCTCGGACGCAGCCCCCCTCCCCAAGCTCTGCTCCCAGCTGAGCCCCCTCCGCAGGAAGGATACTAACGGGAAGGTGGCGGCGGTGGCCAGCTTGGTGTAGATGGTGGTGCCGGGTGGCCCCTGGCTGTGGCAGGAGAAGAGGAAGGGTGGCGGGAGGCAGTGCTTGTAGCAGAACTCGGTGGGGGACAGCCCGGGCTGCTGGCTCGCTTCTGGCAGGTCTGTCTTGGAGGCCACAAAGACGCAGGGGATCTGGCTGTCCATGTAGTGTTGCTGCCGAGAGAGGGAGAAGTCGCAGCGAGGCTTAAGTGCCCAGCCCCTGGGACGTGTGGGGCTGCCATGCAAAGCCTGACGTCCCACAGGGCCCCTGCCAGCCACCTTATAAATACTGGCACAGTAGCTGAAGGATCTGGGGTCGTTCAGGTCGTAGATGAAGCAGGCGACGTCGCAGGCTGCGTCCGACGGCTTCGTGAACTGCGTGTCAGCGCTGACCTCATACAGCTGGAGCAGGAAGGGAAGGGATGGGTGGCACAGCACTGTCTCAAGGGCACAGGCCATTTCTCACACCAGCACACGGACTGTGCTGGCATGACCACAGCCACAGCCCAGGGGTGCCAGGATGCTGCTGCAGCAATATGGGGGGACACAGCCCAGCCCTGCCGTCAGCCAGCCAGCAGCGATTCCTTCCTCTCCCTGACTTACTATAAGGTACTTCTCCTGGCCGTTGACCTGCACCGTGTTGATCGCGTAGAGGGATGGCTCCCCTGCGTTCTCCCTCTGGCCCTGCCACCAATGAAAACATCGTCTCAGACAGCAGGGAGCAAGAGCAGTGCTTAGGGGAGGGAGAGCACTGCCCACTGCCCCAAGTCCCTGTGCTGTAATGGCCACCTGAAGGCCAGCCTGCCCACGAGACGTGGGGCTGTTCATAACTTGCAGGGAAAGTCAGCATCACCTCAGTCAGATCGGGGAGATACGGCTGCCCAGGAAAGGCACAGCCCCTCCGAGATCCTCAGGACAAGCAGAGGGAGCGGGCCCACTGCCTCAGGCAAAATTAAGGATGCAAGAGCCACAGCGACTGGCACCAGCAGCACAGAGGGGACTGTGAAGCCCTTTGCCTGGCTGCTGGGGCCTGGCCATGGGCAGGGAGGTGCCATCACACGGCAGATCACTCAACGGCCTCACGGCTCTGCCTCCTGCTCCGCTGGGACGCCCTGCCGCAGCGCGGCCGGAGAGGGGAGCAGCCACTCACCGCGAGGCTCCTGCCGAGGAAGGCCTGCAGGAAGGCGGACTTGCCTGCGCCCCTGGCTCCCAGCACCTTGCAGAGGAAGACGTTTCTCTGGGTCTGGCCTTTCTCCAGGTCAATCCTCTTCTCCCGGGTCACTGGCAGGAGAGAGGCTGGTGAGCGAGAGGAGGGACCTGAGCCGTGACAGGAGGGGAGGGCATGGCCGTACCTGTGAGGGCTTGTGTCTGGGAGTCCTGCTCCGAGAGGATGGGGTAGCCCAAGTAGCCCAGGCACTCCAGGCAGTGCCGCACATCCAGGTAAGCCACAAGCCTGGAGAGACAGAGCGCACCGGGAAGCCAGCAAGATCAGCAAGGGCTAAGTGACATGACTAAAGGCAGGGGAGAGGGACTGAGCTTACGTCCACTGGCAGAGGAATCCATGCAGGGAAAGCAGGCCTTTATCAGTGGTGCATACCGTGTTGTAGAGCTCAGGGCCCCAGGGCACGCAGGGGAAGACACTGAAGAAGTTCTGCAGCTCTGTGGGCGAGAGGGCTCCGTCCTGGTCCTGCCAAAACACAGGGGAGTCAGCAGCTGAGGCACGACACAGCCTGTACAGGCACCAGCAGCTCTCTGCAGCTACACCATGCATTGTCAGGGTCCGGAGAGGGTCCCGGGCACAAAACCCACCTCCCTCACTGCTGCAGAATGACACAGGGATGCTTTCAATGGCAAAAATCAATTGCAAGCGAAGCCAGAGCTGTGTGAGCGTACAGAGGGCCTATGCCCCAGGGACTCCCATCACTGCACAAGAGGCAGGCCGATTCTGCTTTGCGATCACAGCTGGAACCACTGGCAGCCCTGCTACCGGGCAGGACCTGTCCACACTCGCCCCACAGCCCTGAGCTGCTGTTCCTGGCGTCCCTGGGGCCAGCCACCCCGCAGCAGCCTCCATTGGTCCAGCCTGGCCTTCCACACCGCAAGATAACTAACCCAAGGTCTGTGTGGCCACCAGACCAGCAGCTAACCACACACCAACGCAGCACCTTCAGGCTGGTGTGCCTGAGGAGGATCTGCCAGCACCTGGGCACGCAGGGACATGCATCAACTCAGTGCTGCAGCTCCCAGTGGCTGCAGAGCTGCTGTACCCCAGGTGCACATCAGCATCTGAATAACTAGTCCGGGCAGGTGCATGCAGATCCAACAAATTCCCTTCTCCCACACTCCAAAGAGCAAGAGCATGGCACAGATCAGTTGTTTGCTTTCCCTCTCTCCAGCCTGGCACCCCCTCCACAGGACTGGCAGCTGTGTGGGTGCTTGGGCTTGGTCCGTGGCTGCAGGCCAGCAGCTGTGCCTGCTTCTCCTGCCACCCTGCGTGCTGCAGCCAGGCACTATGAGGGGCCACACTACTGTGATGTTAACTCAGACCCATCCCCTGAAGGCCCAAACTTTACTGGCTGCCCTTTGGTCAAGGGTAGCAACCACAACCCCGTGCCCTTGACATGCTGCTGCCATCAGACTCTGTACAGCTTGCCGTGACCACCTCCTGCTCTCAAAGCCTCGGCAAGAGGCTGTGAAGGGAGCACAGTGGCAGAGGAAAGGCCTTCACTGGCACTACGTCTGCTCCCTGCAACAGAGGGGTGGGCAGGAGAGCGGCTACCCCCAAACATGCAGCCCAGCAGAGAGCAGCACCCCCTCCCCAGGTAGCTCCACCGCATGTTGCCCACCTTATCGTGCTTCTCAAACAGCCGCTGCAGGAACTGGTAGCCCAAGTGGTTGAGCTCTGTGGAGCAGCCGGGAGGAAGGCGGAACCTGTCAGAAGAGATCCAAGTGAGCCTCCTCAAGCCCTGAGTAAAGGGCAGCGTGTGAGCAGGTCTTCGGCCAAGCTGGATGTCACCCAGAGGACACAGCTCCCTACTGTCACCCTGCTTGAGGCCAGCGGTTGTCTCCAGGCCTGGCTATTCCTTGACACAGCCCTTTTCTTTTAGGGACAAGCCCTCAAGGGTGCACAGTGGCCGCTCCTTGGCACACCCATGCTGCCCAAGCAGCCGGGGAGATGATTTAGCGCTTGCTCTGCCTCATGCCCAGGGCTTCAGTAGGGCACGGCACTACCCCTGGGGTGCCTTCCACCAGCAAAGGCCCTGTCACCTCCCTGCGCAGGCTGCTGTCTGGAGAGAGGATGAGGCAGCTCACAAACCAAACCCTTTCATTACTGCCAGATCACCACCTCCAGGGTGGCAGGGAGCAGAGAAGAGAGAGCAGCTGCAGAATCAGCCGGGAGGGAGATGCTGACAGCTCACTGCCCCCGACAGAACCATTCTGCCTCAGCTCAGGCAGAGACAGAACAGCCTTCAAAAACCCCTTGCTGATGCCAAGGGAAGTTGGGACAGGCCTTCATTCATTCCCCACCTCCTTGTCCGCCTACATCAGAGCCAGCAGCACAATCAGCAGCTCCAAGGCCTGTTTTATTTGTTGCCAGCCCCACGTTGTCAGCTCCTGCCCACAGGATAAGGTGAGGAGCACAAACCTGACCATGACCTAAGGGTGTGGATTCAGCTTCAGCTGAGGAATGCAGTAGACCCCAGGGTGCAGAAAGGAGCCAGCAAAGGTGCTGGTGCCTGAGCTGCGCACCATGAGGATGTCACACCCTACCCGCCCCACTCCATGGTAGGATACGCACTGTGGGTAGAGATAGTCATCCGTCAGCTCCAGCTCGTCGTCGTACCCGAAGCGGCGAAGGATGGTCCAGGTGGTCTCGTGCCGGCCCCTCTGGATGAAGAGCGTGTTGAGAAAGAGGAAGCCTGCAGAGGAGATCAGGTGGCTCAGACACAGCGGGGCCAACTGAGCACTCAGCCTCAGGGTTCCACTCCTCAGGACCACACTTTCCCTGGGAAAACAGGCTGCTTGGCCAGAGAGCTCCAGCAGTCACAGCAGGCTCAGGCTTGAGAGGCAGGAGGCTCAGCCCCAAGGACAGGGCCCCTCACACTGTGCTGAACGAGATGGGTCCCTCCATCCCTTGCTGGGCAGGGGCACGGAGCCCTTGTGCTGTTACCATTCAATGTCAGGCCGTTGTCCTGCACCCCGTCTGTAGTGTTCTTCCACACAACCATCTTCACGTCCTCCAGTGCCTGGGGAGCCAGTGGGTTTCCAAAACAGGACTTCTACCTCCCAAGAAAAAGGTGCTCATCGTCAGCAAAGCACACACAGCACAACCCTCTTTCTCACCACCATCCCTCTCCCCTGGCAAGGAGACTGTGTTTCTAGGAGAGAAAATCCACCCAGCTCATGGATTACTGCCTCAGACCTTGACCAAACCCCTGTTCTTTAGCATCCCACTAACATACGACTCAACATCTACCTCCAGAGCCTCCTGCTCTTACCACTGCAGAGCAAACTTGGCCCAAGCCTAACAAAGATGGAAGACCTGCGGATCCCCATGTGCGCCGAGATGCACCCTACGGTGCTTTAGCTACGCAACAGCAGAAGTACTGAATGTAAACAGGACGGCTATGTCAGAAGGGACAGTCAGCCTTTCTGCCTGGTATTGGATGGAAAGGGGACCCCAGAGGCTTTCCACAAGGGACTGGGGAATATCTCAGCCCTGCAGCCAGCCGTACCTGGAAGTAGTTCAGTTCATCATCGCTAAGGATCTGGTTGTTATCCTGGTCTGAGAGGTTGAAAATCCGGGTCAGCGCTCGTGCACACGCAGGTTTCAGCTGCAAGGGACCAACCATGGTGACAAAACCAGGGTACCACCTTCGACCTGGCTCTTCCTCCTGCCTCCTGACACCCCATGCACAGAGGGGTTCCCTTCCTTTACTGGCTGGGTGCACGGTCCAGCTAGGCCACTATTGCAGCTACCTTGGAGGTGGGAGTCAGGAGCAGGACAGCCCACGGGAAGTTTTCTCCTGGACCCTTCCCACCGTGGCCAACACGTGGTCTGGAGCATGAGGGCTTCTGCCCCACCATGCCCCAGGTCCCTGCAGCTCTCTCTGGCCTGGATATGCTCAGCTGGCTACACCCAGCACAGGACATGGGTGCTTCCCCTTGCTCTGGCTGCGCTGGCCCAAACTCTCCACCCTCCTACCCAGGGGCAGAAGCACAGCACCAGACCAGAGCGCTGTGATGGGAAGGAGACTCCTCCAAGGGGCTGGGAACAGTGCTTCCTACCTGCTTCTCCTCTGGGTCATAGAGAGGGGCGGTGGGGTGCAGCACAGCTTTCTGGGCATAGTAGAAGAGTTCAGAGATGTTCTTGAGGTTCTTGGCGGAGCACTGGGGGAATTCAAAGGAAGAGACAGCCCTGTGAGCGAGGACAGGTGATGGGCTGGTGATAAGGGGCTGGAGGAAGACGACACGAGCTCCCCAAGCCAGGTAAGTTGTGCATCAAAGCACAGAGCAACACCTGTTCACCATGAGGAAAAAACCAAAGGAAACCTCTTGCTCATGCTGCATCTTTGCTATGCGTGTTCCACAGCCCCAGAGCCAAGTAGGGCTGCCATGTAGCTCCAGCATCAGTTACAGCTGGAGAGCCAGAGTGGGCAGACACTGAAACTCACTCCCTGCAAAGTGGCAAAGGACAGAAAGCCTAAAGCACAGGCTCTCAAGACCCAGATGGGGTACTCTGGCAGAGCAACATTTGCAGGACAGGTCTCCACAAGCACAAAGGCTCCCTGACTCATGCCAGATAAGTGCTCCTAACCCTCAGGGAGGCTTTACAGAAACCCTCCAGTTTTCTCACCTCCACACAAGTCTCAATCTCTGAGAACTGGTTCATGATGGGCAGGATGACATCCATGGAGCTCCCCACCTGCAGGTCAGACTTGTTTCCCACTAAAATAATGGGGATCCTGGGAAAAAAAAAGATGGAGAGCCAGAGAACATGAGTGAGGCCACCCCTCTCTTGGTCTCAGCGCTGCCCCAGCCATGCATGCTCCCAGGCAGCAGGCCAGGGAGCCTCCCCACCCTCCTCTACAAGGTCCAGAGCAGCTTTCCTCCCTCCCACGGCTGTGAGCACCCATCTGGAGAAACAGACTGCCTGATCCTGCTTACGCTTTCACCCAGCAACAATATGTTCAGGAGCCTTTAATCCAGCACAGCAGCCTTCTGCCTAAGTGATCCACACACAGATTGTGGCTTCTGTGCTCCCGTACTCCCCTGGCAGCCTCTTCTCCCTGCCTGGCTCAGAACAGATAGAGGGGGGAAGGAACCCTCTCCTCTCCCTCAGCCTCAGCTGGATCTGCGAGGGAGAAAAGCTCCCACGTTCTTCTGCTGCAAGTGGTCTGGCCACAAGTCATAAAGCTGGTTTGATCTCAGTAAGCTCAGGAGGGGGCAAAGGTGGTGGGCACCCCAACAGCCTGCTAAATCCCCCAGTTCTGCAGCCGCAGACCACGCCACACACGGTACCTGGAGCCCTTTTCAACTCCCCCGTTCACCATAGGGATCCACTTTGTGCGAATCTGAAAGGCAAGCACAGGGAAAGGGCTGTCAGCGCAGCCTGAGAGGCAGCTCCCAGCACAGGTGCCGGGGCAGCCAGCAGGGCCCTGCAGCCATCTGCTCCCCGGCACTGCCCCACACCAGCAGGCAGCGCAGAGCCAGGGATGCTGGATGCCAGCAGAAGGATGCAACAAACCTGTTGCTCCCCAGCACGTGAGGACAATGGCCAACGTGGGAGCAAGCCCAGGCTCTGCTCAGCCAGCCTCTGCTTGCAGGGGTCTCAAACCCCAAATCCTTCACAGGGCTGGGGGTTGTCAGTACCCACCCACACCAAGAAGCTGGGGCAGCAGGGAAGGACCCAGCGCTGGAAACCCCTTCCCCTCTGGTGCTGCTGCTGGAGCAGGGCTGGTGGGGTGCTGGTGGGGAACCCGTTACCTTCTCAATCGTGGCTTCCTTGGTGACATCGTACACCACGCAGACCACGTTGGCCTGCAAGAGAGAAGCAGCAAAGGGTGGTGAGCCAGGGTCCACACGGCACGCTCCCTGCGGCAGGGAGGCCAGCTGAGCCCGAGGCACGGTGCTGCGGTGCTGCCGTAGCGGCACGCCAGCCCCACGGCCAGGAGCCCCGGCCCCACGCGCTGTCAGCACGCTCGCACTGAAACCCAGCAGCGACAGCTGAGCGCGCGTGAGTGTGCACACGTACACACAGCCCTCCCACAGCAACAACTCGCATGCCGTCAACACAAGCTCTACAACAGGCTGCTCAGAGCAAAGACGGGGGCTCGTCTGCTTCAGGAGCTGCTGCGGGCACATCTGCTTCCATGCCTGGAGCCCCGGCTCCCTGCTCCCCGCCCCTTGCTCCCCCCCCCAGCATGGCTGTGCCCGTGCTCCACGCTGGGCCAGTGGCCGCTGCCCTCCTCCCCTCTCTGACCCCATGCAGACAGCGCTGACACCAATGCTTCATTTGAAGCAGACAGGAGGGATCACTGGCCCTTTGAGGAGAGAGTTTAACGCTAATCCCGAGGACACACAAGGGTTTAGGCAGGATTTCCTGGAGCTGTTTTAAGCCTCTGTATGCTCTTGCTGTCTGGGTGGAGGGAGCAGGACCCCCGTGCCCACTCCTTGACCATTAGCCACTGAGGTGGAGAGATTAAATAGCTTTGTTCACGTGAGGTGCACAGGGGAGAGACAGTTTTATTATCCATAATCAAGAGGTCCTCCTCCCTGCAGAGCCGAGGTTAATCCCAGGGCAGAGAAGAGCAGCTGGGCTCACCCCAGCCAGCCAACTAGATTACTCCTCCATGGCTGCTCTGAGGGATGTGGGAGCCCTCATTCCTCCCTGCCCAGCACTCCCCAGGGATTCAGCTCCCAGACCAACTCCTCTGTGCCACTGCTTCCCCAGGCAGCCACAGGGACCTAACACAAGGAGCAGGGTGGTCTCACCCAAGCTCAGCAACTGCTTCTCCCCTCTTCTGAGTCCGTTGGGAACATCTGGAGGCTAAGAGCACATTGTCTGCTCAGCTGCCTCCTCCTCCTCCCCCTCCTGGTGGGCAGCAAGCTGCCCCCCTGCCCCCCTGAAGGCTCCCTGGAGGGCTAGAACAAGCCACACACGACAGCTTACAAGACAGAGAAAGATTAAACAAACCTCTAAACAAAATGACAGCATTAATCCACAGATAACCAACTGCCTGTGCATCTCCGGGTGACCAATGGGGAGAGTGAGCAGCCACGCTGGCTGCAGGGCTACAGGCACCGCAGCCTCCTGTCCTGCAACACCTCTGTGTCCAGCCCCGCTCACCTTAGCGATCTCCTCCTGCAGCTCATCCTCCGTCTGCTCCGACTCTGAAAATGGAACAGAGCAGTCACCAGCTGCCCCCAGCAGCAGGGCCCCCTTCCCACTCCCCTCAACCAGGCAGAGAAGGGGAGAAGTGAGGCCGGCAGGGAGTGAGGGGGGACAGGCCCTACCTGAGTAGTCCACTATATGTGTGGGGACCTTCTCAGGGGTGACATCAGCTGGGATTGTGATCTCCTCCGCACGAGGGGGCACCTGCAAAGCCAGCAGACTCCAGTCCAGCCGGCCATGCCAAATGCAACCGAGTGGACAGGTAACAAGGGACTTCAGATCCCAATACAGCTGCACAGCTCCATCCCTGCCAGGGTGGGATGAGCTCCAGGCCACAGACCACCCAGCCCACCGGGCTGCAGCTGCCGCTACAGCTCACTACAGTCCAGCCCTCACACAGCTGGTGTCCCCAGGGTGAAACCTTCAACCACCCTCCAGTCCCGAGCCCTCCCTTGAGACGAGCCCTCCTTTGAGAGGCAGCTCCTGACAGCACAGAGTCCCACCAGAGAAGCCATCTTTCAGATGAGTCATCGCCAGCACTGTCACCCCTGCTACAGCTCCAGAGATAAGCCTCAGCACTCCCCCAGCTCTCCGGCCTGACCTCCTGGCAGCTGGGAGAAGCTCTAAGCTGATTGTCCAGGCTTTGCTGCGAGAGCATGGGAAGGTGCGCGGAGCCAGTCCTCCCCCAAACCCTTGGAGCTGATGCTTCCCAGCACAAACATCGCAGAGGTCACCATCTGCTCGCAGGCAGCGAAGAAACCACCTGGCAGCACGAGGCAAACATGCCCAGCCAGACCGATCCCATTTCCTTATCTGAACCACACTGGGAGAGTAAGCCCCTGAGCTGGAAGCTCCAAGGGGCACACGTAGGCAGGCTGGATGCTGCTCCTCACAGATGACCCAGTTCAAAGTACCGAGCCCACCTCCAGGTGGGCACAGAAGACAGGAAACATGGTTTGGTCCATCCCAACAATTCAGTGCCAGTGTCGGCACAGCAAGGCTGGCGCCGGGGACCAAACAGCCCTGCCGCGCAGGGCAAGGCTGGGCCCCACAGCCTGCCACCCTGGTGGGTGCAGAGTCCCCCAGCAGCAGGTGCCTGTGCCCCTCCCCAGGGCAGAGAGGGCCCCAAGTCAGGAATTAGAGCACAAAGCGAAGAAAACAGCCTTTCAGCTGGAGCTCCACGGGGCCCTCACCGTCCTGCGCCACCCCGGGGCTGTCACCGGGCCCAGGGAGCTGGGGCACTCCAGGCACCCCCGCCTCGGGCCGGTGGCACCCGGGACAGAGCCGGCCCGGGGGCCCAGGGCTCCCCCCCTCACACTCACCTCTTCAGGGAACTCCTCGCCCACCAGGGCCATGATCAGAGATGTCTTCCCCACCTGGGCTAGGAAAGAAAGGGAAGAGGTTGGCACCGGCCCGGCGGGGCGAGAGGCAGCCGGGGGGCAACGGCCGCCACAGGCGGAGCCAGCGGCCGGTCAGTCAGTCACCCCCGCGGGCAAACGGGGACGCGGGTGCCACGATTCCGCCCGGATCGCCCGAGGAGCCCCGGCGGCGCCGGCCAGGCCGGCCCGAGAGCGCTGCGCCGGCAGGGGCCACGGCTCCCGCCCCGCCGGGACCACGGGCAGGCCCGGCCGCTGCCCCGGCCCCCCGCGCAGGCGAGGCCCTCCCGGTGCCCGGTGGCACCCCCCGGCCCCAGGCCGCCCCAGGGGCTCAGCCCCCGGCCCCGCCGCCCCCGGGCATGCCCCCGGCGCCCGCCTTACCCTCCCCCAGCAGGAGGATGCGCACGTCCCGCTTCATGGCGGCACCGGGGCCGCCGCCGCCTCCCGCCGCTTCCGGCCTCACCAGCGAGCGGCGGCGCAGAGCGGCGCGGGCACAGCGGCGCCCCCCGGCGGCCGGGCTCGGCGCGCAGCACCCCGAGACCTCCTGGCTTCGGTTTTCCATGTTTTATTTAAAAATAAAATCCAAAACAAACAGCAAACAGGGCTGTAAAACACATCCCACAACCGTCCGGGCCTGGCCTGCGGGCCCGCCGCCGCGGCCGGCCCCAGCAACCCGCGCGGGGAAGGAGGTTGGGGCCAGGGCCTGGGGGCCAGGGCCTGGGGGCCAGGGCCTGGGGGCCAGGGCCTGGGGGCCAGGGCCTGGGGGCCAGGGCCTGGGGGCCAGGGCCTGGGGGCCAGGGCCTGGGGGCCAGGGCCTGGGGGCCAGGGCCTGGGGGCCAGGGCCTGGGGGCCAGGGCCTGGGGGCCAGGGCCTGGGGGCCAGGGCCTGGGGGCCAGGGCCTGGGGGCCAGGGCCTGGGGGCCAGGGCCTGGGGCTCTCCTGCCTCAGCCGCCCCTGAGCTCCCAGAGGAGAACGGCGCTGTGGGAAGCTGTGACGAGGCGGCGGCCGGAGGGGGCGAAGCGGCAGAAATGGACGGTGTCATCGTGGCCGGTGTAGTCCTGTGCCTCGCTGGCAGGGCAGCGCAGCAGCCTCAGGAGCCGTTCTGTGGGGAAAGGAGAGCAGTCAGCGCTGGGGGAGGGAGGTTCCACCACCATAGGCCTCGTCCCTGCCAGCACCAGTGCTCCTGCTCACCCACCAGCCCTCTCCCCACTGAGCCACCAGGCTTCTTCACGTAACAGCTTCTTGCCAAGGCAAGTGGGCAGCCGGGGGGAGCGCGTGACCTGGCGGCCCCACACTGTGTCAGGCTGGCACACCGCAGTAATGGATGCTGCGGCACGCTTTAGTGCGGTGCTGCTGTCTCACACCCCCATGGAGCACCTGGTTCTGGGCTCACAGCAGGTGCCCTGCAGCTCTGGGGCAGGTGTGGAGCTCACCCTGCTCTCAGGAGCTGCTGCCCCAGTAGGACAGATGCAAGCAGCTACAGGAGCACAGTGCCCTTGACAGGAGGAGGGTGCCAATGGTCCCTGTGCTGTGGGAGGGTCCCTTCTGCACCCCGGGCTGTAGCTCACAGCTACACAGAGGTGAAGAGACCCTGTAATCCCATGAAGTCATTCGAGTGAGAAATCCTGCTCATTGACAAACAGGACTGAGCTCATGCATCTCATTTCTAAGCTAGGAGTCTCCAGGAGCACTCTCCTTGCCCAACACACCCTGCCCACAGTCCCAGGACTGTAGCTCTCAGAGTCTGAGGATATGGGCTGTTGTGTGTGCATGTCTCTCTTGTTTAAAAGGAAAAGGATGCTTGGTTTCCTCACTTGCAGAAAGAATGGGAGACCCCTACCTGCCGAAGGTAAGCTGGGGACAAGGCAGCCTGGGCAGCAGAGTCCACGGCACCCCTTGGTACTCACCACCAAAGCCGACAGCTATGAATCGCGCTGCAGGAGACAGGCTGAGCGACGTGGCAAAGTACGGCAAGGAGATCTTCTCAACTACCTGTCTCCAGAAAGAGAAACATACCAATGCCTCAGAAATGAGAAGGCAGAGCGGCTGCAGTTAGGAGGGTAAAGGGCTCCTCTCAAAGGGGAGGCTGACAGATGCACAGCACCTCTCAGACCACGGAAACCTGCCAAAGGCATCGACTTTCCAGAGGAGACTTGGCTCAGTGATTTAGAGACAGTGCTCCTGAAAGCCAGCGCCTTCCCCTCCAGTCAGATGGAAAGGCAGCAGGGTGGCAGGGGAGACTGGCAGCCTGCCCAGACGCAGCCCAAGGCAGGGGCAGGACCCTGCTGCTCACCTGGGCCAGGCTGGGGAGTTTCTGAGATGAAAAGCTGTTGCCCTGAGCAGCTGCTTGCCTGAGCCTACCCCACACCTTCAGACTTGGCTTTACACGCAAGGCACCGCTGCCTCCCCCCACTGCACCTTGTTCGACGTGGCCATAGCCCCGCAGCAGCAGAGAAGTGCCTACACCACCTGGGCAGGGCATGGGTACCTGTTTTTTGTGCAGACTGTAAAACAAGGCTTCCTTCTGCATCCCAAAGCCGACGTAGACCAGGGTGCCGTGTTCCCAAGGGCAGAAGGCGGCCAGGCTGGGCGGAAGGCTGATGAGACCCTGGTGAAGGGAACAAAATTGAAGCTAGTTTCTCCAGCCTGACCTGACAGAGTGGGGACAAAACGAGAGCATGGAGGGACACCAGCCCTTGGGTTGTGGGTGTCCAAGCAGTGGGAAATTAGGATGATGGAGGCTGCTTCCTCCCTCTTGCATTGCCATCTCAGATGTTCTCATGGCAAAGCAAGGAGCAACCACACACTGCCATGGAGACCTGAAGCAAATTGTTTACTGTCATAGCAGGACACATGAGGGTCCAACAGGTTGAATTTCCACAGAGGCATTATTGCTATGTGGGCTTGAAGGCAGGATTGTGTTATGGATCAGCTTAACACAAGGAAATCAGGCGCAGAAGATAAACATCTTTAGTAATGGATACAAGATCAATCCTTCCCCCATTTACTGTGGGGAGACCTGTAGTGAGCTGCCTTCTGTCCTGGTTTCAGCTGGGATAGAGTTACTTTTCTTCTTAGCAGCTGATGCAGTGCTGTTTTGGATGTTGATAACGCACTGGTGTTTTTAGTTGTTGCTAGGTAATGTTTATACTAATTCAAGGACTTTTTAGTTTCTCAGACCTTGACAGTGAGAAGGCTGGAGTGGCAAAAGAAGTTGTGAGGGAGCACCGCCGGGACAGCTGACCTGAACTAGCCAAGGGGACATTCCATACTATGGGGCCTCATGGTTTGTATATAAACTGGGGGGATGGGGCTGGGGCCTGCCGAGCACTGCTCGGGGGGCTGGTTGGGCACCGGTCAGCAGTTGCATTGTGCATCGCTTTCTTTTCTCTCTTCCTTTGGGTTTCATTCCTTTCCCCTTCTCTCCTTTTCGTTATAACTTCTTTTTATTATTAATATTGTTATTTTGGTTTCGTTTTATTTCAGTTATTAAATTGTTCTTATCCAACCCTCGGTTTTACATTTCTTTCCAGTTCTGCTCCCCATCCCGCTGGGTGAGGGAGGAGCGAGTGAGCAGCTGCGTGGTACTTAGTTACTGGCTAGTGTTAAACCACGACACCTTCATGGAAAGAAAATCCATTGTTTTGGAAAAAAACAAAGAAACATTGACCAAACTCAACTGCTGTATGAGCCTGCCACGCTCAGGGCCAAGCACTGTCTGGACCAAGGCACCCTCGCTTGCCCCCAAAAGAGGCCCAGCTCCCTTCTGCATGCCAGTGTCACGTGTACAGGGGACCATCTCCACGTCCTCTCCAATACAGACCCTCCTCCCTTTCTAGCAGGCATCCTGCTGCCCAAATCTCACACCTGGGTTGGAGCCAAAGGCTTCTGCAAAGCATCACAGACATACAGGGCTAGAGTACTTGGCTCTATGAACCTGTCACTGGGCTCCTGGCTCTGAATATTCATGCTCTTTGGGAGTGTCAAAGTTGGCAGTGTGCTCATAATGAGGTCTCTCTTCTGCATGCTGTGTTCACTGCTGCTTGTGCTCTGTTTTGCATAGCACAGGGGTGTCAGCTCTTTGCAGGTGCAGTTTTTGACTCCTCACGCTTACAAAGTCAGCGCTCCCCAGCAGTTAGGTGCTGCTACAATTCCCACTGCCTTTTGACACGCAAGAAGGTTCATTAACAAGGTACTCTGTGAGCAGCAGAACTAACGAAGGTGATGTTCCTAAGCTCACACTCTCTCTTTGGCCCCATCCTGCTCAGAGCCTTGAGGCATCCCTCCTCCAGCTCGGCTGGTGCCAAGCCCCATGCCATGGGCAGGCGGGGGCTGGCCAGTGCCACACTCACCTCGGGGCCGGCAGGCGCCGGGAAGCTGAGCCAGTCGAGGAGCTCACACTTATCCTTCAGCCAGTCGGAGGCCCAGACGCTGACCCGCCGGTCCGAGCTGGTGGCCAGCCAGAGCTCCCCTCCTTCCACCCCAAAGTCATGGTACTACGGAAGACAGACAAGTGCTGTCACTCCGGCAGTACAGAAGCTTTAAAGGATGCTGCCACTAGATCGAGTGTGGGGCAGGAGCTTGTGGGAACACAGGCTTTATGCTGTAGGGGATCAGTGCCAGGATTAACCTCTCTTTGGGCAGTGCTGAAAGTCACTTCAAATAAAATAGGACAAGGAAGCCGTGGTATTGGAACCAGTGGCACGCTCTGGGCTGAAAGCCCCGGCAGAAGAGGGGTGAGTGCCTGGCCTGAACACCACAGATCTCTTCCCTGGGATGCCCTCTGGATCTGCACATCTCCTAGGGGAGCGCTTGCCAATACCATGTGTCCCCTAACAACATCCTTCACTTAAAATAGAGGAGGATCACCTAAGTGTAGAATTACCAGGGAACACAGCCTTGCAGCACGGATGATTTTAAAGCCTGAGAACTTAGGCAAAATTATTCTCATTTCTGCTGTGGAAAGGAAAAAGACTCTATGAAGAGAATGACAAAGGAGATGCCAAAACCATCACACTGTTGCACAACCAAGTCTTCCTAGCCCACAGAGGGATGGTACAGAGAGTCAGTTATGCACAGGAGGCCAGGCTGCTGAGGAGCGACAGGGGGAAAGCACGCTGAGCCCTTTCTCGGGTCACACAAACTGAAAGCTCACAGTCCGGGCTACTCGCCAGGGGTGCTGTTCTCAGAGAGCCCGTGGCGCAGGCACACATCGCAGCTGCGTGCAGTGTGCTGACAGCAGCCACCAAGGGCCCCCCCACCCACAGGCACAGCCTCGCTCAGGGCTGCAATGGCAACACGTGCAGCTCTAATCCAGTGACTATATCCCTAGAAAAACCCAAACAGAAGTTATTGGAGGGAATGGGAGCCCGGAGAGGAAAAACACGGGACAACAAAGCAAACTCACTGACCAACCTGGCCACACTGCTTCCTACAGCTGTGCTGCGACACGTGGGGGACAGTGCCAGGGCAGAGGGTGAGGTCTCACCTGCTTCCTGGTGCACTGGAGAACAGTGATGGGGGAGCCTTTGTGGTCTGCGAGGACACGGATAGTCATTCCAGTGCGAGGGCTGCTGACGGCCACAAGCCCATCCTTGCCCCCTGATAAGATCATTTCTCCTGTGGGCAGACGAAAGGAAAGAACGGGACACTTCTTGTAGGAAGAAAAAGCCCATAGGGAAAAGGTCCAAGATCATGGGATACCAGTGTCCCAAAGCACGGTGAAAGGCTGGGAACATCAGAGTCAAGGGCTGGGTAAGACGAGATGTCTCAGAGACACCCACTAGAACTCTGCACTGAAGGACAGCCACTGCAGGCTGCAGGCAGGAGGACACAAAGGCACATCTGTTGCACTCAAACCCCTTTGCTATACCATTGCCAATATACCTCCCATGTCCCATTTACCACATGCACAAGCTACCAAAGTTCATTGATACAAGTTCTCCGGCTCTCCCTGGCCCCAGGTTTTTGGGCAGGTCACCAGCACGCCGAGTGGCTGGAGGCCAGGGTAACCCAGGCACAACCAAGCCACGTCCCCTGAGGCAACGTCTCCCCACTGTCCTGACAGGCAGCCTCACCGTCTGTGGAGTAGGCAACTGCCGTCAGTGCAGCAGCATGGGGGTGCATTTTCAGCTCCATCTCTGTCCTGGAAACGCTGAACACACGGATGGTGCCATCACTGTACCCTGCCGCTACGTGCTGGCTCTCAGCTCCCCAGGCAACGATGGGATGAGGCTTCCAGGCCAGGCACTGACAGCTCTGCAAAGGAACCAGGGCAGAGACCCGATGACACAGTGCAGACTGCAGGGATGTGCAACTAAGTTCACTAACGGCTAAAGCTCCACCTGTAAGTATTTCTCCAGCTTTAATTTACTTTGTGAGAATACAGCAGCCCTTCCAATCCCAGGCAGCAATCCCTGAGCCAAGAGGAAGAGATCGACGTACCACAAACAATTACCTGGTTGAGCACCTGGAACTGTACCACCAGCTCCATGCTGCCCAGAGACCAAATCCTCACGCTGCCGTCTTCCCCACACGTTGCACAATGAGTCTCATCAGGACTGAAGCACACTTCGGTCACCTGCAGTGAGAAACAAGCTGGGGAACAGGGGCTCTGCAGCTGCCCCTGCCTAGAGCACATCAGTTCCTCTGGCCCTCTCATCCCCCAGGACCCCTCTCATGGGAGACATCAGACAAGAAGCCCTAAGTGTAAATTTGTGCTTAAATTTGGGGCTGACAGCTAGGCTTGTAATGGAAATCAGTAAACTCAACCCCGAAGGTAGGGCTAGGCGCTATGTAACATAGGTCCATGTAAAATACCTTCTCTCTTCTACCATTTGAACCCTTTGTTCTATAGCACAGGTACCCTAAAGCAACAGCAAAGTTCTAAATGCTCACTCCTCGGGCCGGTTGGGTTTGGATTTTTTTTTTTGTTTTAGGCAAAGAAAATATTATCCAACGTGGATGTCCAGCTAGCAAACAGAAGGCAGGCAGAAGTCGCAGCAGTCGAATGAAGCCATAGTGACTGCAAACTGCATTCTTCTGCTCTAGCAGAAAGGCCCACAGCTGCTCTCAGGCTGAGGCTTTAAACACCTAAGGCTAGAGCGGGTGAGCTCAGACGAAGCATGTGCACAGTTCCCTGCAGACTCCTCCATGTCATCCTGCCAGCACAGGGAACCCTGCAGCTCCCCGACCTCTCTGATGCCCACCCCAGGGAACAATTCTGTGCCTGCACATGCTCTGCAGGACAAACCCTGCCCGGCCCAGCCCCTCTAACCTTGTTCTTGTGGCCGCTGATGAGTCGTATGCTCGTGCTCTCTGTCCAGTTGATGTACCACAGCGTTCCTGCTGTGGTGCCCACAATTCCCATTTCTAGAGAATCATCAAAGGCTGCACTGACTATTGTCCCATCGAGGGTAATCTCATTTTCTAGCAGGACCGAGCTAGACCTGGAGGAAAGGAGGATATAAGCACTGGCTCAAATGTTGGAACAGCCACTCTGCATCCTTTAAGTGCAATTTTCTGGTAAGCCCAGTGACATGTTTGCAGCTAAATGGCTCAGTGAGGGGCTCCTGTACATTGAACAGTGACTACTGTTGCATTTGCACTGCAACCATCTTTTATAGGAAAGAAGAAAAACAGATGATGTGATAGTGCAAGGGAAGAAACAAAGGCAATATATTTTCACTAACTCTCTTAAATGACTTCCTACAAACCACCAACAGAAACATCAGACATGATAAACTCCAGCCATTTCCAGTATGAAGAGGGTTCAGCCACCTGTGGCAAAAATTCAGTAAAAAGATCCAGGCAGAAAGAATCAGTCATGGGATAGAGAGGAAAAGCTAAGGATGAAGAGCCACAGGAGCAGCATGGTTGCAGGCAGAGCTGATGTCTGTTCGTGAAAAGCCACCTCTCAGACAGGTCCTGGGAGCTGCCAGAAAAAGCATCTCGAGAGCAGAGTGAGACAGGCACAAGCACAGCGGGGATGCTGGGGGCAGTGTCCTTCCTACCTGGTGTCAAGACCTTTCAGCTTCAGCTCCTGCACGGCGGCCACTGCCCACAGGCGGATACGTTTTGTGTTGCTGCCACTCACCAGCCTGTTGCGCCGACAAACTAGCACGCCTGGGAGGCCACAGGGGAATGAAGGGCACCCGTGAGTATCCACCGCTCTGCACCATCACCCAAGGGCTGCTCCTGACAGCCAGGCCACCGATTCATTCGGACAGGGCAGTATGGGTCTTCTACAGCTTAATACCCAGCATTTTTACAGACTAGAGGTGAGCTCCCCAGGAAACCCAGGTCACAGATCCACTGCCACCCCATGCATCTTGCACCCAACAAAGCAAACTGCCTTCCCAAGCACAGCTGAAATTGGATGTCTGCAAGCTCATTGCTCTTCTCTCCTAACAAGTTCCCTGTTACAGCCCCGACCAACAGCCAGGGCATCTGCACCCACCAATCTCGCCCTCGTCAGCCTCCCATGTCATTAAGCAGCAATTAGTCTCGGTGTCCCACACACAGATCTGGCCTGAGTTGGTCCCACTATAAAGAAGAGTGTCAGCATCATAACAGAGAGAGGTCAGCTCCACTGGCCCCAACATATCTGGGGCAGAGGCCCGATGAACCTGCCGGAGCACATAAAACAGAAACGTCAAAAAGAATATGGTGCTTACCTAAATCAGAAAAAAACACAACCCCTCCTCTGACCCTCAATTCATGCGGTTAATGCCTCAAATACAACTGAAAGCCACTCACAGCCAGCCAGCATCATGGCACTAAGAGAAATCATCAGCTCTCACAGGTCTGTGGGGCAGAGCCCCCATTGCACTCACCAGGGGCTTAGAAAAGGCAGCAGAGATGCCAAACATGAATTTTAAAAGAAGGTAAAATTGAGGTTTACCTTGAGTTTGACGTCAGCTCCCTGCTCCTCCAACAGCCAGAACATCACAGCTGCCTTCCCCACACAGGCCAGTTCTCTGTGGGAAAGAGGACTAAAAGCTACGTCGTGGACTGGCTCTGAGATACAGGTCGACAGCACGAGTTCATAGGTGTAGGTGTTCCACAGAGCAATGGTTTGATCGCTGTAGTCCCCTAGGTAGAACATGAAAGACAGTAGGAGGAGGTCCTGCAGCCTCAGGATGCTCGCAAGCACACACACTGCACACAACGCAGCATCAATGACTGCTGCGAACACCGCCCTGGGCATGGACATGGCTCCTTGCGTGCTCAGCAAAAGCTGCGCGACAGGATGGGTCCTCGCCTGAGCTGAGGACAGATGTAACTGGCCCAATGCTTCACGCTGGAGGCTGCAGCAGACCTGGCCCTGCGGCAGGGTCTGCAGCCAGCGTTGGGAGCAGCCAACACGGTAGGGATTTCAGCAGGCAGAGCTGCTCCTACATCCTTAAGAGCTACCACACACCTCAACATATGCCCCCACGCAAGCCCTCCAGTGCACTCAGGGCTAACAACAGTCTTGAAGTAAGAAAGGGATGTCACCTTCACTGAGGTCAAAGCTGAGATGGCAGCTGACCTTAATGGAAGCCACCGTATACCCAGGTGGCAGCAGAAGGCTCTGGCCGTAGTGATGGCAAACATGCCATCCCAGAGGGCTCCAGAGGACAGTGCTCTCCTGCTGTTCTTCCCAGGCTCCACAAGCTCAGTGGAGAATTCCAGCTTTTCTCTTCCCTGCGGCTCAGGCCGGAGCTGGAGGGGGAGGGCTGCCCTCCCACGCTGCTCCGGGGAGAGCACAAAGCTCTCTTTCTCTCCAGCAAAAAGCTCGCTTTTTCCAAGGGCAGACTCACCAACCCATCATGTCCTGCCTGTTCCACAGGTCCTCTCGCATGCAAAACAAGAGCTTACTAATTGCTTATTTGTCCTTTAAATGTCCCCCGCCTAAACAAAACAGACAGCTTGAGCGTCCACCTTGTGCTGGCATCGCTGCCTGGCAGGAGGCTCACAGTTTGAAGCCTGACTACTTCTATGCAGTTCCACCTAAGCAGCAATAAGAAGTCCAGGAGAAGGCTTTTCCCTTTGGATACTATATATAGTAACTGCAAACTGTTTACATGGATTTAACAAGCCAGCAGAAGCTGTAACTCAAAGAAAAACAAGCTAGCTGGGGCCAGGAGAAAGAACTGGAGGGAGCTTGGCGTCCATGCCTGTGGCCGAGACGCACAGGGTGCTTGCTGCTCTGCGAAACACTGCCAGCAGCGCCCTGGAAGCAGGCTCAGCTGCAAAGAGTGCATCTGCAGGCTGTCACTCCCAGGAGGACCCGAGATCACTTGCAGTTTTACATGCTGCATTATCCTTTGTCCCAAGGTTACCAAGCAACAGCCTCACAGCCACCAGCGGGTACGTATCTTGCAGGTACTGCATGCTGGCAGCACCTTCCTCTCAGGAGCTGTCTATTCTAGGGGGCCCCCTGCACCCACACCTGGTGTTGAAGGTGTACTCACCTAGGGTAATAAGGAACCTGTCATCCCGAGAGAATGCCATGGCTTGTACTTGCGTCTCATGATGGAAGAGGTTTGCTGTGCAAACCCCATCCTGGATGTTCCAGATGCAGATCTGACAATGGGAGTCTCCATTCGTCTGTCCTGAGGCAGAGGCAAGAACCTAACAGAACAGTATGTTGTCACTGAGACCTCGGTTAGTACTTACAGAACGCTTCATTAGCTAGTTAGCCTTAGCAACTACCAATCTCAAATTATAGTGATGCAGCTGGCAAATGGAAAATTCTGTGAGAGCCATCAGCTGATGGTAGGAGGGAATGGTAGCATCACCCAGAGGAAGGCAGCAGCTTTTACTGTCACACTGAGCCAGCACAATAGAATAGCTGGGCTCCAAAACCAGTTATTGTATTTCCATAACCCCAGGTCTCCATGCAGCGGGCAGAAGAAGGAACGGACAAATGGAATTTTAGTCTGTGACATTTCTTTAGCCCGAAGCGACAGAGACAGAGACCAGCCCGGGGCAGCAGAAGCCTCTCCAACCTGGCCATCGTGGCTGACGGCAAGGGTAGAGATCTCCTCCGCATGGCCGAGCCAGTGATTCTGTGACCCCGAGTGCAGGTCTTCAACCACGATGATGCAGCCACAGGTGTAGGCGAAGAAGCCTAGCAGAGGAGGAGGAGATGGGATATTTCCATGTAAAGGCTTCACATAGAGCACCCACTGCATCCTACATCACAATTCAGGAAAATTCTTTTTTTCAGTAACATATAAAAGCCGACTCTTCTACACAGCTTGTCAGCACCCTTCCCATCAGGCTGAGAGTGGAGTAAAATCTCACTTCCAGCCTGGAGAAAGGAGGCGAGATGGCCTTTGAGAGAGCTTTCCCTTCTGCTCTGTCCACTCAACAGCTCAAGCCTGAGTTTGCTCGTATCAACTAATGTTTGCCATTATTTTTGTTTGTAATCATATCAATTAATGTTTGCCAATTTGCCATTCCTGCAAAGAGGAACGGTTACTAGATCTTACCAACACAAAGAACCCTTGTGTTGAAGCAAAGATCCCAACAGACAGAAGGTCATAACTTAGCTCAGTACACACACCTCCTGCCCCCCCCAGAGCCTTCCCAGTGTACCTGTGTCCGGATTCCACACCATATTCCCTCTGCCATTCCCATTGTAGCCGATCACTGCTTTCAGCTTCAAGACCTCACTGCCAGCTGGAGGAAGTAAGAAACTCTGCAAGAAAAATACACACTGGCTTAAAATAAGCTCTAGAAGGGTGGCCCAGTCAGGTACGTTCAACACCCGTTTAAGAAATAGCGTGCATGCAAGCACACACGTGTCCTCGCACACAGACAACACACAAATTCATGCCAATACTCACAGCATTCAAGTCCAACACGTCAACAGATTAATACCAAAGTACGCACTTATACATACAAAAGAGAAATTGCACCAGGCACAGATGCTTTCAAATGGGGCACAAAACAGGTTGGCAGCAACTGCCCAGCCGATGAGCAGCTGCTAATCCTGCTGGGAAAGAGTTCAATGGGTTTTGCTGACTTGGAGATGTTTCAATAGGAAGACAGTGGGGGGAAAAAGTGCTGCCAGGTGGAGGGACAGAGGAGAGAACTGAGGGTGCAAGCTGAATGTAGCTTTTCTCCCAGCACCATGAACAGCAGAGCTTGGGAAAAGGTTAAGTTTCTGTTTTATTATTGCTCTGTTTGTTATCAGAGCGGGAGCTGTGCCTTGACTGTCTTCACTACACTCGATGGATTGCCTTCCCCAGCCTGCTCTGCCAACGCATCTGCTCGCAAATATGGGTGCGTGATGAATCACTCCATTGCTCACTCGTCTTTCACTTTCAATAGCACATGCCATTCCAATTTCTTTTGAATAAAAATGTATGCAGATTTGCTGAACAGAAAAAAAAAAGTTGATCACAACTCACTTTTTACTAGTCTGGAAAGAGCTGCATGTAGAGGAGAAAGGGGAACTGCTGTTCAGTTATCAGGCCCAGGGGTATATTTTACAAATTGTTTCAAACAGAGAACAAAATGGGAACAATTTGGAAAATCCACCTACTCCAGCCCCAAAACGCCTGTTCGCCACCTGCCCAGGTAACCAGCCCTGGCACAACTCTCACCTTGGGGAGCACCGATGCCTTAAAACGAGGAGTGAAATGCCGGTAGGAATCTGGGTGGATGGAGCTGTGGGACTTGAGACTTTTGGTTTCCTTTCTGGGTTCTGCCACACAAAGAAGAAAACAGTACCCATGGGATGCTGCTCCCGGAAATGGCTTGGGAGCAGCAGCTCGGCTGTGGCTTGCTATCTGTTCAGATGCTGTGTATATGTGTGCATGTAGCCACACATGAGGCAAAACTCAGACTGCAGCATCACACATGCTCCTACACAACCAGCCATAGGAAACACAGCAGCTTTCCTGTAGCAAAGGAGGAACATCCATCTCCCCCCTGCAAACAGCCTAAGGGCATCCACGCTGCCTGCCCCGGGCATCGCTGCAGAAGCATAAGCCATGCAGCTAGGAAGAGGTCTTTAACGGGAGCGACGGAGGCATAGTTTTATGTTGAAGCTTTCCAACAAGCCCTGCCTGGGGCTGAGCGCTGGCAGCTGCCGGCTTCTGGCAGCTCGCCACAACTGCCGCAGCTTTCAGGCTGTGCATCTATTAATAGAGACACTGGGAGCTTTAATTTCTGCCGGGTTTAATAGGACGTGCCACTTAGAGATGATATTGGCTCCAAGCCGAAGAGGGGCTCGCGGTGTGCCTAGAAGCAGCGGCAGGGAAAGAGCCAGAAAAAGCAGCAGCGCTGGGGACCAGCATGAGCTTCCCTCACTGCTTCCCTTGGTAAATCGCACCCAAGGGAAGACCCCCAAGGAACACGTTGCTGCCCTTCATCTCACAACTCAGAGCACGTGTCCAGGTCTATCTGTACCACATTAATAATGATCTTTCTTTTTTGTCAGGGACAGACCGAGCTGCTGTGCAGGCCTGCACACAGGGCCCCAAAGAGCGAAGCTCTGTAAGAGGTGGGAGCACCCCAGATTTACCGTGTGTGGATTCTCCAGGAGACCCCAAGCTCTCCTGCCTCCCTTTGGGCCTCACGACAAGCTCCTTGTTCCTGACCGACTCCACCACGAAGACTGAGGCATCTCTGTCTCCATTCGCCACCACACTGCTGCCACCTGGCAGATCTGCCTCCTCCTCCTCTTTGTCCGACTCGGAGAAAATACCTGAAGAGAAAAATTATTGGGAGGACAGAGCAATCCATGTCCTTCAGGAACACTTCATGTGTGACTGACCCTTTGACTTCTGACAGTGACATTCTCCTGCTCTGTGTAACAGTCCATCTGCTAGGGCAGAGGGCAAAGCAGGCATTTCCTACCGGGTATGTCCAACAAGGTATTTACCGCAGCCCTCGGAGAAGCTGTGCCAGCAGCTTCGTCCGTGGGGGAGAGCAGAGGATAAAGTGGTGCTGAACCCCAACGCTTCTGGCTGGCTTTCTTCAGCTTAGGGGAAGGGAAGCGCAGACTGGTCTGTCAGTCTGCAGAAGGGGATCACGGGCAAGGATGGCTCCAAGGATGCTGCTAAACTAGACAGTTTTTCCTAGAACAAGATTCTTCTACCCCTTTCCTGCAAGCAGTTCCTCTTACTTCGACATCGTGCTTGGTGGACAGGGCTGACATCCAAACATGGTGGCGAGGCCAACAATGGAAGAGGCACAGTCTGCCGAGGCGTCTCAGAGGCATCCTTTAGCTTCTCGGAGCTCCCCGCTGCGGGAAGAAAAAGGGTTTGTGTAATTCCCTTCATCCCTTAGATCCTCTTGTCCTCCTGGGTTGCTCCATGGCGATACCCCCAAGCTCATTTCTCCAGCTTCCTCCTGCACAGGAGGAGCCGCTTCTCCTCTGTCCTTCAAGAAAGGGAGGGACAGAGAGAGGGAGGGACAATGAGGGCAGGGAAAAAGACAACAGAAGAGACGGAGGCAGGGAGAAACAGAAGGCAAAAGCTGAAAGACCTACCAGAAAACCCAGAGCGGCTCTGCTCATAACATCCCCTCCCTGGCAGACTCCCACCGAGAGGTGCCAGTTAATTGCAGACTGCTCTTTGGGACTAATTAGCTGGTTAGCCCCCCCGCTTTGTGACTTCCTCAGGGAAGGAACCAAAAACCCCCACCCCCTACCCTCTGCCATGAAGGGCAGCCGTGGAAGAGCTGCCAACCCACCAGCCAGCGCAACTCACGGGAGGAGGCAACTCACCTTCTCCCAGCAGCAGGGCAGCCTCCGGGGAACGAGCCCTGGAAAGGCAAAGGGACTGGCGTTACACCGGGAGGGGACGGGGCAGGGGAAGGCACTGCCCAGCACCGGGCACTTACCCGGCTGCGGGTGACCTCTCCACAGGCAGAGCTAGGAAATCCCAGAGGAAGATGGCATCTCCGATGCTGATGACGTGCCGCTGGTCTGGAGTGAAGGCCACCTGGCGCACTGGCTCCGAGTGGCCGATGTACACCTGGGAGAGAGCGCACCTTGAACCTTCCCATCACCGCGACTGCCCTCGGGGTGGGGGGTTACTCGACTCCCTGCCCCACGTAGCCAGTGCCTATAGGTCTCAGCAGAAGACCCGCTCGGAGGCCAGCACCACACCGACAGTGCTCAGACCTAGGGCTGATCTGCCTCGGGCTGTCCTGCAGCGTGCTGAGCTGGGGACGCAAGAAGCTGAAAACCCCCAAGGTCTTACCTCAGCTCTCAGTACCTTTGAAACCCAGGGCGAGCCCTTTTCTTCTCTGGGTGGCTCTGTCCCCAGCACACAAGTAACACCGACCTCCGTCCCTCACAGAGGGCCTCCCTACGTGTGGTGCTGTGGCAGCCCCAGCCCGCGCTCGGAGCCCAGCGTTACTGCCACGTGGGAGCAGGGCTATGTTTCTCAGCTGCTGGACAAACCGGCACTGGGAACACTGGGTCAAGTCAGACAGAGGGCTTTTGCCACTCTCTTCTCCAGGGATTGAGAAATGCAACACCAACCCCTTTCCCTCCCTTTGTGGGCAGTACCTGGAAGTTGATATCGAAGCGCATCTGATAGTCCCACACTTTGATAACTCTGTCACCAGCAGTGAGCAGATACCTGCCATCCTTGCTCAGTGCCAAGGAGGAACAGGACAGCTTGTGCACGGGAGACACCTGAGGAGAAGAAACAGCACCAGCAGCGTTAACTGAGCTAGTTCATATCCTTACTCATGCTTCAGCAAGAGGACAGGAGTGTGACAGCCTGGAAAACAAGGACAAGCTCAGGCTCATGCTAAGCATGACCATAGCAGGATAGCTACAAGGTTGTCACCCATGTTTCTCTGAAGCCTGTGAACACCAGGATGGGCTCCTTTCTCATTTAGCCTCATACAGTAACATGAAGCACCCAAGCCCCACGTGACACGAGACCTCAGTGCATGAATTTCAGCCTCTTACCTCTCGCACCAGCCGTCCTGTTTTTGCATCAAGCACCAGGATTTTATTGGAAGAAGTGGATACCAGGAGCTCGCCTCGAGGCACAGGAGCAAAGCAGACTCTCACTGCAGAGTCCATGGCTGTGCCATTCAAATCGAGGATGCTGATGTCCACTCTCAGCAGCTGTAAAATAAGGAGCTACTGTACCAATGTCCTGCAGCAAATACTGCAGAAGCCTCAGGATTGCTTTTGTGGCTCTCCTAACACGAGGATATGGAGCCCCCCAGACCCTTCCCTTCCCACCTAATGAGGGGCTGCAGGGTCCTGGCAACATCCCTGCTGCCCAGAAGAGCGCAGCTCAGAGAGGTTGGAGCTGACAAGCCTACACAACACTTCTCCAGATGAACCTTCTAGAGGAGAATGAAGCCAGCGAAGAAGAAACCTCGACTTTGCTGTTTCTATCTCACAGAATGGAAAACAAACCTCACTGCAAGTGCCCTGAGCAAGTGCCTGCTGTGTGGGGAAAGGCCCTTGCCAACACTGCTGGTGCCCAAGGCCCTTGATCTGTCTCATTGGATGCAGCCGGTGGGAATTCCCCCTCCTGCTCATGGCACTCTGCAGCATGTGCTCCCCTCGGCACCCTCCCCCAGGAACGCGGGGAACCTGCTGGGTACCTCATCTAGAGAGCAGGCCTCCATCACGGTCACAACGTACTGGGAGGGACCCACGAAGGCCAAGAGACGGCTGTCCCCACTGACCACCAAAGCATCCGGACTGCTGCCAGTGTCCTGGGCCACCACATTGCCTGAGGGCCACAGCAAGAGAGAGGGAGTGAAGAGAGGAGTAAAGCCCCCGCTGCAGCCAGCTCGCTCTGTGACAGTAGCTACAGTTTCTCCTGCCTCTGACTCAGCCTTGGGTTAACGTTCTGGCCTGAGAAAGAAGCAACCTCTGTTGTAGAAGACGCTACAAATTTTATCTGCGACATCCAAGACATGCAGTAAACCACCTCAAAGACGAGGTCTAGATACATGGCTTCTTGCCTGACTGAACGTGCAGTGTTTTCAAGGAGAGCAGAACAAAGTCAAGGGAATAAAATTGGTTTTAGTGCTTATTTTTTAGTGTTACAAGAAGCTGCAACAAGGAGCTATGAAGGTGAGATCTCAGCTGCAGCCTGGGTGCCTGAACCCTGCACAGAACAAGGTCAGTGCCGAACCCCACCACGCCGATGTCAGTCTGGTGGGCAGATAGACCCATAGGTCTAAAAATCACAGAAATCACAGCAATTCTCCGTATTTATTCCACCAGCAAAATTCCACTGTTCAGTCCTGCAACACGGCCAGGCAGCGAACACCATTTCAGAGCAAAAGTCAACATGTAAAGGTCCAGCTGCAGCACTGACACCAACCTTGGGTGATTTTGGACACATTCCCTGGTCTCTCCAAGCCCCTGTTCCTTCACCTATTTCAACTGCACACTTCTTGAGGCACGATGCTCCTCTTTATACAATATTGCATAACGGAGCTCCCCCTCCCTGCCCAAGCTTGTGCTGCCACAGCCTATTTCAAAGGCACACATTAAAAGTGACATTAACGTTTCCAAACTGCCCTGTACTGCTTCCCCTGCCCGCAGCTCCCCACCTTCTCCATTCACCAGCACGGCGCTTTGTGCAGCTGTGCTGCAGACAGGATTAGGGAAACAATCCAGTTTAAACAAATTAAACCGCACATCCAGAGAACAGAAAGAGTTGGGGCCTGGGCACAGATAAATCTCTATGATTTCAGCCCATTCACGAAATCATAACACCAAGCAAGCTGAGAGCATTTGAACCAGGACAGGTAGGGGAAGGCTGGCAGTCACCAGGGCTTGCTCACACGTACAGTATAAACACAAGTGACACAGCTCAGAAGGTTCATCAGAAAATATCTCTCCGAGTAGGCTGAATCTGGTTTGGCTTTGGTGCTAGGGTGTCTGTGCTAATTAAAAAAAAAAAAGAAGAAAGGCAGCCCACAACCCCAGAGCCTTACCCAGGACTCTCAGGACACGGCTTTTCTGCGCCATACAGCTGTAAAGAGCCAGAGTGCCGTGCAAGCAGGAGCTGAACATGAAATTGCCATCTGGAGAGAAGGTCAGTCCAGTGATCACAGTGCGGTGCTGCCTGAAAGAAGGCAGAAAACATGAAAAAGGGAAGGAAAAAAACCAAACAGACCCCCAGAAAATAGTAGCAACACCGAGCACAACACAGTGAAGAACCCAGGAGAACAAAATCATCAGGGACAGGCAGAGGACCCCACCATGCTCACACCTGCAGCAGCCCAGGACAATCAACACTTCAACTTTTTGGAAAACTGAGCAGCAAGTGCATGCAGCACTCCAGCTGTCCCTGGATGGGATATGCTCCCTCCCCCTTTGAAGCATCCTGCGCTGCCCACGCTGAAGCTTGCAAGGGCTCCCTGTTCAGCTGCTCTCTAGGACAAGCTCTTTCCTACTGATGGCCAGCTGCCCACTGGGAAGTCACACGGAGAGCCCCCATAGCCTTCCCGGGTTGGATTCTACCACCCAGAGCCTTGGCACAGCGGGCTCGCTCTGCCTGAAAACCACTCAGCCAGGACGTGAGGATCACCAAGCTCAAGAAAAGCACTTTTCCCACCTCCTCGATTACCACCATGGCTTCTGCCAGGAACCCGCTTAGACCCACGCCTGCCCCAGTGTGGCTCCCGTGGCAAACGCTCACTTGTGCTCCACCAGGAGATCAGAGGCAGCCAAGGAGAAGGTCCGCACCATCCCGCTGTTGAAGCCACAGGCCAGGATCTGCTGGGCAGGGTGAAAGGCCACAGCACACGGCATTTCCTCGGCAGCGGTGAAGTCGTACAGCTGTGGGGAAGGGACACGCCACAGGCACGAAGCTGGATAAAGCTCTGCCCAGCAGCCATACCTGACAGCGGAACAGCCGCAGACCTCCACCATGGGCAAGTCCCACACCAGAAATCTGATCCTGATCTTTAGAGTCATTTAGAGATTACTCTAAAGCCCTGGGAGGGCCTGGGTCTTCGGGCATTTAGATAAAGCCCTTGGGTATTCTGCTTTGTGTTAAACAGCAATATTCAAAATGTAGAGGAAAAGAAAATATTTTTGTTTGGCAATACCTTCAGAAGGCCAAATTATGCATTAAGGTAAAACTCTCAGAACTCCATACTCCCAAAGAATTTCTTGCCCATGGTACCCTCTCACGCTTCAGGGAGGACATTTAAGGGCTCTCAAACTGTGGAGCTTTGATAACTGGACCAAACACAGACCAGGGAGATTATTAAGAAACGTGAGACACCTACTGACTCTCGTCTCCCCTACCTGCTGCATGGAGACAAGGTCCCAGACTCGGATGGTACTGTCCTGGGACACTGTTGCCATCCGCTTCCATGTCCCCTCCACAGAGAACGCCAGAATGGAGTCCTCGTGAGAGCGCATGAGGGTGTTGTAGTCCCGGGACTGGATAGCCAGGTAGCCCACGTTCCCAGCAGCCGTTGTGCACAAGACTTTGCAGCTGTCCGGGCTGATGCAGACAGAACTCACCGGAGCCTCGTGCTCTGGGGAAAGACACAGGAGTCAGCAAACCCCCCTGGAGAAGGGGCAGCAGCGGTTGGAACACAGCTACCAAACCAGGTGTACATGTAGGAAAGTAATGCACACAGGAATGAGCATCCCACAGCCTGAAGATTGAATGCTTGCAGGTTTGAGTTTAGTGGGAAATTAGTCTCTGCCCTTTCTAGAAGTCCCTGGGCTCTGCTGTTACGGTGATTGTTTCAAAAAGAGTAAAGAACTACTCAAATTCTCCCATAAGTTTTCATGGACAGGTGAGCCATGGGTAAGATTGAGATAGATTGAAATTGAGATAGAGTGCCTGCTGTCACCCAGGAGATCCTGCCTTTCTCCTACCAGTTACAAGAATGAACAATTGTCATTGAAGACTTCCAAGCCAGTCAGCCAGTCACCCCCAGAGACAGCAGGTATGAAAGATGCCCTCGCTCGTGAGCATTGCTTTAGGAGACGTGGCAGTGGAGCTCTGGCTTCACAGCAGCAGGCTGACAGAGGTGCGGAGCTCAGAAGCATCATTGCAGCTCTACTCACCCGCCTCTAAGACGACAGCTGAGAAGTCCAGTGGCCACAGCCGCAGGTAGCCATCTTCTGAACCCGTGGCACAGAAGGTTGAGGAGATGCTGATACTGTTTATAGCAATCCCAGGGCCTGAAAACCCCAAAAACAACAGTACCTGGTATAGCTGAAACAAGAAAACCCAACCCGGGGGTTGCCCCATCCTGGACCAGAGGCTGAAGTCTTGGAAGCAGCAGCCAGGAACCCCATGGTGACGATAGCGTAGGCTGAAGAGTCTCAGCAAGTCCTTCTCCGCACTCAGCACATGTTCAGTGCCTAACCCTTTCCAGCTCTCCTCTTTACCACTGTGCAACTCCCACCAGGCACGGAAAAATCTTCCCACTTGTTAAACCCCGTCGTATTTTTGCCTTGAATAGGTTCTTGTGGCAAGGGACGTACTAGATTAACTGCCTGAGATACAAAACCCTTTCAATTCCACATCTCAAATCCTCTCTGCAGCACATTGAGGAGGGAGAGAGAATACAGATCTAAAGAAACTGGGAGGTTTTGATTCAGGTATAAAGTCCAGCGGTCAAAGCACTGGTGAGAGCCAGCACTGCTACCAGGACACCCAAGGACATCGTTTCATCTCCTCTTGGGCGTTTTCTCATCCACGAAGTGAGAACCGGAATCACATACCTCTCTCAAAGGGGCATGCTCAAGATTAATCAGCTCAATTTGCCAGAGCAAAGTATGCACTAAGTTTTAAGATATCAGAGCAATCACACTTGAAAGCAAATTCTTCCCACTGTTAAAATTAATGGAAGAGCTGAAAGCTGTACTACTTAGTATACAGCAACAAAGATTTCCTAAACACTCTGCACAGGCTGAATAATGGAAAAAATCCCTCAATTCATCTTTTTCGTTGGTCTGCTTAGCTCTTTTTCCATCTCTACATTAAGACTCCCATCAGCAAATTAAGACCTTGTTTCATGTTTCTAAAAGTAGTGTTTCTCTGAAAGTGCAATCAGCATTTAAAACGCTCAAATTCTTTCTTAAAATTATACTTTGCTGTACTAAGGAAGACTATTTGCAGCACTTAAGAGGCAAATAGCCAGCAATGATCTAATCAACCCAAAATAATCCTTGGAAGTAGGTAAGTAGCTGGTTTATTTTACCAGAGATTTATCTATGGTCATTTTGGACCCCGAGGATGGTTGAGGTGCTCCCTGCCTGCGGGTATTCCTACCTGAGCCACCGCCTGCCCCGTCTGGCTGTGCAGGCAGGAGCCGCCGTGCGCTCCTCATGCAGACGTTCTTGTAGTCCACCTCCAAGACGTGGCCGCTCTTGCTGCAGACAAAGCTGTACGGGAGAGAGACCCCTGCTCTGGCACACCGGGGGCAAGAGAAGCAGTGCTGGCAGGGTTTAGTTAAAGCCCAGCTCGGTTCACCCGTTAAACGGTTTGCCTGATGGAAAGCAATTCTGGTTCCTGGTAATGTAACAGGTCAACAAGGTGTCCAAGGGCACCTTTCCACGCGCTGCCCTACAGATCTACAGCCAAGGCAGAACTTCCTATTTTATTTCCCATCCCTTTGAAACCTTAATTAGCAAAAATGCTAAAAGCCCAGCACAGACTGCAGAAATGAACATCCCTCTGCCACAGGGAACAGCTCGGGGAAAGATGGGGCCAGCTGAGCTGGTCTGACTTTGATGATTAAAATAAAACAACAACAACAAAAAAACCCCCAAAAAACCCCAAAAAAGCGTGTGTTTGTCTGTGTGCAAAAGGATATGTACCGCACTCCTCCCGCTGCCAACAGAAAGCTAACCACGAGGCTCGAGTGGGGAGTGATTCACTAAGAAACAGCAGTACAGCAAGAGGAATACCCGTTTCTTGGGCTATTTTGCAAGCAGCCCAATTTCTTTTGGGAAGCCAAGCGTGCCGAGGAGGAGGGGGCTCTCCCAGCTCCAGGGGGCACCTGTATTTTATAGGGAGAGCCTGAGCAAAGCGTGGTGCTTTGAGCTGGAAGGCTTGCAAGCACATAGTGAAGGAATGGGGACTGAAACGGGAGGGTCAGCACTGACTGGAGCTCCAAACACCTCCCCATTTTTGTTTGTTTGGGGTTTTTTTAGGGCATTTAGGATAAGGTGTGAGTTTAATCTTTCAGTTCTGAGCACTGCCTACATCGCTGCTGGAAGGGATGCTGGGCACTGAAGCTACCACCCACCGATGTAGCTAGGGGATACCGCAGAGGCAGGAAGGGGGAAGGGAAGCAGCCAAAAGCCATGGCAGCCCCTTACAGCGCGCGGTCCTGCGGCTCCCGCTCGGCAGTGTGCCCCTCGGCGAAGGCCAGGTCGGTGAACTCCAGGGAATGGTACTCGCCCAGCTTGATGGGACACGAGCGCAGCTCTCCATCCCGCACTCGCCACAGCCTGATGTTGTCCCGGCCGCAAGACACCATCCTGTCCCGGGAGAGGCTGCGTGAGAGCTGGGCAGGACCCCCCAAGCACCCGGCAAAGGCCAGTGCCCCAAGGGCCACCAGCTGACAGCCAGGACACAGAGCAGGGATGGCAAACAGATGGCTGCAGCCCTGCAATTCCCCCCGCAGCCACGCCAGAACCAGTGCTTTTGATTTATTTTCATTGCATGCTACCTGGTATCATCAAAAAAAGCGATCTTCAAGGCCTGGATGTCCACATCCGTGTGTGCTTTGGCCAGTACGGCCACCTCTCCGCCACGGGTCACCTGAGCAGTGTTCCACACCACCACCATCTGAAGCAAGAAAACACAATGGCAGAGCTGCTCAAACGTGGAAAACTTGGCAGCAAAAGAGCTTTTCATCACAGCAGCTGGGCAGCTGCACGTACAGGAGCCTGCTCCAGAGCTGGGCACAATGTATTGATAGCAGAGTTGAAGCAGGGGAAACAAAAACCCTCTCACACAGAGGGTTTAGGACAGTCCAACAGCTTTGCAAAGCTTCATAGCAATATTCTTCTCTGGCATCCATAATTATAGGTTCTAAATCCTAGGGCTGCCTGGCAACAGGGCTCAGACTTGGAAAAAAAAATCCACAGAGAAGTGGGAACTCTGCCTGCCGAGACACAGGAACTGCACCAGGGCTGAGCCGGGCTGCCGGGGCTGGAGGTAGCACAAAGGCGGCTGCACCGGCTCCCGCAGCACTTCGCTCCCATGCAGGTTTGCATGCTCGGGGCACCCACCACAAGGGGTGAGAGAGTCAAACCCTTTCCTCAAAGGAAAGGGGGAGATGGGTGAAGAAACGCAGGTGATCTGATGCTCTGCATTTCAGAATAGCATTAAAAACAGAGCCAGGATCACCTTGGAGGCTGGGGTGGGCTGAGGCATCACCCTGGGAGAGGTGCTCCCAGCCAGCACCCATCTTCCCATCCTGCTTTTGCCTTATTGATGCCCCACTCCCCAGTTTTAGCTCACCAGCTCCCACTCAGATCACAGACCACTGCCACGTGCTGGGAACAAAACCAGAGCAGTGTTTGTTTTTTCCTGCAGGCAACACGCAGTTAGCAATGGCACAGCTAATTGCTGGTGGTCGTCAATAAGGGATCAGTGGATGAGAACAGTTCCACTGATAAAGCAAAACCCCCAGTCCCATGAAACAATTTTATTTTTGGCTGCTACATGTGGCATCTGCGTCATCCCCTAGCTACATCGGTGGGTGGTAGCTTCAGTGCCCAGCATCCCTTCCAGCAGCGATGTGGGCAATGCTCAGAACTGAAAGATTAAACCTCACATCTTGCCCTAAATGCCCTAGAAAAACCCCAAACAAACAAAAGTGGGGAGGTGTTTGGGGCTCCAGTCAGTGCTGACCCTCTCACTTCAGTCCCCATTCCTTCACTACGTGTTTGAAAGCCTTCCAGCTCAAAATGCCACACAAACACGTGTCACCCCCAGCCCCGTGGGCCAGAATGGCTGTGGAGGCGGGCAGCATCGCTGCGCCTGAGCCTGCGGCGATCCCCACAGGGTACAGGCAGAATCACACAGCCCCCTCCATCACCCTGCCTGGGCTCAGAGCTGGGCTGTGCCACACTAGCGACAGAAACAGCCCCAAACCTCAGCCCCAGCAGCTCTCTCGAGCTGCTTCCAAAAGCATTTTTTTTGCTTGCAGCTGAGGAACGCTCACAAGCATCAGGTAGAAGGAAAGTATTTTTTAAGCACCTAATGGAAGGGATTTCCCTCTGACTGCAGTGAGGAACATGCCAAGGAAAGCCCAGAGCAGAGGTTTGTCTGCAGAATAACTACATAATCCGGGAGAACAGTCATCTCATGTCGCTTGTTCACAGGGCAGGGAAACCTCCAAGTTTCAGTTCTCACCGTTTTGCCGTGCCCATCCTTTCCAACACCACACAGAATGGCTCCGCTGTAGGAAAAGCTGCAAGAAGAGGCCACCTGGTGAAACGCAACTCCTTGTACTCCGAGTGCACTCAGCGGGGAATAAAAGGAGACAAGTTGTGGGTATGGGGAGACAGCACAGCCTGAGGGATGAGCTCGGGAGGGAGCTGGCAGCATATCGGCTGTTCCAGGCCAGCTGCCAGCAGGTCTCAGTGATAAACACAGGCAACTGAAGCAGAGCTGTAACTCACCCCTGGTTTATCACGGCCCAATAGCACAGAAAAGCTGCCGTGCTGCAACACTTCACCCACCCGAATGCATCCCTGCACCCAGGCTAAAACCCACCTCAGGGACAAGAGGGAATGGATGTGGGTTTTAAACACGGAGAGGCAGCTGCCCGTCGGGAAGTCCCAGAGACGCAGCACGCTCAGGGGACCAGCCTGCACGGAAGCCAGCAAGGTGCTGCTCCCGTTGAAGGCCAGCGCCGACACCTGCGGGAAGCACCAGGTCAGTGGCTCTCCAGAAGCACTGGGACTGGGGGTATGTCTGGGGCACAAGGACGGCGCTACCGTATGGCTCTGTAAGGAGTTACCTTATCCGTGTGTCCGAGGAAGAACCTCTGCTCTCTGGTCTGGATCTGCAGGGCCACTATAACGGCGTGGCAGGGGTAGACCACCGCAGTGTTGTTCTGAGTCCACAGTGCCTGCAGGACCAAGACCGCAATGAGAGGGCCACGGGACCCCCAGAGATGCACCAGGTCCTAGGCTGGACCCACAAAGATTTCTTCAGCAGATTTGCCGCACGCATGCAGGTGAGGGGATGCTTTCCCACACACGGGCTGAGCTTCTAACTCGCAAAGGAAAACTAAAACCCAGCCAACATCCTACTTAATTCAGTGGATTTACTGTACCAATCATGTCTACGACGTGAACAGCAGATACAAGGGCAAAGATGTTGCTGGCAGAGCTCTGAACTGGCTGAACCAAACCCACCCTGTCTCTAACACAGACGGCAAGCCGGGCTCCTGTGAGGCACAGCGCCCCACGGAAATGATCCAAACACAGCTCCTCCTTTCCAGAGTCCTACAAAGCAGCTCTAGTTTTAACGGGATAAAACGCGGAAGCTGTGAGACCTGGGGAAGGGGCTGGAGCACAAGTCTGATGAGGAGCAGCTGAGGGAACTGGGGTGGTTTCATCTGGAGAAAAGGAAGCTCAGGGGGGCACCTGATCGCTCTCTACAACTACCTGAAAGGAGGTTGTAGTGAGGTGGGAGTAGGTCTCATCTCCCAAGTAGCAAGAGACAGGACAAGAGGAAACTGCCTCAAGCTGCACCAGGGGAGGTTTACACTGGGTATTAGGAAACATTTCTTCACTGAATGGTTCATCAAGCACTGGAACAGGCTGCCCAGGGAGGTGGTGGAGTCACCATCCCTGGAGCTATTTGAAAGATGTGTAGATGTGGCACTCAGGGACATGGTTTAGTGGTGGGCTCAGCAGTGCTAGATTAATAGATGGACTAGATCTTAAAGGTCTTTTCCAACCTAAATGATCTATTCCAGCTATAAGGCCCCCATAATTTTTAATTCACCGCCATAGCAGCAGAAGACCTATGCACAAACATAAGCTTGTGCCTATCTGCTTTGGGGTCATTTTCCCCATCAAGACGTACAGGAAGGGTGGCACTCGGCTGCCTTTCGTGCCTGCAAAAAATCAATACACCGGCCACGTGATTACAGATCAACTCCCCAAACCGCCTGAGTTACTGACCCACTTGGTGCTGCAGCCTCCAAAGCCAATAATCATTCTCAGCTTCAGGATGGGATCTGGTAAAAGCCTCTGGAAAAGAAAGACAGCACTTAGAGCTGGATGGAGGTCCTCAGCCCACAGGGCCCTTCCGTCCCCATCACTTGTTTCTCTCTAAAGCACAGAAGCAGCTTTGGTCCCCTCCTGCTAGAGGGGATGGCTTTAAATTACTGAACCTGGCAGAAGTCAGAGCTGGCTGGAGGGAGGAGCTGGGGTTTGCCGGTGTTGAGCAGCTCTCCCACCCAGGCTGGGGGTTGCAGCCAGCCCTTCCCAGAGCCCTGGCAGTGCCCAGAGAGCCGGTGGCTGCTGCGGGAAGGGCTGTCCTCCTACCCTGCAGGCAGAGGTCCACCTGCAGGCTGGCATGCCTGATCCAGGGTCCTTCCCATACATGCTCTGGGCAAAATAGCAAACATACGTTATTGGCTTAAGGCCAGTGCACTTGATCACAAGGTCCCTCTTTCAAGGCAAGTAAGATACTAGTGGAAAGGAGAACTGCTAGTCAGAAAAACTAACACCAGCGAAAGAACTCCATAGGATTAACTGAAACTCCAGCCTGAAGCTTGCATCTCCTCTGCTGCTTCTGACAGGTTCACAAGCACCAGCCCTAAGCGTTCCAAAGCCACTCTTGAGCTCCTGTGACTCCTCAGCGCTTCACCCACCTCCTCTGAGCCGACACGGACAGTTCGGCTGGCTTGTTTGCTCTTCTGGTGAGCATAGACGTGGATGGCACCATCACTGACTGCCGGTGACTGCCCGATGTCCCCGACACTGGGTAGTCGCTGGTCCTTCTCTAGCTCCTGGTTCCCAGCAGGCATGGCTCCCCAAGGCCCTGGGGCTGTCAGGTGAACCTCAGGGATGCTTTTTGTAATTACCCGACACCGGCGTGGCATCTGAGAAAGAGCAAAGCCTCAGACAGAGCTCAGCCCTCCTCCCAGCACCTTCCACCCACCACAAAGGCACAGGGAGACAACCACATCTCCCCAGGTGACTCTTCACAGCAAATACAAACAAGGACAAAGCAACACGGAGGGAGAGCATCCCTGTAAGTACCTAGCTCGGCCAGGTACGTTAACCAGCTGCTCTCCCTACGCTGCCAGTGTTGTCTGTGCAGAGTTTGCCTCCTCCAGACAGCAAACCAGAGCTCCAGGAAAGATCCAGCCCTGAGCAGTCTCTGAAGGGCTGCCCTCTCTCCACTGAGCAGGGGAGGCTAAAAGCACCTGGCCAGGCTGCTTGGTGCTTCCCAGTTCAGAACAGCAGAGGGGTCGGACTCCTCACTTTCTCCCTCTCCGCAGCCTGAGAAGGATGGCTTTCCCCAGTCCCTCTCCAAAAGCCCATCACCACGCTGATTGCAGGTGCCAGCTCCCACACCACCACCAGCAGGGAAGGGCGAGGGCAGCAGCCTGCAGTCCCAGCCATCCAGACTCCACACACTGCTCTGCTCCCCAAGGGCACCCCATCAACTTCTTTAGTCGCCAGTCCTCATTCCTTATCTATAATTTGAAGACACAACTATTTGCTGGCTCAGTTGAGACAGGGAGGATAGATGTCTGGAGATTAAGAGGTACTCGGCATTTATCTTGTCTCTGCTCTGTGCTGTGCCATGCCAAACCACCCGGGCATTAACTGACCACAGGGTCAACAGACCAGGGGGCTGACCTGCCTGGATCAGCTGCAAATGACAACAAGCACCTTCTACATCTTAATTAAAGGAACTCAAAGACAAGGCGTGGCAAAACCTCCATGGGAGGCAGGAAGGAAGAGGCTGCAGTCTCCTCCACAGTGCACTTACAGCTTTGGGACTGATTATCTGATGGATGAGGGACAGTCGGTCACGGACTGCTTTGGTGAGTGTCACTGGCTGGGGCAGCTGGCAAACGGGGTCCTCTGAGACTTGGCCACCTGGGCAACATGAGGAGCAGGTTGGGCTCTTCTGGAAAGCCAAGGCACCCACCTGGGGTGGCACAGCCTTGGCTGCTGTCCCCAGCCTTCCCACCTGCCGCAGGACCGGGACAGCTCTTCTGGATGGAGTCGTATGGTAGCTTGGACCCCTCGGATGGGAACCTGAGCAAAATCAGAGGAAGGTGCCATGTAATCGGGATATCGTGCTAGCACCCACAAATCCTGGCACAAAAGTCTCTTCACTGTCTCCTATAGGATTCCCTGCTTTTGCCCCACCGTCTCTGAAATATAAGGATACTAAAGTACCTCCCAAGTCTGATCTACAGCGTTAGTTTCCAGGGGTTAACTTGGCACCACGAGCGCTGGGCAAAGCCGCTAAGCCAATGACTGGAACGAGCTGCGATCTATGACCAACACGATCCTCTGGCAAAAACCTCACCAGCGATGGGAGCCCAGCGGTGAAGCTGAGGAAGGTACGCTGACACCTGACCCTTGATGAGGCATTACAGCTGATGACAACGCAGCAGCCCGTCAGACTGCCCCTTACATTAGCAAGGGGCTGAAGCGCTCCCTAGGAACAGCACGCACAGAGGAAGGCTTGCATTATGCTGGTAGCCACAGGAGCAATCCCAGCAAGAGACCGAGAGAGGGGATTGGTGTCCACGCCAGGCACAGGAGTGCTCTACAGCCTTTTTCCTGCCCCAAAACATCACCGATCAGCAGTTAAGCTCAGACCAGGGCAGATGTGTTAACTCCACCAAAATGCTGGAGTTGGGTTGACCAAAATGTCTCCGCTTGAGCCCCAGATTTGTCTGGATCCATCATTCCTCAAGCAGCGTTCCCCATCCTGCCTTCCCCCAGGAACAGGGAGGTCGTGGAGCCGCCACGGGTCCGAGCATGGCCAGGAGCAGCCATACCTGATGTAGTCGTAGAGGTCGTGCCACTTCTGTCCCTCCGGAACAGGGAAAGCCATGTCCCGCGGCATGGGAGCAACCCCGCGGCAGGCCAGGCTGGCTTGCTGGGCCTCGGAGAAGGTCACACCTGGCAGCATGGGGACAGATAAAGAGAGTGAGCTCTCCAAGGCCTGCGGAGCTGGCTGAAATCCCTTTTTCTGTGGGACGTGGGCACAAACTACTTCCCTCTGTGAGAATGCCTGGAAAACAAAGATTACAGCCCTAAGGTCTGTAACAAACTAACACACCTTTGCACCAGAGGATTCCTGAAACTCCCAACCTCCAAAGAAGACCCCAGAGCATAAACTCTCGGTGTCGAGTTATAAATCTGCCAGGCCAAAGCTTCACTTAGATTTCTGTTCAGTGATTCAGCAGTTTCACATGATTTGTGTTAAGGCTCTTTTCTCATTTTCTCATCTTCTTTCCTTCATGCATTTGTGAACTCATGAAAGTCTCCATGAGATCACAAGTTTCAGGAATCTGAAAGCAGCATCTCTAACTCCCTCCTCACTGATGCCTTCTGGCAGGTCAGGCAGATTTGCAGCACAAAAAAAGAAAGGCAGAAACAAAGGTTTTGACCTAAGTATCTCTGCCACATTGAGCAGGTGAATAAAAGAAGCAGGTTGAAAGATTTCCGAGACAAAAAAACCACAGGCTCTTCCAGCAGATAAAAGCACAGGCATTAGAGGAGTGAGGCTTTTTAACACCTTTTTTTCCCCTGAAAAAATATTCTGACTTTGGTAAGATATTTAACTTTGCTCTTACTGTTCGCTTTTACAGCTGGAAAATGAGAGGACTGCTGCCTCCAGAGGTCAGGAGATTGTATTCACCAGCTTAACATTGTATTGAGTATTTTGCCCTTTCTGCTCCATATCGTGCTGCTACAGCAATGGCAGCCCAGGGCAAACAGCCCTGCTGGCATCACGCCTGCAAAAACAGCTTTAAACCCCCCCAGGTCCCATGCAGGCTGGGTTGAAGTCACAGGAGAAACCTGAGGCTGCCCCGAGGTCTCGGCTCCCCACCTGGGTCGAACACCAAGTCGCTGGTGCAGAGGTTTTTCACCAGCAGATTGGAGCAGAGCCTGATGCTCTTCAGGTGGCTGTAACGGCGGTTGAGGTAGAGGGAGAGGATGGAGTGGAGGTCAAGCACCAGGCAGGTCCAGCGCACATCACCAGGGGCTGCCCCCACCAGACCTGGGGAGGAGAGTGGCAGGTGGCAAAAGGGAAAACAGGAAAAGATGCTACAGACCTCGGACCTTGCGGAATGGGAGACGCAAGATGAACGCAGCTGAGTAAAAAGTATTTATCAGTCACAACTCCCACCAGGCTTGGCTTGTCTGGGCTAAAATGGGAGATGGGGAAAACACGCCTTAGAGCTCACTACTGCAGCGCAGGGGTGGGAAAGGACAGACAAGCAGCCCCGCTGCCTCCATGGACACGTGCCCAGCCTGACATGGCACCCTGCTGTTCAGGAGAACAGGGGTGGGGACACCCCTCCTGGGAGCTACAGCTCCCACCTTCCAGCTGCTGAGTCTCCTCTCAGAACCACCACCCTTCATCCTCCTCAAATACATCAAGTCAACTTCTGAACTCTATTTATTTTCTACCAATTTATTTTGGTGGTGATGTGCTAGCCCAGTGCCACCAGTGGCAGCCCCCCGCACACTCCTCACCGCGCCTGGATGGTGAGCCCTTGGCTGCTCCGCAGATGAAGGGGAACTGCAGCCAGGTGGCCGTGGACTTGAACTCCTTGAAGAGGTTGGAGAAGGAGATGCGAACCACCTGGTTTTCCTGAGCAGACAGACACACATAGAGCTCTAGTCACCCTGGTGGCTTCAGCAGGGAAATGCTGCAGAGAATAACGCACATGGTTGTGCCTCCTGCCCCCTCGGTGGCACCTGTCCTCGGTGGAGATGCCATGAGGATGGAAGCCATCCCCACCTCGGGGTAACCCCCCCATCAGCAACAAGAACCGGCCAAATTCTGCACACCCCAAGAAGACCACCGCTGCCACCCTCTGGTCCTTCAATCAGGCCACGACGGTTCAATGAGGCCACCCCATGTCATGTACCTTGGTGGTGACATCCAGGTGGACCACGAAATGCTTGTGGGGCATGGGCCTGAAGAGCAGGTAGAGGTAGCGCCCCACCAGCCCCAGTGACTGCGTCCCTGTCCGGGGCAGCTGCAGGTAGCTGCTGGCAGGGGTGGAGCTCCGGATCCGGTACACGGTTCCCTTCAGCCTCGTGTCCTTCCAAAACCAGGGAAAGGGATGGCAGGGGGGATGGGGGTGTCAGCACTGCCCACCTGTGGCTGCCTCCCCCCCCCCACCCCATGGTGCCGGTGTCCCTGTTACCTTGAGGGCGGCCACGTCCCCCTCCCTGGCGGAGCGCTTCCACTCCTCCACGCGGAAATGCTTGAAGATGTTCAGGTAGGGATGCTGCCAGGCTACTGGTACCATCACCAGGATCAGCGGGGGGGACAGTACCCCCGCCCGGATGTCCCCCGTTATTCCTTGTACTGGGGACTCTGCCAATACCCCCATGTCCTGAGGTCCCCCACCCTGTTATTTCTGCACCCTGTGCCCCCGTGCCCTGGTGACAGCCCCCAGTACCCCCATACTCCGCGCCCCTCCAACCCCGGTGATGCCCCCGGTACCTCCGTGCTCCGAGTCCCCCCAGCCCTGGTGTCACTCCTGTGCCTGGAGCCCAGTGATGGACCCGGTAACGTTGTGCCCCTAGTCCTCCCACCCCAGTGACACCCCAATACCTCCATGCTCCGAGCCTCCCCCTGACCCGAGTGCCCCCCCCCCAGCCCCGGTGATGGACTCAGTACCTCCATGCTTCAAGTCCCCCCAGATCCGTGTCACCCCCACAGCCGGTGACACCCCCGTTTATATCCCTGTGCTCCGAGTACCCCCAGCCCCGGTGTTGCCCCGGTATGCCCGTGCCCTGAGCCCAGCAGCCGCGGTGCCCCCTCGGTACCTCTGTGCCCCGGGCCCAGCAGCCCTGGTACCTCCATGCTCCAAGCTCAGCAGTCCCGGTAGTCCCCCAGTACCCCCGACCCCAGCAGCCCCAGTGCACGCAGCACCCCGGTGCCTAAGTCCAGCGGTCCCAGTACCGTGGAATCAGCAGCCCCGGTGCCCCCATGCCCCGAGCCCAGCAGCCCCGGTACTCCCAGTACCCGAGGTACCCCCGGTGCCCGACCCCAGTACCGCCCCAGTACTCCCTTGGCCTGAGCCCAGCAGCCCCGGTACCGCCCCGGCACCCCCAGCCCAGCCGGCCCCGGTAACCCCCCCCCCCCCCCCCCCCGGAACCGCCGCTACCTGCCGCCATGGCGCGCGCCGCCGGCTCAACCGTCCCGCGCGGCCGCCGCCAATCCGTGCGCGCCGCCCGCAGCCACACCCCGCGGGGCGGGGCCTGTTGCGCGTCACGTGACCCCGCCCCCCGCCCCCTCGGACGCGCAGGGAACGGCCCCCCGCGGCCGCCGGCCCGGGCCTGGGGGCGGCGATCGCGTTACAGGCGGGAGCGAGCTGTCGGGACACGGGCGGTTTATGTGGAACGCGGGGCTCAAAGGGCGGGGGCCTCAGAGGACCGGGGGGTGCTCAGAGTTGCCGGGGGGGCGGTAGTGCTCAGAGGGCCACGAGGCTCAGAGTGCTGAGGGGGGGCGGCTCAGGGGGATGGGGGGGCTCAGGGGGATGGGGGGGCTCAGGGGGATGGGCTCAGAGGGACGGGTTGCCGAAGCCCAGCCGGTGCTGGGTCGCGTGGATCTCCCGCAGCAGCGCATTGTTCCTCAGGCCCAGCTGCAGGGAAGGACGGAGATGGGGGGGTCAGGCCCGGCCCAGGGCCCCCAGGCACCCATACCCAGACACCCACACCCACCCGCCGGCTGCAGGGCTGGGGGCTGCGACCCCCGCGGACTCCCCAGGAAACAGCTCGTTCATTGCCCTGCTGGTGTCAGTGATGGGCCGGGGGGCCAGCAGCACCCAACGGGAGCGGGAGCACCCAATGGAACCCAACGGGAACTGGGACACCAATGGGAGCAGGGCACCCAACGGGAGGGGAGCAGCCAGAGGAAGAGCTCAGGAAGGGCCAGCTGCCTTAGCCGTGCCCCATCTCCGTATGTCACCTCTAACGTGCCACACTTAAACTTGCAGGCGGCAAGGGCTCTGTGCTGTGGCAATGCTCTGGGCACCTCCCGCCTTGCTGGCCGCCTACACGCTGCCCTGCCTGCCCCGCAGCAGTGCAGGGGGACAAACCTTGACGGTGTATTTGTAGCACTGCTCTGCCTCCAGCTGCCGTCCTCCCTGGAGAAATGGCACAAGAGGTTAGTGAGGAAACCATCCCACTGGAGAGGTGCCGGCCCTCGGGGCTGTAACATAGCTCAGGACGTGGCCCAGGGGAGGAGTAAGTGCATCGAGCAATGATGAGCAGTGAGGAAGGGCACTGCATTTGTCATCCAAACACTTCACTTTCCCTGAGCACTGCCCCTCAACTATTTTTACCACTGAGATCATGGAATCACAGCATGGTTTGGGATGGAAGGGACCTTCAAGATCACCCGGTTCCAGCCCCCTGCCACGGGCAGGGACACCTTCCACAGCCCAGGTTGCTCCCAGCCCCGTCCAGCCTGGCCTTGGGCGCTGCCAGGGATGGGGCACCCACAGCTGATCTGGGCAGCCTGGGCCAGTGCCTCAGCATCCTCAGAGTGAAGAATTTCTTCTTATATCTAGCTTAATCTACCCTCTTTTAGTTTAAAGCCATTCCCCCTTGTCCTATCACTATGAGCCCTACTAAAAAGTTCACCCCTATCTTTCTTATAAGCCCCCTTTAGGTATTAAAAGGCCACTGTAAGGTCTCCCCAGAGCCTTGTCTCCTCCGGGCTGAACAACATGATCTACAACACGTTATTCAGGCTCGTGAACAGATGCTGAGAAACCTGCCCACTGTATCAGGCTGGCGGTGGGAGTAGCTGGCTGGCTGGGCACTCGCCTGCAGGCAGATGAGGGAGAGATATCCCCACACTTCAGCATTGGTGTTGTTTAGGGCATTGGCTTCGGAGAGAGCATCTTCTGCTTCCACCATCTCTTCCAGCTTGAAGGAGAGAAGGAGAGGTGCGAACAAAAGGCAAACAGCAGGCAGAAAGTGCTTCAGAACTGAATGGGCATCTGCTCTAACAGCTGAAGAAATCAGTGCAAGAAAAACATTTAGCAGGGTTTCCCTGATAGGGATGCAGGGAAAGGATTTAGGGCAAAGGCAACCAGTTATCCTCAGTGCCAGCATCCAGCTCTCCCAGTCTGGAGCACAAGCCTTTCACCATTGACTACTGATCCCGGTGGGAGCACACACTGTTTACAAATCAGCAAAATTACAAAGCAGCACAAATGCCTTCACCTCTGCTCTGGGGACCATGGTACAGCTCCACGAGGAAACATGACTCTGGTCCTGACCCCTATTCCTGCTGCACACTGGCTCCTGGGAGGCAGGGGTAGCTGGTGCCTCGAGGGCTGCAGCCAGCCCCCAGGCCACTGCTCACCTCCCTGGCTGGAGTCTGCAGCCTCCCAGGAGGTACACATTTGGCCAAGGGGGCAACAGAAGTTCAAGTTCCTTCTATTTGCTTCCCTGTGCCAAACCCCCTTGGAGGAACCTCACAAAGTGTACCCCTGGGAGATACCATGCTGCTGGTGGCTGGGTGTCCTTGGCAGCCCTCCAGAGGCGCTGAATTCCTTTGGGCAGGGAAAGCACTGAGATTCCTCTTTGCTGCCATTCTGCTCAATTCTTTCACAGCGACATGCAGGTCATGCACAGGCAGGCACTCCGAGCGAAGCCCAGGCCCAGATTACGTGCTTGCCATGACATCCTGGCGAGGGAGGTGCTGGCAGGCCCTGGCAGCGGGATGAGGGGGGAAGGATTGCTGCTCCCAGGGCGGCTGCTGAGGGTGGCTGTCTCCTGACATCTCCTGTATGAGCAGCCCGGGGTGCCACGCTGGGACTGTGACAGCACACAGCACATGATGGCCTTCAGGAGCATTGGTTTCACAGGCAGCCAAGCTTTACTTCATTAAAAGGGATCATGTAAAAGCAAGCCCTGCATCCCATGCCACAGAACCAATTAAAACGCAGATGACTTGAAGGTAATTGCACTTACCCTGTAGCAGGCGATTCCCACTCCCAGCCAGGTGAGACAGGACGCAGAGTTCTTGCAGGCGAGCAGGTAGGTCTGTTTTGCCTGGCCATACTACCAGGAGAGAGACAATCGGGTTTCTCTCTGCATCAAAAGCATCACCCCGCAGACAGCTCTCCCCCCAGAATTTGCCAAACACCCCATATCTCCAGGGGGCTCAGAGCCACCATCCCCACTGCTGCCAGGGGGCTGAGAGCCTGCCCGCTGCCCCTGATGCAGTGGCTCTGTGCTGCCTGGTTCTAACACAGTAATGTAGAAGTCACTCTCATTGCTAGCACGATGAGAAAAGGCTCAGCAGCACCCTGAGACGTAGCAGCTGGGACCTGGAGCTGGCACAAAAGAACAGGGCAGGCCCATGCTCTAAGGAGGCGAGCTCTGCAGAAGGGTTTGCTGTGTTGTGAGATCTTGGCTATAGCTACAGATAATGGAGTCTGGAATCTCCCGTGATTTGCTTTGTGGCAAATTTCCTTCCACCACTCACACTGGCTCCTCACCTCTTTCCCTTCCAGGTAGATGGAGCCCAGGCGCAGGTAGACAAAGTGCATATCTGCAGCATCCTCCACAAAACTGATGGTTCGCTCGTAGCACTCCTTTGCCTCACCAAAGTCCCTCTTCAGGTAGCACAGGTGCCCTTTCTGAGCCCAGACGTTTGGATTCTGTGCACACAAAACCAGGAGTGAGATGTGGCCAGGAGATGGGAGGGAGAGAGACCCAGGAGAGGGGCAGGGACCCCTGTACTCAGCAGAAAGGAAGAGCTGATCAGTGTTTAATCATAGCAGGGCAGATTTTATGTACAAAACTAATCACAAGTCATAACGCCTGCATTGGGAGCCCTCTCCAGCCTTCCCCTGCATGGTGCCCTGGCCCATGCAAGGCTCCCCAGGTACGGTGAGTACGCAAACAGTAGTCGGAGGTGTCAGCTTCCTTCTGCCTTCCATTCAACCTGACTCCCCAAACCCACCTTCCCTCTCTGCTGAATAGCAACCCTGTTTCTCATGAAACAGAGCCTGACTCATCAACAGAAGGAAAGATGATCAGGATATACCTGTTCAAAGGGAAAAGAAAGGCAGATGCTGCAGAGAGAGAGAGGAGTCCGTGCTCAGAAATGTCGCCTGTCTGTGCAGGAGATTACAGAAGGCAAGTAATAAGCAGCGTAATGAGGAGGGCAGTGCCACAGCCACAGCCTGATGTGGTTCATTAGCTATGACTGTCCTCCCCTGCAGAAATTGCTGCGGACTAACATTAGATTTGCTCAAGTACAAATGAAGCATGGTGTCTAGGTTCACATGCAGCAACAACGCAGGTGGAGCCTGCTGTGGTGTTTGGCCAGTGTCCTGCTTCAGGACAGCGTGCTCAGGGACACACACAGAATTACCATGCAGTCAATTCTAACAGCCTCACAGAGACATTCTTCACATTTGGAGAGCTCTTCCTTCAGCATATAAGTCTGGGCCAGCGCCAGGTAGTACGCACAGGAGGGACCTCCCTGAAGGCTCAGCAGCTCATGGGCCAGCGCCCTGTGAACAAACTGTGGAGGAACAGCACAGCGTCATGGTTAGGAGAGCAGGCAAACCACAGGCACCCCCAGAAGGACATGGCAGGAGGGCTGACTTGCACTTATTTGACTTCCATGAACAGAAAACAGGAGATACTTCCCCTCCCCCGCCCTTTGAATATTTTCCTCCATTACTTCTAGTTTTGTTTTGCTTTAAGCAACTCTTTGTGCCATGTAAAATTAAGGCAGGCAGCATAACATGGCAGTCAGAGAGATCCCACAGAGATGACTGTGTGGGACAGAGACATTCCACAGGTGACACAAAAATTACTCTGACATACACAAGCATCTGAAAGAAGAAAGGAGTACTGGCACCTTGGAAGCATCACAATAATGCATCTCATCTCTGAACGTACAGAGAAGAGCACATCTGCACCATTTCTGACTCGGCCATTCCCTCCCTAGCAAGCAGCGCTAAGCTGAGGCAGCCCGAGAACCTCGCCTGCCTGAGATCATTGTGTCCACAACCAGCGTTTTGGTCTGAATATTCTGCCTGGCCACAGTTTTCCATTTCTGGGCAGCTGAGGTTTTGTTCCCTCTTGTGCTCAGCATCTGGGGTAGCCACAGCTTATTCTCTGAGCCCAAGAAGGGCTTGCTGGAGTTTGCTACCAGCTCTTTAGCAATAATGCAGGGAAGGAGACCAAATCTCTCTGCCCACTCCTCCACCCCACACTGAGCTGACCTGGATGGCATTGACCTTGATGAGGAATTCCACTGCCTTCATGAAGATTGTGCAGGGAGGCTGTCTAAGTCCTGAGCCAGGGGATGGTGCTGCAAGAAAACTTATCTCCATCAGTCCTAAAATGGGCTTTTTGTTTCTGAAGCAAGGGTCGGGGCTGAGACCCTGCCAGGGACAGAGGAATCCCAGCAACACAATGTAAAACCCAGGAGGTGGCAGGGGAGGCTGAAGCAGAGATTAACTCAGCATTTCTTTCTGAAGGGCTTAAGTTTTGTAAGAGATGTGAAAAGAAACGATGCTCTTGACCCACTAATTTTCCAGTCCAAAGTCATAGGAAGAAAAGGTAGGAATTTATGATTGAAGCTTGTCAGAGTTAACTAAAGTGAAGCCCCTGCCTCCCCAAACTTCAGGCCCCAGCCGGGCCTGAAGCACCCAGCACTGCCATCTCTTTGCCACCCTGTAGAGCTGTAGAGAAGGCAGATCACACAACACATGACTAGAGGAGATCCACAGGGACAGAGCTGGCATCTCAGAAGGGAGATATCTGAGCAGCCAACAAAGGCTGCTGGGTGCAGCAATACATAAGGAGGGAGCTGCGTTCACCCACTGGCTGTCCATCCTGAGACGTGCTGCTCTAAAAATCAGGATGAATCTGCCTTGCCTGGAGATTCCCCAGCTAGGGACAGAGAACAAGCCTTGGTATTTTGCCTTCAGGATGGCCACAGCTCAGTGCTCCCAAGTTACTCTCCTCCCCACTAATCGCACAAGGCCATCTCCTTCACACGCCAAGTCCCCATCTCCTGACCTTTCAGGGCTGCCTCTGGTGCAGTAGCCTCTTCCTTGGGTGCCACGCAGGCCAGTGCAGGCTCCACCGCCTCTGGCAGTTTGCCAGCTGAGCCATCTGGAACCTCCCCTGGAATGAAACCCCCGAACAATCATTAGGTGCAAGCAAAGAGTTTGCCATAAACTGCCTGCTTTGGAGCATGGTTCCATAGAAATAGGGAAGAGGGAAAATATAAAAGATCTATCACATTTTCAGAACAAGGAAGAAATTTCTTTGCAGGAGGCAAAACCTGGGTCTGGGGTTTTGAGTACAAGATTGCCATGTGAAGCTATAAACAGGTATAAATGAGGCAATACCCCTTCTCTTATAATCAAAAACGGCAAAAAAAAGCATATGACGCCAAGCCTGCCTGCCTGAGGCACTTTGCATGGAGTGGTGATAATGGTAAAAATAAAGCCAGCTACCATTTGCCGCAACCTAGCCAAATATTTGGAACTCAGGACAGAAAGTCTGGGCTCAGAGGGAGGCTGGACTCAGCAAGGCTCTGAAGTAAGCCTTCGGTTCAGGCTGGTTTGCCCTTCAAATTGGTGAGGCAGTGCTTTCCAAGCTGTGTTGGGAAGTCACAGCAACAGCTTTCATGAAAGCTAAACCTGAATGACCCTAATGTATGACTGTCACAGGGGCAGCTCAAAATACGCTCGCTTCCCCCAGCCAACCCGGCCACTGCCCACACACCAGTATATCAGCAGCACTGGGCTGGAGCAGAAACCTAAATGCAAAGTCTGGTCCCTTTGCTAGGCTGCGGGTAAGACAAGGCACCGGCTGTGCTGCTTTCAGAAAACTTCATCATTTAAAGCAGCATACTTGCCACTGTTGTCTCTCACTGGTGTAGTTTGTGATCTGTCTACTCTAGCTCACAGTTCACATCACATTCCTTTACGCTTCGTATTTCTCCTCTTAGAAATACTTCGAAATTTCCCCTCTCCTTCCACTGTTCAGCATCTCCACGCTGCAGTGAGCCCCCACCTTGCTGGTGCAAAAAAAACCTCCTGGTTTTGCCCGGTGTTACCTGGCAAGCACTCTTCTGGGCCTGGTCTGGGAGACCTCACACACCCAGCAGAAATGTGCTTTTTCTCTCCTTTTCCCTCAGCAGCCTCAGTGATGCTCCTCTCCTTGGCGAGCTGTGCTTGCAGTAGCTTCTTAGCCTCACGGAAGGCCATTTCTGCCTGAATATTACTATTCTGCAGCTCATAAAACAAACCTATGGGAGACAGAATAAGCAGCATAAACAGACAAGCAACCCATAGCAAAATCCTTCCCTTAGAACCTCAGATTAGAGCAGGGGGAACAGGACTGGGGCAGAAGCAATTCTGGGCTCTACAGGAACACCTTGAGCACACGGGCCGGCTTGCTTTTGTACCTGAAAGTGTCCAGGCTACAATGCTGGATGGCTCCAAGCAGCAGGCATCCTCAAAGAAAATCTCTGCCTCTTCATAGTGCTGCAGAACCACAGCCACAATCCCACAGAGCAGCAAGCTAGGGACAGGGTCAGACAGGTTAGCCTTGCAGGGCCCAGGCAGTGGTGCAGGGGACACCCCCGACCCTGCCTCCCACCCTCTGGAGGCACTCAGCACCTTTGGATATGATGGGGGTTCAGAGAAAGAGCCTGCTGGAAGCATTCCTGGGCTTTGTTTTTTTCCTCGACCAGAAGGCAGAATGCTCCATAGTCCAGCCAGTACTGGATGTTGCGCTGGTCCTGAGCTATCCTCTAGACAAAAGAGATCATCGTTGGAGTGAAGACTGCTGCAGTCATGCTCAGCACACACACCGGAGCAGGGGGACAACTCTGGAATGACTACATCTTCCCTCTGACCACCCCAAGCCCTTGTCTATCACACGCTGGGATTGTGCTGGGCTTCTTCTAAGCCTCCTTCACCTAACACATGTCCTCCAGGTTCAGCTGACCTCCTCCTAGCCTCCTGTTAAGAGGGCTGTGTTCCCAGTACTGACCCAGCACACCTTTAGGACATTTTGCCTGGCCTCGAGGCTGAAATTCTCAGTGACCTGGCCAGGCTCTATCTCACATCCTCCAGAGAGCAGCATCTCCCTAGAAAATCCCTCACATATTCTGCCTGAGTATCCTGGTTGGATTCAGCTCCTTCCTCCCTACACCACAGTCAGGGCTGGCTGAGCTGTCAGCAACACGGGCCCCACGCCACTGCGATGGCATGCTGGCTGCCAGCCCAGACACACCAGCTGGAAAGAACAGGGGCTCCTTTACCTGCTGGTAGTAGAGAGATGCCAGCTTGTAGTCTTTGTTGACTTCAGCTTCACGAGCAAAGAGCCAGAGCTGCTCCTCAGTCGTGCAGGATGGAGGAGCAGGAGGAGCAGCTTCCTCAGACAGTAGCTGGTAGGGAGCAAGACAGAGCGTTAGCCCTGGGGAGGGTAAGAATTGTTCACACGATCTCAGTACAGCAGCAGTCCCCAGTGGTACCTCTGCCACACAGGGACAAGGCAATATCTATTATTTGCAGTTATGACAAGTAAAAGCATCCCCTAGAATAAAACCATGTCAAACTTCTGTGGTGTCACTTACTGGTGACCCCAGCTCATGCTAGAAGGTCTGTGCTCTGCTCGGGTGCATGGCAGAGGGCATGGACCCAGCCCCCCTCACCTTGAGCCAGCCACAGCAGCTTTTACTAATGGTGTCTCACACATATCCCACCATAAGGATTTCATAGCAGTGGGATACAGATGCACTGGACCCTGCCCCTGAGTGTGGCTCGGGGCCCACGTGTTAACTACAGCAAATGAAAGCATGAGCCTGCTTCTGCCTTGAAGGCAAAAGTCCCCCTGCTTCACTAGACGCAGTGTCTAGCCCTGGATCTACAGTGAAGTCGTGTCCCACATCACCCAGGTTTCTCCCCACCTGGTTCAGGGCTATGTGCATCTGGTCCACGAGGTACACGTAGAGCTCACTCAGAAATGCCTGGAACTGCTCCTGGGTCTCAAATGCTGTGGTCTTCAGGTATTTCTCCCTCACAATCTTCACTACAGCATACTATGGAGGCATGTGACAGTTGGACAAGGCAGACCCCCCTGTGCCACCCACCAGTTCTGTAATCATGCAGAGCCAGAACACACTGATTTTGTCTGAAGCTCCAGCTTAGTTCTGAGGAAGAAATCCAGCCCAGCACTAATAAAAGTGAAAAAAAAAAGGAGTGAATTCTTTTCCCACCTCCCAACCTTGGCTCTTCTTGACACAGCCATGCCCCTTTAGGGGCAACATCTGCCAAAACTCATCCCCTTGGCACAAAGAGGGGGTCTCTGGGCAAAGCATGGCCGAGGCTGACCAGCTGAGAGGGGAGAACCCCCTTTTTGTGCTAGGGCAGACTGTTGAGTGTGCAAGAGCAGTAAGCTTTGCCTTCCTCAGGCTATGAGCATGGGGCAAATGCATGTGACCAGCTTTGGAGTCCTCCCCATTGACAGGAACAGTTCTGCTGATGTGTGACTGAAGCAACTTGGTGCCTGCTCCCTTAGAGGGAAAACCTGTTCCCCCTCTGCCCACTGCAACAGCTGCAGGTGGCCGGGATCCTGGAGCAACACAACATCCTAAGTCACATCCTAAGCAGCAGCTCCTCACTGAGAAACTGCCAGAACAAAACAAGCAGGGAAGCAAAAAGCACAAATGGATTCTACCTTTAGCTGTTCTTTAAAAGCAAAATATTTGCCAGAACTATTGAGCGCGAAGTTGAGCTGCCGCTTCTGTTCCTCCAGGGTTTGGTGGTCTGTTGCTCCCTGGTCAGGCAGCTGCTTCCCAAAGAGCTCATGGTATTCACTTAGGATGGCAACAGCAATGTTCATGACACGGCTGTGATAATCTTCCACTGCCTAGGAAACAAATAATCAAACTTAACAAGTCACTTATGCCATCAACCTTGAAATGTATTTTATTTGGCAGAGCCCACGCCTCCCATAAACTCCACCTGACTCAAGTCTCAATTAATCTGTCATGCATCCTTTCCTGCCCATGCCTGAGGGCTGCGAAATATCTACATGTAAATACAAAAGAGCTCCTTCACAATTAAATATTGCTCTTGCTGTATTTTTCCATCAGAACCCAGTATTTCAGTCGTTGTTGTCTCTTCTATAGCAGTATAACTGGCTGTAAGTAAATTATATCTCATCTGCTGGGAGCTTTTTAAACCCATGGGCCAGCCCTCTTCAGCAGAGTCTGTAATCTCCCTAATCTCAGTGGCAGAAGCTTCCATGTGCTGTGACAATCAAAATGTATCACTGTGCACTCCACACAGTCCAGCACAACACAATTCTGCATCACCACTGGGGTCAGTTGTTGAAGTGCTGCTGCTTCTCCCACTGTTGCTTTGAATTTACAATCACCCAGAAGCCATCCAAGGACATTCTCCTTTGACGGCTGTTCTGTACCCACAGAAGATGAGCCAGCACTCTCAGACCATTTTCTAAGGATGTCGCACACACAAAAGTCCTCAAAAATTCTGGGTGACCTGAGAGCAGTTGGGGCTGATTCTGTTCACGTTTGTCTGGGTCTGATGAAGCACATGAGCTAGTCTGAGACAAGAAAGTGCTGGGACTGCTCAGGGTAAACATAAGGTTCTGGTAGCCTCTCTCCCCAGCATCCCATTTCTTTCCAATCACCCCTACACTGCTGCCTTCCCTGCCTTTGCTACATCTCTCCCCTTTGTGTGGGCTGTGAACGTGAGTGACAGCCCAGGAACACCTTCCCAAGGCATACTACTGTGAAAGTACATCCAGAAGTTTTCTTTTCTGTTTATTTCCTCTTCAAACCTCACCTACATACTGCTGCAGGGCTGAGATTGATTCTCCTGTGTGAGGGATGAGGTGGCAGAGTAGGGGCAAGGTCACAGGAACTTGCACTTACCTTCTTGGCTCCTGCAGTCCAGGGAGGCAGTGGAGGGCGAGGAGGAATCATCTGCTTGACCCTGTCAACAAGAGAACAGAAGAGATCAGCCAGACACACTGCCAGCAACACTGGCTTGTCTTGGGCACAGGCAGCCTGTAGTGCAAGGGCTCGAGCTTGTCATCATGTCCCTGAGACACCTCACAGGGACCCGGGGAGGGAAACTGAAGTCTCAGTCCAAGAATAAACTGTGAAGACTAGGCACCTACATTCAGTGCTTAGAGCTCATCATAATAAGGTTAACATTTGTTACTGCTAGCAATCAAAAACACTCTCCTAGAGAAGCAGATCTTCTTTAACTCACAGCCTCCTGGGTCTGCCCAAACAGCTCAAGAAAGGTACCAACCTGAGGAAAGCTCTGAAGAATGTTATCACTTTATCACCCAGGTCACCAAGATCCATCGGTTCCCCACATTGCCCAGTGTGGCTGTGCCATGTGCTGGCCATGCGCTGACCCCTAGACACCATACTGACTCTGTCTGTAGCACTGCTAGTTATAATGACCTTTCAAGTATTGATCAAACCCCCTTATGATTACCATAATTTTTACTAAGATTTTATTAAAATCCTTGGTGTCAAAACAGCCTTAATTCATGGAGATTTTTATCAAGATTTCTTGCTTGCCAATACCTAAACATAAACACCTTCAGTCCTTAGAATGTAATCCAGACCACCAAGCTAAGGTGTCACATCCCTGTAATGGCTGCTACGCAATTAGCAAAGCAAATTGATTATTCCCTGCCAAATACAAACTACTCCTGTAACTGTCCTGCCAGCTTACAGAGCCCCAGACCAGCTGCTTTCTCCAGGTCCTGAGCCCTGGCCACCCCTCCCAGACAAACCCTGCTGTGCAGCACAGTGCTGTGGCTGTGAGCAGTCCCTGTGCTCTGCACAGACACGTCACCACCCCTTGGGAAGCCACAAAGACTGAACAAGCTCCCACGTTCACAGTCCCACCCTCACCCAGCCTCAGAACAGCATCCATCACCGATGTGTTACCTCTACCAGTGAGACAGATGAAAAGCAAATTGCTTCACTTTCAGAAGAGAAAAAGAAAACCAACAACAACCTGTGGAAAGCAAGCGAAGGGTGCCAGGAGGAGGATGAGAGAGGATTTTGGATGGAGCCCAAGAAAGCGAGCTATGGTTTGCTATTGAGATATGTATTTAAACATCCTTCAAGAAAAAGATCCACTGTTGGTCTCATCTGATAGGACATGTGTATGTGGCAGCAGCTGGAGCCCCCCAAGACAGAGCCCTTCCCAAGACTCAGGAGGGCTGATTTTTCAGGCCTGACATCTGCAGCTGCACATGGCAGGTGAACAAGGGGGGGTTACGCTGAATTCATGCAAGTTGCAGTAGAGCAGAAATGGTATAAAAAGGGCCAGGAGAAGGTCTGTTCTAAGGGGGGTTCACCTTCCCCAACCTGTTCTTTCTAGAAGACAGCAGGCAGCACAGAAACCAACACACGTACTTTCCCTTCAAAGAATGGCTGCTGCTTATATTTCTGTTTGAGAGAGAAATACCACCTGCACTTGTTATACTTTATTAATTTACTGCATCTTCTCTTTTTTTATTCAATAAATTATACATGCTAGGCCTCTCCTAGACTGTAACGCAGCAGGGCTACCACTGGACAGGAAGAAACTGCCTCAAATCAAACAGACAGTGGAAGACTCGAAGCAGGAGAGATGAGAGAGCAGCTCTACAGCAGAATGATGTGAAAACTAATGTAAGAGCCAAGGGATGGGTAGAAGACTGTGAGAAAACGTCTGAAAAGGAAAAAATGGCAGAATGTTATGGTGAAGTTAGAGCAGTGCTACCCAGGGCAGTCCATGCTGGTGACCAGCCCTAAGCTACCAGCAGAACATCACATGCAAGAGGCAAGCACATGGGGATTAATGGGAAACAAAGCCCGGATGGGAACACAGACACTGTTGTGCTGCTCTGGTGTTCTCTCTTTTTGAGAGGAATGGCAGGGAGTTGCCAGCTGGGAGGAATGAAGTGTTTTCCCAACACACCAGATGCCACCTCTTAAGCGGTCTGGCCAAATCCTCCTCCTGATTCCAGTGGGCTTTGGCTCAGGCCCTCAGCACTCCGAGGGGGAGCTTGCTCTGCAGCCCTGGTTCTATCCTGCAGAAATGAGCTGTCAGCCCCAGAATTACAGCACAGCTTTACACACCGTCTGGTGAGCTCCTCTCGCAATCGCTTTGGTACCAAGGCCTTGTCCAGCTTTATCTCCATCACCAGGAACGTTCCTGCTTCAGTGTATTGCTGTGAAGATAAACATTGCGCTCTCAATGTCGTGCTGTCTAGAGCCATTACTGACATGATGAAAGACTGAGCATATAGCTACAGATCTTCAGCAAATCCTCTTCAAACTGCAGAGACACAGCCTGTTTTATAACCTGCCCTCAGAATGATTTACGGCAGCAAAATTCAGCTCAAGAAACCAGTCTAGGGAAAAGGAGAAAGCCCAGATAATCAATCTGCTTGCAGAATGAATATGCATTTTTGAGGAAGAAGCCAAAACATGAAGGGACCCTTTTAAATAAACACCTGATTATTTACAGAGACCTTCTAACCCAATGCTAGACTGCCCTCCAGCTGGATGCCACTGAAAGAACTCCAGGACAGCATTTACATAAAACTTTCCTTGTCCGACTCACTCTTGAAGAATTTAATTGCGTGAAAGGTGTGAGACACCAGTGCAGTGGCAGTCTAGCAGTCTTTCCTTCTTTTTGGAGATACATAATTACCTGTCCATCAAGGCTGAGATATGTGTCATTTTTAGCTTCTACACTGGCATCTGACAACTGGATTTTGGGCGCATTGGACATCTATTAAAGAAAAAGAAAAGACATCTCTTGTTTCAGATTCAATAACCCTCACACCTTTGCAAGTTTTGGATGCAAGTTGTACATTTGTTCAGGCAGCATGTACTAAAATTTCAAAATAACAATTTATCTCTCAGTTGGCTGAGGCGACACAGCGTCACTCCCTGGTTTCTGCATGCCCCAGCTACCTCTGATGTGAAAAGAGAGCAACCATGTTGCAAGATGCCGCCCTAGACCTTACCCTTCTATTGGAATCCTTATCTTTGGTGATTATCTCTTTGTCTTCCTTCTGAGTCTTGCAGGGAACTGCTCTGGAAAGGGGAGTACTGATCCCTGGGGTCCACGACCCTTCCTTAGTCAGGTTGAGCTGTGTCCTGAGATCCCGGAAAACACTGTGCTGACTTTTAGTCTGAAATAAAGAGGGAACAGAGGGAATCAAGGGACAAACTAGGCTTCCCCACCCCCTCTCACATCACAAAACACATTGTCAGGGTCCCAAATGCATTAAGAAGCTATGCAACCTCGTCTTCCCCTCCTAGGAGTGTAGTTGCGGGTGCTCAAGGCCAGTTCTGATACCATATAGCTGTGAAGCCTCAGGTTAGACTATGAAACAAGCTGCCTGAGAAAGCCACAGCAAGGTGTCCCTGTCTTCTCTCGTGAGCTGCATTTTCACTGAGACACTGGCCCTTGATTCTTGCCTGAGCTATGTGGTAGAAATGCTGGAACCCAGCCCGTGCTGCCCTGATCCTGACCCACTGACCTGCATTCCACGGCTATGGACTTGCCCGGTGGTGTGGACTGTTAGGTGAACCTGGCTACCCTCACCAGCTCTGCCCTGTAATTTTTTGGGTACCCCCACCTGCCCTGCAGTGACTCTTGGCTCACGGCTCACCTTCTGGTACAGAGCAGCTTCCCTGACACACATCAGTGAATTGCAAGGAACAGGTTTTTCAGATTGTTTACACACTGTTTGACCACCTAGACAGGCTGTTCCCTCCCAGCCATCACTGGTACATGAGCTGGGCTAGCAAGAACTGCGGGGATCATGGGGAGAGGATGGAGCAGCTGTACCAAGACAGCCTAGACCAAGGAGCAGCCCAAAGTACCCAGAGAATGAGAACGACAGAGAGAGCATGTGTGTCACTTCACTTGTGACAAATAAACGCTACAGGACAAGTAGTACCATGCAGCCAAGAGGCCATTATTCATGGTGGTGAAGCAGAGACCCACCAACAGCTGTGGGCCTAGCCCTGCTTTGCAACAGCCAGTGGGAGCATGGAGGCAGGGAGAAGGGCTGTCATTCACCGGCTGCTGCAGCCCCGGCAGCTACGGGGGACGTGGGCAGAAAGAACAGGCTGTGCATCTGCCCTCCTGAAAGAAGCTCAGGTCTGTTCCCCCAGTACTGTGGGAAAATGGAGATGTAACTGTCACTCTTAGTAACAGAGTGGGGAAAAAAGCAAAGGCAAATAAACCTCCGTGAGCTACAGCTGAAAGAGCTCCAGTGACAGCTTTTTTGGTTGTTGCCTGGGGTAACGCTATCCTTTTAGAGCCACTGTTTGCTCTTCCCAGCAATGCAGTTCATTTGCCCATGTTCCAGACTGGGGAGAGAAGAGCATTCTTATAGCTCTCCCTGCTCAGCTGCTGGCAGAGAAAGGAGTGGAGTAAAATTCAGAGCCTCTTTCAGCCCCCAAACCTGCTCATACATGCCCAGAAATCCCCTGTGTTTAAGAAGTCTGCACCTAAAAGCTTGTCTTGTTATTTTTCTCCATCAGCAGAAGGGCAGAGAAGTTTCAGAGTCAGCCTCTACACTGTCCATGCTGCCTGCTCCCAACCCCACACTGCCCACGCTGCCTGCTCCCAACCCCACACTGCACAAACACTGCAGAGCTGCAGCAGAGCCTGGCTGTCTGGTCTGCTCTCACCTTCTCAAACACCTCACTGTCTTGGTAGGTAAAGACACGAAAAGCACCTCGGATCTGCTTCACACCAGGGCACAGCAAAGGCACCATGTTGACATATGCCACGCCATGGAAGAAAATCTGCTTGTCCTCATCTCCCTGGAAACACAGAGCAAGGGACTGAGATACTGAACGGACTGTTATTCTCTTTAAGGAAACAAGGTCACCGATCCCATTAAGAAGAGGCCACACAGCAAACTGATGCACCTGATGAGCCAGCGGCTCTCCGTCACTGGCACACAGCTGAGACAACCTGGATGAATACACTGGAGTCATTTAATATGTAGAATATCAATTTTATCCCAATCCCTGCAGGGCAGCTTTTCTCTCTAATGCCCACACCAAGCCATTGCCCAGGATGGTCTTTTTAAGATACAGCTGCAAAATTATCAACCACGTGGTTAGAAATCCAAGCGACCCTGCCAGAGCTGTGCATCTTGGATTTGACAGAAATCATGTAGTTAATGAGGTCTGAGAGTCCTGGCTAGCAGCAGACTGGTGAGGGTGAGGGAGAAGGATCTCAGTCACAGCTGCAAAGTCCTGGCACCAGCGAGTGCTGAAAGGGATTTGTACCAACTTATATGACTTTGCCCTGGAACAGAATAGGAGCTTTCACACAACCAGCCACCATGAACAGAACCATTAGCTAAGGGGCTGTTTCTTTGTTAAACCACCCCAGTTTATGTGCAAAAGCATAACTTATTTACACTCTGAGAAAGAAGGCGTGAATTTCTTCAAGATGTTCCAAAACCCCATTGGCTAAAGATAAATTACCCTCAATTAATTACCTTAATTATCAAAAAGCACGCTTTCCCTTACCCCTTTCCACCAAGCTACCACAGAACATCAGCGAGACTGTATGCTATAAGGAAAAAATGTTATCCTTTGTCTATTTAACAGCTCTATAAGGCTGATTAATCCCTTTACAAAGCCTCTAGCTCTCTGACTTGCTTTGGCTGGTTCAAGGCTGGTTTTGGTATTACAAAGGCATTGAAAGGAAAACGCCCGATAACGCAATGCTGCTCCACAAGCCAGAACAACATACCCCTCCCCGCTTTTACCTTGTCAGCTTTGCTAGTTTTGCCTTTGCTGGATGGGGCCACAGACATCATGCAAACCTCTACGGGCCAGTACTGGCACTCTGCAATGCGCTTCTGCAGGCTGAACACAAAAGAGGGCACTGAGAAGATGCAGAGACGAAGCTGGAGAGCCCATCACCCTCCTTTCTGCCCAGCAGCCCCAAAACATCACCCCTCGGGTTTGCTCGGACCAATGGGACACAGCAAGCACCCTTAGGCCACTGGAACACACATGCTTTGGGGCAGGCTTGGTACATTTTCTTCCCCATCCACTGCTGTGTGCATTTATGGCACAATCAGCCATAAAACAATTGTGAGAGCAACTCACTAGGTTTTCTCTCTCCCCTGGTTACTTCAGGAATAAAATGAGTAAGAAGGAACATGATTAAATTTGGTATAAATCCTGAATTGCACAGAGCAAGCAGACCCCGAGCTCCCATTCAATGTGCCTGGTAACTCTGAAACCAGCAGGCAGGCTGATGAAAGTGTAGGGGGAAAAATGTTAAAAATCAAACCAGATAGAAGGGACTGATTCCACAGGAGGAGTAATTTAGCTGTGAAACTCACAGCCGTGACGCAGCTGAGGCCAAGAACGTAGGAAGATTCAAAAAGAAATGGGATACTCATCCTGATCTTGGGCATATCTGGAGTCATTAAAGGTAACGTTTATTCAATAAGAAAACAAATGAGGGCCCACAGGGAGTGAAAGGATTTTATTGTATTGGGAATTCAGCAAAATTTAATTAGCAGCTCAGAAGAGAGCTGTGGGGGCCACCCTACTCCATGTCTGTTCACCATAACTCTGCTGCCCCTTCCTTCAGACCGTGGAGGGAACAGTCACCAATTCCAGTTGCTGGCAGCATAAGCAAACATCTATGGCCTGGAGGCAGCAGCTACAGTTAATTCATCTTCTCCCACCATAGCAAAACTAAGTTGCTGCCAGTAATTAAAGGCAGTTAGCTGCTCTCTTGCTCATGTGAACACCTTTGGCTAAGAGCCAGCCATAGGAGCCATGGGAGGCAAGGCAGAGCCACGGTTTGACCATGTGAGAGGTTTGAGACACCTGCATGTTGCTGCTCCATGCCTTAGGTCACTCAGCTGAGTGCATTCTGGGGTGTTTTCTCCCCACTGCTCCATGCTGGAAGGGAGGTTCTCAGGTCCCTTACGTGACTACTGCAGCGGGATCCAGGTAACAACGCCTTTCAATGTCCCATATGATTCTCTTCATGCTTTCTGCTCGGACCCTGAACTCCCTGTCCTGTGAGAAACAGTATGTGGTCAGAGCCAGGACAGCAATCTCCACAGCCTGCTTCATCCCCAGTTCATGCCTAATAAAGTTTGTTGGGAGAGAATGTGAGTCATACAAAGGTTTCCAACTCACCACACCCCGGCCAGCCTAACAGAGCAAGCTAGCAGCCCTTCCTGCAGACACCAGAGCCCATTAGGATTAAGAGCCTGGCTCACAAGGAGATAATCACGGAGTCATAGAACTGTTTAGGTTGGAAAAGACCTTTAAGATCACCAAGTTCAACCATTAAACCAGGACTGCCAGGCCCACCACCAAACCATGTCCCTGAGTGCCACATCTACACATCTTTTAAATACCTCCAGGGATGGTGATTTCACCACACCTCCCTGGGCAGCCTGTTCAGTGCTTGACGAACCTTTCAGTGAAGAAATGTTTCCTAATATCCAATCTAAACCTCCCCTGGCACAGCTTGAGGCCATTTCCTCTTGTCCTGTCTCTTGCTACTTGGGAGATGAGACCTACTCCCACCTCACTACAACCTCCTTTCAGGCAGTTGTAGAGAGCGATCAGGTGCTCCCCTGAGCCTCCTTTTCTCCAGATGAAACCACCCCAGTTCCCTCAGCTGCTCCTCATCAGACTTGTGCTCCAGCCCCTTCCCCAGCTCCATTGCCCCTCTCTAGACATGCTCCAGCACCTCAATGTCCCTCTTGTAGCAAGGGGTCCAAAACTGAACATAGGATTTGAGGTGTGGCCTCATCTGTGCCGAGCACAGGGTGACAATCACTGCCCTGGTCCTGATGGCCACACTGTTTTGGATACAAGCCAGGATGCTGTTGGCCTTCTTGGCCACCCCCAGGCACAGTGCTGGCTCATGTTCAGCAGTGCTGTCAGCCAGCACCCCCTGGTCCTTTTCTGCCAGCAAGACAATAATACAATACAATATTCCACCAGCAATACAACTCCCAGCCCAGCAGCTCGGGGGGTGGGTAGCTTTCTGGGGACCAGACCTGCCACATACACCCTAGGGAACTCTCCTGTGGTGAGTCAGCACGCCCACTGTCCCAGGGGAACCACCTCTGTGTCTGGACACTGCGCAGAGAACTGACCACTCGCCTTCCTCCCATAACAAGTCTCTGCAATTCTTTCTCAGTCCCTTCACTAAGACTTGCTTGTTCTCTTCCAGCCATGACACTGCCAGTCCTTTGTCACCTCTCTTTTGTTGAGTTCCCCATCCTCATCCTCATAGGGACCACCAGTGATGAAGGAGTTGGGTATGCTCAGAGCGCCAGGGGCCATGATGTTATCAAGGGGCCATTTCTTGGGCCTGGGTAATGGTTCCTTTTCACCAGCAAGCTTCAGGATGCCATTCTTGAAGAGCAAGGGGAATTCCTTCTAGAGAGACATGAGAATGAAAGGACTTGCATTTCCAGCAGGAGCAGGAGCAAGTGCCAGCTGCTCCGAGCTGGGTCTAACAAAGCAAAGCAGCAGTGCAGGGGCATGGCTCGGAAAATGCACTCCACCATGCGCATACAAAGAATGGAGAAAAAATAAATAGTCGTGTGGAAAAAACCTGCCAGTTTTAATCCAAATGTTGCCGAGCAGACCTTTGTGTTAAAGAAATATGTCACACCAGAGACCCTGAGCACTCACAACAAAGGCTGCTGTGGCACAAGCACGGGAGCTGTACACCCCACGGGTCTGGACACTTGTTCCACGGTGCATAATATGGGAGAACATCCCCCTGTGTAGCAGCCAAAACCCCTCTCACCGTGTCTGGACTAATCCTTACCTCCCCAGCTGCTGGCACTTGCAAGCAAGCCATGTAGTTCTGCAGGGGTCCAGTGGCAGCAAGCGCTTCTGGGACAGAACAAGCTGCCTCCAGCGTGACACTCAGGAGGTTACCATTTGCAAGCTCCACCGCAGAAAGCAGGGGCTCTTTGGTGCACACCGTCACTTCAAGGTCACCCTGTGAGACAAGGATAAAGTAGAGCCAATAACCAGACAATTATAACACTCCTGCTCTTGAGGGAGAAGCAAGCACAAGCCCAAGGCCAGAATATATAATGTTATCTTATTCCTCACCTTAGATGTAAAAGAAAACAGACCAGCATAGGAAAAGAATATCATGATCAATTTGGCTGAATTGTGATGTTTGTTTGTTTAAATTGGAGCATGCTTGAGGCATGACATATGCCCCAAAGGTCTCATAAAATGAGCCAGGGAGAGAGAGTCAAGGTCTCATGAAACAAGCCACAGAGGAAGAACATGAGGGCTGGAAAATAATGACTTTCCCCTGGTGATTCAGAGCATGCCAAGCTAGGGCCGCATTTTGACTCTGCCCTATCTCCACGCACTGTGTGTGATCTTTAATTACCTGTCCCAAACCTGGATGGATGGTGTGCAGTGAAAAAACAGCTCATCAGCATTTATTATCTCTGCTCCCTAATGGACACCCCCCTACCTTGCTTACTGTGTAACACTTCTTAAATACAGAAAAGTTAATGCAATATCTACCTCTCCATCACTCAGTGCTAACTGCAGGCAGACTCAGGAGCAAACTTAGACACATTTTCCCAGTCTCATTCTTCATTCCCCGCCTTATTCACTGGGTACTTTTCAACCAGCTGAATGAATAAGAACCTTGCAGGAAAGGCAGTCACAGCTTGTACAATAATGGACTCTGAGACATTTTATCCACATAAAGTTGGGCAGGTAATCTGCCTTTGCCTTTTTATGGTTTTTCAGCACTATGCTTTCCATCTTGAATATTATTTGCAGAGCAATTTGGTAGCTGAACACATTAACATTTCCTAGCACGACTTCACCTATCATAGGCAACTAGGGACAGACATCAATAGGAGCAGGAAAGGCCTCCAAACTTGTAACATATAGGGCTGTAACATATCCATGATGAGCTAGGTGGCTGAGTCATGCTCACCTTCCCCTTAAAAAGCAGCAGAGAGCCAAATGAGTGAAGGAACAGTTCCAAATTCCACATACCTTGGCCTCTGGGTGAAGGCTCTCTAATGGAGAGGTAAGCACTGCATACAAAGGAGTCGAGATCTTAAATGAACACTGTCCTGGGAAGAAACAGGAGTGAGAACAGCATAAAGTGAGATGCTCTGTAGAGAAATGATGGCCTAACTCCTAACGCTGAGCTACTGATGTCACCCCCTCTTCCCCTGGACCCAGCTTTCTAGAGATGCTATGAAGTGCATTTTGTCAAAAGGACATAAATTACAACCAGGGGTCCATCAGCAAAGATCAAAAAGTGCCAAGGAGTAAGAAGTGGTTACAGAGGTTGCAGAATTCAATGTTGTACCTTGCAGCAGAGGTAGAAGGTCCACCACAGCTTGGCCAAGAGGCATGGTCCTCTCCTTCTGTCTCCTCTCCCTTTGCAACACTTCTATCACTGTCACTAGAGAGATAAAAAAAAAGCAGCTGGCAGAGTTTCTCAGACAGCTTCAGACCAGCAGTTCAGGGGCTGCAAAGGGTCATTGTCAGCTTTGGCACACACTTCTACTTCATCTCCCAAGGCCAACAAGAACAGCAAAACCAAGGAGCACAGGCCAACATGAAAGAGGATTCTTCCAGCTGGCAGAGATGGGAACAGAAGTTCCGAGACCCTCCCACCACTGCTGCCAAAGTGCTATTCTTGAACAAGTGACTCCTGTGGCAGGCAGACAGACCGGAGCAGCTGACAGTACTCACCTCCAAGGAGGGAAATTCAGCATCAGGTACTTACAGAGCACAGGTTTTTGCGCAATGTCAGCCAAGGAATTGGGCCCATCGGGGCTGCACTCAAAGCTGGTCATGAAATTATAGTTTGCTGTCCCATTTGGCAAGACATCAGTCTTGGAGGACTCTCCCAAGATAGCTCCGTTGAACTCCACACGCACCAAAGTAACTGACACGTCGCTTTTGATAGTTTTCTGTCAAACAAATGGTACACTGAGCACCTGGCTCTGCAGCAACAGGCCCAGCATCAAAGTTGCCTCTGGCAGGCAGCTCAGTTCAGTGTCCAGGACAGGGCTCACCGATTGGGGTCTTTGGTTGTTCCGCTACAGGAACAGGGAAGAGGAGCAAAGTTTGGCTGTGCTAAGACCTCACCCTTCCCTGTCTTTAAGAGGGAAATTTCCTGCTCCACCATGCTGTGATGCCCCAAGGATTATCAAGGGCTGTGGCAAGGGAGATGGAGAGGTCCAGGCTTCACCCCAGGAAAGGCAATGAAAGACACATCTAAAGCAGATCCCAAAATACCCCACTGATATTTTTGTGCTTCCAGGAAGCTTGAGGCTTTTGTCATCTCCTAGGAAAGTAGCTCCTGAGCTATGTGGCTGAGCTCACAGGACACTTGTGTATATCATGTGGCTGCAGAACACCTTGAAATCAAAGAAGGGCTCCAGCAAGCTCTTGGGAGAGCTCTGCAATTGGTTCTTACACCACCTTCACACCACTTGCTTTAAGCAGACATGAGAAGGTTTGAATTTTAAAATGTTTCTGCAGAGGGGCTTAAACAGGTGAACAGGGGTGGTGAGAGCACAGCATGTTGCAGTGGGGATCCGTATGTCCAGGCAGCACCAGGCACCTCCACAGCAGCACAACACATGCTGAGACAGTTACCAAAGGAGAAACACGGCTTACTTCTCTGTCCAGGGAAGGGCAGCTGCTGCCCTGAACTTGAGGACCACTGTGCCCAAACCCAGCTTTTCTTTAGTCCTGAGCTGCAGGAATGTCTAACCTCCACGGGCTTCTCCCTCAGCTCCCTCTCTCCATGTGACTGGGGTAATTAGTACCATATTGGCTCTTGCACAAAAAGAGATTTCATTCACTTGGTTTTAATTTCCAGTCCTTCTGCCTGTCTCCTTGAGCATATAGTCTATGAATGGCTAAACAGAAGCATCCAATTAACCTTTCTCTGTACCATTAATTATCCTAGACTCCTCTCTCATCCTTCTCTGCATTACCTCTAATTAAGCAGATTCCACACTTCTTACAGCTGGATTTTTTTTTCATATTGTTGTTCTTATTATCCCACTTCTGCAAGCCCCTCTTCTTTTGCCACAGCCATTTCTCAAGATGGAGCGATCAGAACCACAAACCGACATTCCAGATGCAATCAGTCCACAGGTCTACTCTTTTCAGCACTGTTTTTCTTCCTCTTACCTTATACTTCTCACCTAAGATGCTGTTTGCTAAATCTATCAGTGTGAGAGGTACTCAAATACTACAGTGTAAAAACCGCAAAAAAAAAAAAAAAAAAGCAGGTGCTTTTAGTTTGCTTTTTTTGTCTCCTGCTAGAGCAGAAGCAGGGATTTGCATTTTTCTGCTTGCAGCAGTAGCTGAGCTTCTCCTCCGCATTCCCTCCTAAATGCCAGTTCCTCTAGAAGACTTTAAGGACAGCTGGGTGTTTCACGCAGCACATGGAAATCACAGTAGGCAAGGTTTGATCAGAACCAGCTCATAGTCTTGCCCTGTAACCACACTGCAGCCACTGCCTTTTTACAGCTAGAGCCACCCTGTTGGTTTCAATACAATTTAAACCACTGTAGCTGGGATGACAATCTGACTTTATACCCAAGGTGAGACCTTTTTAGAGGTATTTGTCTCACTGATACATATTTTTTTCATATCAGCCTGTGTTTTGTTTTAAAAAAGCTGCCATTTACATACAGTTAGGCAGAGAAGGCAGAGATACATTCCACCACAGCACCTCTGGGCTGCTGCTGAGGCAGTGCACTCCCCAGTCTACGTGAATCACAGTAGAACAATCTGCTGGATAAATTTTGCTATTAGCCATGTGCTCCCTCTTTCATACTCTTTATCAAGCTCAGAAATCAATCCTCTCTCGTCCATCCTTGCACGAACAAGCCCTCAGAAGGGAGCAGGAAGCCACCGCGTGGCATTGCTGGAATCTCTGACATTCTCACCGCTCCTTCCTATAGCCTTATCCCTTCACACCTGGCCTTGAACGGGATCACAGCACACCAAATCACTCTGGCCTCATTTATTAAACCAGCAGATACATTTTCAGAAGTTGTTTACCAGGTCCTGCGCCTTCAGCACTGCGACCTGCACTGGTGTTGGTAGTGCCTCGCTGGGAAGAGCTGCAGCAGCGGGCAAGCCAGAGGCCTCTTTTCCAGCAGACAGCCCCGCAGGGCCCTCCATGGCTCTGCAGGAGAAAGAATGAGGAAAGAAACATGAAACGGCTCTGTTCCTCTCCCAGGAACGCCTGCAGGACAGAGTAGCCGTGGTTGCTAGCATTGTTCAGGGCCTGGCTGTCAAAACACCATTGAAAGCGCAGGGCTCTGTCAGTGACGCATCTCCTGAGGAGCGCAGGGGTAGGACAGGGAGAAGTCTCATGTGAAAATTATCCGGCTCTATAAACTTCACGCAGGGGCGCAGGGGAAGGCTCCGTGTGCCCAGTGGCCCCTGCAGGGCCCTCCCCAGTGCCGGGCACAGCCCCATGCTCCCTCCTGCTCCGTGTTTCAGTTAAATGGGAGCCCGTGGGGCTGCCAGCCCATCCCCACGCGGCCCCCACAGGCACCCAGGGCACCCGGGACCATCCTGCGCCACAGGTTCGGCTGCACCGAGGCCCCTGAAACTCCCCCAGGACACAACTAGGCCGAGGAACCCCCGTGAGCCCACGGCACCCCGCTGCCTGGAGCCCCCCTAGCCCGGCTGTAGGATGCCCCCCGAGGCTGGCAGCCTCCCGCCATGCCCGACGGGCCCTCAGGCTCGGGGTACGGCCTGCAGCTCCTCACCGCGCCGGTGCCGGGAGCGGCCGGGGGCGCCGGGCCGCGAACCCGCAGCCGCCTGGCCTCAGGGGGCGGCCGGCCACGCGTAACCACGGCGACGCGGCTGCTCCCGCGAGGCTGCGAGACCTCGCGAGATCCCAGCTCGGCACCGCGTGATTGGGGGGCGAGTCCGTGAAGCCGCTGCCGCCGCCATGATGGGTGTGGGCAGCCCTTACCAGGCCCTTTGTGGGGCGCCCCGTGGGGTGGGGGTTCCCTCGATCTGCCTTCCCGTATCGGCTGGGGGTGCTGCAGGGCCACCATGCCCTCCCCTGCAGCCCGGGGTGCCCCCGGGGAGTCCAGCTACTGCCCCAGCCCCACTCGAGGCCCCCAGCCCCTCCTGGCAGAGGTCGCCATGCCCACCCAGCCGCTCGCTCACACCCCACTGGGACCCCTGGGGCAGACTGGGGGTCCCCACAGGCTGGGCCGGGGTCAGGCCTCACAGCAGGGGGCTGGCAGGCCCCATGGGGACAGAGGGGAGAGGCCCTGGTGGCTGGGGCAGCCACTCCAGCTCCCCCCAGGGGTGCAGTGTGGGGGCAGCTGCAGGGCAGAAGGGGTTTCAGGGGACCCCGCTGCCACCACCGGCGGCTTTTGGGGCGGGTGCCGGACCCCTGGAGCGGGTTGGCCTGTTCCCTGGGAGGGCATGACCAGAATAGCTCCGCTATCTGATTCCTGCTGGAGGGGCTGCGGCTGCTCCTGTGCCACTATCTCCTCGGGGCTGACATTTGAGCCCAGCTCCCCCTCGCCAGCAGGGACGTGCGGCCGGTCACCAGCTTCACCCGCCTCCTCCGTTCCCCGGACGAGCAAGGAGCAACGAGCAACTGGATGGCGGGCGGGAGGCGGCGTGGGGGCAGTGGGCGGTGTGGGAGACCCCGACAGCAGCCTGGGACCCGCGAACCTGCCCCCTCGCCTGTGCCCCGCTCTCCTGCAGCCGCCATGGCCCAGCAATGTGCAGGCACTGCCACCAGAACCAGCCGCCCCAAGAAGCCCATGAAGGAGCCAGCGGTGACTGCTCCCGACGTGGACTCGCTGGGCTTCCAGGCCATGGACCACAACGTACCGGGGCTGTCCCACGTCATCCTCCAGAAGCTCAACATGAAGAGCTACGAGGACTACAAGTGAGTGAGCACCCATGGGTGCTGCCATGGGTGTGTTTCTCCCCCTCCCCGGCCAGAGCATCTTGTGTTGTGCTGACAGCTGGAGCATCTCCCCTGGCTCGTCCCACCTTCCTGGCTCAGCACACATGTGGGCTGCTCTGATGGGGCTTCTGGGTGTGCCCCTCACCAGCCCACTCCCCAGCTCCCCATCCCCCCCCCCGGGCCAGGATGCTCTTGGCTGGAGCTAAAAATCCTGGCAGCCTTGGAGGGGGGACATCAGCCCTGCCGTGAGGGTCCTGCTCCCCACCCCACTGATGTCTGCAGGTCTGCCATGGATGGGAGGAAGAGCGGCAGTGATTTTGGCATCCGGACTTACTTCGACATGTTCCAGAAGATGGAGGACACCTTCAAGTTTTGCGCCGAGTGCAAGAAGCTCCCCGATGCCCTCCCTGACCCCAAAAGCCTCCGGCGATGCAAGAGGTACGGGAGGGGGAAGCGGGTCTGACACATGGGGGCTAGATCTGTCCCCTCACTTCCAGCCCGGTGGCTGGGCTAAAGCTGGGGGTGTCTGGCCCCTGCGCCCACCTCCATCCACAGGACACCCCCAAAACAGCGATGCAGCCCTGGGAGGGGGTGGCAGGGAGCCAGGCTTGGTGGGTCGGATCCTGCCCCCCTGCCCCCATGGCTGCCTATGCTGTCCCTCTCTCCCCAGGTGCCAAAACGTGTACTACTGCGGCGTGGTGTGCCAGCGTGCCAACTGGCCGCTGCACAAGAAGTTCTGCAAGAAGCTGAAGCTGGTGGCCCTGGATCGGTTGGTGGAGTGGCTCATCTTCACAGGTGGGGCAGGGAACACTGCTCCCACCCTGCGTGTCCCTACCCAGCCTGCCTGAGCGCCCCCTCCTCAGGCTGCATGTGTCCTGTGGAGGGATGTGGGGTCTCTACCCTTGGCTCCAGCTCCCCTGGTCGGGTCCAGCACCCCTGCAGCCCAGGTGGGACAGGCAGCCTGGGTTGTGGGGCCACCACTGCGACCTCCAGCGCTTCTTCCTACCCCACAGGAGATATCCCCTTCCCCACGGAGACCTGGACAAAACCCGCCCGGGATGTGGAGGGCTGGGAGGACTGGTTCTCCATGCAGGGGCAGCTGGAGGAGAAGCTGGGTGCCATCCTGTCTGGGCGGTACATGACTATCCTCTGGGCCAATGCCGGGAAGCCCCGGCCGGAGGATAGAGAGCTGTGCGAATCCGTCCGGCGGCTGGTCACTGACTTCCACTCGCGGCCGCTCACCATTGGCTTGGGGCTGCGGCTTTTTGGCATCAACCCCCTCACCAAGGCCCTCACTGTGCACGTGGTGGGGGCATCCCATGTTGAGACCCTCAACACCCGGCTGACGGACTACGATGAGCTGACGCGGATGTTTCCAGGGCACTGGGGCATGGAGGTGGTGATGATTGGAGTGGATGTGGTCAATGGACCCATCATGAGGCCACCCCTGGCCAAGCCAGCACCCCGGGGAAGGGTCTATCTCAGCAGCTACAAGGGGCTTTACCACGACTTCTGGGAAAGTCACGTGGAGACCAAGCTGGCTGCCCGCCCTGACCTGGTGGTGGGCTTTCACCCGGGTGAGTGCCTGCACCACAGAGGGGCCTGGCCCCTCGCCAGCCCACTGCCTCGAGAGGGACATCCTTGGCAGGGTGCAGGGTAGTCCCTGAGCAGCCTGGCAGTGCCTGGGACTGAGCCTGCTGGTGGCCTGGGACATACCCAGGGCTTTGCACCAAGCCACAACAGGCAGCTAGGGTGAACCCCTGGGGCTTGGCTGCCTCATCCCCCACCAGGCACTCGCCACCACCCACCTGCTGGTCAGTGGGTGTGAGCAGCACCCAAAGGAGTCCCTGCCCTCAAGTCTCAGTGCAGTGGCCCAGGACTCAGCGCCAGGGGTGCCCCTCATACTGGTGGGGAGACAGGACCCACCTTAAGGGTTTCCAAGCCCTATTGCCAGCTTCACCATGCACCCCAGGGGTCTCCAGCACGGAGCGGGTGCTGTTAGAGCCAGCTTTGTCCCGGGCTGGGGTGGGACAGCAGGGAGGTGGAACCGTTACTGCTGTGTCCCTGCAGGTTTCCACGCCTGCCCAGACCTGCTGGCAGGCTGGCTGCCCACCCTCCTGCTGCTGCGGGACTACCGCCTGCCCGCCCTCTTCACTGTCTACAGGTAAGCATGGCCCCGCTGTCCCCGGTATGCCAGCACTGCCAGCCGGTAACGGGCCCGTCCTCCCCCTCTCCCGGCAGCGAGCAGGAGCTGAAGTCCTCCCTGCAGATCCTAGTGGAGCTCGAGGTGCACATCATGGGCTACGCCACCAACCCCTTTGCCTCACTCCGGCCCGAGCAGGTCTACTCTAGCCCCAACAAGGCACCAGTCTACTGCAGCTCCTACTATATCACCCTGCTGGGGCCAGCGGCATCGGCTGTGCCAGGCGCCGAGGAGCTGGAGGATGGTGATGACTGGCAGGGAGAGGAGCCCAGTGCTGCTGGGGGCACCGCCCCGGTGCTGGGCTGACCCAGTCCTGCCTGCCTTACCCACCCAAACCCCAGCTGCTCTCTGCCCTGTCCCAGGACCCTGTCTCCCCATCACAGGATCAGCCATCCTCACTGCACACATCCAGACCCAGGGGATGCAGCACCCCGGCACAGGCATGGCACCCCTCCGTGGTGCCAAATAAACCACTGCCAGCAGCTGCCTGACATGTCTTGAGCTTTATTTCCAAAAAGGCCTTTGTTTTCCCAAAGAAAACGGAGGGCTGAGCCTGCCCCAGCCATCTTGGGCAGCCACAGCCTCTGGAGGGATGGCAAAGGGGACCCCAACTGCGGGACGTGCCGTGCATGGGGCTGTGCAGCCCCTGGGGTCCCGCGGGGAGCCCCAGCCCAGCACCCAGCTGTCACTGTCACTGTCACATGTGCTCGGCCCCTGCGCTGGTGCCCACCCTGCAGCATGGTGCTGCAGAATTGCCCGCCAGCCTCTGCAGATGCTCAGCCTGGCACCGGCACCCACCGCAGCCACGGCACATGGGCACTGGGTGCTGCCGCCCTGCTGCTCGCCAGCTTCGGCAGCCCCTGCAGAAACCGGGCAGGTGGAGCCAAGCAAACCGGCTCCTGTGGCATCGCCCGATGCTGCCAGGGACCCCTGCTGGCCTGGCGTCCCCTCCCCGTGCAGCCAGCAGGTCTGGCATAGCAGTGCTGGCAAGGACCCACGTTGGGCACCCGTGATGGTTCAGAGAGGCTGGTACCCCCCCGGGGCTCCCTGCGCCCCGACAGTGGGTCCCTCCCTGGGGTTGGCACCTGTTGGAGGGGCCGTGGTGGGCAGCAGGGCTGGCACAGTCCAGCCGGGGAGGTAGCACGGTGCGGCACTGCCGGCATCACTCTGCGCTGGCACGTTCCCGCAGTGCGGGCAGCGTCAGGGTCTCCGGCGCCGACTTCTTGCGCGGGCGAGTCTTGGGGGGAGTGAGGAAATCGGGGGCCTCGTCGCCAAGGGGGGTGGAGGGGGCGCTGGCAGGGGCCGAGTGCGTGGCTGTGGGCTGCCCCACCTCGCTGACCGAGATGGTGGGTGCCACCAGGCCGATGAGCTCGTTGGTGGCCTCCTGAGTCTCCCGCTCGTAGCGCCGCACCTCCTCCATCGTCATCCCTGCCGAGCACAGCCAGGCTTGGGACCGCTCGGCACAGCCGCATCCTGCACCCCGTCATCTTGGGGCAACCCGTGCCCTGCTCACCGGCTTCCCCCCGAGCTGGGGACGGGGAAGGGGACAGGGGCTGGGGACAGGGGGATGGGTAGAGAAGGGGACACTGGGCGGTGCAGCCAGCCCCCCGCTCCAGCACCAGCCCAGCCAGCAGCAGGGAAGGGATGGACAGGCAGCACAGGCAGGGGAGGGCAGCTGGGCAGTGGGGGGACCCTCCGCCGCAGGGTGCAGGGGGGGCTCAGCATGCATTGTGCACAAGCCCCCCCACCTGCACCCGCCTGCAGGCAGCATGGCGGGGTCCAGGGTCTCCGTCCCCTGCAGGCAGCGGGCAGCAGCGGGGGTTAGGGGTGCTGGCTCCCCAGCTTTTGGTTTGTGGCCACTTGCATCTGAGTCTCGAAGGCCCGGACCTCTTCCAGGGACATGTCTGGAAGGCAGAGAGCCGCTCACCGGGACGGCCCCGTGCCCATGCCAGCCCCCGTGCTGGCCATCGCCAAACATGGGGCTCCAGGCCCGGTGTCTGCATGTGGCAGCCGCCTGCAGCGTGTCTCCCTGCCAGACCAGGCATGCAGGCAGCGCAGGCAGGGATGCTGGGGCTCCTCTCCCTTGCCCCTGCTCCAGCCAAGCCTTCCCCAGGCATGCAGCGGGGCAGGCAGCGTGCGGGGGGCAGTGCGCAGGGGGCAGCGTGTGGGGGGCAGGCAGGCATGGGAGCAGGGGGAGCAGAGCAGGGGGAGCAGGCAGCAGGTTGCAGGGGAGCCGGGCGAACAGTGGTAGCTGCCCATGGGGTTAGTGGCATCGGCAGTTAAACCTGCAGCCCCCTCCCACCCTGGGGGTCCACAGCCACCCTGGAGACTGTGTTCCCCCCTCGCCCGGGTGGCCCCGCAGACTCACCGCACCACTCGTCCACCCAGGCGAAAGCCTGCCGGTGCCCGATCAGCAGGATGTCCCGGATCACCTGCAATGCAATGTAGGGGTCAGCACACTGTCACTGCCCCCCAGTGTCCCCCCACTCCAGCCTGGGCCCCCCTCACCTTGTGCACGAACTGCTCCACCCGCGTCTGCAGCCCCCACACCTCGAACTTGACGCTCACCAGCTTGTAGGAGCACATGATGGGCTTGGTGTGCTGGCGCCAGCCCTCCCGCAGCGGCCCCCGGCCCGTCTTGGTGGAGCTGAAGAAACGGGGGTCCTGGGGGAAGCAGAGCAGGGCCGTGAGCCCCCCAGGACAGGGGACAAGGAGGTGGCCCTGGAGAGCCCACTCCACCCCCAGCCGTGCTACCTCCAGGCTGCGGTAGTACCGCTCGGGGATCTCGTCGAAGGCGATGTCCAGGAAGGAGACCTCGTGGTCGCCCAGGATTTTATCGCTGTGGAAGATCTGGGGAGGGGAGAGAGGCGGAGAGGCACCAGCTGCATAGCTGTGTCCCGTCCCCCACCCCCCACCCCCGATGAGTTTGCCAGGTCTCAGCTGTGGTGCAGACTCACGTTCTCACTGTCCCCGCAGTTGTCCTCGTACTTGGTCTCGATGTAAATGGAGAACTTGGGCAGGAAGGAGCACTGCAGGGAGCAGCCATCAGCTGGCCCCCAAGGGACGCCCGTCCTGAGGGACACCCACTCCCAGGGATGCCCATCCTGAGGGACACGCACCCCAGGGGATGCCCAGCCCCAAGGACACCCAATCCCAAGGAATGTCCAGCCCCAAGGACACCCACCCCAAAGGACACTCACCCCTAAAAACGCTAACCCCAAGGGACACCCAGCCCTGGGGGACACCCACCTCAAGGGACACCCAACCCCAAGGGATGCCCACCTCTAACAGTGCTGACCCCAAGGGACACCCAGACCTGGAGGACACCCACCCCAGTGCCCCCTCCCCAGCCATGCTAAGTGCTGGGGAAGGGTCCATGTCTCCCCAGTGCCATCTCCTTACCGTGTACTCTGCAGGGACACCATGGCACATCAGCATCACGGGGTGGCATCACCAGATGGCATCAAGGGGGAGAGAGGGAGCGGTGAGAGCAGGTAGTGTGTAGTGGCCATGGCCGGGCTCCCCTGGCAGCCCACCACTGCTGCCAGAGAGGGGCAGGGTGCCCAGGTGCCCGTCCCCGCGCCCTGCCCAGGGCTCACCGGTGATGGTGTAGGGGTAGTAGTTCCAGGCCTTTTCCGTGATGTAGAAGATGCGGGGGGTCACTGCCCGCGCCCAGCTTGGCAGTTTGCTGCAGGGGGTGGCGGCAGGGGGGGATCCGCTCAGGGCAGGACATGGATGGTGGGCACAGCTCTGCCCAGTGCCACTGGCCCTGCTCTGCCACAGCCCCACATGGCACAGCCCCAGCTCCAGGACCCCCATCCCCTCCCCAGAGACCCTCACTTCTACCCCAGCACCCCCCATGCACTCTCCACCCCAAGATCCCCCCAGGGACCCTCACCTGCACTCCATCACTCCCCAGGAACCCCTGCCCCACCTCCACCCCGGGACCCCTCCCCAGAGACCCCCGCCACCTCCTCAGAACCCTCATCTGCACCCCAGGACCGCCCCTCCACCCCCCACCCCCCCCGGGACCTATGCCACCTCCCCAGGATACTCACCTCCACCCCAGGACCCTCACCTCCACCCTAGGAACCCCCCTACAGGGACCCGTGCCACCTCCCCAGGACCCTCAGCTCCACCCCAGTGCCTCAGTCCTCTCCCCAGGACCCCCACCTGCTCCCCAGGCACCCTTACCTCCCCTCCAGGGACCCCCATCCCATCCCTTCCCCAAGGACCCTCTCCACCAGCGCAGGGCCAGGACCCCAGGGTGCTCCTATCCCCCCCAAGCACCCTGCCCACCCTGCCCAGCACCCTGCAGCTGCCCACACTCCCTGGGCAGGATCAGGCCTTGGCAGGCCCCCAGGGGAGCTGGGAGGTGGGTTTTGATTAATTTGCATGCGTTATAAATACCATCCCCGAGAGGGGAATCGTGAGTGCTGTGGCTAAAAATAGCCCGTCTCACGCCAGCTACTCCCTGGCGGGGAGGCAGCCGATGCCCGTGCCGCAGCTGGCAGCGGGGACATGGGGACAGCAGCTCTGGATGCCAGCAGCTGCCCAACGAGCACTCGGGGCTGCGTGTGGGGACACAGGGACACCCCCAGGGATGGGCTGAGCAGCAGCTGGAGCATCCCTGCCAAGCCCTGTGCTGCAGCCCAGGCACCCACCGGTACCCAGAGATGGGTGCCCACCGGGAGAGGGGTGCACCCCTACAAGATGGGTGCATGCCCTGAAGATGGGTGCACCCCAGGAGATGGGTACGGCTGCCAGAGAGGGGTGCACCCTTAGGAAGATGTGGGTGCACCCTGGGTGATGAGTGCAGTCCCTGAAGATGGGTGCATGCCTGGGAGAATGGGCACACCCTGAGAGATAGGTGCAGCCCCTGAAGTCGGGTGCAGGCCCCAAAGATGGGTGCACTCCAGGACTTGGGTGCAGCCCTGAAGATAGAGGCACCCCTGGGAGATGGGCGCAGCCATACTGCAGGGTGTCAAGGACCCAGAAAGGATGTTCCCTGGGAATTTTGGAGGGAGGGATGGGGCTACCCACTGCCTGCGCACGCCGCCCACCACGGTGCTTACCCAGAGATGTGGGGCCCCCCTCTCCACCCAGCACCCCTCGCCAAAGCCACAGCCTCACCTGGAGAGGTGGACGCGCTTCTCGGTGAACTGGCCAGGGCCGTGGATGGGGTCCTCGTGAGGCTCGTTCTTCACCACCTCCACACCCTCGCCCTTCTCGCTCTCCTGGTGACTGTGCTTGCTGATGGTGTAGAGCTGCCCCACGCGGTACTGCAACCACAGCGCCCGGCCTCAGCACTGCCACCCCTGCCCCGGAGCCCCCCCAGCACTGGGGGCTAATGGCTTTCCAGGCACACCACTGAGAGGGGAAACTGAGGCACGGAGCAAAGGGGTGTCAGACCCCGGGCCGTGCAGCAGGCAGGGGTCTCTTGGAGTACCCTGTTTCACCTCTCTGCCCCTGGGCTCCTCCAGCACCCTGGCGAGGGCCAGATCCTGCCCCCCCCCGGCTCTTCCCCAGTGCCCAAGTGCCGTGCAGAATGCCTAGAGGCTTTCTGCCCAGCAAGCAACCTGGGAGCCAGGAGAAACCATATATATAATATAGAAAGAGATATGGATATGGATATAAATACGTGTCTGCATGTATTTGATGATGTGGCTGTGCAATAAGTGTTTTATTGTTCTGCTGAAGATCTCATCCATCACCCTAACCGCCAGCGCGATCTTATCGCCTCTTTCCGCCTAATTGAAAACCTTCCCCAGGTGCGAACACAAACCCAGCACCCGGGGAGGGCTGGTGCTGCTGCCGTGGGCACCCTTGCCGTGCCTCCCTGCTCCCTGAAACGGCCCCATCAGCTCCAGGTGCTCAGGAGCGACCTTTGGCCGGAGATGCCACCGGCTGCTAGCCATCACCACTGTTTGCCGATGGAGATTCAGGCTCCCTGCTGGAGCAGGGATTGAGCCTGTGGTCCCCATCGGAGCAGCCGCCCTGAGCGCTGTGGTGCTGCGGGCACCCAAACACCCGGTGCCCTTTGCCTGCAGGCTCATCCCATGGTGCTGGCATTGGGCTGCCCCCGAGCAGCCCCCTGCGCTGCCATCAGGCTCGGTGCCCCAAGGTCACCGTGCTCAGGAATGCAACATCCCCCCTGCCTGCACCCCAAAACACGGCTCAGCACTCGCACAGAGCACGCGAGCCCAAAGCACACCTCAGCAGCTCGGCCGAGGCAGACAGTCCCTGCCACAAGCCGTGCCACGAGGGGACACCAAAAGGGGTTGCCGTGTCCCCCAGCCGCTCTCCAGGCAGGGACCTGATGCCCTGGCACCCCACTGCTGCGGGTATGGGACCCCCACCCACAGCCTCCTCCATCAGTGCGTGCCTGCAGCTGTCCCTGGCACCCATGGCAGGGAGCTCGGGGCTCTCCTACCTCTGCACCCCTCTTCCCAACCAACACCCCCCTGCTTCCTACCTGGCCCCGGGGGCACAGGCAGCCCCACCACCCCCCCTGCCCCACACTCACCTCCTCGGTGGTGAGCGGCATACAGATGCGGTACTCCTTGATGAGCATGGTGGCAGGGGTCAGGCGGAGGCGTGGACGCTGGCGGGGGCACAGCTCATTCTGCGGGGGACCCGGGGGGTGCGGTGAGGGGGGGGGGGGGGGGGGGCTGGCGCTTGCCAGCCTCCCACGCTCCCATCCCATCACCCCACGCTGGAGGCAGCCGCCCCGCTCTCAGCACCGGTGACTTCATGAGCGGTTGCCATGGCAGTGGCGTGAGGTCACCGGTGTGAGCAGCAGCCTGGGTGTACCCGGCTGGGGACACCCCGGCACCCCGAAAGCCCCCTGGCGTTAACCCCTTCCCTGCCAAGCAAGCACCCGCTTCCCTAGGCAGCCGTTTTGGAGCACACATGTCGTCCCCCAAACACGGTGCCATCCTTTCGGGGTCCACATCCACACCCAACTGCAGTGTCCAGCGCAGCGAGGGGGTTGCAGGGACACTGGGGTGGGAGCAGGCCTGCCGATGCTCATGGGGACCCACCCCTGGGCACCCACGCTCTGGCCTGCCCGGTGGGGCTGCTCCCAGGGAGCACCCATGGTCACATCCCTGGCATGGGATGTCCCTTCCTTAGGCTGGAGCCCCCAGCCCAGGGCTGCCCCCCAGCACCCGTTCCAGCCAGTGGCACTGCCAGGCTGCCCTGCTCAGCCCCTCAGCCCCTGCTTGCCCCTCCGGACCCTGCTTCAGCAGGGGCTGGGGATGCCCAGGGTGAGTAACAGAGCAGCAGCTCAGGGGGCTCCTGGCTGCGGCCCCCAGCCCCCTGGGGCAGGGAGGGGATGCGAGTTCCCCCCCGCAGCCTCCTCTGAACAGGGGACCAGGCCTTGGAGGGGGCAAGTGGGGGCTCACAAGGGGTCTTGTCTGGGGGCAGCTTGTCCAGCTGGGGATGCAGGGGCATCCCTGGGGGCACTGGGGGACACAGCAGCGTCCCTGGGGGACACGGGGGCACCCGCTGGCAGGGCGGAGGGCTGAGCGCTGGTGCCGGGCTGCGGGAAGCCATAACCCCCCCCCGGGGGGGCTTCCACACCCAGCCCCGGGAACCCACTGCCCCGGGCCGGGGGGCAGAGGCAGCCCCGGCATGCGGCAGGGAGGGAGGGGGGACCCCGGGGCCCCCCGGTGAGCACGGGGCACCCCAGGGTGCCGCGGCCCCTGCCCCATCCCCTCACCGCGGCAGCTCGGAGCGGTCCGGGGTGGGGGGGTGGCGGCTGGGGCTGGCCCGGGAGGCGGATGTCCCGCCGGGGGCGGGGGGGGTGTTGGGCGGCCCAGAGCTGCCCGGGGGCTCCGGCCGGCCGCGCCGCCGGGACGAGCGGGCGATGCCGGGGCGGCGGCGGACTGGGGGCACGGCGGGGCCGGGACCGGCAGCACCGGCACCGCTCCCCACGGCCCGGGCCCTCGCTCCCCAGCGCTCCCCTCCCGCCCTGCCCCGCCCCCGCCGCCCCGGCCGCACTCACCCGGGCCCGCGGCGGTGCCCGCTCCCCGCCACCGCCGTGCCCCGGCCGTCCCGGGCCGTGCGCAGGAGCGCGCCGCCCCCCGCACCGCCCCCCGCGCCGCGGCACACCGACCCCTAGGGGGAGGAATGCACCGGCACCGCACCGGGACCCGCACCGGCACCGCACCGCACCGGGATCCGCACCGGCATCACAACGCACTGGGACACCCACCGGCAGAGGCACCGCACCGCACCACCACCGGGACCCGCTCTACACTGTCCCCGGGGCCTGCACCGGGATCTGCACTCACACCAGCAGTGCACTGCACCGGCACCGGGACCCACACTGCACTGGCATCCACACCGCACCGCAACACCACCGGGACCCACACCGCGCTGGCACCGCACTGCACCGGCACCGGGATCCGCACCCACACCAGCAGTGCACCGCACCGGCACCGGGACCCGCACCACACTGCACCGCACTGGCGTCCACACTGCACTGCACCGGTACTGGGACTCTCACCAGTACCGGGACCCTCACCCGTACCGGAACCCTCACCCAAACCGCTACCTGTACTGCACCGGTACCGGGACCCACACTGCACTGGCATCCACACTGCACTGCACCAGTACTGGGACCCTCACCAGTACCGGGACCTCACCCACACCACCACCTGCACCGCACCGGCACCAGGACCTGTACCGGCACCACATATGCACCGCACTGTGCCAGCATCACACTAGCACCAGCCCTGGCACTGCACCGGCCCCAGGGCACAGCATGGGACGCCCTCCGGCATGGCACAGCACTGGGACGCTCCCCTGGCACGGCATGGCACCAGGGGTCCCTGCACCCACTGGGCTCGGCTGGACCCTCCGCAGCCGCCGTGTGCCCCAGCCAGGAGACACCCTGGGGTGTCCCACAGGCACAGAGCCCCGATGGGGGTCCCAGGCTGGCCTCTCCCACCCCACCGGGTGTGGGGAGCTGGGAGCCCCCCAGACCTCTTCCTGCACCCCCTCTCACCTGCACCCCACTGCCAGCCTAGCCCCCAGCCCCCCAGCCTTACCGCACCCCTGTGCCAGCACCGCCCGCGTGCCACCCGCAGCCGAACACGTTACCGGCACGAAGCGCCACAACTCCTCAGCTGCCACCGTCCCCACGTGTCCCCGGCCTCTTTCCTCCATGAATTTCAATCAACCTGGGCACTAAAAATAGCCGCGCTTGGGCACTGGGCCGGGCTGCGCCGCCCGCTGCGGTTCTCCCTTTATTTGCTCCCAAAGCCTGGGGAGGCTGCGAGTGGCTCCCCCGGCCCTACCGGCAGCACGGATGCCGTGCCATGCTGCCCTGTGCACGTGTGGCACCGTGACACGCTGCGGCCTCGCTGCCCGGGGTGCAGGGGGCACCTCATCCAGCGCCACGGGGTGATGACCACTGTGGGGACACAGACCCGGCGAAGAGGACACCTGTCACATAGCCCTCCAGCCCATGGCACTGGCATCACCGGCAGTGCTGGGACCCTCCACAATGTTGACCCTGGCATAGGGTGCAGAGATCACACTCACCCACCCATGGGTGCCACATGGTGTCCCAGGCTGGGTCCTTCTGGTGCAGCCATGGTGGCAGCTGGTCTGTCCCATCTCTTAGTGGTGGGGACCCCACTCTGCAGTGAGCCCAGAGGCAGCCGTGACGGCCCTGGCATGCCCCATAGCTCCAGCAGCCCAGAGGCAGTGGGGATGGCCCCAGGCTGTGGCTAGGGCCAGGGCAAGCAGTGGCAGAGTGAGCAGCATGGGCTGGGGACGGTGGCTCCAAAAGTGGCCGGGGTGCCCTGTGTGGCACCCATCCCACATCCGGGAGTGCCGTGCCAGGAGCTCTGCCTGCCAGGCACATCTGCCCCTGCCTGCATCTCTCTGCTGCCTTCTTCCTGGTATGCCTGGGATGCCACCGTCCTCCCAGGGACATGTCTCAGCACCCCCAGCTCGGGTGACACTGGGTGACAGCCACCCCCCGCCCTGTGTCCCCCCAGACAGGGGACTCCCCAGCAGCCCCCAAAGGGTAAAGCAGCAGGCACAGGGCTCCTGCCAGCGTGGCTGGGACCAAACCCAGCGGGGTTCCTGCGTGGGGCAGGGGGGACAGTGGTGGCAATGAGGACCTGGCGGTGCAGGTGACAAGGACCTGGAGGGCTCTCAGCCCCCCCAGCAGCCGCATTCCTCCCGAACCTGTTCGGCAGGATCCTGTGCCGGTGCCAAGGCAAAGGCATCCGGGTTGGGTTTTTCCTAGTCATGCCCTGCTTCCCTCCGGTCAACAAGGAGAAAAGATTTGCAGGAGCCCTGTGCCCCCCCGGACTGCTGCCGGTGCCCCCCGTTTCTCACTCCTAAGCCACCCATGCCACCAAAGAGGGCCCCACAGAAAGCCGGGAAGGGGAAGAAAGGAGTCAGAAGCAAGTGAAAAATGACCCAATTTAATCCCAAAGCCCCCCCTGGCCGCAGGGGTCTGGGAGCACCCCGGCCCCCCCTGCCTGGCTCAGCCCCCTGGGGCACGGGGCTGAGCGCACCCCCGGGAGCACCCTGTGGCTCCCTGCTCCGGCGTGGGGAGAAGGAGCTTTCCGAGGCGTCCAGCCTCTTCCTCAGCTCCACCGGCAGCCCCGCACCGGCACTCAGCCGCGTCCCACCACCCCTCACCCCACCGGGGCCACCTGCAGCCCTTAGGGAGATGCCCTGATGAAGACCATCTTGGTGGAGTAGACCAGGTCCACCAAGTAGGCGATGAGGTTGAAGATGGTGAGGAAGGTGACCCCCAGGCACTTGTTCCACCAGCAGTTCCTGTCGCAGGGGTCGGGGCGGCTCTTCCCCCTGAAGCTGTAGAGAGGCCAGATAACAGTGGCAGTGATGTACATCATCAGGGCCAGGGTATTGTAGCCCACCAGCATCTTCTCCAGTGGGCAGGGCATGTAGGTGAGGCACCGGCCGATGGTGAAGATGATGATGAGGAGAGTGACAATGAAGCAGATGGAGTAGACGGCCACACACCACTGCAGGCCAGCTTCTGAACTGTAGGCATCCAGCAAGGAGAAGATGAGACAAGCCACGTAGGCTTCAAAGACCTTGAGGAGCCCAGGGACAGTGGAGAGGAAGCTGCTGATGTCCCCTGGCTTGGCACGGGTAAGCCCCACCTCGAGGGCGTAGGCGAGGAAGCAGAGGCAGGAGGCGGTGGTGGCCACAGCCTGCCGGGCACACTTGCTGCTGCTGCAAGGGCTGCTGATGAAGGTGGAGGGGAAGACCACTGAGGTGGTGAAGACCATCAATGCTGCCAGCATGGAGAAAGCCGAGGTGAAGTCATCCCAGGAGAGCGGCAGCTTGGAGTAGAGCTCCAGCAGCTCCAGCACCAGCACCAGCAACGTCACGGCAAAGCAGAAGCACCAGGTGAACATGCACCATGTCCCATAGGGACCCCCAAAGTCCCCGGTGGAGGCCACCAAGCTGAAGGCGAGGCAGGACAACACGATGGCAAAGATCCGGGCGATGCCCACCCAGGAGGTCACAGCACGGAGGTTCACTGTCACCATGGCCATGGTCCCGGCCAGCTCTCCCACCCACACCGCGGCCAGGAAATGGGTGCTGCCCACAGCCGCTCTTATCTGGGTGCCGGGACAGAGGGGTGGGGCGCGGGGCAGGGAGCTGCCGGCCCCCCCGGGCCACCCGTGCCCAGGACCCCCAGCTCCGCTGCCACCGCCACCACGCAGGGCTCCCGGGGGTGGCTGCTGGGGGCTGGCGGCAGCACCAGCGCGGGTGGGTGGATCATTAACGCGGGGCTGGGCGAAGGGTGCCGGCACTCACGGTGACGCCGAGCCCTGAGGCGTGGAGCCACCGTGTGCTGCCAGCCTGGCACGGCACCTAGGCCCTCCCCATGGCGGGAGGCACAAAGGGCCCTTTCATGCACCCCCAGAGTACCGGGGGGGGTGCCCCGATGCCCCCAGCCCCTGGGCCTGGCAGCCAGCAGGGCAGCACCCACCGGGTCCCCCCGAGGGGTTTGGGGGGCTGCACCCAGTGCCGGGTGCCCCTGGCAGGGGGGTGCCATGGTGGGGAGCGACTGGGTGTAGCCCCCACACACCCTTGTGGGTGGCACCTCCGCCAGCCGATAAGCGGCTCAAAGTCCAGTTGTGCCAGCTGCCATCGGCAGGGTGGGTGAGGTGGCCCTGGGGAGGGACCCGCACGCTGCCCGCCCTGGCCACCCCTGGCACCACCAGCGCCCTGCCGGCAGCACTGCCACCTCCCCAGTGTGCTGCCCAGTGCTGGCACCGCACACATCGCTGGGGGGGGGGGGCGGGGGGGTTCGCCCCACGGCCCCAGAGGCTGGAGCAGCACAAGGTGGGTGGCACGTCAGAAATGGAGAGTCCAGCAGGAGGATGATGATGGCGAAGGTTGAAGGCTCCAGCTTCATCTTTAATGCTGTGCAGGGTCCAGGGGGTCTGTGCCCACGGCGGAGCTTGGGGACAAAGGACCTGGGGACCCCAACCCGAGGCAGTCTGGCACTCTCGGGGGGCTCCTCACCCCGGGCAGGGTCCGGGCACAGCCACTGCTGGGCAGGGGATGGGCACTGCTATGGGGGTCCAGCAGCAGCGCCGGGGGGCACGTGGTGGCTCAGAGGTCACTGCTGCCCTCGGCCTTGCCAGGCAGCCCGTTGAGGGGGCTCAGTGCTGGCCGGTTGCTCTCGTTCAGCCGCCGCACACGGTAGCTCTCGTAATGGACGTTGTGGGTGATGTCCTTCAGGTCCTGCAGGTGGGACCTGCCCGGGGTGGCAGCGGGGAGGAAGGGCATCAAGTCACCATCCTCCTTCACCCCGCCATCCCCCCTGTGGGGTGTTGGCCCCCCCACCCCATCCCCCACTCACCGGATCAGCAGGTCCCGCAGGAGGGGGAACTCGCAGTGCGCTGGATTCTCCACTGCAAAACAAGGCAGAGCGGGCAGCAGGGCTGGCAGGGTGCAGGCAGGAGGGCAGGGCAGCGAAGGGATGCCCAGGGAGCACATCCCAGCAGGCTCCAAGTACCACTGGAGCACCAGCACAGCTCCACCCAGGCAGGGGTGCACCCACAGGTGCTGCTCCCCGCAGCCCCGGCAGACTCGCCGTACCTGGGGAGGGCTGGGGGTGCGAGGGGCTCTACTCACCTTCAATGATGCCCCATTTGGTCTTGCGGCCCAGCACCCGCTTGCCGTTGACCTGGTGCTCCTGGTCTGCCCCCACCACGGCAAAAGGGATCTTCTCCTGCCAGCACAGAGAAGCGTGCTCACCCTGGGGTGCTCCCAGGCTCCCCCAGGGGTGTCTCTCCCCCACCGTGGTCCCCAGGGACCAGTATCCCCAATCCCAGCATCCCGGCACTCACCCGAATCCTGTCATTCAACACCCTGTCATCTGGGTCCTGGTCAAAGTCCTCTTGCGGGTACACACTGATGGCGTGGGTCTTCAGGTCCGCCTGGATCTGTGGGATACAGGGCTTGAGCCGGGGCTGGGGGGACACAGGGCACCCTGGGATCCCCTTGGGGACCTGCCCTCACCTGCTGCTTAAACTCTGCCCGTTCCTCCAGGGTGAGCGTGTCAGCTTTGGCGATCACTGGCACCACGTTGACAATCTTACTGAGCCGCCGCATGAATTCTAGGTCCAGCGGGCGCAGCCTGCCAAGGATCACCATCACCCCGGGGTGACCCGCACCACCATCACCCCAGGGTGACCCACACCACCACACAGGGAACACCCATGGGTGCTGTGAATGGCGACTCACCAGTGACCCGTGGGGGGGATGAAGTAGACGCATCCATGGACCCGGGTGTCCGGGATCTTCCTCTTGCGGGTAATGAGGATCTCCTCACGTAGGTACCTCTCATACTGCTCGTTGATGTATTTGATGATGGGGTCCCAGCTGAGGATGAGGAGTTGGGGGACAGCATCTGAGCTCAACCACCACCCCAAACTGCCACCCACCAAGGTGGGGTGCTGCACCTCACTGTGTCCTACCAGTTTTCATTGTTGATCTGGTCCCCAAAGCCCGGTGTATCCGTCACCGTCAGCTTCATCTTCACGCCCTTCTCCTCGATAACTGTGGGGCAGAGATGTGGGTCAGTGGGGACCAAGCATTGGGGAGGAGGGGACCGGGGAGGAGGCTGAATCCCTGGCTTCAGACCCACCCCTGGTCCCCAGCTTCTCTCCAGGGTTGGTGGGACAGAATCTCATGGCAGAGACCTTACCATGGGTGACGGACTGCAGCTGCACTGTTTTGGGGATGCGTTCCTCCTGGCTGGGCTGCGAGGCTTTGCGGCTCACCTTGGACTTGAAGAGGGTGTTCACCATCGTTGACTTCCCCAGCCCGCTCTGCCCTGTGAGGACACCAGCTCTTTGTTGTTGTCTGTCCTGCCCCCCCCCCACCCCCCGACCCCGGGAAATTAATTCCCCCAGGGTAGTAACACCTTGGTATCCATTTGGGATAGCTCTGGTTTAACCCATGAATAAATTTATTCCCCAAGGCAATAACCCCTTGGTACCCATTTCAGAGCATCCCGGAGGTTGAGACGAGCTCACCCATCAGCATTACTATGTTATGGGGTGCAGGGTGTTGCTCTTCTTCTGATTATTGATGCTTAAATCCCTTAAAAGCATCATTTCCCCCAACATGGCAGCATCAGAGCCAGGAATCCTGCCCCAACAGGGAGCAAACCCCGTGCCCAGTGCTCACCCACAACCATGATGTTGAACTCGAAGCCCGTCTTCATGGTTTTGATTTTCATCTGGTCGAGCACGGCTTCGATTCCCACATAACCGAAGAGCTGGCAGCCCGCCGGGCTGGGTGCCACGCTGGGGGGCATCTCCTCCTCCGGCATGGCCGATGGCTCCATGCTGCGCTCCTCAGGCTCCAGGCTGCTCCCTGCATGGGTGGGCAAAGGCGGGTGAGCCCAGACCCCCCCAGTGCCCACCCCTCTGCCAGCACCGTTGCCCCAGCAGCAGCCGTCCCGGTGGGCATGCAGCCCCGTCACATTCCTGGCAGCCAGTGAGGCTCTGCATGGCAACGGGGCATGTCACCCCCCTGGGCGGAGGGGGACGGGGAGGTGCCATAGTGGTATCCTCAGGGTGCCCGCGCCACCGGGCAGCCCTGTCCACCCTCTGCCATACCACCGGTTGCTCTGCAAGGTGGTTGCATCGGGGACCGTGGCCACCGCTGGCACCCTTCACCCAGCCCATGCTGCCACCCACACCGAGGCCACCTCCTGCAGCACCCGCTGTGGCCCTGGTGCACCTGGGGAGCTCCAGGCTTGGGGCAGGACATGCCACCCACGTTGTACCCTACATTGGCCCCTGCCAGGGTGAGGGGCACCCGCCTGCAGCTATGGGGGAGGGGGGGGGGGGGCTGGGGAGGGGCAGCGCAGGCACCAGCACAATCCCAAGCCCTGGGGACATGCAGGCTTTTCCCGGGGAACCCTGCCTAGAGCGTGCCTCAACTTGGGGGCCACCAGAGCCCTGTGCCCGCCTCAGCCCTTTGTGTGGCAGCTTGGGGGGCCCCCAAGCCCTTTCTTCCTCCCCCTCCTCCTCCTCCTGCTGCCCGGCATGGCCATTGTTCAGGTCCTACCTCGGCGCCGCAGTGCCCTCACTCAGCACCCCGCTACGGTCAGGGGGGGTCCCTTGCCCGCCATCAACATCCTTGCCTCCATCAGCGCCGCAGCCCGTCCCCCTTCTCCCCGCCAGCCCCTGGCTGGCACCAAACCCGTCTCTGGCGAAGCTGCCGCTCCCACGCATGACCAGCATGGCAATATCCCTTCCCCCTCCCTCTCCCCCCGCAGCCCCCCTCCCCGCCACAGCCAAGCCCCTGCGCTGAGTTTACCAGTTGCCCAGCGGGGTGGGGAAGGTGCCCACCCAGCACCGCTCAGACTCCAGCCAGGCCAGCATGGACACCGACCTCAGCCCAGGGATGCTGTGTGTGTCCCCCCGTCACAGCACTCATCACCTTCACCCCCATGGGTGGCTGCAGTGGCACCGAATGGGAGTGCTCAACTTGCGGGTACCATCCCCGCTGGCACCCACCGGCTGTCTGGCACCAGGGATCACCCTGCGCCATGCCCCTTCAGCAGCACCCATGCCCAGCCCCGGTGCACATGGTGGGGCAAGGTGAGGTGGTGGTCCTGCCCCCCACCCCGCTGCCGCAGTGCCCCACAGCGCCTGCGTCCCCCCATGCCGCAGCCTCCCCGCCTGCCACATATGTGCCAACCGGTTCTTGGCGTTGGCGAGGCTCAGGCGGCAGCTTGCTGATGGCTGAGGCTGCTGAGTTGGCCTGCCGGGGCCGCGGCCCTGTGCCACGTAGCCTGGGGACCAGGGACATGTGGGCAGGGTCCGGCCCCAGCCAGCCCAGAGACACCAGGAGATGATGGAGCCAAACATGCCCGTTGCCACAGCAACAGCATCCCAGCGTGGGGGGAAACGCAGCACCCTGTGCTCACTGGTGGGTGCAAACCCACCGCCTTGCCCGGGTGACAGCAGGAGCACAGCCAGGCAGCAGGTACTCAGGAAGGTGGCAGCGTTGGGGACAACAGTGCTGTGTGTCTCAGCTCCCCCCACGGGAGTTCTCGGAAGTGGTGAAACAGCTGGGGACTTCCTGGTGACAGTGGTGACACCCAGCTGGGGGGGGGGTGAGGGTGGACGATGAGGGCGGGGTGCTGGGACTCCCCCCGCCTCCCCGATGCTCACCTGGGCATGCCACTGCTCCCAGGGCACACTGGCCCCCTGTACCCCCACCCTGGTCCCTGCCAGCCCTGGCAGCTGCCAGACAGAGCCAGAACCAAGTGATGCAGCCACTGCCTGGAGCCACCCAGGGTGGCCAGCCCCCACAGGCAGGGTGCAGTGCTTGCACCCCCCCCAGCTCCCTGGGGTGCTCCCCAGGGTGCAGCACCCATGCAGGGGCCCAGCCATCACCCGTTGCCTTGTGCCAGTGGCATGGCCAAGCAGGCACATACAGCTGGAGGGGTGGTGGGCAGAACCATGGGGCACATGGCAGCGCTGAGTGCTGCACCCACAACTGCCTCCCCTGTGGGGCCAGAGCCCCCCCACGTCCCTGCCCTTGCTGCCAAGACCCATCAGCGATGGCCAGCTGCTGGGTGGCCACATGGAAGCTCTTCGGCATCACCACGCACCTCCAGGGCGAAGGGCTCCTGCAGCCAGACCTGTTCGAGGACTCATTAAAGATGCCCTTGTTTTCCAGGCAGGGACAAGTAATCCCGGGTCCATGGTGTCCTCCACAGTTTTAATTACTGATGCGGGGCTAATTGGCCAGTTCCCTGGGGAAGCCTGTAATAAGGCTCTGGGGGTGGAGGGTGCTGGGAGAGGATGAGCCGGGAGTGGAACTCCCAGCCCGGCTGCTCGCCGCTGTGCCGAACTGGGCATCGGATGGGGAGAGCTTGGCTCCCGATGGGGTGGGCACGGGGAGATGACCCCTCTGGCAAAGGGATGGAGGATTTTGGGGATGCGGACGGAGAGCTGCCCACTACACTGGCAAGGAGCTCACTGCAGCTCTACCTGCCTGGCCGAGCACAACCCAGAAACGCCAGTGCCTCTCCCAGCACCAAACACAACCCAAGGGGACAGCGGTGACAAAACCCATCTGCGGCCAGACCCGGAGCCAGCCTGCCTGGCTCGCCGTGCGTGGTGCAGGCGGGAGCCACGGCACAGGGCTGGGGACCGCTGGCTGCTGGCGATGAGCAGAAGCAGAAGTGATCCACTGAGTGAAACCCCGCGCCCCGCAGCACCGCCTGCCTGCTGGGTACCTGGGGGGCTCACCAGCAGCACCCCCTGCCCGCACGCTGCCCTGCCCGCTGCCGCCCCGACCATCCCTACCTGGGCAAGCCGGCCCGAGCCGGGGCTGCTGCTGCTGCGAGCTGGTCACCGGGGCCAAATGGCTCCTGGGGTGCAAGGCAGGGAGGGCGGCTGCAGCCCACAGCTCCTCCTCCGATCCTCCTCCTCCTCCTCCTCGCCCCAGGCCCTGCGTGGGCGACCCGGGCGTTCGCTCGGCGTGGAAGTGAAACACGGCGGCTGCTGGCTTGCTCGGCGCGTCCTCCCATGGGGCACGGGACCGAGCATGCCACACTGACCCACGGCCACCCACGGGTGCCAACGGCTGGGGGCCACGGTGGCCTCCTGGGAGAGGAAACTGTGCGTCCCCACCTCTTCCTGGCAGAGAAACCGCTGTGGCCGAGCAGTGCCTGCCAGTCCCGTGCCATCTGCAGGGCAGCCGGTGCCCGCATGATGCCTGCCAGCTCCTGCCCTGCTCCTCAGCCTGGGCATGCCACGCTCAGCCACCCTGCCGTCACCCCAGCTTGTCCCTGAGCACTGACCCCATCATCCTGGCTCATCCCTGAGCAGTGTTCCCATCACCCCAGTTCAGTCCTGAGCACTGTCCCCCTCTGTCCCCATCATCCTGGCTCATCCCTGAGCACTGTCCCCATCGCCCCGGTTCAGCCCTGAGCACTGTCCCCCTTTGTCCCCATCACCCCAGCTTGGCCCCGAGCACTGTCCCCTCCGCCCTGGCCGGGTGCCGTGGGCAGTGGTGGCCGGTGGGGCAGCCAGGCTGGCTGGGCAGTGCGGCCACGGGCATTGCTGGGGGATGATTCACCCCAGCCCGGGGCAGATGTATGGATGCCTTCACCGGCGTCAGTACTTAGAGCCTGGCGACGGCGGCTCTCATGACACCCCAGCGAGACGGGCAATGAACCCCAAGCACTTAAACAGGGAGCACCGGCGGCAGCGGCCATCTCCGGCCACACCAGTGCCCTCCAGCCTTCCCTGGAGCAGCCGCTGGGAAGAGGGACACTGGGGGTCCCCTACCCCATGCTTGGGGATGGGCATAGGCTCGGCCATGCCCACACCGGCACAGTGGGAGCCAGAGGTGCGGCTGTGCCGGGGAGCCCCGCATCCTTCCCCCCGGCATGAGGCACGCGCCGAGCACACCCGAGCACACCTTGGCCCCCCGCCACCTCCTCCACCCCCACGGGAAGGGAGGAACAGGATCCATCCCCGTGCCAAGGCAAGGAGGGATGAGAGAGGAAAAAAGCCCTGGACGCGGGACAAGATCACGGCGATAGCCGGCACGCGCAGGGCCCCGGCACTCGGCCGCCAATGGGGCACATGTGTCCCGACCTGTCTTCCCGCGCTGGGGAAAACAATTAGCGCTGGGGCGGCGTGGGAAGCTCGCCAGGCACCCCGGGGCCAGGCGGGCCGGGAGTGCTGCCAGTGCCGCACTCAGTTCCGCGCCGCACAGCCCCCCCGCTAGACACCACGCACCACGCCGGGTGGCATCCAATGTGCCCCACGGCCCTGGTGGGGAGCAGCGAGCCGGTGGGGCTCATTCTGTTCCCAGTGTCACCATCACCCTGCTTCAATGCCAACCCTGGCATCAGCAGTGCAAGGGTGGCTGGAGGCAGCAGGGCTCAGCGGGGGGTTCTGGCAGCACCACCCCCGGCAAGGGGGGTCCCAGTGGGAAGAAAGGAGGGGGGACAGGAGCAAGTCCTACCGTGCTCTGGCGTCACCGCAGCCCAGCCGCCATCTGCAGCATCACCAGGAGCCATTGCCACCACGCAGGGTCCCCGCAGCCCCGCCAGCCCAGCACCGGGGGGGTTTGCCCTGATTCCAGTGGCCGCTGCCAGAGTCCCCAGGGCCGGTACCAGCACCAGCCCCCCAAGGAAGGTGGGCTGAGAGCTCACTTGCACCGTCTGCGGCTGGGACACCAGCTTGAAGGTGGTGGCTTGGGGGGCTGGCAGCCCCCCAGCCCTCGCTGGGGAAGGGGCGGTGGGGGCCGGGGGTGCCTCCCCCTGGCCCCGGGCGAGCGGCAGGGGCCGGCATGCCGGGCTGGGGCTGGCGCTGAGGCTGACCCTCAGCTGTGGCCGGGGCAGGGTGCGGGGGGCCACATCCCACCCTCCTGGCAGCTGCCCCCCTGGCCCCTCGGGGAGTGTGAGCAGCCCTGGGGCTTCCTCGGTGCCATCATATGGGGCCAGGGAGGAGGAAGGCTGGTGGGTGAGAGGCTGAGTGGCAGAGCTCTGGCTGCCCCACGGCAGGGGGTCCAGCTGGGGGGTCCCCACCCCTGGCTCCTCAGCGATGTGCAGGTCCAGCGCTGGCAGTGAGCCGTGGCTGGCGGCAGCCCCACAGAGGGGATGCTCCAGTTCTGCTGGGAAGACGCTGTTATGGGACGGGACCTTCTTCAAGCTGGGGCCAGTAGCTGTGGGGGAGCCTGGTGGCTGGGGGGGCCCCGTGGGCGCAGGGCTCTCCAGGCTGGAGGACGAGCTGCGGAGACTTTCGCCGTCACTGCCCGGCCCCGCAATGAAGCCCTGGTGAGTCTGGAAGGAGGCGATGCGGGTGATGCCGGTGCTGGCGCTGCCGTTGGTTCGGCCAGCGGAGAGGCTGGTGCTGAGCCGGCTGTGCAGCACTGGGCTGGGAGCTGGGCTGGGGCCGGCAGCGGTGCCTGAGCGGGGCGGGTGGTCGGGCTGCAGCGGCCGGCAGCTCTCACCAGTGCCCAAGGGCAGCGGGGACACCAGTGGGGAGCCGGACGCCCCGTCCCCATCCTCCACCTCAAAGGACTTCTTCAGTGCTGGGGACAGAGAGAGATGCTGACATGAGAGTGGCACCCGATGGCACCCATGGCCAGGCACCCACCCCCGCCAGCCCCCTGGCCAGCCCTGTACACGGGCCCCCCAGCCGTGCTGTGCGGTGCCAGCACCCCGAGGTGCCCCCGTGCAGCCAGGTGCCAAGGGGCCATCTGTGTGCTCATCCCGCATGGGAACCCTGCTCGATGCCGGCAGCCTCCGGCTCTGCCGCATTGTTCCCCGCGGGTTTGATCATTGTTGCCGGTTTATCTGCGCCCGGCCTGCCCTGGCTCCCTGGCTCCCGCAGCACACTGCCCGCTTTATTCCCCCTGTAAGAGATCCAGCCGAGTAACCGGATCCCCCCCGCCGGACCCTCTCCCCCTGTATCCATCCAAACAGCCGGGCTGGGAAGGATTGCGGCCCCTTACAGAGCATTAACCCTGAAGCCTACTGATGGCGAGGCAGCCCAGAGCTATAGCTGCAGCCTCCCACACGGCTTTCCAGCAGTGGTGGCAACCACGACCCCATGGCACGGCCCTGGGGCTGCTGCTAGTGCAAATGTGCCTCCCACTCCCCGGCCCCCCCTGCCAGCCCACAGGCATCACAGCGCCTGGCTCCAGTGCACAGCCTCCTGCCTGAGCGGAGTGGGTGCTGGGTGCTTGGCAGCGGTGGGTGGCCCCTCTCCCCCGCCGGGCACCGCAGCCTGGCTGGGCACCACCGTGGCAGGTCTGAGCAGCCGGGACCCCCGAGAAGCCCCTGTGGTGTAGCCGCCCCCTCCCTCCCTCCAGCCGCAGTACGAGGTCCCGTGCTCCTGCCAGCTCTGCCAAAGCAGCACCGTTGGGTGCCGGCAGCTGGTTCCCCAGCCCCCGGGAGAGCACGGGGGGCCCAGACCCCCCCCCAGGCAGCCTTCCTCATCCCCGCTGCCAAGCACGGGTGGCTGCCTCCAGCGGGGAGGCTGAGGGGGGGTGGCCCCCGCTGCGCCCCGCCATCCCCACCGTGTCGGCACGTGCGCCAGCCTGCCCCAGCATGGCACTGCCGGCACGAGGCCGACCTCACCCTCCTCTTCCTCAGCCCTGTGGCTGCTGCCTGGGCTCGGCCACAGTGCTGGGGGCAGTGGGGTGGGGGGGTCCCGTCCCTGCCCCCTCCCCAGCTCACCTCTGTGCCCGGGGCTGGGCAGGGGTCAGGGGCCAGGGTGTAGGCACTGCTAATAACAGCTCCCCCGGGCAGGTATTTCTCCAGCCGGTTCTGCTTGGTCAGGCTGCTGGGGGGGCCATGGGGCCGGCAACCCCCCTACCCCGTGTCATGCGTCACCCCACACCTGCCCCTGGCCCCTGGCCATCCGCACCCAAAGCCTGTCCAGAGTGACAGGGTGGGTGGGGGGCAGCAACGGGGGGGTGCAGAGAAGGTGTGGGGTGGCAGGGGGTTTAGGGGGGATGGAAGGGGGTGGGGGGGATGTTGAGGCATCGGGGGGAATGGCAGGGGGATATTGGGGAATGGCAGGAGGTATAGGGGGGCTGACAGGGGTATAAGGCAGGGGGGTGGCAGGAGCATACGGGTGGGGGGATGGGGGGATAGCAGGGGGGATGGCAGGGGCATATGGGGGGATGGTGGGGGGAGAAGGCGGGGGTATGGGGGGGATAGCAGGGGCATATGGGAGGATGGCAGGGTGTGTGGGGGGATAGCAGGGGCATATGGGGGGAATGGGGTGGACAGATGGCAGGGGGCATGGAGGGGGATATGGGGGGATGGGGGGGGATATGGGGGTGTCAGGAGCCGGGGGCCAGCCGGCAGCGGCGGGGTTAAGGTGCCCGGGGTAGGTGCACACATTCCTCCCCGGCGAGTGCAGCAGCAGCCCCGGGGTCGGGTTTCGCCGCCCGCCACCCCCGCCCCCCCCCCCCGCGGCCTCCGGGAAGCGGCCGGGGCCGATCGCGGGCGGGAGGAAGGCAAACCCGCCCGGGGGGGCACGGGGGTGCACGGCGGGACGCGGCCCCCGGCTCCCCCCAGCCACCGGCCCGGGGCGGGGGGCGCTCGTACACGCGAACACCGGGGGGGGGTTGCATCCCACGCCCCCCCTCCCCCTCCGTGCGCCCCATCAGGCACAAGCCAGCAGGCGCGCTCTGCCGGGGACAGCCCCCGGGGGTGTCGGGGGTGGGGAGCAGCCCCCCACGACACACAACCCCCGGGGGCGGGCGGAGAGCAGCCCCCACGACACGCAGCCCCCGGCGGGAAGAGAGCAGCCCCCACCCGCGATGCTCAGCTCCTGGGGGGCATCCCATGCCCACCCCCAGACGCCCAGCCCCAGCAGCATCCCCCCCGATACCCAGCCCCAGCAGCATCCCCCCCTCGATACCCATCCCTGAGGGCATCCCCCCGCGCTGTACCCAGCCCCGAATGGGGGTCGCAGCCCCCGGGGGGGGTCTCGCAGCCCCAGCCGCACCTTCGAAGTCGGAGAGGATCCCGTCCAAGTGCTCTTTGACGGAGAACCGAGCCATGCCGGGGCGGGGGGGGCCGGCGGCTGCCGCCCACCCGCGACACCCGCATGGGGAGGGGGCAGCACCGGGGGAGCGGAGCGGAGCCGCGGCTGAGCCCGCCGAGCCCCGCGACGGGACGGGCCGGCGCCGGCTGCCCTCGGCGGGGAGGGGAAGGGGGAGGGGACCGCTGGGGGGAGGGGAGGGGGGAGGTGCTGCCTGCGCCCCCGCCCCGACCGGACCCCCCTCCACGGCTCCCCGGAGCCCCGCCGCCCCTCTCTCACCACGCCGGGCCGTGCCCCGCGCTGCCGCAGCGCCCCCCCCCCCCCCCCCCCCCGAGCAGGGGGCGCCCCCCGCCCGCCGCCCCGCAGCTGCGGAGCCCACGCGTGGCCCGGCCCCACGGCGCTCCCCTTCCCCAGGGTCACCCATGACCCTGGCCCTGCTGTGGGTGCTGCCCGTGCCCGCACTGCGGCGGGGGGGGTCCCGGGAAGACGGGGGCGTGGGGGGGTCTGGCTGTGCGGGGTGCCAGGTGGGTTATGCAACCGGCTGCCCCAGTTTGGAGTTCCCAGTTTGGAGCTGGGGCAGGCAGGGCTGCCTGCTGTTTACCCTCTGGCTGGGTGGGTGGGTTGCGGGGGAGTCTGCCGGGGGTCGTGTCCTGTGCCCGGGCTCCTGGAGCATCCTTGGGGTCCGTGCTCCCCATGAACATTCCCGGGACCCCCGAGGCCATGCAGGCAGCACCCCAGGGTGAGGGTCCGCACTAGGACAGCCCTCCCCTTAGCCCTACGGGGTGCTCAGGGTGAGGGCCATAATCCCACCCCCTCCCACCCGGGCTGCCAAGGGTTAACCTCATCCCAGCCCTGTCCCGGGATCGGCAGCAGATGTGGAAGGGAAGGAGCTGGAAATCCCTTCCCCAGACTGGGGTCCCGCGGTGCGGGCCCACCGTCCCCCAACAAACCCCTGGCAGCTGCAGTGCATCCCTGTGCTGGGTCCGGGGGGGGCACAGGGGGGTCTGGGCTGGGGGGCACAGCCGGGCCCCAGCCCCACGGGGTCCCGCCGGATCTGGCCCTGCTGCAGCGTCCTTGTCCTGTGGAACAGGGCCACCGTGGCCCTGGTCATGGCTGGGTTTTGGGGGCATCTGGAAGTTTCGGGGGCATTCAGAGGCGCCCACCGGCTCCCCGGGGAAGAGGCCTGGTGGGCTTTCACCCACCACCCTGTAGCTTTTTGGGGGGCAGGGGGGGTGGGCTGGGGCAGCGCTGGTGGTGCCCTGGGGGTCACACCGGGCAAGGGTCAGATCCAAGGAGCCCCTGGGGAAGAGCCTCCCCCCCCACTTTCCCACCAGCTTTGTCCCTCTACAGCTCCTGCAGGTGCAGCAAGAAGCCCACCGAGCGGGGTGGCAGGGGCTGGAGGGCCCCCTGCACCCACAGGGTGCCCCATGCCCACCCTGGGGCTGCAAGCACCCATCACCACAGTGGGACCCCACAATGGGACCCCACAGCCCCTGGCACCCCAGCCAGGGCCCAGCCTGGTGCCCGTGCCGGCAGCCGGAGCATCCCACCCCAGCAGGGCAGACGCCGGAGCCCTGCAGCGGGGTTTAGAGCAGCATTTCAGCAGCAGCTCAGCTTCCCCGAGGGGTTTTGGAGCTACGAAAGCTCCACAAATCTCTAACCTTATTAGAGATACATTTATTTATATGCATTTAATTTTTTCATAATAAATAGGAACTGCGGGCCGCCTGCAGCTACCCAGAGGCTCGCTAGTGCGGTGCCAAGCCCCTGCCGTGCCTGGAAGAGCAGTTCGGAGCAGCTCCAGAGCTGTTTGGAAGGATGCGGAGATCTTCAGAGCTTTAGGGCTTTTCTGGAGCAGCTTCCGAGAGGCTGGAGAAGTTTCAAGACACTTAGAGACCTTTTCAGAGGACGTGCAGAAGAGCTCGAGTGCTTCTCAGCAGCTACCCATATTTTTCTATGAGTTTTAGAGCAGCTTTGGAACAGCACGGAGCCGTGTCAGAGCTGCTTACCGCCTCCTCGGCATCAGTCCGAGGGGTTTTAGGGTGGTTTCAAACTGTTTGGAGAAGTTTAGAGACGTTCCTGGAAAAGCTTTAATGCTGTTGAGAGGTTCCTTAGAAAGGTCCGGGGGACTTTCAGGGGCCTTTCAGAGGGCGTTAGAGCACTTGAGGCATTTCACAGCCAGGCAGGGGAGGCTGAGTGCTTCAGAGCTGCTACAAGGTCTTTCCTACCATCCATTTTGAGCTGCTTCAAGGAGTTTGAGAAGAGTTAGAGAACTTTAAGAGCTACTTTGAACTGCTCTAAGCAGTTTTAGCATCTCAGGGCCTTTCAGGGCTGGTTTGAGGAGCCTGAGAGCTATTTGAGCTATTCAAGTGCTTCAGCGCTGCCCAGAGGTCCCATCCTTCCAGAGCTCGGAGCTGTTCAGGGGCAGTTCACAGCTCCTTGAAGCCTCCCAGCACCGCACTGATGCCCCCGGAGCCGTTTACTTACCCGGGTTCTGCAGCAGCCTCAAGCTGTTGGAGGTTGAGCTTTGCAGAGGAATTTTTAGAGGATTTTTTTTAGCGTGTTTAGAGAAATCTTAGTGCACACTAGAGCTGCTTGAAGGGGTACAGAGCTGCTTGGAGTGCTACAGAGCTGTTTTAGAGACGCTCGGGGATGTTTTAGAGCAGCTCGGTGCCGCTCAGAGCAGTTCTGAGGAGCGTGGAGCGGTTTGAAATAATTTGGGGCATCTTAAGAGAGCTCAATGCATGTTCGAGGCACTTCCCAGCAGGCAGAGGCACTCAGAGCTCTTTGCAGCTGCTCCGGGTGCTCCAGGGCTGCTCGGAGGAGTTCAGAGCAAGAGTCTGGAGTCACCCGGAGGCACTCCAGGAGCGGGGAGGGTATTTTGCACATTAGAGCCCTTTGGGGCGGCTTACAGGAGGTGGAGGGAAGCTTAGCCGGGTGTGGAGCAGCTTAGCAGGGTGGTTTGGAGTATTTATGGGATTTTTGGAGCAGTTCAGAGCAGCTGAGTGCTCCGAGGGGTTCGATACAGCACATAGGCACGGAACGCCCCGTGTCCTCACCTGGAGCACACCCAAGTGAGCCCCCGCCGGTGCTGAGCCACAGCCTGGTCCTGTCCAGCCTCCCCAAACCCTCCAGAGTGGCAGGACATTGGGGGGACAGGACCAGCCCTGAAGGTCCCTCACCCCACCCAGACCCCACCAGGCAAGCGAAGAGCGACCCCCTGAGCTCCCACCAGCACTGCTCTGCTGCTGGGGAAGTTCTGGCTCCCATTGACCTCAGTCCCCCCAGAGCCAGCTGGCTCCAGCCTCCCCCATCCCCCTCACCCCCAAATCAGGGCACTCCCGGGGGCAGGGGCACTTCCACTCCCCACGGCCCGCTGGGGAGCCGGCACCAGCACTGGGATGCTCGGGATGCTCCAATGCCTGGAGCCACCCCTGTGGAAAGAAGGTCTCAGGGCAGGAATAGTAACAGCTTTTAATATGACAAGAATTGATACATCATTTAAGACAATACTGTTTTTGCCTCTTTTTTTGGGACTTCCTTCACATACCGGTGGGGAAAGAGGAACATTTTCGGGAAGTATAGTTTTCAGGGTGTTTTTTTTTTTTTCTTTTCCATAGGGACTTTAAAGCATGGTGAATGTGCAAGTCAGTGCTTTGTTTGCTTAAAACTTTTTCCCGGTGCTTATTTACAGTTACAGTACCTCTTTGTGAGCGACAGGAAAAAAGACGATTGTTTGAGAACTGGGGATCCATGATCCCAAGTTGAGAAAGGCAGATCTCCGATATTTATATATTTATACATATATATATATATGCTTTTGTGTATACACAGATACATTTCTCTCTTCTTTAAAGTATTAAAAAAATGATCAACCTTCATTCTATAAAAATACCTACTCTACAAGATAGAAAAATTTTCCCTCTCCAAGTATACACTGATTTACACCCAAAGCTTCTCTGGAAATGTACATTACGTGGCTTCTTCCCGCGGACTTGGGGCAGGGAGGGGAGTGGATGCTGGGGAGGGCTGGGTGTACGGGAGGGGGTGTGGGAGCGCTGGGTGCCCCCCTCGCCCAAGGTTTTTGGGGGGCTCGCCCCTGCCCCACTGCACCTTGCACAAGGCCACGGGGGGTCGAGCACCCAGAGGCGATGTGTTTAAAGAGAGGGTGGAAGAGGGAAGGTCCCGGTGGCGGCGGCTCGGCCGATTCCCCCGGGGCCAGCAGCGGACCTGCGAGCCACTGGAGCCCACCCAACGGGGACTAAGGCTGTGGCAGCTGCCACCTCTCCCGGGCAGCGGCACCCTCCCGGCGAGCTGGCTGCTCCGCCGCCGCGCCAGTGTGGGAAGAGAGATGTGCCGTGTGCGTGGAAGCGTTTTGGGGAGGAGCAGGCACCCCCCCGCCGGCGGCCAAGGGATCGCTGCGGCTTCTGTTTTCGGGCCACTCTGGCATTTCTAAAACCTGACAAGCAGGAAAAAGAACCGCTTTTTGGGGCCCGACATACGAAATGAAGCTGGATCCTTGGGAGTCCGCTGGCTGTCTCCTCCCGGGAGCCGGAGAGGAGCAGGTTGGTTAACGTGGCTGCTCCCCGGGATCACGCTACGCCACGGCCGCTTGTACCAGCAAGCCAAAAGCTGTCTGATGTAAACATGGCTTTTGTTTCCCAGGGAGCTGCTGTTGTATTCGCTGGTCTCCTCTCCCCAGCGGCACGGATATTAAACCCATGCTGCTGCCGGGGTCTGAGAAATGAGAGCGGCTGCTCCATCCCCTGCCCCAGCACAGGGAAACAGCAGGGAAAGGCGGCCAGAGCGGGCTCTCCCTCCAGGGCTGCAGCTATCACCAGCAGAGCCCCGCTCCGGGTGGGAATGGCACAGGCCACTGTCCCCAGGCCAGGGACCTCGGGAGGCAATGTGGAGAGCTCAGCCCTCTCCGCTGCAGCTCCCAGACCGCCCTTGTCCCCATGCCAGGCCAGGTGAGCCACGCTTGGCCAGGGAGAGGCGGCCAGGACCAGCCTCCAGTGCAAGTTGAAGAGTTGCAGCTTTTCCCCCAGTCCCCGCAGGCTGGGCAGGCAGCACCCATGTGCCTGCGGCTGGGGCGGAGGGGACCTCTCCTCCCAGAGCCACCCCAGGGCAGCCAGCAGAAGAGCTGGGAGCAGGGAGGAGGGCAGTGGAGCCGTGAACACCAAGGCGTGCCGACGGTAGTGAGCCACGGACAGCAAAAATAAATAAGGAGACAGGTGACAAAGTGCGCTTACGCCCTGTCCCAAAAACGGCCACTCCCCTGCCTGTTTCTGCCACCGGCAAGCGAGAGAGGAGCCAGCTAGCAATCTGCACACAGCCCCTGCCTGAGCAGAAGCGGCAGGGCAAGGATTAACTGCGCCAGCTGAATGAGGACATTTGCATTAAGTTAATTAAAAAAAAACAAAAATGAACCAACCAAACAAAAACACCTCTACAAGTCCGGGACATGTTTCCCTCTTTCCCAGATCTGCCCCAGTGAGTGAGTGTGTCAGGGACACTTTGGCAAAGCAGATACTTGGGCTGGACAGGGCAGCAAGGGAAAACGTCAGCACCGCTGCTTCCTTCTCCATCCTGTTACCCCGCAGTTCGCAGAAACCCTCTCCTTACAGCCCTCGTGGTGGCAGCTCACACGCCAGAGGGTCTGACGCTGCTGTCGGGACAGTTCCCAGCTTCACGGGTAGCTTCCTCCAGCTGTCCATTGCCTGTGTTTCCTCTCCAGGTTCCCTTTCACCCCTTGAGGCCAGAAGGATTTCAAAATAACGGAGTCAGACAACAAAGCCTTGCTGCTGGTCTTCTTTTTCCTTGGCCCGCTGGCTAATTCACCCACTGACCCGGCGCGATGCTTCCTTGTGCCTTCATCAAGAGCAAAGACATTTCGAGTCCCTCTTTATCCTCTCAGAGCACCAAATCCACACCCATCGACAAGTGCGCAGCCGGCAGCTCTCGGCCACCCTTACTTCACTTCCAGGATGGAGGGGTTCGTCTCCATGATGGCCACGATGATCCTGTCGATGTAATCCTGCAGGCGGAAGTTGATCTCCTCTTGCTTTTGAATTGCTTCCATGAGCTGCAAGGGAGGGAGAAAGGGAGGGACCTGTCACTGCTTGCAGCTGCCCAGGGACACAAGCAGGGCTTCTCGTGGCTCTGCGCACCCATGGGGGATCCCCCGCTTCTTCATTTTGGCCAGGGAAAATGCCCTTGGTTGCTGGCTCTGCTCACTCCTGTTCTTCCTCAAGTTCTCAGCCTGGAGAAAGCGGGGAGCACTGCATCTCCCTTTGGCCCTCCAAACCTCCAGCTGTGTTACCTCACTTCTTGGGGTCTGAAAGATTTCATTCTGATGCCTCCATGGGCTCACCCACCAGTATCTGGGGTACAGCCACAGAGCAGGGAGAACCGTGCCAGAGAAGCCACGATCTCCAGGGCAGATGTCTTGGCTCCCTGGGGTTTTAAGGCAGCTACAGAGAGCCGCAGCCCGTGCTGCCTGGTCTGTCCCAGGAAGAGGAAGGCTGTCACAGGGCAGAGCTGCCACTAGCAGCAAACTGGAAGGCAGCAGTTTCCCCTATTCCCAGGAAGGAGGGCAGGCAGGCAGGGTAAGTCCTGCAAGCTCTTCAAATAGTTGTGTGGGTATTTCTTTGCTCACGACAGCTTTCAAGCGAATTCTGGCAGTGAGCTGTACTACAGCTAGGGCCACATCAGCTCCCCCCGGCCCTTGGCTGGCCGACAGAAGATGCACCAGCCAGCCTGGGAAGACGCGGTTTGGGGCAAGCAGCACCCCGTGGCACGTACCTCGTCTCTGGAGACTGAGCTGATCTCTGCTGCCAGGGATTCAGAGAAGGAGGCTGAGAAGAGGTTCTTGGCTCCCTGGATGCTCAAGTTAATGATCTGTCCGTTCAGTTCATCGTTCTGCTCCTTCAGGTTCCTGTTATCCTGTTCACAACACACAAACCAGATGCTGCTGAAGCACGCGGTGCCCCCAGAGCAGATCTGGCCAGGGAAGGCAGTGGCTTTCATCCTAACCAGCAGCTCACGCAGCACTGGGAACTGCACGCTTGTCTCCTGACTCAGTCTTGGCAGAGCCTGGAGAACCTCTGGAAACATGGGTGTCCTGGTTTCAGCTGGGATGGAGTTAATTATCTTCTTAGGAGCGAGTGCAGTGCTGTGTTTTGGCTTTGATGTGAGACTTTCCAGTTCCTCAGGCTTTGCTAGCAAAAAGGCTGGAGGGGCATGAGGAATGGGGAGGGGACACAGCCAAGCCAGCTGACCCGACCTAGCCAAAGGGGTATTCCATACCATGGGACAGCATGCCTACTATATGCACCCAGGGTTGGCCGGGGCAGGCAGGTCACTGCTCGGGGACTGGCTGGGCATCAGTCGGCGGGCGGCGAGCAGTTGCGTTGTGCACCACATGCTCCCTTCTTCCTTTCCCTCTGGATGTTATTCTTTCCCTTCCCTTTTTCATTATAACTGTTATTGTCATCATTGTTATTATTGTTCTTTCATTTTCCATTCTGTTTCAATTATTAGATTGTTCTTAGCTCAACCCTCGCGTCCTAGGGCAGGGAGCAAGCAAGCAGTGGGCTGCCAGACCCACGGCCGGCTCCTCGGGAGGGAGCCCCTGGGCCCCCGCTGACGTGCCAGGGAACCAGCACCCCCTTTTGCAGACCGAGCAGCCAAGATGCTTCCCTCCCTGCCCAGCCCTGCGCACCTGCTTGAGCTGCTTGATCTCTTGCTCCAGCTCCGTCTCACGTGTCCTGCTGTTGTACTCCTGGAGCCCCATGCTGCTGCTCCTCCCTCTTCGTTGCTCTGCTTCCAGTTTGAAGAGCTGCAAGTGCTCGAGCTGCTTCCTGAGGTCCTCAATGAGCTGCAGCACACAGGAAGGTGACAACTGAGTGCCGCATCCCCTGCAAGTCACGGCTGGTGTGACAGATGGGCTGTCCCTGTGCTAGGAGCAACCCCACCGATTGCTGCAGGAATAACAGACACTTTCTGGGGGGGGCACATGGTTTCCCCTTCCTCTCCCACGCCTCCAGCAAACAAGACGGGAGGAGCTACTTAAATACAGGAGAGCAGCCCTGGAAAGACTTTGCTGGAGCACCAAAGGTGCTGGTGTGGGGTCAGCGGCAGCAGAGAGACCCCCCCTCAGCAATGTGGCACCTGCTCAGGCAGCTCCCTCCTGCCACAGTGCTGTGAACTCCCATCTCACCCGAGTGCTCTCAGCATCGCCACAGTATCAGTAATTTCCACTTTGAGGCCCAAAGCTCCTTTCCCACCACAACAGCAAGCTCTGCTTGAGCTTCCAGCCGGAATTACTACTCAGTTCCAGCTGAGAACTTGAGGAAGGACAGGAATGAGCAGAGCCAGCAACCAAGGGCATTTTCCCTGGCCAAAATGAAGAAGCGGGGGATCCCCCATGGGTGCGCAGAGCCACGAGAAGCCCCGCTTGTGTCCCTGGGCAGCTGCAAGCAGTGACAGGTCCCTCCCTTTCTCCCTCCCTTGCAGCTCATGGAAGCAATTCAAAATTACTGGATGGAGCCAGGGGGGCTGGATTTCTGCCCCCAGGCACATAGAAGCTGGCAGCTCTCACCCAAACAGCCTCGTACCCCTCTCCTCCTGCCTGCTAACAATGCCTACTGGCTCCACGTGCCATTGTCACCATGCTTCACCACCACTTCTTCGAAGCAGAAGTGGGAACAGGCCAGGGTGGCACAGCCCGACTGGGTTTGCAGATGCAAACGTGCTTGGCCAAATTTTAGTGCAGGCGAAAGTGACAGATGTTACACAGTGAAGCTGCTGTCCGACCTTTCTCTGCCCCGGTCGACCAAACACTCCGGGTTACGCCTAATTCTGGAGAGGCTGCTGAGGCCAGCTGCCCCACATCCCCCTGGTTTGGGGGAGTAGGACGGGGCTGTGGCAGGCAGCCCCAACCCCACTTACCTCCTGAGTTGACTCCTTCTCCTTCTGAAACTGGTGCCTCTCCTGACTCAGCTTGTCCCCCATCTTCCTCTTTTTCTCCTGCTCCTCTGTGAGCTGCACAGTGAGGTCTTCAATCTCATCCAGCAGCTTCTGCTTCTCCTGTAATGACACAAAAAGCAATAGTCAGAGGGCCCATCTTCACTCGGTGCTGCCAGGGCTCTTCCCGCTCGCTCAAGGACACGGCACACGCTGAGCACCACGGGGAAAGCTCTTCTCGCTGACGCACTCGGATGCTCTGCCTGCTGGGATTTCATTTGCTGTCTGAGGGCTTCAGAGCCTGAGTGCTTTGGCAGCAGCAAGAAAAGCCACACACCAAAATAGCACTGCTAAGAGAGGCAGTAAGAGATGACTCAAGAATAAATGTGCACAGGCAAATATCCGCACTTGGGCGGCTTTCTGGGCAGCGTGACGCTGGCGCGGGACGTGGCTTGGGCAGGACTGGGGCCAGCACCGGGGGTACAGGCCAAGGCAAGACATTAAATCACAAGGTCTGAATTTCAGAAAAGCCATGAATCCAAGATCTTAAGTCACTCTAGGAATGCTCATTCTTGCTTTCAGATATGAAAGAATTTAACCGAGGACTGATCCAAGAAGGAATATGACCAGTTGAAGTCAGGATGTAAAACACACAGCCCAGCTCTTCCGCCCTGTCCCCTTCTTACACTCAAAGTCTTGGCTGAACGTTTGGGCTGGCAGGTAAAGTTTGTCACTTGGTGGTGACAACAAGCCCTGTGCAGGACACTGCCCTGTACAGCGGCACCCTTCTGCCTACGACCAGTTCATCCCCTCCCCCCAGGCTCACAGCTTCCAGCCTGGCTCTCCCCGTGAGGAAGGACCACAGAGGACCCCAGCCAACACTGGTGCTGGATGGACCATGCCACGAAGAGGTGAGAAGCAGGTCCGAGGGGAGCTCCAGCTGCTGAGTCTGGGGTGTCCATGGAGAAGAGCACCACGGGAAACGCCACACTGACAACAAAATCATCACTTCAGACCCTGCACAAGACAGCAGCTCATCCCCGGGGCTGCCCTCCTCGGCCAGGAGGTGCAGCATTTGCACCCCTTGGTTAATCCCACCGGCTGTGGGGAAAAGCAGCACTGTGCTGCAGAGAGATTAAGGATCAAACCCCACTCTGCATGGCTGAAACACACCTAAGCAGGAGACTTCTCAGACTCACAGCGGCTTCCCTACCCCCAGCCTCAATGCACTGTGCTCACGAGGTCTCGGCAGATGGAGACCACTTCATTGTGGCCATGACAGGTAGAGATGGAGCTGCAGTGTTAAAGACTGTGGCGGATGAAATGCTTGAGGGCCTTCAGCTGGGCAGAGAAGTTTGATTTCACTTAATTTTTAATCTTACATCTGCCACAAGCTTGTGCAGAAACAAAACGCAGCCTTTGTACCAGATGTTACACCTGCAACCCACATTTTCTCCAAAAATGAGGATGTTGTCCATCCCACAGAGCCTGCGGTGCCGGCAGAGCCTCCCACCCCAGCCCCGCCAGCGGCTGCACGGCCCTGAATCCTGAGCAGGGCGAGAGGATCGGGGAGGTAACACGGTGCTTTGAAGATTCAACTGGCAAAGCCCAGCGGGGTCTATCTGCCCGGGCAGGACGCAGAGATGAAGCGTGCCTGCTCCTCTTCCTCCTCCTCGGCAAACTGTCGCAGGGCTGGGGACAAGCTTCCACAAGAGGGCACGAGTACCCTCCCGAGCAGCCAGGACAGGGCTGCCACTGCTGCACCTGCGGCTTCGCCCAGGCTGCGCGGTCACCACCAGATTTATTTTTTTGTTTGTTAATCCCAGCTTCCAAGCCCATCACTGGGAACCTGCACGGGCAGCGGTATGGGATAGCTGTGGTCCGAGGCGAGGTCTGCAGGGACTGGAAGGCAGAACCAGCTGGTTTGCTCGTTACTTTAAACAGATCTCACAGCAGCCCTTCGGGTAAACGTGAATTTTAGCCCAGAACCCAGAAACACAGCTCTGGCTCATGCGCCCAAAGCACGCGCAGTCCTCACCTCCTCAAGTCTTTCAATGTTAGCTTTTAAACAAGGGACACAGGATCTCAGCTCGCTGTTCTCATCGTCCAGTTGCTGCAGCCTGCAACAGTAAAGAGATGCGTAAGAAACTCACCCAAGCATCCCAAGTGTAGGAGAGTCGGTTGAAACATCACTAAGAATGTTAAAGCGGGACCTGCTGAAGGCAAGCCAGCAGGGATTTATCTTTTCAAAGCAAACCCTGAGACTTTCACTACTCCTACTGCCAGGGGAAAAGGTGGGACATCCACACGACTTCTAGCAAGTCCACTGTCCACTGCCATGCCCTTCTCAATCAGGTCCAACGCTACTCTTTAGGCCAAGGGCTTCATTGGTCCACAGGCAAGCCTCAGCGCTAGGCACCAAAAAGCAGAGACATCACCCGGGTAGAGTCAGGGCAAGGGTTCAGGGGGAGCTTCAGCTTTGCATTCTCCAGGTCAAGTAACGTCCATTTGTCATGGTAACTGTTCTACTACAAGCCCAGTCAAAACCCCCACTGCCTTCATCTCCCATTGACTGCACTGAACAATAGCAAAACACATTCTGGAAAAGCAGCAGAAAATCTGTCCAATAAATGAAACCTCTCCCTCACCGCTTCTTCCTTGGGAAGCCAACAGGCGGCATGAAGCACCTTGTCTGGGACACTGGGGTGACAACTTTTCTTCCCCAGATTATTTGCCTCTTTCCATGAAGGTGGAAAACACCTGAGCAAACGTACTTCACGGGAGCAAGCACTAACAAACCGCCTCTTCACCCACACACTGCAGGGCAGTGCACGGATGGAGAACGTGAGCTAAATCTGAACTGCATCAGGGCCATTCACACAAAGACTCTGAGGCTAGGTTCATGGAGGGGCTTCACTCTGGAGCAAAGGTAGGAGATGTAGCCAATACTCAGGGTTAGCTACACCTTTGTGTCCCCAGAGATGCTGCCTTGCAACTGCAGCCTGTATGAGTGTCCCGGTGCGTAGCGTGGGTCCAGGAACCCTGCTCCCACCCAGCCCTGCCCCAGCCCCACCTGGCCTGCAGGTTCTCAATCTCGATGCTCTTCTCCCTCTCCATTTTACTCAGCAGCTCCCTCTGCTTCTTGATCTCCTCCAGGAGTGTTTGGTCAGCTCTCAGCTCCTGCTCCTTCAGCTGTTCCTCGAGAGCATTTGCTCTGTGGAGAGGAGAGAGAAGATTAACCGTTCCTGATGGCTCACCCCCGGCATGCTGCCATCCCGAGGGAGGGAGCAGACTCTCTTCCCAGCCTTTCTCCCACCGCACAGGAGAGCTGGGAGAAGCAGGCTGTAAAACAGTGTGAGCTTTCAGGGAAAGTGCGTCTATTGCCATCTCAAGCAGCAGGTGTATGAGGGCTTCACTTCACCCCAGCAGATGCAGTGGGAAAGCAGCAGGGCCCATGAAACCCCCCAGGATGCTACAGCTGACCACCATGACCAACAAATACCATAAGCCAGGGGGTACATGCTGGCATTGTCTCTGTCTAGTTTTATAAGTCTGCATCAAAACCCATTTTAAGGGGAAGGCCAACAGTGAGGTGAGGGTGGAAGCACAGTTATAATTTTCTATATCCTTTTATAACCCACAGCCTGTGGGTCACAGTCACAGCATCACCCAGAACAAGGTACTTAACTGCAATCTCATAGAGTCATTCCAGTTGGAAAAGACCTTTAAGATCATCAAATCCAACTGTATACCCCAGGGCTGTGGTTTCACCCGTGGTGGCCACGGCAGAGCAGTCCTTCAGCTCTTTCTAGCACTCTGGGCTCCTTTACTCTGCCCTGAAGTAGCTCGTTGCCCAAAGAAAAGACGACAACAGCCCTGACCCTCCTCTCACTCACGTCCCCAACAAAATGCACAGGACCTGCAGGTCAGCCTTCTCTGCATGCCAGCACAACAGCGACGTCCACACGGTGCCGAGACAGTGGCAGCGCAGGCGGTGGCCACGTTTGTCAGATGTCAGACGGGGCAGGGGCATGTGTCACCCACCCACCCACCCATGGCGCGGGCAGAGGCAGCCCGTGCCCCTGCGCTGCAGTGCATCCCCCAGCCCCAGCACCAATCCGAGGGCTGAGGTTCGCTTGGAGGCTGCTGAGCTGGAGTCGATGCAACTGCTTTGCAGAGGCAGGTGGGGAAGGCTTTTGCCAGATGAACCCACTCTTCAACCAGCAACGAGTACGCTCAGGGCTTTATTTGATTAAAAGCTGACTGACACTTCTGGGCCAAGCTGCTAAAGTGAAAACATTTCCCTCGCTGCAAAGTTTATCAGGGCTTAGAGAAACCTTTGTTTGAATCACTCTGTTCCCTGACATGATTGTTACTTAACAGTCTTACAGCCCTATAGATAAACTCCTGCTGGGTTTATCGGCCGAGGGTAAATACAGTGCTGGAAGAGAGAAGCCTGTCAGATTAATAAAGACAGCGATTACATCAAATGGGATCCAAAGGGCTATGCCCCAGCCAGGATCCAAAAGCAACAGGATCAAGGCTGGCTGTGGGAAGGGTAGAGATGGGTACTGGGACTCTGCTGTACCCTTCCACTCAGACCTAATGGGAGAAATCAGGGCCAAAAAGGGTCCACACAGAGCAAGTATGAAGGATGTATCCTCCCTGAATGGGAAGCTTTCCAAGAAGAATGATCCCCTGTGGTCCTCCGAGCCAACCCCTGGAGCTCCAGAGTTCCACACGGAGCTCCAGAGCTCCACAGAGGCCTTTCAGAATGGACACACGGGGCAGGAAAACACATTAAAAAGATCTAAAAAAAAAAAAATATCTGAAAAAAAGATCTGAACAGCACTGTTACAGCTACATGCATCTGAGCAGAACGCTGCAAAGGAGGTATGTGCTGTTTGTTCCATCTGAGCAGCAAGCTGTTTCCTGCACTCCTGGGAATTTGCCAGAGATCCAGAAGAGTATATGCAGGATGCTGTGATCCCACCCAGATCCCACCCACGGCCCTCATGCAGAGAGGGCAGCCTGCACCCTGGCTGGATTTGACCCCAGCTGCCCTCTGCCAGGGCAGGATTGGATCATCAAGGGCAGAGCTGGGAAGCTTTCCTGCTCCCTCCTTTCCCCACATGCTCCGGCAGCTCCTGCCTGCGTGCGGCCAGGCACAGGGTGCTGCAGGACACAGAGGGGGAAAAGAAAAGGTACCACGGGTGATGCCAAGCTGCATTTTGGCCAGGGCACAAGTTGGGCTCCCTTACCTGTGCACGAGCTGCAGGTTTTCCTGCTTGAGGCGGCTGTGCTGCTCGCCGTTGGCAGCCGTGTCCTTCTCCAGCTCCGTCACCCGCTTCTCCAGGAAGACCACCTGTGCGACGGGAGGGAGGAGGATCAGCCACCCGTGCTTAAACCTGCTGGCAAAGTGGCACCAAGTGCTGCAGCAACTCCCACCACCTCTGGCACACTGTGCTGGTGCTCCACGCTCGCTCTGGGGCTGCCTCGGTTTGTTGCACCGGTCACCGGACCACAGCTCCTGGCATCACCTGCATCCTGCTCCTCACCGCACAAATGGGCCTGAGCTGCGGAAGGACCACTGGGCTTGCTCCTGGGCAGGCCACTTAAAAATGGATGCTTGCTGCTGGCATGAGGTAGCCATTTCTTGGTTTAAAGCATCCTTTTAAAACATACCCTGATTTCTCCAGTTTTGAGGTCTCCCACCTACCAATACGAGGCCAAACGCTTCGCTCTCTCCTTTCTTCATACCCTCCATGATGGTATCCTACGTGGAGGTCTAGAGCAAAAGACCCCAGCTGGACCAGGGCTGTGCCACGTCCAAGTGCAGCCCTGAGGCTGGGGATAAGCACCCGCAGCCTGAAACAGGACTGGAAGACCCTGGGTTCACAGCTACATGTAATGAAGTCATGCAGGAGGAAACAATGCCAGCTGGTGGGAAAGGATCAGAGGAGAGTTTTCTCCCTGGACCTAGATGGGGATCACTTCAGCTGTATTTGCATTTTCATTCACTTTCCCTAAATAGTGCACAACTCTGAAGGGCAAAGGGGGCTGGGAATGCCCCTCTGCTTCCACCCAAGCAGGAGCACGGGTGGGTGAGGAACCATGGAAGGACAGAGTTCCTGGTCCCAAAAATCCCATTTATACCCATACAGGAACAATCAAGAAAGAGGGGCAATTAGGAGCACGTCTGCAAACCTCAAGGCATCGTTCTGGGGAAAAGGGCAAGAAACACGCTAGTGTATTAAAAAAACAGAAACGGGTGGAGAGACAAGGCCTTCTTCAGAAGTACATACATGGCTTCCCAAGCCAGATGCCTTAAGGAACACAAGTGTTTTATTCAACTTTCAGACTTAGAGAGACGCTGATTTAAAAGAATATTTTAAAAGGTTTTCTATGCATTATAACTATATTTGAGTGCAGCCACATACATATTTATTTCTCTTTCACATGCTGTTCCATGCAGCTCTCCATTCAGAATAAATATTCAGAATTAAAAAGCCATTTTCAAGGAGTTTCAGGGCTGCAGCAGACGTTTACACAAGCCACAACTCACCTACCTTTCACCTCCCTTCTTTCCCTGGGCTATTTTTAGCTAGGGATGCTAAAAAAAAAGCTTTCTTGTGCTCTTGCCCAGCTCCCATCTTACCCTGTCTATAATCCTTCACTCATAACACCCCAGGAAAACCCAACGGGACCAGCACAAAATCAGCTTTATATCCTGACGGCACAAGTATCAGCGGCAAGAGCGTGCCAAGGAAAGGAAATCCTCATTTTGCATCAGGCGACTTTACTCATCTCAGAAAAGCAGAATTTGAGAACAACTTATTACATGAAGCAGAAGTGAAAATACAGCCTGCAAACGGCTACCCCGGGCTCCCGGCAAGCCGGAGGGAAGCCACCCTCGATGCAAGCCGGCAGCATGCCTCCAGCCTGGTCCCGGGAGAAGGCACCAGTGCCACCTCCTGACTCAACACAGGACCTCTGCAATTCGCCTCCCAGCGCTGCCATTCTCCATCCCCTCGAAGCGATGCAGAGGGATGTCCCACCTGCGCTGATCTGTCCACAGCAAGAGAAGCATCAGCCTAATTCCTGCCTGGGGATCTCCGAGCGCTGCGAGCCACTGTGTGCTCCAGGATAGCACAGACAGCACCGCTCTTACCTTGTCTGTGATGTCCTCTTCTGTACACTCCAGCGTGTCGCGGTAGGACTCCTCCATCACCCCCACGGACAGCGTGCTCGTCTGATGCAACTGTCTATAACGGAGACAAACCACCCCAACCCACAGCAACATGCACATTAGAGTGAACATCACAGGGTATGGCAATTTCAGATGACGACCCCTGTTGCAGGATACGGTCCCCTCTCTCCCCTCCTCAGCTGCCAGCTCCTTTTCCAAGGGGATTTAATAGCACTGCTCCTTCCCTGGCTGCAGGATTTACACAGCAAAGGATGGCATGGGCCAGGTCCCTTCTCACCACCAACTTCTCCACCAAGTTCCCCACCTCGGTGCGCCCAGGTCACAGGGCTGAGCGGGTGGCTGCACTCTCCCTGCGAGGGAAGCGCAGACGTGGATACATGCTGCTGGGACTTCATACCGTGATCATTTGTTCTTGCTCTTTGGAACGGGAGAAGAGATAAGAGCTCATGCTTTTCACTTTTTCTTTCTTTATGAACGTACCAAGGCCACGCATTATCCAGCAAAGGACAGAGCACTCCACTCTAGCCACTGATAAGGTCACTGAGAAGTGAGGAGCAGTGGGTGTAAGGGAAGGGAGGGGAGAAAAAAACCGCCTCTGAACCCATTGTGAAACACCCCAGCCCACCTCCCTGCGCTGGCCACGAGGGCCGAGAGCAAGCTAATCATTAGCAAAGCCTTGCGACATGGTGCCCACAGCTTTACGGCCACCTAAAGGACACCCCGTGGAGGGGCTGATTTGCACTTAATCCTCGTGGTATCGCTACAGAGTGGCTCCATCATCCCATGGCACAAGAAACTGCTATTGCCATAGGGAGGGGTGGTTGTATTCCCACTCTGTGAACCCCTGGCAGATGCTACCTGGAGAAAACTGCTCTGCTCTCCCACTGCAACACAAGCGATGAGCAGCCTCATCCACCTATGAAGCCGAGTGCTGCTCTGAGCGGGATGTAAACGAGAACACCACAGAGGTATCTTTGAACTTCAGTTTTTCCTAGGAATTTGTATTGTGGGCTGTCAAATTCACCCTGCTGCACAATATGCTCATGCAAATATTCATGAAGCGTAACTGGCATTTACCGGAGAGACCACAGCTGAGTACCAGCCTTATTTTGCATCCTCACCCTGAGTATATATTTAGATTCTAAAGTGTCGGGCACATTTGTCATTTAAATCATGCCAAGCACAACAGGGCCTAAGCAGCTGAGATTTCTTGGCACAAGCAGAACCCAGATAACAAAGATCAGGAAAGAGCCCTTACCAAAATAAAAATCAATTTCCTAAAATCAAATGTTTTGGTATTATTCAGTAATTACAGTGTCTGCAACAGAGAGCCTTCTTTGGGCTGTTCTTAAGGGTCTGGCTCTGTTCTGTGGCAAAAGCCTGTTATCTCTCTTGTTATCACAAACTAGACTCAACTGCTCTTGAATTAATCAATTTTTACCTAAGCCCACAAGTCCCAGTCTCAGAAAAGCATCTTGCAAATGCAAAGGGCTGGGAAGGCTCAATTCCCCGTAACACAGGACATCTCCATTCCCAACAGTTTCACTCAAATCCTCTCCAAATTTGCTCTGCCAGACATGGGACAAAAACTAGCCCTAAAACAGGAAAGCTGAGGACAGGCTGCTCCCTTCAGCCTTCTTTCCTGCCAGTGTTTTTAACAAAGATCTAGAAAGTAAGATGACCAGAACTAGGAAATGTAATATCGAGGACCTGCTTCCTTGCCAGGAGGGGAAATCGTGCCAGGGGAGACCTGCTGACTGCAGGAAAAACGAGGAAGGGGAAGGTGTGAGAGTGCAGCCGGGAGGGCAAGGCGTATGGCCGCTGCTCAGGGCAGTGTGGGGGAAAGATTGAGAGCCGGGGTACGAGCGTCACCCCGATCGAGCTGCCTACTCCTCTGCAGCATCCCTGCCTCGCTCGGGAACAAGCAAAGGGAAACCAAATAAATACAGAGGGCAATCTCCCTCCCGAGCAGGGCAGAGGCAGGCAGGATAGCTAAGGCAAGCCTCGGTATATTCCTAAAAGCACGATGGCAGGGGAACAGGAGGGATGGCAAAACCGGGAGAGGAAACGTGAGCACCCGATGCCATCCAGAGGGGATGGACCCCCTGTCCCAGCGATTCAGACCAAACCCTGCAGCTTTTCCTGTGCTGTCACACAGGAAAATGCCTACAGGGAATGGGCGACCGGCATCACATGAGACAGTCCTGCAGGACAGAAGCATCGAAGCACTAAACCCCAGGTTGGGGTTACCTGCAGCCACCCCCCCAGCACTCCCCAACATCCCTGCCTGCGCGGGGAGGGCTGCTCCTGTAAAGTCAAATGCTGAGGAAAGTAACAGAGCAAAGTAACACAGAACCAGGAGAGCTGCCTAAGGTGGCTGGCTTTTTGGGGGTGCTGAAGAAACCCCTCTGAGTGGGTATACAAACTGGCCCAGTCTTCTAGAGGCCCCAGAGACCCCCACGGTGACACCAGGGAGGGGACAGCCCAGCCAAGCGGTCCAGAGGGACATGCCCTTCTGGAGCCTCCTTCCCCACTCCACATGCCCCTGCTAGGGCACCGGTAGGATGGAGAGGGGAAAGCACCCCTGCTTTTGTCCTGGAAGAAATCGGGTTGCCACCACCCTCCAGCTGTGTGCACAAGTGAGAAGCCCCCATTTCAGAAAAAACCACCAGCGTAAACTGTATCAGAATTAAATCTGCTTTTTCCCAGTGCTACGCAACACATCCAGAAGTGCAACACTGCGATTTTATTTTGACAGCCCTCCTTCTGCAGGCCCGACAGCTAGCATGGGCACCCCTCTCACCAAGCAGTAGTAAGAGCAGAGCTTACCTTGCCACCTTCTTGCTTGAGAGTCTTTTATTTGGACTGTAAAATGAAGAAAAAACAGGAAAGAGTTAGGAAAACCGACAGCGGAGAGCAAGGGAAACAGGAAACTGCGAGCACGCCGGGGCACATCCTTCGCTATGGCAGGGGAGCGCCCATGTGGCATGCACCACCCGCACAGCCCGGCCACCCCCGGGGAACAGCAGGCGAGGAAACCGCTCAACAGCGCGGCGATAACGAACCAAATGGACTAACGCCGCAGAAAACCTCACCGCCTCCAGCAACGGTATCCTCTCACCAGCTGATCCCTGTCCTGAAAAATGATCCCCGAGGAAAGCACTAATAATAGCTGTGGGTTCGGTGGGCTTCAGCCTGGCGCTGGTGGCACACTGAGCTACATCTCCTGCACCCCGCAGCACCCCAGCAGCCCTGCACCCCACAGCAGCACCCCAGCCCTGCCTCCCCTGTGCCCCCTGCCTGGCGGCGGGGGGACAGGCACCCCTCCTGCCTGCCCGCAGGCACCTCCATCCCCTGTGCTTCTCACAGAGATGATTCTCACTATTCGGCTCTGGATCACCGGAGAACTGCGGCCTACTTGTAGCTCAGAGATTTCAGTGTGCCCCTTTCTGGACGTTAAGCACGAGCACTGCTATAATTGCTGGGGAGGGGTAGGACCTCTCCTCTGCACAGATAACTGAGAGTGATCACCCCCCTCCCCGGCTCTGTATATGCCTGAGCCAGCTGCCGCCATACCACAGCGGTCAGGGTTTAGCTAATGCCCAGCGTGACCCATGGTATGAACAGCCAAGGTCTGCGTTACCCTGCCCCTCGGGACAGGGCTGCAGGCTCTCCCCACTGAGAAAAAGGCATTTTTCAGAAACAGCTACTTGCTAAGCTAAGATGCTCCATCCAGTCCTTCGGTCGTGACCGATGCAGCTGCACGCTCATGAAGCGAGCAGGGCTTGGATCTCACTCCTCGTCTTCCACCCAAACACACACTGTTGTCAAACAGATGCAACTGGGACATATCACTGATAACGTGACAACCATCATCACTGAGCGATGGCAGCAAACAGGGCTCTAGCCTGAGCAGAGGAGCAGCAACTGTGTTCCCTGGTGCTTAGCTCAGTTTAAAGCAAAAAAAATAAATAGAATCATCTAGGAGTCCATTCCTGCCCAGAGCTGCAAAAATTGTATTCACTTTTAGAAGGAGGAACTACAAATAGCTCAGGACAATTTTCTTTTTTTAAAAAATACAATGACTGAGCAGGACCAGGGGCTGTTGTCAGAGTTACCAGCTCTTGTGTCAAAAGTGCATCCTCAGATCCCAGATTTCCAAGGAGCGCAAGAGCCACTGCTGGCCAGGCTTCAAGGATGCTCGGCAGCCGCCTGAGGGGAGGAGGTCAGACCCCTGTGTTTGCCAGCAATTGCAACGAGTCACGTATGTCCCCAGCACCAGAGGGAGAAAAAATATTTTTCTCTGCAAACAGCTTATCAGAAAGCCGTGCCGGCACCCACGGGTCTCTTTGGAGGGGACAAAACACATAACCTCTGCTTCAAGGGCACTAAAACAAACCGTATTTTCACAAGACTGATTCATCCTGAACTCCTTGTGGAATTCTTCCCTGCCTTCCCGTGCCGTGGGCTCAGGCAGCAGCGCCCCAATGCTGGGACCAGGCTCCCCACCTTGCTCTGTGTACAGAACACAGTATATGCGCCCACAGCCTTGAAAAGCGAGGCTGTTACACAGCGGCTCGGGCTCCACCCCAGCTGCTAGCATCCTCTGGGGCTGGCGTATTCAGGCTTCGCCTGCCAGGCGCAGCGTGAGGCTGCCTGGCCCACATTTTGGTCCAGTCTCTGCCGCTCCCTCCGCCTGCAGCCTGTGACTTGTCCCCTGCACCGAGGGCTTCACGCTGCTGGTGATGCTGGGAGCAAAACCCGGTCCCGCCGCATCCCGCGCGCTGCACGGGGACACCCCTAGTGTCCTCACTGTACAGAAGGTGGGCAATGCCCCTCCCATTGGATCAGTGCGCAGGGGCTCCTGGAACAAGTTTCCAGCAAATTTGTGCACGGGAAACCCTGAACACAGACGGAGGAACCATACCTACTTGCCCTGAGCCCCAAGGGCACGTGTTATATCAACGCCATGACACCATGGGATGGGGAAGCCTCCTCTGGAAATCCCACCCATCGCAGGAGGCTCTGAGGCATTACTTCAGCTTTGCATGTAAATTAGTGGGAGAAAGCAGGAATGGAGTGGGGCTACTGGTGCGTCCAGGGAAGTCCAGTGTTCTCCTTAATAACCTGCATAACCTGAGACCCATCGCTGACCCTCAAAGCCTCCAACAGCAAAGGCAACTATCTACCCATGAACAAGAAAGGGAAAGTACTTTTTCCATTAAAAAAACTAAGGTCACGCTCCTAACTTGTTTTCCAGTTCCCTTCCCACAGCTATCTAGCCCAGCAGAGCCCCCATGTCACACTATCCCTGCAGAGGACAGACAGCAACCAAAAACCAGCCTTGAACAAGCACGCCAGATGCGAGAAGAATGACTGTCATTAATGCTGCCCATCCTTCCACCGTATGGACCGCAAACATGTAAAAAACCCAACCAACCAACCAGAAATCGCTCCCCACTTGTCAAACCAGCAAGTCCAGCTGCATGTGCTGGTAGACCTCAAAACATGACCTCCCAGAACTCCCTACATGAAGCCCCTAGGCAAAGGCACTGGTGTCTCACACGTCTGCCTGGCTAGCAGTGGCACAAGGTGGGCAGGCTGCTGGTGAAGCCAGGTAAAATAAGGTTTTACTGCTGCAAAGCAAGAGCATCTATAGGAAAGGTCCCAAGCTGCGGAGAGCAAGCTGATGCTTTCAGGTTACTGCTGCAGCAGGAGGACAGGCTGCGCCTGCCCCTCCAGGTTGAACCAGCAGCTCAGGCGTGCCTCCACACTGGGTATTACCGGCCAGAAGACCTGGCAGTCTTTTCCTTGGTGACAGAAATACTGTACACGATCAGCTTACGGCTTCAAGTCCCGATGCAAGGACTGCATGACTCGGAGCGTGAAGAAGCACCCACCACTCGGCAGGACATGCAGAGAGGCTGCCCAGAGCGGAAGGGAAGACCCTCATTGTCTGCCAGCCTTCGGGGCTCAGATTAAAGGAAACTTCTGCTCACCCTCCGTAACGTTACCACAGCCTTTTCCACCTGGAGAGGCTCACCTTTGGTGAAACTCATCCCCTTTCTCAACCAAGAATCAAGCAATGCACCGGCAAAGGAAAGCTGTGCAAGACGAGGAGAGTCTTCCCTTCCAGACCATCATTCCCAACACTGAAATGGCCACACACAAGCCCAATTACCTATTCATTTCAAGATCATTCAGGCGAGCGGAAAGATCCTCAAGGCGGTTGATTTGTTTGTGGCACTGGCTACAGTAAAACTCAAATGCTTCATCTGCGATAATGCTGTGCAGTTTCGCAGCGAGCGGATTGGTGCTAGAGAAATCACAAGGGTCATTTTAACAGGACAGAACAGACAGAGCTGATTTTCGTCCATGGCTTCCACAAGCTGAGCGTGTGGGCAGGGGAGCTTTTGGTGTCAGATACAAGACTTACAATTAAAAACTTCAGGGCAGATCGAGTCACACCCCCCCACCTCTGCCCTTGATTTTAGAAGCCAAATCACTGTCAGTCTGGAGTTGCTATAAATGAGCAGGACTTCCATCACCCTCCTCCTGGAGCAGCTGAGCTTGGCCCACATTTCCAACCCCACGTGCCAGCCAGCTCTTGTGGAGGACCCCCTGAGAGCCCAGGGACGGCGAGGTGCATGCTTTCCATGAACCCACATCACTACACAGTTTATTTTCTGGCACGATCTTCCAAGCACCCTGTCTCAGGAGGCTCTAGCAATGGTCCTGGTTTGCCTCGGTAAATGCAGCCTGAGCTCACACACCACCGGCCAGGGTGCTGCGAGTGTGAGCCAGACCCTTTGGTCACTCACACCACTTTCTGATGGGAGGCTTTAAAGCCAGAGCAGCTGTGCTGCTGCAGACCCACCGTCAGCAGCACACGGCGTCAGATTTTCATTGCAAAGAGCTTTGAAGATAAGCTCAAAAAGGTGGTTGCAATTCAATCGCTCTCTCCTACAAAGGGAGGCACAGAGAAGCTAAGCAGCAGCGCTGCCTTACTGTAGGATAGGGAGCATCTTTTGGCAAGGGGACATGGGGGTCTACAGGATTTTAACAGCTTGGGAAGCTAACAGGTCCCATCAGCTTTTTGTTTTCAGCTGCTGACATGGAAAGCAAGCTGCCGAGGCATTCACCGACACATGGCAAACCAGAGAACCATCTCCCCCACCTGACATGACTTGGGCAGGACGGAGTTTGGCCAAGGGATTCTGAACAGCAAAGAGTCTGTGTTTCTTTGGGGCCAAATATATAGCACAAATCCTTTCTGCAGGAAAACATGCTTCTGGAAGCCACTGACTTTAATCAAAGAAAGGTTAATAGTGAAAAAAACAAAGCAGTTCAATAAGAAAGACAGGTAAAGGTGTGAGCAAACACAAGCAAGCTTAAAACCAAAAGGCATCTGAAAGGGCTAGTCAACCCCGTGATACAGATACACACTGGCAAGTCCTGGCCCAGGAGATGCTGAGTGCGTGAGACACCCCAGGAGGGGTCTCCTGGCCCAGCACCTTTGCACAGCCCCTCACTGACATTTTTGGTTGCAGTGGGGTGTCAGCAGCCCAGCCACCCCCAGGGCCAGGCCTCTGAGTTTGTGCTGTCTGTACAGTATTTCCGAGCCCTCTTAGAACGGGCAAGTGGACAACAGTAAATGCCAAATTGCTCATCACTTCCCATTCCTGGAAAAAAAAACAACACACCACCCAAAGGAACATTCCTCCTACCCTCCAGGGCAGGTCTGGACCCAGGACGATCATTATCCACCAGTGGTCGGTTCAGTCGCTCCGGCTTTGCACGGGGTAAGAGGTGACAGCAGCTTTGTGGCACCTGGAGGAAGCGCTGTGCCCTTTCCGGGGCTCTGCCCCAGCGCCGGGCTGCACGTGAGCCCTCACGGGGAGTCTTCCTTGCCTCCGCCGGGAGGCAGAAACGGCTCACCCAGCTGGGTGCATCCCTGGGCAAGGTGGGAACCCGAATCATTAATCAACATGGGAGAAGAAGCGCAGAGGAGAACCCACAGGCCAGCCTGGCAACTCTTCGGGTGCGTGCAGATACACTTGGCCTCTGGCTGCCTTGGCTGCTTGCCCGTGGAGTAGGCGAGAGCTGAAACCGCGCTGTGCCTCGGGGTGCCCCCACCTACCCTCGTGGCACGCCGCCATGCGCTGCGCCGTACGCAGCCCTCCGGCCTCCTCCCTCCAACTCGCAGAGTAACATTTGCCTTCCACAGGGCATTGGTGCTTCCTGACACGGCACGGCGGCAGTGGCAACGGGCGCGTACGAGGAGCTTTCCTTTCCGTTGCCATTTGTTTCCCAACAAGCGCTGCAGAGGGACCTGCTGCCAGATGGACGTGCCAGGGAAGAGGCGGCAACCCAAGAGGAGGGACCACAACACACACGCAAGGACTAAGCAGGAAAATGCAATATCCCATCGCGTTCCCTGGAGGCTCTTGGGTTTTGTGTTAGACCTCCGGTGAAGATCTGGAGCTGTAGCAGGAAAATTTGTCGACGTTATTCCTGTTTAGAGACACTTGTAACACGGAAAGGCTACGTGGCGATGTCACCTCTTAAAAGTGATGCTGTTCCTCATATTCAAACCACAGCCCAAAAAAATAAAATAAAATATTAATTCAGCCTGAACCAGTGATATCCTGTAGTTCTTTAAGGTTTCACTACATTTAAACGCACTGGGGCAGCGGGGCTTTGCTCAGAAAAACAGCCCAATCCCATAGAACAATCAGCTAAGGACCTACGCTTGCGCAACAGTAATCCAAGGTAAGGGCTAGACCTGAAAGGCATGAGGAAATCCTCTGCATTCTTTACTCTGGAGGTACTGCAGGCTTTGTCTGCAGCCTGCCTCCCTAGCAAGCCTCAGCAGTGAGTCTCCAGCACAAACCACCATGAGCTGCGTGGCCACGTGCCGAGTGAGACCCTCCCAGCAGAGGAAAGATGCTGCGGAGCATGATCGTGTGGATAAGATCCAAAGAGACAGAGCAGCAGAGGGGAGGCAGTGCCCTGCCAGAGCAAGATCTGAACACTGGGAGTGGAGGCAACCTGGGAGCTCCAGGCTGATATTAAAGAAAAAGTTTAGCTGATTGCAAAGCTCTTTTAGCTGAGTTTTTTTCTTGCCAGGAGCCTTCTGGACTAGGTTGGAGGCCCACCCTCAAGGAGGAACTCAAAATGAACACCAAGGCTGGTTTTTATCTGAAGAGCACTTCCCACGCTGCAGCACCAGTGCAGCCAGCCACGCTCGGCATCTCTGCACAGCACAACCAAAGGGCGGCCACAGATGAACGATGTGTCCCTTCCACTGCCGGGCATCCCATCACGTCAAGCGCTGGAGCACTGGTCTCCCGAGGTAATGGGTTAGGCATGCTTCACAGCAACACGCGGCTGTTGCAGGTTTAGCTAACAGCTTCGGGACTGCTGCTGCACCAGCAGAAAAGACAGCCAGCCCTGACCGGCAGCAAAGCGCAGGTGCGGAGATCTGACAGCACTCCTTCCCAGACAGCCCTGGGCAACCAGAATTGCCCGAACTCTATGAAGGGCTTTGGGAAGCTGGTAGAATATAGGTAGACAGCAATAAATAAATAAATAAATAATGCTATGACATGTTTATCCTGCTGCAGAAAGTCACAAATGTGTATGATCCCAAAGGAAAAAAAGTACGTTCTTGTCTTCAACAGAAGCGTGTGGCTGGCAGGGACCGCTCCTGCCTCATGCAGAGATGCACTGCCCAACAGAGCAACGTGTCGCTGGTGTCACCTGTCAGCACAAAGACTCGGTGGGCTGCAGCAGTGGATGATCATTCCAGCTTTTACTTTTTTTCCTTAGAAAGGATTGACGGGTTCTGTACTGTCATACCAGCTCCTCAGTCCACCCTGCACAGGCTGGAAAACCAACATGTGCCCGCTTGCAGACTCTAATGCAAGGAGTGCAGGAAAATGCTACAGCCTGCTTCTTGCTCCACATATCCCTTCGGCTGGCTGGAGAAGGAAGGCTGCTGCAGCTTGCGCAAATCCAACCAAACATCATATCAATGCCAAAAATACAAGCACAAAAGAGAAAGAAAAAGAAAAAGCCATCCAACTTTTTTTATCCAGGGGTAAAGCTGCACGGTGGCTCTCTCTACTGGAAGGTTCTGCGAGATGCCATATCGCTAATAGTGGGAACGTGATGCTGTCCTGGAGACATGTGAAATGCAGACTGCTCTTTCACCTGCTGCCGGGCATTAGTGCCTCTGGATGGGAGGATGTGTACTGTCCAGGAACAGGAAAGATTGAGGGAGGCAACTCCTCTTCCAAGCCAGTTATCCTGTTGTATCCAAAGTTTGCCAGGAACTCCCTCTTGCAGGCCAACTAGCGTGCAAACCCAAAGGAAACAACTCTCTCACACACAAAGCATAGGCGAAGAGCTAAGCAACTGAAAGCGGTTAAAACATTGCCAGCACTGTGCGGGGTGTTACCTGGGAGAGAGGAACGAGGAGCTGTTAAAGCTGCTTTCCCCATTACACAAGCTGTCCGAGAACAAATCTGCTTCATTCCCTTCTCCATAATCCTCAAAATGCTCCTCTCTGCTAATGACCGTAACGATGGAGTGGCTGAGTTCCGAGCCCAGGGGCAGGTCGTGCGGATGGGATCTGTGGGAACAGAGGGGAAGACGTTAGAGAGCGGCCACCACAGCAACTTTTCTGACTGCATCCCATACATCTGCTTTCCAAGTCACGCCTCCCACGCTGGCAGACCAGGCTGCCCTTCCTTACAGTGCAATTCACCCTGTGCCTTGAACACTGAAGGGGCAGCCCGGGCATCACTGGGAAGTTTACAGCAATTTTTTTTTTTTTTTACAACAAACTGTTGCTTTTTCACGCAAGCTCCCCTGGCAGCTGCGACAGAGGATTTGGGGGCAGTAAGACTTGCAAGACAGTGTTGCAGGGTTAGTGGCAAGCCCTTGCATGGCCCAGCCACAACTGAAAGCAAAGAAAAAGCTCAGCATGTCCCAAACACACCCTAAGTATGTTTTGAAATACACCACCCGTCTATGTGCCAGGCTCACACTTGCTTATTGCTGTATAATCCTATCAAGAGCCCAGCACCAGGGTTTAACACTCTTAACACCGTCCCACCCCCCTTCCACGACACAAATCCTGGCCGTTACAGGCTGCCAAACCCGGCAGCCACAGACCCCCTGGCAAGACGAAGGAGCCCCTTCCCTGCTCCTGCTGGGAAAACACTGTATGCACTCATGACAATCTTGGAGGGGGGAATGCCGTTTCGTGTGGTTTTAACACTGGATACAGAAGGCTGTAGTGTGTTAAGCGTCAGCATAAATCCCAAATACACTCAGCACAGGTCCTGGGATGTCTCTTGCTTCGGAGGGGACACAGCTCAGCACAGCAGTCATTGCTTCTGTGTCTTTCTGCGTGCGCAGCATTCATTGTATGAAGTCAAACCACCACAGCAGTATGGGCATGCTCTCAGGGACCTTCCTGCCCAGGACTGCAGGGGGTTTAACATAAAGCTGGGGGGAAAAGGCAGGGGGTATTTGTAAGAACCAGACTTGAAAGCAGCCCAGGTGTCTACGACCCACAGGTCTGTGTTTTGAGCGGACTAGCACTGCTCTCCACTGCAAAATTCAATGCTCTATAACCCCTCCCTCCCCGCTGCATTATTGTAACTAATATTTCAGGCTATACGCCCACCTTCATTCACTTGCTAGGAAAGGGAAAACGGGGTATGACTGGATTGCTGTACTAAATCAGAAAGAAAAAAGATTACCGATAAGTCATTTACAACAAAAACCTGTACCATCTGAAGGATTTGCCCTTATCCTGCTAATAAAAACATGTCAACTCTCCAGCCAAAACAGGAGCAGATCTCTCTTTAACCGCAGACAAGTCCAGTCCAGCTTGCGGGCATCTGTACATCCTCCCTGAGCGCTTGAGAAGCGGCGTTATTCCCGCAGCGGGATCCATCAGAGCCCATCCTCCCCAGCGGTGAGTCAGACGCTGCACCCAGCAGACCATTGCCAAAAGCATCGGAAATCTCTCCAAGAATAGAAGACAGGGGATGGAAGTTTGAACTCCCAAGCAAAACCCAACCCCACATCTCTAAATTTGGGGCTGTGGTTTGACAAGCACCGTACAGAAGCAGATCTGATCAGGCACCTGGAAACCCCTCAGCCAGGGATGCTTCGGGCAATAAACTATGAGTATTTCATCCACACCTACCAAAAAGCAGCGTTGAAGCTCTGATTCAGTCCACCGGCCGCGCTGGTTGCACTGTGCTTACTAACTGTCCCCTGGAAGAGCTTGGAGCATCAGAGGTGTAAAACTGTTGTCCTGCCTGGGGTTTGGTGGCACCAAACCCAGCCCACAACAACTTGGGAATAGAACTCCAGAGGTTTCCATCTCAAGCCTTCCAAATCTTTAAGCCAAATGAATATTCTTCTTGATATTTTTGGCTACCTGGAATTGGCAGACATTTAGGACACCTGGCAAGAGGTACCACTGCACTGGGACTGAGCACCCGAAGGACACCCAACCTCCCCAGGCCCACACTGGGAATAGCAGGGAAGCCCCATGAACAGCTTAATCTTAAAAAAATTCCCGAGCAAAGTCTTTTGTACCTACAGGCAGGTGAATCTGAGGCACAGCATTTTCCCCAAAGGATGGGAGCGCACGCAGGCTGCCATGACCCCTCCAGAGACCCTCCGCTCGGCGGCCGTGGAGCTCAGCAACCGATTATATCCCAATTTAACTGTCACTGAGCTGAACGCGCTTGGGTGAGGAGAGCCTAGCCAGATAATCTCATTTTTTCTCTAATCCACAGCACCCTTTCAGCCCCGGCACTGAGTGCCCAGCAGCACTGACTCTGCATCTCTAACGTCCCCAGACATGATTTTGGGGTGGGAGAGAAGCTTGGTGCTTTTTAAAAGCAAAGGGAACTGCAAGTACTCACCAGAGCACCAAGCCTGGGTGACGTGTTTTGGGCCAAAAACATTCTGTGCATTAGCAGACCTTAAGCAATGATGGTCCCAGAGGTTTCAGTGCAGACTGGTGCTCTCGGGTCAGTATTAAAGGAGCTATTCCCTCCCCTCCTGCCCGCCAGCATCCCAGTTTCACCCCAAAAGCCACCTTTCCTGCAAAATCTAGGGAACGTGGCGGGCCCAGGAGCAGTTTTGCCAGCAGCGGTACAGAGCTGGGGAAGATGATCTTAACTCACACTTCGGTGCTTCAGGCACAAGTTTGAAACTAGTTATTACAGGAGGTGGTTGCACATCAAAGGGCACACGCATGTTTAGGTAAAACAAGAATACGATGAGTTCCCCTCCTGACTTGAAAATTATAATGTTGTGTTTCTGGCTTAAGTGATAGATTAAAAACTGCAAGTATTTCAGGTGTTTGGATCATCTGAGAAGTTATTTTAGAGGTTAAAGATGCTAATGAGGCTACAGAAGTTCTCCCAAGGCAAGCAACAATTAACTCAAAGAGATTGCCAGGCCGAGCTCCAAAACAGCCTACACACCGTGTGCAGCCTAATTATTATCATTATTCTTAAAGAAGAGCTATTTTGGTCTTGCATGAAGTTACAAATACAAAGAACAAACCAACCAGTTTCAGCAAGACAGACCCAGCCCACTTTATTTTTAAATCCTCAGGCTGTCTCCCTCGCTCCCTGTCTGCTCCTGGTTTGCCAGCTTCCAGCCCCTCGCCGTCCCCACTCACCCATGCTCCGGCTCCTCGATGGGATCCGTGAACTCCGAGTGCACAGTGGAGTCGATGGCACTGTCTGTTTCTACCTCGTCGTGCATCTCGTGATGTACTAGTGTGCTGGTGTCTTCATCCGTGAAGGTTTCGCACTCGCTGTACGTGCTCTCTGAGCCCATGTACGCACTGTCAGTCACCTCATTTGCCTGCCAGAAAACACAAGAGGACAAAAATAAGATAGTATAGCTATGTGGTTTTGTTGCAGAGCAGGACAAAACATGTGTGAGGCAGCTAATTACTGTTGTGTGTTGAATTTCTGTGCTTAGAAATCCAACCTCCTAAAACCAGCGTGAGCCGTACCCCACGTCCCGCTGCTGCTCTGGCTCCAGGTCCTAGGACCGAGTGCCGCTCCGGCTGCGCCACAGCCTTTGGCCGCGCATGATTTGCCGAGTTTGGAAAGCAGGTTACAGAAATACATACTAAATAAGAGTTGGAGGGAGGTTTTGCTGTGAGCAAGTATGGATTTGTTGAGTCCAGGAGGGATTACCCACTGCTTACTCTGCGGTTCTGACCACCGTTGCTTTCACCCACTCCATTTTAAGGGGACACTATTAATCTGAATTCTCTGCAAACACCACCATTCAAAAGTAACAGTTAGCCCTTAAAGCACTTTCCCCTCCGTCTAGTAATACGAGGGCACCTTCCATCCCTCAACAGAAAATAAGCTGGTTTATAAATCTTCATTACAGTGTCTAATTTGCAGGGACTCAGAGCAGGGCACTCAAATAATCTCCGCACTCCAGCTGAACAGCATCTCGACTATTTCGCACTGCTTCGCCACATCCAGCACCTGCGGCAGGCTCTAGGAAAGCAGCACAACGTGATTTTGAAGCCACCACGCTATGAGCCAGGAGGACCAGGTTTTCCTCCCAGTTCTGCCCCTCAGGCAGGTGTTATCTTGGTCCTGCCTGCTTGCTCGCACCCGTGGGCAGGGACGGCTCTCCCTGGACACCCACAGTGCTGAGCCTAGAGCCACCCCGATGTTCGGAGGAGAACCGTTGGGAGCACCAGAAGGAACACCATCCTAAAGCAAAAGCTCTTGTTACCCATCAAAGTGCCAGCTCATTTCCCAGCATTTATGGGATTTCCCCAGCGCACCTCAGAATTCAAATAATTTTTGGCTCTGGGATCGCAGTTGCGGTGGGATCTGTGAGTGCCAGCGCTGAGCTCCAGCTGATCCCCTGTCACTAGAGGTGCTGGGCACAGGGACGGGAGCCCTCCTGCCTGGCCTCAAGATAAAGAGACACCCATGAAAAGCCGTTTGCTCCATCTGAAGTTCAACCAATGGGATCAAACTGGCTCAGCTGCTGGCTGCACCCCCTCCAGCAGGGCAAAGCAGCAGCATTTTGAACGCAGGCACCAACACTGGAGCAAACCTCTCTTCCTCCACACAGAGCAGCTTTCAGGGCTTTTTCCAAGGATTTTTGAGAAAACTATTTCTCAAAGCCCTGCATTACAGCAAGTGGAAAGAAAACACATAGACGTACCACCCTTGTGACAGCAGAACGAAAAACTGCGTTAGAGCTGTTCATCTGAAGCAGGGTGTATGTGTGCATTTGGACAGCAGGAGAGCACCACGCTGAGACACAAACGTCCCACTGCCATTCTGTTACCTAGAATTTGCAAACGCTGCTCTCACCGGCCTGATTCTCCTCTTTCAGGAAATGCTTTGCAGCCCAAAGAACTTCTGCAGCTGTCACTGTCAGCACAACCAACACCTCGTTTTGTTTCACTCACAAATTCCCAGGCTGCCCCGGCACATGCAAGGCGCAGAAGAGATAGCAAGGACTTGTACAGGTGCCCAGAAAACCTCGAAGGGATGGAGAGAGAATTACTCAGCAGCGGTTCTTATTCCACAGGGACACTGGGGAGCCGAGCAAAGCGACCCAGGCAGCACCCTCGCTGCGCTCCCTGCTGCGGACTCTCACCAGTCCCTGCGCCAGCTGAGCATGCTCAGCTGGGTGATGGATGGAGACAACCAGCCAGGAGCCCCTCTGGGAAGCTTGGTTCAGCTTTCGTGGACCCACGCTGACTTACAGGCACCAACAGCTCTCTAGGAAGTTAAACGTGACATAAACCTTCATGAAACCAGTCTGAAGTCAGCATCAGAAGGAGGCAGGGCTGTTCAAACGAACTGGGTTCAGAGGACAGGCTGCTGTGGCACATCATCCCTGGCACAGGAGAAGGCAGCTTTCACTAGCTTCAAGATAAAAACAAAAGCCTCCTAAAACACCCACCCACCTTAAAAAGCATAAATCAAGCAAGACTACTTATATACCTAAAGCCGGGGACTTGTTTAAGTGCTTTACTGGATTTGTGCACTTCCTAGAAACACTGTTCAGGCTCTTAATACTTGAGCAGAAGGAGGATGAGGCGATTGGGAAGCGGAGGCTTGCTCTGCCAGCTTGCTATGGACACACGAGGACATTGCAGCATTCCTGAGCCCGGCAGCTCCCTCCCCAGCCTCCAGAGGAAGGGGTGCTCGGGCAATTCTGAGTGCTTTTTCCAAGCTATTTGCAGGGTACACCAAGTTTAGGAGAGGTCAGGCTTCAGCAGAGTGGACAGTGTTGTGCTGCATCATCGCTTACGTTTTGGGCTGGGGGAAAAAACCCACCTCCAGCCCAGACTGCAGGTCCCCAGCGCTCACAGCAGTGATGGTGCTTCGTGCACGGCTCTGCCGGTGGGAAGCAGTGGGGACCCGATGCAGCAGAGAGGGCTCAAGAGATGACAGCAGCCATCCACATCTGCGGATTTCCCTGCCTGCTTCAAAGGGATACTTTTTACCTGTCCAAAAAAGATTTAACTGGAAATAATCTAGCTTGCAGACCGCAAAGTAAATGCTGCTTTTTTTTAAAAATCCAAAAAACCACTGGGAAAGCTTAAATTTAAGTATCAACTGAAGTATTGTAATGAGCATAAAGTAAAGACAACTATTGCAAAGAAACCAAAAAACCCCAAAACACTCCAGCCCACAAATAATTTGATTAAAACACACCCTGTTATGGTTTGGAGCTGACCCTCTCGACACGAAGCGTAATCAGGAGCTGAACGGCTCAGGGCATCAGGGCCCCTCAGATGATTTGTCTATCAAATTGTTACAAAACATCTTATTGATGGGAAATACCAGTACAGCCACGCTGAATGAGGGAGCAAGCCTTTAGAGCTAGAATAGCCACCAGAGCAGGACGTTAACCATCCTCCTTCAGCCATGCTGAGGATGTGCAGCTATTTATTTTAAATAATAATAAGAAAAAATTTAAAACAAGCCTTGTAACACAATTTTCAAACTTCCCTTGTATTTAGCAAAGGAGAAACTTTTTTCTCTTGTAATACTAGCCTAGACGAGAATTCAAATCCAAGAGCCCTGTTAAAATTAAACCTACCTGGTCAATGAGTTAAAAGGCAATTGAAACTGTAAACAAAGTCTTTCTCCTGAGCATGAGCGTGGAGAACTTTGCTTTACTTTTCAGCACAGATTAAGTAACTAAGCTAAAAGATGCAATGAAGAGATAGGCAAAACAAGGGGACTTAGCTAAGGTATGACCTGAAAAGGCAAAGCAAACCCAAGCTGCAGTGCCCTGGGCAAAGGTGCAGCTGCAGGGTGCAGGACGCTGCTCCTCACCGCCCCAGGAGCAGCTGGTTTGTGCACTGACCCTTCAAGCCCCCCTGTCACATCTCTCGTTTGGCCAGGTTTGCCTTTCTGTGAGCAGGCAGAAAGCAAACCCTTCTTCCAGATTAAAAACCCCCACGGTACACTTCAAGACGTCCTGGGCTTGGGACAGCCAGGCTAGGCTACAAATGCCCCGGGGGACTCGCCAAGGAGGTCCCCACCACGTTCAGAATGGGGCTGGTGTCACCATGATCACTGCATTTTAAGTTTCCATCAAATAAAACGTACCCTTAGACACGTCAGGTAAATCTTAGACCTTAAACCTGGGAGACACGCACACACACGGTCCCTGAACTGACACAGGATCCTGGTTCCACTGGGGTTCCCATCCTGACACCAGCTCCTCCAGGAGGGACCTCCCCTGGTGCCGGAGCCACCTGCCCGGCTGAGCACAGCCTCGGCCGTCCCGGCACATCCCTGCCTGCCCAAAGGGGTTCGGCAGAACGTGGGGATCTGAAAGGCCAGCAGTGACCCCTCCTGCTTCTAAAAAGAAATAAATGGATGAAATCAGCGTGGGGGTGACAACGTGCCCAGATCCGACTGGTGAGATGACGAAGCACCTTTAGGAGACTTCTCCAGCAGCAGTGCATCTACTCCAGTCATTTGATTACACATTGAGTAAAGACCGTTGGATTAAATATTTTAAAGAGCCATAAAACCCACACTGATTAAAAAAAAGCCGCTTGAGTATGAGGAGAGGAAACAAGACTATTGGGAGTCACTTGCAAGGTCTAGGCAGGGCCAAGGCAAGCTCTGATCTGTGACGGGCAGAAGCTTTCACCCAGGCTTTGGTAAGGCACTGCCTTGGAGAGGAGGGCAAAGTCTGGCTCCCAGGGAAGCTTCTCCTGGCATGTTCTGCAGGGCTGGTGCTTGTGCCTGGAGCTGTGCCCACATCCCCAGCTCTGCTGTCCTGGGCCACCAGCGCTCAGAAGCTTGGGAGGGGAAGGTCAGGAAGAGGAGAAGGAAAAACAGTGCTGTTTTCCCAGCAAGTGTGAGCCTGTTTATGATGAATGCCCGCTCTGGCAGCGCACAGGACAGACAGACTGGCTACAAAAAACAACCTCCAAGGACATCCTGGCTTGCTGCTGACCGCAGCCAGGACCCCGGTGCCAGCCCCCGGCTGGGAACGCTGCCCTGGCTGGAGCCGAGCCAGTGGCAGCCCTGCGAACGCCCAGGGACCCCCACATGGATGGTGGCTGCGGGACAGGCTCCGTCCAGAGGGAGGAGGAATACAGGAGGGAGAAGGGACGCAGAGCATCCCACCTGCTCGGTGTGGCATCCCAGCACGCAGGGGTAGCCCGGCACGGCTCACAGTACTGTGGCATCAGCCTGCTGGGGACACGCACCTGCCCAGTCTCAGAGCAGGCAATCTGTGCTTAAACTGGCTTTAGACCCATGTAAAGCCAGGGGGAAGGAAGGTAAGTTGTGTTTATAGTCCCACCTGAGTCTGCATTAATACAACCACCCCCAAAGCCCTGAAACACCCTGAGGCACCCAGAAATGTGATCCCACATCGAAGGCTGCTACCAGCAGCAAAGCACTGACCTCTTGGCCACAATATTTGCCTCTTCCTGCACATTCGGGCAATGTCTGCTTTTCAGAGAAGCCAGAGAGCCTGTGCTCAGCCTAGGGTAAAGGCATCTTTCCAACACAGCCCCTGAAATTGGCTTTTGAGGCTGCTACACTCAATAACACCCCTCAAAAGTCAGCAAGAGAGCCACACTGCATCTGTTGGAGCAAATCAAAAACACCCCCACCACCACCCCCCCCCCCCCCAAAAAAAACCCAACCAAACAAAAAGCAACTCACAAGACACCAGATCTTGCAGACTGCCCTTGGCACCCTGAAAGCCTGCAGCCACTGTCCCTCCTGGTCCAGCTCCCCCAGGAAGAGCCATGCAGAGAAGACTATGAAGATACTATCATGTGCACACCTTTCACGGACTGCAGGGAGGAAAGACCATTCCTAAACATGCTGCACATGCCAACATACTCGGTAAGAAAACAGCAAGCGGCGGAGTCGGGTGGATGCTCAGCCCCTCCAGGGCTGGGAGCAGTCCCAGGGGCCGGAGACTTGCCTTCCTCTAGAAACCCAACCCCTCCTCCTTTCACGTTAGCACTCAGAACCCACCTGTGGGCACATCGCCTCCTTGCCCAAGTCAAACGTAGCTCCAGGTGTGCCCACCGCCAGGAGCCACCGGCTGCTTCTGCAAGGCAGGAGGGAAACAAAGTCCAGGAGATGCTGGGTGTGAGGCTTACTGACTCAGCGCCGTCCGAACAGAGCGCCTTTTGTTCCTGACCTCCCAGCCTCCACCATAAGGAGAGGCGAGTAACGCACACCTCCCCGCCAGCCCCCCCCATTACGTGAATGCCAAAATAAAAGCAACGCAACGGCCAGCCCCATGCCAGGTGCACACGCTTTCTTCCCGCCTGAAACCACCACCCATTAAAAAAGTTAATTTTGAGGAAGACCTATGGAGGCTTCCAGGCCTTATCTCATCCTTCTTGATATTTCTGGTGAATATTTAAGCACAAAATGACAAATTCCTTCCTTACAGCTACAAATAGAAAAATGAATAAAGCTTGCCTTGCTCACCAGGGGAAGATCAGGAGCACTTTGCTACTGATAAGCAACCTCAGTCACCACTGGGGTGACTCAGACGGCAATCTATGATAGGCAATGACAATACTGGCCACAAAGAAGAGCCGGTGCTTCGGTCACAGGTGCTAACCAAGTTTACAAACACACCAACCCCAGCTCTGCATTACCCTCACCCAAGCAGCTGCTTTCTGCAGATGCAGGAGCCCCATCGGAACCAGCACCACAGGGTGACCCGATCCACGGGATCCTCCCTTCCCACAGCAGCCACTGGCACATAAAGTCCTCGACAGTGGATAGTTTGCAGTGCACCGCTCAAACCCCTAAGTTTTGAGAGTTCTGTCTATTTTTCCGTTTCCTCTCTACAGAGACTTCACATGCTTCAAACTTCAGACTCCCTTAATCATGCCTGTCTAGCATAAACAAACATTTCCTCCCATTACCTTCATAAATTACATGTTCTCATTTCCTCCGGGTTATCGTTGCTCTCCTTTGGGCCACATCCTTCCCAAAGCACAGTGCCCCGAGCAGGACCTACTACTCGGCAACACTGACTGGAAGCATCTTCCACCTTGATAACCAGTTGACCTTCTGTGCCGAGTCCAAAGGCAGCAGGGACGCCTGCTAACAGGCACGGCAGCAGGGGGGTTACCCTTTAACCCAAGCTCTCCTCCTTGCTCTGTTCCAATCTGCTACTCAGCTGAGCAGGTCGTAGCCCTTTTGCTCCCCCAGCTCCTCCGTGCGAGCCACAGGACCTCTGGGAGGCGTAGCGCCACTGTGAGGAGCCCAAAGTCAGATACCCCTTACAGTAAAGCTAATCAGCAAACCCCAGCCGCTGCCAGCCTTTCAAACTCTTACGGAGACCCCTTTGCTTCCCACGCCGCCTGGCCCACTCGCAGGCTCCTGCCGCTGCTGCTCCCCGTGCCCAGCCTGCCCGGCGTGCTGCAGCCCAGCCTCCCACCTCTGTCCGACGCGCTGCACTGGTGGCTCAAGATAAGGCTTCAAGGTCTTTGTTTTCCAAACTCATTCCAACCTATTTTGTGCAAGGCAAACACTTCAACTAGGACCTTTTCAGACCAGCAAAGACATTTCTCATGATAACCCTGAACTAAAGTCCTGCCCCCTGGGACAGTTGTGCCAATTAACACTCCCATCCTTTCCTCTAAGCAGTACTGAGTCTATACAACATATGAATTTCCTTTGTATTTTCAGGCTTTTTGTTACTGAGTTACCACCACGGACTGATTTTGGAGTTCAGTCGGAGCAGTTTTAGTAATCCAATTACTGTATTTTCTTGTGCCTAATCAATACAAAGGTAATACAGACTGTTCACTTGTTTGCTGTGAAAATGTGCTGCACACACGCGAATGGCACGGGCAGCTCCCCTCGCCTCTCCGTGCCCAGGAGCAGAAAGGCCTTGGGGATGGTGTGGGACATCGCTCAGGGCTCCATGTGCTTCCCCAAGGGACAGGCAGATGAACAGACATTGAACTGCAGCTGTTATATCTCACACCCTGCAGTTCTGGCCACCTACGAGATTTCGAGTGCAGCAGCTGTTTAGGACAAAATTAACACCAATTCCAGCGGCCAACTTGGAGAGGGATTTGCGATTTCCTTTCATTCAGGCACGACAATGCTTTTGGGTCAGCCTCGTGACCAGAAGCCCATTGAGGCCAGTCCTTCCAGGGAGGGGAACAGCACTGGTAAAGAAAGCCTAAGCCAAAGGGTGAAGAGCTGCAGTCTTCCCATGCTGCTGTCTCATCTCCATCTTCCCATCCCCATTGCTGCTGCAGTGGTACAGCAGTGCTGGCGTGGCAAAGGGCTGCAGACCTTCATACCTGTGCTAGGGTAGTCAGGGAACAGCCCAGAGTCAGTGGAAGAGCTGGCGAGCTGTACCCCAGCTCTGCCCCTGCGTCGGCAGCTCAGGGGCAGGTTGCCTTTGAAGGCTGCAAAGCTTAACCCCATCTTTTCAGAGTAGCTGGCCTCTACCAGACACGCATCTGCTGGTAACAGTGGTATGGAGAGGCAGAGGAGGAAAAACCTCACGTTTGCTGCTTTTGCTGAGGATTGCAAAGTAGGTCCACCACGAAGGTGGAAAACACGTACTCCAAATACTCTGCGCTCACCTTGCACAGCGCTCTGTCTTAGGGAGGGCAAGTATCTTCCTGGTTAGTCTGTAATAAGAAAGGAGGGCTCAGCAAGTCCACTGGGCTACCAGGAGAAGACACAGCAAGTCTACACCAGACTTGTACAACCACTCCACGTGGGCTCGTTGCAAAACACAAGCCATGAGGAATAATAGCTGATGCCTCCGGGGAACGGCTCCTGCACACCCAAGTTGCGGTACACCACGCAATCTCAGCAACAGCTTCTGTCTTACCAGCACACAGCTGGAATGCTGCAAGTCTTGGGTCCCCTTTGCAGCTACTCCGAGTAGCTGGAGAAATCCAGCAGTGTGGATTTAAGTTGTCTCACTCTTATTTTTTGCCCTTCAAAAAGCATTAAATTCAATTGTGCCACATTAAAAGAAATTCCAACTTTACCAGACGAAACTGTTCTTTCAGCAGCTGCCAGCTGTGCCTGCGGGCAGGCAGGGTGGAGAGAGGCACGAGTATCCCTTCCGCCCAAAATGCACAAAACTAGATGTGGGACCACTCCAACAACCATTTTACTCCCCAAGATCCACCCTTACTGTGCTGTGCAACTTGCTACTGAACATTTAGCCAGAGGGGATATGCCTGGGGGCGCTGAGGCTTGCAGGGTGCCCGTGTGCGTGCCTGTTAGTGCTGCTGCATGCCTGGTTAGCGTTGCTGTTCTGAGGAAGCAAAATTCCCCTCTTGTGGCTGTGCAGGGCTCAGCATGATGCATATTCCAGGCTGCTACGAAAGGAGCCACAGCAGCCGCCCAGCAGATGGCAACAGCCCTGCGCAAGGCGCACAGCACTGCACAGCACCACAGCACCGCACAGCACCACTACCTGCCCCGCTGCCCCTGCGCCTCTCACCTACAGCAGCTGCAGCTGCCCTATTTTGCAGATCTCAAAAAAGGCTGTCCTACAACCCTGCTGGCCTAAAGCACGAGTTCCCACAGCTAAAATCAGTATTTGTGCTATCTGGCGTGCTCCTGGTCAGCCTTTACGGAGCACAGCCTTGCACTGGCTCTGCCTCTCCTCCAGCCTACCTGAGGTTACACGTCCCCATGCCCAATCCCAGCGTAACTCTGGCAGCACACCCCATTTCTGTGGCGTGCTTTTGTTTTGAAAGAGTCAACCTTCCTGCTCTGCATCGCTCCATCGGGCTCATCTGCCCCCAAGAGTCAGGGCAGAGCCCTTGTCCTAGGGCAAGGCACAGTGGCTATCAAGAAAGCCAAGTCCAAGTTCACCTTTCCCCCCTGCAGAACATTGCAAACGAGTCCACGTACCTCAGAACTGAGTCACGAGCTCCATGGGAGCTTGCAAGGGAGGCGAGAACTCCTACCTCCCAGTTAGTCAGCCGCAAAGCTGTGCTGGCCCAGCCCGGGGGAATACAGGCAAGGACCCCGGTGCCTGGACAGACAGACTCCAAGCTCCCTTTACGTAGCTTTTGCAAAGCAAGGGAGCCAAACCCGCTGTCACCATTTTTGGGTGACGTTTCCCTCCAGAAGTAGAAAGCAGTAAGTTTGTCACCCAGCTGCCCTGCAACCACTGCACTTCCACCTCGGTCAGGGAGAAACACGCTACCCGGGATTGCAGGCAGTGAGGTGATGCTCTCCCTGCTCCAGAGCGGGTACAGGGGGTAAGATTCCTCTTGCACACGTGACAGCAGATTGTGAGGGACTGCGATGAGCCCCCTGCAAGCACAGCTGGGTGCACAAGAAGCCACGTGGTTGCAAGGAACCCAGGCTCCTGCATTTCCAATCCTCTGCAAGCCGCTGTCTCGGCAGAGCCATGCAACCAGAAATCCTCTTTGAAAAAAGTGTAACAGACAGACCTGCCTGCTAGACAGACCTCGCAAGGTGCAACAAGAGCCAGCAGCTTCGTGCTGCATCAGGAGCCACGCTAGCGGCTGAATTGTGGAAGTATCTCACATGACCAAGGTCCCTGCGTGAAGCATCAAAGTTCAGACCTCGCCCCCCTTTGAGAGGCTTTTACACCCATATTGGAAGGTGCAAGTGTTGGTTCTTCTCTCTATAGAGCAAACACTTGCTGAAAGACACCACTGAGTGGGTACTCAGGGGTTTCCACAGATGTTCAGCTGGCTCTGAGGACAGCCACCAGAAGAGGGGATGAGTCACTGAGAAGGGCAACCTTATTAACAAAGAGAAGACATTTTCATTTAGACTGCTTGAAGCACTTGTTTACACTTGTCTGGGCAAACATTTAGGAGACAAGTTCTTTGTCAAGGCCCCAACACTTGTAAAAGCCAAGCACTGGAGCCGCTGTGATTCCGTGCTGTTTAAGAGGGACCACAGTCGATGGTCCCAACCCGGTACCCACAATCACTCTCAGTACCACGGCACAGTGCTTTCTCCTTCAGTCACCCGTCAGACACCCTCTGGTGTGACACAAGAGGAGGAAAGCCAGCTTTGCTCCTTTACCCCTGCCAAAGCACACGGGGCTCAGCCGGTGCCTGAAGCCCACCAGCTGCATTTTGGGGGCCCAGAAAGAAGCCATCGTGTTCAGCTGCCCTCTGATCCCACATGGCAGCAAGCTGCAGAGCCGCGTGCTCGCTGTGCACCAGCTTTCCCGGTCTGAAACGGGGACACCTGAGAATACAAACCGCTTTTTGGTGGTGTGGGAGGTCTACTCGGAAGAAAGGCATCACCTTCACTTTTGGAAGGGTGTTTTTTGCCCCCCTCCTCTCTTCCAGCTGAATCCAAGCAAGACGGAATACATACTGGGAAAGGCTATTTACTCTGTTTCTGTCTCAATGATTAGGTGCCTGCTGCACCTAACGAAGAAGGGCCTGCCGGAGCCCTCCCACCAGCAGACAGCTCTGCCAGGCAGGGCAGCACCGGGCTCCGGTGAAAACACACTCATTCGCTGCTCCCAGCAGGATGCTTTGTACGATGGCTTCTCTCACCGCCCCTCCATCCCTGAACCAGCTCAAGCTTTCCAAGGTACCACACTACAGGACATGTGGCATAAAATGCACGTTGGGAGCTTGCAGCTCAGCTAAACAAGAACAAAAAACCACATGCCCCAAGATGCCAATTTATTTTTACACCCGCAACACTGAGCGGTATTTCTTGATCATGTTCTCATTTGCCGAACCTCTACAAAATCCTTGCAGGCTGGAAATTTTATTTCGAATCATGTATCCAAGACAACAAGGGTAATTCTTTCCTGGCATATTAAACATAGACACGAAGAGAGCTCTGATCTTTGGATGATTACTCTGAATTCAGTATAAGAAACCATTTACGGCTTTCTGAAAAGGAGACTTCAGGACTCGTCACCTTTTTCCTTTGGGTCACCTTGTCGTTTCAAGGAAATGATGGCCCAGCAGCAGAAGTATTTCATCCCAGCGGGGAACACACCCGGCTTGTTGGTATTCCTGCCCAGAATAGCTTGCAGCGCTGACAGAGCTCATCTATGTTAAATAAGCCCTTAGAAAACATCCCTGCTCTGAATCTCACAGAAGACTGTCCCTTGGTGCAGGTCTGAGGAGCAAAAAGCAAAAGCCCTTGCCTGCACGAGCAGTGGGACGCAGACTGTCACAGCCTCTCAACCATTCAGTCCAGCACTTAAAAAGCACATTTGTGACCTTGTACCAGATAGAGAAGGAATAAGAAAACTCACCTCCCTTCCCACCTTCTACCCAGCTATTACTGGCTTTTGTAACTACCTTTCAAAAAGGAAAAATAATCCAATATTCAACAGGCCCCTGAAAGCCTTCTAGGGGAGGAACCCAGCTCTTCAGGCTGTGTTCATCCCAGCAGCCCCAAGGGAATAAGGGACTTGCTCAGGGTGACAATGCAAGTCCGTTGACTTGATCCAGAACTGGCTCAAGAGAAAACCTGTGCTTAGCTGGGAAATGGGACGATGACCTGGTCCACTGTCAAGCATTAAGTCGTCAAAGCAAGAGCTTCTAGTAATCATAAGTGATGGACCTGTGCTTCTCACTAATGTGGGGACAACAAGTTGCCCAACACCCAGTTTATCATTAGGAACTCAAACGAATAGCTTGAGACTTTTATCAATGTCACAAGGCCAAAATAACATATTACAGATTATATAAAGCAAAGGCAGATATATTTGCATGCAAACATAAAGGAGGCTGGGAGTCCCTTTGCAAGTGACAATTTATGTGATAAAAACATTCAGGCTACCAAGACACAAGGGTCAAAAACCTGAAGAGGAGAAGCAGAAAGAAGCTATTCGGTCCCCACATGGGACTAGGGAGCCAGCTGGCCCTTTGCTCTGGAGGCACCTACAGCACCTTCTGCTCCAGGCTGGAAGGTATGGAGCAGGAACAGAGGAAGCCTACCAAAGCAAGCCCAAATGCCCATCAACACAGAAAACAGGTCACTGTAGCAGCAGCCTCCTTTCTAGCTGGGGAGAGCAGACACAGGATATCACTGCGATACGCTCCTGGGCTACGGAATACAAAAGAGAACGGAGGGATGGAGGCTGCAACTTCAACAAAAGGAAAAAAACATGCCAGATAAGCATCCTTGATCAAGCCCAGGAATAGAGAGAAAAATCTACGTTTTTGTCTTCTGCTCTGCCTTCTACTGGCCAAAAGGCACCGAGTGCCAACGTCTGACCACTCTGCTGTGCCTCCCAGGTAGGCTCCTGGCTGGTACATCTCAAAATCAGGCTCAGGTTCTCCAACCTCAGAAATTCCAGCAATAAGGCAAGCACAACAGCAGCAGGCACCCTTCCTGCATTGCTAGTGTTTCATCGCAAAAAGCATCTCCCTCTTTCACCAGGGCACCACGCTCTGGCAATTCTGCAAGCTAAGACAGCACTAGCTTTGGATTTTTGTTTGAACACCATTTTTAACTTGAACAGCACCAAATGCTTGCTGCAAATTCTCTGGGCCAGTCACCTGCAGATTAAAGGATTTGTCTTCACCACATGTTAAGCACCCCTGAGCCCTCTCACAGCGAATGCTCTTCTCCCCCAGCCAAACCCTCTGTGCTCAAGTCTCACACTATATCCAGCTGATGTTTGCGGGAGGTTACAGCGCTCATACTTGCCTCAAACGTGACAAAGTCATCAAACTCATCAGGACAGGCCGGGGCTTCCTCCTCAGGGGTATATCCCATATCATACAACTGGCTGTCAGGATCTGCAAAGGAAAGAAAAAAAAAAAGAATCACCAAAAGGAAACCTGTACCCTCAAGCGAAGGACAGCGTTGGGAGACATGACAGCAGCAGGACAGGAACTTCCTTTTGCAAGCACCGGTGCCTCCAGCTTTCAGAAAGGATCTCTGCTTCCAGGCATCCCACCACCACCTCGGGTGGAAGGCAACTGGGACGGCTGCTCCTTGGCAGAGGTCCTACGAGGCCACTTGCTGCTCCGACAGGGCTAGCACCTGGATTCATCCCTACCCTGCCATGGTCTTCATTCCTTTTCCTGGATTCTTCCCTATCTCCGTTTCCTACATCCTCTTATTCTTTTCCCAGAAGGCTTTAATCCTGCTGTGGGCAGGGAATACATTAGATCTATGTGTGACAGCCAACTACCATGGGAACCGCAGAGAAAGCAGGCTGCACCGAAGCTTTTATCATCTACTGCTCCTCCCTTGGCCAGCCACATCAGGAGCCATCCTCACAGGCGGACAGGAAAATAGGAGGTTTTCCACAAGATTTCTTAAAAGAAAAAAAAAATTACTCCTCTCACCCCCAAACACCCATCTGCAGCAGAGCGGAGCAGCATTTCTTTGAGCCCTTCAACCGAGGAAGGGAGCGTAAATTCCCTGTGCTCCCTCAAGCAACAGCTAATGCCTGATCCAGCACACGACCTAGATCACAGGCTGGAAACACCAAATCAAGATCAGATGCTGCAGTCCCAAAATAAATAGCAGGCTCAAACCCACATGCCTTGGAGCTGCAAACGTTGTGGCACTAGGTTTGTCTGATGTCGATAAACTTGGCCGGGCAGAGGAGTCACGATGTCAGCGCTCCTAGGAGAGCTCGGCAGCCGCCCAGCTTTGGGGAGGGACAGGCTCTCCTTTACAGCTGCTGAAGGCAGATGATGGGAGCAGAGCTACAGAGCAGGGTGTGCTTTCTGTGTCCTTCAGAGGCTGGTGGCTTCCCAGCAGGCTGGCGGCACAGCCAATTCCAACAGCTCCCAGGCTCGCATCCAAGCTGAAGGGGCACATAAGTCGCATGACGTTTTGCTGCAGCCAAGCGGCACAGCCACTCCGACGGGACTGTACCCAGCCTCCCTCGAAGGGTATATTCCCTATACAGTCACAGATGGGGCTCCTGCTTTGGGTCCATCTAGCACAAAGTCAAGGGATTAGGGCACAGGACAGAGTAAGGAGTCAGGCTTAGAGCAACACCCCTCCCACATGAACACCCTCCCCAGTGCCTCTGTCAGCTGAATGCAAGTTAAATGCAAAGAGAATCAGGGCCTGGGAGATACAGAAGCCACCAACCTGATGGGTACCGGCAGCCCACGGGAGCAGAAGCTGAGCACATAGCACCAAGAAACAAGCCCTCCCCACCCCGTGTCTGGGGCTCCCAGGGGTTAGACTGTAAATCAAACCCAGGAATAAGCCAAATTGCTTTTCCAGAAACCAGCACACGATGCTGTGCTCTACAGTAAGCACACGGCAGGGTCACGGCTTCAGCAGATGACAAGTGCTCTTGTTCACAATTTATGAATTCAATATCCCCACTGCTCTCCCCGCACCCGGCGGCGGTGCCGCTATGAGCTGCGCTTCCAGCTGCCGGGGCTCCTGCGCAGAACCCCGGGCAAGGCAGCGAGAGAGGCACATGAAAACACTGCTGCCTGAGCACGCTGCTCAAGGCAAGGCAGCCTCAGGCCACCCCCTACTCTAATGAAGGGGTTTAGCCCTGAAGTATCTTAGGACTGCATGCTCCCTCTCCTCAAACGTTACCCTGTCCCCACCCGCACAGCTCTACCCGTGGGTCTGAGCCTGCAAGCGGGAGGAGTTTTCCCATTAGTTATCCCTGTTGCTGTTCTGGGATTTGAGAGCCTCCTTGCTGACAGCAGGGAGGACCGAGGGGATGGGGACAGGGACCTAAAGCCATGGGAGCACCTGAGAGTAGGTGTCACCAAGAGGAGCCTCTGCCCACTTCTGGAAAAAACAAACAGTGCTCCTGAAAGGCAACCCATGTCACATCATCCAGCAGAGGGGACAGCCAGCCACGTCCCTTGCCGAGTACAGACTGCAGCAGGCAGGCAACGGCCACCTCCAGAGAGGTGGCTGTGATGTGCACAGGAGCATCCAAAGAGCCAGATCAGCTCACCGTGACGCAGACTGCAGGCACAGCGCCCTGGTCCCATGCCCGGCCAGGGCTCTGCCCTGTGGCATGTCCCATCCAGCATGAGCCCCGGTGACAGCTCTGCTCCCCCACAGCTTCCGAGCATGTCCTGGCACAGCATGAATGCTTCATCTGCGGCATATCTGAATCCCCGAGCCAGCAGCAGCAGGGCTCCAGTCAAATGGCTGGGTGCTGGGCAGCTGCTACTGCTTCCAGCTGCATGATCTCACAGCTGTGATGGACACAGCTGGGCAACCCAGCCAGAGTTACCGGTGGCCACCCTGCAAGGCCAACCCCAGTGCTCCTGGTGGCACCCTGCGGCAGCCCTGGGAACCACAGGGTGTCCCAAAGGCGGTGGAGCCAGGCATGGGCTGCTTAATCCCGTATAATTTCTCTTCCTCCCCCTCCAAGTAAACACACAAAAGCTTCCTGCTTTTCTACAGACACAGATAAAGATATTTATTCTGCTCATTCCTTCCAAAAGAGACTTGAAAAGAGAGGATTTACAGTCAAGTGAAGGCTTCCAGCTCCCTTTGGAAGCAGATACATAAAGCATGGGCAGACAACGGACAAACGGGTCCTGACACCAGCTGCCTCCTGTACGGCTCTTGCCCAAACCGAGTGCTCCTGGAGCCTTCCCGTCCCTTCAGGGGCTTCTTAGTGCAGGGGCAAACAGGCGACCGGTTGCTCCATCTGCCTGCAGAGCACCCAGCCCAAAGAGTGGGTCTGCACAGGCAGGGTTTATTTTTACAGCAAGCTCTACTGCAAAAAGCAAAGACCATTTGAGAGGTCACCTGCACCCTTGGTGGTGGCACAGCCAGCAGAAGCCATGCCCAGGAGACAGCACTTCACGTTTCCACCTCCCCACGCTCCACGTCAGAGAGCAAAGAAAAACACCACCGCAGACAAAGGTTGACTTTTCTGCTCGATTCATTCCCTCCCCCTCCAAAAAAGCCATATGGTGCTTTGTGTATAGGGAGAGTTGCCATGGAGAGCCTGCCTGCAAGCCTTCCAGCACAATAGGCTGCGTGAAGCTTCTAAATTCCTGTCCAAAAGAGCCAAAAAACCCAAGAGACCTTTGCTGCTCAACTGGCACCCCCCATGTGATGAGCATCATCCTCCAGGTGCAGAAAGAGGTGTGTGGTGAGAGCTGGAGGGTTCCGCCAGCCATTCTCCCTCACCACACCATCATGGGTGCAGGATGGCCATGGGCCACCAGCCCTGCTCCAGCAGCATGCGGTGAGCACAAACACTCAGATTCCCTCTTGGACCTCAAAGCCAAATCCCAGCTGCCACCTACTCTCCTTCACATCACCTTCTCCATGCCCCTCGCCCCACGAAGCATGCTTCCACCTCTTACACCCATCCTTTGTTTCATTTGACCTCTCTCCTTCCTCTTCTTTTGAGAGACGATGTGCTCAGCGCACCTGGAATCACCTCTTTCCGAAACTGCTCAAAACCACAGCTCTAGCCCAGAGATACAGATGTCATTAGGAGCTGCCTTTCCTCTTTGCCCAGCTTCTCCCGCAGTTTCAGCTCTACCCATCACTCCCACTTGCTAGTCCCATTACATCCACACATGCCCCAAAATCTCAAAGCTAAAAATCAGGCTCCAAGAGACCCTCTGGAGAACCTTACTGCCCAACAATCTCCCTGCAAAGAGGCTACAAGCTATATACTAGGTCTTTTTCCCAAATTAATTGTGCTAATTTATTTGTCTGGAATATGTGGGCAGGGTACCAGGCAGCTGAATAAAGCTTTAATTTAACTAGTGCGGCAGCACTGTTTTACCAGGGTAATGTGGCTGATGCAGAATTTACAGAATTGATTGTAACCAGTAAGACCAGGCATATATACTATATCATCCAGTGCAGATATGGTGAATTTAGGGGAAAAAAAGTAACGTAATACGTAAATTAAGTCTACCATGAGGCATCTGCAGTATCTTTTTGACACCTTTCCCTATCTCTGCCTTGACGCTTCCCGCTGCTCAGCATGTGCTCGTTCCAGCCCCACTGAGACCACCTCCTTCCAAGCTCATTGCATCAACTGCAGCACTCACTTGGGAGAGTTGCTGTCATACAAATTTTGCCCCAAGTCCAGCTCTTGCCACCAGCCAGCCACAGCACTCCCTTTCCTCCTACACATGATGTTACACACCCTGAGTAACACCAGGGGGGCTGGGAAGGAAGTAGCTGGAATTAGGAATAAACAAGATGGGTTAAGAGGTGTGTGTACACTGCAGGGCTAGGATGTTATTGGCATCAGCATCTGACGCTGTCCCGCACCACATCCTTGTCTCTAACCTGCAGACGCTGATCTGACGGACGGGCCGCTCGGCGGATAAGGAATTGGCTGGGTGGTCACACTCAAAGAGTCACGGTCAAGGGCTCGATGTCCAAGTGGAGGCCAGTGCCAAGCACTGTTCCTCAGGGGTCGGTGCTGGGACGGCGCTGTTTGGTATCTCTGTTGGTGACATGGACACTGGGACTGAGTTTGCTGATGACGCTGAGCGGTGCAGCAGACCCGCTGGAGGGAAGCGATGCTGTCCAGAGGGACGCTGGCAGGCGCGGGAGGCGGGACTGTGCAGACTCATGAAGTTCAACAAGGCCAATTGCAAGGTCCTGCGTGGGTCAGGGCAATCCCCAGCACTAACACAAGCTGGGCAGAGGATGGATTGGGAGCAGCTCTGAGGAGAAGGGCTTGGGGCTGTTGGTTGATGAGAAGCTCAACGTGAGCTGGCAACGTGTGCTCACAGCCCAGAAAGCCACCCGTCTCCTGGGCTGCATCCCCAGCAGCATGGCCAGCGTGGTGAGGGAGGGGATCCTGCCCCTCTGCTCTGCTGAGACCCCCCTGCAGCGCTGCCTCCAGCTCTGGGGCTCCCAACACAGGAAGGAGGTGAACCTGTTGGAGCGGGTCCAGAGGAGGCCACAAGGATGCTCGGAGGCTGGAGCACCTCTCCTGTGCAGAGAGGCTGAGAGAGATGGGGTGGTTCAGCCTGGAGGAGAGAAGGCTCTGGGGAGACCTTACAGCAGCCTGGCATAAAGGAGCTGACAGGAAAGCTGGGGAGGGACTTTTTACAAGGGCCTGTAGGGATAGAACAAGGGGAAATGGCTTTAAGCTGAAAGAGGGCAGATTTAGATGAGCTATTACGAAGAAATTCTTCACTGTGAGAGTAGTGAGGCGCTGGCCCAGGCTGCCCAGAGCAGCTGTGGGTGCCCCATCCCTGGCAGTGCCCAAGGCCAGGCTGGACGGGGCTGGGAGCAACCTGGGCTGGTGGGAGGTGTCCCTGCCCGTGGCAGGGGGGCTGGAACTGGGTGATCTTGAAGGTCCATTCCAATCCATTCTACAATTCTATGATTTTCTGTGTTCCCCAGTGCTGCCCCATTTCTTGCTGGCTTGTGCTGCTGTTTCCCCTCTGTTCTTAAGATGCCCTCGTTCCTCCCAGTATTTAAAATAATAATAATAATAATAATAACAACAAATAAATCTTTGTCCAAGCACTGCTGCATAAAGCTTCTGACAAGGACAGCCTCTGTCCGAACATATCCGCGTGCTCTCCCACTGATGGAGTATTTCTCCTGGATGTATGGCACACATGCAGCTAGAGAACAAGCAGGACAGGTCCTGAGCTCTTCATGGGGGTGAATGTGTGAATGTGTGCTGAGCTCTCACAGCAGCCTTTGCCTTCTCATCGTGCAGACGGGAGAATCGCTGTACTTCAAAAGGGCTGGGATGTGCAATAGTAACCTGGGATTTTCAAGACACACAACAGAGCCACAGGACCAGAAGTCCCAGGGTACATAAGGCTCCCGAAATAGATTCTAAAAACTGCTTTCAGAAGACAGGATTTCAGTGAAAAGGCACCTTGAGTGAAGAGCTGTGGGTACAGTAGTGACACACAGGTCAGAAACAGAGCCAGTTTTATCGGCTTCATATAGGAATGACCTAGAAAAACAGAGCCTTTCAGAAGTATTTAAGTCATCTGCCAACACACACTGTACATACTGCTTCAAGCCACAGAGCCACAAACTCAAAGTGATTCAAACAGTATGGATTATGTGCAGCTAACAGACCCGAATTGTACAACGTAGGAATAAGACTAGGCACCTGCACAAATGGCACAAAACAAAACAGACCCAAAAAGGCAAGACAAAGTTATGGCTGGCTTAAGAGAGGACAACTCCCTTACTGGGCACGCTGCTTGAAAACAAGATGGCAAAAAGGACACACAGTCAGGCAGTAGAGAGTTACAGGCATTTAGGAGGTTCTTGCATCCAGAGCGAAGAGACAACAGGGGAAGCCACTATCTGCTTTCCAGAGGCAGCTCAGGGTCCTGTGCTTTCACTGAAGCTCAGACACCCATGTGGTGTTAGCTCCTGTAGGATAAAGCTAGCAGCCACCCACCCATCCACCCTTTTGCTTTCCGTAAGTGCTCCAGAAGTACATTTATATTCGGATGCTCACATACAAAGTGGCAGCGCTGATCAGCACTGGGAAGAGCAGCTTTCTGCTGTTGGCTTTTCCTGTAGCTCAACCTGCTGACTCCTCCAGAAACGAGACAACGGGCCAGGAACACTTACTGAAGACCGTAATTTTACAACTAAAAATTACATGACTGAATAACCGAGTGGCAAGCTCGGGCTCCCAAGAAAGCAGTGTCAGAATTAAGGCTGTTTACACAACCCTCACCCCAGCCCCTGTCGGCTAACGCACTTTAGCAGCCCTTTGCTTTCTGCATATCATTGCTCATCAACTGGTACTTATCGCATATTCCTTTTGATCCTCTTCATACAGTGCAGGCCCTCAAGCTTTGTTTAGGCATATCATCTAAAGACATAATAAAAAGAATTAACCTCACGGTATCCAAGCACTTTGGAAGCATAAACCTAGCTGCCTTCACTTTGTCTCAGAGCCCAGGTGAGCACTGCTGCCTCCGCTGCAGTGACAGACCGGAGACAGGGAGCCACAGCTAACACACGTGGGTTTTGGTACTAAGTTTAACATATGGGTCCTTGGTTTTAATTCTCAGCAATCTGAGCTGTGTGTGTGCTAGTCATCACGACCAGCTCAAATTCTTCCAGACTTGTGTCAGCCTGGAACAAAGGATCACTACTGCAGGTGTGGAAAATGAGGAGCAGGCTTGTGGCCACCAGCAAGTGGTTCAGAGCCACTTAGTGATGTTACCAGCAGAAAACACCAAGAGACTGAGCCTCCAAAATAGCACAAGCTGCCCTGGCGAGGAGACCTCCTGAAGGATGTCCTCCATCTCCTTCACTCTAGCTTCCACTTTCAATAACTCTTTATTTCAGGAAACAAAGCTGGATTTTGCAGCCAACAGCTTTATTCCCCATTCTGTGAAGCCACTGAGGCAGGACATCTTGAAACAACATAACATCCTAACTTAGCTTTCCAGAGCACACTGCATTTAGACACCACCTTTGGGACATCCAGCAGCTGGTTTCTTGTCAAGCATTTGATTACACTGAAGCAGAAGCTCTTCTAGATGCTCCACAGCTGCAAGAGGGGACAGTAGCCCTTTGCTGCGTCCTGTGAATCTCACATCAGTGAATTTGGTCACCTCGTTAGCAGGAGTCTTTCCTATCTGAAGGAGAAATGAGCTGCCTAGCGAGTAAGCAGATTTACAGTCAGGCTCTATGCACTTGGAAAAGATGATCAAGGAGAAAGACATCTGAGGGACACACACACCAACCCAGGACGAGATGCTGCTCGGTACGGGCAGAACGGGATGGGGATGAAGGAGTGAGCCGTGGTTAGTTGGAACACCAGGGAAAGGTTTCCCTCAGTGCAGGGATGCCCAGTGGAGCCAGCCCTCCTGCTGCCCGCCCAGCACAGCCCAACCCAGCAGCTTTGCAATTAGGACCAATTTCCCAGCAAAGCCACATCACACACAGCCTCTCGTGTCTGAGAGTGAGACCAGGAAACGCTCAGAAGAAACAAGCTTTTGCCACATCAATCTGTCAAGGTGTCACAACGATACACTCACCACACAGTCACAAGCCTCCGGGCTGTGACAGAGCCGGGCACAGCTCACGGAGAAGCAAAAGTCATAGGTGAGCAATTAGCCCTTCATTAACAACACCAGATTGACTGGATTCCTAACGAGAAGTGTTTTGACAGCTCCAGCTTGCCTGCTGGTGTGGCGGCAGCATGATGGGCTACTTACTTGCCTTTACCCAAGCCCAGGGAGGGATGCCTTCCTGAGCTCTGGCCAGACATCGCTGGTGAGGATGAAGGCGGCATTCTCCAGCTTCCTGGGTTGAGCCCAGCGTTAATAACCCCTCACTCCAGAGCTAACATCTGAACCTGAGCAATCAAAACAGGCTGGACCGAAACTGCCGCCGCCCCACCTGGAGCCACCTGCCGAGCCCAGCCTCCCCCACGCACTCCCCAAACCGCAGGCCAGCCCAGCCTCCCAGAAGCAGCAGCAGATGTGGAAGGAAACAGCACACTCCCGACGCAGAAAATAAGACTTACGATGGAGAAATACTGAGACAGCAGATGGGTGATGAGAAGTATCTGTTTTCTAACAGAAGTTGCCTTTGTTTTCTTTTTAGTCATCATCCCTGTAGAAGATCGAGTGTGCTAAGAATCACTCCAAGGCTCTAATAAAACACTGCTCTCTATTTTTATACCAACCATTTCCCCAAGAAAACAGGTAGTTCCTGCAGAGCTTTTTCTTCCCCTTTGCCAGAGAAATTAGTTTTCTTTTGAGCGTCAGACTTAGGCTTTTCACTTGCAATTTAAACTCACCCCAGCTTGCCTCTATCAGGCTTGGGTTATAGTCTGAGCAGCCACCACCAGTTTATTTTAAATCATCAGGCCACACAGAATTCCCTCCGCTCCGTAATTTGCAAGAGATCTGGCTACACAGCAGTGCTGTCCCCTCGCGAGCAGCTGTGTACAAATGGCGATGCTTTGGGCATTTAACCACAGCTGCCATGGTGTGAGGGGCAGCTCTGCAGTGCTGTGAACTGGATTTCCGTCAGACTGCACGTGTGTTTTGGACCTGCAGCCTGTTACACTCCACAGCAGTGACCAGACAGAGCAAGATTTCTCTGGCATAGGCTGCAAAATATTCATAAAGAAGGAATTCTCAAAATGGGAGAGATGCTCGTGCCAATCTCCTGTTCCTCAGGATCCCGAGGGCTGCCAAGCCTTAGCAGCAGTTTTACAGCAGCACGTTTGAGTAATCCCCCACCATTCTCATCCCAGAGCTGCGAGGAAGCCTACGGACACAGTTTCTCCAACACTTCTGTGCTTCTCCCGAAAGTAGGTCAATGCAGTATGTCATCTGCCAGGCTGTTTTTGGGAAGACGTGCTCCCTGCTCAGGCATGGCGCACACTGAGCCGGCCGGCCTCGTCCCTGACGTAACCCTTCACCCAGCTGCCAAGTTACAAAAATGAATAAACCCAATTGTTTCCGTAAATTTAAAAAGATGACAAAAAAAAAGGGAGAGAGAACTGCAAACCAAAAAAGCCACGGTGAGCCAGAAGTGTCATCCCCCCCCGGCCCCATCAGCCTCCAAGTCCTTTCCCTAGCATGTTGTCGCAGGAATAAATAATGACTTAAAAGAGCTCGAGGGTGATGTAAGCTGTGTGGTTCTGCTCCCCACTGCTCTAGAGCTCCACAGCGGGACAGGTTCCACAGCTGAAGAGCATCTTCTCGCCCCCCGCTGCCCCACCACTGCTCCCACTGTGAAGGGGAACAACCAGTTACCCCCACTCATCCAAATCTCCCTGCTTACGCTAACGCAGGGAAAGTTTGTAGCCAGAATTAACCTTGCTGAGTCCTGGCAGCTGCACAGCTGGAGATAAATGGTTTTGCAGGCGGCAATTTTGTTCCCAGTTTTGCTTTGAAGAACTAAATATCCCTCCTCCCAGTTGAGCCAGTTTGGAGTTACCCCTTCCAGCATGAAAGGATTCCAAAACAGAGGACAAGCGTGTGTATTGGGAATGTCAAGCACTGACCTCCCATCTCCCCGCTGCCCCACAGCGGGGCACGGGAGCCACAGCCAGGGTACAGGGGGCTGTTACAAACAGGTGTGGAGAACAAGGCTGCATCTGCAGAGGTAGGTGTCCAAGTGGCACAGCTGTCTCCTTGTTTCAAGAGGGTTGATAACAAAGGATTTGACCACAGAGGCTGGGCTAGCAGCTGAACACGCTGTGCAGCATTTTGGGGCTCCTCAGGAGCAGATGACCAAGTTTTCTTCTCCAGAGACACAGTGTGATGCAGGCTGGAGGAAGAGAGCAAACACCCCAGCACCACCTGCCCTGAGGCTTTCGCCTGTGCCCTCCCCTCACCCAGGAACAGTCTCTAGGGATGATAGTTGGGCTGGACTCAGCTCAGCTCAGCTCTTCATCTGTTTGTGCCATCATGCAGAGGACCTCTGTCCCACCCTCATTCCCCTCATGCCCCAAGCACCAGTCTTTCATAGGAGCATGCCTCTGTGCCTCCAGGTACCCCCGGCCCCCCTCCTGTTAGAGCTGCCTCTGCAGGAGAGGAATGGAGAGAGTGCCCAGGCCATTCTGACCACAGGATACCACCAAAGCAGCCCGCCTCCATCACAAACTAGCACGTACACTCCTAATTCCCTGTCCCCTGTGAGCATGGAGCGTTACATAGACTGAACAGACAGCCCTCACAGCCAGTGGTTTCCAAGACAAGTCTAAGTAGCACCATATCAAGAAAAAAATCCCAAGTTCAGCACTTCCAAGAAAGGCTTGGCTGCTCCTGTCCCTAGCTGAAGGGGTCACAGATGACAAGCATGTGGACTTCAAGCTTAACAAGCACAGTAATGGTGCTACAAGCATCCCTCTGCACTACAGGGACGAGCAGGAGACTGATCTACAAAGAACAGCACTACAAAGAACAGTGGGGGCATCCCCCCCGCCAAGCATACGTACAAATTTTAAAACCACATTTAAGTCTTCACTCCTTCCAGGGGCAGAATTAACACTCATCTTCATTAAACTCTTTATCCTAACAAGCAGTACATATATATAGAACATACACACACACACACATATGCGCATGCCAGAGCAGAGCAAGATGCAATGCAAAAAAAATGCAGAAGACACATTCAGAGCAATTTCCATTTTATTCTTGCTCATGAATCAATTTTGATTTCCCATTCATGGCAGCCCCTGTTCCCTGAACAACAGCTGTACACAAAGAGGCATCTGTCCTACCTTCAGCCATCGAAAGAGCTGTCTCCCTAATCGGTGATGGTTTAGCCAGGGTTAGGAACAGGCAAGATCAGCAGGAAAGTCTTCACTGCAGCAATGCTGCATGAATAAAGAGATCAGCAGATCTGATGAGAAGATAGAAAGTGCTCATACCAGTGCCAGAAACTCACAGAGTTTAGTCAAACATGCACACAAGCTCTCCTTCCATCAGCTAAGTTTCAGTGAAGACTTTCCTTTTAAAAAGCAAATGCTTTGAATATTAAATTGGGCCTGGGTATCCCCACTGAGAAAGCGTGCTTAGATGTCAGCAGTAGCCTGTTGCAAGTACTACCGTATTTCCAGCATCAGTCTGGAAGAGAGACCACTGAAGATGCACAAAAACACAGCCTCAGAAATTATTACTGGATTGGGAGTGCGTAAGGGAATGCAAGCTTTGGCTTCTGGAATTATCCCTGTGCAAGGAAAGCTTTCATTTCGCGTAGCAAAAGCCATCTGCAATGCAGATCCTACAGAGGGAAAAAAAAACCTACACACAAGCCCAACAGTGGTTTACATTACCAGACGGAGCCAGATACCCAACACATTCTGCACCTTCAAACGCTCTGTGGAGCCAGAGCGGATCCGTATCACCAGGATAGCAGCCAGCCTGGCTCTCCAGAAATTAATTCAGAGCCACCACACGCTATCTAGCGGACTTACACAAGCACTAAGTGGTTCACGGGCACCTGGAGCCATGATCTCAGAGATGTCATCTAAGCACGATCAGATCCAGAGGCATCTCCAAGACCAGACTGGCTCGGCAAGCAAGGAGTGCGGCGGTGGGAGCGGGGAACGCTGCTGCTCCCCTTGCAGCAAGGCTGCCGAGCACGACCTGCACACAGGTGAGCAACGCAGGGGCAGTTACTCAGACCTGGGTTTGAGATCTGATGTGCAGTTCCCTCTCTCGGCTGTAAGCTTTTAAGATGTAATGCTGAAAGCCTTCATCCAGGGGGAGGGCTAGATATGCGCTTTTCTTGCGGGAAGTTCCCAAACTGGCATTCAGCTACCAGGAACACACCAACCATTTCGGGATATGAAATACCAGCTGCAGAAACTGGAGTCCCTGCTCCGAGGCTACACCCATTGAAACCCTCCCAGGGCTGCTCGCAGGAACAGAGCGATGCAGCCCCACAAAGACTCCCACCGATTACGCGTTCATGCTGCTGCCAGTTCCAATTAGCAACGGCACGGCGCTTTCACACAGGCTCTTTGCAGCAGCCTGCCTGCGCGCTGCCAAAGCAAGCCAGCCAGCCCAGCCCGAGCCCTGACTGCTGGCCAGCCTGTTATTTGCTATTCAACACCCTGCCCTGTGCCCGCCCCAGCCCTGCCTCGCTCCGCGCTTTTCCCTTTGGAAACCTATCAAATGCCTTCGGTAAGCCGAACACACTCCTCCTGCTAAATGCCTCTTATTCAACCCCACCGGGGTACATCCACTGAGCTGCAGCTTGTCGGTTCGGCACATCAGCCGGCTCCTGAACCTGGCACTGCCAGGGGTCCCCCCCAGTCTTGCCCCCCCTTGCTCCTGCCAGCGCCCTGCTGTCCCCACAAGCAGGAACTCTGTTATAGCTTCCAGGTTTGGGCGTTGGCTCTGGAGCTGAATTTTCCATCTTCCCAAATCCAAAGAGCTTTTAGTTGAAACATTTGAAAAAAAGGTTTGACTATTTCCACCCTTGGGCCCTCCCCTGAGCTCACAAACACATCTATTCCTCAGTGGATGCACTGTCTGCCCTCGATGCACAGGGGCCCCTTTGTTCAGGGATCAGAAGCCGAAGCAGAAGGGACGGACGAGGCTGTCAGCTCCAACAAGGTACCTTCCCCTGCCTGACACAGCAGTTATTTGAACTGACACCACCAGCAATCTCGCTGCATGCAGGGGGGTACCTGCAGAGCCCATTCCCAGAGGGCTTTTCTTTGGAAGACAGATGTTACAGATGTTTCAGCTCAGAGCATGTGTGTGAATTACACAACTCATTCATTACTGCTTTTGTGTTGGGCTGCTACAAAGAGGAGAGGTTAAATATGTCCTATTGGAGGCTGAGAGGCCTCTGTAGAAAAAACAGGTGTCTGAAGCTTAAAAGGTTTTTAAATATCTGACAAAGGAAGGAATCTGCTGGCGAGCACAAGCCTTGTTTGTTTGCATCCAGCTGTGGCTGACACTACCCATACTTGCTGTTTGCCAACTAACACCCCCTCCAGCAGTTCCCGCATCCAACATGCGGCAAACTGGAGCTGCTCTTTGCTCCACGCACCTTGGCTTCCAGTTACAGGCACCACCTCACCACCCCTGTCCCATGGTCAGCTCCTTGCCGTACAAACAGACAGAAACCTCACTCCTAAGCCTTTCCCGAGTGGCTCGCGTACAGTCCCTCGTACCTGTTTTTTTTGGAGAAGATCCCCCATGAACTGTAGCTGCTAAACATGATGAACGCAGCAGTCACACTGGCTGCTCCCCATTTCTTTTTCCCTGCAGACTAGAAAGATGTCCCGTTGAATCTCACTGCTGGTAGCCAAGTGCAATAAGGTTTTCCTCTGGATGTGGATTCCCCAGGCATTACACACATTACCTGGCTTCTTCAAGCACGCTCTGTAAGAGTCTCCTCTTTCACATCGCTATCGTTACTACCTCCACATTATCAGCTTGACAAGTTTTACAATACAAAGCTATAAATATTCCACTTTCCGAGTTATTTACCAGCCCTGACTTGCCGCCAGCATCTGTTTCAGTTTCCCCCTCTGCTTTGCCAGTTATGTGTTGCAGGACTGGCCAGTTGTCCAGGCACCATTCACACAGACTTTAAAAGCAGGCAAACCGCATGCTTCGTGGAGCAGGGGCAGGACAAGGCTGTCCCACCCAGCAGCCACACCACCTCACGAGCAGGAAGGTTGTGAGGAGCTGAGTCTGTCCCAGCAGCAGCTCTGAGCCTGCCTCCCATGCCAGCCTGCTCCTGATGAACGCCTTGGAGCTGGGCACGAGAACTGAGCCCAACGCCCAAGAGCCACAGGCTCCCCTCCTCCCGCAGAGGGGAGACCCCAGGGGGCCCTCCATACTCCCCCACCCAGAGCACTCTAATGGCAATCACATATATATGCAGCAGGCACAAATATGTGTACGAGGACATCTTCCTATCAAGCCTTCTTTTAGGGAAGGGCAGAAGGTAAGGCAGCCATAACTGGCTGAAGACTCTCACTGAAGTCTCAAACTCAGCTTTTGTAGCGTACAAGTCACTTAGCTCTTCCCCCCTCCATGGTCAACATTACCTGGCCAGACAAAGATTACAGTGGCAAAGAGATCAGAATCGTTTCATGGCAGCAGAGAGGTGGCATCGTGGCTTTCAGCGCTGAGTGGTTGAACAGTGCTTTGCTCCACACTGAAGGCAGAGGCAAGTTCAAGGCGCCCTAGGTCAGCATGTTCCTCAGCCAGCGGGAATATACCTGACAGCTGGCACAGGACTAGGACCGAGGAGTTTAGTATCCTCCCTGGACGTAAAGGCTAACTGAACGCAAAAGCAGTCGTAAGAAAAGGAGCTGACTATGCAAGTTTTGCTAGTTTTGTAACCGCACCTTCAGTTTGCCAAGCTAGACCATAACAGCTTGAGTAAAATCCCAGCTATTCTCCTGCGGAGAGCCTCCAAGAGAGGGGGGGAGAGGGAAAGTGGAGCATCTTTAGAGATAAACCCTTACCCACATTCAGACAGGCACCGCAAGGTACAGTGGCCGACCAAAGAACTACAGAGTACCAAGAAACACAACAGATCTCCCTCTGGCTAAAACCAGGCCCAGCTAGTTAAAAAACCCTTATTAAAAGGGACATCCAGCAGCAAGTATAACCCCTTCTTGCTTTACAAAGGGATGATCGATACTGACTGTCTCAATAGCAGCAACAGCAGCAAATCCTCAAGATCACTTCAACGTGAGCAGCCACTCAGCTGGTGAGATTTAAAAAAAACCCTCTCTGTACCCTGTCCGGGGATTCTTTTATAGCTCTTTAATGCTGTGCAGTGTTAGAGAGCTCTGCCTTCCTCAACCACTGTAATAAATACATATCAATCTCTTTCAAATTTAATAAATAGAGATCCTAAAAGCTTTTTCTGGATCTGCTTTCCATTCAATTAATATAACACAATACCAGAGCAATGAATTATTGAAGAGAAATACAAGCCAGAGCTTTCACAAACATGCTCTACTCTAATAGCAATTTATTACAAATTAATAGCATGCTGCATTTCCTCCTGCATCATGAGAACTGGGAATCATCTGCACTGTCAAGCTACACCAGCCACGAAAACTTCAGACCTGCCATAAAACACTACAGTCCTGAGCACAAATAAGCTCACAGTGGGAGATGGGAACAGGAGGAGGGATGGACAACCAACAGGAAAAAATAAGAACTCACTTCTCTGAGCATTTTCTACTCATGAAACAACATGGTTCGTATAGAAATAATCAATCTTTTCCCATCTTTGCTTGTATCAGTCCTCAAAAACATGCTCAGTGTGTGGGGCTGACAACATGGTGCATGTTCATTGCTGCATGAAAGTTTAAGATAAGCATTGCTGTGAACAGAATTGATTAAAGCACAATATGATAATTCATATTTGCACATTTAAAATTACATCTGCTCAGCAGGAGGCTTCTAACATTTTTCACACCCTGCCCTTAACAACATGCTTGACCCAAAACGACTCTCTAACAGTCATATTAGAGATTAATCCCAAATTGAAAAAGCAACATCATTTTCTTCAGCAAAGAAATCCAAATGCCCAACCAGCCAGAAAGATACATCACGTTTCACCGAGCTACTGCTCTGGAAGTACTCGCAACAAGCCCATCAAGAGCAACATGGGGATTGTCACAGGCCTGTTTAAAGATCCCCTACCAGTCAGTGAGTTCAAAGCTCTTGTTTAATGTGCTTCTTGCTAGAAATCATCTGAGCACGTTGACCCTCCAAATGCATTAGTGCCCCATGCTGGGAAGGCGTTACGCTCTGCAGCAGACAGGCAGGCATCTCCAGCGGCATGTCAGCCAGGAATCCCTCCTCCGTCAGGGCAGCAAAGCCCCCAAAACCACAGTGGAGAGCAGACGCCAAACCAGAAGGGGTCTTCCCTCAACAGCTTTTCTGTTTCCAACATCTGTTTAGAAATGAACTCTCCTGACAGACAGAAAACACGCAGCCACCACCACAACCGCTGTACCACCTTTTTCAACTCTATTAAACGCACCCAACCTCTCCCCCCCGCCCAGCTTGCCTTCACCAAGCAGCTTCTCAGCTCGGTTAACCCTTGCAGCGTTAGATTCGGTGTCTCCCCATCCTCACTCGCAGCATGGCAGCGAACTCACCTCCATTTTTGATAGCTCTGATCCCTCGATGGAAATCTTCGAAGCTGATGACTCCAAGTCCACTTGGATCGAGGTACTTTGTTAGGTCCTTTACCTGCAAACACAAAAGCAGGGTTACCCACAGAGCCCTTCAGGGAAACAGCATCTTCCATCAGAGAAACACCTTGTAACACTTTTTTTTCTCCTTACAAGAAAAAGATTTGAGCTAACGACAGTGAATTTCTTAAACCGACACCAAAGCGTGGCCATTCTCCTTGAAGGGAATATGAGTAATCAGTATGGAGGGGTTAATTAGCACTTGGCTGGTGCTGAAACTATCGGTTAGTCTTGGAACATATGTTAGGGCAGTACTTCTTGCAACCCGGTCCTGCTCTGCCAGGGGTTTGTTTATTTTTATGGTTTTTAAAGAGGTCCTATCTTAATTGGGAAAATTCAGTAATAGGCTGCCCAGTAGGAGGGCCCAATTAATAGGATTCAGTGATAACGAACTGCTCCATGTTACAAATTTAGACCATATAATTGAAACATTTTCACAATTAGACAATGCCCGAGGGGGCAGGAATCACGTCAGCCAGCGAGGATTAGGATGCGGCTGCTGGAGCAGGCGCACATGGAGCGGGGGACACTTGCGAGACCCAGTGAGGACGATCTGGGCTCCTCGAAGAGAAGCGGCAACATCCTGAGGGCAAACCCACAGCTGCTCCTCACGGTTCAGCCAAAGGCTTAGGAAAGGTGCCGTTGGCTCCTTCCTTCCAGGCTGTCACAAGCCCACCCTTCAGAAAACCCTTTACACCACTGATGCTTCTCAAGCCAAGACAATTCAATTATTTTTAATAATTTAAATTTTGAAGGTGCTCAGAGCCGCCCGACTCATTCTGTGTCAGCAGGGGGGTTGGTTTGCTTTCTTTTTGTTTTTTCTTAAACCCAGGTATGCGTTTATACAGGGAAATCAGATATGCAACAAGCTCGGAGCTGTTCACCCATGTATCCACGTGGTTTCCAACACGTCTGGGAGAGGCAGGCGATGTCTCTGCTTCAGACACCGCACCTCCCCACAGCAGCGCTCAGCACCGGGCAGGGCTGGGACCATAAAAACCACCCGGCAGTGCCTCTGTGGGGGTGGCCACGAGCCCCAGCATAGTACAGGCTTGCCCACCCGCCAGCTTACCCCATCACCAACAGGGAGAAGACAACACAAGCATCTTTTCTAGTTTCCTGGGGAACTTTTTTGATAGATAACAAAAGTGCTGAACTCGCCACGCATTGACTTGAGTGAGTCAGGCTTCTTGTATGTCAAACAAAGGTATTTTAGAGTAATAAAAACAACTCTCAGGAATGTGTCAGTTCTAGTTAATGCATCTGGCACCTTCTTTGAGTTCAAAGGCTGTAGCTTAATTTGTTATCTGTGTATACAGATAACAGAAATGCAAGTGACATTTCATCAAACTCGATAAGCCTGTAAGCTACGATCATGACACACTCAAGTATAGTTTCTGCAACGGTCCAGCCGCAGTGACACAGGGACACGCCGGGCAGGGCTGCTCACAGCGCTGCCACAGTGTGGGCAGCTCCTCGGGACAAGGAGGGTGTAAGCCCCCGTGCCCACCCCCCAGCAAGGCACCTCTCCCACACCGGTGCTTGTGCAAGAGACAGAGCAGCTGGACAAGTATCTTGTTTATGCAACAGAACCACCTATAGATTTAAATTGAGCCGTGGGCAGGAGGAAACAAGGGGAAACGTTTCTTAAAACTTCACAACCCTGACATTACGGACGCAAACAACCAATAGCCACACAACTGATGAAGCTCAAGCCCATGGTGGTATGTTTGTGCTGATCCAAACCTGCCTGTATTTGCTGCTCAGGTTTAAAAAGAATTAACTGTTACATCGAGACACCACCACCAGACTGAGTGTGGTGGCCACTGACACCCACAAGAGCTCATAACACACAGAAAACAGACCATGAGCAGGGCCTGCCTGTGCCCCCGGCCCCTGAGAGAGGCTGCGTGTCCTGTGCGCCAGCACCCAGCATCTCCCAGCACCCACAGTAACGAGCCAGGGGGGACATCCTTGCCCATGAGCATCTCACTCTGCCTCTGGGGCTGCAGGCTCCAGAAGCTCACTGCCTGCTCTGTTCAGCAGTGCCTTCTTTTAAACTCTTCTGCACCTGCACCTATTTTCTGCTATTCCATCAACTGTCTCACAGTTCTACCACTGAAAGATATGGAGAGGTGCAAGTATGATCCCTGTGGACCACACTCACCCTCCCCAGCCAGGCAGCTGCTCCAGCCCCTTGGCCATTTTAATCATGTTCCCCATCACCCTCCCATCCTTTTTGAAGATGAAGACCAGAACTGCACACACTAGCCAAGACAGGGTACATCAAGATCTTGAATGATGCCAGAGACCCTCAGTGCTACTCTGATACCCCCTCCTGATACCCGCTGCACTGCTCACACCCGAACTGTCACGGCACTGAGCCACCCACACCAGGAATGGCCAACGACAGCGCTGGCATCTCGCTCCTGGGTCATAACTGCCAGTATTCTTCATTTTGATGATGAGGCTAAAAAAGCTACCTTATGTAGGACAGTTGGGAAGAACCCCAAGCGTTACGGCTCAAACTGGTTTAGATTAGCAAATCTTCGCAGTTCTGAAGTCACAGATTTGTTGGTTTTAGCTGAAGACTGATGTGCAAGAGCGGCACCGTGCTCCTATTAGCACAAAAGCAAAAGTTAACACTCTACCAAACGGCAACATTAAGCAAAAAACAGGCCACAGTCACGTGGAGGTTCCTGCTTTTGGCCAGCAAGACATATTTAAAATACAGGCTTTGCTCAATGTGTGTGTTTGTAGCTGGTTACAAAGTCTCGTTGACGAAAGAGCACCTAGAAACACAGTGCATTAAAGAGTCAGAGGATGACTCTGTTTAAACAGCTGACTTAAATCCTGGTGGAAAGTGAGAGGTTTAAACCCCTTGCAGTCAATCTGCTTTAAGCTGAGCGTGGCCGCAGGCTGCAGCAGCGGAACCAGTGGTGAGAGCTGCCAGGGGCTCTGCTCCCCCCGCGGGGGGACACGGCACAGCCCAACCCAACGGCAGAGTGAGCTCCTCGCACGACCCCAGAAGGGATCCTCCTGGTGAGGGACACAGAGGGTGAAGCAGACTGGGGAGGAGGAGGAGGGGGGAGGTCACCTGGCACCTCAACAACAGAATAAGAACTACTCATTGCACCAACTACACCAGCACGTCTTCAGAGCCCTGCACGCTGGCAGGGCATTTCGCCTTCCAAAACCAACCGGACTGGGTGGCAACCAGCACCCACCCCCAGCAGCCCCTCCAAGCTCCAGCCCCCGGCCCCGTGCTATTCTGCACCGGCCGGCCACAGCTTCCCCACCGTGTCAGGCAAGAGGAGACTCCTCGCTTCGACGCAACGAAACCAGTTCAGTACATGGTTTCAAGCCCCAGTTAAAGCCAACGGTGGCGACTCCCAAGTTCAAATTCACACAAAGGCTTGGCAGCCACGCAATGGAAGCTTTCCAGGGAGGGGAGGGATGCCCCAGCTGTGAGCGGCTCCGTTAAGCAGGCTGGAGGAAAAGGAAGCTCCAAGCCTTTTCTTTTTATCCTTACGTCCCCACCACATCGCAGATGGATTCAGCAGAACAAAATATCCACTGTGCTTGTTTTAAGCACTGACCTCTGAAGGAAGCGAGGGCTGTTGCCGGCCAGCCCACACCCCTCCTCGTAACCCCTGAGCCTGCCAGAAGTTTTCCCTCGTATTCTGGCAAAAGCTGGGGCTGTATCAGCTTCCAAAAATAAATTCTTTGGAGGGGTGAAATGAGGGTGGGAGATTTCTAGCGGCCACAGCAGTCAGGCACCCCACAAGGCAGAGCTGGCTGAGCTCAGCTCCTGCAGTCGTTTGGTATCTCACATGGACGATGCTTCCAGGGCCACTGCTTGCCCTCCACACCACGTAAGCTAGCCACTTGATGACACTGTGGCGAGAGGAATAAGTCAGCGTTTCAGTACTGCTTCACTGTACACAGATGCTGGAAGCAAACCCACAGGAGACAAAGAAGAGGAATTGGTGTTGACGTATTCCTCAAATATCCCCAAACACCCGAGGCAGGCCAGCAAGCAGGCTGCAGTTCCCACCATGAACTTGTGCACCTGCAGTCTCACACTGGCGGCGATAAGCAGACAGACGCTTTCGCCTTGAAGTCGCTCCCTCCTTTCCTTGAAGAGGATCCGACACAGCGTCTCCCTCCTCTGAGTAACAGGACAGGCGCTGAGGTAAGCCACGGCAAACTGGGCGAGGGTGAAGAGCAGGTCTACTTAGTAGATGACTTCTACTCTCAGGTCCCCAAAGGGACCAACCACATGGATTATGTTCAAAAAGAACCTAGAGAGATGTTAGATACCTAGAGAACCCAGAGAGCTGTTAGAAGGACACCGAGAGACCTGTCCAGATAAGGAACAGCACACCAGAGGCTTACCCGGGTTGAACCGGGTGTCTGCCTTGGTATGTTTTGGCCGCTTGAGCAATCAGCACGGACAATCCAGCCCATCCAGGAAAAAGACAACAGAACCAGTAAGCCCAGTCTAGATTCTGACTGGGTGACACAGCCTGCAAATTGCTGGCTGGGCCTTGATTTTAACCCAAAACATCAGATGAGCCATTAACACAACTGCCAGAGGAAGACCTTCACCGGGGAATTGCTGCCATACTTCACCCCAGCACGCAGCACTGGCTGGGGACCACTGCAAAAAGCAGCAGCTACCTACAAGCAGTCCGACACGCATTCACGTTTCAATTATTAAAAACTGTTTCCACAGAAAGGCAAAGGTTTAAGCTTAAAAAGCGCGCATGGGGGCACTCAAACCCGAGCTTTGAAAGCAACTACTCAGTGTGAGGGTGGGTTGGGTACCCCCACCTCAAGTAGCCGTTCCAGCAACTAGGTTGTGGTGGGCAAGGGGAACACATGGTTTCACACGTCCATCCCAGCTGGCTCCAGCTGCCAGCCCCGCTGCCGCTGGGCTCAGCAAGCCCCCTGGACACCAACGTGCAGCTGTCAGCAGGCTGCGTGCAGGGAAAGACCATCACGCTGCACAAAAGACCATCACAAAAGCTCAAAAGGAGCAGAGCTCCGCTACAGGGGATGAAACAAGAACGCGCTGGGTCCCCTGCACAGCCCCCTCCCACAAACACACACCACTGCCATGCAGTTCTTACCGCCACCCCTTCCCAAACCATTTACCGATAGGAAATTTTTCTCTCCTGAATGGAATATGACAGAGGACTAATCGGTTTAAGGACCTCACCCTTGTCTCTTACACTACAGAAGAAATGGGAGCCTTCGTGGTCAAACCGAAACACAAAGCGAGGCGGGACCAGGCAGGGAAGCAGCAGCTCCAGCATCAGCCTCCAAAAGGCCGGCTCCCACCCGGAGCCCCCCGGGAAAGCCTGCGGAAGGAAAGCAGCTGCCCCCTCGGTGGGCAAGGACCCTGCGTATGCACAAGGGGAAGCGAGTAACGGCAGCTCTTCACCACCGCTGTCAACAGGCCAGGAAGGTTTCCAAAACATTTATGTAGCTGTTTAATCAGCTTTTCACAACCAAGCACAGTGCATGCAGACGTCGCTCCCCACACATCTGGACATTTGGCTTGAACACGGGCTTGAACAGAAAATAAAACTTTGCTTGCAATCCAATGCTGAGCTTTCTCTATCAGCCTCTACTTCTCATTTTCTCCAGCTGAACTGTGCTCCTCTTTGCTGCCCGCACGCTCTGCTGCCTGGATCCCTGCCTGCCTTGGTGCAAGGCTCCACGCTATGTTAAACATGCTCAAAGCCAGCCTTTATCTTCTGTTTGGCCTTTAAAAAGGCTGCTCAAACCACCTCCCCCCATCTGAAGTCTCGGGATTGTAGCAGAATCTGGTTTACCAGGCTCCGTCTGCAGACGGCCTGCCATGCCCGGCAGCGCCAAGCTGGCCCGCTTCATGCTGCCGGTGGGAAGGGTCTCCAGCAGGGACAACACGTGGGGCAGCAGGAGCAGACCCCTGCCCGCCAGCAGTCACCGCACGAGCCAGCACACTTTCTCTGCCAATTTACAATTTGAGGACTTTCAAGCAAAACAGAGGACCAAAAATATCTTAACATCCAGTGGGTCTTGGAGCTTTAAACATAGGAAACTCATTTATATGGAATGTAAATCCAGGTACCTCTCACATAACTCTGACTACCCTCTTCTGTCTGCAAGAAGCCCAAATCTGCTCTGAACATCTTTTATCTTTGGGGGAAAAAATAGTACTGTAAATCACACAATCCCTGAACTCAAGCGGCAAGAAAGCGAGCACCACCCAGGCATACCCGCCAGATGAGGGCATTTTCAGCCAGTAAGGTGCAGGAGAGGGCTCAGCCAGATGCCCTCCTCTTTATCTTTAGCCAGATCTTTGGCGTGAAGTGGTACACAGGAATTTAACAGAGCAAGCACACACAATGTAAAAGTCTCTCATGGTTATGCAAAGGTGGATGCAGCACCGCTACCCTCTGCACTGAACAGAAGGGTACGGAGCCAACATACTCATTTGCTTGTAAAAACCCACTTTGTTTCTCAAGGCTAAACCCATCCTTTGAAGAAAAAAAAAATAATTTCTTTTAAAATGCTAATTACAGAAGTAGTTGTATTTTTTAATCTTTGGGAAATGTGCAAACATGCTGGAACTGCTAAATCTCCTGCAGCCAAACACTGGAGCAGCTGTGCAACCTGCCAAAGACATAGCTGTCCCTATACAGCCGTCCTCTTTAGATCATGCAGTCGCTAAATCAATGGGTTGCAATGTGATCAGCTAAAATGAATTGATCCCTGTTAATGCAGCATTTGTCTGGGCTAAGACAACATCCATCCCCCCTGTGCTGGGTGCTGAGAGAGCACTAACATGCTGGCAGCGTGAGCAAAACTTAACGTTGCTTCATGCGACGTATTTCCCAGACTGTTGCTGTGATGTGAACCACACTCGCACTGATGCCAAAGCCAGCAGCACCCTTTCCAGCCCTCCACTTGGGCTGCTTCACCAACAGCAGTGAACAAGCAGGCTGAGTGGAAGGCCGGTAACTCAGGATTACGCTGGCTCCAGCAATGTTTATAGGAACTGACTCCATAATTTGTTAAAGGATCTGGCGTTACAGAAAACAGGCAGAACCTCAGAGCAGGTTTCTATTCTGCTGCAATTACACCTAATTAACTAACCTTTAAAACACCCTCAAGGAGACAGATCTAATTACAGGGAGAAGCAATGGTCAATTGTGAGTAAGCGGTGCAAGAGCTGCATTATTTATTTCACAAGTGGCAGTGCTTATCCAGGGCTGCTCCGAGTGCGCTGCGCTCTGAGCTTTGTCAGAAGCTCCAAGAGCAGATAAGTAGGCAGATTGCATCTCTCTTTAAAGGTCCACCATAAACAACACTTGGTGAAGATGCTTTCTGCAACATCCCTCCCTATCTTGCACAGACATCAGTTCCCCTGTCCTTGCTGCCACTTCAGTCCCAGAGGCTTCCGACGCTTGAAATCAAGAAATCTTTCTGAGAAGGAGACAAAGACAGATTCAGCCTGGTTTATTCTCATCTCTTCCTGCTATGGAAGAAATAATCAAAACTACTATTTAAGGCAAAAGGGGAACAAACCTCCCATGTTTCTCCATCAGCCTGCAAATATTTAAAGAACTGGAAGGGGAGAGGGATCACCCACAGACCAAGGGAAAGAAGCCCCAGTAGTTTGACTGTTTCAAGGAAACAAACTGAGCAAGATCCCCAACAGGAACAAGCTCCCTTCCTTTCCTACCTGCCCAGGATGACAATATCCTCGCCATTTAACACATCCACTTCCTAACAAATCCTCCTTCCTCCTGTTTACCCAAGAGAAAAGCTGCTCCGCGTGCCGTCGCCTTTCGATGCATGTCACCTGCTTGGGGCAGTTTCCACACCAGTCCTGCACCCAGCTGACTTTGGCCTTGGGACTGAGTACTTCATGAACAGGAGAGAATTTCCTCCCCAGCAAATGATTACTTTCCCTTTTTGGAAGTTGATGAAGTCTCCAAGTCAACTGTGAGCCAAGAACAAGCCCAAAGCTGATGCAGAGAAGCAAGTCTCCTGCATTTGCCACTGTCCGGGTGCCATACGCATCGGGAGCGTGCAAAGGAAAACTTCCCTTCAAACGCTCCAGATTCAACAGGAAGAGCAACAAGATGCCAGAATATGTTTTAAAGAGCTGGCGGCCAAAAAAAAGCCTGAGGACCCAGATCCTTCCTGTCGACTTTCACAAGAAGCCAGAAGACATTGGTGCACCCCGCCAGACCCTCAGTGCCCAGCGTGTGGCCGAAGTGCCACATGCCTTTGCCAGCCCAGATCACTCATATTCAGCAGTTTTGGGTTTTTCACCTGCTGGTAGAAATTCCTCTAGTCTGTACTATGTAAGAGGAGTGAGTGCAGAACCTTTTCGGACTTGAACTTTTTCGGACTAACACCGCCAGCTCCAAGACTTACTTGCAGGCATCTGTAACACCCCTATGCTAACCACAGCTTCAGGAGCCACGCTTTGTTATATTTTTAAGCGTGTTCTCAAATTTCAAGTATGACTATTTCCAAATTGTCCATTGATTGTTGTCACTGAAGCATAAAAACTTATTTAAATAAAACAACTTCAAGGATGGTTTGGATACACAACAGGAACATAAGTTATCCAAATTTAATCATGTTTGTCTCAAGTGTTCCAGATTTTCTGTTGCTAACTAAGTGCTCAAAGGCTTCAGCAGCGATGCTCTACTATAAACATACTCATTTGTTTAATGAAACTTGAAAAGTGTTCTTCCTCCACCCTCCAAAACATCGAAGGCTTTGTTTCTAGCTTTTGTTCCTCTAATGGCACGGGAAACCTGTTCTTACCCTTCCAAACACACAGCTTGGAGGCAGGAGAACAGATTTTTTAAAAAAATTAAGAAGTTTAGTGCTAGGTTACTTCTTACATAAAACACAAGCATTAACGTGGGCTGGAGCCACCTCTGCAGGACAGCCAAGCGCCCCAGCCAAAGCCACCCCAGCTCGGGGCAGGATGGCTGCACCCTGCCAGGGTGCAGGACTGGGGCAGAAAGTGCCGATGTAGGATTTTGGGGCTGGTCTGAACAGACAAAAAGCAACTGAATAAAACCAGCCAGGAGGTCACATACTGAGGACCAGGCATCTGAAGATGCTGAACATTTTGCAGCACCTGGTCCAGTTTCAATGTCCCCTGCAAGAAGCCCAGGTATTTCTGTGACAAGGGCTGTTTGCTTACAGAACAGGCTGTCCGGGCTTACAAATCCAACCTGCTCCTGCTTCTTCCCAACCAGGTTAGCCAGCAGCACAAAACCCCCATGGCACACCACCAACCAGTTCCTCTCACTAGTTCTCGACCCGCTTTTACTAACTGACCTTCTCCAATGTACAACGTACATGCTAGAATCTGTGAAACAAGATTGTAACAACCAAAACCAGGAGAAACGTATTGCTGCCAATGCACAAACAGAGCAAACCATGGAAGCAGGGGGAAGTGAGCTGCATCTCTCAACTTGGAAACCCTGGGAATTTGGTGAGCACTGGCAGCCTCTCTGGCTGCAGAGGTGAAGCCCAGGTGAGCACAAGACTGTCCTCGACCAAGCAGCTAAACATTAGGGAGCCAAGTGTGAGAACTCACTCGCCTTTCCCAGCCAGACTGAGCCAGCCATGCTGTCACAGCTAAGTGTATCATACAACCCGCAAAGCGTAACGACTCCTTTCTTTTTTAGAGCTGCTTCAAACTGTTTCCCCCCTTTTGGCAACCCTTGATGCAGCCTTCAGAAGGGGCTGTTAGTGCAAAGGCAAGTACACAAAGCAGATATGCTGGAGGGAGGGGAAAAAAGCACGGAACGGTTTCTAGGCTCAGAAGTAGATTCTCAGAAGAAGGGAGAAGCGGCTGAGATGCCATGTGGAGCTTGGGAAGCCCAGGACTTCAGCATCTTGTAAGCACCAGGTGTACCAGCCTCACAACAACAAGAAACCCCATGACAATGCTGATGCTTCCCCAGCAGCCACCACACGCCGAGCACCCATCAGCTCCTCTAAGCAGAGGAGCAGCAAGAGGTCTGGGTTTTGCTCCCCACGCTCCACTCCAGCTCTGCGGGTCTCTGCCAGGCTGGCAGCCCATCACCTGCCCTTCACCGCAGATGGCCTCCATGCCCTGGGCTTTCAGCCCTACCTCTCCCCCTGGCACCTCTCCACACCTCTGCCGCTTGCCCCCATGACACCACCAAGGGACAGATGCTCTACCCCAAGTGGTGCGGCACAAAGTCCAAGAGCGAGTTCCCTGTCGCCCACCAAGGCCTCCAGCACCTCCCTTGGACCTCTCAGGGCACACAGCCTCCCACCAGCCTTGCTCCTGCTCTTCGCATCCTTGGGCTGTGCTCCTGCCAGCACAGTAGTCCCAGAGCTCCAAGTAGCCAGGAGAGGATTAGCTAGCTGCTGCATCCATTTAGCAGGCATAGGAAAAAAATTCCACAAGGATATCCAATTTTTTCTTCCCCCTCCAGGCCCCCAGCTGTAATCTCACGCACACACAGTGAGCAGAGGGAAGAACTGCTGCTCCCCTGGAAAAAATAAGGAATGTGGCCATGCAAAAGGGAGGCAACAGATGCCTTTTAATCCCTCCACAGCCAAAAGGCAGCGGCGAAAGCCACAACGTCCTGCTCAGCTTTTAAAGCCAAGGTGGAACTGAACACTATTTTCTTATTAGAAGTGTTTCACTTCCAGCACAGCTGTGCTCGCCCCGAGCAGCAGAAGGGCCCCTCGGGCAGCCCCCCATTTCATGCCGCATTTGCTGGGGATGGCAGAACTATGGAGCGGCTGCGTGGATCCCGGTCTGGCAGCGTGCCCTGTGCCCCGCCACAGCAAGCACTCACCGCTTCTTTCCTGCCCTTGACAGCTTCTGTTCTCCAAAAACCGCTGGTTTGGGCTCCTTTTGCCTCCCGCACATTTTGCTCGAGCCCAGTTTCCTATTGGACTCTAGCAAATGGATTTTCCACAGGGCTGTCGGCAGTCAGCTCCACCGAGTCTTGCCAGATTATGCGGCTCCCAGCACCAGGTCCTCTCCCTCCCACTTTACTCCTTCTCCGGGGAGAGAAATAAACAGGAACAGCCCGGCACTCCACGAGCTGAAAACCCCTCCAGAAGCAGCAGTGACTCAAACCTCGGTGTAACACTACTGGTATTTCACTAAGCGGTATTGTAGCAAAGGGAACAGCAGCTCTTTTTCCTAAAAACTCTAAGGCATTATAAACCAAAATAAAAATCAGGAGACTACCAGGCTGCTTGCAACGCAACCTAACAGAGGGACATTCAGCCTGCGAACAAAGCCTAGCCACCAGCTGTAACCAACCCTTGTAACATGGACAGCACCACGGGACATCCCCAGAGTTGTCACCGTCCCATGCCAGGACCCCAGTGGTCTCTGCAGTGCTGGGGACATGCCAGAGCCAGGACCCATGCAGGCAATACCAGAACTGGTGTCAATTAAGCAAGCACTCAAATTTGCATCAAACACCGCTGCCATCCGATTGCTTGTTTCGGCTTAATTAGTCACCTCAGCTAAGGTAATGCTCAGTGAGCAAGCTCAGCAGTTTGGTATCGCTGGTGTATCTATTAAAAGGGTTTTTTTCCTGTTACAATATAAGGAGCTGGCTGGGGAGAAGCAGTGCTCGGAGCACGCTGGGCACCGAGCAGCCTGGACCCCTTCTCCCAGGCAGCCTCCACACATCTCCCTGCTTTAACAGCCATTTTCTCCCTAGAAAGGGGAAAGGCACTGACCAAAGCCAGGGCTAAAGCAGGCACCGACCCCAGGACGTTCACAGCTGTAAAAGCCTGATGGCAGCAGCGGAGGGGCCCCATCCCACACCCACAGCTCGCCGGGGCTCTCCCTTTCTCACCTCCATCGAGCAGAGCCCCGGCCCAGCCCCAGGCTGCCGCAGCTCCCACCACCGCTCACATGGCTCCGAGTTCTGCTCCAAGCCCCTTTTGGCCGGCCTTCCCCCCGCGGGGCCAGCGCCATCCACTCCAGCTCGGCGGCAGCGGCAGTCTGGGAGGAAGCTGTCCCCAAGGCTGCCCTTGGTCATGTTTCCTCCCCTTCCCTCCTCCTCCTCCACCCACGAGGCCGTTAACTTACTCTCTGCCCCATACCAACTCCAGCAGAGGCTCTACAGAAAGGGAGGAACCTCACTGCAAATTGAAGTTTGGGAAGAAGAGACAATTGCTGTCCAGCTCTGAGCAATGCAGAAAACACAAGCTGGCATTTCCACCGCTCCATGACACCTTCAGGGTTATTCCTTGGGCTTGGATGTCTTGGGTTCCCAAAACAAGGTTCATGCCAGGCACCACTGATATTAACTGTGACCCCCCCTACTCGTACAAGGGATGAGCTCACCTTGAGCCTGAAGGTATCCTCCTGCTATCAAGCAGGAACATACAAAGATACTAAGAAACTGTGATTTTTATGCCTTATGAAATCCATGGTGTTTCTCCCACCGTGTTCAGTTAAAGTTCCTAAGCTGGGAAGCCTCAGAGCTGGACCGGCAGCTCCGCAGCACCAGTGGCAAGCATCAGCCTTCCACAGCATCCCACGCGTGCTTCGCCATCACCGCACAGCCCGGCCACGTGCAGACCTGCCTCCACCCGCATCACCAGCGATGCGCAGGCTGTCACAGCCCTGCTGCCACCAGCAATGCCGCAGCTCAGCACCCGCCTCCTCTAGGCAGAGGCATCCTGCGAAAGATCAGTTTGAAAGGGGACCCAAAGATGCAATGCTTTTCAAGTGGAAAATGAAAGCTGAGAGGAGCTCTGGGGGGTCTGCCGGGCTAGAAGAGAGAAGCACGACTGCTTTGCAGACTTGGTTTGGCTAGTTAGGCAAACAGCTGTACTGCAGATGCGCTGTCAGGACAGCGGCTCCAAGCAGCTTAATGCGGCACCGAGAGCAATCCTTCTAGTCCAAGAGGAGGGGGAAATACTTTCGGCATGTGGGAGCACAAGAGTCACTGAAAGTATAAAATGCACAATTCCCCAAGGACACATTTCACCGTCTGTGTCAGCAGGCGCATTTCACAATGTGAACACAGTAGCAGGAGGATCTCAAATCACTACCTAATGCTGTTTATCCCCGTGAACGCGCCTCCCTGCCAAACCACTGGCTCGGACCTGATGAGTCAGATGGCATTTTAAGTTTTGAGCTGCTGGAGCTCGCACTCCACTGTGTCCCCCACCGGCACCCCGCTCCCCTGCCCACAGCACGCCCGATGACACCGCCACCAGAGAAGCACTGCTGATCCCACGGAGCAGCTCACCAGAACCAGCCCGGCAGCACTGTACCTATATTTTCCATGGGTGTTTGAATGTAAGCAAACAAGCAGAGGGAAGGGCTGGCACTCCTCACTCCAAGCTCACGTGGAGGAACCAGTCCTGTGTGCTAGACCAGAAACCCAAGGACAATGATGAAAGGATGGAGCCAGGCATGAGAAACAGGGAAATGCAAGGCACGGCCACCCCCAGCCCACTGCCTGCTCTCACGGGGACAGTACTAGCAGCTTTCTGGTGCTGGAAACTAAATGGTCCCAGGGGAGAGGGGAAGCAGAGGGTGGCCCAGCAGATCACCCTGCCCAAGCAGAGCCATTGGCTGCGCCTGATGGGAACTCATTTGCTTTGCAAAAATTGAAAGCCAGAAAAAAAAAAAAGGGGGGGGGGGGGGGGGGGAGCTGCTAGTTCAAAGTGGATCTCTGCTGACAACAAGCAGTGAAGGAAAGTCAAAACAAGAATAAAATTGAGAGAAATTATATAGGCAATTGTTGTAATGACTCTCAATTACTGGCTGTATTGAGTTACATAATGATATAAGCAACTGTGGAACGCTTTGAGCGCGTTCGGTTATAAGCAACACCAGGTCAAAAGGCTCTGGAAGAGCGAGCCAACTCACTGCGTTGTGGAGCAGTATCATACTCCAGTCAGTTAATGATGACGACCCAAATCAAATTTGTATTAGTAATAACCTCGGAAAATATCCTGAGAAGGGAGAAAGCTTCCCGTGAATCCACCTGACCTTAGAGAGCAAACTAAGCAAACTGTGTGCAAACTAAGCCAAACTTTGGAAGAATTTTTATTGCATAGAAATCCAACCCCCAGAAAAAGCCCTTGCAAGTGTTTTTAACAAATAATAAAACTCTCACCAAAGGAAAACCTGAAAACCTTAAGATGGGGTTCTTGTCCCCTGCTAGGGCTCCTCACCCAGCCTTTGACAACATCCACCCAGTACAAACTGGCCTCACTGCTGGGGATTACTGGGTGCCACACCCACACCCCTCTTCCCTGGAAATCCCATGTTTGCCTCCTTGCCCACAGCATTTGCCAGCTCTACAAAGGTGGAGCTGATGCTTTTTCTTTCTTCTGGGAAGCAGGGGACAGAACGTTTCTTTATTTGCAGAAATCGCCTCCAAATCCAGAGGAACACATCTAATTTTTATCAAAATCTATAATTAAATTAAATCAACAGCCCACTCAGCAATAGCTGTATTCTCAACGTGAAAGAGAAAGGAAGAATAAAAAGGTTTCTTAAATAAACTGGCAGCTGGGATAAAATTACTGTCGCCACCCTCCTCCCAGCCCGTGCAGACAAACAGTGCCTTTGAGTATTCACGGTCCTGCCAGACTCAATCCAGCCTGGATAAACCACCAATCTGATTACGGCCACAAACGTTAAGTATGAAACATACCACCAAAAAGATCTGTTTGTGGTAGGATACACTCCGAACCCTTCCCAGTCGTTCTGAGAAGGGATGCCTTCAAGGAGCTTAAAGACAAAACATAGCAGACAAAGCAAAACCCTGGGAACACCAAAATCACCTCTTTATTGGAGTCTTTGGGAGATTTACAAATAAATAAACTTTGCAAATTCCATTTTCAGCTAACTGGCAAGCACCTCACCCAAAATATTACATGAAATATGTTGGCTTGGAAGCGTTTTCATCTCAGAGGGAGAAAGAAAAACTCCCACCTTCCAGCTCCCGCAGAATACAGATGTGTCCTTAGTGACAATAAAGCACCCTTTGAAGAGGGAGGGGGGAAAAGCAGCCCGAGCGCTGCGGTCTGAGCCCGGCCAAGCCAGCCCGGTATTTGAGGTGAGGAAGGGCTCACGCCAAAACCAGCAAAGCCAACAGGAGCTTTGCCATCCATTTCTGTGGTGGAAAACTGGGCCCTGGGTCAAAGCAAGCAAAATACTTCAGCTTCGTTCCTTTTCCAACACACACACATGCGTGTCCACAGGCATGCTCGAGCCCACATACACCCACAGTATCGCCCTCGGCACGATCCCAGCTTTGTGCTCAACAGTGGACACCAACGTTAAACACCAGTTAAAGCCTCCGAAAGGTGCAACAGCACCACAGTCGGAACCATTTAAGCTTCACTCACATTTAGGTGGCCTGTGAATCAACGCAAGATAATTTTAGAAATCTCTTTACAAGCAAAGCCAGCAATTCCTCTGCTCTAAAGAGTGTAAGAACCCTCAAAAATAATAAAAAAATAACAACAACAGAGCTTTCCTCATGACAGAGCTCCAAACTATCAGATTTCCCAGGGAAGTGGGAGAAGACCAAGGGGAATAGAGAGGGCGTCCAAGATCAGATGCAATGTCAGCAACTCCGAGAGGACTATGCTGGAGGTACGAAGCATCTGATCCAGAGTCTGTGCGTAATTCCCAAGGGATCCATCAGCGGTGAGCAGGAAAAGCAAGCCGGGATTGACCGGGGAGGGGGGAGCTGCTAAAAATCTGTAGTTTGACACCATCCAGACTTCATTCCAGAAAGTAACTGCCATACCTGGTACATTGTTTTATTTAAAAGCAAGAATAAACCCCCAATTTTTTGCAGCCAGGAGTGCCTAGAGCGACACCTGCTACCCCTCAGAAGGGAATTTCTTTTGCAGCACCCAGCTCAGGCTGGGCACCGCGTTACAAGAGGCTGAAAAGGTGGTGGGAGGTCAGAAAAGCACAACCTGATAAAAAGCTTCAGAAACCATCGCACCAGGAAAAGTTAAAAGCTGAATACGGAGACCTCAGCTGAGGATTAGCTGACGTGGGGGCCGAGGAAGGCTGGTAGTCAGGGACAGGTACTTGAAGGAGGTAAATATTAAAGAAAGCAAAACAAAGCATGCTGAAAGAAAGCTTGAACTGATCATCAAGAGGAAAAGAAAGGCTGAAGATGTCTGTCAGAGCACAGAGAGCAGGGATGCTGCGGTGCTTGGAGCATTTTAAAACAGGTTACACAAACTCTGGGACTTCTCTTAATTGAGCAGAGGCAGCAAGATCATGTGGCGCAAGAGGCTTTTCTACCGCCAATTGTCTTCTAGATCAAAACAGAAAAAGGAAAAAATCCAAGATGCCAGCAGGATAGCTTCTCCTCATGCCTTACAAACAGCCGGTTCTCCTCCGCCCCGACACGACCCTGCATTTCCAGCTAGTAACAAATCTAGTGAGAAAAGGCTTGGCCTCTGGCACCACTGTTGGACAGACAGAGTGCAACTGTGCAACAGGCAAGCCAGATTTTAAAACAGAAAATACATAAATATTGCACAACAGCCTCAGATTCTGTATAACCCACAGAACTGCAAGATGCAACTCTTCTTGCTTTACGAGGTGACATAAAAGTGGTAAAGCGAGCCTCTACCTCCCAACTTGCTATCTAAACCAGCCTCATTCCAGTCTTTGGTACCAGCCAGCCGGGACCCCTTTTGCTGCTACAGGATGCACAGCAGCTCCAAGGAAGCACCACATTCCCGGTGACGTGCAGGGATAAAAGAGAGGGAAAAGAGACAATTTAAACAATGTTATAAACGGCCTCACACGCTACTAGCGAGCAGTCCAGATGTTTTGCATGAAAAGTCAAGCTGTCCTCGAGACCTTTCCACCCTGCATCTTGTTTACAAGTCCCTGGAGCACAAAACAGGTCCTAGCAAGCTTTTCAAGTTGCACAATAGTCCATGTTTGACAGACACTCACCCGTTACAGATTGCTGGAGGACCATCACATGGCTGCATCTTCTCTCCTCAAGGCCACCCCTGTCTAGAGGTGTCATCCCCAGCTGCTGGGACCTCAGCATCATCCTTCCCATACACCTTTTAATACGGAGGTACTGCCAATAGCCCCAATCCCCATCAACTTCTATCATTCCAGAGAACCAGCTGTCTTTGGATTTCTGTGCCTTGATCTCTTCTACTCCATACCAGCACTTCGCTGCCAACACAACCATTAATGCTTTAAAGCAGTCTTTCAACAACCCAAGCCACTTCAACACACACACACAAAAAAAATATCCAAAAAGAACCCCAACCAAAAACAAAGCAACCCCCTGCCCTCCCCAGTTCTTTTATCCATGGTTTGCACCATGGGCAGGGAGGGATGAGGGACAGGAAATCAAACAAATTCAAAATCATGTCATTTTTATGACTAAATGCCAGTTGGTCTCTTTCCTTTGACATTTAGCTAATAATTGTTTCAGCCAAATAATCCAACAGCACTGAGCTCAGTAGCCCATAAATGCCTCTGGTGTTTTACTGAATGCTAAAAACAACACTTGCTGCTCTCCCGCTCTCCAGTACATGTGGTTACACACACTTTCCTTAACCCTTCAACCCCCTCTGAACCCACACATGAATCAGCTGGCTGTGATGACTTGCTGTGCTTAAATTTAGCAGTTTGCTCCACCACTGGCCCCATGCAGAGCTTCCACGCATCCACCCGCGTGGGCAGGAGGAAGGAGGGGGAGAAGAAAAGGAAGCAAATACCTCCTCCTCTTGCTAGAGAAGAGTGGTAGTAACAGGACTGGAACTTGCTCCTCATTAACTGCCTGCCGATTGCTACCGGCTACCCTCATAAGCCATCAAGCCCTGGAAGTTCCCTTGCAAGCTTCCCAGATCCAGCTGTAGCACAACCTTTGTTTACACGTTTCCTTTTAATCGTCTTGACACGATTTTAACCACCTGGTGATGTTCCTACCCTTTAACCTTCACCTGAGCTGAATTTCCATTTCTCAAAAGATTCCTTTTTGGCCCAAGTTGTATCTGCTTAAACTGAAATAGGTCAAGAAACTTCCCCAGAACTCCTCCCTTTGTTACTCTGCACATCTGCTGGGAGCTTGCGGACCCCATCGCTACCCCTTTCTCCTTCACACTCAGTGTGCCTTCTTGCTTTTCTGAGCTGCAGACTTGTAGTAACCCTCTCGCAGACACAGGCGACACAAACATTACTTTTTCCCTTTTGGTGTGCCTCCGTGAGAGGTACCAGGCTGCACCCCTGGGGCACGCATTACCTGTTGGCTCAGCTGCTGTCACATCAACCTCACCAGGGTGCTCAGCACTTGCCATACCGAGAGCCAGTGGCTCTGCACACCGACAGCCAGCTAGCTACATGAGGCTCCTCCTGAAGATAAACGTATCTAAGAAGCACAATGTATTTCAGCACTGACAACATTACTGGTAGCTGTGCTCAGCAGAAAGGACCAAGCGACTTTGAAGGGAAAGCCAAGGCAAGAAGCCTGCAGACAACCACTTCTAAGCTGGGTCCATACAACCAGACAGCTTTTAGTGGCACAAAACCTCCCTGGACATCCTGCTTCAAATTAGGAGAGACCGTAACACCTCGCAACTGCTCCTCAGGCCAAGATCTCAAAGTGCTTTACAGATTTATTATCATACCGTTGAAGCTCTGGCACAATTCCCACATCAGAATCAAGGCACAAGGCGCTGCGCAGGGCCAGAGGCAGGTCTGGGCTGAGCCACGCAGGCTGCCAGTGCTAACAAATGCTGGAGCCACCTGCCATGTCCCTCACCACGCACACGCGGTCTGCCTGCCCTTATTTCCCATGTACTCGGGATGCTCCACACCAAACGTGCAGGGAGAGACACGCTAAGGCAAACGGCCCCCTGGTAGGTGCCACCGCGCCCCGAAGCAATGGCCATCGCGTGTAGGGTCCACAAGCCTCTGCGGAGCAACTCACACGCCGATGCCAGCGGACCCATCTGCTTCTGCTTTCTCTGCCAGCAGCAGCAATGGAGGGGACACACAGCGGCACGGAGCACCCGGACCGCAGCAGGAGGATGACAGTCAGAGGCTTTATGCTGAATAAAGCTTCTCACCCGGCAGAAGCACGTTGCCCAGACGATCTCGTAACTCCCCCCCTGTGCCATGACGTTACCCGGTTAATCATGCAATGAGGTGGTGAGCGATACCGTCCGCACACGGTGCCCCTTACAGCAGCAATCTGACAAAGAAGTTACAGATCTCCACTTGATAGAGCTATTTTCTGAAAAAAATGCCTCTATTTTATCTTTGAGAGGTTTTTTTTACCATTAGGACAGAGATAGAAAACCCTCCTCCACCAAAACACTCCACATGCGATGATTTGCTTTGTCATGCCACTTTAATACAGGCACAGCAGCTAGAGAATTAAAGCAGATCTGCTGAGTGATGGCAGAGAAACTTCCTCACAATACCTGCATGCCTTAAGAAAAAGAAATATTTTGGTTTTTCCTTGTAGCAACACTAGCACAGGCCAACGTACAAAACACCAACACACTCATTTCCATCCCCGGGCACGCTGCTCGAGCTCTCTCCATTTTGGGTCATTCCAGGCAGCTTCATGTTACATCGCATCCGAGCTGCTGCACAGAAAGCCAAGCTCCCCATGGCACAAAGCGGCAGAGAGAAAGAAGGAAAACGCACATCGAGGCTCATCAAAGCCGTGACAGGCATGGTAAGGCACGGGGCCAAGGGGCAGAATTGCCGCTGGTCCCGACACGGTGACTGCTCACCGAGCCCAACCGTGTCACCGCTGGAGAACAAAGAGGGGACGCGGGCTCCCGGTGGCACTGCCGGGATGCTCTTCCCAACGGATCGAGGCCTGGAAAACAGGAGCTCCGGTTCTACCTGGCTCCCTCCACACCTGCCTGCATCCATCGAGGCCCCGCGTGCCCTTCACCCGGCGACGCAGCCGCTGCCCTCACCCCGCCAAGGGCAGCCGGGGCCGGCGTGCGGCCGCCTGAGCTCGTCGCCCCTCCGAGGGTGCGGGACCACCGAGGGCCGCCCCGCTCATCGGCCCGGCCCGGGGCCCCAGCGCGGGGAGGCTGCGGCCTGTGGACCCCGCAGGGAGGTGGCCAGGCCCGGCCAGGCCCTGGGGCCGCCGCCGGCCTCACCTGCTCGGCGCCGTAGGCCGTGGCGAACTGGACGAACTCCTCCACCCGCACGAAGCCGTCGCCGTCCCGGTCCAGCGCGTCGAAGACGGGGCGGAGACGCGGCTCCTCCTCGGGCCGGCCCGGGGGCTCGGCGGGGCCCCCCAGGGTCGGGCAGTCCCCCTGCTCCAGTGGGGACCAGGGCGGCGGCCCCGGGGCGGGCTCAGGTGCCCAGAGACCCGGTTCCGGCTCCGGCTCGGGCCCGTCCCGCCGCGGCCCCCGGGGGAGCGGGGGCTCGGGCCCGACGGCCGGCGGATGCGGCTCCATTTTCACCGGCGGCGCTGAGCGCCCGCCGCCGCCCGCCCCGCCGCTGCCCGCCGGCCATGCCCCGCGGCCATGCCCCCCTCACATCACTGCCGCCCAGCGGGGCGGTGACCGCGGCCGGGACCGGTGCGGCGATGCCGGTGCGCTGCCAGCAGTTAGCTCCGCCCGGGCACACGGCTTTGTGCGAGGAGGCGGCGGCCGGCCCCGCCCGCCGAACCGCCACCGGGGGCGGCCCCGCTCCGCCCGCCCGGCAGCGGCGGCCCCGAGCGCCGGGGGACGCGGCTCCGCGCCGCGGTCAGTGCCGGACAAGGTGCGGGGGGGTGGTGGGGTGGAGGCGGCGACGAGAAACAGCCCAGCCGCCCGCCCGCCCGCGCCGCCGCTCCGGGGCAGCCCGCGGCGAACCGCCCGATCCAGCCCAGCAGCCGCCGCAGTAGCCGGCCCGGTGACGTCACTCGCCTGCCACCGCGGCCACGCCCCCACCACCCCCCCCGAGGCGGCGCGAAGCCGTGCGGGAGGCCACGCCCCTGCGCGGGCGGGGAAGGGCCACGCGGCGCGCCAGCACGTGCCACCCGCGCCCCTCGCGGGGGGTCACCCCGCGCCCCGCCTCCCCACGCGTCCCCCCAGCCCTGCACCACTCGCCCCGGCCGCCCCTCAGACCCCTGCCCGGGGGCTCCACCAGCCCCACTGCCACTGGGAACGGGCACAACGCCCCAGGTTCTAGTGCCAGAGCTGCTGGCTTCCCAGCCTGTCACCAGAGCTCAGCGTCACCAAACGGCGGCCGCTGCCCCTGGCAAGAGGGGGAGGAGCACCAGACCAGCACCCCCCACCGCCCCCAGCAGATCAGCTCCCCGCACAGGCATGTGAGAAGGTCGCAACTGAGTGGGGACATTCTTTATTCGTGGCCTGGAGGAAGGAGCAAAACCTGGCAAGTCTACAATCAAGTAGGAAACGCGATCAAGTAGGAAAAGAAGCTTCACAGGATTCAGGATAAGCTTAAACATTGCCAGCAGCGGCGGGGGCGTGCGTACGGCTTCGGCAGCCCCGCACAGAGCCGGTGCAGCCCCCACAGCTCAGTGCCACGCTCGGGATGGACCAAGCTCCAGCCAGCGCTTGATCTACCCTCAGCCACAGTGTCTGCACAAAGAAAGGAGACGGCGTGAGACTGGTGAGACTGGCGTGACAGACAGATGGGTGCCGGACAGACAGCTGGACATCTCGGGCTCCCAGCAGCTACAGTGCTATGGTCCACAGCAGTAGAGCCAGCTCCGGTGGGATGTGACCTCACACCACCTCTGCTCCTTGGGGAGGGACACTCCAGCAGCCTCCGGGGCCACTGCCCCATCCAGGAACGTCCCACGAGGGGACAGGGCCATCTCCCCTGCCAGGGCCAGCTTGGTCCTTGCTTCCCGCCAAGAGCCACCAGCTACTGCTGCCAAGTCAGAGCTGGCCTCAGCCCCCCAGGCGGGCTGAACTACTCCCCCCTCCCAAGGAACCGGGGGTCTTGGGCAGCTCTCAGGCCGAGATAGGGAGAGGTGTGGAAGAGGATGGATATCCACAGCCAGTTCTGCCTGGGACTTGGGAAAAAACAGGAGAGCAGCTCAGAGGGAGACACAAATGGAGAGTGAACATCGCAGCCCACACCCCCTGCTGTCCCCGTGCCCTCAGCTCAGAAGAAATTAACAGCACAGAGGAGGGTGGGGTTGCTCCCTACCCTGCACCCCCAGTGCTCCCTCCCCCAGGCAGATGCAGGATCAGCAAGATCACCACCATTCACTGATCAGAGGCGGCAGCTATCAACTCTGGCTCCAGGAGATGTCCCCCCCGAGATGTCCCAGAGCAGCAGTTCGGTCACGTTTCTGTCCATCGGTCAATCCCAGCCTGTCCATCATTGATTTTTGTTTGTTCCTGCAGCCCAGAAATCTGCAAGACAGCACAGAGGTGGGTATGCAGTGCTGCCTGGGCCTGCCCTGCTCCCAGAGGCCGCCACGCCGGACCCAAGTAGGGGGAGAGGGGAAGAAAGGAGACCCCTCTCCTGGAAAGAAGTGCCAGGCCCCAGTCACCAGCTCCCTTCCCACCTCTGCAGACATATGCCAACAGACTTGCATGCAAGTCAGCCGCAACACAAGACACCCTGCAGTAACTCATGCAAGGAAGGGGAGAGAGAGGCCATTGGGACTCTCTGTGCCCAATCCTGCTGGTGGGGCACAGAGAAGGAGCAGCACGTCACTTCAGGGGACACTCAGAGGTGTCCAGACAAGCATCTTCCAGCAGGAAGAAGAGATAACATGTCAACTGCAGGCTCAGAGGAAAAACCCAGCAAGCTCTCCTGCCCTTCCCAAGTCATCCCTAGGACCATCCACAAGGACTCAGAGGTGTTCCCCACATTGCTCTGACAACCGCATGGGGGGTGACCCTGCTCCACCCTCCCAAAAGCAGAGGAAGTTTTGAGAACAAGTGCTGCCAAGTTGAGACCCAAGCTGGCTGCCCTCCCCGGGAGACCCTGACACCCAGCATGTCCCCACTGCCCCAAGACAGCGCGTGCCACGCAGCTGCCGCAGGAGGGGCAGAGCTGGGACTGCTACAAGGTGACCGAGGCACCTGAAGATGGTAATGCCATACCCACTGTTATGGCAGCCACGCCCCTATGCCATGAAGCAATGGGGTTTCTGACAATTCCTGCTCTAATCCCACGGAGGGGGAAATGCACGTCACCTAGAGTTTAGCAGAGGATGAAGCAATACCCAGCAAAGCGGGGAAGTTGTTGGCAGAGGTCAGCCAGCTCCCACCATCCACGACCAGGGTGGTGCCCGTCACGTAGGAGGAGAGGGGGCTCGCCAGGTACAGCGTGCTGTGGGCAATCTCCGTCTTGTTCCCTGCGCGCTGCAGGGGGATCATGTCAAACTGGCTTGCTGCCTCCGCAAATTTCCCACCTAGGAGTGGCAAAGAGAAGAGTCAGCTCAGATCACGGGACCGCCTGCCCGCCACCACTGTCCGCCAGACCCTGTGGCACGGTTTGCATGGGGCTTGCTGAGTGCGCCGTGGAAACTAAATGAGATCCTGGCACAGCCCTGGGACAGGCCAGGGACAAAGGCCTGAGGAGAGAGTTAAATGAGGGTGGCTCAAGCCCAGCAGCAGGATTTGTACTGCAACAGTTAAGTTCCACCTCAGCTTTCCCAGCCTCTTGGGCTGAACTGGCACTCTGCTGAGAGACTGCGAGAGCTAAACCATCAGGCAAGGCAGCCGGCCAGGCTGAGCTTTGGGGAAGCACCTTACACCATGTCATTGCATCAGAGGTCACAAAAAGCCGCCGCTCAATAGAGAAAAATCAGTGCCTTACGAGTCATCGAGGATGCAGGAAGGGCTGCTCCCCCAAAAAGACATGCCAGCCTAGTCACAGGACAGCCGTGCCCAGCAGCAACAGCCCCAGCCGCATCACATGTCCCACGGGCTGCATGGCACTGGTAGTCTGCCACAGTCCCCTCCCAACAAGCCACACCGAGGCAGAGACAGGAGCCCCAGGTTGCCTTACCCAGCCGCCGGTAGCCCTCGGTGCCTGTAATGGGGCCTGGCGCTAAGCTGTTCACTCGGACATTGTTGGGTCCCCACTCCACAGCAAGGTGGCGGGTCATAGCATCTGGGAAGGGATTACAACAGGAATGAGAAATGGAGAGCAGAGCTGGTGGGGGGAGCGCAAAACGCCACAGAAGACTGTGGTCAAGAGCAAAGGGCCCTGGAAGAGCACTCAGGCATGTAGTAACCACACTGATTTATAGTCACCTCTTTCAAGGACATCTTCCCATCCCAATATTTGAGAAGAAGCAGCTTCCTTACTGGCCCCACACAGCTCACAGAGCCCCAGCAAGGAGCGTTTAGGTACCTATGGCAGCCTTAGCAGCACCAGCATGCACCTGGAGGGCCTGTCCTCGGTAGCTCAGGGTCGCTGTGATGTTAACGATGATCCCACCATGGTCCTGGGGAAGAAAAAGAGACACGGCATTAGGCAGGGAGCAGCACAAGGGGTCACATAGTGGCATGGTGGAACAAGGGAGCTGAGCTAGGAGGGATGGTCACCCACGGGCACTGCCACCACTGCGTTGCTAACCCATCACCAGGGCAGCACTGCCCACCCAGCCTCAGTGAGCTGGGGCAGCCAGCAAGGCCCTTCTAGAGAGGCAGGAGATGCAGGGGACAAGCAAAGGCCAAGAGAAAGCAGAGGAGCCGGAAAAGGAGCAGCAGATCACACCTTCTTCCCTGGCATGTGGCAGAGCATGGAAAGTTGCCACAGCAATCAAAAGCCCCAGGGCAAGGGACTGACAAGATTCCCAGTTCCTGCACAGAGGCTGCCACCCCTGGGAGGGAACGGACTGGATCTAAGAATGGTGGGTGGCAGAGGCCTGGCAGCACAGCCCTGGTTACACCAGTGCTGTACTCCCTTCTGCCCTCCACGCTACCTTGAATTGCTCAGGAGCAAAGTGTGGTTTGTTTGACACTAACTCCCTGCCTATCAGCAGCCCCTCCTCTGAGTCCTCTGGCTCTGGTCCCACTTACCCGGAAATATTTCTCAAAGAGGACTTTGGAGGTGTTGAAGGTGCCAATGGTGTCGATATCTATCACAGTCTTGAAGGCGTTGAAGGACAGGGCAGCGGCTGGGCACAGAAAGTTTCCCGCAGCACCTGAAGAACAAGCAGCCAGGAGCACAGTCAGGACTGGGCCAGGAGAGGGTCAGGCAGGTTCAGAGCACTCCTGCAAGAGGGACGGTGAGTGATACTGTCTGGGTAGACTAGAAAGCACATGGAAAAAGGTCTGATAAGAGGATAAACAGTTTGTGGCTCTAAGTGCCCAGCACCACAGCCAGCCTGAGGGCAGGAGGGTGCTGGCGCCGTGGGAGCAGGGATGATCCACACCAGGCAAGCACGGGCAGCCACCTATCACAAACAGGTCTCTGCTTCTTCTGAGCCCATCCCCTCTGTGCTCCCGGGGGGCTGCCCAGACACTCCCAGGCCAAAGCAGCATAAGGCAGACACTAGGCAAACAATCTCCATGCAGAAAAACACCCTTCCCAGCAGCAAGTACTGAATCTTTCCCCTGTCCACTCCAGAAGCTCACCATTAATGAGGATGTCAATCCGCTTGAACTCCTTCAGCGCCTCATCCACCGCTGCCACAATGGTTTGGGGCTGCCTGACATCTATGGACAGAGGCAGGCACTGCTGGCCTGTGGCTGCCTCCAGCTTCTTCGATGCCTGCAAAAAAAAAAAAGAGACTTGAGATTCTTTCTGGGACTCTCTCCTTCAGCAAGGGTTAGACCCAGACCTTTGAACAGGCGAGCAAGTGGTCAGCCAGGGGCCACGTCCCTGTTGGCATACAGCAAACACTGCAGGCAGGGGAGAGACCTGCCTGAGCACAGCCAGCTTCAGCCATGCAGCACCCTGACGCTAAAGCCCTGGGGTAGCCAGGGGAAGCTCGGGCACATCATGCCCCAACCGAATGCCAGGCTGGCCCTGAGGCCACAGCTCGCTAAGCCTGGTTATCTCCGTGGCCTGTCATCGACACAGCACACCCCGAGCAACACCTCTGCAGGACAGGTACAAAGGTTGGATGCCGACAAGGCATTTTTTGGTACAAGCCCAGGCATAATTAACCTTTAGATCCAAAAAACATCAGTAGGCAAAAGGGCAAACGCAGACCAGCAGTTGCCAGGGACTCTGCCCGTGAGGCAGAGAGAGCTAGCTCTGTGGCTCAGCATCTGCCACAAAGCACCCCGAGGCACTCGTTAAGAACAGGCTCCCCCAGCAAATAAAGCACAGGGGACACACAAACTCAGCAGCAACCCTGCACAACACCCAGCAAAGCTCCACATTCCTGCTTGGGCTCATCAGGCCCTTCTGTGAAAAGCCTTGATCCCCCACTAGCCCACACATACACCGAGCCTCAAGGGCCTGGGCAAATGGTCCCTGTGTACTCAGAAGACTCCAGCCCCTGAGGACTAAACAGCTGTTGAGCTTTGCAGCTTGTTTTCTGGCACGTGAGCACACAGGAATACAAAATGAGAGAAAGCCATCCCCGGGAAGCAGCTGGGTCATGCCAGCTTACCCCCAAGTGCTGGTTTTGATCTTTATTATATTTCAGACCACACGCAGCTACCACAAAGCTCTCACACAGCTGATTTCAGCCCGAGGCTGCAGCACCAGCCACGGTGAGGAATGGAAACTGTGACCAGCCAAACCCCAGCCCAGGGTCAGACACAGGGGCGGGTGTTTCTTTTGCCCAGCTGGCTACAGCTAGTCTAATACAGCTTCTTCAGTCAGTGCTTTCCAGACTTGCGCCTCCCTCTCTGTCCAAAGCACAAGACAGCTGAGATCTGGGGACCTGCCTCAACCCACCTAACTCTTGGACAAGAGGGTCTTGTCCTACTTGAAGCTGAGATTTAAGTTTGGCCTTGGACTGTGCCACTTCCCTGCTGACAAACCTTCACCGCAGTTTGTTTCCTTCTGTCTCATCAACAAAAAAGCAATGTGATACCTGGAACAGACACCCCCAAAGCTGGCAGGGGAAGGCAGCAAGTCCTGCTGTAGTGGGCCAGCTCACAGACATATGATTAACAGAAAGCCAGTCTGTTACCCAACTTAAAATTTAAACAAAACATGTGAATATCTATACTGAAGAACAAGAAAGAATTTGAAAACCAGAGGATGTTAGTTAACCCTTATGAACAGTTAACAAAACATGGCCTTAGGAAAAGGAACAGACACCATAAATAAGTCAAGCTAAGAAGTACCAAGATAAGCTCAAGGAGAACGAAATGGTTAATGAGATTAAACAGAAAATTACTTGAACTATCCTAATCAGCACACTAAAAGATCCACCATGAAGCAAAGAAAGCCCCCTGCTAACAAAGCCCCCTCCACACAGAACATGCAGTGAAAACCAAGAATGCTGTACTTGAAATGGAGATAAGGCTTGTAAGAACCCATGAGAATTAAGTGCAACTAAACATAACTATGAACAATTGTTCAAAGTGTACTAAATTTTTACTGCGTGTTAGGAGGCACGCTAGCTTTATGGATTTAGCGGTGGGTGCAGCCCACCCTAAACCTGCACCCTGCCCACCACTGCTGTACTGAAGATCTCAGAGGCCGAAGAAGACAGAGCAGCACTAGTAAGCCGTTTCTCCTGCTGCACTGCTCCCAAGGCTCCCAGCCTCACCCAGCAGAGACAGCAGGATTTCCAAGTGTTCACAACTCTTCCTTCTGCCTGTCTGTCCCGCTGGAGCCCACAGACTCACCTCGGACACTCGCTGCAGGTTCCTGCTTGCAATGACCGTCCGGCAGCCATGTCTGCAAAGAAGGGGCTGGTGAGAAGGGCCACGCAGCACTGACTCCTCACAGGCATCTCACACTTCTGGGGTTCACCAGGAGCTTGATCGGGGAACGGTGGGAGTTGGCACAACTTGGAGGAGTTGCTGTTCCTCCAAGCCCACAGGGCTCCAAGAGGGGGAGAATCACAGCGCACCAGAGACCGACCCGAGCCCTGTGACAGGGCCAGCCCCCGCCTCCCACACCCCCACGAGCCCACCTGCAGCAGGCAGGGCTGCCCGCAACTCCCCCCGGGGCCCGGCTGCCCCCAGCTTCTCACCCCACCCCCGTAGGCCACGCTACCACAGCCTCCTCAAGCGAAAGGAAGCTTTTACGCTCCCACTGGCGCCCGAGAAGCCTAAGCAGCACACACACACACACCCCCGGGCACCGCCGCTGCCCCCCAGCCGCACCTCATGAAGATCTCGGCGACGCGGAAGCCGATGCCCGAGCCGCCGCCGGTGATGAACGCCACCTGGCCCCTGGGGGAGCAGAGGGTCAGTCAGCGCTCAGCGCCAGGCACGGCCCAGCCAGGGCGGCCCCAGCACCGCGCTAGGCCGCGGCGGGGACCGGCCGACCCCCAGGCCGCGGCCCGGCACCCGTGGCCGCCAGCGGCCCGGCACTCACGCCAGGATATCGGGGCTGAAGAGGTGGCGGTACTCGCGCAGGCAGTCGTCCGTGTCCACGTCCGCCGGCGGCCGAGATGCACCTGCAGCCTCCGCCATGGCGGCGCGATGTGCCGCCGGCAGCGGGCCCGGCCGCAGGGCACGCCGGGTGAGCGCGCCGCGCACGGGCTGCCGGGAGAGGCGGGCCCCGCCAGGGCACGCTCTGCGCATGCGCGGGCATCAGCGGGCGTTGCCTGGCAACGGCGCGGGGCTGCCGTGCGTCCCACAGCGCCCCCCAGTGTCCCCAGTGATACGGCGGTGCGCGGCGCCCGGAGAGCCCCCGTCCCCTCCAGCGACCTGCAGGGACTCCTGCTGCCCCGGGAACAGCCCCGTGACTCCCAGTGCCGCTCCCACAGCTTCCCAGCACCGCCCCAGTGCTCCCCTGGGAAATCTCAGTGCATCCCAGAGCTTCCCAGCACTGCCCCAGTGCCCCTAGGGATGTCCCAGTGCTTCCCAGAGTTTCCCAGTACTGCCCCAGTGCCCCCTAAGAACATCCCAGTGCTTTCCCCAGTGCCCCTGGGGTCATCCCAGTGCTTCCCAGAGCTTCCCAGTACCACCCCAATGTTCCCCAGGGACAGCTCAGTGCCTCTCAGAGCTTCCCCATACCACCCCAGTGCCCCCTGGAGACATCCCAGTGCTTCCCAGAGCTTCCCAGTACTGCTGCAATACCCCCTCGGGACAACCCAGTGGTTTCCAGAGCTTTCCAGTACCACCCCAGTGCTCCCCAGGGACAGCTCAGTGCCTCCCAGTCTTCCAGCACTCCCCCAGTGCCCACTGGGGACATTCCAGCGCCCCCAGAGCCCTCCAGCACTTGCTGGTGGCATTTGAGGGAGGAGACGGAGCCACGGCTGGAGGCACTGAGGTTTATTGGGGGGTTGGCCCCCCCGGCGGGGCCACCCTAGGGCCCATAGGTGTAGTCCCGGTCCCCATTCTCCCAGGCCACCAGCTCATCCCGCTGGAACCAGAAGCCGATTTCCCGCTGGGCTGTCTCCACCGAGTCACTGGCGTGGACCACGTTCCTGCACAGGAACCAGGAACGGGGACAGGGACAGTGCCATGGCTGCGGGGTCCCACTGCCGCCCCCACCACCCCCACCGCGCCCCTACCTGCTGACGTGCATGCTGAGGTCCCCCCGGATTGTGCCCGCCGCCGCTGCCGCCGAGTTGGTGTCCCCCACCATGGCCCGCGTGGACCTGACCACGTTGTAGCCCTCCCACACCTGCGGGACAGGGGACACCTGAGCCCCCCCGGTTCCACCCAGCCCCCCCGAGCCCCCCCATCCCCCTGACCCTCCATCCCAGCCCCTCACCATGGCCACCAGCGGCCCCGAGGTCATGTAGGCGAGGAGCGCAGGGTAGAAGGGCTTCTGCCGCAGCTGCTGGTAGTGCTTGTCCAGGAGACCCTGATCTGCCTGATGGCAGCATGGGGTGACAGCAGCATCAGTACCCCCCTCTGGCACCCCCGAGCCGGCTGTAGGGTGTGGGGTGCCCCAGGGGGGCGTGGGGCAGCTTGGCGGGGTGGCTACCTGAAGCATCTTCATGGCCACCAGCTTGAAGCCACGCCGCTCAAAGCGCTGGATGACGGTCCCCACCAGCCGCCGCTGCACCGCATCCGGCTTCACCAGCACCAGTGTCTTCTCCTGCAGCTCTGGGGGGGCTGCGTGGGGACGGAGGGGCCAGTGTCACTGCCAGGCATGGGTCACAGGTCACTGCCGGGTGTGGGACATGGGCACAGGTTGTGACAGCAGGACCCCAAGGTGTTCCTGGGGCACCACGGGTTGTGCTGGGTCCCGGTGGGTGAGCCTGTCCCCATCCCTGTCCCCATGCTGGTGCCATGTCCCCTGGGTGAGCTGTGCTCGCAGACTGGCAGGGTCCCAGCAGGGACCCCAGGGACACACTGCAAAGCCCTGACAGGTGGTGGGGACATGTCCACAGCTGGGAAACACCCTTCAACCCAGCGTGGGATGGGCTGGCTCTGGTTTGGCTGAGCACACTGCGCTGCCTTGTCCTGATGCCGGGGCTGCAGGTGCCGCCCTGTGTGTCACTGCTCCTGCCCAGAGACAGGTGGGCACCAGCCCTGGCACAGCGTGGGTCCCTGGTCACAGCCCCACTGGTGGGGGAAGAAATCAAGCGCCGTGGGACAGCAGGGTCTGGCATAACTGTCACCCATGGCACAGCAACGTCTGGCACCACCGTCACCCGTGGCACTGTAGGATAGCAGGGTCTGGCATCGCTGTCATCCATGGCACAGCAGGGTCTGGCACCACCACCATCTGTGGCACCATGGGGCGGCAAGGTCTGGCACCACCGCCACCCCTTCACCCCACCACTGGCCCTGCAGAGCCACACTGCAGGAGGGGACACCATTCCCCAAGGGACCATGCGCCCTGTCTGCCAGAAGGACAGGGGACAGGAGAGAGCGGGCAGAGGGACACCCAGCTGGGGCATTTCGCTGCCAGCCACAGCCTTTGGGCTCCTGTCCCGGGCAGTGAGGCCAAGCTGGCACCAGTGCTGGCGGGGACAGAGTAGGATAAACACCCCCCGGAGCTCACCCACATCTCTGGGTGCTGCTGGGGTGGCCCGGCTTTGTCAGGCTCCCACCCGATCCCCCACAGGACAGCGCAGGGGTCCCCCCATCGCAGCCCTAGGGACACCAAACCCCTTGGGACATTCAGGATGGTGCTGGGGGAGCCACCAGCTCTGGCCTCCGCCCCGTCGGGGAGGAGACCCTGGTGCCCCCTCACACCACAGAGCAGCCAAGGACCCCATGAGCTGACGCCCTACCGGGGGGGGGCTGCCCCCAGGATGGGGTTACTGGGTGCTGTGGGACTGAGGACAATGTGGGGCGACGATGGGGATGGGGGCCCCGAGGGACAGGACAGGCGGGATGGAGGGCAGGGTGGGGACGGGGGTAGGGTCCCTAGGGGCAGGATGAGGATGGGGGTGACAGGGTCCCCAGGACAGGCTAGGGAAGGGGCCGAGGGCTGAACAGGGATGGGGACAGGGTCCTCAGGGGCATGACAAGGATGGAAGAGACAGGGTCGCCAGGGCAGGCTGAGGAAAGGGACTGCATTCCAAGCACAAGGATGGGAACAGGCTGCCCAGGGGCAGGATGAGGATGGGGACAGGGTCCCCAGGAGTGGGTCAGGGAAGGGGCTGAGGGCAGTGCAGGGATGAGGACAGGGTCCCCGGGGGCAGGACGAGGATGGGGACAGGGTCCCGGGGTAGGGGGCCGGGCAGGGCCGTGTCTCACCGGAGCCGTAGCAGCGGGGCCCGGGGGGGCGGCTCGGGCCCGGCTGCCCCCGCAGCAGGCTCCGGGCCAGGCAGCGCCCCAGGGAGCCCATGGCGGGGCCGGCGGGTCGGAGTGGCCGCGGCGGGGCTCGGCCGCCCCGCGGGGGCTTTAAGGGCCCGGCCAGCCCGGGGCTGGGTCAGGCTTCCGTCCCTCCCCTTAAAGCAGCCGCCGGGACCGGGCGGCCGCCGCGCCTGCACGGAGCATCCCGGTACGGGGCAGCCCCAGCACGGAACAAACTCTCCCTTGGCGGGGCCGAGCCCCAAGAGCAGAGCGGGCACCCAGCCCCTGGGTGACCCCGACCCTGCCAAACCCCAGATGTACTCCACGTAGTCCAGGCGAGAAGAGCGCAGGGGTGAGCCCACACCAGCCCCAGCAGGTGCGCACGGGGAAGGGCTGGTGCCCTCCCCCCGGACACGGGGCTGCCCCAGACACATTGCGGGTGCTGGGAAGAGGGTGCAAGGCCCTGAGGGCAAAGCAGCACCTGCAACACTGCCCAGAGCCTGTCTGCGGTGAAGCATCGCTGAAGGCTGTGGGAAGCAGGGAAAGGGACGAGCCCTGTGCCCGCAGAGGTGACAGGGATGGAGGCGCCAGGGCCCCTTTCTGCCTCCTTGGGTGCAGGCTGGGGTGAAGAAATCCCAGGGGATTTACAAAGCAGCGACAGGCACAGCCCTGCGCACGGGAGCGCGGGATGCTCCTCTGTGCAGCATCGCTCCAGCTGAGATTCAAGTCCTCCTTAGGGTTGAGTTAATCCCACGAGGGAGCTGTGCCTGCTGCCAGGGGGCAGGGGCGGCCCTGCAGGCAGGGGTAGGGGGGCTTCAGGGTCTGCTCTGACCAGCCAGCCCCAGTCCCATGCTGGGAAATCACTCTGAGCTTCCCCTACATCCCAAACTCCCAAGACACCTCTTGGGAGAGGAGCTTGACGCAAACATTGCTATTAAAATGTCTGCAAGTTCATGGAAAATCCTGGTCACTTCGAGCCTGTTCTCTGAACCTGTGATAATTCGAAGGAGCTGAGGCACACAAAGCATAGGGCTGCAGGGGCTGAGCCCAGCTCCAACTGTGCATCAAGCTCCTACATCCCCATCATCTCCCCTCCTGCCTCCCCAAGGGGCAGGGAATGGGGGTGGGGTGGCAGAGCCCCCGCACCAGCCACAGCCTGGAGGGAGATGGGGGCTCCCAGGACCCGCTGCGTTCAGCACAGCTGCAGAAACATCCCCCACAAGCACCCAGATTGATCAACAGCTCATGCAAAAACAGACATTTTACTGGCGACCCCCACCCAGCCCGGGGGCTGGAGGTGGGGAGAGGCCCCTCCCCAGTGCCCGCTGCACCAGGGTGCTGGCACAGAGGTGGGGGCTGCTCTGGGGAAGGTTAATGCAGCCCGATACACGCAAACCAGCCGCCCTTTGATATTTACCCGCTCCGGCAGAGGGCCGGGGTGCTGCCCCGTACAGCTTTTATCACAAGGGGAGGCAGGCTGCAGCCGGGGCTTTGGTCACCTTCCAGCTGCTGCCCTTGGTCGAGGGATAAACAAGTACTTTCACCCTCTGTCCACCAAATATTTTGCAAGAAAGGGAAGCACCACCAGCCCTCGAGCACTGTGCCAGGAGGGGAGCTGGGCCAGGAACAGGTGAAATCCCCTTAGCCCACCTCTGAAGGAAGCCACAGCCAGGGTGCTTGGTGGAGGAGGCAGCAGACAGCTGTGTGATCGGGGTGGCACCACAGGAGGAGAGAGCAGCTCTGTGCACAGCTTTGGACCCCGCACCCTATTTTCATACGTTTAATTACCACCAGGAAAACCAAGGACTCAAAGTTTCAAGCACAGACTGACACTGTTACTCCAAGAGCTGGTGGCTTCAAACCGTGGGCTCCCAGTGCAGGTTCTGGCTGGCAGGGAGCGCAGCGCCTCTCGCCCACAGCGGGTCAGAGCTCTGCAGCCTGGTGGTAGATCATCACCCACCTTCACAGGGGTCTTCACACACTCTGCAGAGAGCGGTTCACAGCCCCTCAGCTGCAAGGACTGGACCTGGCCGAGGCCTGTCCTCAGCAGGCTGGACTGATGCACACACAGCTTTCACCTCAAGCTGCTCACTGCAGGGTATGAAGCCCAAACATCGATCTCGGCCCAGTTCAGGCCTGCATGCAGGGCTCTGTCCATGCACAGGTTATCCAAACAGCATACATTATCTCCAAAGAGCAAACAGGCACATCACAGGGTGTTTTTGACAAAACTGTAACTAAAGGAACCATGGAGCAAGTGCTTTTACACTCCAGCTCACCCTTGACACCTCCCAGCTGTCCACATGCAGCCATCTCACTCAAGTCCACATCCACAAACGTTTATGAGACCCTTTCTCCAGGTTTGCTGCCTTCATGGTGCTGCTCCCACTGTGCACCCTTCTGCAGCTGCCCTCGTAACCACCACAGCGAATTAAGAGCGTTTTAATGCTCTGTACTAGCTACCTGACTGGAGACTTCAGGGCAAAAACAAAAAAAATAAATCCTTCCCAGCTGCACAATCAGAAATTCACCAGCTCCACAAGATCCAGTTGTGTCTGGGGACTGGGATTTTAACCTCAGGCTCAGATGCCACTCCCAGGTCATTCTGGCCAGCAGCTGTCCTTCAGCTCAGGCCTCCTGTGATGCAACACCATGAACACTGGGAGATCTCTTCCTGCACGCAGCTCTTGATAATCCAGACCACTGTCTGCTGGAGGGAATACACGGATCACCACAACAGGCCACAGAAAACACCAGGGAACACAGATGGGAAATACAGTGAGGGGAGAGGAAGCCAACGCTGCTCTGCACTAGTTCAGCACAGCACCTTTCAGGAGCTGTGGGGCTTGCTGGGAGCCTGGACAGGGCACTGGTACAGGCACCACATGCACCCGCGGCCAGTCTTGTCTGATCATGAGGAAAGGCTGCAATTGCTGCCTGCATCGCAAAATGCATTTTCATCTATTAGAATGGCTTGGTGACAGGCCTACAAGGAAACTAAAACAAGTTATAAGTTATTTAAAACAACAAAGTAAGCACTTTATTTCCATTAAGCATGTTGTTTTAGTATCACAATGGAATGATGAGAAAACGTTTAAAAAAAACCCCAAAAAGTCTCTAATCCCCACAAACAGCAGGGAGGTTTTCAAGGCAATTTAAAAACAAAAGGGAGTGACAGACGTGCCAAAACAGTCCCAACATCATGAGACTCCTCCTCTGAGAGCTGGGCAGGGGCAGGAAGGTGGAATGACACGAAGGTACGAATGTCTGAAGTAGTCTTTGGCGCTTCTGCCTCATGTTTGATACGTACATGATCTCTCAAGACAACTCCACAGAAATCTCCAGACGCAACAAAGTGCTACGTTAGTAGAACCAAACCCCGGTGAGAGGACTTTCCGTACAGTTGAGATGCCCTGCGGTTGGGCGTTAAGACACATCCTGCAGACAGTGCTGACTCCAGCTGGGGGCCTTTGGGTTGGGAGAGAAAAAAGGAAGCGTGGTGCGTGAATCCAAGAAGATGTGCCCATGTGCAAGACCCCACGTCCTGCAGTACTGACAAAATCCAGGGAGGAGAGAATGTGGTGGCAAAACGAAATATGGATCCGTTCCCTACAGTGATCAAAACACGAGTCCAGTGCAGTAACTATAGTTTCACAGTTCCAGGGGGCAAACTGTCATTGCAGAGTCTGTAGTAACGCAGGTCATTCACCAGTCTGTGCACATTCTGGGTAAACGATGGCAGATCCTGGAAAAGATCAAACAACATGTACTGCAAACAGAGTAATGCCTACAAGTACTGTCTTATGGCAGGGAACAGGAACCCACAGGGCCAAACGTGCATTTTCATACATGAGAAAAAACAGACCCCTTCCTCCAGAGCCTGAGCCCAGGAAAAGCGAGTTTCTGCAGCCCACATACAGGGAGCAGAGACTGCTCCGGAGCTGCTCCACGCAGACAGCTGACTGCGGAGATCTGGGCTCTGTTCACAGCACTGCCTTCCCGGTGTGCAGTCAGGCACTACATGAGTGGTCAACAACACGGCCATCTGCAACGGCAACTGCCCACTGCATCCCTGCCAAGGCTCCTGGGTGCCACATACCCCATAACAAGGGCTGATTTCCTGAAGAGCAATTGCCTTCTGCAGCCTGGTGATTCTCTCAAGGCTCCTTTCCTACCCTTAATCTTGGTCTCAAATCCCCATCGTCTCCCACAGGAGAGGAAGCACTCAATAGACAAGCAACCTTCAGCAGATGGAAGCCACAACCTGCTGCACTGCCATGATGTTCCACAGGGAGGTTACAGGCCCTCCCATTTGCTTCACATGCACAGGAGAGGTTTGAAAGAATTGTGAGCCACTGCAGCTACCCTGCTGTTGTCTTCACTGTAACCCTCAAACATCTGGCCAGCATCTGGAGCGAGATTTTGGCAAGGATCCAAGTATCCCACTCTAGAAAATGTCAGTCTACCCCTATGAAAACTTCCTCCAGGAAACATTCTCCCCAACACCCACAGCATTCGGCAGTCTGAGAGATGAGATGGCAGTTCTGCGACCTACAGTGAAAAAACCCTGGCTAGGCACTGCTGAGTAGGGAAGTGTTTGGAACAAAAGGTACTGCCTCAAAAAACTGTCCCCGAGACGCTCAAGGCTGCCTGCCAGCATGTACTAGGAGAAAAACTGCGCATCCTGAGAATACGGAGATGCTGCTGCAGCATTTCCCCTTCTTACCCTGTCCATTTTGAAATTCCTTCCCAGCACGTTTTTCTGGTTCGAGTCCACACCATCACAACTGGCCAGGAACTCAGGGAGAAAGGCTGAGTAGAAGCCATCAAAGTCCACTGAGGCCATGTTGTAGGTGGCAATGCCGATCTCCTCCTGCAACAGGTCATGCGACTTGTGGACAAGCACCTGAAGTAGCACATTCACAAACTGGAACAGCATGGTTGTCCGGAAGATCTTCTGCACAGTGAGAGAACACATAATTAGGAGTCTTCACACCAGCAATCCTCCCACAGGAGAGCCCACAGCAGCCAGCACGTTGCTTCAGAAGTACAAATTCATCAAGGTCAGACCAGGCGTGGCTGCACAGAGCCACTCCAATACCATCAGCTTCTAAGCTATCAGTGAGGTCTGCAAACTCTTGCAAGCACAGAGATAATTTTCCAAGCCAAATGAAGATCACAAATGGCTACAATAAGCTAGATTAATACCAGCTTTAAAGTTAACAGTGAATTTGGCCACACTTACCTCATGCATCTGACCCAAATTTTAAGCAAAACAGCATCAAATCCCATTCAAACTCCAGCCAGTTTTAGCCCTACACAGTGTTCCTCAAAGCCAGGGAATCTGGCTAGCTGCCCGACAGCCTGCAACAGGCAGCTGTTAACATGATGGGCTGTCCTTCAGTTGTGAGCACAGATGCGAGCCCAAAGGCTCTGCTTTCACAGGGCAAGACCCTGGATTTCAACTTTAATCCTTCATGATAGCAGCTAACAGGTCTAGAGACAACCACCTGGCAGTGATGTGACTAAGTCCTGGACGCCCTGCTGCTGGCCTGGATAAAAGTGCTAGAGGGACTCAGCCACTGTCCCACTAACAACCCCAGTTTCTACCTCCTCAGACAAACTGTGCTGTCACTGTGTGAGCCCTCTGCCTTCCCTCACCGTCACAGGAGGGAACACATAAAGGCTTTGCTTTGCCTGACCGGAGTTGGGATCCCTCCCATGCCCACCGCAGCGGTAGCAAGGTGGTGGTAACACCCTCTTGAAAGTATCTGGATCACGGCAACCAACCAAAGGCTACGGCATAAAAGCTCCTGACCTTCAGTTTCTGAGTAGTTTAAAACAAGCCTCAGAACAGCACCGCGCACAGTGGTCAGCCAGGACCCACCTTGTGGTACAGCTTCTGCTTGGTGTTCAGCGTCTCCAAGTAGAAGAGGTTCTGCTTGAACAGGTGAATGTCAGGTTGCAGGAAGGACTGGCCAAATGCCTACAGACAAAGCAGGATGGAAGGAAGGGGACCAATATTACAATGAGTATCAGACCCGGCAGGCAAAACACCACCATCTTCAACCTGACACTAGAACAAACCCCTGGGAGCCTTTGCTGCTTCTCAGCACAGCAAACAAACAAGACAGGCAGGTGTTTTAAGTCAACCGTGCTGCTGCCAGGCCCACGGGAATGAAGACACTTTGGTGGAAACATGGCCATATCCTTGCAGAACAGTCACTAAGCTGGGTCTGGTGAGAACAGGTGGGCCAAGCTCGTACTGAAGCGGAACACAGATGCTGAGCACAGCTCCCTCGGCAGGCAGCGTTCTTGTGAAGGATTTGGCTGTTTCTCAGGGAGGCTACCTATGGTCACACGGCAAGCATGAACAAAACCAGAACACACACACACAAAGTTTGTTCTCGATCCAAGTCAAAAGACCAAAGTGACTGGCAGATGCACTTAACACGTTACTGCACTAAATTAGAAAGAAGTTAGAGCTGGGAGGCTGACCTGGGCAGTAAAGAAGCAGTAAAGAGATCAGGAACAAAATTTGCTGGACCCTGCTGAACTAGTCTGGTGGGCCTGCACCGACTTGGTGATGAAATATCTTTTACACCCTGAGTGCCTCAAAGACTACAGATGATGCAGGCAGATGAGTAAGTTCTGTACAGAGACAGGCAGCAGAATTTTAACAGTTGCTGCTTCAAGGCACCACGCGCAGAACAGTTTATTCCCCCGTACCAGCCATTTATTGTTAAATGAACAAAACCAGCCCAAGTCCCTTCAAGACCGAGCTATTTCTGGACTGAGATCTCTGGTGCAAACCATCGCACAAACTATACTAATATCCTCAACACAAAACACACTGGCTGTGTGGAGAGCACTTACAGAACGTTAAATAAGAGTTTTGTATCAAAACAACAGGAGCCAAGTCGTAAAATAAGCCATGCAGTATTGCCAACCAGCCTGAAGTCAATACTGAGATTACCACATAAATATCTTCCAAAACATGGCACTTGGGTAAGTTTGGAAGTGTCACATTACCACAGGTGAAAGATCCTTGCGCAGCCCTGCACCAGGACCAGCTTGGGCCTCATTCACATCAAAGGATGCCAAGACAAGGAAAGGCCAGAGGGCAACACCGATGCAGTTTATGTTAGTGCAAGAGCAGCCTCTTCTGCTCATGTATCAGAAGGGACCCAGCCTCCACAAGCACTCCATGATGGGGCAGCTCTGCAAAAAGTCCTCCCACCTGAAGTCTAAGCACATGGCCCTTGCTCCCTCGGAGGAGCAAGCTCTACCCTGAGGCTGCAGAAAGTGGCACAAGTGCACTTCTGTTTACGCTGACACGGGCTGGAGGTGAAGGTCCCCACACCAGGTACTCCAACAGCACATTAGGAGGCTGATTTTTTTTCTGATTTTACTTTAAGTTGCACTGCCTGCTTTGGGGACAGTTTTTACACCTAGGAACTGCAGACGAACTCATATGGCCAACTCGGACTTAAGTAACATGTGGAATACAGTCTGTTGTTTTTAAAAATTCAAATTCCCCAATCTGAGAAGATTGGTGCCGGCCCTGTGTACGTGCTGGCACACTGCCTCTGCCTTCTTCATTCCCCAGGCCAAAAGCCTACAGGGTATCACCCCACTGACCCTCTTCCACCAGATCTGATGGTATAGCATAGAACAAGTCCATATAAACCAAAAGACATCTTAGTCTCAGAAGAACTTCCCTTCATTGATGATTTGTCCTAGTGCCAACCACAAGACTTGTAACAGAAGTAAGTGGGTCAGCATCAGTAATAATATTTTTAGGTCCAGATGCAGGATGAGGCGTGGAAAGGCATTAACATTCCTTCCTCAGTGCTTGCTTCCCTGTGCAGTGAGGCACTGTGCCTTGTGAGCACATCAGCAAGACCGCTCTGCAAGTACTTCAGTTTTCAGCGGTTCCTGAAGGCAAGACCTCACTCAAGACACGGTCTAGCCCCCACCACCCACGTTTAATGCACTGCCACAAGTAGTGCAGGGTCCATGGCAGAAACGGCTCTGGACAACCACAGGAATAGCTGAGTTACCTGCATAATGGCACTGAACTGCGCTTCGTTCTCCATCTGCTCTTCTGCTACTCCTCTTTGGACACTAGCCAACACACTGGATTTGAAGAAGTACCGCCAATTATGGTGGAGGACCCGGAAAAGCAGCTCAAACAACTCTGCTTTCACATCAGGAGATGAGCGCTAGGAGGAGAGCGGAAGAAATAATTCAAAGCAGGCTGCTGTGCTGGAATCCCACTCACTCCCTGGATCCCACTGCTAGCAGCACGCTGCCAGGTGGCCACCCAGGGCAGCGCTTTGTGGCCAAAGTACCAGAGCATCGAAGCATTTCCTCCTAAGGAAGGCACCACACTCGGCAGCTGCTGGATCATGCCAAGAATTCACCGCCAAGTTTTGAGTTTTACCTCCTGCTTTGAGCACATCTGTAATTTTAGCCTCTCTTGACAATTCCTGACAAAACCTTCCACCCACACTGCTTCCAGTCCCTACTGACTAGTCACCCAGCTTTGCCACCACAGGGACTGACATTTACAGCTCCTGGAAAGCAAAAGGCTTCATGCCTTCCCTTCCCATCTCCCCCTTCCCTCACCTCGTGTGAGAACAGCCCTACCTCTGCAATGATGGGGTAGACCTGCTCCATGCACAGTGAGATGACACTGGGTAGAAAAGGCTTGAATACTTGGCCTGGCTCTTGTACCACCACTTGCAGTATTTTCAGAAACTTCTCCACCACCCGACAGCCAGTGCTGCCCTCATGGAGGATGCTCTCTGCTAACTGCTCCCTACGACAAAAACAGTTATTGCATAGGAATCTTCCCACAGATCTGCATGCTTAGCTGATTTACAGAAGAGCAGGTAGCGCCTCTGAACTGCCTCAGTTAATACAGACCAAGAAAGTTAACCCCCCCCAAAAAAGGGTTTGGACTGAGGATTGATGACATGCACACCCACCCTGCCCCCAACAAAAGCTTGGGTGATAGTGGCAATTCCAGGGTCTGGTTCAGTATCACACACTTCCAGAAAATCCGTGGGAGAGCTGAAATTGCACGAAGGCATGTAGGATTGATGCACATGGGCTGGGTCATTTCAAACTTGGAAGCATTTTCCTCGGATTTAGTCCTGAGACACTACAGAAGTCTGGACACAAAGGGATTGGAAAGACCATACTCCTCAGGGGCAGCAACCTGTTGTGTGAGCAGCTAAGCTAAATCATCCTGAGGGATAAGAAAGAAGTGACTGACGTGGGACAATACCTGGTGAACATGTTTAGGAAGGTCTGTATGATCTGCTCTGTGAAAGGCACTCCCATCTGCACCCGCAGTCCTTGAAACAGCGTGAGGAAGAAGCTCAGCATCTCATCTGTCACATCTAAGATGAGAACAGGAAAGCAGAAAGAACGTGTTAAGGTAACATTCAAGTACATCCGTAAGTCTTTTATGTGAGATTTACTCCTCCTGTACAAGGAATCCCGTTTACTCTTGGAAATTTAGCAGCAGGGTTGCCATTAGAAACTAAAACCAACAGCCAGTACTGCAGGGCTTAAAGATTGTTCATCCTTTTCTGAAAACCACTAGGGATGACTAGTACAGGCAGCACCAAGCAGCTCAGAACATATATGGTACCATCAGCAAGGCCCTCAGTCTGGCCTGCCTTCACAGAGCACCTGGAGAAAGCTCTGGCCATGGCCCAGGCTGATCTCCAGTTGCTCACTGCTCGTACAGGGTTAACAGGAAATACGAGGAAAATCCAGAACAGCTACGCAGCTTGTGGAGGGGGGCTAGCAGACAAAATCCAGCTTCTTTTCTTTTGGCAGGAACTGAAAAGACCCTTCTAACTTCAGAAATCATCTTCAGCACACGATTATGTGGTTAGCTGATCAGTACACCTAATTCTTCATCCGTCCCAACATGCTTTATTAAGTAACCCCAGTAAACTGAAGCTGCTCAACTCTTTCATACAGCCTTTTATAGCCAATAAATAGCAATGGCATGAGGCCGCTAGCCTGTTCTGAAGGCAACAGTTCACCGGAGTCACAGCATCAGCTTGCTGTCTTGGATCCTCTCTGCATTTCAACTTTGTTTTGCTTCCCCCATGCCCGCTTTACTGAGAAAATCTCACCTAGCTCCAAAAGTTTTCCTGGAACACCTTGCTCCTCATGAGAGAAGCTGCTGTAGTCCTGGGCATTCGAGCTACCCCGATGTGAAACAAAATGTAGGTTGCTGGCCAGAAGATTGCCAAGCATCAGTCGTGGTTACATCTCAGGAGCTCTTCCTTTACAGGGGAAAACCCCACCCCACATTATTTGACCTCATCTGATCAGATCTGCCCCTCTTTGTCTTCAAGCTTCTGGAGAGAACATAGGTGGCAAATGTAGCCAGACAGGGTATTTTAAAGCTTTTTCTGTGCTCAGGATCAGCTCCATTTTGTTTCCTTGCTGAACACAGCACAGGGCACCTCCACCTTCTGGAAGTGTGACAAACCTTCAAGCCTGTATCCCAGTGGCAGAGGAGATCTCCCTTTCCTGTTCCGATTCAAGCCCAGCCCACCCAGAAGTACAGACTGACATCACACTTCGGCACAGCGAGCTCACACACGTTACAGGAATGCCACCACAATTCTACGCTGATGGACTTTGGATGTTATCAGTAGGTCATAAAGCTACTCACAGCATTAAAGCCTGTCCTATGGTTATACCTGACTGATGAATGAAAGCTGGGAAGAGGGCTAGTGAGACCTGCACGGATTCTTGCAGCGACTGATAACAGATCTGTCGAGACTTGGTGGATTCTCCAGAGATACTTTCTACAATATCTTCTAGAACACTGAGCGTCTGATGGATGATCACTTTGGCTGCAAAGTAAGAGAGGTGATACTTCCTGCATGTGTTAAAACTACTTGGAGGCAAGAAACAAAGTCAAGTTCACACGCAGTAACTAAAACAACCCACAAGGCAGCACGTACAGCAAAACCAGGCTGGGAGTCAAAAATGTTCCCAAGTCTGTGTTCACATTTTAAACATTTAAACAGGTTCAGGCCACCCGCTTTCTTAAATTATACAGGTTTACTGCCCTACAGATGCACCCACTGCTCAACTACTCAGGCGCAGAGGCTGAGAGGAGCTGTAAACAGTATTATTCACAATATGCTAATGCTAAAAAAACGCTAGCCAAGAAAAAAGCAGCACATGACGACAGCAAAATATACTGCAGCTTTCTATTTCTGAAAGCAACAACTGGAGTGATACGCAGTCACCGTATAAGCTAACCCAAACGCTGGGAGAACTTAACTGGCTCAGTTCAACCCCTGTGAGCAGTCTGCGGATATTCTCCTCGAGAGAGGTAAGCCACCCTCTCCCGAGCTGCCTCCCTGCACAAAGCTGACCAACATGTCAGGTTTGTCAGCAGCTGTGACACTGCATACTTCTAAACAATTTTTACAGCGATTCTCAAAAAAAACCCCACACCCCACCACCCCACACCCAAAAGCAGTCCCAAAACATTCACAAACTGCCAAAGGTCCCTGGACCCCACCAGTTCAGGGCTCTCCTATATATATAAAACCTTACAGTACTTCCCAAGTCTGGGAGAAATTCTTAAGTTTTTATAACCAGAATCTTCATTAACCCTGCCTCCAGTCAATGTTTCTAACACTACACCATCCCAGAATTAGGCTGTTTAATATTCCTAATGCAATCACTGCTATTCAAAGTCATCACAAACTTGATCCCACCTTCCCTGCATGACTGAGGAAGACAGTACTTAGATGGAAGAGTTTACAGGCAACCTGGGGTGAGATGGCCCTTTATAGACCCACAGGAAAAGGGTCTCAAAGAAAAAAAAAAAAGAAAGAAAATACAAATTGCTCCTTTCCGGTCCTCCCCATACACTAAATGGGGGTTTTCAGCCAAAATAATTATTGGAAAATCAGCTTAATGATGCCTATCAGCAGTTTGCACTGCAACTGTCAGAAGACAGCAGACACCAAGAAACTCGGTACTTACTGTCCTCCAGCTGCACTTTCCTCTGTGGCATGATGGCATTGGATTTTAGTTGGCGGTATTCCCTCGTGAGGGCAGAGATTAGGCTGGCGTGGTTGGTGGAGCGAACTGCCCACTGCTGTTCACTCTCTGGAAGATTTGGCCAGGGCAGCAACAATACGTTTGACAGTGCTCTGCACACCAAAACCTGGGCCTAGAGACATGAAACAGAGACAAAGTTTTACCATGTTGGCAATTCAATTTTTGCTACAGCACAACCCTAGAGTGAAGTAACATTTTACAGCTGTCCAAGGCATCAGCAGCACTCACTGTCTGATGGAAGAGCTCAAGTGAAAACTAGCAGCTCTGCAAGGTAAGAGAGAATCAAAGCTCCATGACTTCAGGGCTGGAACCAGCTCCCAGCTCCATCAGCCCTTCCCTGCACTGGGAGGTCTCTCTTCTTCATATTCATAAAAACAAAGGCGATACCTTGTCTGGTTTATATACTAAGCCTCTGTGCTTGTACAACATTTTATGCCTCCATGCCAGCACACAGTACAACCACACCCCAGCCTCCACTGTGGCTTTCCAGTACTTCAGTAACGAACACTAACCTGGAGTATGTGGAATGCTAACAGAAGTTTCACAGGAAACTTTTTCTGTATGTCAGAATCAACATGCCTGTACTGTAAAGATGATACAGAATCAGGGACTGTGTCAGCAAATGAGAAAGGAGTAAGATTTAAGAGGTGTAATTGTGTTTTTTCCTTATGCTATTGCTTGAAATAATCATCACTGACAAACTGTACCACTTTGATTCCTGGATATCCACAGTAGCGATGACTGCTGTCCCCATTATTTTTTTTTTATTTTATTTTTTTTGTTGTACCTTGCTACAGTAAGAACTGAGGCAGAGCTTCCCAAGGACACCTCATCAACACTGTTCGTGTTTGAGACAAATCACCTTATCAGGAAGCCGCTGAGTAGAAGTGTCTGTGATCCTGTTGAACACCTTCTGTACTGCTGGGATGCTGATCAGGAACACGGGTCGCACTGTGGTGGCTAAAGAGACTAGCAGGTGGCACGCAGACAGCAGCAGCTTCTCCTGCACCTGGAAGAGAGGGTGGTCAGGCTGCCCAGTAACACCACCACACAGAACTGTTCCATGCCACACCAGCATTTAGACAGCACACCGAGCTGCCATTGAAGGGTTTTTGCAAGCAAGATTGTTTACAGTATTTATTTGCCAGTCGGAGCACAGGTCAGTTCCCTTAATACTGTCCAAGAGAGATTTCCCTGCTTTCAAGCCATAAAATCTTTAGACTTTTATGCCTGTAAATTGCTTACTCTCATATTAGCTTGAACCGTGGTGCTATTTAGAATTGCTCTGGGTCTCGCCCCACATGAGACTTGTGCTGTGGCTCTGGAAGACAGCCATCCAGCACTCTGACCGATTCACTTCAAGAGCCACAGCATGGGGGGGCAGAGCAGTTAAACGCCCGGACACACCAGCACTGCCACCTGAGGGTCTCCTGCTCTAGGTGGAAGCCTAGCCCCAGCCCAGCACTGACGAAGGTACCTTAGAGCTGATGAGGGGGGTGATTGCCTCCAGAGCAGTGGAGACGAGAGAGATGAACTGCTCCGGGTTCTGGCGGTGAACTTCACTGTAGAACTGTGCGAGCCAGTGTGCGTAGGCCTGCAGTGCTGCCAGGGACTGAGCGTGGCTGCGGAGGAGCAGAGCAAGGGTAAGATACACACACGCGATAAAAGGTACAATAGGCAGAGTAGCTGCAGAAGGGCGCAAGTCCTGAGCATGGTGGGTAGTTTTGACAGCGTACAGAGAAAGAATATTGGCATTGTCAGACAAAGCTGGCAGCTTTTTCATTAAAAATTGTTTACTGCTATATTTTTTGTCCTGTACCCTGTGCATTTGAGGTACATTTAAAGGGGTGCTGTAACTGGACTCACGCACTGAGCAACAGTAACTAAGCCAAAGGTATGAACTGATACGGTCAAGTTATAAGCAACAGGTAGGTTGACTATATACTTTTGGCGCAGTGCCCTGTTAAGATATTTGAGTGAGGACATTTCTTTGGGACTACACAGACAGGGCTCCTCCAAAGGCTGGATAACATTCCTTCGTTAGGCTAGCATTAGGAAGTGGATCCTAGGTTTCTTCAGGGACATTGGACAAAGAAAAGGATGAAAATCTCTCACTAACAGATCGTGGAAAAAACCTCCCGAATTACTTTAAAGCAGAAAAGAAAATAAACCATTAAAAGAACATCATCTGGGTTAAAACTCTGTGCCAGTAACTTGGGATTATTAGGAGAAATTCAGGGAACTACATGGTGAGATCTAGTGGGGGTTGTTTCAAGGAGCCACTATACATGAATTGCAAACTAGAACAAGCACCTGACACGTTCAAAAGGACAACCTTAAAATCTGCTCACAAAACGCCAGCTGGCAGGGAACGGGTTGGTACTACGCAGCCGTAGGAATAAAAGGTCTCTAAAAGGCTGTCAGAACGGTGTTCTATGACTAGCAGCATCAAGATTTCACACTTAATGTCAACGTCTGGATCGAAGGCATTAATTTGTTTCAGAAATGGGCTTGCATAGCTAGAAGGCGTACATTTGTCTTGGATGCCAAGAACTTGAAACCCTGTACTTGGAAAAGCATCTTTTACCTGAGCCATACATAAATCTGACTTAGATAGCAAAAAAAATAAAAATCCATAAACTGGAACTACATGCCGACAGTGGATCCATTTCTTATAAAACACACTATTGTAACACTTACTTCATCATTTCATTACAATGCAAAAGGACTAAGCTTTTACGGCCATTAGTACAGGGTAGAGTAACAGTTTGCTTTTAGAGCTAGTATAATGGGCATTTTTATTTCTCATCACAAATGTATTTTTCTTTATATCTTAAATAATCTGAGCACATCAATTTGAGGAAACAGCGGTCCAAAATGCCGGCAGCAGCCTTGGCCTTCCACAGTTAAAAGAAGGTGCCCTCCTGGTTAGCTAGCACTCACCGGAGAGATGCACTTTTCAGAAGATTTGCTAAACAAGTGGTTACAGCACCAGACTGAGGACATCTAACGCTTCTTCCACCCCGTGTAGGGTAGCTACCAAATCTGGATACAATCATTTGCAGCCCATCACATACTCACACATCAATAAGGTCAGGCTTCAATACGGATGGTACTGCAGTTTCGATGTTGTACAGTTTAATCTGGGATCCATATAGCGTTACTTTTACCAACCTGGAAGTGCAGAGGGACTCTTAAGATGGATACACACATGTACAAATCCACTCAAACATCCTATCTGAATGCAGCTCTTTGCAAGCCTGTGCCAATATTCAGCTAATACGTAGACAAGATTTAGACCGTTGAGCTGAAAATAATTTAGAGCCTATTCCACTGTTTGTGATAAGATGAACTAAATATGATGTTCCTGCATGGAAGTGAAAAAGGATAACCAAGGCAGCTGTGCAAAGCCCTGAAATTCTGTAATTTTCAACTATGTGCTATTTAAGTTTCTTGGAGGGGAAGAATCAAATGATGCCTGCCTTTCAGTTTTCACAAGCCTTTTCATTTAGGAAAATAGATTTTGGTGATTTAGCTTTGAGATACAATTCCGAAGTAATCAAACTTTACATCTCATTTCATTGCATCACAAATGCAGATGCTGGAAAACAAGTATGTCAATCTTTTCAAGTGACTGGTTTTATTTAATCCCTCCTATAAGTTATTTCTTTCCTTAAGCATTTAGAAAGCCATCTGGGAAACTTAGCACTGATGAATGTAACAATTAAGGTTCTAGCCACTGAGTCTTCGTATCTCAGTTTAACCATGACAAGGGGAGGCAGAAATAAACCTTGGTTTTCACACTCACTGCAGTGGTGACAATCGCGCCTTGTCCTGGTAAGGGGACAGCAAACTCCCTCTCCCACACCTACCTCTCCACCACTGTAAGAGCATCATTGAACCTGGCAGCAAACACATCCCCAATGAAGTATTCTGCTAAACGACCAACGGCTTGCAGCAAGGAGCTCAGGTCCCTCAAGGAGCAGTGCAAACGGCGGCAATCATTCTCTGCAGTGATGTTCAGCCTGTGACCTGAAATGACATTATGTTTCATTAGCAATGAAGCCAAAAGACCTAAGAGTAAACAATCACTTGTGCTAATAGTCACCGACTAAGAGCCTAGCAGTCTGAAAACTCATACTTTAAAAACCTCGTGCAAGAACAAACACATAACCTTGTGACTAATAAATACAGCTCCTTGGGATGGGAAACCTAATTACAAAGCTACAGGAAATTCAAAGTTTATTCTAATTACATTACAAGCATTCTTCTTAAATTAGCTCTGCAGTGGGTCAACAGTTCAAATCGCAGCACTGTCAAGTGACTGAAATACTCAAACTGGGTAAGACAAGTCCAACTGTTCCAACTGCTACACTTCAAATTCCTCTTTGAAGGCTGAAACAGATGGTACCAACTATTTCAGCCTTTTTACACATTTATTTTCTTCTATTTGGTATTAATACCTACAAAAACAGAAGCCTTTCTGGATATCTGTTAACATCAACAGCAATCCCAGCTCTGCGGAGAAGGCTGCTGCCCAGCCTCCCTCTGCCGGCTAGAGTGCAATAAGCATTCCAGCGGCAGAAGCATATTGGGAACAATTTGCTCGTGATGTGAAGCACAGTTATTTGCTTTCATATTTCTCAGATACAAGAAACTTACCGAAAACTACATTTGCCAGTCTTATTACCTATGCAGTTGTCCTACCTCTCAGTTGTGTATACCTCTTCTCCCAACATTCCAGACCCTTTTTAGTAAAAACGTAAACATGCTCTGGAACAGCACGTTTCAAAGAGATTCTGGGGTTTTTTCCCCACTGTCCATATTTAATCTTGGATTAAGCTTTCAGCAACAAGCTTATCATTTTGTACCATGGGTACACCAGCGTCCTACCACCCGGTTTTGAATCCGCAGCTGCATTGGAGCTGGTACTCCTGATCCCTCAGCTAAACAGCCAGTCCACAACAGCTTCTAATACAGATTGTAGCTACAGCATTAAAAACATACATATTGCTTATCCTAGGCCTGAAACGGTCCTAAAATTCGAAGCATTTTTTCCTGAACTATCTATACAACCATCGCCATTCTGTCATGTATAGCAGTGCTGAAGATTTAACAGATTGCTTGCCTGGTCATACCAGAAAACTCAAATCTAAGCTCGGCTACAATCTTCCCTCATACAGATCTCACTGCTACTGCTTCACTTATTTCTCAGGAAGGAGCAACAAAGCTCTGCTCATACTTCTTATTCAGTTGAGAGCACCGGTATATTTGTAAACTACTTCATACACGAAGGCTCCTCAAACGGCAGCTAGCTAAGTCTTCAGAAACTACTACTGCATTCTAAATAGTTCATCTCGGCATTGACTCACAATAGTTTTAATTAAAGCCTAAATGAGAATGCTGCTATGGTAGCAAATTCACACCAGATCTGAGCCCAAAGCAAACAGAAGCACAATCTTTTTTTAACTAAGTTTTAGTTGGAGGAAAAAAGTAACCATTATCCATCCACATTACTGTAGTATTTGATGGTGCATACCTGTTCTTAACACATATGGTATCTTCATTTCAATTACTAGGAACAAGGGAAAAAACACACCAATAATAAAAATAAATTGCATTATTAGATCTTCGTCTGCTATTGGAGTCTAACTGCTGAGCCATTAGACACTGTACATGGTTTCAGATCCTCAATGGAATACAGAAAAAGCAATACCAAAGCAGGTTTAGAGTATTTTTACAATCAGCTATTCAAAGAGTGAGGACCACAATGCTGGACAGTGGTTATTACCTGTCCCTGAAGTGACTACAAACTGCTGGAGTCCCAGATACACTTCCAAGTTATCCTGCAGAACTGGAAACTAGAAGAGACAAGAAACAAGCATGATTTTGGGGCTTGGCAGATGGTTAACACCCAACTACCAATTACTTCGTTAGAACAGTTTTTGTATTTTTCCCTTAGTGCCTTCAAAAAGATGTTTGGAGAAAAGGCAGGTTGCTAGGTTCTGGGCTGATCCTGTACGCCACTGCTTCTCGTGTCTTGCTAGCTCTCACAAAGACAAGGATCACCACCCTGAAGGCACTTCTCTGTGGTAGCTCTCCTTTTCCCACAAATACCAGCAATCGGCTTAACAAGGTAACAGTCTGGCAAGTGTGATGGCACAGCACACTGCCACCGTGACTATACAGATGGATGTATAACCCAGCCCAAACAGAGCAGAGGAAAGGCAGAGCCTGTGCTACATCCACCTGCATACCCCTAAGCATCAGCTTCTCAAAAGGCAGCTACCAAAATATTATTCAAAGAAAGAAATTGAGTTCAGTGCCTCTAACAGAGTACAGATGGGAAGCACTGCAGTACTCTGCCAGCAAGCTGCATCAAGAACAGCTGAAGCCCCACGGGGAAAACAGCCAAGGGAGTGACCACCATCATCATCACACATCCTGGTTGGGGAACAGAGCATTAGCCTAACCACATCATTCAGGACCAACAGCAAACATGCCTGGTCCTGGTGATACGCCAGCTGAGCAACAGGTTACGCTACCATGGGGGAGTGCATCGCACGCACAGACTAGGAAGCCATCTAAGCAGCTTTCAGCCAGCCAAGGTACTTCAGTGATCTTTATTAAGGGATTATTTGTGCTGTACCTGAATACATTTGTATACCTACGGGACAAAACTGCACACTGACCTTTTCCGTGTAGGCATTCCACCAGAAAGAATGGTCTCCAACACTTTCAGTCAGGCATAGTTCTACTTAATTTCTATTGGCAAAATTCACCGCATTTGAGGTGGTTGGTTTTATGGAAGTTCACTCATCCATCAGCAGAACGAACTGCAGCCTTTCATTGTCCAGCATGGGACAGACTAATGGCAGCTGCTGTACATTGTTTTAATTATTTGCTACTGATAGACTAGCCATGGCATTCCATTCAACAGCACTGCATACTGCTGTGAAAAGCACCTGAAACTGCTTGCGCATCTCCCAGATTAGCCAATACACAAGAAGGAACTAACGCAGGGCTCAAGAAAGCACTCGCTATCAAGTTTCTAACATGCTATGCCTAATTAACAGTTGAGTGTCTTTATCTTGTTTTTGAAATAGTTATACAGTCTCCCTCATGTTAACATGTTACTTCAAGGAAGCCACACGCTCTCCACCATATGACCCATATGCTCGCTGCGCTCACTGGAACAGCTGCTCCATTTTTTGCCTCTCGCTGATTCACACCACACAACCACGCTGCACAGCAACTTCTACTTTCACATGAGGACTGTTTTGTTCACGGCTTCAGAGTTTCTAGTAATAGGCTTCTAGTGCTTAGCTCAGCCAGAAAGTTTCTTAAATAAAAATATCTATGAAAAAAAAGCAGTTCAGGTCAGGCATCTTCTGCCTCTGCAGCAGGTCAATCTTCTCTGCTTCTGGGGAATACGGTTCAGAGGTCTAGGTGTGCGGTATCTCCAGTAGAATTAACAGCCTTGCTTTGAGATCCCCCTGCTATTACTTGCCTTTCTTCTCATCTGGCAAAAAGGCACTGACTACTCTGAATTTCAGACTCCACTGGCTTTACTGCCTCGAGATCTCCTCTTCAAAAATCATTATAATGCTACAAGCCCAGACCACTTTTACACTACAGATTCTAGCAACAGCAGCGGCACCAGCTGGAGAGAAGTACTTATCTATGTTTATCAGATATAATTCCCAATTGTCCAAGGCACTCTTCAGCATTTATATCCAGCCTTTCATTTAAACAGAAGATTTCACTCTCCTTAAAACCCTAATAATGACACTCTCATCCATCCAATTCACAGCGCTGCCTCCCAGTATAAAGGCCAAGATAAACAGCAGGGAAGGATTGCTGCCAAATGTTTATACTTTGAGAGATGGGAATTTCTAAAGAGCTTACTGTCCAGCAAGTAGGACTCATGCTCACCAAAGTACTCTCTTCAAAACACACCAAGAAATTTGACAGAGCCAAAACCCAAAGGTTTTTCCTTCAATTTCTGGTCTCCCCTTGCCAAGGTTTTGCATCAAAAACCAAAATTTCCCTACTTTTTTGGCACTGTGGGCCCTATCAAACAGCTTGCATCAAACTCCAGCAGTTGGTGCTCATTTAACACTGCATTTTTGGTCTGGATAACTACTTACTAGTGTGGAGAAGGCGTGAGTTGGCAAGAGCTCCATGACTTTTGCAACCACTTCCAAGCTCTGGCGCAAGTACCGCTGCCACTCGGTTTGCTGCTATGGGAAGAAACACCAAGGTAAGCACAGCACATCCTGAGGGAAACACAGCTTTTGGTAGACTAGCAGGTCTTAACTGATGCTTGGGATTAGTTCTGGACAGAGCTTAGCTTTTGCAGACACCCAGACAGTGAAGAGGTACTGGTCTTACGATTCTCACCTGCTGCTAGACATCCGATAGAGAAAAATTTTGGCAACCCATGCTTTAGGCATGCATACGTATGTTTCCCTGGAGTGATAAGGCACAAGCATTCACTCCTAAAGCACAGTTACTGCTCAGTTGACAATCATCTGTTATGCAGAACAACCCGCCTTTCCAGTGCTCCAGCCACATCTGTTTTGGCCACCTACTCCACTTTTACATTTATCAGTATTGAGATGATGTTTACCAATGACGACTTAGGAGAAACAAGCTTAAACAAAAGCACCAACAATATACACTGCTCAAAGCTTTTGTCTTAGAGATATTTCAGCACTTAAATTCCAAGCAACCAGACATGGACACCTAATGCCTCTGATAACCAGAATGTAAGGATCTGTATTTTTTCAGTGTGACTTTAAGTATATTTTTTTCAAAAGTATTTCAAGCTGCTTTAAACCTCAAACCCCACACAGAATGGGGCAAAGAAGCAGCTGTCTAGCTTATACACCAAAGTACAAGCTTTGAGAAAGACATTCCAGGTGTTACCAGTGCAAGAGTTAATATCTGGTCCTGCAGCTGCCCTTGTTCAACTCTGCTCCTTACATCATCATCCAGTGTCTCGTCATCCAGCTCCTCCAGTTGTGCCTGGTTATACCTGAACTGGATTCGATTCAACACCTCTGTCAGCAACAGAACCAAGGCATCTTCGTACCTACGACCACGGAGAAGACAGGGCAGGAGTGTGATAAAGCAATTCTGCAGAGGTGGTTGTGCCCACAGCCCTTCCAGAGAAGGAGATACATAAACCAGAAGACAGTTTAAAGCAGGCTGCTGCAAAGAGCCTGCAGCACAGCTTTACAGGTTTGTTGAGGAAACACCAAGCAGATCCTGGGATTAAGAGTATCATGTCATTTCAGGTCACAAGCTACTTGCAACGAGAGCGCCTTGGTAATATCTGATATCCCTCTACCTCTGAAAGGGAAAGGGAGAGCTGTTAGCAATAGAAGCAGCCCCAGAGTTCAAAACGGGAAAGGCAGGAGCGGCTTGCCAGGAATAACAGCAACGTACACAAATGGGAGGCACCAAGAGCCTCTTGCTGCTTAAGCTGCTCCTCAGCAGCCTGTCTGGTGCTCTGCTTTTTGGGCAGTGAATGAGGAACAGATGAAACGGGACAGAGTTATTGCTGCCTGCCTCAAAAGGGGGCCTCCCCCAAGGCTATGTGTTCTGCCATCTTCTTTCCCTATACTGTTGGTCAAAGAATTCAAGCCCTTGTCCTCTGAGACAAAGCCAGCACTTTTTCTACTTGTATTATAACACTAAAGACATGTTACTGAAAGATATCTTTTCATCTCTCGCAGCTATGAAGCTGGTACAGAGCACAGAAGACCCTCCTTCTCACTGATCACATAATAATAATGCCAAGTTGCAAAATTAGGACAGAGCCACCTGAGCACACAATCATTCCTGTGACAAAACACCAAAGTTTGGGGGTTTTGAGGGGTTTTGGTTTGACTGTTTTAAAACCATCCTTTCTCAAAACTGCTGGGGTCTGCTGCAAAAAATCACGCTCTCTTCTAGGGGAGATCAGGCTGGAAAATTAGGCATTAAGCACACACTAGCAGAGATTCAGAGCATGATGCAAGACTACTCGGCTGTGTCACTAGCTAAGCAGCTGAAAGCTCTGTGCAAGGTGGCTGAACTACCATCTTTTCCTGTAGTCAGATGACGTAATTCTGGATTTGGCAATTTATCCAGCAGTAAAAGTTGTAATGTGTACAAAATGCAAAGTTCATAAACCACAGAACAGGAAACTTCATCAGTGCTCCTGCGGTGTAACCACTCCCGGACTGTCAAACTGCAGTGTTTATGCATCTGAGAGCATGCAGGAAGCTGTAGCTGTCAAAGCTGTCACTAAGGACAGGTAGTTCTGGCAAAACAGTGCGAGCTTCAACCACTTATATGCTTTTTTTAAATTTGTTTATAGTCTGACACATCTTCAAGAGACAGCTATTGTTTCAGTTTTCTCCATAACAAACTGTTTGACACAACGATAACACACATTACGTGTACATTAGCCAGATGAAGAGGCGGAGCAGAACACCAAAGCAGAATTCAATGGCATTAGGCAGAGAGCAGTAAATTAGGAACAAACTATAACAAAGTTCAAAAGCAAATACCTACTACTTGAGAAATTAAAACCACAGAGCTCCCATGCTGGAAAGGAAGAGAGCTGCCTGGTGTAAGCTAGTTCCTCATTTGTGCTTTGTGGTTATGACGCCAGGCTGTCTTTCAAAAAAACAGCCTCTTGTATTTAGTGTACTCAAGGGAAAGCAGCTTCCTTCTGCACTTAGCAGAATATAACATGGCACAAGGCATGGCGCTTTTAAGCCTCCAAAACTTTACAAGATACTGGTATGTTCACCAGATTTTTAAACTGGCAGCAAAGGGACTTTTCTCAAGAGAGCCACCCATTTCAGGATACGGCACCTGCAAAGGAAGAGCTGCCAACCACCGTTGCAATTCATACACACAACTAGCATCAGAGGTAACCAAGTGGAACTTTTAACTTCCAGTCTCATCGATACTTCTCAGAAACACATCCTCCACTTAAACAGGGATGTTAAAAACCTAATTAAAAAGATTTTTTTTCCCCCAATTCATTCATTAGTTGTATGAGCTGTCTGAACACTTACTAGGCAACTTGCTCTCATCTCCTCCTCTAATATGTGCTAAAGTGTGCTCTAAAATTTGCTAAAATGTGTTACAATTCTATTTTAGACTGCAAAGCTTTCTTCCTCTGGCTGCTATGCTCGCACACAACATATGTATGTGACAGGTTTTTCTACCCTAACTTGCTCAGTTTGAATTCTTTTGAATGAGTGTGAAACATTGAAGTTTACACTTTTTATACTTTAAGAAAAAGAAAGGACTCAGCTACAGGTGAAGTTGGAGTAACCGACAGCTTATTTCTCACAGTCCTTCCATGGTGACCTTGAAGTCTCTTTGCAACTGTCACATCCTCGCAGCTTCCCGACTACTTACCTACTGAGTACTGCTTCTTTGTCTGCCAGGCGACTTTTAATTTTGCTAGTCAGATAGTCCAAGAAGAGTGTCCAGATGTCTAAGCAAGAAAAGTAGCCTTCATGGGTAGGCTGAAATACACCAAAATTCACAATGAGTATCACAAGCTATGGCAAGATTGATTTCACACAATGAAAATACGAATTAGCATGCACCTCACTCCACGGGAAGAACTTGCTTTATTGAAAAATCTCTGGGAGGTCACTGGAGAGATTTATAGCTGTCAAAAGATGAGCCAGAGCTTTTGCACAAGGGGAGGAACCCAGGAATTACAAGGTTGGTCTCAGTGTTAACCCATCTCATGGCTCACATCAGCTTCTAGCATTTTATAAACCTGCTTCTGTATTATTCGCCTGTGGGGGTATATAGGGCTGAGTTGCACTGTGACAGCTCCTGCAGCAGGGTAATACCTACCAAAAGCCACAGGCTTGGTTTTTTTTAATACTAAAACTAAAAGTTCAAGGAAAGCCTCCAATACAGTAAAAGCAGCAACTTCATGAGAAAGAAGCATCCCCAAACACAAAACAAGCAAGCTAGAGAGATTCTTCTAGACAACATAATCCATTCCAAGGACTAGCAAAAAAATGAAAGCAGAAGCAGAGTTAAACATCAGAGAAGTGGTTCTTGCAAGGTAACTACACGTGACCCCGTCCCCAAATAAATCAAAGAGCACATTAAGTCATTTCCAAGTTCCCAGCACTACTGGGCAAGTGTTAGACAAGTTAATTGCTTTTTTCTGGGCCAACTTTAGGTATCAATTTCACTGGGGAAAACAAGCTGGCCTTGCTGTACAGGACAACAAAACAGAGGAAAGACAGAGGAAAAATGATGTCACAGGGCCGTACCTGATGAAAAGTGTATTTGAACAACAGTGCCAGAAACTCAACCACGGGGAACTGGGAGTAGGATTCAATTCTTCGCAGGTGGACACTCACAAAGAGACGGAGAAAATCCGTAAACTTCTCAATGTAGCTACAAGGGAAAGGAGAAAACACAACTGAGAAAACACGAAGGATACCACAAAGGAAAGCAATTTCATTGAAACAGTGATAAAATTCACTCAAAATCCTTTCATTAGAAAGTTACAATTAACAGTCAGTAGAACAATTAAAATATAAAGCCCTGCAACAATTACCTACAGGACGGGCAACCCTTCATTCCATTAATACCTGAAACAGCAGAAAAGACAGTCTAGTCAAAAGCAACTTTAATATTCAGATAAATATAATCGAATTCAACCAGGCCTGCAAAGAAGCACAATCCCCCCCACCCTAGAGAGATAATTTAATAGCAAGGGGTCATCTTGCTGATGTAGATAGGATTAGTGAAATAAACTGTACCACTGAGAAATTCAGCTGGAAGCAAGAAGTTAATGCAGGAGTTAGCAATACACTTATTTACACGAGGTAGTGGGAGAGCCACGGAGCTGAGGGCTGGAAAGGATGGTTTCTTCTGCAGTGCAGATCAACTATCCGAAAGTTTCTGAACTGAGCCCAGGCTTTTGTGACTGAATTAGACTATAAAGACAAATCTTCCTCCAAAGCATGGGGCTGCTCAGTGCTTGGGACTGTACAAAGCGAAGGTCCATAAAGCAGCCTGCTACCAAAATTTCAGGGAGTCCAGCAAGAGCTCAGCCTCGGTGCAACCACTGAGGGTTCTTGAGTATGCAGCTGGGGAAAAATTACAAAGACCACAGTGGGTAAGCTTTTACTGGGAAATAAGAACACACCCTGAACAACACGAACTTCATCTTCGTATCTATCTAAACAGAAGAGAGTTAAATACTCCATCAGTACAGAGGACCAATGCATTGCAGTGTGATACATGAACAGCAAGAGCTCCAGCAATCCAATGGCAAGGCTGTGTGCAGAGAAGTCCATCCTTCCCACAGGGCCAAGAGTTCTAAAGTGCAAGAGTACTTCAAGTTTTTCTTTTAAATAAAGAGCTAGGCTTAGCAAAGTTTCAGACACGCATGAAGAGTCTTGGTTTTACTGTACAGCCTTGCTCTTCCCTTCTGCAGACTTTTTTTGGCAGGGGGAACCCCCACTCCTTCTAATGAAAGCTCACTCAAGACTAGAAGCATTGCCAGCTAACGAAGAGCTGCAGCACTGTTCGTTATTGTAAGACTACAAAGCCACACAATACTTTCAATATGCTAAAAAAACCCTACATTGCCTTTTTATTTGGCACTGCCTACTTGGCAAGAGATCACCGAACATACCTGACCACAGATCGAACACTTCAAAAGCAAAGCCAGCAAAAATGTAGAGTCCAGACCCAGACACCTCCTTCATTCTTTCCATTTTTATTTTCTGAAGAGTTTCTGATCTGAGACCAGTGGAATTCTTACTTGGCCCCTAGCTCTGCCAGCCCCAAAGCCTCTTCAGCAACCACTGAGCCGTTCCTTGGATCCTTACTAGCCATGTCCCGTATTTTGGCATCTCCAAGTTAAAGGCAAACACAAATAAAGCAAGAGGCAGTTTAAGCTCACTCTTTCTCTGGGCTAGTGTGGCAGTACCAACTGTTCAAGGCCACACTGGTTCTGTAACAGTACAAAACCAACCAGCACCACAAGAGGAAAGGAACGAACGCACCCACAGCAAGCAGGTTCTGAAGACAGCAATCTACTGGAGTTAGTTTCTTCAGTGCCAATTTTGTTCGTGATTTTCTTAGTCCGCTGCCAAGATAACACTTCCATGCAGTAATTCTTTACTTTTGGACAGAAAAGTATAGCTATGCCCTTAAGTGACAAAAGGAAACCCCTCCCATCTTTTTCCACAAAGAGAACAGTCAGCTTAGAGAAAGCTCCGCTCCTCCAGAAGCCAGCTAGATTTTTCCAGTCTCCAGAACACCTTAGTTACTCCCTATTTCAGACCTTCACATCGCATACAGGTGTCTCACCACTACAGACACCGACAGTCTCTGCGGATAACACGCCTAAGCAGCAGAACATAACGATATGGCAACACCATCTCTGCAAAGCCCAACACAGCTACAACAGCCCTTCCGCAGCCTTGCTAGTGAAGGCTGCTTGCTGATGTTTTCCATAAAAGAAGAAAATTAAACAAGGATTTGTGGGTTTCCAGGAAGGCTTTTCTGAAAACCAGAGTGTTACTCCTGGCTCTGTGCACACATTTTGTATGCAAAGGTGGCAGATTCCTACACATCTTACTTCTAGGAAGCAAGTGATACTGAAGTCAGAGCGAGTTAGTAAAAAAATGAGCAAGTAAAATTCACTATTACACAGAAATCATGATTAATCTAGATTTACCATCTCAAAGTTAAATGTGTATCTAAAAATACAGAAAAAGAATTTTACAGAAGAACCACGCAAGCCATCTCTACAAATAGACCCACTTTTTTTTCTTAAACTTGTTTTTTGTCTTGAGTAGATATAAAAAGACCAACAAAAAAAGTCCAAAAGCTCAAAAGCCTTGCTGCTGCATCTGGGAATAGAAATTTTATACAGCAGCACCAGAAATTTATTTCCACCATTGCGTATCCGTAGTAAGACACCGAGCACATTCACACAATTGCAACCTATTTGCTGATGTTGGCACCAGCCTGCCAGCCTTCCCACAGCAGCGGGGCTGCAACCAGAGGCAGAATCAAGTCATCACCTCTTCCACCACCCTGCCAACATGTGGAGCCAACCACTCAACACAAGAGCAAGACAAGTCTCACTTTCTCTCCTACAAGTGGGAACATCCGACATCAGAGTTGAGCTGTTTTAAGCAACAGAGGTGGCAGGAACTTTCTGAAAAATGACAATACGCAGCCTCCCGAGGTGCTGCCACCTCCCTGCTCCCTCCAGCCAGGCATGCCAGACAGCCACGGCGCCCGAGCCATTCACTGCTGCTGTGAACGGAGCTCCCCAAGCCCTCTTTTGGTGGCGTTTACAAATAAAAATCAGAAAGTCAAAATTAAAAAGCAATCAGAAACCGTCAGATCTCAATGAAGGGTAGGAAACTACTTCAATTTTCTTTCAAGTCATGACTCACAGAATATCTACCCACTCTTTGTATCTTTGAGTTTAAGCAGAGAAGGCAGATACCGACCAGGGAAGGGAATACTGCAGTGCCTTTACCTCACTGAGCCTCTTCTGTGTTCTGTTACAACTGAATGAAGGGCAGGTTCAGCTCTTGTGCCACCTCAGACCTGCAGTCAAACAGTAACGAACGGGGGAAAGGGGAGGAAGAGGACAGGAAAGAATACAAACCTGTGCCACCACGGTCCCTTAGCAAACTCAGCCCCTTACCAGAACCTTACCTGTGGGCACCTACCTTTCTGCCTGTCTCCCCCAGCACAGTACTCTGAAAAAAAGGCGATTAGACACACCATGCATGACCACAAAATAATAAAGACAATCCTTTAGAAAGCAAGAGGCCCTAGCACAGCTACGTAGCTGTTTGGTTGCTCTTACCTTTCATCCAGTTCCTCTAGCCGGCTCTTCACCGTATGGGCGTTGTTCTCCTTGGTAATCTTCTGCAGGAGGTAGAAAGTCTGCTGGAACATCCGTAGCAAATACTCTTCAAACTCCATAGGCACACAATTCTTAGACATCAGTTCATTGATGCAAGACATAGCTAAGACACCAAGTCGGCCACGCTCCTGTCCCAACACCGAGTTCTGGCTGCTGCCGTTGACAGAAGACATCTTCCGAACGCGAGTGTCGCAGCCAAAGCGGGCAAAGTGGAAAATGGTGGTGAGGAGTGATGGGGTGATACTAGTAGACAAAGGGATCCAGCTGAAGAGGTGTGCCAGGCATTCCAGTGCCAGGGAACATATATATTCACTTTCTGTATCAAGGATGGGGATTGGCTGGTTCAATAATTTGGCTGCACTGGGACTCTGCAACAGGCTACTTAACAGGTCACCTAGGAAGCAAAGCACACATCTGCATTATAAATCAAGGCAATTACCTTCAAATGGTGCAACTGCCAGCCCCAGCCATAAAGCAAGAGTCAGAACCTTTGGCATTCAGCAAGCTGAGATGAACTAGCAATTTTTGTATTCAGGAATTTTCTGAAGTTTTGTTCAGATCCCACATCAGATCAGACCAGCTGATCAAACAAGTACAAGTTTAAGCAGCAGCTTCAGGCAGCCCTTCTAGCCTTACTGGGAAGCACACTCACACAGCATTTTGGAAAATCGCAATGCCACGGGTCGTATTTTAGAAATTCATTATAAAATTCACTCCCCCCACAAGGTCAAGCATCCTTGGTGTAAGCTTGCACAAGTTCTCTGGCACACCCATGTCACACTGAACCTTGGCAGAGTTCCTTCGGCTTGCATACAGCCTGTGGATGATGTAAGAGCAGATGTTCTAGGTCAAGACCAAAAAGCCTACTTAGTACAGTACCTTTCAGCAACCAAAAGCCCAGGCAGGCACAGATCACATACCCCAGCCTCCAACCACTCAAGTTACAAAGGTTTCCCCAAGCCACACCGGGTTTGAAGAATTCTGCGCAGCCTCAAGATTTACCTTCCATAACTTTATCCAGTTGCCAACCGAAGCCAAGTTAAAACTTAATATTTGCAACATCCTGTGACAGCCTAACTACACACTGTGTAAAGACGGTCTTTGTTTGGGGCATGTGAGCTGCTAAATTTCCTGCCTCCTGTACCCAAACAGGGAAAAGAAACGATCTCTTTCCATTCACCTTCTACACATCACTCAATAGGTTTCTACTGCAGCTCCTCACTCTCAACTGCTTTGAGAGAACAAAGAGTACTGCTTTTCTTGTTACTTACATGGAAGCCATTCAATGCCCTCAATCATCTTTACTGCCCTTCTACAAAGCTTTTATTTCTACTCTACACCTAATGATATAAGACGACCAGAACCACAGCCACTATTCAAGGTGTAGATGAGTACAGCACCATAGTACCTATTTTTGTCTGCTACCAATCTGAAATTTTTGTAGACTGACGTGTTGTAATGCTCAGAAGTTAATCCCGCACACCAAATGTGAGTTTGGAACTCATGATCTGGCATGACACGAGTACTGTTCTTCCTGCCCAAATGCAGGTAATACTTATCTGCATTGTGTTTCACCTTCCACTTGCCCAGAGATCTTCCTGTGGGTCTTCAATCATACCTTTTGTCCTGCCATCCTGCTCCTGGTGCCATCGGCAAGCCTCCTTGCCTCTTTACTGAGCCCTCTTCCCAGGTCTCTAACAAGGATGTCCATGAGCTGAGCCGCAAGCAGTATTCCACTGGCACACACACACACACCCCCCTTCACAGCAAGAGGGGGCCACTTCTATTTACCTTTTACCGCCTACCTTCGAGCCAATTAATCAACAGTCCTGAGACTCCCTTATCCCTGATGGCTTTCACTTTTTGAGAAAGCTTTTAGGGAGAAGCCTTGTTGAAAGCTTTATGGAAATCCAAGCCGACACCACCAGCAAGGCTGCCCTTCCCCACAGAAGCTGCCCACTATCTCGCAGGCTTCCACAGACCACACGCTAAAAACCTATTCACCTTCCCCAAGTTATTCAATACACTTCTCTTCCTTGAGTACAAATAATTTCTTCACCTTTAGAAATCCACAGGCACTTGCTACATTACAGCATAAACTTGTCCCCAGAAAATCCAAGTAAATTTTTTTTTTGAAAGTGAAATGACCCAACACAGTAGCAGTACAAAAACAACATGATTTACTGAGCTATTTCCAAAGTATGCACGATAAACAGATTCCTCTTAAGTCTCTCTTTTTCATCAAGATCGATGTCTTACACCACTAAATTCCTAACTCCCTGCCATATGTTCTCATTTTTTTTTCTCCTCTGCTCCAGAAACGTAAGGTATCGTATGCTGCTTCAGCTGAATTAGATAACGCTGCACCTCGTCTTAATACTAAAGCAGCCCCCAGGTAACATTTCACAGCTATACACACGCTGCAGGGCATGAGCTGCTTGCATTGTGCTTTTACAGAAGCAGACATGCTTCTTTCAGATGTCCAGTCCAGCAAACTCCACAAATGAGAACCAAAGAACCTCATCTTTTAATCCATCAACACCAGAAACTGTAAATTATGTCCCTGTAACACACACCAGTGGGTTACGAGTGCTTTGCTCCCAGATAATTACTGAAGCTCAGAGTTTAAGGTATTTTAAATTGTATTTGGTGACTTTGCAAACAGGTGATAAATTTATAGTATCAACTGCATTCATGGACAAGGAAAGAACTCTGGGGGAAGAGCTGGGATCAGGCTAGTTCTGCAGAAGTAAGCAGCAGCAGACACTTCTGCTACTCATTTGTTTACCACACCCGAGTGAATATGCCTAAGGAAGAGTTTCATCAAGTAAAGCGCTATAAATCATGCAAAGGCAACATTTGGAGGCTGAGATTATTGCTGACTAAATTTTAAACTGATGCAGTAACTCAAATGTTTCCCCACATAGAACATCATCAGATTTCCTTTGCTTAAATTCATTTCTTATACCACTTAACATTGTCTTCAAGTGCTATTTAAAACCTATGCAAGACTTGCAAGTAACCATTTCACTCTGCTTCCTTCTGCAAAAAAAGGAAGCATAGGTTTTCCAAGTTCCTAAAGAGATTTTGGCTCTGAGGGAAGATTTTAAACATTTATAGGGACTTTGAAACACCTTTAATTTACCTGAATGTAAAGAGCAAAAGGTAGTGACCTCATCTAAGCAACAAAAAAATTTTAAGTGCCACCAGTAAACAAGAATACTTTGCTGCATGAATGAGACTCCAATATAACAGTATGTGTGTGGGTAAAAAGATTTGGTCAGCTTACAGATTTCACAGATTTTAAGGACAGAGAAACAATTAACAACTCCAGTGCAGAATTTAATGGCAGAGTTTCACTAAACCCATGTTTGTCCCACAGTTCCCCTTCCAATCACGCACTCATCTCTGCCTGCCACTAAGGACCAGTTCACGTGTGATGCCACGATTGCTACTCACTGCTGCTGGCTTGTGTGTCTGGCTTTAAGCCCTGTAGGTTCTCCAAGTCAGCAACCCCACCAGTGCTCCTATTCCACTCCGTGAATCTTTGACTTGTCATATCACCAAGTAGTGACCCAAGGGACATTTGGTTAATAAAGAAAGTGAGGAAGAGAGTTCTTCACAAAACGCAGAAAGCAAGCGAGCAGCGGACAAGAGGGAAGCACGCAGTGCTCTTCCTTTTGGAATTCAAGAACTTGAAGTACAACCAATTTTAACATGAAGTGAGTAGTTAAGGCAGAGCATAAAGTTTCAAATAAGCAAGTTTGCACAGGCAGGACCCAATGACACAAAGCCTGAACTTCTAAAGGAACTGTCAGTGTAGTCTTAATTACTAGCAATTATCTTGAAAATATGCTGTGTAAAAAGTTTGTTTTCCCTGAAAGGGGAGAAAGACCCAGAACAGAAATGCAGTGTAGTTTCACTTTGAGAACCACAATCTGAAGTCAGGAGGTGAACACACAGGTGGAGGAAAAGCTGCCTCAGCACAAGCACCATCCAGCAATTCACAGAGGAGCTGAGAGGACATCTCTAACAGGCTTCGATGGACAATCAGCCCAGGATTTGGGCTGATCCACTGGTTTGGCGTTTTATGTATTACAACTCTAGACAACAAAACAGATTTTGCGGGCTGTATCAGTTGCAAAGCACTGTTAGTTTTTTCCAAGCTAATTCTGGCACCTGCTGTCTGCGGTGCAGTATCCCCTCCTGCAGGCACAGCCTCGGATGTGCCCACCTTAGCCAGCATCTTGCTAGCATGCACCTGGCCTCACGGAGCAATTCAAGCTGTTTTGTACAAAGCCAGCATCCCTCTTGGCCACTGAGGCACACTTGCTACCAATAGTGGACACTACCATAAATCAGCTTTTTACCATTGAAGACCTCAGTCTTGCTCAACATCCCATCAAAGTCCTGAGGCTCTTGCTGCCAGGGCAGGCGAAGCTGGCACTCCTGCCCCTTCCAAGCAGCACACTGGCTCTTGCCAAGTGATACTACAAGTTTTGTTCTTTTAACATTCCTTTTTTTTTTTTTCTTCCCCTCCAAACTTTTGCTAGCTACAGCAAAATACACCCTGCCCTAAAACAAAGGGAATTTTTCTCTCCATTTACATTTTGTATATAAATATACAAGTATCTTAAGCTCTTCTACAGGAAAGAAGCTCTTGAAATTCTGCTCAAATTTACACACAAAAGATGTAACACTAAGAAAAGCTTATCACAGGCAGCTGACTTAAGCTGACTAGTGCAATCTAGCCACAAGGAAGTGATCTGCTACTCTCAATTAACTGTTCAAGATCCCAAAGACAAGCGAGACAACGGTACCCAAATAGAATTGTGTTAACACACAGAACACACTGCAGTGAGCACGGCTCACTGTCAGTACAACTCTGGAGAAAAATATCAGATCCACAAGTGTTTCATCTTCTCCCTATGCACAACCAGATTATTACAAGTTTCCAGACCCTAAGCCCTTTTTTTTCCTTGTTAAAAGCAGACAGAGCCAAGATCAGACAACATATTGATTTCACTGCATCATTTCTTCTTGCTTTATTTTCCAATAAGCAGGAACAAAGACACCACAACCTGCTGGAAACACCTGAGTGAGCTGAATGTAAGTAACAACCTATGATACATCAAGGCACCAGAGAAAGTGGCAGTCACCAAGATCAGCATTATGCCTGGGGGGGGGGGGGGGGCTCTATACCTGTTAAAGGCTGAATAGGGGGTAGATGTAAATTAAATATGCACCAAATAGAAGGACATAGAAATATATTCTCTATTTTGAGGGTAATTAAGAAATATATATGTAAATGAGTTCAGATCAGATAAACACCCATGAAAAAGACTAACAGGAACAGGCAGAAAGAACTTTCACACTATATATAAACAAAGTCCTAGCCACTTTTTTTTTTTTTTTTCAGTTAGGGCTTCAGTTTTGCTCCTCTCTGGCTTTTGATGTGCTTACAGCTGAAATTCAGAGGACAATGCCAATTCACTGATGTTAAAGCATTTTGCACTGACACTTGAGAAAGCTTCTTGCCATCTGAGGACAACAAGCAGTTATGTGTGCACTTTTCAATGAGGTGGCATTTTCAGTGTGGCATCCCCTGCAATGGAAATTGCTTCTTCGTTTAAGGTTTGTCTTTCCAACCAGAAAGTTGTTGCCCTATGAAAAGCTCTAGGAAATTGTTATAACAAGAAGTTAGACAGTAAAGGAAGGAATTAATGCCTGATATTGCAAATTTCAATACATAGAAATATCATCCTGTAGCTTTTGCCATCCTTACCACTTTCTCCTGAAGTTGGCGATGGTGGTGGAGTGGCAGCAGTAGCGCTGTGTTTGTCCCAGATGCTCTCCAAAATACCTGGCCAAAGAGATATTTTTCAGAACAGCCTGCTAAAAGACAGGTTAATCTAACAAACAGAGACCACAAGAGAACTTTGTTAGAACACATCTTTAGCGTTTTGACAAGGAACATGGTCTTTTCATATTGTGTGCTTATACACGCAATCTCAATCCCTCTTCATAAAGAGGGGGAATGTATGTAGCTACACAGCTGCTCTAGCACAAGCTTCAAAGTAAGCTGACCCAAATGCCTAAGGGTAGAGTCCAGTGTTCAAACTGCAGGAGCAACCACTACATTGCCCACACACTGCTTCACTGAACCCAACCCAGAACGTGTGAGCTTGCTGGCATCTTAGGGGTCGTGAAGGAGAACATGTTTCAACACTACAAGTGCAGGAACTCGTACCTGTGAGGAGCCCAAGCACTGTCTGCACCTGGTCCAGGAGCAGCTTGCGTAGCTCTTCTTTCCGGGCTACGCTAAGATCTTCCCGCGGACATGCCAGTTCTTCTGAAGTAGTTTTCAACATAATCAGTCCCAGAGGAGTGGTCACAGGAGACTGAATTAACTGAGAGGGAGACACATGAATGCAACATGTGATGGTAACACTCTGCAAAGCATTCAGCTGACAAACAAGGGATCAACAACACTATTAGCAGTTTACAAGTCTTTCAAGACTGGTGGGAGTCTCAGTTCCCACAGTTTGCAGCACTGTATGTTGAGGGAAGAGAACTGCAAATACTTAATTTCCTGAGACATTAACCTATGATGTTGCAACAGTTCAAGTACCATGGGAATCCTTGGGGTTTCAAGAGAGCTTTCATAATGTCATTGCACACATTCTCTGCTCCCAGTAACAGTTTGTTCCCTCTGTTTACTGCCTTCTGCTGACATCATCACTTCTCAGAATTGCCTCAGCACCAGCAGTTTCACCACGTAACAGGGCTGCTGCTGCAACCATGCTCAGGTCAGGAGCCTGCACCATCAGCCAAGCAGTTTCCCATTAAAAAGCCCATCCCTCCCCATCCCGGCAAAAAGCTGCAGCCGATATCTGATCGACACCAGAACACAGCTAAGGAATCTGACCTCTCCTTGCATCTGTATCACATCTCTAACCAGAAATTACATTCACCCTAAAAGAAAAAAAACTTCCACCAAATGCAGGAATAGGACTGGAGAATGCAACGATTTTGGCCTTCATTAGCTGCTTGGATATTAAAGACACATTCAAGTGGGACAAAGTTTTATTTTCAGCTGAAAGACAACAATGCTTTTCACTGTTGACCTGGAACATACAAAACTATCTATGTGCTACTCCCTCTGGAAGAAAAAAGTCTAAGGCCAATCACAATTACTACAACTAATCCTTGAAGTCATAAATTCTGTAATACAGCTTGACTTCGGTCCCAGTCTCCCTGGCCCACCGAATCAGAGACAAGCTGACTTCACACTGCCAAGGCTACACAGTTTGGTGAAACACATGCGAGAAAAACGCCCCATCTAAAAGCTCTTAGTCTAGGTGTACATGAGCTTGGCTTTCAGAATGGAACCACATGGCACAGGAGCAGACAGCTAAATAATTAAATGAAATGCACAACTTCAGCTGCAAAGAGACTGAACATCTCTCAGAATATTTTCTGAGAGTACCAGGAAGTTTAGCAGTACCACATTCTGGCACTTCAGTAATGTTAGAGGAATAAAATTTAAGTAGCACTTTCTGTGTAGAATGACTGTTTTTGCATCATGACAATACAATAGTCCAAGTTACTTTTTTACACCCCTACAATGATTCAGTAAAACTTTTAGAGACTACTTAGAGTACCGGGATACAATTTCATGCTAAAGAATCGGTCACTTCAAACGATCTCAGAAGAAAGTCCTGAGACAGGATTCATCTGCAACTCTAAAAGCAAGTCATTCTGCTCCTGTGCTACTTGTTCATTATTTTGCAGTCTTGGAGTTCAATATTAGTGCTTTTCCTCCACTTTCTCTGAAGTTTTTTGGAAGGTGTCTGCTATAGAAATTAATTTATGGGAACATTTCTCTCTGCAGCTGAGTTCACAAGGAGAGGCTTAAGGAAAAACAGATACCCGAAGTGGGCTCTGCAATCACTTAAGATAACCTCCAAAGTGCTAGAAAAACAAGCAGGAGCTCAGAAAGCATTTTGGTTCAGATCCAGGTGAAATGAAAGCCAAAATTGCAAGTGTAGACAGTTTTCTCAGAATACCTATTGTCGAATTGATAATTTGGGAAAAAATTGCAGCATATCGTACTGCCTGTCTACAGAAAGCTATCTGAAAAGAGATTACACTAGTTTGTGACAAGCTCTGTACGCTAAATTTGCGGTTTTTTAAATTCTGCAATTAATACTAGATCCATTTGACTTAACAAATAAACTCCCGACACTCAAGGACTTTGATTTATTTAAATAACTGCCTGGTGGCTTGTCTGTGGGCATAGCTGCATTCAAATCATGTAATTATGTCAGCAGAAAAAGACTGTAGCACTTCAGTTTACACTCAGCCTCTTCAAGCCAATTACGAACAACTCTAAGAGAACTGGAAACAAAGTACTCAAACCAAAAGAGGATGTTTCCACCAGCCTAGTTCGCTCCAGCCACAGTGAGCTGTTAGCCTGGGTCAGGCTTCACCGCAGAGATGCTGAATTACAACCAACATTCAAACTAATGGCACTGTTTCAGCCAGGATCCTAAATACACAGAATCACAGAACCATTCAGGTTGGAAGAGACCTTTAAGACCATCGAGTCCAACCGTTAACCCAGCACTGCCAAGCCCACCACTGAACCATGTCCTCGTGTGCCACATCTACACGTCTTTTAAATACCTCCAGGGACAGTGACCCCACCACCTCCCTGGGCACCCTGTTCAGTGCTTGACAACATCTTCGGTGAAGAAATTTTTCCTAATACCCAATCTACACTCTAGCCTTACTGCAAGGCTCCTCTTAAACACCCCAACAACATTCCATTAGTGACTTTACATGATGAGGCACCAAAGATTTTGGCTATTAGATGAAAAGTCTCCAACAGCCGCATTCAGAAAGTTAACTTTTGAGAATCATCCAGTGATGCATCTGTAGTTTTACTGCCTTTTTTCTTTAAAGAACAACCCACAACCCCTACATTTGCAATAACTACTCCTAAATATTTAAAATTCAAGGTGCAGTTGATACTTGTTGCATAGTATCATTCCTTTGTCAAATAAAATTGTAACACCAGAAAGAAATGTAACATGGAGGAAGCCAATGGTTATTTGCAAAATTAAAAAGGAAATGGAATTTCAGAAGCAACTTCGGTTTTCATGCAGTTATTTAATCTTTGTCAAGGGAAGTCACTACTCAAGGAAACAAAATAAGGTCTCTGTGAATGAAACTAAGTTTGCCCTTTAAAAACTTCTTTCTTACCTGCAAGATGTTAGTGAAAAAGTCATGGTAGAACATCGGCCAGTCTTGCCGGCCAATATCCACAATGACTTTGCAGAGTTTGTTCCTGATGAAGTAAGGCAGAGTTTTATGGTGAGCTAGAAGGAGCTTGGGCAGGCAGCTGCGGATCTCCATTTTGTCTTGAGATGGGACCCCAAGCCACATCTTATTGATCAGGTTCTGGAAAAGAAACAGACCTCCCAAATGAGCCCATCTTAGACATGATTCACTGAAGTTAAACAGTGAGAGAATGTGGACACACAATGCAGGGACAGAGCACCAGGCAGAGCTGCAGCATCTTCTGCCCAAGACTGCCCGTGCCTGCCCGGATGCACAGGCAGGGGTAAGGCTATAACTTTCAAATCTATCCAGGCCTCTCGCTGACCAAGCCTGGCCAGTTAAAAACCCTAAGCACTTATTATTTGACACAGTTTGGCCTTTTCTGCTGCCATGGGTAGACCTGTAGATAAAGACACAAGCAGGTGTTAGCAGGTTAAACAGAAGAGGCTCCTCTTTTGTGAGAGCTCTGACAGGGGCTCGCTGGGCAAAGAGCTGAAAGTTGAGATGCTTTCGCTGCCCAGCAGCCCAGCACCAACCCTGACATCTTCAACACCACGTACAGGTGAGTGTGTGCCAACTAAGGCAGAACAAGAGCAGCTTCACTGAGGGCAAACCCCACACCGCTAACTTGGAGTAAAGCTGTGCTACCTAACGGGGTACGCAGGCAGCAGAGGGCAGGGATGGCTCAAGCTGCTCAACAAAACTCACCGAGCTTCTCTCTTACAAGCCACCCAGTGTACAGGGACAAGCTCCAACAAAAACCCCACAACCCACCCCCACCACAAGCATATCAGACTTGTAGATATGCTCCAACATTAGTTTCACAAAAGATGGATTTCAACACCCCAGAAATTGCTACCAACATGTCTTCAGCAACTAGTATGTTGCCATTTTAACTGGTTTTGGGTCAAACAGAACTAGTTGACATGCATATAAAGTATTTCCACTATCTATATATCCACCGAGATTTTCCCCTTTAAAGAGGGAAGCACAGCCTGGTGTGAAGCATTATAAAGAAAAAGGGGAAGCAAGTTTGGTTTTAGATGACTGATGTCGCCAACGTCTCCTGAAGCTACACTGGAAGGTCGCCATCATAGCAACGGCCTTGCAGTGACAGGGCACCACTTTAACAGAAAGCTTTTAGTCCACTTAAAGCCAAACAAAATCCTTAAGAAGACAGAGTTGTAAATTGCTTTCCTGCCATGCTACGATCCCATTTAGGGGCTTTGGAGCATTAGGAGCTGAGCCTCTGAGGATAAGTCACTGAGGAAGCCTGCTGCTGAGGCAATGCCCGTACCCACCTGCAGGCACACAGCCTGGAGAACCTAAAAGCAATAGCTAGTGGAGAGGGGTTTGTTATAGAAAATGGAAGACTATTTATGGTCAAAACAGATCCAGCCCACAGTCCAGAGGTACCAGGTCACAGCGTAGAGGTACACGAGGTATATTTATATGTCAAGTTCCTCAGAGAGGTTGCACTTTGGGGTTTCTGGCAGAGAAGATCCAGAAGAAGTATTGCTCAGAAACAATGACCCAACCAAATGAGAGCTCCTTGATGCAAGTCCAGAAATAAAGTTTCAGAAGCCCCAATAAAACCAGAAGATGCTTTAGCTTTAATATTCATGCTTTAATGCCCACTGAGTTTTATCCTACTCACTTGACCTGAAAGTGGCAGCCTTCACCTGTGAAGTGTTTTGGGGAAGATGCTCTCTTTTCCAAAAGCAAAAAGTGAAAATGGTTCATCTGGAAGGGGGCCATGAGGATCTTTATTCCAGATCCACTATTAACTTCCTAGACATTCTAGAAAACACAACATTCTCAGGAAGTTTTGTGACTGATCCTTGTGTTTATACACACATTTTACTGACATTCAGTGCTCTCTGACAGCTGAAGACTGATGAAGTTGCAGACTGCAGCTATGAGGACCCATGGAATACGCAGCACTACAGTAGTTAACTTGGGAAATTCAAGCTCCTCCATGGAGAGATCCTAATCTCTCAGCTGAGCTGTGGACTCAGGTCCCTCACTTTATACTTGTACAGTGATTTCTTTATTCTGCTTAGTTCTGGGCACAATTATTTGTTCAGTATTACTTTCCCCCCAGTCTCCCTCCAGAGAAGCAGAGGCTCAGTAATCAAACATGTTTTCCTCTTCATGAAAATCAGTTTAATAGTTTTTAATTTTTGCAGGCTGCTGCTGCATGAGATCCATCCCCAGAGCAGGGAACAACTCCCATGCCATTTGCCAAGCTTAGCCCTTTTCGAGAAGGCAAACCAGATTCAGTTTGCAGACGAGGTCCAGACTCCCTGTGCAACCCCAGATAAATGAAATTAAAAGGTCAACAACAACATGATGAATAATCATAATGTTGTCAAGTCAAAACAACACAACTTTTAAGAACAGAGTTGTTTGCTCTATCTAAAAAGTGGCCCACAGCAAAGGCTGTGAAACCCCTCTCATTTAGGGGTGCAGCTCAGACTGCCAATCCAGCCAAGAACACAGTGCAGAGGCCAAACAGACCAGGATGAGGTGTGACATGGACCAAATCCCAGAATATTGTTAGGGAAAGACACTGCACTGGTCACCAAGAAATCAGATGATAGAACAGAGCTGTTCACAGAACACTTTTGTTTCTTCCAGTGGACATACAAATCAATATTTAGGTTTTTAACCATAACTTTGTTCTTTTATAAATAGGCAAAGAGTGAGTTGTGGTCTTCTAGAAGAGACCTTACTTCTTACTTGCACATAAGCTTGCAGGATGTAGTTCAAGAGCATCAACCACAACTACAAGATGTCAGAAAAATAAAAGCAACTTTGTTTTCCCTCTTAGCGCTGAAGTCTGCAGTAGCTAGTATCAGGTAACCATGCACTTATTTCTGACCATAAAAAGAGTATAAAAGCAGTATCACTCTTAAAAGCATTGTGCAGAAAACTCAAGCAGCCCCTGAAACTGTAGGTAATTTCTACTTAGAGATGCCAGGAAATTAATTCTTCAATTTGTGCACAAAGATTCATATTCTCCCACTCTTAGCCTACCATTAAGCAACCTCTCTAGGAGAGAGCAATAAAAGCATCCTTTATCACTGTACGTACTAGGACTGCCATTTTAGACAAACATTTTCAAATAAAATCGATTGCCATATAAATGCACCAGACAAAATGCACTAAGCAGGCAACAGTACACATCTTACCTCAAACACAGTCAAACTGTACATCATTACATAGTCGTTTCTTGTACTTGACAGGAAATAGAGGCAGAATCTCCAGGCTCCTATCTGCTGGGCAAAGTTATTTAAAAGCTCCTCTGAAAAAATAAAGTATTAAAAAATTACATTTAAATTCTTAAGGTGCAAACAATTCCCTACCAATGTGTACTGCTAGCACAATAAGACACAATGACACACTGAATATGGAAGCAGCCCCACGTTCAGGGAATGACTCAACCTGGAGGAGATAAAAAAAATAAAATCACACTCCGAAGTATCAAAAGCTAACAATAAGATTTAATAAAAAAAAGGTATGTCATTTTAGAACACCAATGTGAGATAAATATAACAGACTAATAGCTGAATATTAAAACAAATCACACAAAAGTTACATTACAAGCATCACCATTTTATCTATAAAAGCCAAATGTTGGGATACCAGGTCACCGTGAAAGACTAGGAGGACTTCAGATGACACAGAGCATTATAAAAACACCCCTGGTTTAATGTAATTGCTCCAAGAGCCACGAAGCTTGTTGTAGGTCAGCATATCAAAAACCTCTCTGAACACTCAGGTACAGGATTTGGCCATCTCCCATTGAGTGACTACAAAGCAAACATGGCAAAAGGAAAAGCTGCAAGGGCTGCTTTACCAGCTGATCAAATTTAAGCCTTAATCAATTGGTTTCTTTCCTGCAACTTAAGCAGGAACATGGGGGATACGGAAGGCTTACTTTTCCACAGTAGACCTCCACAATAGGAAAAAAGAATAAACCTGTCTAGTAGTTTATTCTTTATTTTATCAGATTTCTGGGCAAAGTCTTTCATGCTGATCATACTTTTGGCACTCAAGTTAGAAATGTCAGAAGTTTGAGAATAAAAATCAAACTGTCTATTTACAGCCATTAACCACAGATACAAGAAGCTAATCTAGAGCACCTGTAAGATCTCTGCTGGCTTTCAGAAGGACATATTCAATAACACCAGCCAAAATGAAACCTCACTGTTTATTCCTATGTGTAATTTCATATTAACTGGGACAGTCTTCCGCTTTCCATGCTTAATGCTGAAGACATTTGAAGTCCATGCTCCATCTCTAGGCAGTAGAGGTTTTCCACGACATGTAATTCAACCATGTACAGACAGAGAAAAACGTAACACCCTTCTCCTACCCTAACCAACTTTCTACCTTTGACGAAAAAAACCCCACATCTCTGTGCTCACAGCAGTAGACAGTTACCTACATATTAATTATCCACAGGACCTGCCATGGGATCTCTGAAACCCAAACTATATAAGTCTTTACTTCAAATTCATACATAAGCAGAAGAGACTAAGGTGCAGTTTGGTATCAGACAGAGCACTTTCATCTGCTATATTTAACATACCCGAGTCACCTCTGCCGAGGTCTGCAGGCAGCAGAAAGCAAAGGGCAGACAGCAAAGGGGACCAGCCTTTAGAGGTGGCATGAACTCACCTATCTCGCGTTTCCGCTCATTTGTTGTGCAATTGTGGAAAAACTCTGTCATTAGGCTCTCCAAAGCCCGTAGCGAGGCCTCTTCAGATGCCTGGGAATGACATTTAAAGGAAAAAGTTAAAACTAATTTCTGCTCTGACTTGCACACAGGATGCCCATACAGTTCATGTCACCTAAAAAAACAACAAGAGCATGAAGCCCAGGTGCAAGGTGAAATAATCTGCAATTTAAACTGCTCATTGGTGTCAAGTAGCAACAAGATTTGTCCACTGCAAGTGAAAGCTTTGGACATGAAGGACCATTTGCTCAGCTGCAATAACTGATGAAAACAATACAAGAAGCTTCCTTTTTTTTTTTGGCAGCATTTAGTAATTTTAAGTCAGCTCATCCTTGTAAAATAATTCTTAAAGACAGCAAGTTCAAGTGAAGATGCTTTCAAATGCTTAGATAATAAATACAGCGATAGCACGGGGAACACAAACTTGGAGAGGACTCCTGATACCTTTGCCTTGGTGCCACACTGTGCAGTGCTGCCACCTGCAACACCAACAGTGCTCAGGAAGTAGCAGCTTGAAGGATTAGGGCATTTCCAGCACTTTGAAAAGCAATACACAAGTATTCAGCAATTTGAGTCAAGAAAAACAAAAATCACATCCCCAAATTTAGCTTTTATTATTGGAATTTATCCGTTATAGCTCAGTATTTTTAAGTCCTAAAAAAAGTTGTCAGGATTAGTATCCAGTTGTTGCAAGGTCACTATAGTTTTGCAGGACTCTGGGGGTGGGATGATTTTATTCTAGTAACAGCTCACCATCCAGCTCAGCCTCTCACCACACTTCCCTTTCAGTCTAAGCCTGATAATGGATAGCCTTAGAAAACACTACTGCTACAACACAGACCGTACCATTAGTCATTCTTCTAATGTTTTCAATGCATGCTATCAATAATAAATGCATCAAGATTCAAGCCCCGACCTTCCTCTGTACAGAAACAAAGTAAACCATTAAAGAAAACTGAAAGTTCTGAGTCAAGAAAATAAAAGCAGAAACAAAACCATGCCTGGCAATCTTCTGCAAAGACGTAAACAAGTGAGACAATTTGCAGAAACACTACGGGCTTCTGCTAGTTCCCATTTCCACCTACAGCTGTCTCCCCAAGGACCACCATAGGGCTAAGCAGCAGGAGACCCTCCCCAAACAGCCCAGGATTGGATTAATCCCTGGGAGAACTGAAAACTCAACACAACAGCATGGGAATACCAGTTCAGCTCTGCTCTGCAAACAACTGGAAATGGATGCTCTGTAGGAGCATTTTCAGTTACAAAGGAATATTGAATTTCATCCACCCTTTCCTCTTCCTTCCTCCCTTTTTTACTTTTTTTTTTCTTTTTAAAGACCTGCTCTAGAAAGCAAGGACTATTTTAGCAGAAACATTGTTAGTGGGAAATTGGCTTAAAATAACCTACAATCAAATCAAAGCCACTTTGACAGCTTAAGCAAGATCAAGCACCCATTACGACCGCTTTAATCCATTTATACATGGTTTCTGCAAACAGTCCTTCGCACTGTAAACTTCCCCTTGAAGCCAGCGGCCCTTCAGCCACCGAACAGTCTCCTCCTGCCAGTCACCATTTCCCAGATAACAGCAACACTATAGATAAAAGCCTCACTCAAAAAAAATAATAATTGATTAAGTGGAGTCTTTAATGACATTTGGATATAGCCACACTGCCATTTCTATGCGTTTCTTTCTGGGACATCGCATATTGTTGCAAGTTCCTCCAACTAGATCCAGACCAACATATCCAACTTTTTCATGTTTACATGCAGTTTACTTTCTCTGCTGCTCAACACTGAGGAAGTCTCACCAGCAGTTTCTAATGCTAAAGCCCCAAAGAGGGGTTTCCAAATGTTGGGCAGATCAATTTGTTGCAGATTCCTGTGCCAGAAGCACTGCTCTTCCACTCCACCCCTCCACCAGCCAAGACCAAGATCACCTCAGTTCACAGAGGAGTGTTAGGTCTTCACGCAGGAATGGCAGGGTTCAATCATTTTGGAATAGTTAATTCAATACTTCTTTAGGAAGAGTAGTTAATTCTTTTCCAAGATTCAAGATTTATTTCCTACATTTGGAAATAAATTGCAGAGTTCTCATAAATCTTGAGCATCTGACACATCCTCCGCTGACTTCAGACTACCTTGGCTTTGAAGATGACAGAGCCTTCTCCTAGGAACACGCTTAATCTTTTATATAAAACCATCACCATCACAATGTTGAACACGTCAAAAGCAAAAAAGAAACCAGAGCACAACACAAGCATTTTACATTGGCATAAAAAGCCCAGGCTGGCCAGAATCCAAGGCCAACCTGGGCAGCACGAAACAGCATGACCTCCCAGATTGTTTTCTTCTCCTATTTGACTTCTCCCAGCTATTCTGGAGGTTTGACCAAAGAAAGGTGGAGCAGCACAAACTGTCTGAAGTAATTAAAGCCCAGCCCACAACGGGCTCTGGAAAGCCTCTCCCAGGTCCTCCCCTAGGTGCTCTCCAATGGCCACGCCAAGTGCCCCCCATCCTAGCTACCGGCAGGACTTCAACAGGTGGATAGCATCGTTCTGCATTTGCTAATGCCCTTGGGTATTCCTCAAGTTAACCGTTCCTGGAGCATGCAGCAATCACCCACCTCTCGAGCAAAGGCTCCGATAACTAGGTCAGTGAGATAAAGAGGGCACATGCTGTTGGAGAGCCGCAGAGGAAATTTACTGTACCTATATCCAGACACACCAGAAAGTAGATTATCTAGTGAGACTAATAAAAGTAGAGCTGTTCGTAGGACCTGCGGCTGTACCTGGCTGTACTATTTCCAGCTGCACCTCAGTATTATTGCTCACATTAACATGCAATGTGCTTTCTTCTTCCAGGGCTCAGTGTTTACTCTGCATTGAAGAAAAGAACAGGGAAGTATCGTCAGCCAAGAGGAACGCCAACTAATCCGGATCCCAAGCAGCAACGCAGCCGCATTAAGGACTGCAGAGTCAGGACAAGACCAAACCCCATGGGCAGGCAGACCCAGCAGCGCTCCGTTCCATTTCTGACTGGTCTGAAATTCAACCATTTGGGTCATCCATAGATTTTTAAAGGTTTGCAAGGAAAGTCGTGAAGTCTGGACCATCACTACTAGAATTTACTACATGCTTTCTGGGTAAGAGCAGTTTGCCTCACCCTCATAAGGCATTACAAAATACTCAACTATTAAAAATAGGAATACTTCCCACCGCTTTCACAAGTTGTAAAATCTGACCCCCTCCACCCCCACCCCAGTGCCTCTCCCAGGGTGGGACCAAACCACTGGGAAATACCATTTGCTCTCTTCTGTCAACCATTTGAGAAATATATACTGAATTCTATGAATCCTGCTTGCAGTGAGCTCTGACCCGCAGGGAGGATTATAGTTGCCAGATTCAGCAGATCCTCCAGCCACAGACGATGTCCTCGGTCACAGCTCAGTTAGGTGAAGAAGTTAGTGACACATGAAAGTAGCGGGTCTAAATGCTAGTGCACCAGCAGCTACAAATTCTTGTGTTCCAGCAGGACACCCATCCTTGCACCTAGAAGTTGTTTCCAGGATAGCATCTCACAGCCCATTCTCCCCAAAATAGGTGCTGTTAACTGCAGCTGTGCTATGCTGAGTTTGTGCTGCAGGGACCGGGCAAGGGTCAGGTCTGTCGCATGTCTGCTGTCCCTGGAACTGCCCCACCTGATCTGAGCATGACTTGATATGGATCAGGGTGGGAGAGCACCCCTTTCAATCCTTACCATATCCATTTTTGCCTCTAAGTTTGCTAAAGGTGTTTCACTACAGTTACCAAACCTGAGCTGTGTAGCTGCTTACTCATACCATTTATGTATGAGGTTCAACTTTTAACACCCTCCTCACACAACCAGAAAGACAACAGATTCACAGCTGAGACTACAACTTCCTATTTTGATAGAAATTATGAGATCTGCTACCAAGAACTTGCACATCCAAAGACATTCTCCATCCAAAGTACAAAAGAAGGATCTATAAAACCTGGATGTGCCAGCTGATTTCAGGGCTACCATTCAATTACATTTTAAGATGTATGAGCCATTAACAGATTTCTCTTGATTAATGAGAAAAATAGTTTAGTAGCTGCCAGCTTACTGCATTTTAGGCTGTTCAAACTCCAGTTCACCGCACCTCAATAAAGCTCTAGAGAAGCGAAACCTTTGTACCTTGCTGCTTAAACCAGGACTCCGTAACAAGTTCAGTTTAGCCTGCAGACTAAAGCATTCAGGTAGAACAAGCTACCTGTCCTACTCTGACAAAGAACAGAGGAATGAATTTTGGATTGCAATTCAGACACTGCATATTTAATAGAAGATACAACACTGATTTTAGTTTGCATATAACTAGAGACAACCCCACCCACCCCTTCAAATACCTGATCATTTTAGAAGATATGAAAGCACTTTATAAAGCTATTTCAATTTTCTCCTGAAGTGCTTTCATTTAGAGTTCACTTCCTATCTTTTTAATTCATTTTACATTCTCCAAAGCAATTGTTTCTTTTAGAGGAAAGCTTTTCACTAATGCTTTGCCATAAAAACACAAGCTGTTAACCTTTTAGTGTTTGCTATTAACAGCTCGGTAGAATATCGATCACAGAGACAATTCTCTAAATATGGCAACTCAGGCAGATGACAAATTACAAGGAGGGTTAGGCCTGTTTATTTTTTTTTTTAAATATGTTTGGAAATGGTTATCACTCCAAGACAAAAAATCAAGGTGATTCCTCTACAAAGCTTTTTCTAATAAGATGTTAACTGCAGTTGCAACATTACAAAAGTGACTTCAGCCATCCCCCAGGCAGCACTGGAACGCCTTCCTTTGATGTGGAAGCATGGATTTTACACCACACAAGCTGAACCTTAACACCTCCTTCAGTGGCAAGCAGGAGAAACACTTGCACTGCTGAACCCCAGAAGCCCTCACCGCCGATCTAAACCCCCTTCAGCATCTCTATATTTAAAGAGGACGGGATGTCTTTCTGTTCAGGAACTGTTACTCACCACCCCTCTGCACCCCATCGTGTATTTAATTCAGACACCCACTCTTGTTCCATCCTTGCCTTCAATACCTGCACTGCTGAAGCACTTTTCACACTGCATCTAACACCTACCAGCCCATAAAGCCTCCCTACACCAGATATTGATAGCAAATGCAGATCGCTTCCCAGCACAGCCCTGGCTTCCTAATTTTTTTTGAGCCTGCATCTATGTCCCCTTCCTACCCACCATGTCTCCTACCATCACCAGTACAAGACACACCGCCCAGCACAATTCAGCCTCCTCTTGCTTATCGAGATTTGGATCTTACCACATCTTATGCAGCTCTGCTAAAGTGAGTATCAGCTACATCTACCAGCTTGTGCTCATAATGAGCAACTCTTCCAGGAGAGGAGGGACTGCAGGAGAGCAGTGTGAAACCTCGCTGCTTGCAGCATTCCCAGCAGGAATTGCTATAATGCCACCAACAAGCCAGTGAATATGGTTAAGAAAAAAGAAAAATCACACACACAACACAATGGCAGCTGCTAGTATAAAATAACTCATCATCACCCTGCCTCTGCTAAGTTACACTGTCCCATCTTCTTCCACCTGGGAGCCTTCTGCTTCCAATTTTGCACAGTTATTTAACAGTACAGTTATACACAGACAAATACAAACCACCACACTTTAGCTGCTGAATTTTCTTCCTTCTATAATTATAATTTTTTGGGTTTACTGTTGTAGATAATTTTTAAGGAAACTCAATCGAGACTAATTTAATAGTACACATACCTAACCAACATGCATATGTGCTAAGGTACTAATTTACTCATTTAAGAATTACCAGGGTGTCTTTCAGAGCCCCTTCCTGCCCAAGCCCTAACATAATATGATAATGAACACATAAATTAGTAACTACACTCTCAGAAAGACTGTGGTCACTCTAAGTCTGCTTGTGAAGGTCACAAAGGCCTTTTTTTTTTTTTTTTTTGCAGCTACCTGCAAAGCACAGATATTATCACCACTTCAGTGAACCTTTGGAACAGCCTTGGGTCACTCGATGCAACCAAGTTCAAGAAAGAAGTGCATTATTACTTTTAGCAATAGAAGTAGAATTATGAAGTGTTTTTTAAGAACTTGTACAAAACCCAGCACATCCTCTAGAAAGGATGAACGCATACTATTGAGAGGCAGAGTTCTGCAGCTCAAAGGCGGTGTTACCTACTATATTTAATCATTTCCAACTAATGATTTTACAAGTCCGGGGCTTCACACATTCCCAGTGTCTCCTTATCAGCGTAACTCACGCAGAGACCTTAAATTGGGAGACAGCACACAGACCCTGCACCGTACGTGCTCCCTGGCAGCACACTGCTGATGGTATCAAGACGACAAGGCTCAGTCTTTATTCTTGGTTTCCTCGTTGCATTTCAGAGATGTTTTTGTGGTTTAATGAACCGAAACTAGACAGCTTCACTCTGTGCTTTGAGAACAGTTCAGGCTCCTGGTGCCATTTCAAGAGACCTCCTGGCTGCAGAATACATCCCACTTATCTGGTTCATTCGATTCAAGGGTCACAGCTTTGGCAGCTCACTAATGAGATGAGATTTTGTAAACTCATTTCTGTTGTACCACAATTTCAGCAAAAAAACTACCATAAAAGAAATGACTTATTGTTCTACCTCAAGGCAATCTGCGGGAGGAATAAAGGCTTCATGCTACTCTCGATCTCCTGGCTGCAACAAAGCCGACATCCAGCACCAGAGGTGCTCAAGGCCCTTCTGCCTGTACAACCCATCACTTCAGAAACCCCAGACTGCGCTTCAGGAATCAATGCATTTTACTTAAATATCAGCTAAGGCCCCAAAACGACCACAGGCTGAACACTGATGTGTGGAACAGGCTATTGAGAGCCAGCAGTGATAATCTGATTTCTCAAACAGGATAAAGAGATCATCTTACCTGTAAACACTGCCTGCTATACAAGTAATCAGGCACCTTTTTGAATACCTAAGGGATCTTATTTCTTAAATCTTCTTGTACAGGCAGGTTCAGTTAACCAGGCTTCAGGTTTTAAGGCTGAACTCTGACTAACAGGCTCAAATGTCCAGGTCTGATTCTTTCTAAACCAGTAACTCTGAATCGACACCATCAGGTCCAGTAGCCAGCATGTCCTTCACCAAGCATTTTGCTTTGCTTGCTTTGCTGTTCAGAAAAGATGTTCATTAGATGGAAACACAGAATGCATAAAGCATTAAAATTCAACACCTAGAAGCTCTTAGAAACCCACCAAAGGCATAAAATAATCATCGCAAGCTGTCATAAGCAAGGTAAGATTTAGACACAGTGCCGTTACAAGCCACACTCTTGCTGAGGACAAGCACAAGAGCAATTTGCGGGCCCCCGCTGCCAGGGGAAGGTGGGCTGGCCATGCACTCCTGACTTGCCAATCGATTTACTGCAGTTCAGCTGCTGGAAAAGACTTAGCAACACATTATTTCCCCAAACAAGTAGTTGCTAAAATAATGATATGCAGATGAGAAGTGCAGAAGTATCCAAAGCAGACTACTTGAGATCAATATTCTGCACCATACCAACTGCGTATCACCCTAGCACAGGGGTCCCAGGTGGGTACAGGTGGCACTTTTTGGACTTAGGACTTAAATTTGACAATTTGGCTACAGTTGTTAGACTTTCCTCAGTAGACACTCTGTTCAGACAGTTCTCAGCCACTGCCATCACCGATAACAAATTTTCTGTTTAGGTATAACGAGAAAAAACCAAGCCATAAAGTCACAGTAGGGTCTTCAGATGGACACCCCACAAGGTTGGTCATCTGCTGAGGGCAGTCAGCTAGGCACATGTCACTTCACAGATGCTGAAACACTGCAAGGTGACTCTGGTTCTCTCCCAGAGTACAGAAATAACTCAGAGTCTTCCAGTGAAGTCTAGAAGCTTGCATCTCTAAAGGCAACAGTTTTGCAATCTCAGTGTTTGGGTCTGTCTTCTCCCCTCACACGCTCCCTTTGCTGGGTTCCCAAGCTTCCATCGAGCCTGCCACACCTCGAGGGAGATCCCGTCCTTTCCTATGCGGCGATGCTCGTGCATGAGTGCCAGGACCACAGTCACAAGTCACAAATCACTTCCCTTTTCTCTGCATAAGCAAATCTAGGCTTGCACAAACAGAACCACAGGGCTGGCCCAAACAAACACATGCAACTTAACTGATTTTGAGGTAACACTTCCCCTGCTGTTTTAGGTGAAGTAACCCGAGTTGTAAAAAGGCAGATCAGAAAGATTCCACAGCCATACTATTTTAAGCATAAGTATGTTGGGTGGGGGAGGGTATTTGTGGAGGGAATAAAAAAGTCCTTATAAAAATCATCCATAGAAATAAAAACGTGTCAAGAAAAATGCTTGCAGCTTCTTACTCAAATGGTCCAGAACAACAGACAAGCAGCAGCACATAAAATGAACTTATGAAAGGTACAAAGTATGGCCTTTCTAGTTGAAGACTTTTAAAAAACACACCTATACAAATTTCAACAGTCTTCCTACAAAGAACACTATTCTGGCTCTTACAGATGGATATATGATACTTAAAAATGCTAAAAAGCTTGCTCTTAAGCACTTGTCCAAATGTGGCAGCTGCTTTGACCAAAGAGACTAGAAAAAAAGATGCTAAGCATAGGAGTCATAAACCTGGCATGCTTGCATATCAGCACCAAGCCTTCCAAGATGCATTAACAGATTTTTAGAAACACTTCTCAAATGCTTTACCGTCTGCAAAGCCACATATAAGCTGCTCAACCTACAGACAACTCACAATACCTAGACAAACACTCTGAATTGCAGTTGTTTGCAATCCTACCTTAAGGAGTCTCTGAAAGTATGTACATATGCAAAGTGGGAAATGGAAAGCACCAGGACAAGCAAAAAAGAAAGCAAATGTAAAAAGAAAACAATTATTCAGCATATTTCTTAAAGTGGTACTTCAGATGCAGCTCCATCTACAGATCTTTGAACCTGCTGAATTTTTAACTGCACTGACACATCCCAGCTGCTCATTTTCCAGGTAGTTCTCCGACACCCACTTCTGCCTGGCAGGATTAAGTCTATTACCTTGCAGAAAAACTCCCAACACCAGACTATGCAATGTGACATCAGTGCAAGGTTTATCGTAAACTTGGGAGAAGGATTATACCTTACGCAATGTATTACACCAGCTGGACCCGATTGCCAAGGACGTATGATCACACTACACAAAAATAAGATACATGACCCTCACTCCTTGTCAAAAGAGGGGGGGGGGTGGGAAAAAAAACACACCTGCAATATTGCAAATTTAATTCCTGGCAAGAGCATTAAAACTTGTGTTGGGCACTTAAGACTGGGTAATGAAACTATCATGGATAACACTTACCATGGGAATAACTCAGCTAGACTTCCCCCCCCCCCCCATTTTAAATGTTTCCAAAGGACAGCACATGCAGGAAGAACATCTAGTCCACTTAAAAACAAGATGTTGATATCTGCAATGCTTCTGCACTTGGGGGTATTTCACAACAGCAGCCTGCCTCTCACTCCTGCATCTCCTGCAGCTCTGGGGCAACATCGTGTGCAGCCTCCAGGGATGGTTGCAGGGCTATCTGCCCTGGGACTGGGGTGGGGGCTCCAATGGGTGGACACAGGGCTATCCTATCCATCTTGGGACCGGGGGGCTCCAACAGGCGGACACAGGGCTATCTGCCCCAGGACTGGGGAGCTCTGACAGGCTGAAGCATAACTAGACTTTGGTCAACATGACCTGGCCCGCCTCATCAAGTGCCAGCAGGAAACAAGAAAAAGCTGCTGAAACTGCTGCAAAGCAGCCTTTTCCTCCTTCACCTCTCCCCATCACAAAACACTGCTTCTCCTGGGTTGCTGGTGGGATCAGAGGAGCTGCTGGTGCAGCCCTCAGCCATGGTGGAAGCAGAAACAGATTTGCTCCCGAGCACCTCATGGTTGCACATCAGAGATTACAGGCCCTAGATCACATCGTCATCCCTTTTTTTTTTTTTTTCTTTAACAGTTGCAAAAAGAAAGCCAAGGAATTGCAGAAAATTCAGTCTTATCACCCATAAGCGAAGGAACAGGGTAACGATATGGGGAACAACAAATCTAACCACTACAGCATAGCTGTCATTACTGTATCCCTTCCAGACCTTGACTTTAAACACACTGTTCTTAGACACCAGCTATTACTCCAAGGGGAAAAAAACCCAAAACACCACCAAGCAAAACTTCAGAGAAAAAAACCTGCCCTTAATCCCAAAGAAAAGGACTAGGAGTATTGCTACTCAGAAGCAATCTGTTCTGTTTTTACCCACTGCAGCAGGAGAGAATCAACCAAGCACAACACAGATTTTTCTGACAAAACCCTCTCCTGTATGGAAAAAAACCCTCACTCTTCTCTTCTGGAAGGCTGCAGCCCCTGCGTTCAATGCTGACTTTGGCATCCTGACAAGCCAGTATACAAAACAGATGAGTATGCTCCTTTCTCAAAAGAGGGGACAAAAAGGAATCACGACAATCCCTCCTGGGAAAAGAAAATTCATGCTGCAATTAAAGCTGTAATAAAATATTAAGTCAAACTGCTAAAAATACAGATAGACTTGCAGACCCAGCCACAAACTTGGAGATGCCGAAATAAATAAAAGATAATTTGCAGCATGAATTCAAATGGCTGGGAAATGATAAAATAAATTTATTCTGGGCATGATCCCCATAGGTGAGGGAACAGGGAAGATTGGGGGGGGGGGGGGGGGGGGGGGGGGGGGGGGCGGAAAGTAAGGAGTTTGTGATGTTGCCAGAAGAGCGAAAGCTTCCGATCCTAACTGTAAATGGAAAACAGAAATGTGGATAAAGAAAGGAGTAAGACACGTGGATGGGGAGAAGGTAAGAACGGGAAAAACTTGCTTCACCACAGAAACACATTCCATAAACCATAGGTGCTCCTGAGCCCAGGCTCAGAGAAGATGCCCCATTCCCAACCTGCCAGAGGACAGAGGCTCTCACCAGAGGACCCATTCCATTTCTGGCCACAGAAATGAGCCCCAAGAGCTGCCCAGATGAGTAAGCAACTTCTTGAACATCATAATCATAAAAAGGCAATGGCTTTCCTCTACCAAACTTAGTATTTACGCTTTTGTTGGAACAACACTTTCACAAAAGAACAGGCACATGCTATGCACTTTGCCTCTATAGATGGTATTCTAAGCATTCTATTTTGACAAAACAAAGCTGGCAAACATTTTATTACTCCAAAAGCAGAAGACTGCCGTGGTCAACACCTGGGGTGCAGAGAAGGCCAAACCAGCGGTGACCCAAATACAAACGCAGTTACTAACAGGAAGTATCTGCTGACTTATGAAGGATAATGTTAGGACACATTATTCTAGCAGACAGGTATCAGCCCACACATATAAAAGCTGCATGTTTTTCTACTCTGCATATACTAACACACATTAAGAAATACAGTAACAATAACAGCAGCTCCTTCTCCCCGATCTAAATGGCAACACCTCATAACATGCATTAAAATAACCAAACACAAATTCCTCAGAGCTTTTAGGTATCCGGACACTGAGCGATCTCTTCGCAGCATGGAGCCCCACTGCATGAGCTTAGTAGCAGTACATGCCAGCTTTTAATGCTTTTCTACTAAAATAATCGCAATAAGCAACATTCATCTATCAGCGGATTGCCATGCTCATCATCTAGCAGTAAGCAGCTTTCCAAGGTAGTTTAGTGGACCTTGAGGCTCAACAATTTTGCCTTAATACCTCTTAGTCCGACTGGAGATAATACCGCCTACATTTGGCTACCCAGGTCTTTGAAATGTGGCACATGTAATTATTATAGATCCTGAAAGGCATTGCGTATAACCATTCTGCTAAATTCGCTATTTTCGTCGGAAAAAAAATCTTTCATCCTGGGGGAAGCATCCTTAACAGCCATGCTCGGGATGAGCTTCCCTGCTACAAACTCCATTCCGATTCCCCTTTCTCCTAACTGCCAGCAGTGCCGTACAGGCTGAGCTTCACCAGGGCCAGCTGAGGCAGAGGGTGCTGCCGCAGGGGTCACAGCGGACAGAGCCTCACACCACACAGTGCCACACAGGCTTTGCTGCAGAGCTAATCAATGTGTGTGACAGCTCACCAGCGGCAAGTCTCAGCTGCTGTCTCACGGTTTAATAAAGCAAGAATAATGAAGGGGCACAGCAAGTTATGATGTGACTTGAAGGCCCAAAAAGGAAGCCCAATGTTGGAGCTGAGGTCAGAACTTCAAAGTTCCTATTCTCTTGTTTGCCTACTCAGTAGATGGAGTTCGAATGGTTTTATAAAGGGTTGACTTTTATTTTTAAGCTATGTACTTTAAGGGGACGTACAGAAAGCTGACAGAACTTCAGTCTACTACACCACAGCCATCTAGTTTTGATGCTGCACATCAGCCGGCAGTGTCAGAGCAGGCACTGCCGGGGGGAGGGGACGACACGCTCCAGCTCCCTCTTGGTCTCAAAAACCTTCCGCAAGCAGAGGCCACCTCACTATGAGCGAGCGCTTCCTGCCCGCCACAGCACACCCTCTTCAGCTTCACCCTCTTTTCTCCATCTCTTCTTCTGGCAACGCAGTCCCATAGATCACCTGCTTCACGAACGGGCGGCAGCAGCCCAAACGTGACTTAAGCATCTCTGGCACAATGGGACAGCCAGGCAGGGTTTTTCTGCAAAAGCAGGAAGTTGCTGCTGCCTCCTGCCACAACGATGTCCTCAGCCCCCTTGCACAGTAGCCATCGGCAGTGGTCCCAAAACCGCAGGAATGGTTCACAGCCCACAGACCTGATCTGGGCCTTAAGGCCACCAGCTCAGCTACACTGGCATACATAATAAACACGAGCTATTTTGGTAATTCAGTAGCAAGCTCCTTGGCAACCAACAGTGCCAAAATAATCCACAGCTCACCAGCATTACCTGGCTAGATATGCTGCAATCCAGACATACTTTATTCCTCAGCAAATGGAAGGTTTAAACCATTGCAGGTCTCCAAAGGAAGCTTCAAGCATAAGAAAATGACAGCGCTTACCGCTAAAAAAAAATTGGAAGGTAATAACAGGGCCTATAAGGTAAAAGCTAGGATGCTGCTGTAGAAAACTTAGATTCAAGCTACACACGCCCACTGCCTACTTCCATTTTTGCAAGCTCGATTTGCTTCAGGCAGAACAGGGACGGGAGCTTCTTTGGATCTGCTGCTGCTACTTCTATTGTCTGATTCCCACTTTGCTACACGCTCATGAGGCCTAGTGATAAGCTGAAATAAGTGGGACTTGTTTTGTAACTAAAGCCAACATGTTTGAGAAGCCTGTTTGCAGTTCCTTGACTGAAGGGTTGACTTCATATGACACCTTTAAATCTGATACCTAACACAACAGCATTTCCTGAAAAAAGTCCCCTTTCCTGAGCTGTTCTTCCAGTTGCTGGCAGGATACAAATCACACATAATTGAAGAATACATTTGCTAGGAGGTAATCACCTGACTTCCAACCTCACATGGGAGTTACTAACACACTTGCCAGGTGACTGGTATGCTCAGGAGATTACAACTGGGATCTGACAGTTTCAGAGATGGTTCATCTTCGCTAGCAGAAACAGGAAAAAGATGAAAGAATGAGTGATGAGAGAAATGCATAGCTTATTAGGATGCAAAACACAAATGCACTCGAGGATTACTTCCACGAACAGTATTTATTTTCAAGCTGTTTGCTAAAATCATCTAGAAGGATTCCTAAAAGTTGACCAACAAAACATTAATGTTTTGTGGTCTATTAAAAGAAGAGAAACACTCCAAGAGTGCCACCTGAGTGCCTAAGTTGGAGCTTGTTACTCTGTGTTTAGAGGTTAACATGACTCCACAGAAATCCACTTGAGAAGCCTGTATTTCACAATACCCTACTTTCTCTATAAAGATAGGACATCAGTGCTGACTCACCTTTTCACAGAAAGCCTCAAATTGGATGCTGTACAAGAACTATTTAGTGGACACTCAATGTGCATTAGTCGTCTGACATGCCACAAGCATGTAATAACCACCACACACATACAACGTGCAGAAGGCTTGACGCAGCAGCAGGGCTGCTCTTCACAAATACCTCAGAAAGCAAAAGAATGATTCAAGCTTCCTGTGAAACTAACCAGCTTTCTAAGGGTGGCATAAGATTTCTGAGCCATTAGTTGCATCTAAGGACACTGAACTGGCACCTGTTCTATGACACGCATGCAGTTTCTGAGTATGCTGCACATCACCAGTTTCCCCTCCTGCCTTTACTGAGAGCTCTGGCTTTACAGTTTGTTCTTAACATTCCTTCCCAGTTAATCAAGCTTTAACTCATTACTGCACTCATTGCTTACTCCCTTCTGTATCAACCCAATTCAACTTCAACTAATAAAATCTGCTTCCACAAATCTGTATTTCTGACAGCAGAGTTTAATTGTGTTTTATTTGTTCCCAGTATGGCTTACAGCATCTCATCTTCACACTTATCCAACTGTTTCCAGGAAGGAGGGTACGCTAGCAGCAGAACAGGCCCATCTGTAAGCTCCAAGGAAATGGGAACATAAGGAAAATCTTGCACAGTAGTCACATGATGAGTTACACCAGTAAATTCTGCAGTATAGCCCGATGACTGCTTCTCAACTTCCAGAGCCAGTACCTGGCTTGTAGCTGAACCAAATATCAAATGTTCAAGGAAAAAACCAAAAGATGTCACTCAGGAGGATAAATGTGCACGCCTGCACGAAGGCAAGGGAAGAACTAAGAAGTCCTTTTGTCACTTGTAATTATTGGTGCACACCCTGAAGCACAAAACTCTGTAACTTCTTTCCGCATGCAGATCTACAGTTTGTTATATACAGCTGGTCTACCAATTTCTCCAAATTCAACCACAGTATTTTTTCATCTTATTCAACCTGGGGTATTCACCTAAAGAATTTTTGCTCTAGCTTTGGCCAAAGTTAAATTCAGCGAGATCTGTGACACATGACAGACAAGTCAGGAGTCCATCCTGAGCAGGTAGGTACATCCCTCATGCACGCAGACCCAGTAGTAGCAGGCTGCTACTGTATTTATTTAGGAGGCCATATCCCACCCCAGCAGACACCATGTGGAGCAGCAAAGCCTCTCACAGGGACTAATGAAATTCAACTTAGATGAGCTACAGAGAGCAAGGTTTCAGTAAACTAGCAACAGCGTACCAGGAGCACATCAAACAACGTGCAGATGTGATTATTTTGGCTCTTGGGTGAAGCAAATTCACAACTGCAAACCAAGATCCCAGCTTCCTGAAGACCAGAGGTGCAAGGCCTGAGCCTACGTTATTTAAGACAATTTAAATTAGAAAGTGGTTGTAAACTAAATCAGTAACTACTGCCTTCACTCAGCGGGACTGAGAGAGAGGAGGCAGTTTCCATGAGCAGATCCAGGGCTGCTGAACACATCTCTACTTACTGATCAACTGCAAAGTACATGTCTGTGGCTTCCCTTTGCCAACCCAGTAAGTCTGGGAATTTAATGTTTCCCTGCAGGTAGAACAAGGGAAAAATAAGAACAGCAGTTGTTACTTAGCACATCACTGCCAGCACTTGGTACGGCGATAGCGAGCAATACCATGATCCCCTGAAGAACGATTTCCACCTACCAGCCCTGCAAGCCTGACTGTGCGTGCACCCGATGGATTAAAGATTCTTCTCCTGCTTCTTATCAAGAGAAAAAGAGATTGTGCAAATCAAAGCACGCCGTATCTCAGCTCTGCATCTCTCGGTAGGACTGCATGCAGCTATGACTGCTGCTGCTGCTGGAAAGCAGCTGAAGACCGGTATCTACAGCAGAATTAAATTACACTCTGCACAGAAGGGAATCCAGGTTATTTCTGCAGCTTTTCCAAGGCTAAACTGGAGGCGACCAGAGCAAGCCCACTGCTAGCACTGGAAAAATCCCTGTATTTCCCAACACCCTCCGGGCACACACGCTCCTGGGAAGCCTTCAGGGCTTTTTTAAAACGTGCCAGCCCGGCGGTTCCGGGGGCGCAGGCCTCCCCGAACACCCGAGGGCCCCTCGGGGCCTCCGGGGCCCGCAGCCCCCGGCCGGGCCGCTGCCCAGGCGGCTCCCCCCAGCAGGCGCCGGGCCGCCCGCTGCCCGCATCGGGGGCAGGCTCTGAGGGCCGGCGGGCCCGGGACAGGCCGCAGGCCCCGCCGGAGCGCAGCGGGGTCCCCCCACCTCCCCTCCCCGGGGCCGGGGGGGGGGGGCTCCGCGGCGGCCCCGCTCCCCGCCCGCACTCACCATGGCTGGCGGCGGCTCCCGCGGGGCGGCTCTAGGCAGGGCGCCGCGCTCCTCTCATGTCATGGCCGGCGGCGGCCGGCGGCGGGGCCTCCCCGCCCATGCACCAGCGAGCCCCCCGCCGGCCGCAGAGCCCCAGGCACCGCGGGCGGCCCCCCGCCCAGAGAGCCGCCGCCGCAACCGCCGCCTCCCAGCCCCCGGGCCTCCCCCGGCCGGCGGGGACGGGGAGCCCCAGGGCGCTGGGAAGGGCCACCGGAGGACAGGCCCGCGCGGGCCGGGAGGGCGCGGCGCTGGGCGGCGGAGGGCCGGGGCCGGGCGGGGCCGGGAGGGGACCGGAGCGTGGCGGGGCTCGACGCGGCGGCTGTCGGGGCGTCCGGTAGCTACGCCAGGCGCATCCTGCCGCGCACCGGGGAGGCGGCTCCGCCGGCCCCGCCCCGCCCTCCCGCCGGAAGCGGTCGCCGGGCCCCCGCGGCCAATCGCAGCCGAGGCGGTGGTGGGGAAGACGCATGCGCAGCTCGCCGCGGCACGCCGCCGGCCGCCATCTTGGAGAAGGGCGCGGCGCCTCGCGGGGCGGGGAGGGGGGGGGACGAGGGGGGAAGGTGCGCGCCCGAGGTGCGCCGCGCCGCGCCCCGCCCCGCCACTTCTGCGCATGCGCGAACTGCCTTCCGGCCAGCCGGAAGCGGCGGGTGAGGGGGCGTGTCTTCGCTTGGCCACACCCCCTGGAGGCGGGGCTGGAGCGCGGCCCCCGTGCCAGCGGCCGGGCGCGTGAGAGGGGCGTACGTTGCCTGGGCCGCGATCACTGACCCGACCCCCAGGCACGGCTGTGCTGCCCCCCGGCCCCCCGCCTCCCAAGGGAGGTGCAGAGGTACAGGGCCGCCGTCTGTGTTTACTGGCCTCGTGTCTTTCTAACTCCCGAAAAATATGCGAGGCGGGAGCAACCCCCAGCCTCAACACCCCCTCCCATCCCCTAGTTTTAAACTACTTCGTGGCCCTTGATTTTCTAACACGTGGTCGGGTGAGAAGACAGTAAGGAAGAGATCTGGAACAGCGGGTGAATTTACAAAAAGGAAATCCAGCCCCTAACTGCTGCTTGACGAAGACAAGGAGGTGGGACCAACTGGAGCCCTAAACCCATGAAGTTAATACAGATGAAAATACTTACGGTTCACCAAACTCTCCTGTGACATTTGCAGTCACAGGTATTGCTGAAACCAGCAGCTAATACGCTTTAGAGGCAACAGTATCCATATGGTGATATTGCAAATGCTTGCAGTTACATTAGAGGATTAAACAAAACAAGAGGGAAGAAAATAAACCCTCCGTGGGGGGTGTAACTAACCACGAGGCTCAACAAGAAGCTTATGGTTGAGCAGTCTTGTGTCTTTTGCACGGCAGATTTTATTCCGTGCTTTCAGGAGAATGCTGACCACACAGCCCCTTGTCCTGCTCACCCTGCTCAGCCTTTTGCTCTGGGTGGAAACACTGTTCCTGGGCCATGCAGGCTGGTAAAAACTCACCAAGAAGACTATGTGCAGCTTGCAGCTGAGTAGAGGCTGCCTGGCTGCACAGGAGGGTCACATCCATTTGCTGCTACGTGCTGCTGAATTACTATATGCACCCAAAGGCAGAGCACCATCTCCAACACCTATCTCTCCAACACCTCCGAGACCCCTCCAACCTCTCCAAAACCCCTCCAACCACTCCAGCACCTCCAGAACCCCTCTGACACCTCCAAAACCCTTCCAACCTCTCCAAAACACCAGGCTGAGCCAAGCGGTGTGCTGTGCCTGCCAGTGTCTTTAACTGAGGCTGGAACTGCCTTGAGACGCCACCTCAGCAATGGTTACATCAAGATATTGCAGCTGGCTGGCAGAGGGCAGGTTACCATGGTGACCATTAAAAGGATAATCTTATTATCACCATTTGTTATTCCGACAGGGTTGTTTGTTGACATGTGCTCCGAGGTGCACATTGCTGGTAGAGAAAACCAGCTGCTGGACACGGAGCTGCTAGGTCATGCACACCTTCCCTCCGAAGCCCTGAAGCTCTGCCTTCCACCTCTGCGTTGTTTGGGGTGGGGTTCTTCTGTGGCTCTCCAAAACAGAAGTGGCTCCAGCTCCGTGGGCTGGGACAGGAGGGATCTGGTGTGCCGCAGGCAGAGAGCAAGCTGGTGGGGACCAAAAGGAAGAAGAGAAACCTTCTGCCAGGCTGCTGGATCCTTATAGGGAGCTTTTCTCCTCTAGCCCTATCTCCCCTGCAAAACCCAAGGGCATGGAATACCTTCTAGCACAGGATTTGGGGCTGAGAGTGAGCTCTGAGCTTTGCAAGCCTTCAGCATCACCCACCAGCATCATGCCGCCAACATATCACCAGCATCAGGCACCAGCATCACTGGAGCATAAGGAAGAGTGTGTTCAGGAGCGCTGCAGTGCCAGACCCCGGGCCTCCTTTATTCCATTTCTGGGGCTCTGCCCATTGCTGGAAGGGCTATTTCTTAAAGAAAATTAGTAGTCACCCTAACCACTGGCTGTCTGCAACCCTTATGTTTTAATTTGGGGCTCCTCCATCTGTTTCCTAAAGAGGGAGGCAGCAAGGCTCAGACTATGCCTGAATAAGCCCCAAGATGCAAGATGCCCTCAACCTTTTTTTTTTTTTTTTTTTTAACTTTATGTTTTAAAAAAATAGAAGGAAGCAAAATAAACCATGGTGCTGAATGGCTGTATTGGGAAACCAAGGGAACAGAATTTGTGAAAATCATTTGTTACTGCATGGTTTATGCCTCCACTTTTATTGTAAACACACACAGCAATGCACTGGAACGTGATTTGAAGCCCTCTTATCAAAGCTTCCTGCACAGCTCCAGCCTTGATTCCAGCTCATTAAATCACATATTCAAATATTCACCACATTTAATTGTTTTATACCAGTTTTGCATAGTTTGGGTTCTGCCTTCGGGGTGAGTTTGAGCCCAAGGCCAACCCAGCAGCTGGCTACGCTTCCCTTCGCACCCAGCCGTGTATCAGTTTCCAGCTCCTTGTATTGTTCCTGCCACAAGTTGAACTGTAACTCATTCTGAATGAGATGTATAAATAAGCATCTTACTGCAGTGTCACCTAAAGTAAAACAACTCTATGAAAAGGGTTAAACTGTATTTTACAAGTGCAATAAAGCAACTCTGGAACAGGAGGGAAAGTTTTGTGCAGCAAACCCCAACCACTCCCTGTATCTCACAAGTGGCTTGGCAATAAGTTTGCTTATTTAGCAAGCTATGAAAAATACAGCAGGTAAAGGCCCTGAGTACAAATACCTGTGAAAAGTACAGTTGTTCATAATTTTAAAAAACCACCACAGTCCGCTGCTGTGGGGAAGGTATGCTCCCAAGGTGCTTCTCCCCACGATGGGTGTCCTTCCTCCTCCACCTGCCATTGCTGGGTGCCTGGTGCGGGCACCCACAGCCTGGTGTCCCAGGGAGGGAGGGCAATCCACTGGGGCTGTCATCCCACACCGTCCCATGTCCCTGGACTGGGTAACCTGGTCAGGACCATCTGCCCCAGCCAGGGTGGCTGTGGTGGCCACTGCAGCTCCTGGCCAGGTCCTCCTGCCTCCCCTCCAGCCCTGCTCCACACCCCGTTGGGATTTATCTGGGACTATTTGGGTTGTCAGGTGCTGTGTTTTTGGCACGCTGATTATATCGCTGGGAATGGCTTCCCAATTCCCACTGAAGGGGTGCTGCTTCTAGGCTGGGACAAAACAACCCCATGGGGCCAGGGCGCTGAGACACGACAGGAGGTCCCCAAATAAGCAGGTGCAGAGGGAGGGCAGGCAAAGCTGTGCTTTAGACAGGTCTCACACATCCAGCGTTTCATGTGTATTTGAAAGGGAGGCCTGAAAATTCATCCCAGTGTCCAAATCACCCCTTCCAACAGCTTCAGACCTGGAGGAGCAGGATGGGAGAGCAGCCAGCAGCCAAGGCAGCTCACTCGCTCTGGTAAGAGACGCCACTTTGTTACAGGCAAGGGAAAAAGGACTCGTTTCAGGCAGTGGCTTTTTTTAAACCTACACAAGGTTCGGAGCCTGTCCCTACTTTCTCCCTAGACCTCAAAAAACCCAGGCAATGCCACAAGATGTCCCGACTTGCCCTTCTGCACCTCTCCCCGTTCTCAGTCTCCCATAATTTTGGGAGGGGACCAGTAGAGGTACAGGCGGTGGCGGGGGAGGACAGTGGAGCTTGGGCTCCCGTGGGCAAGGTCCCACCCTGAAGGGTCTATCACCTACCACAGGTTCCTGTGGGGCATCCACCAGGAGCAACAAGCACTCATGACCAGCCTCTTGGTCCCGGGCTTTGATGGGAGCCTCTTTTATGAAGCTGGATGCAGTGAGGCGGGGAGCAGGGTCCCACCAGCCAGGCACCGCCGTGGGCCGGCAAGGGCTCCCCTTCTTCCAGGAAGCGTGAGGTGGAGCGGGCTGGGAAGGCAGAAGCTATTAGGGGCTCCCTGGGGCTGGGCATACTTGCCTCTTCCCTTCCATGGGAAAGCAGCCCTTTTTCTCTGGGTTTCTGCTCCTCTCCGCTCAGCCCATTAGCTGAGGCATTAAATTTTAACATTTTTTGTGGCTCCTTACAGTGTGTTCCTGGTGAGTGGGTGCCTGGGTGGGTGCCAGGGCCCTGGCGCCATACCCAGGGGGCCTGGGGGACGTTGGGAGTCTGGCTGTGGTGGGGGTACCCACCTGCATCCCATGGTCAGGAGAGGGGCTCCCCCAGTGCTGGACACCTGTGGGATGCTGATGCTTCTCCCAGCTCCCAAAGACCAGCATGGCAGCAGCATCCCCTGCACAGCCCCGTTGTCCTGGAGAGATGTCCCTGCCAGCTCCCCATGTTGGCAGGGGGTGACAAGATGGCAGTAACCCCCCCCCATCTGCCCAGCCAGTAATGCTACCTGCAGCCCTGCCTGCTCCCACATCCCTTCTGAGTGATGGGCAGCCATCCTGTTGCCCAGCCCTGCAATTCCCCATGCCCTGCAGCAGTCCTCGACCTTGACCACCCACCAGCTTCCCCCCCGTGCCGCTGCCAATGCCCCCAGCCCTTGCAAAACACCCAACATAGGTAGGAAACCAGTAAATGGCAAGTTCTGCTTGCAGGCACAGCCCGTGGCTGCCATGCTCAAGGGGGGTTTCACTGCCCCATGGCTCCCTTGGTGCAAACTGCCCCAAGGATCCTGCAAAAGGGACCTGTCCTGCCCCCCCTGCGCAGCACAAACCAGCCCCCAGCCCCTCTTTGCCAGGGGTCTCCGGCGGGCACCCTGCAGGGTGAGCTTTGCTCACCATGGGCAGGTCCAAGGAGAACGCAAGTCCTTGAAGCGCCTTAGAGTAACGGACTCAGCTTAATGGCCGGAGAAATGCTCAGGCTTGAAATAGCTGATGGAAATGGATGGCTTGAGGACAAACCCTGCTCAGAATCACGAGGATCCTGCCACTCCTGGCCTTGGGCAACATGCACTCGCCCAGCACGGCCGTGCACATGCATGTACGCTGAGCTCGGCCGTGCATAGGGGCATGCACTGATCCTAGCCACACACACGCATATACATACCAGCTCCAACCAGCTCCCTGCACAAGCACACCCATGATTGTGGCAAGAGAGCGCAGGCAGCCAGGCTCCATCGCCACGCACCCCACAGGGATGTGTCTGCCTCATCCTGGCCGGCCATGGACGCTGGAGGCAGGTCTGCTGGAGGCAGGTCTGAGGACTTGGCCATGAGGCAGAGGATCCCACTTAGCCTCAGCCCCCATCCCAGGTCGGGACCAGTGTGGGGTGGCTGAACCCCAGAAGTGCGGGCACCTCGCAGGCTCACGTGTGGGACCATGTAGTCCAGCACCCTTCTAGATGCATGGAAGAAGGTGATGGGAATGAGCTCAGGATAAACCACCCTCCAGGCTGGGTCCCCCTATCTCCTGGGGCAGCTGTGCAAGGACAAGACCCATGAGCAGCACCGCCGGGAGCATTCCGGCCATGAGAAATTAAAAATCCATCGATTTTTGCCATTAGAGGGGGTGTGGCTGGAGCAGATGCACTGCAAGCAGAGCCACACACTGAATAATTCACGGCGAGAGATGACGAAGCCCGTGGCCAGGCTGGGGAAGCCTCTCTGTGTCCTCCCACTGCTGCCTCCCAAGGACGTGGCCTTTGCTTCTGCCCCAAGGCATTGAACATGGGCTGGGGTGAGGGACCAGCACTGCTCTCCATCTCAGGGACATGGGGGTCACGTGCGGGTCCCTGAACTGGTCCCCACAGATGGAACGGTGAGACTCCAGAGCTGCTCGGTGAGAGCATGCGGCCACATGGGTGAGGGGTATCCTCACCCAGCATGCTGCGCCCAAGGTGGCCCGGCTTGTCCCCTGGGAGTGGCTGACACTGCTGACATGGCTGCCCTGGCTCGCACTGGTGGTGCAGGGCCACCCCTTCTGGGGCAGGGCCACTCATCATGGGGCAAAGGTGCCACTCGTGGGGCAGGAACACCACTTGTGCAACAGGGACACATGCTGTGGGGCAGGGACATCCCTCTCAAGGCACCGTGATGCTCCTGCCATGCCCAGCTGGGATTGGCAAGCTGTGCCCTGCCATGCCCCACCATGCCCATGCATGCATGCGGAGCAGCCCCCCAGGAATGGCTCCAAGACCACCTTCTCCACCCTCAGCAGGGCACCCAGGCTAAGAGAAACCCCCTCTGGTGGTGCCATGTCCCCCATGCCAAGGGCTGGCCAGGGTCTGCCCTGGATGGGGCACTGGGGGATGGAGCACAGGTTTCTCGGTGACACTCAGTGCACCAGGGGGACGGGCTGAGTTTGCCAGGTCTCAGCTGTGGTGCTGGCAAGCCCCGAGGCAGCAGCCTGGAGCCAAGAGAGGGCGGCTGGAGGTTGGGCAGGGCTGGCAGCGGCAGCCAAGGAGTTAACTTCCCAGCCTCACCGCATGAATCTGGAGCTATTAATACTCACACACTGGTTTAGCTGTCAGAGCAAGCGGCTGCTCTGCCGGTGAGACAAGCCCCGTGGAGCCGCAGCTCACCGCCGCCGACAGAACTTTCCTTCGTGAGCGCGTGGAGCTCCTGGCCCAGCTGCCTGCCTGCCAGACCCTGCCAGACCCTGCCAGACCCTGCCGGACCCCGCCAGACCCCACCGGACCCCACCTGCTGCAAGCCCCTGTGCAGGGGACACTTTCCCTGGCAGCACCACGAGCACCGTTCTCTGCACCCACCCCTGTCCTGTGCCACATGGGTGCTGGGCGCTGGAGAGGGGCAGCCGCTTCTCCCAGCCTCTGAAGCACCACAGGACTTGGCCGTGGCCTCATCCTGCCCTGCTGGACCCCTCAGCCCAGGTGATGCCACCCCAGGTCCCTGCCCACACGCCCTGAGGAGCAGTGCTGCCTTGCCTGGGCTGAGCAATGGCTGCTGGGTTGGCATTTAGGCATCACCGGCCCCGGAGCAAGGGTGACGCGGGACATGGCACAGCCCAGCACTGCCTCTGTGCGTGGTGAGCAGCTGGCCCCGGCACTCAGCCCGGCTGCGTGAAGGGCCCCCTGGCACCATGGCTCCGGGCAGGCGAGCATGAGGCTCTGGCCGCCGGTGGCATTGGCAAGGGAGAGGAAGATGCCAACACCCCTCCGGTGCTGTCTGGCCTGCGGTCCCCCTCACCCAGGTGCGGTGGCCACTGGAGCCCAGCAATGGATTCCTTCTGCTTCGTCTGCTTCCAGAAAGAGGAGCTGCAGCCCCTGCACCTGCACAGGTCAGTGCCGCGGTGCCTGCCCAGGTGGCACGCTGCCGGTGGGGACACGCCACGAGCCCATCAGGGGCATGTGAGCACAGCACCGAGCTGGGCTGGGGGACGATGTCTGGCATCAGGCTGCCTGCCTTGGCCGTGCCAAAGTTTCCTTTGGAGTAGATGCATCCTCTCCTGGCTGGAGGAGACCGGGGCCCGGCACTGTGCCGTGCCATGCCATGCCATGCTCGGGAGAGGCTGTGTGCACAGCACATGTGCGCATCCAGCACGTGCTTCCCCGGCAGCAGCTCTCCAGGGCACGGAGCGGGTGTCCTGTGCCACGCCGAGTGGTGCCGTGTGCCCGTGGAGCGGTGTGAACCCACGGCACCCCGGACCCATCCTGCCCACTCCTGAGCGCAGGGTCCCTGGCTGGACCCTGCTCCCCAGGCAGGGGACGGCTGAGGCGGGGGCCAGGGCAGGGCAGCTGGGGTGTACCCAAGGAGGGCCACAAAGCTCCCCAAGGCCTGTCCCTCTCGGCAGCGGCACCAGCGCTCACATTCCCCCCTCCCCAAAAGCTCTGCTCCAATCCACGCTGCTGAGCGGCAGCCAAGGAGAATGTGCCAGCGCCGGAATTAGCCAGGCAGCCAGCAGGGATGCGAGGTGTGAATGCCGGCACATGTTGTGCCCAACTGCTCCTCCATGGCACCGAGCCACTGCCGGCTCCTGTCCCACGCCGCCATCCCCCCGGAGCAAGGCTCCCCCCCAGCCATGGCCAGGAGCGCCCCCCCCAAGTACATGGAGAGATTGCGGAGGTGGGGGTGGGGGGCAGTGGGGCCAGGCTCCCTCCTGGTGTGCAGGGAACTGTGGGGTTTTGGTGTAAGTCACTTTTTTTTGAGCCTCGATGGCTGTGGGTCACTGCCCATGGGCTTGGTGCCAGCTGAAAGGTGGGGGGCACGGGGAGTGGCAGGGGGGCCCTGTGTGTGGGTGCTGCTGGTGGGGGGCTAGCGCAGAGCATCCCCGGCACTGGACCCGATGGCACCCAGACTGTGCTGGGCTACCAGTTTGTTGTTCTCAGCCGGGGGGGGAGGGGGGGGGGGAGGGGGGGGGGGAGGGGGGCGGGGAACACTGAAGTGGCAGTGCGGTGGTCCGTGGTCCTGCGTGGTGGCCATGGGGACCACCCCTCCCAGCGCAGGGGGATGGTGAGGGATGGACACCGGTGGCTTGTCCCCACAGGCTCCCCTCTCCCACCGCGCCCTGCGCTGGGGGGGTCCCCGTCCTCGAACAGCCCCTCGCTGTCACCAGCTCGTCCTCGCCAGCCTCCCCCTGGGCCGGTGGGGACAGGGCTGGCACCGCCTGCCACCGCTGTGGCACAGCGCCCAGCGGGGCGGGGGGGGGGGGGGGGCGGCGGAGGGGCCCACCGGGCGCTCCTCGCTCCGCCGACCCCGTCCCGTCCCCCCCGTCCCCGTCCCGCCCCCCCGGGCCCGGCCCGCGCCCGGCGCCGGCGGCAGCGTGTCGCTTCCCCGCAGCCTCGCTAGGGGGTGCCCGGGGAGCGCGCGGCGAGCGCGGGCGGGCGGGGCCGGCTGCGGGGTGCGGGGTGCGGAGTGATGGGTGCGGGGTGGTGGGTGCTGGGTGCAGGGTACTGAGTGCTCAGTGCCGGGTGCAGGGTGCTGAGTGCTTGGTGTTGGGTGCTGAGTGCTCGGTGCTGGGTGCATGTTGCCGAATGATGGGTGCAGGGTGCTGAGTGCGTGGTGCTGGGTGCAGGTTGCTGAGCGCTGGGTGCTGGGTGCCAGGTCGCCGAGTGCCAGGTTGCTGGGATGCCAGAGTGCTGGGTGCCAGAGCTGCCAGGGTGCTGACTGCTGGGTGCTGGGATGCTGTGTTCCACGGTGCTGGGCTGCCAGGGTGCTGGGCCGCCGGGCCAAGTCCCGTGGCTCTCCCTGTGCTCCCAGTTTGGTCCTGCTTCCCACTTTGGCCCTGGTTGTTGATGGGATGGGAAAGGCTGCAAGCGGGAGTGGTGGGCACTGCTGTGCTGTGGCCCCGGCAGTGATGGAGCTCCAGATGGGGGGTGGGAGTGGGACAGTGCTGTGACCCCGCTACACCCCCAAATCCCACCTCCCCCAGGCAGAAACCCATTCTGCTGTTCTTCAGAAGAAACCCATTCAAAAGCAAACCATTCCGTTTCCCTCCAGCCCCGCAGCCGAATGGTCATCATTATGCTCCAGAGTTAACACCCGTCCGAGCTCCCTGCAGGTAGCCCCAGGCAGGCCGTGCTGCAGGCCCTGACCCAGCCTGGGGGGGGGGGGGGGGCGGGGCGGGGGGCAGCACGCAGGATGCTGTGCCCCCCGCCCGGCTGGCTCGGGTCCATCCTGCACCCCCCAGGAGCACGGGGCAGGGCCTGAGGGGCGGTGGGCGGCGGGAGGGGAGGCTGCCCCGGTGGCTGCTGGCAGCGGCTTGGCGGGTCCCCAGCACGGCGCTGAGCTGCAGAATGTGCCCCACGGCGCCTGGGCTGCGGCTCCTCCCTGACCTTGAGCGCAGCCGCTGGGAATCTCATCCCGGCAGCCACAGCAGGGGATGGCAGCGTGCCGCCGGGCGGGGCGGGGGGCACCTAACCCCCACCTCAGTGCTCCGGGAGCCACCGACCCCCTGTCCCCTTGCAATCCCCCTGGCTGGGCACTGTCCTCGGAGACTGAGGGGGCGCCCAGCCCCCCGACACGGGCCTCGCGCCCTGGGCTGGCGAAGTGGCAGGTGCCGAGCGAGCAGCCCTGGCTGCGCGGGTGACGCCGGTGCCACCGGGCAGAGCGAAGGGCCGGGCTCGGGTGCCAGGCGGGGGGTGCGGAGCTCGGTGGGTACTGCGGTGCGGGGTGCGGGAACGTGCCAAAGCAGCCGGGAGCCGCGCGGGTCCCCTCGGCTGGTGCTGCGGCTCCCGGCGTGCTCCGCTCCCGCACTGCCCTCCCTCCCTCCCTGCTCCTTCCCGGCATCCCCGCAGCATCTTCAGGCAGCTTTTAGCTCGCGGTACCGGAGCGTGACAGGCTGCGGGCAGCCGTGGCACCCCGACCCGTGTGCTGTGGGGCACGGCCCCTCGGCTCCCACTCTGCCAGCGGGGGGGAAATGACCAAGCGGCGGTGAAGGGACATGCGACCTTCTCCCTGAATTTGGAGGGGATTTGGCTCCCTAGAAATATTTTGGGCTTTTCAGGTCATTTTCCTGCCGCCTGCCCTCGTCCAAGCACATCCCCCGTGGCGCTAGCCAGGATATTTCCTTTCCAAGCAGAAATCCTGGGGGCATTCATGATCCTTTGGGGAGCCGTGGGCTGGTTTGGGATCAAGCCAGGTGATACACATGCTTGATCCAGCTCCTTTCATCTTGCCCATCTTGGTTATTAATATTCTCTAAGTGTTTTGAAGACCATGAGCTCAATACAAACACTAACTGGTGCTACTGGTGTTACTATTATTCAATCCGTGCATGACCCACGTGCTGGCAATGTGCCAGTCCAGCCTGGCAGCCACAAAATAAGCCGCTGAGCCCCCCCCCAGCCCCCTGCAGCCCCCCGCAGCCCCCCGAAGCCCCCCACATCCCCCCAGGGCCCTGCCACCACCCGGCTGGTCCCTCACCAACAGCTCAGCCTCTGTGTACCGGGGGCACGGCACAGCCCCATCCTCTGAGACCAGGGTGGGGACAGCAGGGCCGAGGCATGCGTGGGGTGTGGGATGCTGTCCCCGCAGCCCCCCGCGGTCCCCGGGCAGGCTCCCTGGGCACCGTCGCTTCAAGCCTGACCTAGAAACAGCCCCGAGCTATAAATAGTGTGAGCTGAAGGAGGGCTCAGAGGCGCAGCTCTGAGCAGGAGGCTTGCGGGGGCCGCGGACCTGCAGCCGGGGGTCAGCACGACAAGGGCAGGCAGGGGACACAGGGGGGCAGGGGCTGTGGGAAGGGATGAGGCTGGACCCACTGTGTCCCCGGCAGCTGATGTGCAATGGGGCCGTGGTGGCTTTCACCAGCCTGTGTCCTGCTTATGTGGCAGCACCACAGCGCTGCCCCGTGTCCCACACCGTGACCCTTCCTGGCACCTTCACCCACAAGAAGCTCTCCTGCCCTGTGCCACCCCTTTCCCAGCCCCACAGCTCTAAGCACCCATCCAGCACCCAGCCAGCCTGCCCTGGCTTGCTGGGTCACCTGGCTCCTCTTGTGCCACGCGGATGCGCCCATCCCGGTGGGGATTGTCCATGCTCCAAGCTCACAAGCCCCAGGTGCTGGCAGCTGTAGCAGGGACCGGCGAGCGGAGAGAGGATCAAGGGGACCAGCAAGTGCTGGTGGGCCCACAGCCGCCTCTCCTGCTGCCCAGCCCCCAGGCTGGCGATGTCCTGTGCGGCTGCTGGACAGGAGAAGAGTGGCAATGTCACAGCAGCACCTGGCACCAAGTTAAAGAGAAGTGTCAGAATGTGATTCAGCCTCTTGCTTTAAAGCCATTCATAAAATGACTAATTGCTCTGCGTGCTAAACTGGGAGCGGATTAGAGCCGCTGGTGAGTCAGTGGTGACGGCTCCTCTGCCCTCCCCGGTGGCGGGGGCTTGGGCGGCAACGGAATGGCCCCGGTCCCAGCTCAGCGGGCACGGCTGGCTTGCATGGGCCATGGGGTGTGTGGCCACAACCCGCTGTCACCCCTTGGGGCGTGGGGCTGCCCCACAGCTGTGGGTCGGTGCAGAGCGGCATCACAGTTGTGAAGAGACCCAGCGCCCAGCAAAGAGCCAAGGAAGCGTCAAAGCAAATTATGGCCTGCGTTAAAATGTCCCCGCTCAGCCCTGGTGAGAGCAGAAGGAAATCTGGAGAGACTAGATGGGCCCGGGGGCGTGCCGAGGAGGAGCGCCGTGCCTACCCCTCACCTTCCTCCAGGAGAGCTGCCACCAGCCCCGTGGCTGGAGGTGCCCGGGAGCTCCCGGTGCCCAGCTCTGGCATTGTTTGCTGAACATATTGCCAAACTTTAGCAAGGCTGGAAGGAACCGCGGGTGGCGCGGCTGCCTTTCCCTGGCTGTGTCCGAGCGGTCCCGCCATGCCAGAGCACATGGCAGGGAGCCACGTGTCCCACACGTGTCCCACATGTGGCTGGGTGTGGAACTTTGGAGGGGCGAGGCAGGCGCCACGGTGGGCATCACCCGTGCTGGGAGGAGAAGAAACACAAAATATTGGAAAGCTCAGGGAGACGGGGGTGCGGTGGCAGTGGGACATGGCCCTGCAGAAGGACACTGTGGATGTGTGGGGCTGGTGGTGGTGAGCCCCAGATGTTCCATGCTTGGATGTCCGGGATGCCGGTGTCCTGCAGTGACGAGTGGTGCAGGGAAGGGGTGAGGAGCCCAATCCCGGTGGGGGGACCCGGGGACACCTGTCCCAGCCGTGCCCCCCCGTGCCCCTCGTCTGCGGCTCTGCTCCCTGGGCAGCCCCCCGGACTGGAGCTCAGTGGGCCGGCGGGGAGGTGGGTGACTCCGCCGTGGCTCCCAGCTGACACCTCGACCCCCGCCTCGAGCACCCCCAGCCCCCCCCCGGGGCCACCCTCCCACCGCGTGGGCCTGGGCCCACGGGCCGGTACGCGGAGGGGCTGCCCGAGCGCCGCGCATCCCTGCCAGCACCGGGGCGAGCAGCAGCGGACACCCCTCGCCCCCTCCCCGTTTTCCCCGGGGGGTGCGGGGCGGTGCCGGTACCGGGCGGAGCGTGGGGCGGGGCGGCGGGCGGCGCTGCCCTGCCGGGGGGCTGCGGGGGGGGGCGCCGCCGCTCCGCTCCGCTCCGCTCCTCCGGCGGCGGCGGGGCCGCGGCATGAGCCCGGCGGTGCGGGAGGCGAGCGGGCCCCGCGCGGGGGGCGGGCGGCGGCGGCTCCTCTCCCGCCGAGGACGGGGCGCGGCGGCTCGCCCCATCGGTAAGGCGGCGGCGGGGAGGGGGCGCGGGGGGTGCTGCCCGCCCGGTACCGGCCCGCGCCTTTGTGGCGGGCGCGGCGGGTCCGCCCTTTGTCTGCCCGCACGGCGCCGGGGCGGGGGGGGGTGGGCGCGCGGCGGCCCCGGTAGCTAAAAAAACCCGTCACGGTACGAGCGGAGCTCTGGGATGAATAGCGGGGGTCGCCCCCCCGCCGCTCCCCGCAGAAGCGGGGCGATGCGGGGGGGGCACAGCGGGCGGGGCGGGTGCTGCCCCCGGGGGCTCGGCCGGGCGGAGCGCGAGGTCCCGGCTGTGGGACCCCCCCCGCCACCGCCAACCCGGGGCGCTGCCACCTGCGCCCCCCCGCCCCGCTCGGCCCCGGCCCTGCGGCAGCGGGGTCCAGCTCGGGGCCGGAGACGGAAGCGGCGTGAGTCACACTTGAAAGGAGTTTGTGCCGGAGCGGGGCCGGGGGCTGTGCCCCGGCAGCCCAGCGCTGGCCCCGAGGCCGCTTTCCGAGGGAGAAGGGCGGGGGGGTCCCCGCCTGTGTGGGGGGCTCCGGCAGGATGCGCGCAGAGGGAGGGCGGCGGGAGGCAGGGACCGGAGCTGGCCTCGGGGGCAGCCGGGGCCACCGCCTCCCCTCGTCGCCGGCCCGGTGCCGGGGGGGGCTCCTTGCCGTGTCCGCCTCCCGCGGCTGCGGCTGGGCACCGGGAGCCTGACCCACTTTCCTCCGGGGCCGGCGGCGCTGGCGCGGCGGGTGGCGGGCGGGAGCGCGGCGGCGGCTCGGGACGCCGCGGAGGGTCGGTCTCGGTACCGGGTGGCGTGGGGGTGAAGCCAGGGAGCTGGGCACCCGCATGCGGGGCCGCTGGCCCGCCAGGCTCGGGCTTGAGGGCGGCAAGGCCGTCAGCGGGGTGCTGCCATACCCTGCCCGGGATGCTGCCATACCCTACTGGTACCCTGCCTGTACCCTGCCCAGGATGCTGCCCGTACCCACCCCAGGATGCTGCCGTACCCTGCCCATACCCTACTGGTACCCTGCCCATACCCACCCCAGGATGCTGTCATACCCTGCCCATACCATACCAGTACCCTGCCGGTACCCAGCCAGGGATGCTGTCATACCCTGCCCATACCGTATTGGTACTCTGCTGGTACCCAACAAGGGATGCTGCCATACCCTGCCCGTACCCAGCCTGGGATGCTGCCGTATCCTGCCCATACTCTGCCTGGGATGCTGCCATACCCTACTGGTACCTTGCCTGTACCCAGCCTGGGATGCTGCCGTACCCTGCCAGTAGCCAGCCAGGGATGCTGCTGTACCCAGCTCAGGATGCTGCCCATACCCTGCCTGTACCCAGCCTTGGGTGCTGCCGTGGGGCTGTGGCAGGTGGGGGAGCAAAGGTGAGGCAGCCGAGAGGTGGGAGCATCCCCCTCAGTGGGGCTGCCGAGACGATGCCCAAGGTGCGGTGTTACACCCAGGAGGACCCCACACGGGGTGGGATGCAGCCCCACCGCGTGTGAAGGCCATGAAGCCCCTCGGCACGGAGGTAGGGCTAGATTTTGCAGCCGGGTGACATGTCCCCCTGCCTCCAAAAGTGAGAGGGGCGGGCCAAGGGGCCAGCTGGCCCTGCCCGGGGGGACTGGGCGGGCGACAGGCAGGTGCCGCTTGGGGCATTTGTCTTTGCAGATCCCAAACGTGTGATGCTGCCGGCACTGGTGGAAGAGTTTTGGGAGGGAGATGATGACAGGCTGATGAAACCAATCAAACAATGAAGTAATCATAAATCCCCGGTGCCAGTGGTGAAGCGGGAGGAGCTGGAGGATGGAGCAGCTGAGGTCCTAACGAAGCCATCCCGCTTGTCAGGAAAAATCCTGGGAGGCTGAAGCACTGAAAGGTGGTCAAGGGTCCTGCCATCGGGGGCCAATGGATGGAGACGGCGCAGTGCAGGCGAAGGCAGGGAAAAGCCTGCTGGCAGCTCCAGGAGAGAAGTGCAGAGGGCACGGAGGATGGCAGCGGGAGGGGAGAGCAGTGGCTTCCTGGGGAGCGGCTGCCACCCATCCCTCAGGAGGACAGCGAGAGGTGTCGGAGGAGAGAGCCTGGGTGCTGCTTTATTTGCTCTTCCCAAACCTGCCTGCAAAACCTGAATCCTGGGGCCAAAGCCTGAAGAAGCTTGTCACAGGCTCATGGCTGGGATGGGAGACGGTTCCTGCTATGGGGGATGCTACAGATGGGTGCGATGGGGCCTGATCCTGCCCCACAGCTGAGACAACCCCACCAGGGGAGCAGCTCCTGCCGAATGGGAGCCCACGTGTTTCTGGCTGTTTGTTGGTTTTGCTGAAGCCGATCCTGATGCTGGGCAGTCTGCTCTGGTCTGGGCAAGGAGCTGGTATGAGGAAAACTCCAGATAACTGGGAAATTCAATGCCATTGCATGGAAAAATGTCCCAAACTGGGGGCACTGAGAAGTCACGGTTGCTGTTGGTGCTTCGGTGGAGGTTAGGTGCTGGTTCAGGCTTGTGGTGTAAAGCGGCGCTCAGGCGTTTCCCAGTGCCTTCCCACCACCACGGAGCCAGCGAGAGGACGTGGAGACGTGCCCCATCCATCACCTCTTTGCGGGGTGGCTGCTTCTCCTGGGTTGTGGGATGCTGGCAGGGGGGCTGTTCCCAAAATGCCCCCTGGGCCATGTGCGGCCAGCTGCCTCCCAGACACACTCAGCTTGTTTTGAGTGGCTTTGGGTGGCCCCGGGGTGGCGCGTGGGCAAATGGACCCTCTCCCCACGCTTGTTTTTCTGCTTTGGGCGGGGTGGGAGGCAGCGGCTGGCCCGGGTGGAGGGCAACGCAGCCTGCAGGCAGCCCTTACCTGGCCGGAGGTTGCGGGGACACGGCAGGTACTGGTGGCTCTGAGCCCCCACGAGGTGCCTGTCCTCCCCCCGTGCCCATGGAGATGTCGTCCTTGTTCGGCGAAGGTGCCTTTGCGAGCCCTCCCTGGGTGCCGGCGTGCCGCTGCCCCCGGGAAGTGCAGCTAATAACACCTTGCGCCGGCATGCTGGTCCCAGCGGCACGGAGGAGATGAGAGGATGTCCCCGGAACGGGGTCAGGCAGCCGTGGAGGCTGGAAATGGAGCGGGGTGCTGGATAGGCAGTGGCTTGGCACAGGGCACGGCCAAGGCACCACCTGTCCCCTTGCCCTGGTGGCACTGGGGAGGTGGGGGACCGGGAGCAGGGATAGCCCCAGCAGGGCCAAGAGCTTGCTTGGAAATGACTTTTCCAGCTTAGCATGTGTTTTGGAGAAAATAGGGGAGGTTTGGGAGCCAGCCAGGGTGTGGAGGGGGTGAGCTCCCTCCCAGCAGGCACCCTGGCCTCTAACCTGCTAGGCTGGAAACAGTGTCACCCGCTAATAATTAATGCCAATTACACCGTAGTTAATGAGCATGCTGCTGTTGTAGGGAGTGTCACGGTGGTGGGAGGGTTTGGGGGTGAGGATGGGGGGAAATCAAAGCTCTGCGCAGCACCCGTGGTGTGGCCGGGCAGCCGCAGGGGCTGAGCAGCGTGTGCCTGCGCCCAGCCCTGCTGCTGGCTGTTTCTCATTTCCCCCCCTCTCTAAAGAGAAATCTGGGTCTTGTAGAGACCCTCACCCCACCCCACGTGGTTTTCCCCTTTGTATCCCCGATTCCTCGCCCCAGAACAGCCCAGGGTGTGAGTCCTGGCCCCTCGGCAGGCTGCCAGCGTGCCCCCTGCGCCGGGCTCAGCCCCAAACCCTGTTCCTTTCACCCTACTCGATGACCATGTTGGTTTTCTGACCCCTCGATCTCTGATGTGGCTGGAGGGATTTTTCCCCCCCTTCCCCTCTTAATTTCCAAGCAGCTGCTGCTCCTCCACCCTCCTCTGCCAGGTGCCTGGAGCAGCTCTCCCGGGCGGCCTCTGCTCTTCTCAATGAGCTCTTAATGAGTTTGCAATTACTTATTGGCAGAGCCGATGCGCCCAGGGCTGGGTGTGCAGCGGAGCGGGATGTGGAACAGGGGAGAGCATCCCCTTGCAGCGTCGGGGAGGGAGCGGGTTGGCGGTGCTGGCCCCAGTACCTGGTGGGATGCTGGGCTCTGGATACGGGATGCCATCCTCTTGGGATCTGCTCCGTGGTGTTGGGGATGGGGACGGGGAGGTCCGGGGAGAGGAGCGGCAGCTGCCGGCGGAAGATGAGTGGCTGCCTATAAATACCTGCCAGGGAGCGAGGAAGAGGTGGGTGGATTATCCTCCTCACTCAATGAGATAAATGGTTCTGAAGCTTAAACACAGAACAATTTTAGTCTGAATAGTAGGAGAAATGGTTCAGGACGCAGAGCTGACAGTGCGCACCGCCTTCGATGAGCGGTGGGGTCCCGGTTCTGCTTGGCAGCGTCCTCGCTGCCCCTTTGCCATTGCCCGGGGTCTCATGCCGTGGGGGCCTTTGCCAGGACTCAGCTGGGATGTGCATCGTTCCTCCCTGCTTTTAAAAGCTCCTTCTTCAAGAACAGCCGAAACAACTGAGCCAGGGGATTGTGTGCTGGGAGGGCGGGTTTGGCTTCCTTCGGGCACAGCCTGGCTCATCTCCTCCGGTGCTTCGGGGCCATGCTGTGGAGGCGGGAGAGGAGCTGGTGTGTCGGCAAAAGGCCCATTTCTGCTCTGGTTTGTCCTGATCTGGCACGTGGCTGCATGGGCAGTGGCGTTGGCATGACTGGCATGGGCACAGAAGGCAGTCAAGGACACGGGACCTCGGCCCCGGCCATGCCAGGCTGGCGACATCTCTTGCCACATGGGCAGTGTCCCCGCTGTGTCCCACCGTCCCCGTGAGCGTGCAGAACCAGCTGGGAATGAGCCCTCGCTCCCTCTCCCCGCTGCTGCCCTGCTTTGCTGCTTACATCAAAACCAACATGTTTTCAAAAGCGTTTCAATTTTTAATGAGAACTTCTGTGTTTATGCTTTTTTTGGCCTCAGTGCATTGGTATTTTGGCCACCGCCGTTGTTTGATTTCCCCCGGGGTTGGTGTTGGCTCTGTGCTCCCGTTACCTTGGCAGAGCGGGGTGCCCGGCAGGCGGGGGACCTGGCCTGGTGGGGCACCCGGCTGTGGGGGGTGTCCCGTGGTGTCCGATTGGGAAGAAGCTGCCTGGAAAACCCAACAGTCTCAGCCAAGGGGAAAAGCAAACAGCCCTTGACTTTAAGCAGCCGTCAGTCCTTCACCTTCTCTCTCCCATCCCACTGGCAGGTTTTTTTTTCTCCAACCCCAACTTTGCCGACTTGAGTAATTGCATTTCAACACCGGTTAATTAAGAGACATTGACGAGCATGATTGTAAATTCAAGTGTAGACAGAATTCTTCTTGCAGGATGCTGGGAGCTGTTTTTAGTCATGCATCCATCGAGCTGCTGCGCTGATCCACCTCCACCTCCAGCACCCAGACACCGAAATGGTGCTCCTCTTCCAGGAGGCCAATAAAACACTATGGAGATGAGCTGCTTTGGAGATCTTATGAGTCAAGCCGTTACATTTTTGGAACATCATGATGTTGAAGTTCCTTTTCTATTTTTCGCCCAACTTCCCAGGAAAAAAAAATAATAAAAAATTAAGAAGCTAAGCTCTGCTTTGGGATGAGAGGCAGCATGGTCATGGGAAGAAAGGAGCGAGAGGCTGGAGATCAGGCTCGGCCTTTTTGGGAAAACGCTGGGAGCATCCTTGTGCATCGGGCAAGATCCTGACCCTGGGGCACTGTCGGTGCTCATGGGGCATCTGGTACCATTTGGGGTGGCTGTCACAGCCCCTGCCTGGCCATGGCATGGGACAGTTCGCATGTACCCTCTGGCACGGATGCTCTCAGCCTCCGTCTGTTGCAGCCGTGGGCTCGTCAACTCAGAAACACCCGTTTGGGTGTTTCGCTCGCGGGCGGTGAGCCCACGGCTGCAGCCACCAAGCGCCCATGCCGTGTCCCCCGCTGCCGGTGCTCCCGGCTCTGTCCCCACACCGGCCGGACCCCCAAATGCCCTTGGGCCCGGGGCCAAGTGGGATCCATGTTGAGTGGGAGTTTTTTTCCCCTCTGGTGAGACGCTGCATTAAAAATCTAAATATAAACCAGCACCCGCTCGGTGCTGTCCCATGATTTTGTCAATCTGCTACAAAATCAAAAGCAGCCGGATTTATCTGCCAAGGTGCCCACCGGCCCTGGGGTGCCTGTGTCACTGGGGGGGGGGCTCGCTGGGCACCGGCTGGCTCTCCTGTGTGGTCACAGCGTGGGGTGGCTCGGTGGGCACCGGGTTTGTGCTCTTGGGGGATGATGGAGGGCGAAGCAGCGCCCTGAAGGCACCAGAGGAGATCCCGGGGTGGTTGGGCTGCCACGGCAGCGTGGTGGGTGAGTCCGAGCTTGGCTGTCGTGGCAGGGATGGCCAGGGCGAGGAAGAACCGCCGTCGGTTTGTCGGGAGTGAGGAACATCGGTGCTGTTGTCCATGTGCCGCTGGCCAGGCTCTGCACCACAGCACCCGGCACCCTGGTAGGGGGAAGCTGAGAGTGCGTGCTGATGGATGGTCAGAGGTGTATGGTGGAAAGATTTGCCACAGAGCCAGTGTGTACTGCTCAGTGCCTGTGGCTCGGCTTGGCCCCGCTCCGGAGCATCACTGGGTCACAGCGGGCTCCGCTCCACTCTGCAAAGGCGGGAGGGTGGAGGGGACAGGGCTGGCTCCCAGGGTCCCCACTGGGGACTGTGGCAGCAGTGGGGAGCCCCAAAGGGCTTCAGCTACCAGCCTGCACGGTGGCTGTGAACACGCTAGGGCTGAGGAAATGTGCGTGTGTCTGTCCCCACGTCCCAGCCCTCCTGGCTCTGCATGCCCTGAGCCCTCACTTTGCCCCCAGACACCCCCCAGCCCTGCCCCACCTGGCTGCAGCCCCTGCAGAGGCTGGAGCATACTCTCCAGAGCCACTGGGTTGGTGGACCCTGGGGACAGAGGGGTGGCACCAAGCAGCTGGGTGCCCCTTTGCAAGGTGCTGTGGCTCCCAGCCCCGGGGATGGGATAGGGCGGGATGGGATGGTGTAGGATGGGGCGAGGTGGGTTTGTAGCACCCACCAAAAGCAGTGACGTGCCTCTGCCTTGCAGCGCAGCCATGAGCGCAGGTTCGACTGAGCAAGAGCCGTCGCGCAAGCTGGCCTGCTGCGGAGTGCCTCTCATCACCGAGGACATGCAGTCCCTGGCCATCCGCACCCTCTCGGGCACCGACATCAGCAAGCACTACGACCTCATCCGCGAGCTCGGCAAAGGCACCTACGGCAAGGTGGACCTGGTGTCCCACAAAAGCACAGGTGAGGGGAGCGGGGGGTGCCAGGGGTGCGGCCGCGCTGGGAGCAGGGTGCCTGCATGTCCCAACTGTGGCCTGGGGTGACCCCCATCTCCTGCCCACTGCAGGCACCAAGATGGCCCTGAAGTTTGTCAACAAGAGCAAGACAAAGCTGAAAAACTTCCTGCGGGAGTTCAGCATCACCAACACGCTCTCCTCCAGCCCCTTCATCATCAAGGTCTTTGACGTGGTCTTCGAGACTGAGGACTGCTACGTCTTTGCTCAGGAGTATGCCCCTGGCGGGGACCTCTTCGACATCATCCCGCCGCAGGTGGGAGCCCTCCCATGGGAGCCTTTCTGGGGTGTGGGGGCTCAGTATCCCCAGGGTCCTGAGCAAAGCTGCCGCTCTGCTTTGGTGGCCGTGTGGGAGGGAGCCCGTGCATGGGGACTGGGCATCCCTGTATGGGTTGGTGCTGACCACAAGCACCTACAAGCAAGTTTGGGACCCATCCCCCATCCCCTGGGGTGGCCTGGGACCCATCAGGCATTCCTGGGGTAGTCTGAGACCTGTTACCCATCCCCTGGGGTGGCCTGGGATGCACCCCCCATCGCTTGAGGTAGCCTGGGACCCGTCGCCCATCCCTCAAGTTCCCTCAGACCCATCACCCATCCCTTGGGTGGTCCGGGACCCATCACCCATCTCCTAGACATCCTAAGACCCATCACCCATCCCTAGGGTGGCCTGGGACCCACCATCCATCTCCCTGCCGCACAGAGCACCCAGATAAAAGCATCCACAACCGTGCTGGATGTTCAGGGCCATACAGATATGGCGGTCTCCAAGCTGGGTGGGACCACCGTAGGGTCCAGTGGCTGATGCCGTGTCTCCGTGCCCGCAGGTGGGGCTCCCCGAGGAGCTGGTGAAGCGCTGCGTGCAGCAGCTGGGCCTGGCCCTCGACTACATGCACAGCAAGAGCCTGGTGCACCGGGACATCAAACCGGAGAACGTCCTGCTCTTCGACCGCGACTGCCGCCGCGTCAAACTGGCCGACTTCGGCATGACCCGCAAGGTGGGCTGCCGAGTCAAGCGCATCAGCGGCACCATCCCCTACACGGCACCTGAGGTCTGCCAAGCTGGCCGGGCGGAGGGCTTCGCAGTGGACACCAGCATCGACGTCTGGGCTTTTGGGGTGCTCATCTTCTGCGTCCTCACCGGTAACTTCCCCTGGGAGGCGGCGGCGGCTTCCGATGCCTTCTTCGAGGAGTTTGTGCGGTGGCAGAAGGGGCGGCTGGGGGGGCTGCCCTCGCAGTGGCGGCGCTTCACGGACAGCGCCCTGCGCATGTTCCAGCGCCTGCTGGCCCTCGACCCCGAGAAGCGCTGTCCCGTCAAGGAGGTCTTCTACTTCATCAAGTGCGACCTGATGGCCGAGGTGCGGCGCCGACCCTCCTACCGCTCCCGCAAGCACGCCAGGGACAAGCTGCCGGCCGGTCCCCATCGCCATGAGGTGGCCGGCGCCTGCACCCCTGCCCCGCTCAAGAGGACCGTCCTGACCGAAGGGAGCGGCCCCCGTGGCTCCGAGCCGAGCGCGGCCCCCCCGGGGACGGCGAGCAGGACAGACGGACGGCAGGACAAAGGCAAAGGGCAGATGGTCCTGGCCACAGCAATAGAGATCTGTGTCTGATGGCGCCGGGGGGGGGGGGGGGGGGGGGGGGCACACAGCAGCCGCCTGTCCCATCCCATCCCCCTGCCCCGGGGACAGGGCTGGGGGTCTTGCTTGGGGTGGTGGCATGAGCTGGGACGGGGCTCTGGGGCTCCCCAAGCAAAACAAGAAAACAAACAAAAACGAAGAGGAAAAGGACAGAACTGGGTGTGCTCCATAGCACTGAGGATGCTGATCCCCCCACCCCACCTGGGCGAGGCCGGCGGTGGGAGCCCGGCCGAGGGCATCACTCGGTGCCGGGGGGACGTTGGTACCCCCGGGTCCTGCCATGGCCGCACCACCCCCTGCAAGGCCCCCCGCAGGGTGGCCCGGGGAGGGGTCTCCCATACAGGGAGGAAGAGGAGGCAGGGGCTGCGTGGGTGGGGGGTCCGGATTGGCCAGCACCCACCAGCTCACCCCCACCCCGTGCTCAGCCCCCAGCCAGGGCGAGGGAAGGCCGATGACCCCGCACCATGGAGGAGGCCTTTGGGGAGGTTTGGGTGGGTGGGATTTGCCCCCTTCCACCGGTCCCTGCCCCACGGGTGGGGACCGGGAGGGGATGTGGAGTTGGGTGTTGGGCCGGTGATGGGGAGCTGGGGGGTCACCAGCAGCCCAGGACCCCCGGCACCCCGGCTACCTCCCTGCTGCGGGAGGTGCTGGCAGCCATCGATGTAGCAAGTGTCCCTGTCTTGTGTGTTGTCGTGCGTCCCAGGCACAGCCGCTGGCAGCCCCTGGCCCCCCTGCCCAAGACCCCCGCCGGAGGGAGTGGTCCCCTCCCAGCCAGGAGCCATGCTGTGGGCTTGGCCAGTGGCCGCGGTGCTGGCTGGCCACCATGGCGGGTGCTGGGGGCCGGGGTGGCTCTGCCATGGTGGTGTCCCCCTGTCCCCTCTGCAGAGTTGTTGTACCCAGGGACTGGGAGAAGGTGGTGGTGGTGCCTCTCCAGGCTGGTCTGCACAACCTGGGGAACAGGGGAGGGGGCTTTGAGTGGTCTCCCCAAGGGCCACATGGTTCCCTGTGCTGTCCCCATCACCCCTCCTTGCTGTCACCCCTTTCCCAAACCCCGGTTACCCTCCCCTGGGGCTGGCGGGGAGGAGGCAGCGGGGTAAATCCCCCCAGGGCTGGCTGCAGCGGGGCGGGATGGTGGCAGCAGGAGCCACTGGTGGCCCCTTAGTGACAAGGTCATGGGGTGTATGTGGGGGGGGGGGATGCAACTCCCCTCCTAGTTGTAGGGCAGCGGGGGGCTCACCCCACTGCCAGGGTGGGGAGCCTGGGGGCACCCCACGTTGGCAGCACCCAAGCCCTGGCATGCTTTGGGCTTCCCTCCCATCAGGTGGGTGCCGTGGGGACCCCCCCATCCCCTCCGCCCCCCCCCAATTCCCGCATAAAGGGCTATAACGCTATTCAGCAGCAGCAGCAGCAGTTTACACAGCAGGCGGGTGCCCGGCCGGACCCCCCGCCACCGCCGCTGCCCCCCCCGTCCCCGCGGCACCCACCCCTGCCCGCCCGCAGCGCCAAGGCTGGGGGCCGGTTTTAGAAGTAGCATTGCCCCGATGTAGAGACGCTAGGCGCGGTTTTTCCTCCTTTTTGCCTTAGGTCCCTCAATGTCCTCGATCTTTCGTGCAATAATGTAGATACGGGATCCCAGCCGCCCCGGGAGGGCTCGGCTGTGCCTCTCTGGCGCTCTGTCCCCCGGCGGGGTGCCTGGCTGTGATTTCTGTTCCCGTCGAGGTCGCTGTGTTGGTAGGTCGTTGGGTTTTTATTTCCAATTCCCTCAGCTGTCGGGTTTCGGACCTTCTTCCCATAGGAGAGGCTGTAGTGTCACAGACGTTACCTCAGTTTGTCACTGTTGAAAAGGATAAAAAAAAAAAACCAACAAAAACCAACTAAAACCATAAAAAATGACAAAATACATAGTTATAAAAGCAACAAAAAAAAAATCTCAGTGGCGGTGAAGACTTTTTTTTAAAATAAAATGTGGTGCTGCTTGGGTGGGCAGGGGGCACTGCCTGCCTTTGCCCCGCCATGGCCCTGGGGCTCGCTGTCCCCCCCCCTTTCCCCCTGTCCCCCCATGCCCGGCTGCCGTGGCCACCCCAGGGCGGGAGGGAGGGGGAGCGGGGGACAGCACAGCGGGGCTGCCGGGCAGAGTGGCAGCACCCATGGGTGGGGGGCACCCGGCCACCCTCGGTGCAGCCCCCTCCAAACAGGCAGGGCTGCCTGACGTCAGATGTATTCCAGCCACGTCCGCAGGCTAATTTCAATTTCCTGGTAATTATGCAAATGAATGTGGATTTAATTAAGGGCAGATTTCATTAAAGTCTTCTTGGGGAAATGAGAGCAGGGTGGGGGAGAGCGAGGAGGAGGCGGCAGGGGAGGTAAGGTGAAGGCAGCGCTCGCCCCGGAAGATAAATGGCTGCAGCGGATGCCAAGGGGATAGGGTGGGATCCCTTGGGAGTGGGGGTCCCACCTGCTCCCTGCCATGGGACCCCCATTGTGGGGGCCTCAGGGTCCCCAGCCGAGCAGCAGGGGGCTGCATGGGGCAGGCGCACAGTGTGGCTGGGGGGCAGCACCCGAGGGACCCCAGGAAGATGCGGCTGCGGCTCCTCCGGTGCATCCCCAGCCCCGTGCTGGGACCAGGGCAGCGAGCCCCGCGTGTCCGCCCACCTCAGCAGCGAAGCCTCTCATCTCCTTCCCCTTCCCATAAGGGCAAGGAAAGCATTTCTTCGACATGTGATTTATTTTTTTCTCTTCCTCAGCTAAAAATACAGATTTGGCCACGCCAAAAGGTCTAGGAAATCAATGTCATTGTCACCAGGCGCTGGCTGGAAGGACCCTCCCCTCCCCAATCACTGACAAAAAAGGAAACGTTGCCATTTGACGTCTTTGGAATGAACCGCTCGGGTTGCTTTCAGCTGAACTGTCTTTAATTCAAAGTGAAATGGCTAATTTTATCCCAGCAAGGTCAGGGATGCTGAGAGCCTGTCAGCGCTGGCAGGGCAGGGGCTACTTGTCCCCAGGTGAAACCTCCAGACCCAAAACCTGCAGCAAAAGCAGCGGCTGGGCAAAGCCATCGCCTGCCCGCCGGGCTCGCTCCGGCGTTTGGCTGGGCAGGCGGCCGCCTGGTGCCGCTGACCTTGGGCGGTCCTCGAGTAATGGACGGGCAGCGCAGGCACTGCTCCCGAAGGAAATAACTGATGGGTTTGTACAGATCCTTGAGCCGGCCGCAGGGAAGAGGCACAGGGTGGCAGGGGTGAAAACAGCGTGGGTGCTGGATGTGGGACGGGTGCGGCAGGTCCAGCCCCACTAGCATCCCATAAACCCAATCCTTCCCGAGCTGGGAAGCCAAGCAATGCCTCCCTGCCACTAATTTCATCCAGGCCTTGATTTCTGGAGCTGAGTTTTGCCCGTTTTTGCTTAGAGATGCTAAGTGAGCTGCTGCAGCCCCAGCTAAAATACTGCAGGTTGAGAATAAAAATAACTGTGAATGATCCGCTCATTTGGAGTGCAAATGATCAATGCCAAGCTGGCATGGCAAAAAAACCCCAACAAAACCCCAAAGAACCAACCCTAACCGATCCCTTTAAAAGGCAATATTTTGCCACCAAGATGCTGCTTCAGCTCCCCAGTGACTCAGGAGGGGCTGCAGGATGAGGCCCAAAGGCATTCCCACGCATCCCGAGCCGGGAGCAGAGCACAGGGTCCAGGCTGCCAGTGGCTCTCCCAGCCACCACATGGAGACATCGGGGGGGACGTGAGCCTGGCATGGCAAGAGTATTCATTAGATGTGCTGCTTAGGGCTGATCCGCTTTCAAGAGTTTCCAAAAATAGCAACAGCACTGAGCTGAGATGGGCGTTGGAAGGAAATGTGACTCATGTGCTACCCAGTGCCTGAGCAACATCGCAGGAGCTCGAGGCCGCTGCGCAGAGCGAGCCACCCGAGCCTGCCCAGGGATGCTGCGGGAGGGTGCACGAGGGCATCCCAGTGCCCTTCCTGCCAGCTGCAGAGCTGCCTGCGAAGGGGACGCAGCTCAGGCTCGTCCCCTGGCTGTCCTTTCCGCAGGGCCCCTCTGCTGTCTGTGTTTTAAGCTGCTGGGGAGATGATGGACAGATGTCAGTCAAAGCCTGGCAGCTGCCGAGGGCTGTGGCAGGAACAAGATGCTGGAGCCAGGCAGCAAAAACTGTCCCGAGGTGGGGAAAAAAAATCCATCCCCGCACCACATGGGGTGGTTTCATCAGGGCCGCAGCTGGTGGCAGAAGGGAGAGGTGACCTTGCGGGACAGATCCAGCCACCCCTGGGCAAGGCAGAGCGGAGCTGGCTGCACTTCCATCCCCAGCCCCTCACCGGGGCAGGTCCCTGCCTGGTGGGAGCATCCCACAGGGAACAGCTCTGGGCAAGGCCCTGCCAGGTGCTGGCTGCCTTTGCTCCCGCCTCAGCTGGCCGGGAGGATTTTGGCACAGGACAGAGGAGCGCAGGAGGCTGCCGGCATCTCCAAATTGGCTGCGTGCTCCCTGCAATGTGGTTGGATAGATTTTTTCACCTGAAGATGTTTCTTCCCATGGAAAACCCAGTGTTTTTCATTCACCAGAGTCTTTTAGCTGGAAAATGGGTGGGTTTGTCAGCTTCGGGAGGAGGGGGGTTTACTGCAGTTTTGGAGTATGCTGAAGTGCCAGAGCCCAGGGAAGGTGCTGGGAAGCACACTCAGCCCCGCACACACACTCCCCGCCACCCAAACGGTTGGGTTAGGGCTCAGCTCAGCAGGCCTCCCACGTTGCCATGACAACTGCAGCATCCCAGCTTGGCAAGGATGGGAAATCTCAGCCATGCCCACCATCGCCTTGCCCAGACTGGGCTCTGGATACCTGCACAGGCAGCTCCCCCACCCCAAGACCCAGCTGCCAGCTCAGGGTGCCACAGACAGCACCCCAAGCCCACCGACGAGCGTAAGGTGCTGTTTACACTGGCTCCCAGGTGCTGGTCCACGCTCCTGATTCAGACTTTCCTTCGCATCCCTCCAAAAGCCACAGGGCTGGCAGCAGCAGGGGCAGGAAAGGCTTTTGCATTTCAGGCGAGGCTCTGCCCCTTCACAGCCCGAGTCCAGCTGCTGCGCAAGCGGCACGGCTGCAGCAGCCTCTCCCCAGCCACCGAGCTGCAGCTCCTGCCTGTTCCAGCTCCGCTGCATCCCAGCCAGCAGAGCATCTCCCTGCTAGACACAAAGCCCCCAGGCTACCTCCAAACCCTTCCTGTCCCCACCGGAGGGGACAGGGTGGGCTGCTGGCTTGCAGACCTCACTCCCCCATCACCCCAGTGCTCAGGCAACGGACTGGTGTTACTCCGCGCTAATTAGAGCATCATGACAGGCGGACGTTGCTCTCGGCGGCCTCACAAGACCTCAGCTCTCAGTCTGACGAGACCTGAGCTAAACCCACGCTGCCACCGAGTGAGGGAGAAACTCAGCTCCTCGCCTTGGAGCCTGCTACACCTCCAGAAAGGTCTCGTCTGAAAAGCATTAATACAAGATTAATACAGGCTTCAATAAACAGTGAATCAACCGCTAACAGAGCCCAACTTGTAAGTCATCTGTGACACCTCAAGGGCTTAAAAGCATCCAGAACATGTCTGGAACATGCTTAAAATGGATGTTAATCACCTTGTAGCCCCAAAGACACCGCACCAGAAAAACTTTAGGAGAAGAGGTTGCAGAGGTGACAGGAGAGCTGCCTCATCCCCCCCCCCGCCACCTCAGAGGGGGGTTGGTTTCGAAGTAGGGCTTCCTGAAGCTGGCCTCTGGTCCCTGGCTACACCACCCTCCTGCTGAGCAGCTTCTCCTCCTACCCATCAGCGCTTCCCTTGCTGGAGCTTCACCGCTTTGCCCCTCTGCCTGGCACCTCCCCACCCCCTCTGCTCCCAGCACTGGGCAATCCCAGACTCATATCCCCCCCTTCAGCCTCCTCTTCTTCAGGCAGAGGAAGGCTCAGCTCCCCCAGCTGGAACTGCTCCACTGGGACACACCTGCAGTCACTCGAGGGCCTGACCCTTCCCCAGCCTGGCCTGAGGAGCACCATGAGGGCCCTTTCCCCAGGACCAAGGTCCACTTCAGGGCTCTGGCCAGGGCCCTAGGGTGCCTTGTTCCACTGAGCTGCCCACGGGCACCACTCGCAGCCGCTGCCCAGGGTGACTTGTCCATGGCACGACTGGCCAGCCCACAGGATGCCTGTGACACCTGCTTGGCTCCAAGCCCAAGTGGGCTCCAATATTTGGAGGCTGGGTATCAGAACATGGGCTGTGGTTGTTTGAGAAGTGCAGCAGCAGATACCCAGAAGACAGGGGTAGGTTAGTGGTCAGGAGCTTCTTGGTGGCCTTGAATTTGCTTCACAGTACCACCGCTCAGTGTGTCCAGGTCCGCGTGTTTGGGTACCTCCCTTTGGGGGAGAGGAGCAGCTCTGCAGGATCCAGCGGCACTTTGGTTGGCATCAGCTCTAGCTGGTTGGAGCAGACCAGGATTCTGTGCCGGCTTGCAGAGTCAGGAACTGAACATCACCTTGGCCGGCTTCCAGGCTTCCCAAGGGAGCCTGCATCTTGCGGAAGGACAGGCACGGGGTCAGACACTGGAACCAGCACAACAGTCACATTAGCCTTACAGCAAGTTCCCTGCAGCGTCAGGTACCCAGCTCTGAGTCATCACCCAGCTTTCAACTGGAGACAACCTACAGCTGTTCTTGAGAGCTGCTTGTTCATGGCAGAGCCTCCTCTGCCCCACCACGGGGTGAGCCCAGTCCTCTGTGGGTCTGAAGAGCTGCTCCCGAGCCCTCGGGGCTTGGAGGAGGCAGCAATGACTGGCCAGGCTGCTTTGAGAGGGTATCACCAGCACAGTGTACAGCCACAGAAAGCTCAGGATCTTCTGCCACAGCTCTGGAAAGGGTCAGTCCCACATCCAAAGTCACTGCTCGGAGCATGGAAACACCAATGTGTTGCAGTAACAGCTTCACAGCCCTGTGAGCGCCTGCCACTGCATAGCACAGGCTAAACACCCCCGGCAGCAGCTGCCAGCTAACGCTGGGCTGAGGTGGAGGGATAGGGGCACCCGCCCTGCCCTTCCCCCTCCAGCCCTCCCCAAGTCAGCTGAGAAAGTCTCTGAGATCTCAGCCCCAGCCAGGCCACCACAGCACCAAGGTCTCCTCCAGGAGTTGAGCAGCATAGCTAGGTCCACCACAGCACACAGAGCAGCTTCAGCCCAGAGGCAGCAGACACCAAGCTCCAGCAGAGGAAGGTCTCAGGCAGTCACCAGCAGGTCCATTGGAGCCACCTAAGGGCCCCCACCAGCTGTGGCACCTGGTGATCTTGCTGGAGACAAGAGTTTTCATCTTCAAAAGCTCACCAAGATCTCAGGAGGTTCCTGATGGCTGGAAAATGGCAAACAACACCCTGGCCTTCAAGTGGGAAGGACTCTGGGGGGCCTGCGTAAGCGGTACCCCCGGGGCCAGCCCTCCCCTGGCAGAGCAGCCACACACAGGCCAGAGACCTGGAGCCCAGCAGAACCCCACAGCACAGCCCCAGGCCCTCCCTGAGGGTTTATATACCCCTCCTGGCGGCAGCAGCTGCGTGTGATTGGCCAGGGCCGGAGCAGGGAGATGCAGGATTGGCCAGAGACAGCAGGGTGGCAGGGGATTGGTCAGGAGGCCCCACATCCCAGGCCAATCCCAGCCTGCGGTGGGTCCTACAGCCAAGGGGGGGAGGAGCCTGGTGGGGCCCTGCAGGTCCTGGGGGTGCCGTGGGATGGATGGATGGATGGATGGATGGATGGATGGATGGATGGAGGGAGGCAGGCAGGAAGGAAGGAAGGAATAGATAGAGAGATGGACGGCAGAAGGGATGGACGGCAGAAGGGATGGAAGGAGGGAGGAAGGAATAGATAGAGGGATGGACGGAAGAAGGGAGGGAGGGAGGGAGGGATGGACGGAAGAAGGGAGGGAGGGAGGGAGGAACGGAAGAACGGAAGGAGGGAGGGAGGAACGGAAGGAGGGAGGGAGGAACGGAAGGAGGGAGGGAGGAACGGAAGAAGGGAAGGAGGGAGGGAGGAACGGAAGAAGGGAAGGAGGGAAGAAGGGAAGGAGGGAGGGAGGAATGGAAGAAGGGATGGAGGGAGGGATGGAAGAAGCAAGGAGGGAGGGAGGAATGGATGGAGGGAGGAAGGGAGGGAGGGATGAAGGGATGGGTGGAAAAAAGGAGGGATGGATGGAAGGAGGGAGGGAGGGAGACAGCCAGACCCTACAGCCCCTCTGGCCGAGCTCCCTGGGAGCCCTGGTGGTACCAGCAGCCCCAGCCTGACCCTGCGCCATGTGAAGCCGCGGGCAGAGCTGCTGCCCTGCCTCGCTGGAACACGCCCGGCTGCCCTCCGGGACAGAGCTGTGTCACTGTTGGGTGGTGGCCGTGCCAGGGCCAGGTGAGCCCGCACGAGGCACCGCCAGTGCAGGGCTCCTGCGTGACCCAGTTACAGTGCCCCGGGCTGGTGTTCCTGCCTGAGCCACCGCTGTTCCAATCAGCTTAATTACCCGCATCTGAGTCATCCCCAGCCCCGCGGTACCAAAGCTCCCAGCCCTGCAGACAGACCGCCCTTTGTGCTCCTCCAGCCCCTGTCCGTGGGGAATTGCCAAGTACCAATTAATCCGTGGCTCCTGCTGCGACAGGCCTGGGAGATGGTCCCCCAGGAAGATGGAGATCAAGGAGTGGAGAAGGGCCACTGCCTGCTTGACGGGACAGAGCTGGGACTAGAGCCCAGGTCCTGATCCCACCCCAGGAAGATGACGAAGTGGCTCATGCTTCCCCCACTGGGGACCAGCCACCACTCCTGCCATATCATGGAATCACAGCATGGTTTGGGATGGAAGGGACCTTCAAGATCACCCGGTTCCAGCCCCCTGCCACGGGCAGGGACACCTTCCACCAGCCCAGGTTGCTCCCAGCCCCGTCCAGCCTGGCCTTGGGCACTGCCAGGGATGGGGCACCCACAGCTGCTCTGGGCAGCCTGGGCCAGCACCTCGCCGCCCTCACCGGGAAGAATTTCTTCCTAATAGCTCATCTAAATCTGCCCTCTTTCAGCTTAAAGCCATTCTCCCTTGTCCTATCACTATGGGCCCTACTAAAAAGTCTGTCCCTGTCTTTCCCATAAGCCCCCTTTATGCCCTGCCAGGCCGCTGCAAGGTCTCCCCGGAGCCTTGTCTCCTCCAAGCTGAACCACCCCAGCTCTCAGCCTGTCCTCACCGGAGAGGTGCTCCAGCCTCCCATCATCCTTGTGGCCATTCTGTGATGGCACCATTTGCCCTATCCTCATCCTGGACACTGGCCTCACCAATGCCCAAAGCGTGTCAGCTCTCCAGCACGGCCAGGCCTCTTGCGTGGGGGTCCAGCAAGCCCTGGAGATGCAGACACACCTGGGAATCCAATGGTGGCAGCTCTCAGCCACGCGAGAGGTGCTCACAGCTGTGCCAGTTCGGGCAAAGCAAATATTTGTGCACATGGGAAGTGTGTGGACCAAGATGATCCAGCCCAGTGAGGACGGCTGACAGGGGGCAGCTCCAGCAGCTCCTCCTGATTCCCAAGGCAGCCGGGGGCCTCCAGAGATGAAAACCAGTGCTCAGGTCCCAGGCCACGCTGATGCGGTTCACTGGGAGGGCATCGTCATCTCCACTAGGCTGGTGGGTCTGAGCGGTGACGTGAGACAGTCCTGGTGCTCAGCAGGGGTCATGTGCATACGGCTGGAGCAGAAACAAGTTTTTGGGGTGAATGTAAAAGCTAAGGAAAAAAAACCAAACCCCAACAAAAAACCCAAACCTATTCTGGCCCAAATCAAATCCAGGTGTGTTAGGGGGTTGTTTCAGTTCCAGGTGTTTTGTGTTTTCACATCTGCGTAACGCAGGAGAGGCAAGGCTGATGGGAGACACCAAAGCAGCAGGCCCACAGATTCTGCTCTGAGGTGCTTAATTTTATTTCGGGGTTTTCCTTGTCGTGTTAATTGGGGGGTGTGTGTGTGTAAGAGTCAGTTTGGCCAGACTGCACAACCTCTGAGCAGCTCATGGGTCCGCATCAGTGGCTGCCAGAGGGTGGGCAGGGAGATGTCCCCCACCACCGACCCGGAGCCAGGGCCACCCGGAGAAGGGACAGCCAGCGCGTGCTGACCGGGGATGGGCTGCCCTGGCAGCTCCCTCGCAGAGCAGAGCAGGAAGCCATCGGCCGCCAGTTCAGCTCCTCCACCTGCAAATCGCACCGTCACGTGCATGTGCCTTGCTTGGCACTGAGAAGGGAACCGGTGTGGTCCTCCTCCTCTCACCTGGCTTGGTACCAGCGTCCTGCTGCTGCCGGTGACAGCCAGGTAGCCATTTCTAAGCCTAATTGATAATTAGTTAAATCTGCCCTTGGCACCAAAGGGAACACAGTGAGCTAGAAAGCTATGGCATGAGCGCGGCTGCCTGCCCGTGCCCGCGACAGGGAAGAGCACCCAGCACCTCTGCAGCCCTCAGGACACCGATGCGCCCTATGGCGGAGCAAAGGGCTCATGCGAGGGCTGCCGAGCCCTCCGCACTGCCAAGAAACACGGTGTCACACAGCCCACCGGGGCGCAGCCCTGAGCTCCGTGCCGATGGGGAGCCACCCGGCGCTCGCCTCTCGACGGGCGGTGGGGTTGGGGCCAGAGCGGTGGGGATGGGGCCAGAGCACGGCAGGAAAATGGGAGATCAGCACCAGTCCCGTCTTTCTTATGGCAGGACCCTAAGGAGTTAACGCAAAATGCCACCTACTGTATTTTGTCTCTCCTCCATTGAGGCAGCTCTGACACTGGCAGCAGAACAATGCTAAATTCTGATTAGCTCTGGTTTTCCAGGAAGAGGGGAGGCACAAAAGGGTGGGGAATTAATACTATTCTGCATAATTTTTAATCTAAATTCCATTTCTTTTCTTTTCTTTCCCTACGAAGCAAACAATCTAGGGGGTTTTGTACTCAATTTCTTGCTTTCATAATCTAAATGAATTGTTTGCAAGTAGGAGCCAGCTGCAAAGCTGGCAATCTCCGATCAAATCTGCCTTTCTCCTAGTTCTAGCAATCATTAATTTGCTCCTCAGCTCTGATTAGCTAATCCTGGCTGCCTTGTGGCAGTTTGCAGGGAAAAACAGTGTGTGAGCTGCGGCTCCCTTTGACGGAGCTGGCGCTGGCAGCGGGGTGACGGGATTGATTTCTGCCGTGTCCGCGGTGTCCCTGGTTGTCAGCTCTCTGGAGAGGAGTGGAGTGCTCTGGGAGGAAAGGCTGGCCAGGTTATTTATGGAATCCTGGCATTTTGGAAATATCAGAGGATGATGCTTTCCCCTGCTCTGTGCAGGGCGTGCTGGTTTGTTATGCTGAGACTAATTAGCTGGGCTTTAAAATAGGAACTGAAGACACTGTAGCAGCCTCTCCCTTGAAAATACCTGGGCGCTGCCCCATTTTTACGACGTTGCTGGCGTGCCTGGGGGAGATGGCAGAGCCGTTACCTGTTTCACAGGTGGGAAACTGAGGCACGGCTCTTCACGTGTCGGTGGATGGAGGCTCACGAGGAACAAGCCTCAGCAGCAGGGCTGTCCGGCAGGGCGGAGGTGCGGGGTGGTGCGGGGCGCCTTTGGTGCCAGGCTCTGGTTTATTACATGGCAGATTAAGGGCCATGGTCTCAACTCCCACCACGAAGCTCGGAGAGCTCCTGCCTGCTGGCGAGCCCCGATGGGGCCAGGGGTGTCCAAACGGATGTCACCTCCCCAGGCTGACTGCTGCCAGTCCCCAGAGCTGATGCCACCATGGCCCAGGCGAGTCAGACACAGTGCTGGTGCCCCCCCCCCCCCCCCCCCCCCCCGGCTGGGTGCAGGGCAGCCACCGGCCCCGTGTGCCCCCTTCTCGCGTGTGGCTCTGCAGGCCTTGTCTTTTGGCTGCTATCTGCCTGCGCTTGATTCCAACACGCTCCTCGTTCAGATCAAATTCCCTGAGCGCTGGGGGTGGATCCTTTTAATTTTCATTTGTTTCAAAGCCGTACATGGCTTACAAGCATGACAGAAATGCGCCTGGAGTGCAGGAAATGGCCTACTTAACTGCAGGAGCAGAGCAGGCTCTTCTGTCACGCTGACTCCCAGGACCACGTCCTCCTGGGGGACCAGGGCAGCTGCCTGCTTCTCTTGTGGGTGCCTGTTTCTGGAGCTTCTCTTCAGGAGATGTTTGGTCCCACCATAAAGCCCGAACAGCTTGTCCAGGCGGAACAGTGCCGGGGAGCAGAGGTTTGGAGGGTACTTCCCAGATTCTGACACCAAACGGCTGTGTGAGGCTGGGGCAGGCCCGCTGTCCATGTCCCCCCTTCGCCCACCCGACTGCAGCTATCTCTTTTTGCTGTTTCAAAGCAGCTTAGAGAAGGGGGAAGACTGTGCCAGGGCTGTTACCAGCTGCGGAAGCAGAGCTTGCGGAGATAGACTGCTCTCAGCTTTTGGGCTTACTGGACACTTTGAGCCTAGTCTGAAAGGGGACAGAGATCTCAAGGGTGTTGCACTCTCACTGTTTGTGCGAGCCGACGGCTGGGGAGGAGGACTCTTACCAGGCTCTTATGGAGGGAAGGGCTGGGCACAGAGGGGGTTCACCCTGCCAGCAGCACCCAGAGGTGAGCTGGCCAGCCAGCTGCACGCTGCTCTGCCTGAACACCACCTGGAGAACGCACAAGGACTGTTGGGGCCACCTCTGTGATGTCTGGCACTAGATGCGTGCGCATGTCTAAGCCTTTGCCTTAGGAGGGCAGAGCAGAAAACGAGCCCCTCTGGGCTGAGAAGAGCCTTCCCCAAAGGAGCTGAACATGCCCTGTGGGTCCCAGGAAGACTGAGGACCTTTGTATTAACAACCGCTTCCTTGTGGGAAAGCTCGTGGAAAGGGCTCGCCGAGGAAGATTCGTGCTAAAACGAGCAGCTGCTGTGAAAGCAGGAACGAGAGGAGGGGTTGCGTGCCCGTGGGAGGGCAGCGAGCTGGGGCTGGGCGCAGGCAGCTGGCAACAGGGCTGCTGGAGCAGGGGCAGGCGAGCGCTCAGCTGTCCGGCTTTTAGTCTCACTCAATGGCTCTACCTGGTGTACTGAACTCTCCAGGGATTCAACCTTCCCTCAGACTATTTACATTTTATTTACTGTGGTTTGGTCTTTGGTTCAAAGAACACAGTAGCAGCAGAAAACAGAGTCTCTCCGTAATGTCTTTGAGGCCTGGAGTCCCCAAGCACACGAGAGAAAGACAGTAGTAAACACCTGCCCCTGTATTTACTTTACTTCCTGAGTTTTTCTCAGCCAGAGGAACCCTCCAAACCCTCCACAAACACAAGCAGATTGTCTCTGAATGCATTCCACTAGAAACCACGACTACGGTTCAGAAAGATTTGGTTTTGGGCACTGGTCCCTACTCCCACCACTCTCATTTATCTTACTGATGCTTATACCATACTTCAGGCTTTATGTTTTAATGACAAACAAGTATTAGTGCTCTTAGAGGCTGAGAGTCCCCTGTGTGTCCATCTGCACAGATACCCGCAGTCGCATCTGCCCACGGGCTGCTTGGGGGCACCGATCACTTGGCTAGCAATCCTGGGATTCAATTTGGTGGATGCTCTCGGATGTCAGGGAGTCAAAAAGGCAACAGAGCAGCTCTTCAGCCTGGGGAGAAAAGAAGGAAGGGGTTGGGGGAGAGCTGTGATATCCGTGCATTGCAAAACACTTTGTTTTCAGAGATGGGTTTCTCATGCATGCTGCAGGCAGGCAGCATAGGGAAGACATTTACCAGGTCAAATTAATCCCAGCACAGAGGTGGCTGTTAGCGTCCCACAGGAGGGAAGTGTCTGTTAGTTGTGAGCACTGTTTGGCCATTCTCATGATTCACTTTTTCAAGGAATTAAAGAAAAACAGCTACATGCAAAGTGCCAAATGGGAAATCTAACTCCCTCCTGCAGCTGCTCTGCCTCTCCTTCCCGAACCTCGCTCCTGTGCCGCTCTTTGGCATGGATGCTTCGGAGGTGGGGAGGCCAGCTTAGTGCCAGGGGCTTCAGGACAAGTCTGTAATTCTGACTGCGCTAATGAACACCGTGTTCCCCTAAAGCATTATACTTGCTGTGCTGACGGTCCACCCTACACAGCCCTCGGGGCCCTCCTCCTGCCAGCACTCTGCCTCTCCTCATAGATTTTTAGGTCTCTTTTGTAGGACTCCAGCCCTTCTGCCTGCTGCTGAGGGGCTAAGGATCATGCCAGCAGCGGCTGGGATGTATTTTCTCAGTGTCACTCTGCTTCAGTCCCAGATTTCAGCCATCCCCGCAGGGAGGGAGATGCTGGAGCAGCCATGTGGCTGCTGGCAACAGCTTCAGGGCTCCAGGCGGAGTGGAGGGATTAGCTCCCTGCCAGTGGAGTCTCGACTGCACATCCGTGAGCTCGGGCTGTGCAACGGCTGTGCCATCTCCCTGCTCTGACCTGCTAATGGTGGCAGGTGATGACATCCTGCACATCTGGCCACCCCAGCCTCACGATCGCATCCCAGCCACAGTGCAGAGCTGCATGTGAGGAGAAACTGTTCAGCCACAGGACATCCCTGCCCTGAGGCTAGGCACAGTGCTCACGGACAACTCTCTTCTGTGGCTGGGGAGGTTCCAGCTGGGGTGCGGACCAGGCGCAGGGACATCTGGGACTGCCCCACAGAGTTCTGCTGGAAGTTCAACAGCCCCTAATGGTGGCACCAACACAACATGGTGCTCTCACTTCCAGATGTGAGCTGGTCTGCCTGTGCCCAAGATAAGCCCGCACGGGGAGCAGGCATCTGCAGGGTCACGGCGTGAGAACAAGGAACTTGCAAAGCATGAACGCATCTGCTCCTCAGGCAGATGTTTCAAATCGGACAGGTGAAAAGTGCTACAGAAAAGTTTGCTTCTCCCAGCGACTGCACAGGGACACAAGACAACTAGTCTAGACACAGATGTCAGCACTGAAACAGTCCACATTTGGAAAGCTGATTTCTCATCCTATTGTCTAGTCCCGAATCACACCGGGAGCAAATATGAAATTCCTTTCTGCTTCCATGGCTCGCCTCCACCAGTAAATGCTGCAGCTCTGCTCAAACCATGAGGATTTGAAATCTATATTCATTTAACCCTGCTGAACTTTGCCTGATATCATGTCGTCGCTCATTAGCTTTGACCTGGAAATCCTGGCTGACATTTCATAAACTCATTAGCAAGAGATCAGAGGATCAAACATCGTTTCTAGGGATAGCCTTTGAGGTACAGTCATTCCCCAGTGAGCTTGCTCCTCAGATCTCACTCTGTGATCTCCAAACCTACCCTGAACTTAGGAGCAGAAGCCCCATTTCGCAATAAAATTTTCTTGCTGCTGTGCTTCTCGCAACCCACAATGAGAAGCGCTGCACCCACCGCTGTCCCAGGACTAGGCTCACTGTCTAAAGCCTGAACTGCTGCGAGTAGCCCCTGCTTCCACCAGCACAGAGGGATTTGATTCAGTGGCCTGGGCTGCCAGAAACAGGGAGAAGGGCTGAGCATATTTGCTTTTTCTTTTATCTATCACAGAAAGTACTGTAAGCCTCTTTCTGATAGGCTGATTCCCCATAGCTGTGAAGCAGAAGGGATTTTATGTCAGCCAGAGATATGTAATGTCCTTTCCAAAGCAAATCAGGAGACAGCCTGGACTCGCTGCCCTGTCACATTACTTGGCAACAGCCTGGCACCCTGGCAGCAGTGCGCCCTGTGCTATGACAGCCTTGCAGCTATCACAGAGCTGTGCAGGCAGACCCTCCCTGGCACTGCAGCGCGGGCAATCCCAGCTACGCCCACGGAGAATTTTACTGCACCTTAGGGAAAGCTGCTGAAAACGGCAGCTGGACGACTTTTGGGAAGTTTGGGGTAGTTTTGCCTTGTGTTAAAAGCAGGAACACAGACTTCAAAGAGGGTTCTGTGTCTTTTGAGGTTCAATCCTTAAAGCACCGGTACTCTAAGGTACTTGGGTACTCACTGCTGCTGAAAGCAGCAGCTCTGATACGCTACATGAGGTTACAAACATCTCTCTCTCCTGCTGTTTTTTTGGGGAAGCAAAAGGGATCCAGAGGAGAGGTGTGTCCGCTTGCTACCATTTCTCATTCCCCCGCCAATTCTTTTACACCTCCTAGTCCTAACTCTTCAGGCACTGCCTCCTCTATGCAAATCTCTCCCTTGTTTTGTACTAAACTTCGACGATTACAGCCAGAGTTTTAAAGGTATTTATGCAGTTTATTCCCATTAGCTGCCCACAGGTCTGGAGCTTAGCGTTTCCTTTCTTGGGATGAGCTACTGAGAAAATATTCAGCTAGCCCATCCCTGGAATGGCTAATGGCTTAATTTCTGCTCTTCCGTTTGGAGGATTTGGGCTTCTGGAACAACTTCCTGAACATAGGATCTGCCAGCTTGGCAGTAGGGCTGAACAAGCATTTCCTGTCACTAATTTTTGACAAGTATCACAGTTATCTTACTAAGTGATGTAAGTGCTTCACACTTCTACGCAAAAAGTAACTGACATCTATGAAAATACTGAATCTTTATCAAAGTCTCCAAATATTTTGATTCAAACAGTGCCACCGCTGTAACATGGAAGACAGTTTGAAAGGGTTTTGGTCCCACCTTCTGCCATGTGCTGGGCTCTCAGTATAAGCCAAGGCTTGGGGCTGTCATGAGGCACCACCTCCGTCTCATACAACTTAAAATTTTCTTCTAAAATCCAACCAATTTTGACAAGTTTCATTCATCACAGGGGCACAAAGGACACACATCTGTACCATAAACTTCTCTACTTGCCTGATTCTCATTTTGGGGATATAGCAGATGCTGTGCAGTGTCCAGGACCGACTGCTTCTGCCAACAGACTCTGGGTGTAAAGAAAAATGAAAGCCAGTGTTACTTTGCCATCTAAGCTCTCAGAGACTGCAGATGACCTAGCTTTGAGGAGGACTATGCCCTGTGCCAGCAGCTCTGGCCATGTGCATCTGTTACTGAACTTCTTTACACAGATAAATCCTGGGTTTTACAAAGCTTTGTATAAATGGATTTGGATTCTTAAAATATAAGCTTTCAAACGAACAGTAATGACCTGTTGCATAATGGGGCAGTGGGAAATACATATAAGTGTAGATAGATAGCTCTGTGTGAGGGTCTTTTTCTCAACAAAAGATAATCTGTGTGTTTTCCCCCCAAAACGGGACTTTCTAAGCTGCCTTCAGCAGCAGAGTCTGCTTCACTAGTCCTTGTCTTGCTCTGGTTCACCTCAAGCTACACATGAGCTGACCACAAGACATATTCAAGAGAAATTAAAAGGCAAGACACACATTTCAAAACTGCCTTTTAAATTCACTCTATGTACATTCAGATTCTCAGGCTTGAAAACTCTCCAGAGGCTTTGGAAACCACTCCCTGCCCCCATATCCAGGTATTGTGCTTGGCAACAGTTTTCCCTTCAGTGGTTTTCAACAGCTCTGAGATTTTACATCTCGCGTGTTCATTTTTTTTATTTCTACACCTCCTTTCCCTCCAAAGCTCCCAGCGATGAGCTTCCTATAGGGATAACATCACTCCCTGCTAACAGCAATTAACACTTGGTAAGAACGTTTCATCAGCGAGAATAACGTCCAGCTAAGTTCCTTAACATTTGCCTTTTGTTCTGATTGCACTACATTGTCTAAAACCAGGAGAGTGTCAGGCCTAGTCTACACTTTGATTTTCGTCTGATGCAGCCAGGTTTTCGGTGTGCTTTCGTCGAACACCACTTACTGAGTTCAGTACAATGTTAACTAGGTGAGCTCCTGAAGACTGTGCACAATATAGTTAGGTCCTAACAATCTCATGGGCATCTGAAACTACTTTTTAAAAGTTCAGATAACTAGAGAGCAGTAATCGCCACTAAATCAGTATCACCTATTAAGGCAGCAAAGTCTAGTTTTCCATGCATAAAAAGCAGAGCATGCCTTTCTTCCAGGAGCTGCTTTGAACCTACTTGTAAATTCTTCCCTCTGCCACCCTGCAGCTAGGAAATCTGGCTGTAAAAACAAGTTATGACAGGGAAAATTCAAATGCTTTATACTGGAGATCCAGGCAGCCGGATGCTGACAGAACAAGAAAGGTAGGTCTCACATCATTTTTCCCTGTCTGCAGATAGGAGCGTGTCACTTCCTTCTCTGGATTCTCCCCCCAGGTCCCCATTGCTCTTAAGCTTTGCTTCAGCTTCCCCTCACCTCTTCCAAACACTTACTTCACTCTGCCCTATGAGTTACCCTTGGCACCTTCCCAGATTCTCCCCGATTCCTAATTTGGCTCCACTCTTGGCAGTCAATCAAACTCACAGGCTGCTTTTGTGCCCCCACCTGCATAAATTTTGTCCATTTCTCTGCTCTTCCTGCCCTTTGGTGCAGAAATAATGCCTTCATAGACATCCAGAGGACAGAGTGGGCACTGCTGCTGCTGAACAATAATCGCTACACACTTACGAGGGTCTGTGTCTGTCTTCAAGGCAACTGCTCTGCACTGCACATCCTCCAGCAACTGAATGTCTCTCCTTGACGTGCCACTGCTAGAGCTGGCTTAGGAAAGCTTTAATAGGCTCTGAACTATGAGCAGTTATACTAGCAAAGCCTGCATTGTTCCTCTCAACACCTGATTCCTCCTTCTTATCACAGCCCATCTCTGACATCATATCCCAGGCTTCCATACAGATGGCAATGTTTCTCCCCCTGGCACAAAGCCTAAGTAATGTGGCTCAGCTGTGAATCAACTCCCAGGGCTGTAAAATAATCTCTTTCACCCTGGTGCTTCAGCAATGCAGCTGAAATGCAGGCCAGAACCTGTGCAGGTATTGGAATCCTGGGCCACGGCAGTAGGAGTGAAATAAATACACAGCGATTTACTCAGTACAAGAAAGGTCACATGGCTCCTGCTGATGGAGTCGTAAGTGTAATTAACCTCAGATGTTGTTCTGAAATGAAGATGTCTTATGAAGTGTCCTTATGAGACACTAGTTAAGTCAGGCTGGATTTTCAAAGATATTTGCAAAGTTGATTTTAAACAGGATGATGGCTTATGATACAATAAGGGTATGAGTTTACTGTTGGCTAAAGCTGATCACTGCCTCCCCATCCTCAGGCACACCCTGCTGCCCTCTCCCTTCCACAGGTGTCATTGATCATGAAAGGCAAATATTTTTTTGTAGACCTGGTTTTAAACGGCAGCATGATCACTAGTTCTGGTACTAGGGTAAGAGGCAGAGTAAAACCTGCCATTTGGGAGTGCCTCCTAACAGCCATAATTTATGCACATGTATTTTGCAGTTCGGCAAGGAAGTTTATCCTTCGTACAGACAGCAATACTGGCACAGCCCAGGATGAGGGGTGACAGATGCAGCTGAGACTGGCACCTATTCCTCCCTGCTTCCTCCTCAGCCCCTTGGCTCACTGTGAAGGGCAGTGAGAAGCCACTGCAAGGTTTGCTCTGGGGGTGCTGCCTTGAGACTGCCAATCTTAAAACACGTCAAGTTAAGCCTACAGAAGAGGGAAGCACTGGCTTGCAGCTGACCTTGTTATACAGCACCCATGACTCTGATGAGCAAAAGCCTGGGGAAAATAAAGAGGTGGGTAATCTTGTATTGGCTGCCAGCTGTGCTGCCAGCCACTCTCCCAGAACTGCCTTCAGCACTGATCTCTGTGGTTCCCAACAGCCCGCTTTTTTCCAGTGAACCAGCGAAAGGGTGGGAGAAAACTCACTAGAAAGGTCTTTGCTTCCTTTTAGTGCTATACCTTGCAGGGTGAAGGGCTTGGGATATGGCTCCCAAGGGTGTGATTTTAAATGAATTGGAGCAATGTCTAAATTTTGTCATTAGCTTAAAAGCATTTTCGAAAAGTTACTGGTGAAATTTGTTCCAACTGTTTTTCCCAGGTATGGCTCTGTGACTGAGCACTGTAACATTTCATCAAAGTACGAGAACTCCAAGGTGTCTACCAACTTGGATGTTCAGATTTGATCCCCTTGGTGCTTGTATCCTTGAATTCCTTATTCCTGTCCCGTTGACAGCGTTACCTGGAAGCCCTCCGGATGGTACAGCCAAAGTCATAACAGTCTTATCAGTGTGGCTGCTGGACTGACTGCTCTATACCAAATGTGTCAGGAAAAAGACTCACTTAGCTTCCTTTGCCAGATGAAACCATGTGCATAAACTACATGTCGCATTGCCAAATACCAGCCTCTGTGCAAGGAAACTTTCCCTCTGGGGAACCGTGGGTTAATTGGCCTGATAATCATTCTATTTCACTAATCAGTCCCTGTAGAGGGGTTCTGTTTGTTTTACCAGGCTTATACATCCTCCACCCAGCATTTCTGGTGATTTATTTAGGAGGCTAATTTTTGATTTTGCTCTCTGGCATTATTTTAAGAATTTTTTTTTATAGCAAATGTAAAATCTGCTAAGATATTTCTCCTAGGAATTTTATTGATTCAGCAGGTCTATTCCCCATGTGAGCCCTTATTTCAGAGAATTCCCTGTATTGGTGGAGCCACGCTGCCAAGCCTCACAGACACTCCAAGCCCTTTAGCAAACAACGCAACTTGGTATTTTAAGGTCCTGAGCATAGGACACATGACTTTGAAAGCAGGGAACACTACAGGGTATTGACCTATTAACAACAACATAACTTGGGTTGCCTTTGACTGGCACCTGACCTCGTGAAGTGCAAGCTGGAAGTGAATTACAAAGAAGAAAGTCAGCTGCCCTCCTTCAGATCACAAGCTCTCTAGCAGGGGGTTGAGACAGTGCTGTTAAAGCGATACTGTCCTCACTTACCTGTCCAGCAGGGAGTCGAAGCAAATGACTGCATTGTCTCGCTGTGCTGCTAGCACCAGGCACAAACCGTCCATTAAGAGGGAACACTACAAGGGAGGGAAAAACAGAGCTTTGGTGTTGCTATCCACTTAAATAAGTCTGTAAGCCTCACTGATGAACCGCTGACAGCACAGATAACTGCTTGTGTGCTGTGTGAGGGGATGAAAGTCACAAAGCAACACTCTTTCAAACTGAAAGACTATCATGTCTGAACTGTTCGTTATCCTGCTCCTATGGCATACTATTATTCCTGTTCCCTTCTCTCAGAGTGAAAATAAGCAGGTTACTTACGTGTGTTATTCAGTTACTAAGTCTGCTGGAAGCAGGAATATGGAGATAATGGTAAATGTTGAGATATTGCAGCAGAAACACTTATCACTTGAAGGAGCACATCTCCCTTCTGGCAAGGGAAAGCAAATGCTGTAATGTTCACCTTTGGCTCAGCAGTGCCAGAGCCTTCTGGAAACATGCCAGCTCTGCCCAGAGTAATTCAACTCTGAGAGGAGGAAGTGGTTCCATCACCAGGAGAGCAGTGCTGCTGCCATGGCTCTCCTTCCCACACGCTGATTTGCTTTGTCCTTCCTAGAGAGCTGCGCACATTCCCATGTGCAGAGGGCTGGCATCCTTAGGGGAACCACAGGAGAAGAAAGTAGTGCTTAGACTAATTGGATGCTAGAGGTAATTGCTATTCTATACAGATGTACTTCAAAGGGATGCTGTCAATTTAAAAAATCACAACCTGGAAAGATCTTACCTGTTCTTACAACAGATAAGACCTGAGACTCTTATAACTGAAAGGCTGGAAGCACAGATGTTTGTATTTTTTCAGAGGGACTGCTGTGAATCTCTGACAGCCCTCTGTTGATTGTTACTTCCAGTATAAGTAGTCTCCCGCCTTGTTTACTCAGTGCTCCTGACAGCCCTTTCTTGCACATTGTACCTTACTGCTTTGCCCCAGTAAGGTTCCTGAAATGGTGGGCTTCTCCTACACAAAGTGCAAGGAGAAAACCAGTCTGGGCCAGATACTCTGCTGATGTAAAGCAATGTATCTGCTCACCCCAGAAGCACGTCTCATGCTCAAGCCCCGTGAGCTGTTGCTCAAGCCCCACGCTGGACTGCAGCTTGAGCTGTCAACACCAACTAAAGGCGAAGCACAATGAAATCTCTGCCTAGGACTCCAGCGCACAGTCCAAAAAGTGGAAGGGTTATTTAGCATTGTAGAAGAGGATTAATGGGGAGCAATTAGAGAAAGGGAAATAGAAACTATATTTATATGGAAAAGCAAGACAGGAGACTGCAGCAGAACATACATAATAGCAGCAACTGCGCACTAATAGGTGAATGGAATAAAATGTTTAAACAGGGATGTGCCAGCACATTAAGGACACGTGTCCACACAATGATGTCAAGGTTAGGTGTCAGTGAGCTAGCGGAGATACAGGAACACAAGGTACAGACTAGCTAGCAAGGCACATGGCCCATGTTACTTACCAGCAATATCAGAGCTCAGATGCAGTGCTGTGCTAATATTGCTACCAAAGCAAGTTTGCTCAGAGCTAGCCTGGGTATCTTAGCACAGCATGGCATTAAAAGGCTCTTCTTTTGTGTGAAGCAAGCAAAGCACAACTCCAGCTGTTTCATACCTTTGCTGCAACACCGCACTTTGCCCTGCTTAGCGTCTCAGAAATGCAGTGAGCTTGTGGTGTGTCCAGAACAGTGAGGCGTACTCCAGTCACTGTGAAATCTTTGCCAATAAGCTGATCAAGCAGTTCGACATAAGGTGGGTGCTCTGAACCCCGAAGGATTATCCCAGGCAATAGGAGACAAGTGGTTTGGCAGAGGTTATCAAGCAATGGCCGATCTGATGGGAAAAGGTCAAAACACAATAAATGCTTGCTTTATATCTACCCCCAACAACTATCAGCCCTCTATGTAATTCGTCCCTGCCACAGACAAGTAACTGGAAGATCAGAGGCACTCAGGCATTGTCATATTGTTTGGGGTGTTCGCAGATGCAATTGCTCATCCTGAACTGTCAAGCTGCTGCATGCCTATTGTGTACATATCTGGAGATCACAAGACAGCAGCAGTGACCCCATTTCAGGAGTCAGACAAGGACAACTGCTGGTTTGCTACAGGAGATACTATTCCATTTAATTTCTTGCAAGCAAAGGAATCTGTTAATCCAGCTGCTTTCATAATCCAAAATGTAATTCTGATCAGCATACATAAAACTCAATGTATTTCATATTTTCCTCATGGTAAATCTGTCTGACCATTAGGCAGCAGCTTTGTGATAATTATTTGCTACGAGGAGAGGTTTCTTTGTGTGCAAGAGCTACCTCTAGTGTTCACGATGAGACCATAAAGTGAATGACGTGTCTGGCTTGCTGGAGGCACTTACTATATTGTGTCTGGCAGTTCAGAGATCACGTGTACTTGCCTTTCCAGGACACTAACTCTTTGAAATACATTTTCTGAGACACAAACACATCAGGGCTATACATTGGTTTCCTTTTTACTCTCCCTAGACATCTTCAAAGCAAAGAGATTCTCATGCATCAGGAAATTAGGGGCAGATTTGCTCCCAACACTGGGCCTGTACCACTCTTGCAGAATATCTGCTTTCTCCACAACAAGTTGTTTTTTTTTTTTTTTAATTTTCCACAATCCTCTCTAAAAATTAAGAAGTGCTTTAGTCACAGCAGACCTGCGCTACAGGTCTGGTCCTTTCCCATTGTGCAGTAAGTTGATGGGGGAAATACCTTGCCTGTCAGCATCACAGGGTATTTTGGACTGAGAACACCCGCAAGTCTCCTCTCACTGCAGCTTTGTGCTCTGAATACAGCTTGAACTGACATACCCCACCAGAAACACAACAATGTGATCACATGTCTGCAGCTCCCCAGACAAGAAGGTCAGACAGCTACATGCAGAACAGTCTGGTTGCCTCAAAAAAGCTGCTGTTACATACACACAGTTGCCAAGTTCTTGTTTCAGGACTCATACAACAGCTTGGGAATATCAGTAATGCTGCGAGATAGGCCTCACCCCGCACTGCAGGCATCAGTTAAGTCTTAAACCTTCATGCAGTCAGTCTCTGATGTATTAGTGTGCAATGTAAGAAAAGGAGCTTGCTTGAGGATTTGTGATTTTTGTAATGATCACGAAGGATGTGTAGGGCATAGCCCAAAGCCAACATAAGACAGAGGAAAAGATCTGATCGATACTTACCTTTGGAAAAATCCTCCTTCAGAGAGCCTCTACACAAAAATGATTTTGCGCCTACCAAGCAGCTATGCTATCATTAAGGCAAAGGCCTTGACTTACTACCATCCTCCTTGCGCTCCTACATGTGCCATCTCATGCACCTGCTGGTATGGGGTCAGTGCCCAAAAGTCCTGTTATCAGTAAGGGTTTGAGGTGGGATGTGATGGTCTGTAATCGGTACCATTTTTATCATACTCTTCTGCCAGTTCACAAGAGTCTTGTGGTTTTACTGATAGGATTAACAACTGCAGCAATCAGGTGTAGCACAGGAACATTTTCTCAGCTGCCCACCCTCCTGCTTGCCAGTCACATCAGAACTCAAACTACAGGAATGAGTGTGACCCAGTTCCAAACAATTCTGCTCCCCAGTGAACACCACAGGGATGCTTTACCTGGTCACTGCTTATTTATAAAGGCTTGTGATCAGTCTGCAATAACCCAGCATGGAAGCATCCCCATACGTTAGTTAAATCTCCTGACGTAAACAGTGCTGCGTCACAGCCTGTGTTGTATGCATGTCTATTAAATACAACCAACAGCAAAAGCCTGGAGAAACCGTAGACATCTGAGGGAACTGGCAGGCTTGTAGAACTTCAAATCAAAGTCAGACTAGGGATAACTGGAAGTAATTTTGAGCTGGCAGCTGTTCAGTAGCAAGTGGGAACTGAGTGAGATCTCAGTCCAGTTCCTGAGAGTTAGACATCCACGCTGCCAACAGCACTCCCTGCATAAATTGTTATTTATCTACCCACAGAACAAAACTCTCACAATCGCCCATCCCTATGGTGTCTTGGTCTCTTCTGTGGCAGGCTTTGAATAGACATGCAAACCATAAGTGGACAAGTTGGTGTTGAAATGCATTGAGGAAGTTCAGCAGAGAAATGTGCACGGTTGCTTACAACTAGCTGTGCTGACAGTGCTTGCTCTTCTGCTGGCGGTAAGGTCAGCACTTCTGAACAGCCCTATATTTAAACTCAAGGAAGCAGTGGCAGCGGAAAGGCCTGGCAGGTCAACAGTTAAATGGCTGGACTCCCCGGGAGCTGTTCTTTGCAGCTCAGAGTTGTCTCTTCCTTCTGAAAGGACATCAATACCAAATCCTGCGGCCACCAGATGGTTTGTCTTGCTGTCCAATTAATCAATAACAGTCTCAGTCTATAACGAGGGTTACACGTTTCCTTACCAAGATTGCACAGCTGCTCAGAGCGCAATAAATCGCGTTGCCCTCCTGTTTCACGTTTTATGATCTTGCGCTGCTTGCTGATGTCCAAACTGACTATGGGGTCACGTTTCAGGTTATAGATCTGCAGGAGGGAAGGGGAGGAGAGAGAGAGGCAAGTCATGTGAACACCATTACCTAATCAGGAAGGATAACACTTCTTAAGCATTGATTTAGGCGAGCTGTGAAGCTTTTGTCGGTGTTGCATATTTCTGTAATTGCCAGCCTAGAAAACACCTGCTTGTCTAGAGGTACAAGAACATTTTCCATGCATTTTTTTTTTATTTAGGCTTAATTCAATACGGCATCTTGCCATCCTTTTAAAGGTTCTGTAACCAGACATCTTCCTAAGGTCTCTGCTCCCAGCTTTTCAAGGCCAGAAACTTAAGGCCTGTGCGTGTCTGATGTCTATCTAGTGCCACACTGGTGTGCAGTGGCTCTCTTCTGTCTCTGAATGAACTGGTACATCCATGCATCCCAGCACAGTGCCAACATGATGCTCTGGAATGAGCTGCAGCGGGGGAGCATCCACATTAGTGAAGCACATTAGAGATGGAGCCGGCTTCTTCCAGTTCCACAGCTAATCCCCTTGGACTAACTCAGCTGGGTCACCTCTGCGTCACGTGGACATAGCAAGGCTCAAAAATTTCCATCCCTTCATTGGGCATAACCCAATCATCTCAAACTCTGGTTTTAAGAAGAAAATTACCAGAGTGGAAATGACATATAAAACTAGTTAAAGCAGGAAAGACTTACTGCTTCATTTCAGCCACTGACAAATAACAGTGGTTTGAATCAGAGACCAGCAGCTGCATAGCGTGAAGGGCCAGATGAGCAGGAGTGGGCCACACCAATACTGGCAGGCTTCTCAGCGCTGCCTACAATGCAAGCCAAGAGGCAAGAGTCCAAGTCTTTATGCCTCTATCTGCGAGCAAAGAAGGATGCGGGCACCCAGCAGCTCTGTAAACAGTGCATGTACTTTATAGTGTGAGATGTCTTAGGTGAGACAGCTCCACCCTTTTCATTGCTGTGGACTGATACCTCTGCTGGCAGGGCACAAGGGACAGCACTCTTGTCACACAAATAGGGCAGTGCTCCAAGCTGTGTCTGGATGTATACAGACTCTGTAGGAGACACTCAGCAACCAGTGATTTACATTATCAGCCATCCTACTTCATCTCCGTTCCCGAACGCTATGCGAGAAAAGCTGGTAAAAAACCCCAACAGCCTCTGGGCTGCTGCATCTTAGCAATCATCACTGATGTTGTTATCCCTCCCTCTGACCTGCTTCCAAAGCAATGTTGCCTCTTATCTGGGAACTTCGCTTCTAAAGTATGAACCCTGACCCCTTCTGAATTTACAGCACTGGTTACTGAACAAACACATCTGAAAAAGCACTTTTCCACCGAGACTGCCTGGGTCAATACAAAGTTAGCACACTGTGGCAGGAACATTCACAGAAGGAAAACTCGGCCACTGGTGAAACACAGCAAGAAAAGCATTCTCTAAAGCATAATATGAAAGAAGTCATGGGATAGCAAGGTCAAAGCCATTGCTCTGACACAGCAAGATACTTCTCAGGAAAGGGCAGAATCCTACCTCTTCCTCTTCTAATGTCTGACACTCAGCGCAGCACAGCCCTTCTGGGAAAAACAGCTTCATATCCCGGACAGCTATTTGATAGGATTTGGAGCCTGAGAGATAAATACAATGAGAAGATTCTCTCAGGCCATGAATTAAACATTCTCTAGACTCACACTCATCTTTCTGAGAGATTGATGATGTGCAACTTACTGAAGTAATTGCTTTAAAGGCCAGCTGTTCCGTACAGTAATAGCAAACATTTAAAACCATTATATTTAGAATAGTTCTATTGCCGCCTTGGTATTTTCATTCTGTCCTATTATCGCTCAGCTGCTGCTTCATGTAAACAAGACTCCTTCCACTCCCTAACAGGGTAGTCAAGGGAATCATGTTAAGGAGCCTGTGAAACTCTTCAATACCAGCTCTAATCTCCCATTGTTGTTCCCTTGCTTCTGGATCACATCAGGCTGGTCTTACTGAATGGGAAGGAGCTACTAGTCAGTAAAACAAATGTGCTTAGTAACAATAATGCAAGTCCCAAACACGCTGGGGGCTCTGGTTTACAGCAGAAATCATTATTAGTATGAGACATTGCTGATAACAGTGTATTTTTCTGTTCACCCACAGTCAATAAAGGTAAACCGAGACTGGAACAGGTACAAAGAAATAATGTGAGGATCACGGAAGAAATGGAGAATCATCTGAAGAGTTAAAACTAAAAGACCCTGGCTTGTTTGACCCAACATGACACAAAGCTGAGAAGGAATCTGATTTCTGCTAAACACATCAGGGTAGAAAAGATCAGAAAAGAAAAAAAGAACTACTTAGAACTGAAGTACAGGTATTGGCACAAGAACAAATGATAGAAACTGTACAGGGCTATATTTAAGTTTGAAAATGTAAGAAGATTTCTAGCTATCAGAGCAGTGAAGTTCTGTAACAATCATTCAGCTGGGGTGCATGCTTATGAAAGGGAATACATGATGGGGTTTTCTGTGAGAGAATTAACTGAACTCAGTGACTTTTGAGAGGTCCCTCCAGGCTGAGCATCTGAATATTCCCCTGTCAAGCAACAGTGTTATAAAGCACTAGTCTGAATGTCTTCAGATTTGTGGGTGAAAATATTAGAGAAGGAAAAGCTATTTCTATATAACTGGAGTTCAGATAGATTGTCAATGTGCTGGCACAGATCCATGCTCCTGGGGTACAAATACACAAAACGCAAATAATCTCTGAAATATTACAACCTTTGCAGGCTGCCCATTCAGAGAATAATGTCTTACTGCTCTTAGAGCACTCAGCCCTGTTTGAACTTCATAATTCTAGGTATTGTATAGCCAGAGTCCTTAACACAGTAGTTTACAACCCTAAGATTGCGTAAGTCACCAACATACAAGTTGTGCTGATTCCGTTGTGCACCTCTATGTCAAATCTTCCTCACTTAAATCATCGATGCCGTTACAGAGGACACAAACGCTCCCAAAGCTAGCAACATTTTACTCTTACTTTGCTCAAGGTATAAGGCTGTATAAAATGCATATGTAAGAGCTCTTTGGGTTCAAGAAAAAGCACTATACAGTGACTTCCTAAGACCCAGAAGAGATGAGGGAAGCACAGGTTTATCTATGCAGCTGAGCCTCAGAGTATTAAAACTGCATTACTTGGTTCAATGGTATCACTGGAACCTGGTCTTCACCTTAACTGAATTTTCCCTGTCACTTTGGGAGGAAACACACAGCTAGAGTTTCCTCTACTTCAGCAACATGGCGTTAACTGCAGATCTTTCTCAGCTCGAGCAAAACCAAGAACGCTTAGTATTCCCTCCTAGGAAAGGAAGATGGTCTTCCACGGTCCCCCAAATGATCACTCATGCCACGATAAAGCTCTTCCTGCTTAACGTGTAGGTAAACGTTTCACTCTTATTGGAAGTACAAGGGTTACAAACGTTCCTTTCCTTACAGACAAGACACCTCCCTGGCATAGCAGCTGGATCAGACTCTTGAGCCAGAGTTAGTGAGTACGTTAGCTACAGTGGCACCCATTTTCCTTGAATGGGTGCAAGGATGGCTTTGTAAGCCAGCCATATAGCTAGCTCCAACAGAACACACTGTCTAGCCTCAGAGGGCAGGTGGTGGGCAGCTAGTTCAGCTCTGTGCTGAGCCCAGTCTTAGAAGGAAGCAGGGATCTGAAGGGAATCCCTAAGCAGACGCCTGGGAGTTTCTCTAACACAGCGAGTTCTCTGTGACTCCCAGTGAGAGACAAGGTGAGACTAACATAAACTAATCTTTAATGAGTTATGCTAGGGATGCTCTAACTGTAGCATGGGTATCTTAAGTTTTGGGTATGTATTACACATTCTTAGCTGCGACTGCTAAGTTCTCATGCTCAAGGCAACCTGGATACAGAACCCGTTAATCTTTAGAGCAAAAGAAGCAGGGTCTGGTAGTGGATAAGTACTGGCTGAAGAGCCCTGATCGTTTCTTTTGTGTAGGTAGGTCCTGCTCTACAGTCACTCTCACAATCACGATAAGAGATCTCTCAGTTTAGTCTCGGTCCTAAGGATTATGGTCATATCTGATAAAAAAAAAAAGGTTCTACATCTAGGGGTTGATTCTCTTGCTCAAGCTGTATGTGGTGGCTACTTCATTCCCTACCAGCTCTCAAAAGACTGCTTGATATGGATGAAAAAAGCGGATGATTTGACAGCACAGAATACAACAGAAGGAGCCAAATAATCCAATGGATCTTGACAGGAAAGTTCTTCTGGAACTTGAAGGCATACAGCACCTGCTAGCTCACCTGTATTCACAGACACTTACTGCTTCTGTTATTTTTATAATCCTTTGACAATATATAGCACAATCAGTACCACACTGAGGAAAACCACTTCATGGGCAGTGAACTAATGATTCCTTATGAATTTTTGAATTACACCCTTCCCTGGGCCCAGGCCCCCTCCAGCAACACCCTTGCTTCTTCTATAGGCCACTCTCTCCAGCAATACTTCCCATTTTCCCACGCTTCACCCACATTCTCAGCTATCTCCCGTCCCACCCACCCAAAATACACACTGCAACATCCGAGTTCCCTCCCTGCTGGCAGATGAACTGTGACTGGTTCAGCACACTGAGGATGCTGACTAGCTGGTGTGCCAGCTGGCAAGAGCCTCTGAATGGAAAACAGCAGAGTTTACCTGCTTTCCTCAGTGGGAGCAATTTTTGATCACCTCTCTCTAGCTGGTCATTAATGTTTTGAGATGTTACAGGAACTCAGTATCTTGGGGTCTTTTATCCCTCTGTGAAATCTGGTTGCAAGTGGCCAACGGGTTATGAAGTTATCAGGAGGGGACACACAAGCAGATAGAAGACAGATGGGTTCTTGGGGATAATTACAAAATAACCAAGCTAAAAGTACAAAATGACCAAGCAGTGAAGAAATCAAAGGAAATCTGCTCTGATGGGAGACAGATCTAGGACTGTTCTGGGAAGAAACATTTTTTAATATACCTTCTTGGAGAATATTTCATAGCTTAAGACATACCCAGCTCATCCACCAAGAAAACAATGAAAGCTTTCCAGGGAATAACGGTCTCTATTACTTGCCAAGGCTAGACCTGTATTGACAATGCAGCAGGTAACAGTACATAATATATTTTTTCCTTTGGAATACCCGAGCCTTTGGACCTTTTTTTTTTTTTTTTTTTACAAAAACCTACCATAAAATCCATTTTGGACTATGCTGATGCCATATTGAGCCCTCCAGAGGAACGGATCTAGCGCTTGGGCTAGTTTAGGATCCTCTGGTCCCAGTAAATCTATCAGCTTCTTCACAGCATTTGGTCTCTGAAGACACAGCACAAGAGCAGTGCCTGATGTAAGGTAGGTACAATGATCTTCTAAAACAGCAAGATCCTGAAAAGAAATAACAGAGATGGAATGGGTTATAATGAACAGTGTTGGTGAGCACTGGGTACAGCCCGGCTTTCCTTTGGCTAGACTCTTCCCTGTTTGAAGCAAGCAGATCTGCCATTACTTTTTCCTTTCTCTCCTCTTTGTAATATACGTGCTAGTAGTCTCTGCAGGCAGAGCTTCTAGATTATATACACCATGGCCACCAAGTCAGTGTTTGTTGTGACATCCACCAGATAATAGGAGGTCTAGTTCCCACCCTGAGTCCACATAGAGCTAAAGAAAAAGTTAAGCACTGAGCTTAAGCCATAAGACCTTGTGGTTTTAGTCCCTGTGGTCATAGATCAGCCAATGTACAGCCAACGTACAAACAACTTTACCAGTAATTGCCTAAATCTTGTAGTAAGAAAGGGAACAAACTTCTCTTTCTAGAAGTCTTGTGCCGTGACTTGTTCTGCATATCTGTACATGCTAGGTACTGGAGGTGGAGTTCATTTTCAGTGTTTAAGGACAAAAACAAATTGCTACTCTACAGTTTAGCTGTCTACTGCTGAACCTTTGATTTATGCAATATGCTTTTCACTCTACCTTCAGTGGGACATAGGGATAGGGTGGAAGCCAACCGACATTAACAATATCAACAGGGTCATAAATGCCTTGGGATAAGGACCCACATTTAATTCTTCTGCTGACACAAAATGATGGATTACAAATACCAGAACTTTTCTTTTTGAATTTACAGAAGGAAGGACCCCCACATACCCCCTGCTGCTACAGCCCAGCTTCTCCCAGAGGGTGATAGAACTTCATATATTAGTAAGGATCAGGACTACAGAAATAGTGATCTTAAAACAAGGAGGGCTCAGAACATGGCACTAGATAGGGGCTGAAAGAAAACAGTTCACCCTCCTGACTTCGCCACTGATGCATTGTGCTCCATGACAAATTTTTCTTCCTTTGTTTCTTTTCCAAGTGTGGTCAGTTCAGCCTGCAACTACCCCTGAGCAGAGATGTTCCTCTTGTAGCTGTGCAGGTCAAACACCCCAGCATCTTTAAGATAACTTAGGAAGAGTGGTAAGAATAACTAGCAACCAGTGCAGCAGTGAGAAGAGTCCAATGTGTAGGCTGGAGACAGACATAATGATTGAGAAGCGTGGGGAGAGGTAGCAAGTACCTGGGGCAGAAGGCTACCAAGGGGCAGCAGAGCACTCACAGCTTTGCTGACTGTTTTAATTAAGCAAAAACCTTGAACAACCAGGCTTGTTGCAGATGTCTCCAATGAGCATGAATGAGGTCAGGGTGCCCACAGCAGCTGTAGGCTGCCTCCTCCTTAATAAAGTGGTAGTAGCACCCAGCTCTGTTTCCCTGCCCTCCACAGTGTGGCAATGCCTGTGCTACAGAGAAGCTCCATGCCAATGCTGTGTGTTCTGTACAGCTTACAAACAGCAGCATTTTCAGCTCACTGGCTGAACCAACCCCTGGTTATTTACTTTTTTCCAATTTCTGAGAAAATGAAAACAAGGGGAAAAAACACAATTTGATTCAGCTGAATCGCATCATTCAGACCCCTAAAGGTTTTAATGCCTCTGTTTTTTAATCTTCTAAAAGAACCAGAGTATGGCAATTCTCTAGATAAAACATGTCAAAAAATAAATCCTATAATTTAATTTAAAAATATGGAGATAAAATACTTCAAGGCCCCTTCTGCTTTTCTATCATTATGAAACCATTCACTAACTTTGACTCGAATCTTCTCTTGCTTGCAGTCCTCCTAAACTGCATTTCTGAGAAGTAGGCTATAAACTGAAAATCACAGGCTCAATCCTGATATTCTCCCCTGTATCTGAAAATGCAAAATGATCCATGAAAAAGCCTCACTATTCTTAAATTGTTTAGTTATGTAAGGTATTTGATACAGGTGGTGATATTTGTCAGTCCTCCCACCCCATAGAAATACAGGGCAAAGGAAACCTCAGGACATCAGTCACATCGCGTGGCTGCACATGTGAAACGTACAGGAAAGCTTCACAGGCTCTCCTGTGATACGAGCACTCTGTTTAGATGAGGATGAAGTGTTTTAGCATGTCATAGTATACTGCAAAATTTTTACATTCATTCAGTTCTGTATAATACAAAATAAACCTTTTTTGCTTGAAAACTTTTCTTAGTTTAAATAATATGTATATAATCCACTTTTCTAGGGCCTTCTCTTTGGGAGATGAAAAACAGCGATGATTATTTCATTACAATGTTCAAAAGGACTGGATATAACATATTTTAAAAATATGTATATAATCCACTTCTCTAGGGCCTTCTGTTTGGGAGATGAAAAACAGCGATGATTACTTAATGACAATGTTCAAAAGGACTGGATATAATATGTCATCCGTGTCAGAAACACCTGCGAAAGAATATGTTCAAAGGCATAGTTTCTGTTAAAGACCAAAATAAATAAAATTATTTTGCTCCAGGGCTTCTAAACAGTGCTTTTAGATCTACATAACAAAACTGTTTTGCCTATTTCCTGCCTTTCAGCTGTTCTCCAGCAAAAGCACAGACTTTGGGTTAAAGATGGCATTGTTTCTAATTGCTACTGACAGTGTCAATGAGTCAAGGTGACTTCTTTTCCTTCTGATAGATCCTCACATCCGCTATAGACTCTGCCAGCCAAATGATGCCTTTATTTACATCCTGTCTCTGCACCGTCTTCAAACCATGTCCTTGCTGATACCCGAGCAGCTGCGATGAGATTGCACATGTGCAGCTGACTTGATTTCAGTGAGCAATTTTGTTGATGCACACAGAGAGGAAGTTCCAGCTGTGCGCTAGCTCTGGAGGAGTAACGGGATTAAAAAGCAGCAAAATTGTCCTTCTGCCTCTACCGTTAGAATCACAAGATAGGACTGGAGGGAATCCATGAAGTTATTGAGTCCAGTGACCTGCTACTGCAAGCAATCATATCAGGTAATCCCCAACAGAATGATCAGGTCCCACTGTAAAATCAAGCTTTCTAGCTAGCAGCCAGAACTGCAGATCTCTGCAGCACTGGATCTGCTGGAGAAGCGCAGAAAGGAGATGCAGGCTCCATGGGCAGAACTCCTGCTGGGAGCAGTCGCTTCTCACAGTCTGAACACAGTCAGGTCATGCCAAGAGCTGAGAAGACAACGTTAGCTCTATTTACCTGGTTATTTTTTTAAAAATTATTATTAAACTTCAGATAAAAACTATTATTATGGCTCCTGTGATTAGATAACCTCAGCAAACAGCATCCCAATTCATTATTTACTGTATGCCAAAGGCCACACGCTACTTAGAAGCTGAATGCCAGTATTTAAGTTGGAAAAAAATCAATCATGGATCTGAGGTCATGTTGCTGAGGATGTTTGTCAACATGCATGTGAATAATACATTAGAAAGAGAAAGGAGATGCTAGGTAATCTTGCTACCAGTGAATAAAACTCATATCTGCTATCAAGTACTACGTACACAAAACAAACTGGCACATCGCAGAGCGCATGGGAGATATCTGGAAAAGGATTTTGGATCAGGCTCCAGGTGAGGAAATAAAAAGTCCTGGACAGAATTTCAAGGAGGGTCAGACACATCGGCTCCATGTTCTTCAACAGGAGATGCTAAATTTCATCAATTTACCTCCATATTAAGAGCCTTGTTTTAAAAACAGCATTGTATCCCATTGTCCCCTAAACTGAGAAACAGATCAACAATGAATATCCCTCCAATTCAAATGCTTTATATGAAATTCAGCTGTGAAAAATAGTTCTGCCCCTACCAGCTGCCATTGTAACACTTACAAGCCAGATTTTCAAAATAACTCAATCCTTGAAGCATGCTGAAGATTTCTGTAAATCTACCTACTTATCTTGGGAGCTCAGCCTTTTTCAGCCCTCATGAATGAAAGACTTACAGATGTGTTCTAAAAATGAGAAGAAGCCCCTCTATAGCAGAAAGCATTTCCTTCTGTCCATTCCCCCCTTGCCAAAGGCAGTCTATTATCTCTGCTTTCTCACTTTTAAAACCTGGGTTTTTTTCTATCAACAAAAACCCAACAGCCTGTAATTTTTAAACTCATTAGTCACCAGCTTTTCAAGGAAACTAAATCAATGCTCCACAGCTGCTCTAGTGTGTTAGAGAACTCTAAAACCAAGAGAAAATTTTTATGAAAATACCTCTCTTCAAATTTACCCCACATATATCTACCTTTCTTCCCAAGGTAGATATTTGGACTTTTAAAAATGTTTTTTGTTTTAGATAACCAACCAAGTATTTCTGTATTTAGCTGTATGATTACAAACTCTATTGGAAAGCACTTCCCCATCAACTCTAATTGCTACTATATCCCTCCTGCCAGTAGTCTGTAAATATTTAAAAATCAGGTGTTTGTGCTCCATCGCTATGCTATCATGAAGAAGGTATTAATTTTTCCTGACTGATGGTTATGTTAGAGCACTGTCCTGGCATGTTCCAATCTTCTTCTGAAGACTCTACATATTAATATAGAGAAGACTCTATATTAAGAATTTCTATGACAGTGCTGTAAGACTTCCCAACTTAATCCAAGAGCAGTATCAATTATAAAGGATTGCGTTTTGTAAAAGCTAATTGGTTAAATGTCTTCATGAAAGCAATCAATTAACAAGAATTTTGGGTTTTTTTCAAGGAAACTAAAATAAAAGAACAAACAACCTAACTCCTCTAAAATGCCCAGCTTTCAGTTTCCTGGCTTTCACAATACCTTTACACTCCTATTGGGATATTTCAGGTTGAGAAAAAAAAATTCTAATGCTATAAAAAACCAGAAACATTAATCTGTCTTTACCTAAGAAAACCCCTTAATACCCCAAGATTACTAAAGACCCCCTCTTTATTGCCTGGTAGGTATTAGAAATGACAGTAACTCAATTTTCTCCTTTTGCAGGTCATTTTTACAGACTTTTGAACACACGCTCCTGGAGCAGAGGTTCAGCTGTATGTGTAATGCAATACAAGGTAACAGGGCTCCAGAGGTATATATTCTTTGACAGTGCAATGAACGTTTCCCAGCTCCCAGGTTTAAACACATGGAAGGAAAACCAGGCACACGTGCAGGGAGCATGGTATGCTCCTTAGATGTACCCTACCTGGAATGACCTTGGGGAAGAAAGACAGGACACCTGTTTTGCAGTTAAAGAGTCAGCACTGTAAATCAGCAACTAAAGATTCCTGGGAGGTCTGTATTGCCCATATCCTGCAGACTTTTTTTTAGAGAAACCAGGTCTGTTTCTTTATGGCATGTGATAAAAGAAACCCTCAGCATGTCAGCTTTCTTTGTGCCTGATAGGGCTATAGAGCTGATTGTTCTATACAGCTCACTTCCAACAACTACTCAGAAATCCCGGATAGGAATTTTTGTTTTTTTTCAGGAATGGATTACCCACTGGCTAACATATTTCCCCATTCTAAACAGAAGCGTAGCCACAGATCTGTCAGTTTCTTAACAAACCTGTTTGACTTCAGCAGAAAGGAGTTTTAAGGCAACGTCTGGTTCCAGGTTTATGTGTTTCATTCCAACCACACTAAATTTTTCTAGGTCTAGTTTTCGGAGGATCCTTGCAAGACTATGGCTCCATGCACCAGGTTTGATCAGCAGCACTGTGCAAAGAATCTGGCCTCCTGTAACAAAACACACTAGTGAAACCCAAAGCCACTCCTAAAAACAGAGGTAAAACATACAGCAATATTTGTTAACTAGCCTGGACAGACATCTGTAGAAGAGGGTTATCTAAAAGCTGGCATCAAGTCCATACAAATTGGAACAAAACAAGTCCATAAAAACCCTGTGCATATAGGATTTGGGGGGGGTTTGTTTGCTTTCTTTGATTTGTAGTTTAAAAATGTATCTAAAACAGCCAGGCTTGTAGATTAATTTTTTTTCAGGGAATCTTCTTTGAGTCCAAAAAGTTTTTGGCAGGTCTATAGGATACAGCTCTAATCATTTATATTATATATGAATGTTTCAAGAGGGATAAAATATTCCCTTTGACATTTTTCATGTGAACTGTAGCGATTATGTGATATAATCCTTAAGGCATCCATTAAATCCTTATTCCTCACAGTTTATCTCTCAGTGTTCTGTATCTTAGAGCTATGTTTCAGAGAGGCATTAACAAGTATGACAGGTGCCAATTAATGTTATAAACCTATTATAAATAGAGTTGTGTTTACTAGAATTGAAATTTCAGCAAAAACTTTTTGCTTCTGACAAAGCTGTCCCAGCAGAGCTGCCAGCTAGGTGCAGCATTCAGTGTGCTACGAGAAAAAGAAAACAAAATGGACCAAGCTAGTTTTGCTGTCTGATGATGCAAAATGTATTAAAAGCAGAAAAGACATAAATTTCACTTTCAAATGACAGCATCTACAAATTTTTAGTTTTGCTAATCTAAACTACCTTATTACTAGGAACATACTTAAGATTTTATCCTAACAACAAAAAAAAAGAAGATTTATTGGCAACTGCAGGGTCGGAACCAGTCAGCTAGGACCCATTAACTGCTGGTGCCTAACCATGTTGATTAGCATGAAGCATGAGTTAACAGTACCGCAGGCTGCTAAAATTGATCCATGATTATCTGCTTGTGTACATAAAATGTCATTTTATGTTTCCTGTACATCCCACTACTAATTAGACAGATGTCGATGCAACCAAGCGTCAACAACGCTACATATGATTTAACATATACTGTTATTTTCAAATGGCAAGCAGCATTCATTGTTGCTGATTTACGACAGAGAACTATGGGATCAAAAATAAAAGTGCAAGATTACTGCCCCTTGACTTGATATGGAAACTTAACCCTCATCGTGCAGAGAGCCCTCCTATTAAAGATCTGCTACCTTCTTCACATCATTCTTGAACAGAAAGGTTTAAATGCCATAGCAACAGCCTGCAAGTGCAGAAGAAGCCGCTTGGATCCACTCAGCTGCTCGCACAGAGAACAGCAACCTCGATTGTATACTGTTACATAAGCGTTCATTGTCCTCCAGATGTTTTACTCACCATCTGCTATGTTTCTGGGCAAACTTTCTCATTCTTGTGGTATGCGAATATTTATTTACTTTAGACATTTCAGGAGGGATTTGTCTTATGTCATTTTGCCGTCTTGGTTTGGTCAAAGACAAGTATTGAAAACAGGTGGGACACCTTGCCACCTAGAGTTGAATGGTCTTCTCTCCTCTGTGATTATATGTGACAACAGTTAGAGAAAACACCACTTTCTATCAATGGAAGAGTCTCTATTGATCATGAATCACCAGAGGCACCTGTTTGGTAGCCCTCAAACATGCCTGATTTCCATCTCCAGTTCCAGCTGTTTAGTGACCTTTCCAGTTTTGCCCGAATTGCCTGCTGTCTGTTATGTTTTTCTGGTTTGTAATTTTTGATCCATTCCTCATGGCCAATGTTTTTTTCCCCTTTGATTTCATATTGTAGCTGTGAAAAATACTGTTTATTTTATATGCTATTTGTATACAATACTTTAGATGTGTGTGTGGCTTAAAATAAGTGTAAACTCAAGAGAAGCAAGTATCAGATTTCCTGGCACACTTAGAAAAGAGAGTGTCTATCACTGCCTGTATTCAAGCCTAAGGAAAAAGTAGGTATAACCCTTTTGCTTGGTTTTGGCTGGTAATTCTAGACGAGTTAGTTCCTTACCAAACCATATTGTTCCATTTGCTCTTCTCTCACCTGTTTGCAAGTAGGTAAACAGTGATTCTGCATGACATCTCTGGCTCTCTCCCACTAAATAAGAAAAGGAGATAGATTTAAGTGGTATGCATGTTCTGGGAAAATAATTTGAGAATACTGCCATCATCTCTACATAATGCAGCCAACATTGCTATGACATACTGTTAATTTAAAGTGTTATACCGGGACAAGCATGGCTTGATTGCAGATGTACTGGGGACACCCTGGGAGGTGTCGTACTTACCACTTCTCCAGTAAGCCCACTAGCAGATGCTGAAAAGGACTGCAAGTTCTAGATCACATTGATTCTTGGTTACCTTTTCTGTGTATTTCAAGGAGTGGCTAACAGTGGTTTTAAGCTACCTTCGTGCTCCCAATATTTCACAGTCAAATTAGAAGCTGCCTCATTTCCAGTGTAAGTCCCAGAAGCTCAGGCGTTTTGTTTAATTCTCTTGTGCCCTTGGAAGCAAAGGGTTCTGTACTCTGACTACACATCTACTAAGCCCAAATCTGTTGTTCAGTCCTTTGCTCAGCTCTGCTGATAAAACCTCACTGACATTCCCCAAGCAACAAGGAATGGTCACGTCAGTGGTTCTTCATAAGAGCAAACGAGTATAAAAGGAGTCTGGTGAGTCAGAACTTATGATGAAAGCCTATGTAAAAACACTTCCTTCAGTCTAATGTAAAACCTGCAAGAGGTGACGAAAATTTAAGGCACTTCAAGGCATATGTGAATTGAGAAGTTATCTAGGACTGGGGCACAATGAGGAGAAGCTTGCATCAGATTGATAAAGGACTTCCTTTTCCAGTGAGATTGGTAAGTTTAACCAGTGTGACATGCAAGGTAGATAACACAAAACTAAAATCTGTTCATCAAAACAAAATTAACGTTCTTTTGTATTTATTACTGTCTGGAACTCATGTATTTCTATTTCCCAGGGCAAAGTATCTGGGAAGTATCTAGCCAAAGTGTTCTTTTCTTTCAGTGAAACCTTTTTCTCTTTCCATGTCTGTCTGTTATTTCACTGGAATAGTAAGAGTACATACAGAAGGCGGAACCAGCTCCAAGGTCCTTGCCTCCTAACTTTTTAGCTCACATCCTCACAGTATCAATTGTTTCTTTTTAGTATTGGGGTTATTTGAAAGAGTTTCTAGAATCTGTGAATTCTGTGGTGACTTGGGTGGCACTGTAATGCAAGGCACAGAGCCCCTGTCTGAGATTGGGAAATGTGCGTTCTGCTCTGATTTCTGTCACTCTCTTGTTGACAATGGTGATCAACACATTTCACCTCCAATCACCCCTCTGTAAAAAAATAATGAAACTAATCTTTTTTGAGATCTACATCTGAAAAGGGCTATTAAAGAGCTGGCATTAATTACTCTTCTAGCCTATATTCCACACCAGCCCTAAATAGGTCATCCAGGCATGCACAGAACTGTGTAGAAGAAAGGTGATCCGGCAATGCCACCACCTTCCTCCAGTACCAGGACCCATCTGGCCTTTTCTTTCTGATTGCCTGGGATTACAATGTCTAACAAAACTAATCTCATTTTAATGACTCTGGCAGAGGACACAGAATTACAGTTTTCTTCAGTCTATTTTAAGAGTATAAATTATTTGTTTTTATCCAAGAGGCAACTGGTACATAACTTCTGGTCTTACCTTCAGTCCTGGACCTCTTGCCAGGTGGGGGCAGGTATTTCATAGCAGGGCGGTGTTCTGCATCTGTGAAAGGAAGGAGATGTATTGGATTCACAGGTGGGGGACCTTCACTGTTTGCGGGGTGACCAAGGTAATTTTATTTAGCAGGGGCAACAGCAGATGTTTGACCAGCTGTAAAATATTGAAGAGCTGTTCTCTGCACAAAGACTTCTCCCCTTACTTCCACAACAACAAAAACAGGAGGAAAAAAAATGTAATGACCTTATAAAAGGGATAGTGCAGGATGCTGAAGTCATGCTTCAGCTATGCTTCTTTGACCTTGACAATGGCTTTGGTGCAAAAGGCTGGAACTGTGATTACAACCTCCCTCAATAAACTGATCTCACAGTTCTGCTTTCCTCTTATCCTTCCTTTAACTGCCATGATAACTTTAACGAAGGGCTGCAATGCACGAATTCTTAAGAGTTTTATACACTAATTTGGGATGTCTGATGCCTTCTTTTTTGAAGGTCTCCTTCTTGCTCTCCATACTCACATAAAACATCCACATAATTCACTGCCAAATCTAACTTTCTGTGAGATTAAAATGAATATCTCTTTCCAGACAACATTACACTTTCTTCTTTCTATTCAGTAAAGTCAATTTGTTACACCGCACTATACAAGCACTGTGTTTGATGTAAGCTTCTAAGTTTGTGTTGACAACAAAGTATCTTTCTTCACCATGAAAAGATAGGAGAAGAGCTATAAATTACAAAGCATGAATGCACTTATGGAACTGTGTCACTCCCTCCTCAGTTGATACCTGGTGTTACCAACAATCTTGATTTCTCTCTGTTTCTGAATAATCATAAATCGTCAGGTTCAGAACCGTTTATCTTTAGCTGTGAGGAGTCAGGCATCCCCAAGAATAGAGGTGATACGCCAATATATTTCACATTAGAAGAGAATAGTGGGAGCTCATACTGTGCTGCTCCAAAGCAATTGATATCAATAACACCATAGTCTGCACAGTGACTTGGTTTAAAGAGGCATGACTATACATTTCTTATTACAGGAGGAAACTAGCAAGTTTACTATGCTAAAAAATCAATGCTAGCATATGTCACTGTAGTCTGAGAAGCTTTAGACAACAAAGGTCTCTGTTCCTCATGAAATGTTCATTCTCTTTCAGGACAAAAAGAAATTCCCAAGAAATCTGCTTTCCTCAGCTCTTGCAGATTACCAATACCCCAGTACCTTCGTCTCCCCAAGTACAAGGTAAGGCTGGCAGCATCTAGCCTCAAGAAGTTAGGCACCACAATTAGGTGACCACATTTAAGTGGGATAGATTTTGGCCTCCGGTTCTCAGTCTCTCCTACATAGAGGCAAAATGCATCGTATTACTCTCTAGTCCTGCCAACTGCTGTAATGCCTATTTAGTATTTATGGAGTACCTTGGTATCTTCAGAAAGGCCACTAGGCCATGTATAGCACATTAATTTAATAGGCCAACTTGTACATGACATCAACTGGCTCCTGCTGATTTCATATCCTTCATCGTTATTCAGCCAAGCCCAAATTTAACCCCAAATTATTAAGTTTTTATGTGCCTGAGAAAAACCCGTAACACTAGATTCCTTTGTCGAGGTTCAATAAATTCCAAAACACCTTTTATCTGAGGACATTATAAACAGCAAAAGCATGTCTTACCAGTTACAAAATCCGCCTCAGTGAAGAAGAGGATGGCTTGCCTGAATGTCACCTCTGGGGTCAAGGCCATTACTAGCTGTAGAAGACTGCCACTTTCACTTAGCTTCTCTCTGCATTGTGTTAATCTCTTCAACGTATCTGCAAGAACTTTGAAGGCATTGATCCGCCGTAATGCACACACAAGGACTGGGTTTGACATTAGTGTATCAAGGCTTCTTTGCCAGCAAATATCTCCAACCTCAAAAGGGGTTATTTCTTTGGCCTGACATCGAGTGAGATGGGGCAACCACTTGAGACCTATGAGCTCAAATCCTGATTCGGGTTCTTCTGCAAGTCAAGAGAAATCTGTTTAGCACCAGCTGGCAGCATGTGTTTCACATAAGCTGTGTTCTTTTGGAGACAAGTGTTCTAAATTCACATTGATTTTTTTTACTAGACAATAAGTTCCAAAGCTGCTTTGACTTTGCCCCCTGTTGCATCCAAAATGGACTATAATGCAGATATAGAAATATACTGAGAAAAACCACAATATACAAATGCTAGGAAATCACATTACAGTGAAAACAAAAAATGGGCTATCTGGGAAATCAACAGGGCACCACAGAGAATAAGTGCCATGACTTGATTAGAGAACACAGCTAATGGAGAAGAGCTGAAAGAGAAACACTGAGAATACACCGATAACAATGTGGTTTGACACAGTATAATCCATAATTATAGACCCTTTACCACCTCTCATAACATTCAATTTCAAGCTATATTCATTATAGTAATAAGGTACATTTAATGCTGAGTTGTCTCTAAAGTAGTTTAAATATTGTTGTGTTTGTAAAGGAGTCTTACTTCCAACATAGCAAGATATTTAGTAGCTCAATCCATGAGTGCATGTTGCTGGAAGTTTCTGTCAGATACAACCTCCTCATTGCTTATTATGACACAAAACTTACTCTGCAGTATTGTTTCAGGAGATTAGGGTACCACGTAGTATAAAAGACATTGTGCCAGACTTCTGCCCTTTATTAGCATGCTTCCTGTACTATTACACTTTGATACAATCTGTATCATGAAATTATATAAAATCATCATCCTGCTTAGCACTTGACAGCACTCTTCATGCATTTGTAAGTGTTTAACATGGGGGATAAAACTGTTATTCCTCCTGTGCGCATGAAGAAACAAAGCGTGAAGCGGTGAAGTGTCTTGCTTCTGATCACAAAGGAAGTCAGTGGACAGAATAGTGTGTGACTTCTGAATTCCTGTTGCTGTGCCCCAATTACACAGCTGCTTTATTTCCCAGTACTTGGGGAGAAACACAATGGTCCGGATTACATAAAAGGCTTAGTAAGCCTAAGCACATCTTTGAACTAATTTGACACTCTCTGAAGAAAATTATGCCCATCTGAGCTGTTTGCAATATGAAAAGTGGCCTTGCCCATGACTAACTAGCCACGATAAACTCTTCAGTTCTTCAGGCAGGTTAACAAAGAAACCTGTCCTCCGTCCTGAGGCCCCTTTACCATGTTTTTCATAGTGTTCCTGCTGTCATAAAAATACCTAGACAGAATAAACTTTCCTGTCCAACTCTACAGCCCTCCCCACGAGCTTGGATCACCTGCACTCAGAGATTCATTATTGCACTCCGGAAGAAGGATCTGGTGAAGGAGATCTCCGGCACTCTTCATAGTGTCCATTCCAACCACCGTCAGCATGACAACTTGCTCCATTTCAGGATCAGAAGCATATGTTCGATCACAGAAAAGATACAGAGGAATGTTACGGGGGTCTGGCACTGCACTGAGGTTTCCTCCTGCCCAGGAAGATCATCAAAACAAAATCAAATCAAAACTAGTTACCCCACAAAAACAAGTCTTTTTTAGTGTGAAGGAGCTGATTAATTCTCAACTGAGGAGACAGAGGCCAGTGCCTCACTGTGATACTGCTCCTCACACTGCAGCTCAGCATGGCCAGAAAAAGAATCATGCATGAGGAGCAGTATCACAGCAAACCCTTACTAATTAGTCACACTCCTTAACTAGAATCACTTTTTGCCACATAAGGCAAATAATTTTGATCTCCTTATTCACACTGTTAAGAGTTGGTTGATCTATACAAAAATTATCGAAGGCATCAATTTCAGATTGATAACTAATGACTAATTTCACATCAAACTGATACTTCACTTTGCTTTCTAGATTACATGGCATACAATTGAGGGCTAAACTGGGGACTGTTACAATACCATGCATGTACCCACAGTCCTACTGGGAACAGTACAACCCACAGAATCCCCGGCCCATCAGAAACCTGTGTTCAATTCCATACTGTTTCACTACATGATTATTTAAGCAATTGCATAGATTAAAATTTATTTACTTAGTTATTCCCATACATCTTAACATTTCTTAATGCTAGAAAATGGTGAATGACACACATTTGATTGTTATTTTTCCTTGTGATTTAGCGTGAATTTGGTTTTGAAGAGCAATATACTTCAATTGAAAATCCTGACATGCAAGATTTAGAATACTTTAATTAGTTAAATAAAGCTATATTAACCTGAATACATAAGAAAATACTACCTGTAGTTTAACAAACATCTGATTGCCATGATCTCCAAGTGTACAGAACTAGCAGGTTTAAGACTCTCCTACCCATTAGAGTCACAGACTCATAACAGCAAACACATTTACTTGCTTTTTCAAGTCCTACCAATTTCCCAACTTTGAATGAATGAACTACTGAAGTGATTTGACTTTATAAACTGAAACTAAGAAACAGAGTAAAGTGAGATGACTAAGTCCTTTCCCTGCACCTACAGAAGAACTACAGCTGCCAACATTTATCACTTCAGCAAATTCTAGTTTTATGTGCTTAACTGCCAACTTATCTCATTTTAGCATTTTGACTTCTCTTGAAACTGTGGCAACAAATATGTATTGATTTGGTATTAATCTTTTAACAATGGTAGGTTTAAGGCTTAATTGATTGCTACCATGTCACATTTAAATCAATTATTTTTCCACATATCTTTAAATTCACTTTAAAAAAGTATTTCCGTTTCATTTTCCTATTGATTCTTCCATTCATTACCCAGCAGCAGAAGACATCCAATGAGAGCTGACAGGCAGCAGAACACTCAACGAGTTATTATAGACAAGCATATTCCTGATGTTCTTATTCAGGAAAATCCCCTCATAAGGTTGTCAGACCTTATAAAAGCCAGAACACTGCATTTCCCATAGCTTTGACCTACCCAGTGTCTGCAGCAAGGTCTCTGTGTAAGGAGCTGCATGAAAACACATGGAGGGGTCTGGCGCAGCAGCGGCAGGCAGGCTGCTCTGCCTGTTGCCAAGGAGGCCTTGCTTTGCCAGTCCATTCATCAGTCCTGTGCACAGAATGAAAGAGAACGTGAGGAATACAGAGCTCTGTCATGCAGTCTGGCATGAAAACAGTCTTCTTATCAAATGCTTTGATTCACCTGACCACAGAGACATTAATGTGGGTCTGTAATGCTGAGCATACCTACAAGATGTGAAATGCAACTTAATCATGTTCTCTCCCCCAGATCACATTCACTTACAGTGGGGCAAGTAGCTGTTGAAAATTGCTGCTTGGCCACAGGTTTTTCTGGAGACCCCTCTGCTTTGTGACCAGCACCCCAGTTGTTTCTATTGCTTTCTAACTCCTGCTGCAAACTGAAATGTGGAACAAATGCATAAAGAATGCCACACAGCTCTTAAATTATAAGTGCCTTAAATATGTTGGTGTCCACAAGGAAGAGAAGTCACAAATCTTAAGCCCAGTGCTCAAGTGCAGGCCCCCAAGGTGTCTTGTGCCTCAAGGTGCAAGGCCAGTGTCCTGCATCCTACACAGTACCACACGGCCACAGAGGCATTGCTAGGATTACAGACTTGAACAGAAACATGGTGTTCTGCTCAGGTACCTCCCAGTCTGGAAAATATCCAATTCCATGCCACTTCTACGGACACTAAGTGCTTGGAACTAGCAATCTCTCAGTTCCCATTCTTCATCCAAAAGACTGGGCTACGTGCAGGCAGTATATTAAGGTACTGGCATACAGTACACTTCCACAACAATTAGTTCAGCCTTCTGTAATAATATTTCAGATCAGTTTTAAAGGTTTATTTTTTAAATTACTTTGTATATATTTGATTGCTTTCCACCATACAAGCCTGTCAAAGATTTACTACAGTGTAGCACAGGAAATGGATTACTAGGGCTAGAGGCTGCTGGCAAACCTCAGATGTTAAACGTAGCACTGACAAGAAATTTGAACTTGTACCACCGACAACCACCTATCTGCTTTTCAAAATTCAGGTGGAATGAGTAACTAAAAAATGTGCCACATCAGCATCACCTGCTATTTATTCAAATTCAGTGCATGGCAAAAAGTAAAGCTTAGACAAAGGTTTATAGTGTTTGATCTTCAAGACAGAGATCCATTACCCAAAGACATCTATCTGCTCTGTTTCAGGAATGACTGTTGAATTTTTCATTGCTTTTTGGGGGTATTGATTACAGATGCAAAACTTCTTAGTGTGGTATTTACTCTACTCAAATCCTAGTACTATTCTACACTTTACAAAGGCCAAACCAAAGCTTATGCGGCAAGAATGTCAGCTTCCGCTCTCCAGGGCTTTGGAATATGGAATAAGATATCTCTCTGGATCAGTTCTGAAGCAGCCACAGAACACATGGAAAGAGGCATTTGCAAAATCTATCTATAAACTAAGGGAAAAAACCCCAAGTAGTTCTCTACAGCAAAGGAAAACATTTTATCTTTCTGGAATATCCTCTGTTCCAGTGACCCCCTATATATTTCTAGTGGAAATTTCCCCATGCAAAACATGAACACTGTAAACATGGTCTGTGGCACTCTGTGAGAAAAGTAGCAGAAACTGTACTTCCATAATGAGCAACTTTCCTTGGGTCTACAGGCAGCAGGTGACACAGTGCCGTAATTAGTCTGCCATGATTAATTCACTGTGTCTGTACGTGTTTTCAGAATATTCTGTGATAGTCTCAGGAGAAAAAGCAGAGGACTTTCTGAATTGCTATTTTTTCCCCCAGAACCTCTAAATGTTCTTTTCTACTGTGGATAGATTAAAGGAAGCAATTGGGCAGTGGATGAACGTCTCCATCATGAGCGATTTGTAATGGTATTAATGCAGGGGCCAGCAACAGTGATCCTCTTCTCTCAGCAGTGGCGTCTGAAAGGGGAGGTTGCAGGAAAACAGATGCAGGAATAGACTCTCCTGCTGCAGGCAACATGCCCACTGCCAGAGCAGGAAGAAGCAGGCAGGGCAGGTTCTTTGTTCCCTGCTGATAACTGCTGTTGCCTGTGATCTTTCCCACTTGAGACCAATGTCAGCTCACCCTTAAGAAAACCAAGTACAGTTTTTCCTGAACCAGAGCCTCAGGACACAGTCTGACTCAAATAAGAAGATTTGGGGTAGCAACTTGCCTGGTTTTTGGAAGTCACAAGAATGCAGAAGTCAGGTCTGAGGTTGATAGGGTCAGATGCTATCCTCAGGCTCAGTGGCACATACATATTTTTGCTACCCTACCACTCTGTGCAATAAGAACACCTAAGAGGAGGTTATTGAGATGACAAAGCCAGGCCCATGATGGATGTGTACAGTGGGAAGCCAAGAGACAAGGCTCACAAATTCAAGCAGAGGAGGTTCCAACTTCACATAAAGGAAAAACAGTTCTCCATAAGGATGGCCAGGCATTGGAACAAAGGCCTAGAGAAGCAGGGGAATCTCTGTCCTTGCAGATTTTCAAGACCTGACTGAAAAAAGCCCTGAGCATCTTAGTCCGAGTTCACTGCTGATGCTGTATCAAGCAGGTCGTTGGATAAGAGACCTTCTGAGATCCCTTCCAACATGAATTACTTTAAGTTCAAGAGGACTCCAGTGCTAAAGATCAAACAACTGACAAAGATCGTTCTGCTCTGTTGGATACAGAGTGATTGATTTACACACTGGTCTGGAGACAGACACAGCAGAACTATCAGGCCCTGATGATCTCAATAAATACTCCCTGCAACATAAAAGTTGTGGTTGGACTATTAATGTTTGGCTCACATGCAGATTAAATACAAACCTTTTCCAAGGCTGTTGAGCACTGAAACATTACCTTTTACCAATGCAGGAATGTGATGACTAGCATTCTCCTTTCTCAACAACAACATGAGACAGTGCATGTGTGGTTCAGCAGAGAGCTCTCCTCTTGCAGAACCATCAGATGAACTTGAAATCTTGCTAGGGCAAAACACAGCAATCTGAAATAATGAGGGCCAGATTAGACTACTAAATCCAGATGTAATCACTATAGGGCTCAAGCAAATAGTTAAGTTACAATGGCATAACAAGATAGAGCTCACCAGCTGAGCCATAGTAACTTCCACTAACTGGGTGTTCATGCGTCATCCATTCATGAGACAAAGAAACTTAATTTAAACCCCAGGGAAGAGGTTTAACATAAAAACATTCTGCCCTGTAACTGGGCTGTACTAAAACCACAACAGTTATAACTCAGCTGGTATGTGATCCTAAGTCACTCATGCAAAAATGACCTTGAGTCCCAAACGAAGGGATGATTTTTCAGAAACATTTAGCTACAAACAGAACATTTGAAGCAATAGTTACTGCTGTTAGCTTCTTAAATGGTCGTTTCGAAGCATGCTCCAAATATTTGGCCATTTGGGCTGTAGTAATACGCAAATAAGTTACATTTATTCTACAAAATATTATGAGTGGGGAAAGTGTTATTCCTCAGGCTTGATCACAGAAAAAGCACTTTGTACACAGTTCAATTTGCAAAATCACGCATTTCCTGACTGATACAGCAAACGATCCTAAATATGATAATTTAAAATAAGGGGTCCCCTCCTTTGTAACAGGAAGCATCATGTGATTCCTGGGTGATTTATCATGTAAAGTAGTGCAGAACTGGACTTCTTGCATATATTAAGTCTGACTGAAATCTTGCATTTATGATTATTCCTGTTTCCTTAGGCTGACTTGTCAAAGTGCCAACTGCACTCTAACTCAAATCTATCATCACATTAGACAGAGCTTCAGAGAAAAAGAAAAAACAGGTTATTTTTGACAATAGGAAAGCTCTTTTTGCAACCCATCTGGAACGTATTAAACTAGGGGACTTCATGCTGAAAGGCCATAAGCAGTCCCAGAGGGACTACAAAGTACAAAATCAAACATCAGCCTGTTAGATCAAAACTATTCTCCTGAATACATGTTTGCAGACCAGAAATTGTTATTTTAGTTTATGGGGCTACTGCCTGCTCTTGCTTATTTTGAGATCAATGGTAAAAATCGTGTTTGTCTTAGGAGGCAGCCTGATTACGAATTCACACTTCTGTTCTCAGTGAGAGGCTGAGGCCTGGTGGGATTTTCCTCCTAAAGAAAAAAAACAGCACTGAAAGCAACCAGAGTACCACTCACAGGAATACAGAGAACACGAATGCTGGCTAGCTAGCAAAAAGAGAATGAGTGTCCTTGAGAACACTTACTAGAGGAATGTCAGCTCACACACCCAGAAGCTCACACCATAATTATTTTCAGAACAACTGGTAACCCAAGGTGTACAACTGAGCTGCACATTCTGTCCAGTACCTGACTTGATGTCATGCTCAGCCCAACAGCTTGCTTGGGTGAAAGCTCCAGCTGTTTGATTCCTTGCAGAACAAACCCCCGATGGGTACAGACTGAAATCACGATACCATATGCATGAGGAGATACCATGGGTGACACCACCAAAATGATGTCCCCTAGATCAAAAAGAGAGTAAGAAAAGCAGCAATTATTTCCACAGAAGCTGTGGTATCAACACAAGACAACTCTCACAGCGGCTAGTTCCAACTTGAAGTGCAAACCCAAATGGTGACACTGTATTTTATGGTTTATTTCCTCTATACAGCTCATAATGACTGCTATCGAAGGCCAACCTAGAATGGAAAAGCTTATGGCATGACCAGTAATATCTTTATGAATCATCTACCCCAGATAGTCTGTCTCATCAAGTCTATCTAGCTATTTATGAGCTGCTCATCTATCTTTGAGGTATCTGCATGCTTGCTAGCTGTGTGCCAGCCCCTGCCAGGCTGCATTTGAGCTGTTACCCTTACAGCTGGCGATCCGACAGCAGTCAGTACCCTCAAGGGCTACGGACCTGCTAAGCCTGGCCACGCTGAGGTCAACAATACCAAGTGGCAATTTGTCCGCTATAAAATGCATGATGCAACCCCAGCCATTCCTCTCTGTTACTGGTGGTCCTAGCTGTAGCTAGCTTCTGCAATCTTGTTCAGCACTACCTTCTGCTTCCTCTTGTCTCTCCTTCAGTCCTGTCTTTAACTTTCATCCTAGATCTTGCCTTCTGGCACAGGCTCTTGAATCCTTGGACCAGCCTGTGATCATGATCTCACTGCACCCTTTGGTTTGGTACCACCTGTGGCTTCACAGGTTCCTGTCCTTGGTCATCATGACAATGGTACTAGCCTTCTCTCTGCTGCCTGACTCCCACCCACTAGGTCTGGCTCCTTGTATCCCTCAGCCCAGTAGATAAGGTTGTAGAAGCGACTGGAACTTACATTGGGTTAGAACCTTGAGTTTTCATACTCCTGTTTTCTAAGCTGAATTCCAAGTTCACTGCCAACAGAGTAGCAACATATGCTATGAGCAAGCTCAGGAGAAAGAGCCTACAAGACCTCCTGAGCAGTGTCTAAGCCCCACCTTAGGAACTACAGGACAAGCTCAACACTTTTCCCTAAAGTCTCTGATCTGTCTGAGGTCTTTGCTTTGTTCTAATCATACCTTGGGCCTCTGCTTTTACCATCACCTTCATTGTTATGCTGTCCTAATCCTAGTATGGCTTTTTTCTGTACACCATGTACGTTCAGATCTCCACAACCTGTCAAAAGTGAGCTCTGAAGACAAACCCTCAGTATCACTTCTACCTCAGTTTCCTCTATACTGCCTCATTAATTTCTCTTAGCTCCAATTGAATGATGTAATGAGGTTGGAGTATTTTAATCTCTGTGTCCCAATTACACTTGGTTTTGGGGATAGGACTACCAGCAGTGAATGTTTCTTCTGGTTCTAGATTTTATGATATGGATATTTGTCCCCCCAGGAATCTGACGAAGGTTCAGTCTGGTAGTTCAAAGCAACAGCAACAAAACAAAGCAAAAGCTTGTGTTTGTTCCTAAGGATGGGACAGGCAGGGTGTTTCTTCGCCTGAAATTTCTATTTGACGTTAAGGCTTTAATTCTGCAGGCTTTGAGCCAGACTCACACTACTGCCACTTTCTTTATACGTGAACTGTCAAACTTTAGGGTTGCAGGTGGTAAGATTTTGTTTCCTCTCTAGCTGCTGACACTTAAAAAATGTTTTTTCAAATACAGGTGTCCTGAATCAACAAGAATACCTGCTAGGGCCAGTAAAACTTTGATTATTGAGAAGGGGCAGATATAACTGGTGGGAACTGCAGTATATTTGTTCTGCATGGTCTGCATGGGTGTACCTTCCTGTCTGCAAGAGAAGCTGCTGGAGACCTGAGGGACAAAGTCAGTGAATGTTTCCTTTCCTTAAAACTCCATAGGTGGCTGCTCTCAGACCAGGTTTTCAGCTTCTTGTCTGAAAGTCATGATACAGTTATCTGAGGAGAAAAGCTTGAAAGTGACTTCCTGAGCCCAAATACAGATGGAACGTGGTGTGGTGTAACTCAGCAGCCCACATCAAATGTGAATCATTAATGGCCATAAAAGGAAGGGGAGGCAGAAAATGTGACTCATTCCACCAGCAGCAACCAGCTGCCATCAATACCAATCCCAAATAACAAAGAGCCAATGGCTGCCTGCCAAGCTACCAGAGTTAACTACCCATTTAAATGAAAGTGTATCTCAAAGGTGAGACACTTTTTTTTTTCCTTCTCCCTTGTCCATTTTCTGTCTGTCACTTTCCACTCCTTTCATCTCTTTGGTTTATGCTTTCATTCTTTTCTCATACATTCTTTCCTTTGGCAATATAATTTTCTGTGCCTCCTTTCTGTATCAGTACAATACTTGTTTCCTTCTGATATCTCCCCCTCCCCCAACAGCTACTGAGCTTCCACTCCCCTCAGTTGTTTTTTCCTGTGAAACTATCTTCAGTTGTGGGAGTAGAAACCAGACAACAACACTCTGACAGCATTGTCTAAAAATCACTTGCACCTGAGATCTGCTATGACAACCCACTAGAGAGGGTTGTCAGTACACTGGCCTTCTACAGCAGACACCCCAATACCACACAGATCCTGAGCCAGTTAGAAGGCCCACATGCGTTGGCAGGTTTTCCTTAAACACAGTCAGCTTGCTGCTAGCCAGGCACCAATTCAGAAGGTAGAACACTACCCTCCTACAAAAGGAAAAGGGGGATTTGGGCAGAGCCAGGTGTTAGCCAGTTAATATTAGCCCCATTAAGTGCTTTCCTTTGTGATTGTGTGATCAGTACTGCCCTGAATGAAGTCTTAACCATTTCATACCCACAATGATTATACTTGACTCTTCACCAGTAGAGGTAGATGATCTCTAACCAGATAAACATACAGTTCAAGGACACTGTTAAGTCTTCACATGATTGATGAACAGGCCCCTGTGTGTAGAGATTTCCTGTGGGGTGGGTTATTTCTTTTGTTTACCCTGTGGTGAAACCTAAGCACTCTACAGAACTCTAGCAGCTACTCCCATGAGATAATACTCCCCTGTCACTTCATTTCAGGCAACAGTGTTTCACTATAAATTCATTCCCGTCTCTGGAACTGTCCAAGTCACAGCACTGAGGAACCCAGGGAGGCAGAATTTCCCAAAACAGGTGGGCTACACTGAGGTAATACTGTCAGTGAAGGAGAGCCATAAAACCTCAAGATTTATTCTCTAACACTGACCTTTGGTAGTTGAGACAAGCATTGCTGGAGGTTGACACAGCACCACGTCCTGGAGATCAACCTTTTCTTCATCTGCTTCTGCCCTGGCTGACGAAGGACCCTGAGAGCTAAAGAAAAACATAAATATTAAAAGCTGTTATACCGGGTTCTACTCAAACCTACTTTCTGCAACAAACCCAGAGTAACAGAAGTTTCTCTGGTAAAACTACTTCACTGGAAAAGCCATTTCAATCCCTTGTCTATGACATGAGCTGCATCAACGTTTCTCTGACTGAACACCTTTTAATATTACTCCCTCTGAGGCTCTCTGTGTTCAATTAGAAGTAGGTAATGCAAAGTAGTCAGCTTGGCAAAGAGATCTGGGAATCAAGAAATATGTCAGGCTGTGTTACCAAAGCTTTTCCTACCCACAGAGTCATCGTAGCTCCTATTCACTTTTGGTGCTTTATCCCGAGTTTAATCAATTTTAAAGGTTCATGTTGGGCAACAAGCACAATCAAGTCTGCCAGAGATGTTCATGCCAGTGAAACCTCTACAACATTCCTGCATACCCAAAAGGACCAAATCATGCCATGGTAAATATAAGGTGTGGTTCTGAAAGCCAGAGACTGACAGCAATGCAAACTGCAGTCTGTGAAACAGTTTGGCTAGGTCTGTGAAATGCAGGCTGCTCAGACAAACCTGCCTGCCTCATTCATTGCCACCCCTGAATTGGCTGGAATACATCCTGCTTGTTCACTCCCAGAAGACCACAGCATTTGCAAGTATAATCTAAAAACTGCAATCTCAGTTGCACTTTGTATTCTTGTCTCCCAATGGACCAAATTACCAGCATTAGGAGAAAAACAAGTGTATTATTTAGAAAGTAGCACTGCTCTGGACTAGCTAAGTTATATGCGAGGAGCAGAATTCATCATTTTTGTAACAGGAAAAAAGCATCTCTAAGGAAAATAAACAAGTAAAGAGGACAAAACTTTGCCAAATTGATTTTTTTCAAATCTTATAAGTAAAACCTAAGAGTCACTATTCATGGCCAAGCAGAACTGAACCTAGACACACAATCCCTCCATGAGCATCAGATTAATTCTACACAGCTGCACTTTGTCACTTTGCAGAAAGTGTGCAGGACTGCAGATGACCCCACCTCTAGCCTGCTGCCTCTGACACAGTATGCCATGCTGTACCCAGTATCCAGGATCAGAAGGGACCTTTGAAGACCTGTCCAGAACTTGCAGTTGCAGAGCCCTGTCTGAGCTTTCTGCAGGAGAGTTTCACCACAGCATCATTTATTCCGTTTAGCAATATTAAAAGAAGATGCCCAGGGCCTGCAAATCCCAGTGCAGAGTTGCATCCCATGTGATTACACAGGCCTGTGTGGCAAACGTGACAGCCAGGGAGAGGAGATCTGTAGTTCGATATTCTTAAAAGCCCATTCCCTCTGCAGCTGTACCCAGACCCATCTGAGAGCAAGATTCCAGATTCCTGAACCTCACTTGCTCCCAGCACTTTTTGGCACCCTACTGCTATGCCATCAGTTCCTAAACTGCATTTCTCATGCTGATTGCTAGAGTTAAAAATTTGTAAGTCACCCTTCATTTTCACACACTTCTGTCATAATCCTCCAAAGAGCCTTTTCCACCTGAAGTCCCTTACCTCTAATCACTTGGTAAGGGACATAGAACAAAGCTAGACCAGGCTTTCTAGTAAAAGGCCACTTTCTAGTAAAGCAGGCACAGCTGGAGGAGGTCGAAAACCAGTCGGATCAGCTGTATCTGGGACAGAGGGCCCATAAGCAGGTGCTGCAAGTGTATGAATTACTGGCCTAGCTAGCAGGGAACAAGTAAGGGGAAGCAACTGCAAGAGTCCCACACCTGACACCTTGATACATCTATTATGTGCTGCGGAGGAGACAGTCCTGGGAGAGAGGGGCTTTTGCAGACTGTAGTAACTGGTCTGGAAATACAGAAGTAGACAGAGAGCTCCCACCCTGCGCTCTTGTTCACCGAGACCTTTAGCAGAAGACTGATATGTAAAGACAAAGCACGCTAGCTGCGTGCCTGCCTGGCCTCCATGTCACACCTTGCCTGTGGGAACAACCACAGTTCAAAACCATCCAGGGCCATCACCTTTCTGTGTTGCACGGGGAAGCCAGATCCGGGAGAGCAGCCTGCAGTGCTGCATCAGCAGCCCTCCCTCCAAACCAGAGGCACAGCTCCCTGTGCACACGGCTGTCCAGGTGGGGCAGGTAGACGAGAGGCTCTGCTTGGCTCCTGCAGTAGATGGCATTGATGGAACTGCTGTCCGTCACACTAGCCAGCTGCGGGTCAGGTGGCCCAATGAGATTCTGCAGTGTACTACGTGCTTTAGGCCCTCTCACACCTAAAGCCAGCACCGGTGGCACCATGCCAGTCTTTGAAGTATAGGAAGAAGGCAGCTTTTCTGTGAAAGACAAACATATGTGTGACTAAAACATGGAACAACCTGTCCCAAGGTCATTCATTCCACTCAAGTGCTCTTTTCAGATCTGTCATAGCCAGACTTCAACAAAGTGGCCTACTAATTACCTGCCCTGTGGGCGATATGCTGGAAATCAGCTGCATGTTTTTACCTAAAAGTAAATCTGAGATTATTCAAGATCATCTGTTAAAGAAAGGGGGGTTGGCCGCCTCATATTTGCTGTGGAAAGGAGTGTGCACAGGGTTAGTTACTACAGAGCAGCTGGTACACTACAAGTCAGCACTTCAACACCTCCTGCAGTATGTTGTTCATGTCCACGAGGAAGGCTGGGGGGATTGAAGGGGACACAGGACAAGAACATGGGCCTGAAGAGAGGGATGTTTTCTGTCAGTTTCATCAGATACGGGAAAACTAGGAAGGAGACCACAAACTGGAAATCTGTGGATTTTTTTTCTATATTATTTCCTTATGCATCAAATACAGATTTTGTACTATTTTGTAAGATAACATATCTAGGCAAATATTGGATTAGCCATCTTCATTTCCCTACCAGGACTTGACCTGTGGCTTCCCTTATTTCCTGCAACAAACCTTCCCTGTTCCCATCAAACCTTCCTCCATGTCTACTGTCAGCATAGTTGGGGTCCAGTAAGTAACCCCAGAAAAAGAGCAAATTTGGCTCCTCTGCAGTTCTTACTGAAGAAGCTAGAAAAAGAAGCAAGGTGTGTAATTTTCTTCCCTGAGGTTTAAAAACATAATCAATCGTATCATTTGTTGCATAAGGATCAGAAGCCAGAACATAAGTCTCTGGAGCAGGTAGATAATGGAGAAACTGGCTGTAAATATTTAAAATAATCATTTTAAAGTTTTCAAGCTAAGGGTAAAAATCTAATTTACAAACCCACAGAGCGGTTCTCAGCTCAAATGAATTGTTTCTTCATACGAAATGTTCCCAAATAATGGTGCATGGTACAGAGCACTGAGGCAGATCTGCTGCTTGTCAACTCCTAATGACTGGTGATTTTATGGTTTTCTTATTCATTTCTGGAGTCCTTCTTCATTTCTCCAGCTATCAGTGTGAATGTATTGCACAGCACTGAGACAACTGCAATTGCAATCCCATTTCTAAGGCAGTCTGCTCCTGTTGTCAAATGTAAAAAGGGGGCAAGGAGAATGGAGAGTTTTTCTCCGCTTAAGCTGGTCTTCACTCACCTTCTGCCTGAGGAAACAGAAACCCATTTCTTTCACTCTCAGCCTGCCTATACTTTTCCCAAGAGAAATGGATTGCCTGTATTTGGGATGATCTTAAAGGTCTTTTCCAACTAAAATGATTCTATACAAACCTTGCAGGAGAACTTCTTGGCTCAAAAGAAAGTACAAGCCATACTGTATTGCAGAGGCGATCTCTATACTTTGCAGCTAATGTAATGTTGGTTGCTCTGGAGTTTTATTGCATTGGCAACTACTAATATTCCACACATGCTTTAAGACAGGTTTCATTATTTCACAAATGGAAAAAGTATAAACACTTGAGTGGTATGTGCCAGTATTTGAAAACATTGGTGTCTAAGAGTAAAGACACAGTGATTTGAGTTCAGAGACCCGTATCATTTGTTTACCTTATCTTGTTGGTCTCCCATCTCAGACCATCTTCTATTGGCAAATGTGACATTTTGGCGATAGCTTATCAGCCAATACAACTACAAGATGGCTAAAGCAGTAGTTTTGCCCATGCTTCTGAAGTCCCATAGGCAATGGGATGGGGGAAAATGTGGAAGGGGGAGGCTGATTTTCTGTAGCTAAAACCTTCAGGAAAATCAGTGGAAACTAATTTAGTACATTTGACTCACAGAAGTGTAATCCTAGAGCTTAGGGCACTGCAATCTGGGAAAGATCACTGCAAAGGACCACCAACTAAAGTGGTTTCAGACACGAAAATGTGCCAAGGATTAAAAATTCAACTCATGGATATTCAACACTGGGAACAGAAGGAAAGAAACAGCCAAAGATATTTTTTTTAATCATTTCTTTTAGGAAATATACAGGAACTGATAAATCAACACTCATGCCAATCTGGTACTCTCCCCCACACCCACAACACCACATCCTTCTTCACCTTATACATTTACAGGTTTTTGCCTTCACATCAGTATCATCACATGAAGAAGTCTCTGAAGGAAAACTAGACCTCACCTGAGCTAGAGAACAGCACATCCTGCTGAGGATAGAGCAGGCGGAGTCCACAGATATCCAGACCAGAACCAAGTACCAGCTGCAACATATGATGGGTAGCTAGGGGACTTTGGAAGAGAGTTTCGAACAGCAGTACCATGGCAACCTGAACAGCAAGAGCACATTGGAGAAATGAGTCAAATGTTTCCAAGCCCTCAATGACCACACAGCTGTATCTCTTCAACTTTAGTTCCCATGCCTTATCTACATTGTAAGAACTACAAAAAGGCTTCATTTTATTTTATGTTTATATGCAGTTTAGCACAGTAGGCTCTTGGCTTCAGGTTGAATCATAACTATCCACGATAATTGTGATCAAATCTATTTCTGCTGATACAGTCGTGTCTTTTGTCAAATAAACCTACTAGTAAAAAAAATGCAAATTCTCTGGGGCAGAGACTGAAGTGTATCACTCCTGCTGTTTAACTTCATGAACTACAGAAAGATGGTTAAATAATAATAGACCAACTGGTTGTTTCTTTATACCTACCAAAAGTGCCAAAATCAACATAAAAAAAAAAATGCCAAAAGGCAGGCATCACTGGTACTGTCCCAGATTTACATTTTGAAATCATATTTACCAGGCTAATCCAAATAGCATGTCCTGGTATGTAGGAAGACATACACCAACACACACTGAATTTCTATACCCAAAAGGGAAGCAAATTATTGTAACTTTCCTATCAGAAGAAACATATTGTTCCAAAAAACAAGTGCTTTATGACAGGAAGTTGTGTGGTGCTGTGGGTAATAAATTGTCTAGCTGTAGATTAGAAAAGCATGATTGTACTGTCCTCAAATTTGTGCATGGTTCACCTGGGTATAAAGCAACAAAACACTATTCCCAGCAGCAAGCTTTATGGCTGCAGTGAACAGCAAAAGAATTCATCACTATTGGACACTTTAAATGAAATGCTACTCCACCATAAACACATTATGAGGCTTATACCATCACGATAAATGAAGATATAAATTTACTCGAATCATAAGAAAGTGGTCTAATTAGGAATAAAAGCTCTATTTCTTTCTATTTGTCTAGCTCAGGCTCTCCTGATATTAACCCAATATTCACAGCAACCGGTAAGGAAGTGTTTTTCTGTAGCTGCTATGAGAGTCCCTGGGGCTTGGCTGTCGGGCTCAGGGCCAACTTTGATAATACAGCTGTCCAGCATCGAGAAACCTCAGTAACTGCTTATCTCCCCTTTGCTTAGGAGCCAGGCACTTGGCTTTGGTCTCCGCCTGAGCTTTGAGGAAGGTATGCCCAGTCTCACACGTCACCAATCCTGGCCATTATTCTAACCCACTGACTTTCTGGCTTGGCCTTGTCACTGACCTGCTCTGCTCTTCCTGCTTGGGAATTGTGGGGCTGAACCCTGCCCGTGAGGTCACTGGCCCTGCCTGCCTCGCTGTTAGTCTCAGCTCCCAGCTTGCCTTCCCTTACAGAGCATCCTGCCCATGTTGTCAGAGGTCTGTATGGAGCTGCCGACAGTGTTCCTGAGGCGAGGAGCTACAATGAAGACATGAGGCATTTTCCAACTCCGTCAAGTGCCAGGTGTCTTCAGCTCCTAATTGTGGACTTCAAGCAACTTCCAGGCGCAAGCCTGATACACTCACAGCAACTGGTCAGCCTTGCTGCGTGTTCAGGAAGAACTTTGCATACCTGCATCGCCCTGAATCAATGCTAATGGGAAAGTGAACTCTGTCAGATCAAACATGCCATGCTTTGTGTTGCACAAGAGCTAAGAAAAGTGTTACCATAGTCAACAAGTTATCGTGAATGGATGGAGGTCCAGTACCTTTTGGTGTGCACTCCTAAACAGAGGTAAATATGAGCTAATTTATGTTACCTTAACCTCTTCTTAAGGTAAACTAAGCAGAATTACTTCCTACTGTTGTTCACACAACACATACACAGTTACTGTAGGTCAGGGAGATAGTACCAGAAGCTTCGGAAAATTTTTAATGTTTCTGAGCACAAGTTTTAAAAAAAGTTGTGTTGTATATTGGCTTGCAGTCAAGTGGTTTTAGGTTCTCAAAATTTTGTCTACTGTTACTGATTTGCACCTGGTTAGTAGCAATTTCTTCAACCTGCACATTTCATAGTTTAATCTTCTGTGGCTCAGAGCAATCAGCACATCAATACTGATGACACAAAATACTCAGCTGATATATTTAGGTCTGAGTGAGAAATACCTCAAGAGGTATTTGTACCAAACCTTGAGATTGAAATATTCCAGGTCACTTATCGTCTCTCAACTTCCCACATGATTCCACAAGTCTGAAAGCAGTGGTTTGGGTGTTTGGTTGTTTGTTTTTTTCTTTTTACCTCAGTGTCTGTATCTCTGCAAGCCTCAACGTCATTGCTGTTAGGGAAATATTTTTCATCGGTTTCAACCGTCTGCCAGTAAAATCCATTTGGCACCGCAAACACCTTCTTCACTGCCTGAAATGCACGAAGGACATCTCTCACCTGTGTGTTATCTTGATCCCTCAGAATAAAGGGCTAGGAAAAAAATTGTACTTTATGGCTAGAGCAAACATAAGGATGCACATTAATGGATTAAACTCATTAGTCCAATGTTCTCAGTCTATCATTTGCTTTCTTACAACCACACCACTAGCTCCAATTAAGTGATACCCCAAGATATCTGCAACTGCTTCCTGAGAGACTGAACATTCCCAGGGTCCAACCCAGTGACCCTCCAACATGCAGAATACCCACTGACACGAACAGGAGTTGCATGCAAAAGGCACCACAGGATCAGGCTGAGCAGCTCGAGACCTTGATTCTCCACGATGTGCTGAGCATCCAGCAGAAAAGTGCTTTGTTAAAGGAATGTTCTAATTAACTAATCAAATGGAAGGGGAGGGAAGGAACTGCATGAACTTCCACATGCCTGTAACCAAAACAGGACATTTCTCCTGTGCTCATGTCACCACAAGTGACGCATATCTGTAAGTCTTATTGTTCCACATACTCACAGACAGGCAAAGACTCTGGCATCTAGGTCACAGCTTTACAGAAGTGTAGTGTTTCCCAGTCTCAGCACCTTATTTTGTTTCTCATACATTTTCTGGGCAGCCAAGCAAGCAACTTGTACAAGTGCAAGTTTAAGAATGTGTCACTCATGAGAATTTTCTGTGACTGCATGCTCAGTAAGCAAGACCATAGCCGGGGAACAAATGCAGCTTTTGAAAGTCACGTTTGTCAAGTTCAAGTTTGGGAAGAAGTGATGTTCATAGCTATGCCAATATTGAACATTCCAGAAATATGGATATATTTAGGCAGAGTTCAGAGGGCAGGATTCATTCCAAGATTGAGAAAAAAAAAAAACCCTGTCACTTTTAAGACATAGGTTCACATGGTGTATCTCAGAGTAGCTTCACTATTTTTAAAGACTACTTTGATTTACAGCAGTTGTTAATCTGTCCTCATCTCATGCGGACACCCTTTTCAAAAACGAAAAAAATGAATTAAATTTCATCAGGGGTTTTATTATGGATAAAAAATGGACTAACACTGCATGAAGAAGCATCAATTCTGGATTACGAGGTACATATAATGCTGTTTAATCATGTAATCACCTAAGAGATTTTTTTTTTTGCACTGCTTGGCAAATGACAGGCACTTCATATCATTCTACAAACACTGAAAAACAAAACTAGAAAATGAAATTAATTTGAATAATATTAAAACCCCTTTGACATCTGCCTTTCTGCTTCAGTAACCTTGTGTGTTTTCTCCTTCCTCTACTTCCTGTGCTTCATGAGATACTTGCCTAAAACCAGAACTGGAGATTTCGCTTTTCAACTGGTTTCAGTCAACACAACTACTCAAAACTGAAACCTTTGACATATCTCAATGGATTTGTCCATTTTGCCCTGAAGTTCATAAATCACCAGCCTCCACTTGTAATATTACACTTGGTTGTTGTGAAAAGCAAGAAATCATTGATTTAAGGAAACAGAAGATAATCTCTGTTTCCAATATTTGATGCCAGCTCCTGCATGCAACACAGGCACAATGCAGTGAGCAAAGCCAAGCCCAATAAAATGTGAATGCAGCAAGACCTCAGTCTTCTCTTTATTCCAGTTCTTCCTTGAACAAACCTCAGGGTCTATGAACTTTCAAGAAGAAGGAAAAGAGACAGGACAAATGTGGTCAAACCAACTCCAGCCTACATTTCCGTAGAAACCTTCATTATAATCATCCAGCCTCAGTTCGGACACAGGGGCTGTGCGCTGGGAAATCCAGGGTAAAAAGCTGACCTTTAGGAAGTATCATAGTGTAAATTGTGGACCAGCTGTGATCCCAGGCACACTGCCTGCCAGAGCAGGGATCTGTCCACACCTGGGAATCAAGGCCTGTGGAAAATAGTTACTGTGATCTGTCAGAATCTGTTTTCTAGCAGCCAATCTGAATGTGATTTCACAAAGCAAGAGAAAATGAAGCTTGAGAAGTCTCAGTTCTCCTAGAAAATCCTTTTCCTCATGAGTAAGAAAATAGACATCAATGGTTGCAATACAACACACCCTGCTTTGTTCAGTCTAGCTAAAGTGTGCCAGTGGAGAACTGCAATGCACAGGGAAAATAGGAAGAAAGCAACCCTCTCCATGGATGTAGAAGAGAACTGAATAGTCAGTTACAATATTGAGATGACTCCTATCTGACATATAATGCGGAGTGACCCTCCTCAGGCAGTTGCAGAACCCCACTCTTACTGACATAATTTTGGTGATTTTGACACTATGTATCTTTATGATACCTTAGTGCTACTTTTAATGTCCCACAATGAGAGAGAGGGTAGGTGTGAGAACTGTGCTGGCTTCACTTCAGGGCTGGTTCCTCTCCTACGCCTCCAACATTACAGTAGCCGTAAAGCTTCTGTGCAAACACAGCAGTTCACAAAGCCTCTCCCAGGCTAGCTGATACATCATCTCTGGATGCTGACCCATCTCTTGGCAGAGAGGAGACTCCCTCCCCATGCACTGTGCAGAATGGTGAAGAGGCAGTAAAGCCTTTGATACTTACCTGAAAACACCTCTTCCGCAAGCTCTGCGGACTCAGAGCACTGTAATAATCGCACGTCTCATGGTAAAGGCATTATACCAGGGAGGAAAGGTACCCTACAGTCAGCCAACGGCAGCTACAGCAGCCCCAGCGACACTGTGACAGGCTTCAAAACCCAGAATTGTTTAACCATAACCATTTCCACGACTGTCTCCCCCACACCCTGCTGTAAGCAGGGTTTCTTACAGCACTGATAGCCTCTCTATCCATATTGCCATGACCAGAAAGAGCAGGAAAGGAGGGCAGGTCCATAACCTCCCATTTATAGTTATTCTTTTTTTTGTCAGTTATCCTTTTTCTTACTTGTTTTAGCAGACAAATTCTGATTTCTGCTACCTTAAAACACTGGAAAGACCAATTTGTACCATAGCTAGGATTGAACATGCACCATTTTTTCAAAAAGTGTGAAAAAACCCCAGAGCTACTGCTTTGCTTCAGACAATATTACCAAGATGACGCCAGACAATTATGGGAAGGAAATACACAGCAGAACAAAAATGTGTTGTAAAATACCGAGCAGAAACAAGAATAAGCACATTTTAGAGAAGACTGGAGCTGCGTGCAGCAAAATCATGAATATTTAACTGTCATACAAAAATATGACCAAATCCAGTATCTCTTATTCTTGCTTACAGTGTATTCTCTTCTCATTTCCAACAACAAAGAAATAGCTTTTGCTGTCAGATGATCTAAGAGAGTCTTTTAAGTTGCAACGAGTCTTCTAAGACTGCTTCCCAGGCACAGCAGGAAAACAGAAACTACAGGAAGAATTTCTATGTACTCCACAATCTCATCTCCTCACATGTGAGGCACTTTCCAATCTAAAGATCTGCTCAGTCATTATCACTATGAGACAACACCCAAATCCCTTAAAGATGCTGCACCCTCCACTACCTCCAGAGACAGATTATAAATTCTGTATCTGTATAACCTCTCCCTTTCAACTCTGTTGACCACAGCAGCAGCAGCAGAGGAAGCATTATTCTCACTCCAGCAAAGGCCTCAACCCTAACACACAGGCAGGGGCCACGTCTGACATGATTCACTGAGAGCCATGCCCCTGCACCGGGCAGCATTATTCTCAAACTCTCCCTGCTGTCATGACTCTCGATGCATTAGCGTAGTTTTCCTTGCAGAATCCAGATTAACACAAATTTGAACTTCCTGCACATCTTCCCTTCCCATTGTGCATGCTCACTTCAGATGGCTACAGAATTTAGTATAGGAAATATGGAAGCACAGTAGGAAGATCCCAGGCAGCAAGAAGGCTGGGGATAGAGAGGGCTCATTAAGAGCTTTCCCACTGAAGATGTGCAATTCTGGTGACTGTATTTCAGACAGTTTGAAGATGCATCTCACTTTCCCTTTCCCCTCTTCTGGACAGGGAAAGGGTTATTTTAAAACACAGAAAAGAAAGGATAAGACAGTGACTTCCACCCTTTCTGCCCATCATGCACAATAATAATGTCTACACACATTTGCTTGATAGTTCTTCTAAGGTGCTCTTTTCTGGAATGGTCACAATTTAAATGCGACCTATCAAATTTTAGGAAGAATGAAAAACTATAATAGTTTATTCCTCCCCAAACTATGCCTTCATCTTTGCACCAACTCTGGTAGACATCATTGTAGTCCTTTCTCCTTTTAAAGGTCAGTATTTTTTAGTTACAAATACCACTGACAGCCTGGCCTCACCAAGATCAATGACAAACTCCAGTGGGACTCAGCTAGGGCCAGGATGTCACCTTATCCCTTCTGACTCATGAAGATAGAGCCATGCAGCTATCCTGTGCTTGCAGCTATGGATTAATTTCTATAAATACATATAGATGAGGCCCCAGGACAAATCTCAACCACAGGTAAGTCACATCCATGTGGAATCATCAGTCAGATGACACGCTCTCGCCAAACTGCTGATACAACTTTATCGGGCTGCACAGCAAACTCAAGGTGCCAGACACATGAGACCTGTCTTTTAGCCCCAACTCAGAGAAATATAAGCCACGAGCAAGATTTGGAAAGCAAAGGACTGGATGAATCTGTCCGTTTGAACCTCCTGTTTTACAGCTTTAGCCTGGATTTCAAACCATCAAGCTGCTGGACGTAGAGGCTGGCACCTGCCATGCTGCAAGTCTCATCCTGCTGGGTCTGGTTTGGGAAAGCAGATGCGGAGGTGCTGTTCTGGGTGTTTTATCCCTCCCTAATGCCCATTTCAGCCACACAACAATGAAGTCTTTCAAGCTTTGGCATCAGGCTCTGCAAAAAGCTTTGGAGGAGGAAAGCACAGCCCTAAGCCATACACTCAATCTGAGAGCTTACAGCAACATGTGGAGCAGGTCTAACAGCTGGCCAAATTGTGTTGCACTCCAGGTAGCTCAGCACTCTCCACCCACAAAACATTACATGGGCTAGCTTAGGTACAGCTTAAAGTGCTAGTTTGCTTCTTCTCATGCAGCACGAAAGGAGAAAGAAAGAATACATGGGGCAATAACCCAAAATCAAACCAGCATAATTGCCAACACCATGAGGCACTGAACTGCCAGTTACTACAGTCTGAGATATGTGAAAAGCAATGCCCACACAGCCAAGGGCCTGAAAAGACCTTGGGTGAAAAGCTCATGTGGTAGTAACCAGCAGTTCTCTAAGTAAGCCTCTCATCAGCATTGAAGTTAAAAGAAGTTACAGTAAAAGACAGTGGAAGATGCTGAAGCCACTCAGCAGGGCTAAGGCCATGATGCTTGCCAATGAAATGACATCACTGCATTCAAACTCTAAAGCTCAAAGTCTTCTTGTTGAGCCCATACTAAAACACAGATTCATAGATCTGAAAGATTCTCTGGAAATGCCTCTTGCTCCCTCTTCAGAGACTACACAGAGTTAGGGGAATCACAGATCTAAATTAGGTGCCTTAAGTGTACAAAGCAACAAGTGATGCATCTGGGTCTGCTTTTCCACAGCACGAAACAGTGATTTCTAATTTCATCAGCAATGCATAGCTCTTCTGCTATAGGATTATTTCAGCCTTTGAAAAAAGGTTAGCAACTTCCAAAAGTTGTGTGTATGTGTGTACACGTAAAGAGCTCCTCTAGTAGCACAGCCGCCGTCAACTCTCTAGCAGGGAAATCCCAAAAGTCTGAAACACCACATGAAAGAACTGCTGTACTTTCTGTGAGTCCACTCCCATACCTCAAACTTCCTGTTAGTTCAGTCTGTGCTGTTTGAAGTTTTTGGCAGCATTGAGTTATGACATTGTGACAAATATAGCTCCCTGGACCCAGTTCTACAATTCTTATCTATGCTTAGCCAAAACTGTGTTAAAAAAAAATTAAAATGCAGCTTTGCTTAAGTGAAAAGTGAGGAGGGAACTTTGCAGACTTGCCCTTAATGAGTACTATCATGTCAAAAAAGAAAATACAATCCTTGTGCTGGAAGTTAGCAGGGAAACTACCTAAAAAAGCAGCAAGTAGTGAACTGATAACCAAGAGGTGCAACAAAATAAATTTTCTGGAACTAAAAGAAAAAAATAATCTCATTTGCCTTGACTTAGAAGTGGAGGTTCCTCTTCTTCCTTGAAACCTCACTGCCACAACCGCCCATCCAATACTACTATGCCCTGACACCTCTGTCACGGCAGGCACCTGTATAGGTTGGAGTTCAAGGAGATGCTCTGAAGGTGACCAGAAAGATGGTGCGTGTTAGGGGCTGCACCCTTTGGGCAGATGGCCCAGTGCCTGAGAGAGCCAGCAAAATCCAGTCTGCCTTACTGAAGCAAACAGGCAGAGGAAAAGCACCACCAGCACTGGCTACATGAACTGCCTGCATCCCTAAGATTAATGTTTGCATCTCAAGGCTTAACAGGACAAAGTACTTTTATTTTATGCTAAAATGAAGAAATCTTTTTGCTGACAAGGGACATTGCAGTTAATAACTTCCATGGGGATTATGTCACTCCTAACATAACCTGGGGTTTTAATGACTACATTGTGAGTTTACTCTTTGTATCAGAAACGAATTACTGCAAGTTAATAGACTGTATGCATAGCATTAATAAGAAAGCCTCAAAGAAAAATAGCAAGAGAAAAGCAATCTGTTTGGGGTCTGGGACAGACTGAACAAACGCTAGACCGATTGACTGAAAACAAGACATTGGCTCGTGCACTAACAATGTGCTTAGAGGTTATTACAATTATGGCTAACAATTGCTTGTAAAACCATACACAGAGCTAGTCAGTACACAAGCAGGCAGCAATTTTACCTGATGTGTTCTCTCTCTCCACTCCTACCCATTTGTTTCATCAACCTGACATGATTTTTGTCTCAGACTGTAAGCTACCTGGAGCAAAAAAAAGTATCAGTATTCACCGCATGCTGTTCCAACGTGTAGCAGCAGGCTCTTTGGTCTACTTAGTTTTGTATACACCATCTCAAAATAAACATAAATATATGAAAAGCAAGCATGGATCACTGGCCTTGTACAAAATTTTCAAGCCAACAAAGTTAAAAGAATATGATATTGAATTTTCTATGCAGCATTTCTTCATCGTATTTTAATGACACTTGGGAACATTCTCAGTTGGTACCACTTTGTAAAGCTCCAGGGCACACAACAGGGTTAGCTGCTGCCCGCTGAGAGTCTGGCTCATTGAGCCCTGCTTTGAGAAATCAGCCTTTCTGTTTAACCCCAAGATACATCTATCAAAAAAGCCATGATGCATAGTGGTCTCGGTGTAATTCAGTCCTGGGAACCTGGGTGGCACAGAGCATTTGAATTTAGGAAGAGCTTGTGGCCTTTAAATCGACTTCAGTTTTTTTCTACGGCATCAAGGCAAAGATCCACGCCTAGAAAATGCCTGCTGTCTTGCTGTTCAATTTCTAATGATTTATAATTCCTCTAATAAGAGATTTGCATAAAAGCCCTGATTGTTTTAAATGATGTCTTATTTTATGCCTTAAAAGCATACAGCAGATTTATCTTCTACAAGTGCGTCAGACTGCTTTATAGCACTTGCTTCTACTTGAAAGCTACAGTGACTGCAAATCAACAACATTAAGGCTCCTTTTCCTCCACAGAAGTTGGATAAACCTTTAGGCAAATTGCTAAGCGCACTGCTATGCCCTTCAGCTTTCATGGCACTGATTCTCACAGAGTAATAGTAATCCTCAAATCTGGTTGAAATTGCAGAAAATTCTCATGCTACATTATTTTCAGAACTAAACTTCATTGTCAAGCAGAATTGCAGTCTTTACCATTCCCTGGAATTCTGTCTCCAAGGTTTTTGTTGATTTACAAATATTGGGAAAAGACCATGACTGTCCAAAGGCTGGTGATGTCATTGGAAAGAAGTAGAATGTTCCCTCAAAAGGTATGTAGATCAGGTCATATTATGGGCTTCTTTGAAAACCTGGTCTAAATATTTACACTAAGGTAGGATAGGCTGTTCAAGGCCTAAAAACAATGCTGGATGCCCTCAAGGAATAAACTCCCCCAATAAGTATAATGAATTCTTGCAACATTGAATGTGTGTTATGGAGCACTTGCCAATCTGACAGAAGTGAAAAAGTTAATTATCATTCTACTTATAGACAGTACGAGGTGAATCTTCTTGCAGACATCTCTAGGTAGGCAAATGATTTTAAGCACTTGATTTTAAGAGATGCTATGTTCTTGCAATCTCACACATTTCAGTGGAAATTTATTCATGGCTTAGAAGCATTTGTTTTCCAACTCTGTTTAAACCTTGAGCTAAAGCAAATGAGAACACCTGTTAACATTGGAAGAACAACAACTTTTACTAGATCTGAGAAAAAAAATACCAGAAGTCCAAGTACTTCTGTACAGTACCTGAGGATCAGGATTAACAGCAGTGATGTAACTGAGCAGGACAGAGGGAATTTCAGGAAGAAGTGGATACAGCTGGTTTTGGAAATGATTGGCCAGTTCTGCCCTCCACCAGGTAACATCTGTAAGCCACGTACAGGCTAGAAATGCAGAAACCTTCTGGTAGAAAATGGATGTTCCTTGTAGATCTTCTTTAGCCTGCAAAGAGTCAATGGTTAAAAAGCACTGATGATGGCCTCAGGAACTTTTTTGTTCTGTACCACACACCTTTAGCAGCTTTTTCTCTGTCTGCAACCGTCCCAGCCTCATGCTTTGTGCATCTGCCATACAGCTGCACTTCAGGTTCTCCAAACCAAATCCCTAATGTAACACAGTCAGCCTCCCAAACCATCACACCCTGCACCCCCACAACCTTCCCTCACCCACAGAAACCACAGTCCTCCCACCATCCCAGTATGATCCCACAAATTTCCTATTCCCATGCCCAAAGACAGAACTGAAGGTCCTAACACCACTGGGGGTCCTGACCCAGCAGATGGAACTCAAGAGCAGACACTGTCTGCAACAGTCAGTTAGGCCCATCAGCTGCGTGGAAGGGCTAACCCCTTGGACCTAGGGACATACCTCCACACAGACTTGACTCAAACTGCCCTTAGTGAACGCAGCATTGCCCTTTCAGCAGAGCTCTCGACAAGCTCAGACTGCTCATCTATAAAACTCTACCAGAGGTGATGTCTGGCAAGTTAATAGCAGTCTTCAGTTGGTTGCAAGACACTGGTATAAAACAGCTGGCTGTCCTGGTCTTGGCTGAGAGAGACATAATTTTAGTAGCTGGTGCAGTGCCGTGTTTTGGATTTGGCAAGAACAATGCTGTAGCACACTGGTGTTTTCAGTTGTTACTAAGTCATGTTTATACTAAGTCAAAGACTTTTCAGTTCTTAGGCCTTGCCAGCAAGAAGGCTGGAGAGGCACAACAAATTGGGAGGGGACACAGCCAGGACAGCTGACCCAAACAAGCCAAAGCAATATTCCATACCACAGGACATCACGCTGATATAAACTGGGGGATGTTCGGAGTGATAGCGTTTGTGTTCCCAAGTAATTCTTATGCGTGATGGAGCCCTGCTTTCCTGGAGATGGCTGAGCACCTGCCTGCTGATGGGAAGTAGTGAACAAATTCCTTGTTCGGCTTTGCTTGTGTGTGCAACTTTTGTTTTACCTATGGAACTGTCTTCATCTCAACCCACAAGTTTTCACACTTCATTCTTCTGATTCTCTGCCCGATCCCACCAAGGGGGGAGCGAGCTAGCAGCTGGGTGGTGCTTAGTTGCCGGCTGGAGTTAAACCAAGACACTGGCTTATGACATCTGTCTGCCCAGAAACATTACTCCAAAGCAGATTACATACCACACAAAGAGGGAGACAATGCCATAAACAGGACCATGAAACAGCTCAATACAATGGAACGTTAATTTTTAAAGGCTTTGATAGGGGGATATAAATGAAAATTCTTACTTCAAGATTTTTTAAGATGGAGACTAATATTAATATTGATACATTAATACTGAATACTGCGCTGCTAGATTACAGTTGTCCATCATTTAAGCTCCCCTCTAAGCCCCTCTGTTCTTCCTAGTTGGTTCTTAACCACCAGGCCTTTCAGAGAACAAAATTGGTGACCTCAGTGAGGCCCAATTAGAAATTAACAGAATCAACAATTATGCAAAGCATCTTCTCTACACCAGCTATTACTGCATGCAGAAAGCAGAGCTAAAGCAGGAAATGTCTGAAAAAAAGCCCCAAATCTAATGACATAGATTGCAAGCACTTCTGAGCCACCACAGAACTGTTAAGCGATCGAAGCGTACCGACAAGAGCCACGTTGCTCTGTACAGTGGTAGTGTGCCTAATTGGGAATGCTTAGTAGCTTCTTAGAAAGCATATGCTGTACAAATCTAATTCCCTTCCGACATGCTTATAACTGCAGCTCGTCTATCAGCATGCAAGAATTACAAGAGGTGAGTGTATAAGCATTTGTTCTGACAACAAGTCATGAAACCAAAACCATGCAGGGATGTTCAAATTTGCCTCACTTCTATCAGTTGGAGGACAGAAGTAAAAAAAAACACTAAACCCCAAAGAAACTGACAAAAATGGGAGGAAACATAGCAGAACCACCTGATACAGGAATAGATGCCATCCTAGTTGAGTAAGCCAAAATGTTTATTGGTCTGCTAAGAACAGGAGCTTTTGCCTTGAAAAACCACCCTTGTATCTGTGCTCATAACCATTAAAACTTGGGATGGAGAAATAAAATGTGACAAAAATTAAAAGACACAGATGACAGTGAAGCAGCCAGTAAATAAAAAGTTGATGGCTTAGAGGTCTAGAATATAGCTCAGCTCCAGTTAATAATAAATGGGGTAAAAAAGCCCCACAAACTAAAACAAAAAAAACCCAGCAACAACCCACAGTAACATGAAACTAGCAGGTTGCCTTAATCCAGATCTTGGTGATGAACTGTACCCCATCATTAGAGGTGTGACCCTACAGCAGGCAACAAGGCACAGGATCAAATAACATCAAAGCCAATGAGACTGAAAAACACACTCAGCATGTTCAATCACACCAGGGCTGGCAATTAACAGGGGAGCAAGCTGGCCTTGCTCATACAGATAGACCCTTAGGCTCTTAGACTAGTAATCCCATGTCTGCTGTAAGAATATTCATCTTACCATCTGAAGAAAATCCATGGACAATTGTCATTTTGCTGCTGTTATGAGATACAAGTACAGATACACAGCGAAAGACCGGCATTTCCCTCTTAGCATCAAGCAGGTGCAAATCTGTACCTATTGTGTGGTGCAACCTTCTACATACACATCTTTGGCACTGAGAATGGACTCTGGACTCTACATGTTAAGAACACTAAAATATCCATTTGTCATAATGCTTCTGGTTAACACTTATACTGTTTTGTATGTCTTTTTTATATAATTCAAAAAAATAACTAAGATATCCCTACATTTTTATAGCAAATATATGCAACAAAAATGCCAGGAAACCCAGTCACATTTTGCAGGTAGGCCCTGAGAAGTGGTTCTCTTTGTGCCCACGGGAGAGAACTGGAACAAGAACCATTAAGCACCACAGCAGAATTTTGTTATCTGATTCAACCACTAAAAACCCTATACATTAACACTACAGCGAGAAACTGAAGTGTGAAGAGTAAATTCTACCACATTTCTTTCCAGCTGCAGTTAAAGCTGCTCAAGGGAAAGAATGTGGAGGTATGACTAGTTGCTGTTGTTTTTCTTGTCTCTGCTGTGGCTGGCATTTCTGAAAAACTTCCTATCAGCTTAGATCTCCATTGGAGACAGCAGCAGCTTTCAAACGCCTCAGGAAAGCAAAATTGACAAAAGTCATTGTTACCACAAAGACATAAGGTAGAGCCTCTAATGAGAGGAAACCTCAGTTATACAGTCTTGCTTTGAGGAACACTGTTCAAATGCCTTGTATGTTTCACTGAACATGCTAGCTGAACTCAACAGCAGCATCAGTAACTGTAAATGAGGCATAAGAAGAGCATATACAATTTATACATGGACTGGAAACTCTGTATGGCTTGTTCCACCAACTTCTGATGCAACCCTTTCCAGCTCCAATCAAACGTTCAGAGCAGCCTCTGCCCATGGCGTCAAAAGTTCATACAGTTCCATAACACTGGGTACATACTTGAGGCATACTCAGTGCTCAGTAATTTCGATGCTCTGGCCAATCCCTCAGCTGAAATCAGCAGAGAGCAACAAGGCAAGTGGACAGAAGGCAGGTCAGGCTGTTCTGCCGCTTTCTTTGCTCCATAGAGCAAATATCTTGAATTCAGTCACCTTAGACAGAAATCAACATCAAGCCCTCGTCCGGTCTAGCAGGCTGCTTAGTCTCATTAGCCCTGCTCCTTCTGCCGACAAGTGCTCAAACACTAATGGAAAGGTTGCTTATTGGTTTGAGTTTGGGGGGTTTTGGGTAGTGTTTTAATCATTACAAATGTTGCCAGCATCAATCATTTCCTTGCAGAAGCACTGCAGCCACAGCTGTCATACTCCAGGCTTTATGATACATCATGGGAAATTTAATCTTTCCTGCTCACAGGCAAGCAGCTGCAAGTGAAGAATGTTTGCTGCAGCTGAGTAGAGGAAGCTTAAGAGTGTTTTTAAAATGTGTTTACAACTCCTCTTCCATTTAAACTTCACATGGTGTGTCCAGCAGGTGTGACTCAGATACCTGGGGGACCCCCTAAGGGCCAACCTGCTGTTGGGTCCTGTGGGGTCGGTTCAACAAAAAGGAAGCGTCAAGAATAAGCACATTTATTGTCACATTCCTGTTAACATTACTGGGGTGAAGAGGCAAAAACAAGAGTAGAAAATCCACTATGAACTTGCTAAAGCCACAAGTGTTGCTTTGAGCCACTTGAGGGAAACTCCCCAGCATCAACAGAGCGCAGAACCAGCACCTCAAAGGTAACAGGACAGTTATTCAGGCAGGGGTCCCACAGAAAATTTGGGGTACACAAGGGTCACTGCTCCCCAGAAATACCTGGGTACACTTTCCAGCAAGAGTCAGCTGTACTGCATAGGTAGGATAGGTATTTATAGAAGGCAAGGGTAGCAATAATACCTAAAAACTGTCTCCAAAAATGAAAACAGACCAAGATGCTCAGGGTACCAATGTGTATCATATTAGCTCTGTGAAAAGACAGAGGCAACAAACTAGAGCCCAGAGCTGTCGTTTCATAGCTCTGCTGTTTTCAGGACACAAGTTCTTATCATGCCCTACATTACACTGTGCCACCTACATACGCTAGATTTTCTGCTTGTGTGCTAGACCTTTTAGGTTGGCATTTTACTGCACAACAAAGACTCTGTAGTCTACCAGAGTTGAGGGAATGGAGTCTCAGGTCCTGCCTCCGGGCCCCAACTCCTGGGAGACAAATTGCAAGACAATACTCCCTCTCGTGGGCCACACTCTTCACATGATTAAAATACAAGAGGCAACAACCACAAAGAGATGCCAAAGATGTGTCTCCTCTGAATCCAGTTAAATTTCTGCACTATGGGTTTACAGCCATCAAAAATATAATAACAGCTAATGAGCAGTAGAGATAAAACACTACACCATAGACAGCTGGTTTCTCATCTGCACATAAATTTAAATTCAGCACAACCGAGGACAGCTTGAGTTGGCAATTAACTGTAAGCAGCCTTTCGGTTCCCACAGTACTGGGCTGTTCCCCCATTCTAATTTAGAGCAGCACTTCTGCTGCTTTATCCTGGCTTGCTGAAATCTGAGCTTGAATTCACATATCCAAGCCTGGTCCTTAGTAAAAACTAGTGGTAACTGCCTACGGCTGTTGTGCATGACTAGCAAGTGTAAATGCTGCTACTCACATTTATCTTCTTGATCTTGGTGCTGTCCTGGGCTGAAGACTCATCTGCTGGCATTAGACAGGCATATAGGGCCAAACCATCCTCTCGCCAGGCCTGCTGCAGCCCTACCACCTGAAACGGAGCTTTGGGTCCATCTTTCATTTTCACAGGAGACACCTGTAAATTCATTTGAACATAATTTCATTCTTAGATGGCTGTATTTAGAGACTGAGGATAAGCCCTTATTTTGCTCTGTTGCTTTTGAGTAGAGCTCCATAATGTACAATAATCCAGGGAGCACTCCCGCTTGATTAGTGGATTAGCTGTAGTTTAGCCAGTAGAAAAATCAATAAAGACCAAATTAAATAGGAATAACAAGTAGGTTTTGATAAGCCATAGGATTTATTTTCTCAATGAGGACTTGCAAGCTCTGACTTCTACCAGCTTCACAATGTGAAAGCAAGAACATGCATCTGTTCCTAGTCTAGCAAGAAATAAGAACAGAGTCCCTGTCAATGCTGTACTGTATGTTCTTGTCACAGTGGCACCATGTGCTGCCTTTATTAATGATAACGAGATCAATCCAACCTCAGTTCAAAAACCAATGCTAAGTGATGATGCCATTCTGAGGACCTAGTGCAGGCTTCCTTCATAAGCCTTTGTTTTCCCTATTAGCGATTGCTAATAGCCAAGCCCCCCTCAATCACTATCCAGTGAATACACCTTTTAGTGTATTTAGCCTGAGGTGATTTCTTTATGATGGATTTTTTTTGTGTGCATACATGTGGGAGGCAAACATTCTGTTTTCCAATATATATAACTGATTCAAACCAAGAAGGGTAAAAAGCAACTTCTGCCAAGCCCAAGATGAACACTGGACACCTTTTAGGACAGACCACTCATTGGGTCACAAGGCTGCTCAAAGTCAGGCTGAAACATCATGCACTTTAGCATACAGGATACATGAGAAATTTTATTACAGGCTAGAAAGACAGGAAGGAAAGATACCCAAAACAGACTAGGAAGACAATGTAGTGCTGCAGAGCATCCTGAAACCTGAGCAGCAGGTGAATGAGGGCAGAAGGCTATGGGAAAGTCAGACACAGGCAACCAGCAAAGCCATGAGAAAGGAATAGCAGCCACCTGAGGCAGAGGTGCCTGAATCAGATCACATGCTACGTGAATAGACAGGCAAGTTTGAAATACAGGACTATCATTCCTTCCCAGGGTTCTGGTGAGTATAGAAACCACTAAGTCCCGTTCTCATGGTTTATACCATCACCGTGATCTCTAGATGGATTAACAGCTCTGCTATTTACTGCATGTATAAACCAAAACTGTTTACAGTGAGATAAATGCCTTTAGAAATATGTTCTCAACACAGGGCATGAGTGGGTTTTCAAACTGTTGCGTAGGTCAGCTACACCACTCAAAATAGCACTACCAAGTCCTTGACTGCTTTGAACACTGGTTTCACATGGGAAATTCTTTAGCAGCTCTGCCACTGGGGAATGCTCACATCTGGAAGATCATGCTTCAACTGGTAGAAATCAGCATGTCTCCAATGAAATCAATAAATATATGCTGATTTACACAAGCCAGGAACTCAATGAATCAGTAGAATTACATAGATCATGACCAGATGAGAATGTGATCTAAAAATGCCTAATCCTTTACACTTCTTTTAATTAAAAAAAGAAAAAAAAGCAGCAGACTTTTTCATTACTATCTAACAGCTGTTTGAGAACCTCTGTGAAAAACTGGTGGATTTTACCCCAGTTTCTCTTGGGCACATAGTCCCTCACAACATTTGACCCTACAGTCTCAGTAGAGTGACACTGAGCCCTGGAAGCTGAGGTACCCTTTCAAGCTTGGAGCAAGATGTGGCAAGTCTGAGCTCAGGTTTTTTTAAAAGGGATAACACAAGGGAAGAAAGTTCACGCTGCAGCTGGTCATGAACTAACTAGTTTCTGAATGGAAGATTCAGACTCTGGGACTGTTCAAGTGGCAATTCTCATTAGCACTGAACTAATATTAAAGAATGTCAGCAATGTTTTAATGGAAGTGTGAACATCATTAACAATTAATACTGTTTAAGTGGAGTTTAAGTAATTTAAAAGCCTTGTGCAGGCTGTCCACTCAGGGTGAAATCTACCTTGAGTGCATAGATCGGTATTGGTATGCCAATGTCTTTAATCAGGGAAAAGAATGAGGCCAACATGCAGGGTTGGGAGGAAAAATACACATAGCCTGTTTTCCCTAGAGGAAAAGGCTAATATGGGATGAATGAGAAGAGTGAGGAAAAGGTGGTTTCTTTAGAGGAGAAAAATATGTGAGCCAGAGGACAATTAAGATGAAACAGACACCACTTGTTTACCGCCCTCTTGACTATCAGAAAGGATCTGTTCTTAATTAGAACAAGTGGTAAGAAATAGGCACCTGTGTCCATTCACTTTTTTGCCAAGACCAAAGTATAACACTTAGACAGCCCTCTGTTTCCAGTAGTCACTTTTGACTACGGAGAGTCTGGCTCTATATTTTTTACTTTCTGTGCCCTGTACTTAAACTACAGGCACAATCCAGCTTCCATCGATTTCAGCAAGATTTTTATTTAATGACTTTAAGGTGAATTAGAACACAATTTCCCCTTTGTTCAGCCACTGTTTCGAAGCTGATTTCAAGAATGATTGTATATTCACTGGAGGGCAAAACACAGCCTTAATCATGCAGAACCTTCTTTTGTGCACCATTACTGCACATACTCACCAAAGAGAGAAGCCATGTCACAAAGGCCTGGTAGATGTTGGCTGCTCTCGGCACTGCGTTCAATACCTGCCCACCACAGTGATCTGTAACTACTTGGCCACAACTTGACAGCCAAACGGTCATGAGCAGCACCTCATTTTTCATACTGTGTGGTCTAGGCAATGTGTCAATACCTGGCAAGTAAGAGGCTTCCTGTCAAAAAAAAAAGTATGAAAATGGAAGTCATTTGGATTACTGGAACTGTATTCATCATCATGAATGAATTACATTTACTGCTATCACAGGAGGGGCAATTAATACCTAGCGAACATTTATCAAAGAGGAAGCATGAGCCATAAAAGCTAGGTCATTATATCAGTGACAACTTCTTGAGCATTTCAGTTTTTCTTGAAAAGCTGTCAACTTGGGTCTTCATTTAGTCAAACACTGCTTGGTGAATGGAAGATTACGTGGTCGCAGCTGGACACGATGCGATCAAATTTATTCTGTATTTTTTTAAGATTCAGTGTTTTGGCCAACTCTTAAATTTTTAATCAGTGAAATGCCTTCAAAACAAGTCTGATAGAAGTGTCAAAACTTTCATTATTTTCTGCTTCATCTTATGTATCTCATAGATGATGTTACATTTAAGGCAACTCATCTCTCTTCTCTTCTTCAGTATTGATACTTGGTTATTTAGGATGCAAACTCCCTCTCCTTTAAGAGACCTGTTCTTTAAAAAAACAACCCCAAGCTTGAACCATGGGGTTCTAGTTCATGGGACCTCTCGTTCTTCCAAAGATGTGGTAGCTGTAGCTGTAATTATTAGCTGGCTTGCTATTCCTATCTATATTCAATTTGCTGCTCCCAGCATTTCTTTTGTAAATTAAGAAGCTAGTCCACAAAATCGCAAAGATTCTCCAGTATACATAAGAGTATTGCTCAGTCAACAGTTATGATCCTTAATAAGGACCCTCAGGGCCCTCCCTAAGGCCTCCTGAGTGCGGATATTCTACAGGCATGGATGCACATTCATTTTGCAAATAGCTGGAGCTGTTCATGGGGTTCACTTTTCCAAGCTACTTGTTACAGCATCACCCGAGGGCTATGCTCCCCACTGCAGTCAGCAAAGCACAACATGACTGCACTTCTTGTACACATCAATGCCAACAGACTAAACTGCTAATTAAGGTGAGCAGAATTAATCTGAAATAGCCTACCATAGTATGAAACTAGCAAGCACACCCTCCTGTGAGCTGAGCTGTGGAACACCACAGAAACATGATGGGAGCAGGAAAGTGCTGAGCAGCAGCTAAGCAGTTGTGTTTTCAGTTGCTCCACATAGCCCATAATGAGGATATCTGCCCATGTCTTTACACTGAATTAGCCTTAATTTGATTTACCTGAATTTACTTTGGAAGCAAAGTAAGCTAAATCCAATTAAAGCCAGTTTAATTCTGAATTAAAATGTCCACCAAGGTGTTTAATGACTAATCCGCTTGACTAGTTAATGTAGCTTGACTTTTGTGCCTGTCCTCAAAATAGACAATTCCTTAAAATGGTTTTCAAAAAAAGATACTAATAAAAAGCTACAAGCTGATCTATTGTGTCATCCAGTGTTTTGGTGACAAAACATGCGTCACAGGCACAGCATTGGCTACAAGTACCAGCTAAAAACTGCAATTAATAATAAAGGAAAAACAGTAATGCAAATGTTTCTGATGCTGCAGACTGCACTACTAACGTTATTGTAGTCCTGGGGAGCTAACAGAATTCAACAGGGCTTTGGCCCTACCACTGCAGTTCTCTGATGAAGAGGCCTTAAAAGAAACTCGCAGACTTTCAGGAAAAAATGACCACCTTCTACATCCTGTATTAGAGAAATGATTCTTTCTTCCTCTCTCCACAAGGGTGTGGAGAACAATGATAGGAGGCAATTCAGGAGCTAAAGATTAAAACAGTATCTACTAATGCTTAGCATGACATTTCCAACTATTCCAAATTTGCTTGGCCCAGCAGCAGGGGAGGGCTCAATAGGCTTTCTGACCAAGATCAGCTAAGAATTTTACTTATTAGGGCTCTCTCTGAGAATGAGTGAGGTTTTGATCAATGTCGGTCCTACCCTCTCCTTCCTCTGCCAGCCTCCTTACGCCAACAAGTATCTAGGTGTAGAAGAACTTAACTAACTTCAGATTAAGGCTAATGAACAAAAAAGTAGTTAGTCCTATTTAATTCTGGGCAAGAACTGTTGAAGTAAGATATGTTCAGTGCTTTCTGAGTATGCCTTCCCACAGCATTGCCCAATTTACCCTAGTTTACCTATGAAGAGAGCTTAATTTGCCTATATGTTACACTAGCTTTTATTAGTGACAGTATTAGATTATAAAAAGACTAAAATTGCTCAGATGCTGGGCTATTTTTGGTTGCTCTGGCTAGATTTGTGCTGTCAATCACAGACAGGCTTGCAGCTGATTGTAGTCAAGTGCCAACAATTACCATAGAGTAAATAAGATAAAATTTTCTATTTCCAAAGTGCTTGCTATTTTATTTTGCAATTACAGTTTACGATATGGCAACTTACGGCCCTTCAGCTCAATTTTCCAATCAACCCTCCACCCCAGTTCTGGCCATCTTTCTCCACTCTAACATAACAACAGGGCAAGCAGAAACAGAAACCACACAGAGCAGCCAAGGAATAATCTCTTCCCAAATCCACACCAAAGAAAGAAATGAGGAAAAAGGAATTGCAAGACAACTTGAGGACACCCGTATATTCTAGCCTTCAGCTACAGCAGCATTGAAGTTACACACAGAGGCATAGCCCCAAAGGAAACAACTATTCATTAAAAAAAAAAAACCCACAAATGTGTAATGTGAAGGCATCCATACAATCATTAAAAAGTGGTATTTTACCTCCATATTATTATTTTTCTAAAAAACAGCTGTTTCTGATCACAGCAAGCTGAAGCTTAGTAGACATAAGTTTGTCAGCCAAGATTAACATTTTTTTTCTAATAAAATAACTCAAATTGGTTAAATGATGCTTTTCTTAACATTTTTTAAAAGACTAGTGTGCATTGCTTTTACTAGACCTGCATGCTAGGTTAGACAAACAGCTCTGTTGCCCAAAGACTGGGACACATCATCAAAACTGTTAGAACTGGAATGACCAAGCAGCAGCTCAGAAGCCAAGAGGGCCAGGTGACAACTTTGCTGCTGGTTTCCAGCTGGGTACAAGGCTGACAGCAAGCAAGAGCAGTTGCTGTCAGCTGTTTGGGAACCACACTATACTGGACATTCACAAAGTTCATTTTACCATATAGACCCAAGACAGCAGTGAGCATTTCCCAGCAGAATCAGCTCACCCAGTCTGAGGGTTTCTCCTAGTGAAAGAATACGTCAGGGAGAAACCATTATTTTTTCCTCCCTCTCTCTCTTTTTTGTAAAAAAAATTCCAGTATAGTCTCTCCTGCAGATAAATAAAACTTTGATATTTCCCTTCTAACACTTTTGCCAATACTAACTAAACTGATGATAACACTGAAGCAATGTATCATATTCAACCAAAAAAATCCACTCTCTACTACACTCAGCAGATGCTACAGCAGCTAGAGCTAAATCAAAACATCCCCTATGTGTAAAATGAAGATAAGTTATACTCACAGAGTCTCCTCCTCCTTTACTGGAGGGGATGAGTGAGGGGGAAGGGGAGGAATAGGAAGAATCTTACTCTCATTGGCTGGAAGCTTAATCAAAATAATTGTTTTCAGCCATGTCTAAATTTATCCTTCTATGTCATCTGCACCCTAGCTCAGATCACAGATTTAAGAGGCAATCCCTGATGAATGGCAAATTAGGGACTGCAGAAATCTTTTGCCAAACGATGCATCTGCTGTACATTTGTAAATGTGAGCTGATTTCTAGGTACTTTAGCAGCTCTAGCTAATTTCTTTAATGAAAATTCTATACTCTTACACTGAAATAGCTCTAGCATTGCATGTTTGTGCTTCATTGTAGACATAGCTCATGTTACAAAATGCAAGCATGCTGATTATTAGTTATGTATCTATTCTCCAGGCAGTCATGTTGCTAATGTAGGAGAGCAGATACTTAGGACATATCTAACAAATCTGTCCAAGGCGAAGCTGATAACACTCTTTCATGGCTTCTAAAAATTCTTGCATTAGATGAAGACATATTGGAAATGTCAAGTGTTTGTTCATTTTCATTCTGTGGGGAAAGAAAAATTATGACAATGCCATCTGTTAGATTATTTGAAATTCTACATTAAATTGTAGAATAAACCCTGAAACCATCCAAAGAACTGCTTTATCATTGCAAAGTGGGAGCAATGGGTAAGAATCAGGAAAGTATCTGCATTTCCTGCATGCAACTGGCAGAACATTCTGTAATTAGGAAGGTAACATAATAACAAAATGGAGAGTACAACTGATGTTAATGGTCTGAATGGTCTTTCTGTTAATGCATTTTTGTACTAGATTCGCTCTCTATAGCACCAACAGCTTTCTGAGTGTCAAATGTGCTGAGGTTATGGATCTGAAAAATATGATGGTGGCAAGATGTTACTGAAATTTTGTGATCTGAACTGAGCTTCAGATTGCTAAAATGGAGGAGTTATGATCCTCCAAAGCAGATAACTCTGCCAAAGTAAGATTGCAGGAATTCAAAGAGCTGCATAATGGAAACATCATTTGCTATGATCTTCACAGTTCTCTAATGTGAGTTTTAAGTTTGAAAAAAATAAAAGAAAATTTCTTTGCTGAAAGTTCTTGTTCTGGACAGTTATCCTTAGTCTTAGGCATGAAGAATATAACCTCTCCTGATTCAGAAGAAACCACTTTTCCATCTCTGGCAGCACGAGTGTGCTAAACCTAGACAGTACCTCTGCTGAAGCATAAAGAGGGCAAGTGTCAAAGAGAAATGTCAGCTCATCACCAGAAATTACTCAATATAGGAGTATAGTTCAGATGTGATGCACAGAAAGGATCTGAGCTCTGCTTGGCACAGGAATCACAGACAGCAAAATTCACTTTGTATACTTTTTCTTATTGCTATCAGCTGAGCATGGTCAACCCCAAGTGAAATTTAAAGTAGCTTTATGGTCCCCAAGATACTGGCAGACAGCTAATAATAGCTAGGATCAGTTACAATTTCTGGCTCAGAACCTGTCAGTACTCTGCAAAAATCCTTCTTCATCCTATCCATAATCCCTCTCAACACAAATGAAGACAACAAAGAGATGTGATGTAGTGTGAATTACATTGTTCTATGCCACTTCTACATTAGCCTGCATTAAGGGAACACTGTGCTATCAAAGAGATGCATTACCCCTCTTCTGTAAGAGTCAAGGATCTGACCCATAGAATATGTTAGCAGAGAGACACTGTGCTCACTCAGGATCACACAGAAAATATTTTTGGCCCAAAATTCAACATTCCTTTATTCTGCTATCTGCAGTGAAAAAGACAACTCCACAGCATCAAACATTTTCTCCTGAAGAAGGATCTCGTACCCTAGGGTGCACTCCCTGTCCTAACCTGCTCACTTCTACTTGGCCTGCCAGCATTCCTAATGTCAGCACACAGCACTGCCCTGGCCACACTTGCCTCTCTCGTATATGCAGCATGTCTTATACCCTGACTTCCTGCTCTGTCCTGTCCTGGGCCCAAAACACTATTACTATTAGAAAGTCTTACACAACCAGCTAATGTTCTTTTTTGGATGGTGTCTTTCTAGTCAGTCTGAGTTTGCTAGCCCCGTATACTATGAACGAAAAAAAGAGTATCTATCAGTCAGCACTGATAGGCAAGCACAGTTAAAGCAATGATGACTTTCTTGATGGAATTGCTCTTGAATTATTTCATTAGAAGATGAAATGTTGTAATTAGTATTTAAAGCCAGCTGGGAGCATGTGTCAAATACCAGCCTAGATTTCAGATGACTAAGGAACAATTCCAAAATAATTCCAATATTCATTGGAACACAGAATATTCAGAGGGTTGTGAAGCATGTTAACTAACCAAGTGTTTGAAAACGGGTATTTTCACTCAAATATGTTCAAGAAAACTCTGTACATTGAGGCCATTTAGCAACAAGTCTGAGTGCAGCTAAAAAACATTCAAGTAACCGGCACAAATATCTTTTAACAAGCAGCTGTCGTACATACAATCTCTTTAGAAATGGAAAAAATTTCTGACAAAGGCTCAACTCCCCAGGTAAACAAAGAACTGCTCTGAAAACTGCACTAAAATTTAAACCAAAGTAACATTGAATCCTATTTGATTTTGTTTTCTTTCTGAGGCATAATCATTAAAAATGAGAAGTGCTTTTTCCATGATTGGTGTTTACACTACAGTAACACTTAAGAGAGGCTTAGAAGGATTCCTAGCCTCATTGTGCTAGTGTTCTGAGCACGTGTAACAAAAAATTCCTCCTCTAATGAGTTTATACTCCTGGTTAATAAGAAACAGCTGAAATAAGTAAAAGAAGTTTAATTACTTATGCATTTCATGTGAGCACAAGACTGGGAATTAAGAACTTGTGCCTCAGTCCTGGCTCTGGAATGGAGTGTTTCTCTGTGAAACCGTGAGGATAGTATTTCCTTATCTGAGGCTCCGTCTAGCTGGATTAATTATCAAAAGCTTGTAAAACCCTCTGAAGATGAAGAGTGTAAGACTATCAAGAATCTTCCAAAATTCATCTCTGTTCCTTTTCTTTACACTCCTGAAACAGTATCGTGGTCTCCAAAATGCAAACAGTAGCATCTGTATCTTCTGTAGCATTGTTCGTCAAATGATTTCAAACTGCCTTGCAAATAAAATGCGCCATGATTTCCAGACCCACAGCAGGGAAGTAAATTGTACACGGTCACTTTGAAATGCTGTGATAGAGCAGGGAATTCGTCCTCAGCCATCTGAAATCTAGGCTGGTATTTGGCATGTGCTCCTAGCTGGCTTTAAATACTATTGAAATGGCTCTAGTCTGAAACTCCAGGAGATTCACCATATACTTAACTTGGACAAAGCCTTATTTTTTTTTTCCTAGTCTCTATTTATCTTTTCATGTATTTCCTCTAATACTGTATGGAAATCCCCCAAGGAAAAAAAAAGGGGGGGGGGGGTGTAAGCAAACTATGCTCAGCTGTTTTATCATGAAGTTTTACCAAGAACTCAAGTGACTTGCTTTTCAAACTATCAGTTTCCAGTTTAGAAATGGATTGCATCCAGTCGTACAGGCTCTATGATCTTCCATCCAGCTGCAAAATACTATGCAGATAACCCTTCAGACCTGTGGATTCTCCAAGGCAGTAAATATGGGGGGGTTGTGAGAACTGCTACGTGCTTACAATGTCCGGTGAAGCTTCTGTGAACTGCAGGTGCTTGGCACAGAGCTGGACAGAGCTCTATTTTTTTACAATAAAAATAACTGCACAATACTTCCACTCCATAATCTCAAACAAAGCCTTGAATTCCACTCCCTGCCACTAAGAATAATGCTTCCATAATTATTGTGTAATAATGTGTTTACAAGTTGTGACCAAGCTTATTCCTCAGTGTGCCAAGATTTGGAACTGTAGTCCAACCTAAGTCAGTGCTAAACAGGAAGGCATGAGAAAAACTGGGAACACAGTTTACATTATACAGCTTCTTTAACAGTAGCATGGCCGTATCAAACAAGCCTGTACATCCCCTTTGAAAACCAGAGGGACACATTCAGCCTCCTTTCATCTACAAATAGCATCACTGATCACAGCCCTGAAGTAAGGTCAGGAGCTGTGAATTCTATCCTGAGTCCAAGAGAGAGATTCATGGCAGAAAGTATTTCTCTGTATAATTAAACGTGACTGGCACTTGTTCATACACATTGCAGACTTAGAGTTGCTACTCCTGCCAACAAACACAGGACCTGTCAAAGAGCAAGACCTGAAGAGACAAAAGGTACAGAAATTATTTTCTGTCCTCATGCCATCTTCTAAATGAGAAATAGAATTTACCCCATGGACATTTTACATTATTGTTTTCTCTTCAAGTTTAATCTGAACCACCCTGCTAATGTGAAAGGAGGAGTATTTAGGACCTCTACTGGCAGTAAGTTCATGCATGTAATTCTGGAAACTATATTCTTTTTACTTATATTAACCTTCCCTCTAAGCAACAGTAGCAAATGTTCCCATCTGCCAAGAACATGCATAAGTTTATTCAAGAATAAGCCTAAACTAATTTTAATCATTTCCAAGATATGCCAAGGAATATAAAGGATTAAATATTTCACATTTTCCTGGGGCCATTTCTAACTCCAGATAGAGAAACGGCACTGAATGCACTCATTTCTTTGTAAAGACCTGACTGTACAATTAGTTCCATAGCTGGAAAGCGCATTCAGCAAAGATGGGAGCCCCTATGAAACCATCAGACTGGGTCTCCATGCAGAAGCTTAAATGGAAGGTTCCTTATGGCTTTTTGGTGGTCCTGTTGCATTCAGTACAGAAGGTGAATTCCCTGGTCCTGAGTATATATGCAGCAATTTGGCTGAGAAACCTATTGAAGCAGACAGCAGATTATCAAAGCAGGATTCCTGTATGTCTTTTTTTAACTACTCTCATTGTATGAGCAGAACTACTGAGAAGAGTCAGCAGTCTGTAAAGTTCCTTTAATTTAAAGGAACTAATTAAAGACTTGCTTTAATCTGTGCCCTAAGAGTGCCAAAGTGCACACTTCCGTAACATCTCTTACTCAGAAAACAGACAGCAAGTAAGCAGACTGCCTGTGTAAAGGAAGGTGTTTATTACAAAGACATCTAAGGCCTAGATACTCTGCTTTGCCTATTAAGGCAAATCCTTAGGATAGACCTGTGCCATCCTGAGCCACAGCAGAGACAGTAGCAGCCTCAGCTCCTCAATGTGCTGACTCCAGCCAAGGAGACCACAGACCAGCTAAACTCAAGCTAAGCATAAAGTACTGTGCCAGCAAATCCCTCCCATTTGCTTTCACTGGCACCAAGTGGGAAGATGGAGGCCAGAAATACAGGCTCTGTGCCAGCTAACAGTTGCCTATGTTAGAAAAACATTTTCTTGGGAACCTCCATGCTATTCTGAATCCTGCATGCTGGACTGGTGGTACAAACAGGAACCTTGGCCTTCTGCTTTTGCATGCTAAATTTAACTACAACTCTAATTGCCTTAGTTTATTTTTAAGCCTTTCTTGAGTTGAGGCAGCAGGTTCATTAAGTACAAGAGATTTTAATCTTGTTTCAGGAACTCATTAAATACCTCACTATTTTTTGAAAAAAAAAAAAAAAATATTCAAGAGCCATCTGCTGGCTGTTTGGCACATCGCTGCTAGTGACAACCCCGCAGTCAGCCCAAGAGAGTGACCTAGAGTGAAGCACAAGCCAAATTCAGCTCTGATGTCAGAAGAAAGATTTAGTGTAGGAAATATTTTGCAATTTTTACAATTAATGGGCTTTTTTTTTTAAGATATAGTAAAATAATAGAGCTAAACGCTGGGTTCAATTACATTCACACAGGTGCAAACACAGTTGCTTTGGTTCAGTGTAAATGAAAGCATTTGGTCAGAAGGCAATTTATACTTATGAGATCGTTTGAGAATAATACAGCTATATAAAAATTCGGTTAGTGTGTCACAAGATCATTAAAACTGAAATGAGATTTTACAGTTTTCCTTGACTTCTCCAAATATGTATATTGCACCACTTTGCTGGAGATAAATTGGCTTTTCTTGGTTTGGTACAGAACTAGCCCAAAACCTCTTCCTTTCATAACTGGTAGATCAGGCCTTTGTACATTCTTTCTACTGAGACGTAAATTTCACTTTCTTACAGTTCTTTTCCTTTATGCCTTTACCGCACAGCAATAAAAATGGAGATTTTTTTAGATATTGCTTAGGACATCACCTAAGTGCATTCATGTAAGCAGCTCTACACTGGAGTTTGTGAGATGCCCAAGTGCGGTCCAGCTGGGAAACTGTTAGGTCAGGATCCTGGGACACACAGCCAATGTCCTTGAGCAACCCTTTGTGCTCAGGAAAGATGTAAGAAAAAGGCAATTTCAAACACTGATGCCAGTGCTACTGCCTTAAAAAGATCAAGACACTCATACAACAGTAATGGGAAACACAGGCACCTATTTTAGTAAGACAGGTAAAGCATCAAAAGCATTTCACTGACAACTGTGTAGATCAAGGCATCTACTACAAGGAGAACCATATGGGACCAGTAATTGAACTAAAAATATTTCTACAACTTTTGGAAATCAATCTCTACTTTCAGTCATACTGTGCTAATCCAGGGTAGCTATCACAGGAACTGAACATACAGTGAGTGTTTCAGCATACTCTTGATGGCAAGTATGACCCAGGAATTCTGTCAGGGATTTTCTTATAGAAGTGATATCAAAGTAAGAATAAGGCCATAAAAGGGCAAGGAAGATTTTGACCATAGCATAATGTTAATTTTAGCTTTGTGGGAATGCAAGCAGAAAATCTTTTGGTTGAAAATTCTACCTGACATCAGTAAGCTGAGTCAACCATGTATTAAGATTAAAATCCTAGCAATTTTGACAGAAAGGTTATAGAGTCTATGTTTACAAGACGGAAAAGAAAGTATCTGCATAATATATTTGTTCAGCTAGAATGACTTGGTTGCATGCCTGAATGTTTTTGTTTTGTAAGCCAGCTGTAAGGCTAAGCTGCTATAAGATGATGATGGTGGCAATATAATTACTAATACAAGGTTAGCCAAAGTGATTGTGTAGCCAAGAAAAATTAGATGCCTCAGTATGAATCAACACATTAATTTTCCAAACAGTTCAGCTGTATAAGGTAGATAAAACAGTGTTCATAAGGTACTGGTAACAAGGGGATTCCTAATAACTTTCAAACTACATTATCTTGTTCTGCCATATCACGATAAAACGATAAAGGCAAAGAGAGAATCAAGCTGAAGCCCCACTGAGAACACCTGTTTTGTTCCAGTAATGAAAGAGCTTAATAAAAGCTAAATACTACTTTCTGTCTGTTAAATTATCCCATAGCTGGATGTAAAGTATCAGGGCCATGAACACAACCCCCTGCAGCGGCTGAGCTGCCTGTATTCCAAGGCCAGTTCCAATGCAAGCTCAGGCATCTTAACTTGAGGATGAGGCTGCAGTGGAAAGAGCTGTGTGAAGCCTCTGCCAGGCCCTTCCCCCTTTGCTTGGGAGCTGCATTTCAGCTGGGACACTTGCCGTTGGTCCTTGACTGAGCTGCACTGCAGCTGTACCTCTGCCTGGCCTCACCTCATGCATCTGAACCCTGCCCTTCACTGATCTGACTTTGTGGCTTGATCTCAGACCCGCTTCAACACTACAGACTTCCTGGGCGATCACTGGGCTGCCTGCTGACCCTGCGTACTGTCATCACTGGACCCAGTCCTGTCTGTCCCTGACTTGACTTCCTGGCCTTGATCTTGGACCTACTTCATTACCACAGATTTGCCAACTGGTTATCCTCAACAGACCCGCTCTGCTTTTTGTGTTTGGGTACTGTGAGTCTGCTCTCCTCAGTGGTGAGGTCTCTGCCCCTGCCCGCCTCGCTGTCACCCACAGCTCCTGGCTTGTCTTCCCTTACAGAGTAATCTGCTAGTGCTGCTCCCCCACATAAAACTCAGATATGAGCTTGGCAAAAGTAACAGCTATTATCTGGATCCCTCTAATGGGAATGTAATACAGAAATCAACATTAGTACTAAGTTACTCTATCATAATACACAAGATGAATGAAATGACAGATCAAATCCACTTAATTTTACATCCTCCATTTAACTGTTTTACATACTGTGCAGCATTCCTTCTCTGTCTTCCTTGTCAATAACACTTACTCTGCTCAAATACTGAAACAAGCCCTATGCACATTACTCCAAACTACTAATTCAACCTGACCTTTCAGCACAGATCACATCACCACTCTGCTGGCTTTCACCAGAACTGTAGATGCGCAAACCAGTTCTGAAATAGAGCCAAATGTTAAAATGTGGTTAAGGGTCCTATTTTCAGAAGAGTTCAACTCACGCCAGTCTTAAGTTTCACTGAAAGTTTGGGTGGTAGAGTGAAGCAGGAAAAAAAAAATCATAAGAAAATCAGATTAGTTCACGCATTTTTAAAAATAAGAGGTGGCTAGATTGCAAAAGTATTCAGACACCTAAAGACACAGACTTGACAGGCAGAATTCTTAGGATGGACCTGCTGATTTCCAGGGTAACTTGGTACCTGCATGTCTGGAAAATACAACTGGATATCAGCCCCTTCTTTAGATGCTTTAAGTACCTCTGAAAGTTAGTTCTTACTCTCCTAAGTTACCTGCACTGTTTTTAAAGTGTTCTTCCCAAATCTGATTCTCAGTTATATTAGTGCTTCCCACAGAGTGAAGCTAAGTACAGCATTTGACTAAACTAGGTTAAGAGGGGGGAAAAAAAAAAAAAAAAAAAAAGACAGGAGTATTAAATCTGAATTTCACTGCTTTTCAATCTTATACAAGTCTAATGTAACCCTAATGCAGCTTTATAAATTTATTTTGCATTTCTTTCCCAGCATCTCAGCTACAGTAATTGCAGAGTTTCTAAACTTTCCCGATTATTATTCAATTCAATTATTTATGTACATTATAAATGGTCAGAGGAATTCTGGAAACTATGACAAGTGTTCCAGATCTGAACATCTATCATTGCCAAAACAAAGGACTTAAAAACCAAATTTGAAAGTGTGCTACTCTGTCAAACGCTGTGGCTTGTTCTTTGAATATACATGTTTATATATAGATATTAGATATTTTCACTAAGACACAGCTGCCAAATTACAGCTTCTTTAGTTTTAAATGTCAAAACATTCCAGTTTTTCTGTATTCCTATGTGCAGCAAAGGAAAAAAGAAAAAAAAAAAAAAAGAAAAACTTGTTCTAATTTAAAGAAATACTGCTGTCAAGATGAACTTCAAGTAATCTTACAAATTACTTGTATTTGATAGATGATGCTGATACATTTTTCATTCTTAATTTTAATAATTAATATTTCTGAAGAACGAAGAGCAAAGTTGCCCACAGAATGCAGTTGTTATGGGTTGTGCTGATTTTGTTTCTACCAACAGTGCCTCCTAAAGTTCAGGTGGGTTTCCCTCAAGCAGGCTGTAAGTTAGTTTAGGTACCAGTCAGCTGTTTCTACAGCCTTCAGAAGCTGAGTAAATCCTTATGCCAATGTCCATCCTGTCAAGACTAGCTGGCAGTAAAATCATTAAATCTACTATAGGTATATTTACACTGCAATTCAGTTACAGAAAGACTACAGCGTAGATACACCCTGAGCCATACTTGAGAGAAAGCACATCACCAAGCCGTTATCCTCATTTTATTGGCTTCAGTGCAGCAAATAGGGGAAATGACAGAGATGCAGAATAATTCAGCAATTGCATTGTCAGGAATGAGTTAGCAAGGCTCAAGTATATTTCTGATGAGCAAGTAAGTGCCTGCATCTTAATCAGGGCTAACTGGAATTTGGTGGTACCTCCCAGCAGACAGAGAGGAACAAGCCTGAGGACTAGATTCACAACCTGGACAACCTTCAAAACAGAGAGCCCTGTATAATGTGCCATCCCTGCCAGAGTAGGCTGACAGGGGGAAATTCAGCTGTCAGTTTTTTAGTCCTTTACTTCTCATCAGTGATCAATCCAGTGTTTAAAAAATGAGCTTTCAATCTCCAGAAATACAGTAGTCTATTGCTTACAAAACAAACAAATCTGAATGGTACATCCCCCGGCTTGGGGTTGTAAGGTCTTTCAACTTTTGTACGGACAGAAGCACTTTGTTACAGCTGTTAGCCCAAAATAACTCATTATGGTGGACTCATGGACAAATCCTGGAATTTCTCATCTCCTCTTACCTTCTCAGGTAGCCTTGTGTTCAGTGAAATCAGTGCAAGGATGAATTAGGACTACATATACAAATTTTCTCAGAAGGAAAAACAGCCCTGTTCTCTGAGCCACATTTTAGGCTCTGGGGAAAAATATCAGGATAATCTCATATGCCCTTAATCAGGACATCAGCCAAAAGCAAAATCTGTTACTGAAACAACAATCCTCAAAACCTACCCACAAAACTGAAAGATAAAGCTGCTAGGGGCTGACAACCAGACAAGACTCAGGATAGGCTTTGCTTTAGAAGTATGACAGTAGAAATAATTCACTTTTAAGAAAAAGTTATGAAAAATCATGTGTGAAAGTCTGGCTCCATGAAATAGATGACATTGAGCCCCCTGACTCATCTCATCAGGTAATGGTGCTCCATAACAAACAGATTTTAAGAAATGCAATAAAAATCACATTTTGTTTCTAGGATCACACTTGCATTTGGGTAAGAAGCCATTCGGAAAGGGACAGTCCTACACTTAACTACTAACCATGTGGAACAAAACAGGGGTTTTCTCTGCCATGGGCTGCTTTCCAGTAACTGACTGCTGAGGCTTCAATGTCTCCAGCTGCTCCTGGAATCTGTGTCTCTCTTTCATCTGTTCTTCCTTTTGAGATAGCTCTTTCTTACTTTCTTCTGTCCTGAAAAATACACAGATTCTGCTTCGCTTAAGCTTTTCACTTGGGTGAAGAAGCATCCTCATTCCTCTGTTTGCATTGCTTTTTTCTTATATTTATACCACACACTTGAGGGTGAATCATGACATAAAAGACTAAAATAGATTTAGAAAGCACTTACGGTGTTTGTGGGGGGACACAAGAACTTGTCATTGGATGAAATCACATCTCTAAAAAAAGAAAACCAAAGAAAAGGAGCAGACCTCAAGCCTCTGATAAGTGGCAACAAATATCCGGAGACCAGAACTCCATTAAGCAGAGGCATGTTTGTGATGTTTCACTCCCCATCTCCACACCAAAATTCTCAGTCTAACTTCATTTCCTTTCCTATCTGCAATAATACAGTGACAAGTTTCCTCTGAAGGCCTTCCATCTTTCTACATTTTGATGTCTGCATAAAGATTTCATCTGACATTTCCATGGCAAAAATTAAGTTCAATTTCTTCTGAATTTTTCAAGCCCCAGGTGCCACAGTAATAACTAGAATAGCAAGAAAGAAAACTGAAATTTGTCAAAATTATTTGAGCTATTACTCAGCAACAACAAATAACCCAGATTCTTGCCAAGCCATGGTCTGCCATCTATGTGACAGGCTAACAGGTAGACAAAATGGGGTTTTATAGAATCAATGGAAGCAATGAGCTTTAATGTCAGGAATCCCATAGAGGAAAAAAACCTGCAACCAACCATCTGCCATTTAAACCAAGTACACAGTAGCTACAGTTTCTAAGTGGCAGGGCAGGCAACTGTTTAACACTGAGAAAGTAATAGTCTCTAGAGCAGGCAGATTCTAATTCTTTCAAGGGCTCCTATGTCAAATTCAAAATGTTAAATTTCACTCTGAAAATAGCAGGCAGAATATAACCTTTGAAAAGTCACTATAATGGAGCAGGTGCATAAGGCACCCACCTGATTTCACTTTAAAATTAGACTTTATGCAGAATACACTACATTAAACTAAAAGTCCAATGAAGCAGAGGCCTAAATAACTCTGCCATTTCCTCAACTGACACCATTCTTATTTCTGTTAAAAAAAAGTTTTCCAAGGTATCCCTGTGGTACATCTCATTCCTTATGGGTGCACTTTGTCCCTCTAAGCTCTTGCACTTTTCTTGGTGTCAAGGAGTCAGAATTGCTTTCTTTAGGGAAAAAGTTACATGGGGAGACATAGAATCTTAGAACTGCTTAGGTTAGAAAAGACTTTTAAGATCATCGACTCCAACCGTTCTGGTTTGTAAAAGGTTTTTTCTGCTGGGAAACAGAGTAAGCCATTTTCTATACCTCCTGGGAGCACAACAACAACAAAAAAGCTTAAACTGGAGATAGGATAATTTAAAGGAGACTTAAGGAAAAGCTTTAGACTTTTAACAATAATTAAACAGCAGAATGTACTACCTGGGGAGTCAAGGAATCCTCACATTGAGGACGTCAAGACCAAGTTATATAAAGATCTGCCAGGAAAGGATTAGATTTTTTTGCCTCACTATATTGGTACAGAGAGACAGACCCTTCGAAACCCATCTTTTATATGCTATGCTTAGTAAATCTCAGAACTGTTCTTCATAAAGTAGATCAATAGCATGTTATCCTCCTCTTATATAGACTAAAATCAAAAGAAAATGGCTAAATTTACAGTGTCAGAAGTGCCACAGCATGTCTAATCCCAGGCCAGTTCACTAATGTACTGAGCCTGGCTGCCTCTAAACCTTTAAGCAACAACAGCCAGGATGGGCTGTCTTTCTAGGTAACGAAACAAGACATCCTTTTGCTCCAGCTTACAGACCAGATAAGTAATGTTCTTTAATCTTTGACAACTAGTTAAGCCATAATCAAAACCACTGACAACTTTTCTTGTGTGATACCTTGGCAATTCTGTTGTAGTTAGAGACTCTGGAGCATTTCCTAAATTTTGAACCTTCTCGGCTTCTATTTTGTTTCCTTCTTCTATGTCAGCTCCATTCCCCCCACAGCTTGACAAGGGGGTATTTCTTTTCTCTGGTTTCAATCTCATCAGTTTCCTGGGATTCACCTTAGTGGTCTCTTGCCTTACTTTAAAATACTGGTTTTGACTTATGTTAGAGGAACCTATTTCTTCCAGACTTTCTGGATCCTGTTTTGTGCCTTCAAGTTTTTCAGTCTGAGCAGACATTCTAGGAAGCAGCTCTGAGTCTTCTTTACGGGCTGTACGGAGTTGTTGCAGTAGCAGGCTTTTCCCTGAGCAATTCCTCCTGCAAAGAAAATAAAAACCTGATTTAATCAAGGTAAAGTGTTGTATGAATAAATTCAGACTCTGAGGAACTTCTTATATGAGTGACACCACACACCTACTAGAAGAGCCCTGAAAAAATGTAATGTTGGCATGGAAATTAAGAGTCTACATATTTTTGTCCCCTTTGGATACAGTGGTTGGTATTCAAATAAGTACAGCAGAAAAGTTCTTCTAATAATTTTTAGGATTTTTGAGCGTTTGCCTTAACTTCATCCATGCCTCCTCCGGGTTAACAAGACTGCTAAACTGTCAACAACCACAGTATTGTCATAGTACTCTGTTGTGAAAAGTCCTATCATGATATAATGGGCAGATACAGTTATTTTATCTTGCAGTTCTGTCCAATGATCAGCCTCCCAAGTCATCTGCTACAGGAGGACTACCATCAATTCATAGCTGGTCTAGTGATTATTAGCAAATAATATGCCTTACTTTAGTGGCAGCTGAAAGTACACAGACTGAGTAACAGATTGACTTGGATATTAATGATGTGGTTAGGTGGTGTGTACAAGTACACAGCATCGTACCCCTGTCTTATCTAAAGTAAACCTATGCTTCTCAGAGCAAAGGATAAAACAGATGGAGAGTATTCCTCCTCCTTAAGGATCTCACATCTCCTGCCATCATAACCAGAACCATCAAATGATCATTTATCATTGATGACTGGACTACTGAGAAACATGCCTAAGTAGTGGCAATTTTAGGAGAGTGCCACGTACTGGAGAGCAGCCTTACGGTATAGTGCTGGAGATGGTACTGACTGTCCAAGCACTCTGCAGATAAACCAACAGTGTATTTTCTAGGCTAAGTGCCTGGAGATCAAAAAGACTAAGCCTCCAATGCCTGAATACACTGGTATATTGTACCACAGAATATGTAGCCCTGTTTAATAATTCCAACTGGACAAGAGTGAAACTAGCATTGACCCCTTGTGAATGAGATCAAAATCTTGCCCTACTGAGACCATGAGGCTTTGTTATTTAGAAACAGAGCTAAATAACATTTGCCAGGCATTCCATTTGTGTTTGTTCTTCAGTAACATTAGAACAAATCAAAATCCAATCAGCTAAGCTCTGCTGTCCATCACTCCAGATTTACACTGATGCAACTTCTGTATTTGCATTAGTGCCAGTGAGAGTTCCCCAAGTATCATCTTGTCCCTGCTTTATGCTGGCTTTGGATTAGATGTTCTAAATTATATTGAGTGTTTAGGCTCCGTTCCTTGTTGAATCATTTATTCTTTCAAACCATTTAAAAAAAGGTAATTGGCTGGCACAATACAACAAATGTTCTGCTTGTCCTCTGCACTACTGGAATGTGAACTTACATCCATCAAACTTCTAGATGTAATCCAGAGCACAAATGCAGTAAGATGTTTAAAGCCTGACATGCCTGCTTCACATTAAACAAACATCTAAACCTATAGGTATGAATCAAGCCCTGAGTTTAGCAACAGGAAATGGCTGGCATCTGTGCATACTGAAGAATTTACAGTTTAGGATTCCATCCATCACACTTCCCTCCCCCCTTCCCCTCTTCCTCTCCTCCTGCCAATTAAGGGGAATTGAGAGCATCCCTGCCCACACAATGTATTCAATATTCTCTTTAAATCAACATCTATCCTAGCCTATCTTATTATTTCTAAAAATAAAGGTTTATCTGAGTCAACTCCCTACAACATTTTCAGCGTTTGGTTCTGAGTCATTTAAAAGCAGTTCTCATGTCACTCAAACAAGTCTGGAGAAAGACTCCGGTTTCCCAGCCACCCAGGACTACCTCTACTTGGTTTTGAGTTGTTTCCATGCAGCTGTACAGGAGCAAGGTGCTACACTGCCTCAAGGATCAACAACTATTTTCTAGCTTCAGTATCTTCACCATGCAACAGAAAAAGAGTGATCTCCTGAGGCCAGATTGAAGCACTTTCACTATTGGGCTTTTCTGTGGTGAAGACCAGGAATGGAGATATTTCAGTACACAAGCTATCACTATAACCACTGTTAGGGCAATTATTTTACTTTCAGAAAAAAATGAATATTGTATCATTTGAATTAGGGTCGTGGTAAAGAACCTTACATTCTCCGTTCTGCTTGGTCCTTTATCATCATAGGCTCTTCCTCTTCAGCTGAGGTGTCACTTGCACTACAAAACAAATTAGACCATATTAGTTAACTCTATTCCAACTGGGTGTTGGCTTTTTGTCATTTCTAGGGTGCAAACTTAGAACAATGAAAAAGGGAGAGATACTTTCAGGGAAGATCTCCAGGTGTTATAGATCATTCTTCACACTATGACTCCAGAAAAAAAAAGTTTCAAGCAACTACTTCAAAATGATTAGCTCCTCAGTAACTATCACCTGTGTTAACTACAAGGTCTCTTCCAACTACTGTTTTCTTCAACCCCTTGCTGCAGCAAATATGCATCCTGAGAAAGGAGCAAACAGCTACCTCGGACACTATGAGCTCTAGGGAAAAGGATGTTTCCAGAATCTCTTGCAAATTCAGAAGAATTTGGCCTCCCATAACTGACTATAAGGCTCTTTTATTTTAAAGACAGAAATCTGTCTCCTACAGTTGCTTGCCAGGAATGTAGCAAAGGATGTCCATTTTGCACAGTGCTGTCAGAATGCTAGCCCAACTCAGACAGCTGCAAGCATTGCTTTGCAGTCACTGCTCACTCCTTTATAGATGGAAACTTTCTAAATGTTATTTCCCTGGATGATTTGCATGTCCCCTTCTGTGCTGCCTGCATCCCCACACATTTACTTGTTCTGAGACAAGTTATGCTCTCCCGAGAACATCTGTGCTCAGACAGGGGCCGTGCCTTCCTACCAAGGTCACAGAGGTGTGGAAGAAGTGAACACTTCTGAAGTTACATTTCACCAGTATGAGATGCAGAGAAGGTTTCGCCTTTCTACTTTTTGTTACTTCTCACTAACAATAAAGCCAGAATTTACCTTTGTTTCTCATCAGAGAACATTACTGACTTCTGTGGTTTAACATCTCTTAAATCTATGTACACGGTTACAGGCTCTGGCAGGCACTGTAATCTCATCATGTCCGTCCTTAGAGAACTTCGTGAAGATGGTAGCAGGGCAACATCCCTAAGTATAGAAAACACTGTTTCAGCATGTCCTCTGCCTTATCCAGACAAGAAGTCCTGCTGGGTGTGGATTATGATCAAAATTGGATTGTGACAGGAGCTTTGTGCTTGGCTACTGTACAGATTCAAACTGCTTCTGCCTACTATCCACCACCTTTCAAAGCTGAACTTGAAAATTCAGCTTCCCCCAAGGAATACAAACCACAGGCAGTAATAAGGGATATTTAGGTCTGAAAAACTAACAACATCAAACCATTCTGTAGAACCAATGCAGGCAGTTATGGTACCAAAGAACCTACAAGTTTGAAGAGCCCAGTGCCAACCAGTAAATACAGGTCCCTTTTTCTTCCCTGCCTCCTTTGGCAATTCTGTTTTATCCTTCAGAGCATGCAAAGTGCAAACCATCTTCATGGCTCTCACTGCTCTGGCAATGAGGATACTTGTCACCTTCCCCTCTACAGAGTTGTTTCACTACTGTTTCCTCTGTGATGCCATCATTGATGTTGATCCCTCCAGTCTGGAAACCCACTTCCTTCACACAGAACCCTCCAAGATGCACTGACATCTCCACTGATACCTACCAAAAAATTATCCTGTATACTTCAACTAAATTGAGGTACCAGCAAGAGAAACTGGTACCCTAAATGACAAAAATAAATGTGATCATGATAATTTGCTTAGCCTTGTTTTCCTGCCTTTCTCATTCATCCCAAGTGTCTGGTAAGGTCTAGAGTCTCTAGACAAAGGTGGTGGTTGATGGAGAACACTAAGGTGGCAGGATATCGACTGTTGTCATCAAACATACACGAAGGACTGAGTCTTAGTTTTTCCTTTTAACAACACTGTTGCATATTCCAACTACAATCAGCTTTCTGCAGAGACTACAGAGAAAAGCACCTATAGAACACCATCAGTTTCCAGGTACCCCTACTGCCAGTCACGATTACCTCACGCATACGACAGAAAAGGACCTACTTATTCTCTTGCCGTTCTTGAAAGGAGAGTTTGGCTGATGGCCACCTGCAGTGTGGAGACACGGTCCTGGACTGCCTGGCACACAGCTCTTTTAGCTTTTCCATGAGCTGATTTTCAGACCTACTCCTGAAGGTCTCTATGAAGAGCAACAAAAAGAATCACCAGTTGTGGTCTTCTGCCATGGGATCACCCAACACACCTCCCCATTTCCACATCACCCCTTTCTCTACAGCCAGTCACAAGGGGAAGGATAAAGATACTATTGTCATCTGGCTCCAACTCACTTCAAACCTTCATCCGTCTTGTCCGATTCACTTTTAGACCGTAACAGGCCACAAAGCACTGGTTTCAAGCTATGAAACCAAGATGAAATCTTGAGGGAAGCTAATTAAAAATGTTTTACAGAGGCATTAAAAAACCCGCTACGATTTCAACATTCAAGATGCTGCTGCAGGAAACAGGAACCTGTTTTATATATTTTTGTACACTTTCAGCAAAGTTGGTATTAATTTAGCAATGTTACCATGATCTGCTGAGGAGAAAGCAACTTCTGCACGAGTGTTATCTTTCTGCTGCACCAGCTCCTCAGGATCCTTGTGTAGATCCCATTTCTCAATATTCTGAAAGAAGACAGCCAAAATGTGATAGAAAATTCATTCCCAGAAGACTGCTACAAAAGACCTTTTGACTCACGTTCTTTGTAGTAATTCCATCAGATTCTTCTGGCACATATAAATACACAAATGGCATGGAAGTTCTTATTTCCAGTACCACACAACTATCACTTGCCACTAGATTAATCAGTGTGTCATTCTGTCACAGTTACTTCAGCATAAGCCTCAACATTTGGCACAACTAACAAAAGGATATTTACAGTTTGAACACATCATTGCCAAGGCTTTGCACATCTAGCATAGCCAAGTGCAGTATAATTACTAAGAAAACTCAGTGAAGGATTAACGAATGTTCATTCAAATATAACAAAGGTGGAGTACCTTCTCCTTCCCCACTTAAAGCTGCAAAGTCTAGAAGTTGTTTCTACAATGGACTGAACTGACAGCTCCTTAAAAAGAGAAACATAAGCCCATCCAAAATATCCACCTGGTCCGTCTTGCCATAAGCTGGGACGTAACTCATGTTGTGTCCTCCACATGGCTCAGTCTTCCATGTGCATTCGCACGGTGGAGCCTTTCCAACAGGAAGTAGTCCCTTTCATCCCTCAAACCCACTAACAGTACCAGACACCAGCAGGTTTTATTTCCCTCTGGCCATCCCCCACAAGTACCTTTCCTCACCCTTTCACTGCTTCCAATAATACCCTAACTGCACTGCCAGCCTGCTTTAAGCAGTTCCCCAAGGAAGTGCTGCAACCAAAGGAACACATCTGCTCTGTCTCTTTGGACACTGCATCTATCCAGCTGCTTCACTGACTTCTGCTGAGGCTTTTTCTCTGAGAATCATGAACCCTTTCAACATAGGCTACAGAAAACTACTGGCGACAGTAAAACAGATTAAACAACGGCCTGATACAAGACCGAGCACACATACTCTGATCCTGAATAATGCTGAGAACTTCTTACTGCCACTAACACGAGAAGGACATCTGGCTTTTCACTCCTTTGAGATGAGGCCCACAGCTTTTTCCACTCCCTTCAACTTCTGACTAGGGAAAATTCCCATTCCTCTAGGTACAGTCAGCATCAGATACAATCTCACAGCTGCTTATCAGGCACTGAAGATAGGACCATCAATTTCGTTGCTATGAATCATACACACACGCTGAGGGTATGCTCACACTGCACACTGCTAGCTTAAGTACAAGAACCAGTCTGCGATGACAGAAGTTCATAAGCATTTAAAGCACTGATTGCTATCCCCTCCAAATATTATTTGAAATGAAAGTTAGAATTAAGAATATTCACATCCATCGAAATACCATCACCAGAACTCAGAAATACTCATGAATTTTTTTTAAAAGGAAAGTGGCTGTCCATTACAACAATTGTCAGAACTACAACTAACATGTATTTCACTGGACCACTCGAGCTTTTGAAAAGCAGAAGCAGCCTCCAAAACAAGCAGTTTCACCTTGTAAAAACCTCCATCATCTGCCCCTCACATTTAAGAGAAGATTCTCTCTCTGCCCTGAGCAATAAATCTTCACACATACCTGAACCATGATTAGATCTATTCTAATATTACATGCTGCAGCTGATGAAAGGTAAAAGCCTGATGAAAGTCACAAGCTGAAGTCTCTCACATCAACACAAAGCTAATACCGGTTCAACAATATCATTGAGATGTATTGGAAGAGTGAAGAATGACTGACAGGTGAGCTTACTACAATGAGAACTGTCACAGGTCAGTACAGGTGCTGTTTTATCAAACAGCCTGAAGAGAAAGACAACATATACATTTGCTTTAATTATGATGCCATTAGTACTAAGCTTCTTTTTCAATAATAGTGCTTAAATACAAAGCATTATAATAAAAAGATCAAACTACCATCTAACCTGCTGTATTAAGGCTTAATCCTCCCAACCCTTAACAGGAATAGCAGTATTGTACTATACAGAATCCAGAAGAAAAAAAGAAATTAAGATTTGCACAATTTAATTTCTAATACAAAAAGGAACTTAAAAAAAATAAAACTAATATTAAAATAAAAAAGAAACTGTATATTAGTTTTAACAACTTTACTTGACATAAACTGAGGTACCTTGCTGAGCGAGGATGAACGAACCACCTTTCAAATCTAAACACATACAGCACGCACACAAAGAATACATACAGCTTTGCCCTCACTTTATGGAAGCGAGAATACACTAAGCTTGGTCTCAGTACTGACCCAAACTTCAGTTCATTGAAGCCAGTGATATCAAACAGGTTCTGAAAGGAAAACTATACCTCCAGGATTAAAAGAGCAACTAACTTAACACAAGGTGAAATGGGAATTAAAGCTAGAACCACATAGAAAAGATCCCCGCCAATAATGGCATGGTTAAATGATGCAGCACAATTTAAAACACAGGCACACAGCTGTGTTCTTTGCCTATACTAGAACAGCTCTAACACCAAAAAAGTTTATTTCTGTGAGTACAGAAAGGGGAGTGAAAGGGAAAAGGAAACATCTGTACTCTGATTCTATAGAAGGCTTTGAACAGAAATACCAGGTTCACGTTCTGTGCTAATTAAGTCCTAATGACCTTAAAAATCAGTAGAAGCAGAGATCTGTAACTGCAGCACTGAAGACACAACCTCTCCATAGCAGTTAAGTGCACATGAGCTGGTAATCTCAGACCTAAGCACCTGCCTTAGGTGAAAGGGATTTAAGACTTCAGCAACAACCCTAGCCACCTTCTCTTCTCATCTCCAGCATTACCACAGTGCTACAAAAAAGACAAGATGCTGGAAGGCCAGCAAGCTCACTGTTTTAATGCAAAGTCTGCCTGGGACCAGAAAAGTTCCCACCTTCCCAGGAAGAGATGTTGTGGTTGGCTTCCCTGGGCCAGACCACGAACCATGCCTTTTGCTGCCATTATGGAGTTTTAATGACAGCAATATGAGAGCTTTAGGTAGTTTGTACAGCACATGACCCAACAAACCCCAAATTCAGGACAATGAAAGCAACAAAGAGAACTGTGGCATGTGCAAAATTTGGCATTTAAGTTCTTTATTTTAGTAGATTCTGCAAGCAATGCACTGTGCTCTCTAACCCCACAAGCAGCACTCACCAAGACTTTTTACTTACCTGCAATGACAAATGGGTCAGTTCTTGAAGATTATCGCCTGAGGAGGTTTCTTCCTTAGCAATTTTTTCTACATTGATGCTAATGCCATGTGAGGGAGGCTTGTCATCTAGCTCTGGGTGGCCTGGTAACGGCTCCAGAAATATTTTGGAGAGTATCTTTGTCTCTATGAGCTTCCTTCTCTCTTTTTGACTGCCTGGCTCTTCCAAAGGCAATGCTGTATTAAGCCAAGTGTTCCCTCTTTCCCTGGCCTGTTCCCTGCCCAGTTCTTTCTCTTCAAGGTGATCTGTGGAATCTCCATGAGACTCTTCAAGAGCAGCTCCCTTTTGGCTTGCAATTTCTTCAGTATGGCTGGCAAGATTGGGAGTCTCATCTTTAATCATTTGTATATCTTCTTTTGCAATGACTTGGGCACCACCTTGTTTCTTCTGAAAGCCAAAACTTTCCAGATCTCCGTTCCAGGTCTCCCATGGTAGTCTTTCTGTTTCCTGTGTTTGCTACAGGTAGAGAAAATACACACACACAGAAAGTCCTACCTCCCTAAGCTTTAGAAGCTTACAATAAACCAAAACAAAGTGATGCAAAGATAGCAGCTCCAACCCAGACACCATCTGGACACAGCACACACCATGTCCATGATAAAAAACATTAAGACTATTTGTTTTCCAGAGACTTTAACTTCAGGAAGTAATAAACATCCTTGAAATTAATTTTCCTTACATGTGCTCATCATATGACTTTTTTTTCACCAAGATAAACAACTGGGAAAAAGCAGCACAATGTTAGTCTTCCCAGGATGGAACAGTAGGGTCAGCTGGCTCCTCTTCCAGCTTCCTACAATTGCTTCCATGATGAAGTGACGAAGATTAGCCATGTAATAATTTTATCTCAGAAAATCTGTTCAAGGGATAAACTTTGCACTCATCTTCCTTCCTACACTGTCCTAACTAACTCTACATTTTCTAGATACATAAAATGATGGCTGAAATTATTTCAAATCCTGAAAAATTCAGAGCCATTGCACAGGGAAAAAAAAAAAAAAAAAAGGAAAAGAAAAACTGCAAGGAGATGGGACAAAAAAAGGTCTAAAAATCTCAAAACCAGGGAGGCCACTATAAAACTATCACTTTAAAGTCACTGTATAAAGATCTAATCTCCAGTAGGAGAAAGTACTCTGAACTATGCTCTTCTATCACACAGTTCAGTCAAACAGGTCAAATAGCAGCAGCTACCCACACTAGAGACAACCAGAAGAGTGGGGTTACAGTAGTACAGCCTGTGCACAACAGTCAACAACCTGCACATTTGAGCCTTCCAGGGAAAACTCCATCAGTTCTTCTGACAGGTCAGGAATTAAGTTCGGCTGTTCCCGCTGGAAAATGAAAAGCTCCCCATCGCTCTCACAATCAGACTGCAAACAAACAACAACAAAAGTGAAGTTAAATGAGGGACTGTATTACACACCTAAATAGCTGTTTTGCAGTGACAAATGCTATGTTGTCACCACTTGACTGAAGTTCAGAGACAAGAATTTTCCCCGCAGTTGCATCTTCACTTGACAATCTGATAGCCCAACACTCAGCAGCCCAGGCTGCCTTACAGCAGCCTAACATTTGAGCAAGCTACAAATGTAAAAAACACGTAAAACATTGAATTACTACAGAGGCTGACAACTAACATCCCTCTCAGCAAAGCTATGACAAGAGTGGGCAAGTTCTCTAACTCCCAAGTGATTTTTTGCACTACTCCATTTACCATCACAGAGCAGCAAGAGCAGGGCTGCTCCCTAAGGGAAGGAAAGCACATAACTGCAAAGCCAGGGGCCTCACCAGGGAAAGCCAAGTCCCACAGCACCTAAGAGCAATTAAGCAGGACAGACCAGAGACAGCGACCAGCCTGAACCAAGAATCCAGATCATAAGACAATACTGTGGTGATGAGGCAGGTGGGAGATTAAGCCTCAAATTCAATTCATGCATGAAAGTCTAGAACACTCTGAACAGTAACTAGAAACCAGTACTTCTCCAACATAGCTCAAGAGTTAAGGCCCAGAGTTAAGCTTAAATAGAGCTGCCGGGCTTGTGGGTGGGAGCCCCAGCTGAGGCTGGGCAGGGCCATAAGGGCTCACTACTGCAATCAGGACCCTAACATTCACTATTTAGAATGTAAAGCAGTATCTTTACTTGGTTAGACAGAGTCTAAATAGCTTTGAAAATCTCTTTTCTGAACATAAGATATGCATTTGAGATGAATCCTTATGCATAGACACCAAAGTGAGATTAAGCATCTCCTCAGCAGTCAGGACAGACATTTCCTGCTGGTCCTTTTGTTTTACAAGTGTATGTTTTCAGTAGCTCACACCACCGAGAATTTTCTCAGTGTGGTGTAATTAATTTCTCTTAACATGAAGCAAACAATAACAGAATTTCTTTCCTCTTAATAAATTGCATATCAGGGTACTAAAAGTACTTCAGGGCATAAACCACATTTGTCAGTGCTATTCTCGAATGCAGGAGCACCGCACATTCAGGTTACAGATCTCGGATGCATAAATGTATCTTCGCACAGGTGGAAACTGCTAGGACAGAGGTGCAGCACTGAAACTGCAGGCTCAGCAGGCTCCTGTCTCACTTTTCAGCAGGAATTTTTTTCCAGATGTAATAGAAACAGAGAATTTGGAGATGTTTATAAGTAAAAAATCTATTTAGAGTTATGGAATGGTATTTGGCACCAAAGTACAAAGCTATCTCTGTTTTAACCTTATTGTACACTTATACAACAAGAATGCCTAAAAATAACTTGAGTGTTGAGCCTTAATCTATACTATATAGATGTGTATTAAAATGCAATGTCGTTTTAAATAACTAGAACAGAATGTAGGTAGAGGGGAACTGAGAAACAGCGAGGCATTATAACTTGTCCAAGATGTTAGTGACAGAGCCAGGTGCAGAAAACAAGTCATGGGGAATCTGTATCAACACTTTATCCAGTAGATCATACTGCTTCTGATGATTGATTAATAGTAAGTAATAGATACCCCATGCAGGCATTTCTGGCTCCTTCACTGCTCACAAGACTCCCTTTGTCGCATTAAGGGCCACACTAAGTTAGACTAAAATATATCCTTTCAGATATTCAGATAAAAATTTTTTTTCAAGATTATACATGTTTGAAAATTAACAATATATTCTGATTTGGAAAAAAGGCCACTAATAATTGAGTCTTGAGATACATTATCACCTTGGAAAAGTCAATGCTAAAGCTAGTATCTTGGAATAGAGAGGTAGGCATTTTTATTATTTCCACCAGATTGTTGCTGTCCTGTGAAGAGAGATTTTCCTCAGCCAAGAAGCAGCTGGTCCCAGACACTAAGACCCAGCAAGTAAAAAACCTGTAACAGTGAAGAATACTGCTCAATACCAGTCTTATGCTTATATTAAAATATCAGTGGCATTGTGCTTCTTTACAGGTAGGATTGAAGCAAAAAGGGCAACATGGCTTGCAGAGAGTTACAGGCTGGGAAAAAAGCAGAATTCAGGATTGAAGTATCTGCCAAATGCTTTTTCCAGTGGTACACAAAGTCTTCAGGAATATCACTTTCCTATGATCCTCATACATAGAAAAACATACTAACAGGCCTACTGTCTGGCAAGTATGTTATTGGAATGAATAGCACAATACTCTCAAGCATAAAACCTTATAATTTCATTTTAAATCAGCAGTATGCTTCTTTCAGACTGTATTTTTGACTGAACAAACTAAGAAGAAATGCAGGCTCATTCTACAAGATGCCCCCTACCCTCCTCTTCCCAACCTAGAAATACTTATTGTCTGGAGAAATCAGTCCCTTTTGCAGGTTTCAAATACAGCAAGAGGAGATGGCAATTACACTTTGACAATTAGAGATAATCCACAAAGCTGTGGATTAATGCTCACTGTTAACGATAGTCAGAACAGGTAGTCCATCAAGGATACCATACTAGCTACTCAGAAGTGCCTGGCTAAGGTGACCTTCTGCTTTTAAGAGATTTTTCTAAAAGACTGTGAGAAAGAAAAGCAAGTTCCAGTGCTTACTGTGGAAGCGTCAGAGTCCAGAGATGGGAGCTGATCTTTCACTGCAGCAAGTATGGCTTCCCATTGAAATGTTCGGTTGCTCGGAACAGGAGCTGCAGGAGGCTCAGATGGATGCTCTGTCTCCTCACTTTGCCCTTCTGAGGCCATTCGAACAGCTTCCCTTCAATCAAATGAACGATGAGCTTAAGTAAACCTCACAAAAGAACACAAGGGATAACATCAGTACAAAACAAGAACAAAGCATGTGCATTCAGGGTCAGCACCGTTCTCAGCACTCCTAGGGTTTTCACTGTCAGCAGTGAACGATAAAATCTGTATTTTTGGAGTTGTTCCTTCCCACCTGCCTTGAGAAGGCTGAGAGCTTTCTGCCCTGCTCACAATATACACCCATAATTGGGGCCACACACAGGGCAGTTTAGCGCTTCATTTATAAAGTGTTTTTCGGGATTCTTAGCCACTGACTTGTAACTGTTCCCAGAAAGGCATGTTCACACAGCCTGCAAGGAGAGGGAAGAAATGCAGTGAAGGCAAGGCTGACACCTCTGCTCTCAGCTGGTTTTAACTCCTCTTCCCTACTCACATTCCCCTCCTCACTGCTAAAATGATAGATAAAATTATTTGGTTGCTTTATTCCACTGGGTTTGTGTAAAAATAATTGACAGGAGGCACGCTCTTGGATTTTGACCTCTCAAAGTGTTTATAAAGTGGACTCTTCCCTCATGCGTTCCTTGACGTACATGAGGAATCGACAACACAGTAAGGACTATCACTGTACTAAGAAGTTGGGTAATTAATCCTCATGAAAATGTTTGGGGTTTAGATTTTATGCTACAACTGCATGGTTTCTGGTGGAGTCAATTGTAATTGGAGTAAATAATTTCTGTTTGGCAAGAAAGGTTAAGAGGTTTGTGACTGCATGGTGTTCAGTACTGAAGTAACTGTTCAAATGATTACACCATCACTATTATTTGCCTTCACATGGACCAATACAGTAACACTCCCCTAAACATAAAATTAAACTCATCTCATGCCCTGGGAAGCTTACAACTTGCAAAGCGTGTTTGCAAATACTTCATATGCCACAGCCATACAGCAGCAGCTTTGTTCAGGTGAGACAGCCCCTGAATCTGACTGGAGGGAAAGCCCCCAGGCTGGAGTACTTTGACAGTATGTGTAAGTTTTTAAGGGCAAGGGGAGTAATATGGGGATAAAAACAAACTGCCTACATGGCTCCTTCTGCCAACTTGAGAGAAGGTCAGTCTCTCAAGGTTAAGTATGTTATACCCAATCTGACTTATCAATGTAACAGAGCAGCTTCTCTGAGAGCAATCAGTACTCTGTTTACAGCCAAGTGCAGTCTTGTTAGACAGCTGTAACACAACAGGCAGTTTCTGAAGAGCTTGGGGCAACTGAGACGTGAAATCCATGTCGCTAGAACTGACGTTTTCTGTCACATCCACCCTGGGAGCCTCGCTGCCAGGGGTGTGACGGCAACGAGGCAGGCGACAGCTGGAAACAAACCTCCGCTTGGGGGCGGTGCTGACGGGCACGCAGCGCGCCGCACAGCCAGGGAGAAGCGAGCGCCTGCCCTCAGCACCGGCCACGCCGCACCGCCAGGTTTGGGGCCCGCACCGCCCGACCGACGCCCGGCGGGAAGCCCTGAGGGCGCTCCCTCACAGCCACCAAAATGGCGGGCGGCGCGGCGCATGCGCCCCGGCACCAGCGCCCCCGTCGCCATGGCAACGCGGCCAGCAGCTCCCCGCGCCCCGGCCCGCCGCGGCCCCCCAGCACCGCCCCCTCCCCTCCTCACAGCCCCTCTGGCCGCCGCAACCGTCCCTGGCGGCGGGGTGAAGCCAACCGGCGTAGCCTATAAAATGACGGGAAAAAAAGCAACCAAAACCAGGGGCCAGTCAGCAAGAACACAGCTTTAAGACCTCCATAATCGCCACTCCACCCGCCCATATCGCTGCTGGTACTTTTAGTATCCACCCGCCCCCCTACCTCAGCCACCGGGCTGGGTCCGCCTGCCTGCTAGAACCGCCCGCCCTCCCGCGAAGCGCAAATCCCATTGGCTGACCTTCGCTCCTCCTCCTTACAGAGGCACCTTTTATTGGCTCTGCGCCACCAGCAGGGTCCGCCTTTTCCGCCGTGGAGGCTCTTGGGCTTTGGAGGCTGAGTCAAGCGGAGGTTTCCCAGCGTTCCTTGCGCGGGCGGGACGGTTTCCGGTGGTGGAGCTTACCGGGTGTGCAGGTGAGGGGTGGTGTGGCCTGTAGCGGGCCGGGCTGGCTGCTGTTCTCTGTTGGCTGGGGAGGGGTCGGCTTGGGCGCAGCCGCCTCTGGGGCCGTCCCCCTGGCGGCCGCCGGTCGCGGTGGGCCCGTAGCCGGAGCGGTTCCAGTCTGCTGGCTGAGGTCCGGCGGTGGGGTAGGCCGGGGCACCGACAGCGAGCTCTTAGGAGGGTCTTGGGGGAACAGTGGCCCGGTGAGACGCAGGGATCACGCCCGCGGAAACGGTTTTGCTGTGAGACTTCTGGTAACAGTAGTTACTGGTTTGACAGCTGCAGCTGGGCTCGCTTCTCTTCGGGCATGTCGTTGGGCAACCAGAGCCTGCCCAGCACCGAGCCCGGGGGCCGTGGGGTGCGCCTCCATTGGGGTGCTGTGCCTTGTGTGACATAGCCCCAGCCCTGGGAAATGTGCTCCCTAATGGGGCTCTTGAAATGCTCTTGTACTTCTTATCTTCTCTTTTTTGAGAGCATGTGGTGTGCTTTGAGATACTTGAGGGTGCCAGGCTCATGGTACAGATGAAGAGCTTGGTGTCTCTTCAACAGGCCAATGTAGAGTTGAACCAAGGTGTTGTGGGCCCTCAGCTGGGGCTTGTGCTGTAGCACTACTTTCTTGTACATGCCACCATCCTGTGAAAACTGGTGAGGTTCCTGCAGCTGTAATGTGGGGGCCAGTCTCTGCTCAGTCAGTAGACAACAGTGATATGAAGAAGTTCTGGCTCTGGTAGTTACCAGCTCAGTCACAACAAGCACTACTATTAGTTACCTATACAAGGATCTAACAAGGCTGCTTATTTCTTCCAGTAGGTTGTTGCTGAATTTAGTGGAGATAGAACTAGGTTAGGAGCAGTAGTGAAGTGTGTTATCTGCTTGATGGCTCAGTTGAGAACACCAACACGCACCACACTTATGCTGTTTTGGGTGTCTTGTTTCTTTTGGGACAGAAGGACCTGTGTGGATGTTACCTGTGCGTGTGGAAGAGGATGAGAGAATGAATTTAGCAGAGCCAGTGCAGCTTAATGGTCCCTGATAGGTGGTGATTAACAGGCATTTTTGGATTTGTTCTGTTGGTGACCGCTTGCTGCTGTTGCTTTTGGTATCATCTCCCATTTAATTCAGTGTAGGTCTTCTGCTGCTCTTTCATCTATTGTCACTTGTTCCTCAGGCTTATCCTCCAAAAAGGCATGCTCTTTGCTGGCATTTTCATAATAAGTTTTTATGGTGGTTTTTTCCTGCCTTCTGGTTTTCTCATCAGCAAACTCTCTGAATTCAGGGTAATATGATGTTTGCTACCTGCTCTGAGTCTCAGCACTATTGATTCTGGTCCTGATAAATAGCTAGGTATTTATGTAGTAAATATAATAATAATAATAATGGCCTCATGGGGCTGAGGAAGGTCTCTTAACAAATGTGAACTTAATTACTTTGCCACAAATCAAGAGAACAGACTGCCCAATGTTCAGAGGCCTTTGTCTAGCTTATTCTTAGCAACTGAATCTCTGCTGGTAATCTATCGCAGTACTCCTGCTTTTACTTTTACAAAGATTTTTGTAATCTTTAAACAATCTTCTATGCTACAACTTAAGTCTACTATGTTCTGTCATATTCACCATGGCCACAAGGAGCTGATTATTTCTGTTGTCGTCTCTGCAGCAACCATTTATGTATTTGAAAGCTGTTATCACATGTCCCTTTCAGGCATCTCCTCTCTAGACCAGACAACTGATTTCATTTCACCAGGTCTTCTCATCTCAGTCCTTAGGGCTCTGATCACTTTTATTGTTCTATGGATTCTGTTCAGCTGTCCTCTGTATTTTCTCAGGTGTTTGCACAGCTGACATCATGGTTCAGATCAGGCTGGAGTGAAGTCTCAGAGTAAAAAAAACCTAATATGTAGGCAATTAAGAGCATGGTGCAGGTGGTAGCAATAAGGCCTAGACCTTTGAGTATTCTGGGGTCAAGCATAACCTGTGTCATGTCAGTATTGACACAGCCCTCTTGACTGTGGATCAACTTGCCAAAGTTGTACTGGCAACTAGTACTGGAAGTGGGGCTGATTCTGACAAAGACTAAATACCTGTGGGTTTTATAATTAATGTATCCAATTAACAAGGAGGTCTCTGCCGAGAGAACAATTTACTTTCCATATGAATGTGCTTCTCGACACTGTTCTGGATCCTAACTCCCTTAACTGTGAATATGTCATTTTGCCTTCCAGGGGCAGCTTTAATCTGTTGTAGTGAGAAACACTGCTACTTTCCCCCTTATGATTCATTCAGATCTCCTTACATTTTGATTGTGAGGTGCTCAGGTCTTTCGTTTGTGTTCTGCTCTGCATATTCTGGCCTGAGGCCTCTGGATTGCCAGTGTAATAGAAATTGCTGCTATTAGGTAAAATAGGGGCTTTTGCAGATACCTGCAAAGAAAGGAATCGCTTATTACAACACTGATTAGGTAGAATAGATGGTGGTTTTGTAGTGTTAACAGACTGAAGGAGGAGTGGAAAAAAGTGAGGTGTGGGAGAAAGGATCCAGATAAGGAGTGAAGGGGTAGGAATTAGAGGTGTTTTGCTTATCTTTTTAAGAAAAGGGGCTGTGTTTGCAAGACAAAGACTCCCAGTTGTTTAGAAAATAGTAAGTATGGTTTGAAATGTTACAGCTGAGGCCATCTAAAGAGCAACTGCTGCTAAAAAGTGTGTTCCTGCTCTTTTATTCTTCACCAGTGCCAAATTTGGCATTTGCAAGACTCTAGAATGAATCAGTCTAAGGAATTAAACTGGTGAGAAATTATCAAGAGAAAGGAAGAATACTTCTGGGGTTTGCCTACTCCCAGTACATATTATGTCGGGCAGCAAAGCCAATGAAGTGCTGCATGATGGGTGATGAGGCTACAGGGAGACGGAAGTGCTTCCCATTGGATTGACTTTGATGCAGCCTGAAAAGGCAGCTGAAGACCTCAGATGATAGTTGCAGCTGTGTTGAACAGCTTTTTATGAAGTGCCAAACAATAACACTCTCCTGTGAGTGGTTAAAATTATTAATATGCAATTGCTCCCTAAGGCTAGGGATAGGAAATCTTTCAGACAGTCATGAAACTGTGCTGGCTTTGTAATTAAGTTACTGTCTGCAGGATGGTGCATGCTCAGATAACGAATGGGCAGGTGCATTGCTGCTTGAAATGTTTCAGCAATTTCTGAGATTCACAGCCAGGACTGGGCTACTTCTGAAGTGCTGAAGCAATAAATGGTAGAATCCACCTACTTGCAACCTGATGACATAATGAAGTGTGCACCCCATTCAGGTGATCTTACTGCTTTTGAGCTGTTGACAGTTGTCATTATTAATGACTGTGTCTTAATTTCAGCAGGGCCATCCTGCAATATATGGATGGAGAAAGACTAGGAACATCTGACACGTAATTGAGAGAGGATTAGGAATTCATAAAACCTGAAGACCAAGAATTAAATCCTTTCATATGATGCTAAGCATGTCATCTGCACTTCAATAGGCACTTAGTCTTAGGAGAGTATCCAAAGCTTCCTTAGGCATATTGTGATTAGAAGGGGAGGAAATAAAGCCAGTGCTTCTGAATCTTAAAATGAGATTTGAGAGATGTTTTCTCTAGCATTATTGGCTTTTATTTTTTCAGTGTATTCAAATCTGAGTCCACTGCAGCAAGAAAGATCTACCAGCAAAAACTCCTCAGCAAGTGTTACTGCTTCAGGCGAAGGAGGTGATCAAAGTAGAGGTAGGAATTTCAAATACTATACCTCTGAGACTACCTCACCTTCCAAGCCCCTGGTATATCTCTGAGCCGTAGTGCCAGTGGGTGAATGCGTGTTCTATAGAAAATGGACATCTGCAGGTAAAAATTCTGTTTTTCTTTGGTTACTCAGGGCAGGATGTCAGAGTTGAGTGATGAAGCCAGTGAGTCGGAGCTGCTGAGCCGCAGTCTTTCCATGTGGCATGGGGTCGGTCAGATGATCTGTCGGGAAGAGCTGGATGTTCCTCTGGACTTGCATACGGCTTCCTCTGTTGGCCAGTATGAAGTGGTGCAGGAGTGTATTCAGCGGTAAGGAGGGGCTGGGGAGGGCACAGCTCTGTGGTTACTTGCTGCCAGTTACGGTTTTTCACTGGCTGCTGTACAGCTTGGTCTAACATTGCCATGGGAGCACATCGCTGGAACTCCCAAGGGGTTCTTAGGCACAAAGTTTCAAGGGGCAAGTCTGCTGATAAAAACTATCTCCTTAGTGATTTGGTGGAAGTTGTGCTAGAGCTGGTAGGAATTCTCATGCAGGCTTCAGTGCTAGAATTCTTTTCAGCCTTCTTTTGAGACAATGATGGTAACAAGAGGCTGCAGGAGCCTACTGTGATCTACAGCTCCAGGACAGTAGTTCAGCTGAATTCTTTTCTGTTATTTAGTGGAGATCTGGATTTAAATAAGAGGAATTGTGGTGGCTGGACTCCACTAATGTATGCCTCCTACATTGGCCATGACACCATTGTGCACCTACTGCTGGAAGCAGGAGTGAATGTGAACATCCCAACACCAGAAGGGCAGACGCCGCTCATGCTGGCCTCCAGCTGTGGAAATGAGAGTGTTGCTTACTTTCTTCTACAGGTGTGTATTCCATAAGTAGGTAAAGCCACAGTACATGGTTTAAATACACAGGATAGGGTTCTCTGCCAGTTGCAACCAAAGTGTGCAATTTGTGTTCTGTTGCAAGTTCAGCTTCCTGACAGGGGTTTAAACTCTCTTGATATCACAGCGCAGAGGGGCAGTGGTTAAAAGACCCAGCAGAGGGGTTGCAGTAAAGAACATTCTCTGTTCTCTTGAAGCAAGGTGCAGAGCTGGAGATGAAGGATATTCATGGTTGGACTGCCTTATTTCACTGCACCAGTGCTGGACATCAACAGATGGTCAAGTTCTTGCTGGACAATGGGGCAAACGCCAACTGCAAGTAAGGAGGAATCTGTGACTTAATTTCTCAAAAGATACCTCATTTTGCATAGGGAAGCAACAGTTGGCATCGTAACACAAATATGGGCAGGGAGAACATGCCTGCTTTTGTTTTTCCTGTACCCTAGGAAGTATGGCATGCTCTGTTAGCTGATACAAGGACAGGTGACCTGCAAACTGAACTGTGAAGTCTGCCCATGTTGTCACTGTTTATTTAACTAAGATCAAGAGAAATTAGATTCACTGCTTGTTTAATGATGGCCTAAACTCTGAAAGCGAACAGGTGCAACACCTTCTGAACTCAAGTGTGCTTTACAAGTCTATTGAATTTTCTGTGTATTTCAAGTTCAGTTTGGGGTTTTTTGAAGTGTGCAGTGTGTTCCTGTGCCTTGGGAACTGCCTGTACATTTCTGCATATTGAATTGCCTGAGGTCAACAAGAGGCTTTTGCTTTGTTAGCTCCTGCAAAACTGATTTTGCCATTGAAAGGCAGATCTGCAACTGGAAGAGTAATCTTGTTGCTACACAGCCAATAGAGTAATGCTTACTGAATCTCCTCTGGGAGTTTTACTGGGCTAGACCAGAGTGCAGTAGAACAGTGAATTTTGTGATCAGCTGAGGGTAGAGGCTGGAGATGCCCTATTATGATATGGCGAAGGCTGCAGCATTTTTCAGCTTTGATTATCCTAGTCCATGTGTGCGTGTTTGTTCTCTCTCTAGGGAGCCAGTGTATGGATATACGCCTCTGATGGAAGCAGCTGCTTCTGGCCATGAGATAATTGTTCAGTACCTTCTCAATCATGTAAGTGTCTAGGCAGTTCTCTGTAAAGCTGAAAATCTGTGGTTCCAGCCCTCAGAGGAAGAACCACAAATTTGACACTTAGTGTTGTGTTTGATCCTTGATGACAGTTACCCCTGAAGTCTCCCAGACTTCCAGGACTCTTCTCAAAGTATCTGCTTTCTGAAGACTAATACTCTGATTTTACACTGGCCTTGCACAAATAGGAGTTGGATCTGACTGTCCAGGTTTAACTGAAAGACTGAATTAGAAAACTGCTAAAATGGTAGTCTCCATATTATGTTTACAGGCTTGCATGCTCAGGCTAGTGAGCATCTTGTGCATGCTTATAAGCCTTTGGAGGCAGGTCTCTCAGTGTTAAAAAACATGGGCTTAATATCCCATTTAACTGGTCCAGCTTACTTCCAGAAGGAGGCAGCAATGCAAAACATTTTTCAGATAAAACAAACTAATGCCCCATGGCAATTGCACAAGAGCCATATAGCTGGGCTGCTTGGCATTCAGGGATTAACAAGATTGGATAACTAGAGAGACAAAGAGGTGTTGGTGAAGCTTGAACTTCCTATCAAAGGTGAGCCTGTGTTTCTGATGGAGGAACAAAGACAATTCTTTAGCTGTTTTGAATTTTTGTATGTAGTGCCCTCCGCTATGTACATCTTAAATGTGTATTTCTTTTCTATAGGGAGTGAAGGCAGATGTCAGAGATAATACTGGAGCCACAGCACGGACGCTGGCTATGAAGTATGGACATACAAAGATTGTGGGGCTGATAGATTTGCACGCAGCCCCAGTGCCCAAGGTCTTCTGCAGGGGTCCAGGTAAGAGAGGTGTTTTAGCTTGTTCATTTTAAGATAGAACCTGAAGAGAGGTGTTTATACTTTGAAAGTGTGTTGCTGTGTAAATGGGGTAGTACTAGCTGGTCTGTCTTGGAAATTCCAGCATTTCTGAGGATGGAAGAGGCATGGTCCCAACAGTGGGGTGTTTTTGTCTGCTGGCTCTTTTATGACCTAGTTAAATGATTTCACCCTCCTCCTTTTAAACTAACCTAGTTAAACTTTTCACCCTCTCTTTTTATTTCCCACTGCATTTATAAAACAAAGTAGGTAAATTAATTACTATGCTGCTAACAGTCTGTGTCTGAACTACAGGAAAATATGAAGAGCTGAGTTCCTCAGATGAATCGTGTTCTGCTCCCCAGAGACAGAGACCTGTTCGTAGGACCAAGGGTCCCAGCATCCACGATGGGCCCCAGGCTTTGGCTAAGATAACAGCAGTTGGAATTGGGGGAAAGAAGCAGTCTCGCTATGGTGAGAATAGTTAAAAGCCTAATTGAGAGTCCTTTGAGGTCTTAAATGTATTGTAGCTATTTTTGTACCAACAATTTCCTTTCATCTAGGATTCATGTGTGGTTTGTACAAACAAAGATAGTGAACACCATCATACAAGGCTGTCCCATCTCTGGTTTAAAAAAAAAACCCACCCTTGAACTCTTTTGTCAGGGCTGGATATTGATGGGTGGAACAGTTCTATGGAACAAACACTGCTTTTACCTCAGTTACTGTTCCCCTGACACTTGAACAGTCTAGCTTCCCTTTTCAAGGTAGGCTCAAAAGTTTGAGAACCCTTCTCAAGTTGATGACAGAGGAAGTGGTCACACAGGCCAAGAAATCACTGATCACTAAAGTGAACTCACTGCTTCTGGTAGACCTGTCAGTTTTGTCTTCCATGATGTTTGAAATACTACTAAGAATGAGATTACAAAACCCTTGCAATAGGCCAAGAGAAAGATGATCCCAGTTCAGATATCAACCCCTGGATGCAGTGGTATGAGTTTTGTTTTTGTGTGCTTGTGTCACAGCCATAGGTGTTTCTGAGACTGGTTACCTAGTTGTCTAGAATAACCAAGAATATGGACTTAAAAGCATGTTTAAAGTTTGGTTGATACAGGTACGTGTTATCCCACAGGCAGTGACTATGGAAATGGTGCTGTCCGCTGCTTAAATGGCAGTGGGATGCTGCTAGTGTTGTAACACAGATGCAGAGGGGCTGGTTTTACAGGGTGTGCTTGGCTGGGAATGGGACATAGCTGACACCTTGCTTTCTTCAGCAGATGCTTTTCCCCATTAGATAACTTGAGTATGAAGAGGAGAGGAAATGCTGAAAGCTGCTATTTAAGGTGCATCTCTGCTATGAGGCTCTTTCCTCTGACTTTCTTGTTTTTCAATGCAGCCATCTAAAGTACAGCTAATGTGTGTTTGTGTGCGGGAGGCTCTAGGCACATGCATTTCCCAGTTCTTATCTGTGCTTTTTAGAATGAAACCTGCTAGTAGAGAAGGCAGTCTCTTCTCTTGATTATTTTCAAATCCTGGAGTGGGTGCTTGGAGCCTCTCTGGTAACTTGCATAGTACCTAATCTTTGTTCTCTTTTCCTCTTGCACACAGAGCAGGTCCCTCCTCAGGGCTATGTTACCTTCAGTGATGATGGCAGCTGTGAAGCAGGTGATATCCGGAACCGGGATGTTACCTCTCCAATTAATGAGCAAGATGTGGAGAGCAGCAGCAGCAGAGGTAAGTCATTGTTTCAGAAAGCAGTCTGGCTTGTAGTGCGCACCTGGATGTGAGATATGAGCCCTTGGCTTGCACTTTCCTTTCCCACTATGGTGTAGAGAATTGGAGAGTATCTCATGAGGAAAGGCTGAGTGAGCTGGGATGGTTTAGCCCAGGGGCCCGCAAACTTTTTAAACAAGGGGCTGGCATGTGGATGAAGTGGCAGGAAGTCATCTGTGGCTGCTTGGCTTCCCCCAACCCCTGGTGCGGGGGCGGGTGTGTGTGTCTGTAAATACCAGGGGTCGTATCCGGCCCGTGGGCTGTAGTTTGAGGACCCCTGGTTTAGCCTATGGAAGAGAATGCTCAGTGGGCATCTCACAACTTGTACTGATAATGTGAGGGGAGGGTGCAAAGGAGATGGAGCAGATGTCTTCGAAGCATCTTGTGTCATGAGTGCTGCATATGAAGCCTTGCTCTTGGTTTCTCCTTTACACTTCCAGCAGGTTTTGCTGGCAATAGTGTAGCAAAAACAGCACTGAGTGTAAGGAAGTTGAATCTCAACTTTTTCCCTTTTCCTTTCCAGAAGATAACGTGTTCTTCACCAACAACTTGGCAACCATCAGGAGCAGCAGCAGCAGCAGTGAATGCCTCACCAAAGCCCTGGGAGTCAGCAGTGAAGGTTCCCTGGAGAGCAATGAGGTGGAGGTTTCAATTTTCCTTTCTCTGCCTTCAGCTTGGCCAGTGCTGTCACCCCTCCACAGTCTGCTATGACTCTGCCTCTGCAGGAGGCTGTAGTACCAGGCTGGATGAGGAAAGGTAGTATTGCAGGGGTGAAAAAAACAATTTCCATATTTGAAGGTGATGGATTGGCTTGTTTGATCTCCAACTAGGACCCAACTCTTAGAGCATGTTCACTCTAGAGTAGGTTGTTGATGACTGGTCAGTAATTCTTAAGTTCTCTCCAGCTTCTGAACTGTGCAGGTTTCTAGCTAGGTGATGGTCAAGAAAGGATGTGACTTGCTAGAGCTTGATCAGTCCTTGAACCTGCCAAGATAGCAGGCAGTATAGTAAGATTTAGAGAAGGACAGCAGTACTGCATTGGCATGCCTGAAGTACAGAAAGGGGAGGAGGTCACAGCTCACATGACTCAAGACACAGCTCTGGGGCTGAGGTACAGAAGGATGATATAAGTGGAACACGAGCAAAAGTCCTCTGTATCTTGAGGAGCTTCTTGCAGGTAGAATCTCAGTGCACTGTATTGGTTCAGGGAGGATTCAGCATTGCTCTCTGCTCTGGTATGTTGCTTCCTAAGCCAGGAGCTCAATACCATTCTGTGTTACCATGCTGTTATCTTCAGAGTGACTAGACTCAGCCCTTCCTAGTAATTGCTAGTCTTTGCTGCCTCTGTGGACCACTGCCTGGCTTTAGAAGTTGGGACTTCGAGTCTGTATTTGTTAGCTGTAGTGATCCTGACATCTTTGCGCTTTACATTTTGTAGGTTTTTTCTTTCTTTTTCAGGATTCTGACCATGCAAACAGTCCCCCTAGTCGGAAACAAGCCAAGAGTTTTAAGATCAAGAACCGTTACAGCAACAGTGATAGTCAGTGGACCCACTGCCCAGGGAAAGCTGAGGGCTCTAGTCAGCACCTGATCCTTCCTGAGCCCCCTGCCTATACAGGGCCCCAGGTAAGTACACAGTGAAAGTTGTCTCTGAAGTAATGCGGACAGTGTCGAGCATGGGAGGTTTTCCCAAGGTTGCTTAAGCTGCTTTCTTGGCCTTCTCAGTTGAAAGGGAAGTTGTCACCAAAACCCCTTTGATACTAAACCTCTGCCCAAACTTCCATGCTCGTGAAACAGCACTTTCTTGTACAAAGAACTGTTTGCTTAGGTGTTGCTGTTGCTTGGAGTGGTATTCTAGAGCCTTCAGGCCTGTGGCTGTGCTACCTAACATGGCTGTGGTGTGGGCTAGGGGAGGTGTTGGTGTGTCTTTCCCCTCTGCGTTTGTTATGAGAGGCAATGGCTGCAGCAGACAGGCCAGTCCTGTTGTGTGACTGGAGAAGGGCAGTTAACCAGGGGAAGTCATGGTTGCTGCTAGAACCCAGAAGGGCCTTACAGCAACATTGAGGAAGCACATGTTTATGATTAAGAGAAATGGTAATGCTTTTGTTTGTGAAGGCATAAATAAGTTTGTTTTGCATGGGCTGCAGGACCTGGCAACATTCCTTGAGCAGATTGGGTGCCTGAAATATCTGCAAGTGTTTGAGGAGCAAGATGTTGACCTCCGGATCTTCCTGACCCTCACAGAGAGTGATCTGAAGGAAATAGGCATCACGTGAGTGTCTGTAATGTAGCTCTCATCTTTCCCCTTATATACTGTGCACATGATCTGGTCAGGAAAGTTTAGCTAGTGAGTAGTTTTCTGTTCTGGCCATCTCTGACACAATTTTGATATCCCCTAGTTTTTGGCTGTAACAGACTCCTAGTTTTGGAGGTGCCTTGATGAAACCAGGAGACTGCAGAGGTCCTCACGGGATCCCATTGGGCCTAGGGACAGGTGGTGTGCAGTGTTTGGTCCCTGACAGTTTGCTGTTCTCCCACCAGTCTGTTTGGACCAAAGAGGAAGATGACTTCTGCCATTGCCCGATGGCACAGCAACGCTCGGCCACCCAGTGATGCCCTGGAGCTGGCCTATGCGGACCGGCTGGAGGCTGAGATGCAGGAATTGGCCATTCAGCTGCATAAGGTACGAGGTCTGCCATGAGCTGCTCAATGCCTTGTCACATGTTACACTGCAATAAGTGATTGGTAGCATATTTTTATGTTGTGCCTCTAATAGCTTGGGGTAAAGGAAAAGACATAACTTTCAGTGGATACACTTGGTGTCAAGTAAATCAGGTAACATGGTAAGTGCAGCTTATCCACTCCTCTGCTCCATGCTTGTGAAGCCTTTGTCTGTTTCCCATCTACCCGAGAACTAAAAGGGCAAGTGGGAGGAACTGAATACCTACTCTTTTTCAGTAGTGTTATTTTTATGGTGAAGTTGTACAGCCAGTAGTGAACAGACATCAGTTGATTCAGGAGATTTGGCCTACTGAGTATCTTTGCAAATGGAGAGGAAGGGGGAATTGTGACTGTGGGGCTGGTCTTGATGTGGAGAGAAACTATTCAATGTACGAGCCTTATCCAGCTTCCTTTCTCACTTGGTTGGGTGCACTTTCACAGGAACCCTCTGGCTGCCTAAGCCATTGAAGTGGCCGAAACTCCAGGGATGTGTCGGAGTAGGCACGTGTGTGAGTGATGTACAGTATTTCCAGTCTAATCTTTTCTGCTCTGCTGTAGAGGTGTGAAGAGGTGGAGGTGATGAAGGGCCAGGTGTGCCAGGAGCAGAAGCTGCGTGCAGTGGCTGAGAGCTGTTTGATGGAGCGGGATGAGACCTGGAATGCTATTCAGTGCCAGCTCAGAGAGGCTCAGGCCATCACCAAGGATGCTGGAGTCCTGCTGGATCAGATCAAGTAAGCTATTCCTAGGAAATGGCACTGAGGCTACTGGGAAATGGGATTTGGGCCATACAGATATCAAAGGTCACATTGGTGGTCTTACAGGTGCTTCTTGGGGTAAGGCAGGAGAGTTCATCAGGCATCTGAACCCATTTTGGATCCTGCCTGACTTTCTCTAGCGGAAAACCACAGTCACATGAGCAGATATGCATCTGATTAAGGCTTCATAAACTAAAAGAGCCTGACGTTTCAGAGATGATGGGTGCTCTAGTTTCAACTAAAAGGAACCAAAAGGTTAAGTGCTTGCTTTGTGCTTACATGAGACCCAGTGACCAGGGTATAACTTGGTGATTGGGTGAATGCAGGAAAGCATTTCTAACTTCCAGAGCACACCAAAGGACTTGCCATGTCTTGCCCTGGCTCTTTCTCGCAACTCTGACACCTAGCAGAAAAAGCTGCCCTGTTCAGTTGTGCCACTGCCTTCGAGTTCTGTCTTCCCCTGCCTCCCAGTATACCTTTTGTTGCCTTTGTGGTGCTTTTTTCCTAGTCCTGCTTGGACTCCTGTCATGGACTCTGTTCTGTCCACTGACAGAACAGACAGGTCCTTGAAGGTGGCATTAATCCTACTGCTTATGGATCCTAGCCTGACAGTGCATGTGGTCTGCTCACTACTAACCCAGGTTGAACTGGGATTGGCTTTCAGAAGGACAGCAGAGCAAAATATTCCCAAGGGGAATATTCCTATTTTGCAAGGGGCAGAGCACTTGTCTTTTTCCCTGCGACTGTGGAACTGAGGCTGCCTGGTAGAAGGGCCCTGCCATGCTCTGCAGATACACTGTTCGAATTGATATGATGATGATGGCCAGAGAACTTTATGTGCCTCTTGCTTTAACGTGATGCCTGTCCTGAGGTAGCTTCATTTGCCCATTAGAAACCTTGGATCAGGCTTGAATCTCTTATAAGCCAGGCACAGCCCCTGGCTTGGGCTTTTTTCTGCTCACCCCGCCCCCTCCTTCTCTTCTCCCCCCGCAGCTCCTCTGTGGACAGGGGCAGAGATTGCTGTGGAGATGGGGCACAGTGGAGAGCGCCCTGAGCTTTGTCTGGGGCACGTCTTCCTGGGAAGGAACAAGGAGCAGTTTGTAACCCAGGGCGTTAGATGCGGTCCCTCGGCACCCCAAGCAGGTACTTGCAGGATGTAGGAGTGCACAGACTGGTATGTTGTTCCAGGAAGTGTCCCTGTGCACTTCTGATGGGCTTTGTCTTGTTTGGCAGATCGTGTCAAGCAGAGCTGTCCTCCCGGCTAACCCAAGATCAGGCTGTCGGCAGAGTGCTGGACACAAAGGTGCAGCTGAGAACTGGTGAGAGCAGGCGGCCTGGTGAGCGTCCAGGTAAGGAAGACCTTATCAAACTATGAAAATGGGTGCAAGGGGTGGGTATGCAGCAGGAGACCCCACAGCAAGCCATGTGCTTGTCTTTTGATTGCTGAAAGGATGAAGTTAAAAGAGATTTGGAAAGTAATCAGCAGCCAAACCCTCTAATTTAATACGAAAAAATCTTGCTCAGGGAAAGCATTTGGAACACTTGGGTCACATGGATTTCAACGGCAGCAGAGTTGCTCAGCAGCTTCTAATTCTTAGCAAATGGGAAACTTTGGGGTCTAGCAGGTGTTTGGCTAAAAATGGGCAAAGTCGTAGTATGGGCACCCAGTGGCAGCCCTGCTTCATGGGCCTGTGGCTTCCCCTGCCTGCACTGCACATGTGGGCACCTTGGGTGCATTACTGCGCTGTGCACTAGGGCAAGGTCTGAATGGGAAGCCATGGCTAGTTTCCTGACCCCATCTGGGGGTTTGTGCTGTTTGGTCAGTGGGACAAACAGCTGTACGTGGCTGGGCAGGCTTGCCCCACCAGCTCCTTATGAGGAGTTAGCAAATGATCCCACTGCCTGTGACATGCTTCCAGAGATGTGCTCTTTGCTGCTTGTGTTGTAAAAGTGAGACAAAGAGAGATTCAGCTGACTTCTGTCCACTCAACTTAATCCTTTTGAGATTCTCTTAATATATGATCCAGCCAGTGAAGGGAAAAAATATTCCTAAGTGGCAGAATTGCTAGTTAAAAACCCCTCAGTTCTTCCCATGTGACTCAGAACCTCTAACTGGAAGTATTTTGGATGTGGGTGCTTCACAGCAACACCAAACCCTTGTCTCTGCCTCTGTCACAGAGGGCATGCAGATTGATTTAATGTGCAGTTCCTCTTTTCTTGCAGTGCTGGAAGGGTGGCCACCTTCCTTGAAGTCTCTGAGCTTGCCTGAGCTGTCAGCTGTCCTAGAGGAGTGTGTGGGAGAAATGGGTAAGGTGGGGGAAGCTGGAGGGGAGGTGTGGCTGGGCAGGTTTTGATTATTTGGCGGTGGTGGTTTGGAGGGACCTAACAATCCCCTCTCATTCAGGGAAGTGTCCAGGCTCGAAAGTTGGTGCTGGAACTTTCTTGCACTTCCTCTCACAGCAGATCTTGGGCTCTGTCTCATCCTCTGCTGACAAGTCCAGGCTGAGAGAACGGGGGGATGTGGCCCCTCGCATCCCTCCTGCTGAGTGGTCAGAGTAGCTTGGGAAGTGGTTCTCGAAGCCTGTGTCCTGTTTTCATGATGACAGGAACTTGTTCCAGCACCGGGCAGTCGGAGTAGTCACCTGGTTTTGGGCCCTGGAAGCTGCAGGGGAGAAGGCAGCATGAAGGGAGGGTAACAGTGGCTGAATACAAACTGCAGCCTGTTCTTTACTGCTTGCTGACCTATTGCTAACACTGATTTTTTCTTTTGGTTTGCCCTCAGGAAAAGCTCTGCAGACTGTGATTCAAAACCTTCAGAGTCTCCAAGCCCCAGGGCAAAGTGGGCAGAGCTGGCTAGAGCCATAACAAAGCAGGAGGGTGAGTGGGAACTACTGACAACCACTGAGGGCTATGGCATTGAGGGGGGTGTCGTTCCTCACAGCAAGTATCAGCCATCTGCTGCGTGTGCCCAGTGCTTGCTCATAGCCTGCGCACTGAAGCTGTGCTCAAATTAGCCCTTGTCTGACCTCTGGCTGGTTTTCCCTTTGGAAAATCCTTAGTCCCCTTTTCTCTGTCCCACTGAAAGGGTGACTGTCCTGCTTTTTTTTTTTTTTCCTGGTGGCTGCAGGAATACTGACGTCGGGTGACTGTTCCACCCGGAAGCTGAGTGTGCCTGGGAGAATGAGCGCGAGGGCTGTGCTGGCAGCACTGCAGCTCTGCTGTGAGTGCCGCAGCAGCTGGCAGATGCGTGGAAGAAGGTCTCAGCCATCAGAGAACATGCCTGGAGAACAAGGGACAGCAGAAGACTACCACCCATCAGCTCTTTGCGTCTGACTGCTGTCTCCCAGGACCATTGCTGTTCATGCCAAAAGGTTAGGTTAAGAGGAGAAGCACTGAGCCCAGAAGTTTTATCTGCCTTAACCTTCCTGCAGCCCTTGTCATTCAGGGCTGTATGGTGTTAGAGAGTTGAGTTACCCACAGCTATCAATTAACTATCCTTCTCTGCATCCCATCCTCCCCAAGGCCTCTGACGCTTGCCCTGGGGCTCCTTCTATGCCATGATAGGCACAGAAGATGTAACTTGGGCAATAAGGAAGGCAGGTTTGTTGGGAATGGGTAAAGTGAATAGACTTTGTAACATTTGGGTTGGAGCTGCAGCAACACTCATGCAGCCCTGGTCTCCAGCTGGAATGTCTGTTCTACTGCCATCCCAGATCTGTGCTTCAAAACCTCTCTTTCCAACCAGCCCACCCTGGTTTGGTTCAGATTCTTGCCATCCTCAGGCCTTGTTTGGGGTTGTTTGTGATGATGTTATTCAGTCCCAAAGAACTTGTTTTTGTGGTAAATGCCTTATGGCAGAGACTCTGTCATCCTGGTTTGTCAGTGCCAAGATCCCAACACTGACAGCGGTTGCGAGGCAGATGTTTCCCTGGAAGGACTTGAAAGAACACAGGGCTTGAGACTCTTCGGTCTCTTGTGCCTCTGGCAAGCAGCAGCGTGCCAAGGCAGGCAGAACAGGAACTGAGGGGTAGATCTGTCCCACATGGGAGGTGGGCAAAAGAAATAGCATCCCAGATGTAGCTGTGGTGCCAAGCTTTGGTCCTCAACCACTGCCTGACTTTGATTTCCAGGCTTTAGTGTTTGGAAATAGTTCTGCTGAGACATTCTTGTGTTGATGGTGTGGGTGTTTTCAAAGGGCAGGCAGTGTAGGAATAGGCTGCCTCCCCAGAGACTGCTCCATCTTTTGGAGCTGGATGAGTAGCCATGAGGGCTCTGGTGATGGTTATGTTGGTGTAAGATGGTTTCCTGTGGGTATTGGCCTGGATGAGTCTGGAAAAGCCTCTTTAGAAAGAGGAAGAAACTGTGTGTTCCTCCTGATTTTTGGACCTTAATCACAGATGCCAAAATAGAAAAATCCATTCTGACTCCATCCTTTCAGTTAGTCATCCCTTCTGATCAGCTGCCCAAGGCCTTTTAGGCAGACTTGAAAGCTGGCCTGCATTTGATGAAAGTGCCATCTAGTCTGACTGTCCCACTGAACTGGTGTATCTGTGCTTCCTGGGGACAGTCCTGAGACGGGTATGGCCCACCCTGATGTGAACCTTCCTTGCTGGCAGCTTGTACCTGCTCAGCTGTGGGGCGCTGCTTTGTACTTGTGTTTAACTCTTAAACCAAACATGACACGGTATTTTTTTTTTCCATCTTTAGCAAATGACATGGGTGCATGCACATGTGTCTGGCACTAGCTGTGCAGCCAGTGGTGGGACATGGCTGCAGGAGGTTACACCCTGAAGAATTTAGTTTTGGTGAGGAGTCAGTTCTCCTCGGGCAGCATCCCTGACAGCTTCTCAGAGCATTGAGGCTGTGCTGGGAAGAGTGTTTGGGGCTTTGTCCTTCATTCCCTGTGGCTGGAGGAAGGGTGGGAAGCACCAAGGCAGTTTGCATTCCCCCTCCCTAACCTTGGCAGAGTGTCTGGCTGCGCTAGTACAGGGGTGTCAGTGCAGTGTGCCTTGGCAAGCCAGACTGGAATTTAAGGCAAGGTGTCTGTGGGGCAAGGAGAGAAGTTTTCATAGAAGAAAAAAAAACCAAAAACCACCCAACCCCAAAAACCAAGTGAAAGGGCCTGGGAGCATGTGGAGAGCGAGGGAAGCCCTGGCTCAGCAATGCCTTCAGAGCTGAGTAGGCTGTGCGCAGGAAAGCGGGTGGTTGGAAGCAGAGACTACACAGTCTCGGGCAGGGCTGGCTTTGCTAGGTCGCAGGGTTGAAGAAAAGGCTTTTCTGCAGGGTAAAGTGGTACATCCTATAGACTGTAATGCTTGAGGGCCTGGGAAAAGGAGTAGCTGAGAGATGCTGTGGTGTATTATAAGGAGAGCCCCACAGAAGATGTGCTGCAGGAGCCCGGATGTAAAGGCTTAAAAGGGTGCTGGAGGAGCCCAAAGGGGACACCAGGGAGGGGCTTTCTATAAATAGTGTTTCCCTGAGGCAATGCCTTAAATGGAGCACTTAAAGCAGCATTTGTTGCTGAAAGGGTGGCTGTGCAGGCAGCAGGGAGTCCGGTGCTACCCTAAGGCAAGCTGTCCAGATAAAATAGTATTTGCTGACTTGGATAAAATAATAAAAACTGAAAACCTGTTTCTGCTGTGTGGGTTTCTCTGGAGGGAGCTGGTGTAGTAGAATCATGAAAACATCACTAATTTATTTCAGGACAACTGGAAAACCTACAGTATTTGCCAGCTTCTCCCAGGTGCTGAGGCGTCTGATCCATGGCTTCTCTGCCCTGCCTGGCTCCTCTTGGAGGTGACATCCTTGCAGCACTAACTGGGTAGGTGATGCAGGGATTCATGTGACCTGGCAGTGCTGGAGTTGCAGAGGAATAGCATAGGTAATTAACTGTGTGCTCTTCTGAGGCCTCAGCTCTTTCTTTCCTAGCTGGGGGTTGCCACTTTTGCCCCCACAAGGTCCCAGCTGCATGGCAGAAGTTGTCTCTGCAGTAATTCAGAAATGAGTTGAGGCCCTGTTGAGTTGCATGCTGATATTTTCCCCTTGGCATGAAGTACTGATGTGCCCAGCTCTGTGCTGAGGCAGTTGGGAGCTGTTGGTGTGACTGTTCTTCTAAACCTCTAAACCTTCTAAACTTCTGCTCTGGCCCTGAGACAGGCAGGCCCTAGGCCACCATGCAGCAGCCATCACGGAAAGCTCTAAATAGGGCAACATGGAAACCTCTTTCTGGTCAAAACTAAAGCTCTTGCTGTATCTCAACACAAATTAAGCTGAGGGGGGGTTTGGACTGATAAGAGTGGAGCAGAGCTGCTCTTGATTCCTTGTGTCCTACAGCCGGCCAGTGTGCAGCCAGGGCTTTCTGTCTCCATAGGCAGTTCTGAGCCTGCCAGAAGAGAACCAGGCACAGCTCCCCTTTCATGCTGGGCTTCAAGGTTCTTGGTGTTGAGAACTGTTAATGTGTCTGTTCTCAGCTCAGTTCTGCACACAGCAGCATTTCGGGGTTCCTGGAAGCCCAGGGGCCAGTGCTCAGCAGGGAGGCTAGCTTAGATCTCAAGAAGAGGGCCAGCTTTCTCCTCCCGAGGCAGTGCACCCATGGGTGCTAGGTTGCTGGAGCCTGCGGTACCCAGTACAGAGCAAAGGAGCATCCAGACAGCAATCCCAGCTTCTCACCAGGAGAAGCTACCCGCTTCCTTGGTCTGCAGGCGATGGCTCTGCTGGTACCACAGCTGGTGTGTGATGTGTCACTCTTTGTGTTATTCATCCCCATTATATTGTTTTATTTGGCTACTGTTCTCCTTGAGTAACCTGTAATGGAATCCCAGGGAGGGGAGCACAGTGCTACCTTGAGCCAGGGGCTCTGGCTGCTTGTTTAATGCCCCCATAACTGGGGGGGGGTGTGAGCTTCAGTGCAAATCAGTGCCCTTGTGTAGACGTTAGATGAATTTACCTCAGTACCCAAGAGCTGTTCGCCTCCCTCGGAGCAGACGGAAGCAGCATGCTCTGCTTGCTGAAAAATAAATGTTTATTTACATCTGAAAAGAGAGTTAATGTGTAAAATGGCCTCACAGGGGTTGCATCAGTCCAGGAAAACTCCTGTATGACACTCCAGCCTTGAACCCTGCTGCAGCTGAGCTTGGCACAGTGTCTTTCCGTGCTCAAGGCAACCCTCCTTGAGATGCTGCAACTACACCAGGCTCCTGGTAAGCAGAGGGAGGTGGAGAACCACCTGTGTCCACTTGCATGTGGTGGAGAGTAAGAGCTGCTTTCTGCTTCCTGGGTGGCCCTTTCACAAGGTAAAGCATCGCAGCGTAGGGACAGTGGGCTCTGCAGCATCTGCCTCGCTGCTGAAGGTAACAGCGAGGGGGCTATGGTATCTGCTGCTCCCAGCTCTTGCAGGAGAGCACTGGGAAAGAAGCTGTAAACCAGATGCACCAGCCATGTGTGAACGGAAGTGTTCATGCAGGCTCAGGTGCTTTGCTTGCAGAGGCGTAGGAGTTCCTGGCCTTCCTAGTGTTTGTCCAGCTGCGTGGTGAGGGGGGGCAGCTGATGTGTTGGCACCCTACTGGAAAACAAACATCTTGAACCATGGCTGGGCCCAGAAACACCCAGCCCTCTGCCAAAATGATTCCTGGCTCCTGCCCCAGAGTTCACAGCTCTTCCAGCCACAAAGAGGGACCTGACTGGGCCTGGGAGAGGGGAGGTTGGGCTCAGCTCCCAGCGAGCTGATGCTCTCAGGTCCTTCACTCTCCTTGTTTTTCCCCTGCCGCCAAAGGAGAAGCGGTGCTGCCCCTACCACGTAGGGTAAACACAGCAGTAGGTGCTCAAGCACTGTGGGAAGCTACATGCGTGCCTGCTGCCTTGGTGCTGCTCGCTGCGAGCGAGGGGCTGGAGGATCTGCTGCTGCAGAGAGGAGGAAACTTGGTGTCTTCTGCAGCTGGAGAGCGAGGAGGGAGGCAGGTACTAATGCCAGGCTCTGCACCAGTGAAGAATGTGGTGAGAAGGTGCAGAAGCAGCACCTCACTATGAAGAGCTTTGCAGGATGATGCTGGGATGGATGTCTGGGAGCTCTCAGGGTGTTGGTGAGATGGTCCTTGCTTAGGGCAAGGAGGTAATGTCCTGGATCGGAGCTGTGCTGGCACAGCCCAGGGTGCAGCAGGAGGTGTGTGTTCATCTGGGCAGTAGCGCCTGGCTGAGCAGCATCTCCCGTTCCCTGCTGCTTGCCCCCTGCTGATGGCCAGGCTCCCTCTCGCCATGATCCCCTTCCTCAGGTGCCCAGGCTGGTGCGGATGGGAAGGGGGTTTCCACGTGTGTGTCTGGTGGGTGCCAGCAGAGGTAGCTGATGGTGTACAGGTAGCTCAGGCAGCCGTGGAAGGCAGCAGGCACGTCTCCCCACACAGCTCACCGACCCCAAGCAGGGTGAGGCTCTTCCTAGGGGCAGCGATGTCAGGTGAGAGCCCAGGGTGCCTGCCTCCCCCCCGGCCCGCAGCAGGGGGATCCCCTCCAGCAGCTCCAGCGCTCTTGGGTGCGGCACAACCCAGACACGACACCGGTCCCATCCTGGCCATCCTGGGTGGGTGCTGCTGCAGCACGGCTCCCGGCCAGCCCCTCACTCTCCAGCCGGGCCCCTGCACCCGCCGTGGCCGGCAGCCCCTCTCCCTGGCTCTGCGGGGCCAGCTGCTGCATCACTGGGCACAGCAGAGCTCCGGGTGGTCGAGCTTCCAGAGCTGCCACTTCTTCTTCATCTCTGACTTCACCTGCCACAGAGGGGAGAGAGTGGGGGCTCTCCCCTGGCCGTGCCCCGCCCCCGCAGAGCCAGCAGGTGAGGGGTGGGATGGGAAAGCGACCAGCCAAGACAGGAGAAGCTGCGGCAGGTACGTACCTCCTTGTTGGCGAAGCAGTACAGCACGGCCACCAGGAAGCCCTGGGGGGGAGAGCAGGGCAGTGAGCCCCCACTGCCACCCCCTCTCCATGGGCTGGCATGGGCTGAGTGTCCCCAAGGCCATTTCTGGGCAGTTTGGGGGCCAAGGTCCCCCTGCCACCACTGCCTCAGAGAGCACAGGAGGCACCATCACGCACCCAACAGCAGGGCTGGGGGTGGGAGAGCCTGTGTCCCCTCCCTGAGCCCTGCCACAGGCTGAGGTGCCATGGGGAGAGCGAGCTGGCAGAGGGACCCCCCCCCCCAACTCTTGCTCCATGGTGCACCCAGGGCAGAGCAAGGACATCGTGCTCCTGCCTCACCTGGAAGGAGTTGAGGAAGAGGGTGAAGAACACCTTGATGTAGCGCAGGATGCCCGTGGTTTGCTCGTCGGTGGCAAAGATGAAGACCACCTCGTGGATCCCAAAGAGGGGGATGAGGGTGAGCGTGGCTTTGGCCAGCCTGAAAAAGTACAAGGGGACCCCTCCGGCAGCAGGTACTAAAAGGCTGGGGCACAGGTGCAGGCAGGGACCAGCTCTTAGTTAATCTCAGGGTGGTTGTTCGATGTTATGCAGGCTGGGGGAGCAGGGGGAGGTGGCGTAGCCCCCAGCCCAGGGAGGATCCCACAACCAGGCACCCCCTCCCTCCCGGCTCACCGCAGCTTGTAGTCTGCGTAGCCCTTCTGGTTGGCACGGAGCTTGGCCAGGATCACCTTGAGGATCCGCATGAAGATCAGCAGGTTGATCTGCGGGGGGAGACAGTGCAGGGGCACACGTAGCCCAGCACACCCACCCCTCACCCCACCCTTAGGGGCCACAGTGGATGACACCCCCCCTGTACAGCCAAGGCTGCTGCAGCCTAACACTGCTGGGTCCCAGAGCCACCCTTCCTCCCCTCCCGCCATCCCAAAATCCCGGCTAGGAAGCAACAGGGGCCACCCACAGCTCCCTCTCCTGGGGCTCAGCACAGCCCCCCCTGCACAAAGCCCCACAGCCTGGGGGTTAGCGAGCTGCTCCTGCAAAAAGACCACCCCATGTGCATTTAGCGTGATGTCTCCGAGGCCCAAACCTCCCTCCTGGGCTCTGCTGGGAGCTGCCCTGGGCTTGTTGCCCACCCCCCACCTGCCCCCAGAACCAGGAGTCCTCTGAAAGGGCGTTGGGGCTGGTGCGTGTCCCCCTACCAGGGAGGCGAGCAAGATGGGGATGCGGATGATCCACCAGTAAGCCATGTTCTCATTCAGTGCCCAGCACCTGCCCAGGGAGACATGGAGAGCAGCACCATCATGCTGTGCCAGGGGGTGCAGGATAAGGCCAAGAGCGTGCCAGCCCCGGCGAGGTGGGTCAGGGACCCACAGCAGTCTCCGTCCCGCACCCCAGCCAAACCGGAACCACAGCGTGGAGCTGAGCATCCCAGTGGGACACCCGTCCCTCCCCACTCACTCCACGTTCTCCTTCAGGTACTTGGCAGCCATCCAGGGCACCACGAACACCACGGGGGTCCCTGCAAGTCACACAGCAAACCCTGTAAAACCAAGCACCCGCCTGAGCGGAGAAACCGGCCCCAGGGCAAGGGACACCGTGGGGACACCCGGGGTCAGCAGAGCCCCCATCCCGCACCCTCCTGGGGCCGGTTTAGGCCATGGCACTCACCGACACCGGGTACCATTCCCAGCCCCACCGCACCCCCGGGTGGCCCCTACCCCAGCCCAGGTAGAGGTAGAGCCTGTAGTAATTCTTCTCGGAGAAGACGGCCCCAATAAGCAGCTTGTAGAGGTAGATGGCTTCCACCAGGAACCAGTAGTGGTTGGCCAGGATGCAGTACTGCATCAGCACCTGCGCCGCCCGGCACCCCAGTGCCGCCTGCGAGAGGAGACCTGCTGTGTGGCTGGCAGCGTGCCCACGGGGGTATGGGTCCCCCCGAGAGCTCAAGCAGAGGGTGCACGGGGCACCCCAAGCATATGGTGCTGCACAAGCACCCCGAGAACTTGTCCACTGGGTGCATGGGCAGCACAAGCACCCCAAGAGCTTGCCCACCAGGTGCACAGGCACCCCAAGAGCTCACCCAGTGGGTGCATGGGCAGCACGGGCAGCACAGGCAGCCCAAGAGCTTGTCCGCTGGGTGCCTGGGGCTGCACGGGCATCAGCACCCAGCTGCGCACCCCTCCCCAGCCGAGGGTCCCCGTGCTGATTGCAGCCATCGAGCAGGGCCCCCCACGGGGCAGCACTTGCCTCGTGGCTCAGCAGAGCCTCCCAGTCAGCCACCTGCAACACCTCCATGCCCCAGCGCTTCTCCAACAGTGCGTCCTTCACCATCACCGAGGTCGCCCGCAGCCCGAAGGAGGCAAAGAGGTTGGCATGAATGTAGTTCCTGGTGCAGCGGAGCTTTCTGCCAAGAACAAAAGTGTCAGGGGTCTGGGTGGGTGGTGGGGACACCCCTCAGCTTGGCCATCACCAGCTGGGAAGGATGAGGGGCAGGACTGTGTCCCCATGGCTCTCCTACCTGAAGACAGTGAGGACGAGCAGGGCAGAGATGAGTGTCAGGAGCGACAGCGAGTACCCCACGGTGTAGAGCACCTTGAAGCTCACCATCAGCTGGTGGGCACCCTCCTGCAGGCAAGCACCACACTGGTGAGCCCAGGTGAGCAGCACCCACCTGTGTGACCGGGGTGCCCCTGCCCATCCCTGCCCTGCAGCCAGGCCGGGGCATCCCACCTCCTCGACAGTGGACTCCATCTCCTCCTCACACTGCGAGTAGTCCCGCCAGGGCTGGCTGCCGTTCACTGTCACCCACTGCCCGTCAGCACCGCACCGGCGGCTCACCAGCCCGTGCTTCACTGCAGGCACAAAGCACCAGCGTGTTCCCCGCAGGCTCCCCCAAACCCCTCTCCCGGCACAACGGGTTGGACTCCGCTCAACCCCAAAGACCCTCTTCTCTAGGGCAGGTGTGAGCAGGGCACGAGCTGGCTCTGCTCCGTGCCCCACGGGTCCCCTTAGCCCCGGGTCTGCTCAGGGGTCCCACTCCCCCTGGCAGTGGGCAGGAGGGGAAACCCCAACAGCCTCTTTCCCCCCTGGTGGCTCAGCCCTGGCTCCCAGCTGCAGGGTGGCAGAGGGCCATCGTCACCTTTCTCGAACCAGGGCAGGTAGAAGGGGCAGGAGATGTTGACAAAGGTGCCAGGGCTCCCATCGGGCCAGCAGGCGTACATGTCAAAGGTCCGGTTGCAGAAGAGCCCTTCCAACGGCAGCGAGGAGGGGGGAAAGCCGACAGTCAGACACTGGTGGCACAGCCACGTCCAGCCCCACCACCTCAGCCCATGGCCAGCATCACCCTGAAGGGGGCCCTGGTGCCCCCCACCAGCCTCAGCCCCCTGGGGCATCCCAGCCCTGGGCATTGCATATGCGTCGGGGAGACACTCATCCCTCTGTAGGTGACTGATACAGAAGATGCTGGAGGAGGGACAAAAGCTGGTCCCAGCCCTGGCTGTCGCCTAGATCCACGTGCGCCCACATCTGACCCTGAGACAGGGCACAGCCCCGTACCTGCTGGGTAGGGCTCGCTCGCCATCCTCCTCAAGCACTCATCACGGTACCGCATCCACTCCTCGAAGGTCTTCTCCAGCACCCTGGCCCCACCATGCTGCAAGTCCAGAGCCAGGTCAGAGCCTGGGGCCGGCTGCCCACTGGCCTGCCTGCCCCACCACGGCAGCCCCCCAGCCGGCTGCCTGCAGCCCCCCACCACACTGCCACGTGCCAGCACCCTCAGCCTGGGCAGCACCATGCGATGACGCCCAGACTGAGCCTGCTCTCAGTGGGTCAAAGCCCAGCAGTGCCAATCCTGCTGCCCCATGGGCCAGCCCCAGCTTGCTCCTTACTGGCATGGAGGAGAACAGGCACATCCAGGTGAGATGGACAAGGCTCCGCTGGTAGCCAGACCTGGGCATGTCCCTCATGGCTGCCCTCACCGGCCCGTGGCCACTGCTCCCAGCACCGGAATGCGCCTTGGGCTGAGCTGAGGATCCGGATCCTGGGTGAGAGGCGGAGGACTGAGGACAGCTCTGCCCATCACCCGAATCCGTGCGGATGAGGAGAGGAACTCGCTGAGGCAGCAGAGAAGCAGGGTGTGAGGGGCAGCCGCAGCACGTCCTGGGCTGCCACAGCCCCGTCACTGCCCCGCCGGAGCCAAAACCTCAGGGAGCATCAGGCAGGAGCACTAGATCACACCTCTCGGCCAAGCCTTGCCAGCTCCCACTCCAGCGGCTGGCAAGCCAGACGGCCGCGATGCTGAAGTGGGAGGAAAGCAAAAGCCATCCCGGTAACCGATGTGACAGCCCCGGTGCCCCCGCTGCTGAACCCGGCAGGCGGCTGGCACCCCACGGGTGGCCTGTTGCCACTCAGCCCCGGGAAGGGGCCAGGGCCGCAGGGACAAGCCCAGGGGAAGGCGAAGGGATCTCCGGGGGCTCCCCTGGGACCCGCTGTGCCTCCCCTCGCCCTGCTGCCCACCAGCCAGGATGGGACCCCCCCATCCCCTGTGTCCCATCCCCCTCCCAGCCCCGTTCCTGCCGGCAGAGACTGCCTGCACAGCCCCCCGCCCCACACAGTCCCCCGGGGGTCCCCGGCCAGCACCGACAGCCTCAACCCAGGGACCCCCGGGGCTCCACATCGCTCCAGGTTGGACGGCCCCAGCATGCCCCGCCCCGGGCTGTGCCCACCCGTGCTCCCCGTCCCAGCATGGCCCCCCTCGGTGCCGGCCCCCCCGGGGCTCCCCGGCTGCTCGGTGCCCGCAGCGGTCCCGCTCCGCCCGGGCTCTGCCGCCCGCGCCCCCCGCCCGCTTACCTTGCGCGGCGACGGCCCCGCAGCCCCGGCACCGCCGGTACCACCGGCACGACCGGCAGCCTCGGCACGACCGGCAGCCCCGGTACCACCGGCAGCCCCGGCTCCGCGACGTGAGCGCGGCGGAGAGCGAGCGGTTTCTGCGGCGCGGCCGCCTCCCGCCAGCGCCGTGCCCCGACGGGGGGGCTTGGAGGGGCGGCACCGCCTCCCGGGGCTCGGGCCGCCCCGGCGGGTCCCGGGCACGGCTGCTCCCCGCCCCCCGCCGAGCTCCGGCACGGCCCCCGCGGGGACCCCCGGCTGGGTCACACTGGGATGAGGGGGGTCCAGGTCCAGCCCCACCAGGGGTCCCTGGCTGTGTCAAATGGGGACGGGGTCTGAGTCCAGCCCTGCTGGGGGTCCCTGGCTGGGTGACACAAGGATGGGGATGGGTGTCCAGTCCTCAAACTGTGGGTCACAGGGATAGGAACATGGGTCCAGACCCCCTCGGTGTCCCCCAGAGGGCCCCCCCACCTGCCTCCACAGCCCTAGGGAGAGTCTCTGGCATCCTTCACTTTCCAGGTTTGGCACCCTGATGACTGTCCCCTGGGCTGGGTGCTGTGGGGTGCCGGCATGGTGGCAGCCCCTCACCAGGCAGCGTGGGCATCTGGGGGCCACCCTCCCCTGAGGACAATGCTGGATGGGGCACAGGGACACAGCCCGTGACTGGAGTTCCATCATGCAGCCCCAGCAGTGGGGAAACCAGAAGGGCAGGGACAAGCCATGGGACAAGCCCGGTGGCCCTGGTCATGCTGCCTCCCCAGCTGCCCCAGGTCCTCACAGCGGGGGGGGGGGGGGGGGAGCTGTGCTGACCCACCAGCCTGAGGAAGGGCGGGTGAAGGGGGTTCCTATCGGTGGAGCAGGCGGAGGAGGTTTAAAGGATGGCTGAGCCCCCCCTGGAAAGCCCCTGGGGACCCTCCGCAGGCCAGCAGAGCCCCTCCAGACTCCCACCTCCCATCTAGTGTGGCTTGGAGCCACTGTGTGCCGGGAAGCCGGTGCTGGCCTGGCTGGGTTTACACCCTAAAACGGAATGCATCAGAAACTGCAATTCTTTTGCAAAAATATGATGTTTGCCCTCTAATGATTCCAGTAGGCTTGGAGCAGATACAGTGATTCGGATGGATGAGGAGTTGCATGTGTTGCTCTAGTGAGTGTCCGGTTATTCCAAATGAGAAATGACACGTGACGGAGCAGCCGGTGGTAACGGGTGGCTGGGCTGGGGAAGCCAAGCCCTTGGGTGCCCTTCTCCACACACGATGATGCCGGGGCCTCTCTACCCCCTGTGTTTGCTTATCAGCAGATGATAGCGCTTTTGTGTCTGCTCACATACAGATGGAAACTAAAACTAATGGGCTTGAGATTTAAGGGGTGGCCTTTGGCCAGATGTGCCCACACTGAGGCTCCCTTATGCTGGGGGCTCGGGCCATCTGCAGGGTCCCAGAGCCCTAGAAAGGGAGGGGAGGTAAGCCGGGGGACAGTGTTTGAGGGTGAGTTGGACCCTTGCTCGCCTCCAAGCATCACGGCGGTATGAGGCTCTGGCCTCGTACGTGGGGAGCAAGTCCTTCCAGCTCCTCCCGCCTGGGAAGCTGAGCTGGAAAACAGCCGTGAGCTCCTGTGGTCCTTCACCCACCCTTGGGGGGTCTCCAGGGTGCGCCAGAGCGGTGTGGGTGTCTGCACCCCAGCCAGGCACTGGTGTGCTCTCCGTGGCACAGGCTCATGCTGGGAGGCAGGTGCTGGGGTGATGCTGGGCTGTATCTCCCCTGCAAAGCCGCTGTTGGGCTCGGCACTGGCTGCCCTCCCACCTTCCAGCATGGTGGAGCTGGGAGCCAAAGCTCAGGCACCACCGAGGGTCCCCACCACTGGGGCAAGGGGCGAGGGGCAGACACTGGGAAGGAAGATGCTTACTAGGTGCAGGCAGGGAATGCACCTCTTGGGCATTTCCAGGGAGAGGCTGGGGGAATAAATCGGTTTTCTGGCAGGTTTTGAGCAGCCTCTGTGTGAGGAAAGCACGTAACTCACAAGCGCCTGGTGCCAGTTCTCCTGTGGGAGCAAGCCCGTGTGCCTGGGTGTGCGGTGGACACATCCTCGGCTCGGCTGTGGCACAGCCCAAACCTGTCCTGCTGCTGCCGGGGTGACACCCCTGGCCGAGCCCCCACCTGCCCTGTGCCCAGGCCAGCAGACCCATTCAGCAGGGATGCTGCTGCTGCTGCGCTTGCCGGGGACAGTGTCCTCCCAGAGCAGGCAGGGCTCGTGCTGGGGGTCCATGAGCCCATGATGTGCTTTTTTGCTGTAAAGCAACTTTGCTGGGTGACTTCGAACGGTCTGCATCACCTGTGGGAAGAAAGAGGATGAGGACCCGAGCCCTGACCGATCCTACCCATACTGCCTTGCCAGGGGTGCTCCTTGCACTTGGTGGCACTTAAACTCTGCTTTTCTTCTGTGATTCCACCCCCCCCACATCCCACTGCCGGCATCATCATCGGCAGCAGGGCGTGACTCACTGGAGCTCAGCTGCTCATTTTGCAGACCAGGCTCCAGATGGTCTCCCCGGCTCCCCCCACCCCGGGTAGCTGCTGTCTCACTGCCGCTCGCAGCCTGGCTCATGCCCCCCCCCCAGCTGCTTGTCACTCCAGGTAAAGAACTGATTCTCCTCCTTCTCCTCCACTTCTCGTCCTACCTGTTCCCCCCAGGCAGGCAGCGGGCATCGCACGCCGGGCTGCGGCTGGACGCCCTGGCTGTGCCTCTCTCTATGGGCTGGCATTGCCACGTGGTGGCTTTGGTGTGGATGGGGAAAGTGGGGACACGGCATCTCAGCTGCTGTGCGCCAGCCTCTGCAAATGGATGTGGAGCAAGGAGGATGCTCAGAGGTCAGAAAGCTCCTGTACGAGGTCTCCTGAAGGGATAAAGAGTCCTGTCACAAGGGGGGAATTGTGTGAGGAGCTCCTCCACTGCTCCTATACATCACCGTGCCATGGGGCCAGAGCTGGTGTTGGCTTTCCCAGGGTCGCATCCTGCCCCATGCAACCATAACATGGTCCTGGGGCACCTATGGAAGGTGCTTGCAATCACGTCCCCCTCCCCAGACCTGGGCACCCTATGGATTTGCCCCACAGACCTCCCTGCGTGAACCCATCTAATGCCAGCAGGAGCTTGGGGTGGGCTCATACCATAGCAATGCTGAATTTGGAGGACAGCCCAGAGCTCCAGCATGCAGGTGGGGGAGCTGGAGCTGTGATTCCCTGAAAAGGGACAACAAATCTCCTGGCATCGTTGCCCAGCATGGTCCCCACTGACCCTGCAGAGCCCAAAGGACTCTGCAGGGTCGGCAGGGACCGCACCATGATGGAGGGCCCATCTGGAGGGGATTTGCTCACCCGTTCTTTGAATTAGGGATGTGAGGAACAGGCTGTTCCTCTCCATATTGATGCATCTCAGGCAGGGTCTCTATAGCGACTGCAGTTCTTGTGGCTCAGCCGGGGCTGGATCCTGACCTGTGGGGTGCTGCAGAGCCAGTTGTAGGCATGGGGAGAGTGGCTGGGACAGCGCCCAAGTCCAGGCATCGCGGGGATGGATGTGGTGCTGGAGCCTGGCACTCCATCCCCTAGGGCTGATGTGCCCACCCTCAGGACAGCCATGTCCCCCACCCCTGCCCAGGGACAACCCCTCACTGCTGTCCTGCATCTGGGGGAGATGCACGGGCATTTCCCATCGGCGGTTTTGCAGTCAGACCATGTGCATCCACATCCTCCTCTTGGCTGTGGTCCTGGCAGCCCATCAGCATGTGATGGCCATTCCAGCACCTCGCTCTGCGCTTGGCCAGGCCCCAGCAGCTCTGCAAGACAGGCAGCAGTTTGAAACACCTTCCCAATCCCTTGTGCAATGGGTAAGACCCTGCAAGACCACCGCTATCCTGCTCTCCAACAGCTGCTGACACGCTGCGGCGGGGTTTGGGATGCTGGCTATGCTGCATGGCTGTCACCGAGGAGACAAGGTGTTGGTGCCTCTTGGGCAACCTGAGAGCTGCAGGGGTGCTCAGGAAGGGGAGAGCATCCTCCAGCATCCTCCATCAGTGTCACCACGGGCTAGATGCTGAACCAGACAACCATGCAGGGCTAAGGCTCTTTCTCCAAGGACTGTCACCCTGCTTGCCAGCAGAAACACGTCCTGAAAACAGGTGTCATTTTATTTAGCTGTTATTGGCAGGGAAATTCATACATGTGTATTGTTGTAGCCTTTGATAATCATGCTGCTTTGCTTCCCATACAGAAGCAATTTGCAGAACAGAAATGCTAATCAACACATCCTGGCTTCCAATTATTCAGTGAACTTCTCAGAAAAGCCTGCCGGACTGTTACCAGGTAGAGAAATTCAGCAGCATGTGAATGCCCCTGAAACCACACGAGGAGAGACAGTACTCATCGCAGCTGATCAATTCTGCACCACTTGCTGCTGGACTTGGGAAGCTGCTGGAAGCTCAGGTGCACCAAAAGCTTTCGTATGTGCTAAAGAGCAAAGTATTTTTAATATCAGCAGATGGTGCTATTAAAGATAGCTGCAAAAGTGCAGCCCGATGAGATGGAGAGGCAGACCCCCACCAGTGTGGAGCTGCTTGCCCTGGGGTTTGCTCTTTTTGGAAGCTTCAGCCTGTACCTGAGCAAAAGCTGTTTCTTGCTTGAACATCTCTGATGCAGGAGAGAAATGATCCCAGGCTTTGCCCAGCTGCAAAGTGCTTCCTCTTCCTGCAGGGCAGTGTTTTGGGCTGAGTCTGACCTCTGATACAGAGCAACAGCTTAAATACCTTCTGGGAGACATCGAGTCACTCCAGCAGCGAGGGCATTGCCACAGGGCTGGACCATGGCACCTCAGCTCCGGGAGATTCGCTACTTTGGGGCTTATTCCTGCAAAGACTGTGAGAAATGTAACACTTAATACTATATTATATGCTTGAGCATTTGCCTGATGGTTATGGTTTTTGTTAGGACATGATTACAAAGAGATTGGTAACATGTCAACCTGCCTATAGCCAGAAATCAGGCAAACACCACTGCCATCCCACCCATTTAAGAGCAGTTAGGGGATTTTGTAGAGAATCAGCTGCTTGGACATTTGTTCCTGATAAATGCTGGTTTCGAGAGATACTGGGGGACAAAGAACTTTGGAAGGACAGAGAGAGATGCTCTTTTGAGTAGAGAAGGAAGAGATGCCTTGGAAGGTGCTGCGGCCCAGCACCTTGCAGGGGTTGTACAAGACCCAGAGCTCAGAGCTCGGAGTTTTGCACAGCGTTTGCATGATGGGAGCATCCCATTTCCATCCCCTTGGGCGATGACAGCCCAGGGATCCCACTCCATCCACGGTTTCACAGCAAAGGTCATTTCCAAGCCAGCATTTCAGTGCAGTGCTGCCACGTGCCTGTGACAAATGACTGTTCCCAGCTCATAAAGGCACTATTGAATTTAGCAGTTACTCAGAGAAACCCTCCGCAGATGCCGTCCTTCCGGTGAGCCCCCGGGTGCACGGGCTGCCAGGTCTGGATTCAAAGCTGACCAAGCCTCCTTAGCTTTCATCGTGTTCCTTGCCTCCAAGCAGGAAGGCTTAAACGATAAGATCAAGAACTTTGCTGAAAATCATCTATATTCACATCCTGTCCTGGAGCTGGACTCTTTGTACCTGTCCTCTGCTGAAGGGCACAGCTTGCCCTCTTCCATATGTAAAGCCTTGGCAGGCAGCGCAGCATCCATATTCCATGTCAGGGCCGATATACCCCCGGCATCAGGAATTCGAGGAGCAGATAAGAGGCTGCATATTTTATTGCCTTTTCGCCTGGTTGCAACTTCTTCTATTACCACCTGTTTAAGCAGAACTGTGCCTGATCTGTCTCTTGCCTGTCTTCTCTTCCTGGCCAGACTGGCAGTGTAGCCACATCCAGGGGGAGCAGCATGTCCTTCTCACCCACCGGTGTGGAAATAAGGGTGCTGGCCACCTTCCTGCATGGGTGTGATGTACATGGGGATGGAACTCTGCTTTGCTTTGCACCCAGCTGCATCCACAGCCCTGGGGTGGACATACAGATGACTTTCCAAAGGTAAAACAGAGCCCTGAAGGTGACTTTGGAAAAATCCCTTTGGCAAAAAAAATCTCTTTGTCCCCCTCTTTGAGCAAGGGGCAGTATTTTTGTCATCCTTGGGACACAGGCATGGCCTCCCTCCATGCCCTGTGGACAGGGTATGGCTGCTCAGCAAAGACAGAGCTGTGCTGCTTGCAGTGGTGGCTCTGGCAGGGACTGTCCCCTGCAGCTACCATGGGGCCTGGTCATAGCAATGACCTGTGTCTTCAACCTCCATCCTTTCCGACCCTGCTCCAGGTGAAACTGCTACTTAACATCATTTAGCCTAATTGCTGTTAAACTGGGCAGGGTCTGGGCTAACCCCAGGTGTAATCTCTCAAGGGCATCTTCATCAGAGCGTCCCATTGACTATTTACAGGCTCCGCAGGGGGAGAGCAGTGCTTTGTCAGGGCAGAGTCAGGAGGAGTTAGATTGTTCTCCAAAATGTTCAAGGGGAGGCTGAGCAGCCTGGAAGTTCTCTTTTATTCCTCGCCAAAATGCCTTTGCTGTGGCTTGGTCCTGCCTGTGAAGATCCATGGGTGGCTGCTGCCTGGCTCCCCCCAGCCTGGGGGGGTTCTGAAGCCCCCTGTGTAAGCAGAGGAGTGAAGGTGGGCATGCTGCATGGGCTGCTGTGGCTGGGTAACCTGTGCATGCCCCAAAAGTGCTGCTGACCCTCAGCTGTTTTGAGGACAGAGGTGTTTTCTATAGCTTTGACATCCTATTTTGCAAAACAGAGACAAATAAGTAGGGGTTTAAGAAGCTGCCTTGTCTTGCAATGTGTTCTGAGTCCTTCCTAGCCTTCCAGCTGTCACTGATGTTAGCTGCTTGCCACCTTATGGTGTTCTATGATGGAAGAAAACATATTTTTACCCAGGACTGTAATCTGCATGACTGTTATGCCCAGTAAAGCGTTGAAGTCACTTGGACCTGCCGGGTGAGAGGCATGCTCTGCATTTCTGTATTGCCAGCAGATCTGAAAGGGCTTCAAAAAAAACTATCACAAGGCTGCTAACCCTGCTTGTGATATGTAACATAGCTTATAGCTGGGGAAACAGAGGCACTGAGCCAGTAAATGCTGTGTTATGTCATGGGGCAGGTCACCCGAGGTGAGACTGATGGACCCTGGAAGCCCAGCTAACCAGAGGAGATGTCAGGATGCATCTCCTCCAGTGTTTGGAGGGAATTGCCCCCAGCCCTCAAGTTCGGGATGCTCTAGCCTGCTGGGCACGGTGCTGTATCGTGGCACGCTGGGCTGTTTAACTTGAACTTGCTGGGAAAACTCCCTCCTTCTCCTTGCTTTGGGGAAAATGAAGTAAGAAAGCAACTTGCTGGTTTCTTAACAGTTCCTTCCATGTGTTACTGCATGAGCTTCCGAAGTAGCTGGTGGAGTGGGCAGATCTGAGACTGGGGTTAGTGGAGCAGCTGTTTGCTTCTCTTGCTGTTTGCAGGGAGCTGACTCCTCTGCTCAAATGCAGCTCTCCTTTGAGGCTCAAACATGAAAAGCCCAGGCAGCTTGGCACGCGCTGTTGTTCTGGGCTCTTTCTGGTGTTGGATTCCTGTGTGTGCACAAAATCCTTACAAAAATGTAGGGGTTTAGGAAAAGTGTATCTAAATGTACCAATAGATGCCATGAGCCACACTGAAAACAGCCCCTTGGACTTTTATGCGTTAGCCAAGGTTGCTTGTGTGTGACTTTCCCTCTGATGATAGAGGGGCCAATTAATTGCTGTAAAAAGTCAAGTCTGTGTAGTCCCTGGCTATTGCTCCTTCCCCACTCGCTCCATTTCTGCTGCTGCAGGGAACCTCTCCAGGAGCAGCAGTATGGACTCCATGCCTTCTGCCTCAGCAATTTCTGTCTTCAAGGAGCTTTGCTTCCCCATTTAAGATTTTTAGCACTTGGGTGCTGGCTGGGCTCCTTCCTGCTGGGCATCACCAGCACCAGGGGCCTGAACGATGCTCAGGAGCGCTGTGCACAGCAGAGCACTCATATGTAGCGATGGGGGATTAGCAAACCCCTTGCTGATGAGGTGCAGGCAGGCATGACCCCAGATTCCTGCTCTGCAGCTTTTCCACCCTGGAGGCCATCCTCCTGCGACTCAACAGGCTTTGGGCTAAGTTCTGAGGGGTATTCACTCCTCTTTTAGTTAATGAAGCCTGGAGCCAGGTCCTGGGCTCACTGGCAACGTGATGTATTTTCTGACGCTCCAGTAAAGTGAGATTTTTGGATGTACATATCACCTCTGCTCATAAAGATGTACAGACATTCTCACTGTGAAATTTCTGTTGTGACCAGAGATCTTCCAACAGCTTAACGGCTAATGACGACACCCAGTCTGAAGAGAAAACAATCTAACTCTTTCCCAGGGAGCCAAACATCCTCATTAGCTAACTGAGGTGGGATAATCATTCCCCAAATCCCATAAAATCTGCAGTGCAATAGCTTTAGCTTCAACAGCAGAGAGGTTATAAGGTTTCCTTACACCTGCCGTATGCTCCAGACAGGCGGGTGACACAGCCGCAATGCAGGCAGCTGCTGGGAGCGATGCTGAATTTGTCTAGAAGGAATAGCTTCCTCTAGGCTCAATTTCACAGCTGAGTGTATTTTTGCAGTAGAAAAAGGTAGTTACAAGAAAGGGGTTAGTTCCAGGTGAGGCATGTCCCTGCTGTTGCTGCTGCTCTTGCGGTCGTGCCTGGCTTGGTCTGGCAGATAGTGAAGCTGGGTGCTGGCATCCCTTCGGCTTTGCCAAGAGCCAGGGTCCTGCAGGAGGGCTCAGCAGTGCCAGCCCCTCCCTGGGCACTGTCACCCACCCATCTGCAGGTGAGGTACCTAAAAACCACCAAAAAGAAAAAATTCTGCTACCCCTGCTGTGGCCAGTGCCACCCCAGTGATCTCTCACTTTGCCTTGCACCACTCTGGCTGTGCCCCATCCTCTGCCTGAACCCTCTCCATCGCTTCCGCTCCAAACATTCCTTGTCAAAAACCTATTTTTAGATTTAAACCAGCTGCCCTCACCTCTTAACAGAGCAACACTTAATTCTGCTGCTGAGATCACAGGTTTCTGCCAGCACAGGGATGTAAAATTGCTGGCCTGGCTCAGCCCCAAGGTTGGTTTATCCCAGACCCCGGCGCGGCTCTTTCAGCCGGCGGTGGTTTAACAGAGGGAACAGAGGGTTTAGCAGAGCTGGGAACAGAGGACAAAGCCAGCTCGAAGCACTTCAAAACTTTCACTGCAGTTTGATAAATCCAAAAGGTTTTTAAGCGGGCTGTTTCTTCTCCTGGCAGCATAAAAGGTTGTGACCTGAAGCAGCTGCTAAGTGTTTAAATGCTAATTTTATGTCTGCATTTCCCTTTGAGCTCTTTCTTTTTTGGAGGACAGGGCTCCATCCCTGTCCCGCCGGAGCTATCGAGCTATCGGCAGGGCTCCTCCTGCCCTGATGCTGGCTCTCCATCATGTGGCTTCTCTGGTGGCAGTGGTCCCCAAGCCCACCTGAGGCTGCATGGTGGGGGCTGAGGGTGCAGACCTCCACGATTCCACCAGCTGCTCCCAGAAAGCAGCACCCTGATAGCAACAGGGGAGGATGGAAAGCCTCACTTGGGGCGAAAACTGGGCAAAGGTGGCACATCCACAGGTAAGGACTATTTGGGATAATCCTGGAAGAGCTCTCATTTCCGCTTATTTGTGTCTCTAGTTTTGACGGTGGTGCTCAAATGGTGACTGCAGTTAGTTAACTAACGTAGCTGTGCCAAAACCTGAGCCTGGAGAAAAGGACCTTGCCCAGGAGGGCTTGTTTCACCCTTGCACTGGGCAGGGCTTGTACTGCTCCCCTGGGAAAGCAGTGCTTTGCTTGGTGATCCTCATCAAACAGGGCAAACTGGGTAGTGTCCTTCCAAGCCCACTTTGACTCTTCCTCCTTGTCACCTTTGCTGGTTGCTCTCCGTACCCTTCCCTCCAGGTAGGTCAGGAGCCAAAATGTTGGCGTTGCAGGAAAGACACATCAAAACTTCTCATGAGAAAATAACTTTTGGTTTCCTTTGCCTCGCAGTGAAGGTGATGGGGACTTTCAGCTCCCAGGGATGCAGGGAGCGCCGTGTCATCTGTAAATCAAGCTGTGCCATGCCATCTTAAATTGGACACCCAGAAGTCAGGCAGATTCTGGGAAACCGGCAATTAGCGCTGGCTTCAGGCAGGCCAAATGGCACTCTGCTTTGCAGGGAGCTAATGGAGAGTGGAAATATAATCTTGTTTTTCACTGCATATAAATGAGAACCCAGCCTCTCCTCTCCTGACCTGTCAGACGAAGTCTGAGATGGATCTGGAAATCTATTTGCTCAGGGATGTTTTTTCATCCTAAGTAGCTTCTCTTGCTTATCTGCTGAGTGATCAGACGGAGCCTGTTGATTTATTACCCCTTCTGCTTGATACATGGGCTGCTGCTTATCCTGGGTAGCCACTCTGCTCTCAGAGCCCTTCCCTAATGCCAGCACATTAACAGGGAGGGAGCTGCTCTGCAGTGTAATTACAGGGAACGTGACATTCCTGGATATTTTCCTTCCCCAGACACAAGGGCTCCACATTTCCCTCGGTTCCTCAGCACAAATATCACTTCACCTCCCACCAGCGACCCCCAGCCATTTCCTCTCCCGCTGGTAGCGGTTACCTTCCCTTCCTCGCTTCTGGAGTGATGAGGGTAATGTTAAATAAAGTGAGGAGGAAGAAGTCTGCTTGTGAAACTCTCTTCCATGCCAACACCAAGGAGTCTGCAAGCTGAGCCAGCCCTCAGCAGCAAACAGAAACTTCGGATTGTGTGGATGGGGCCAGCAAATATTGCAGCCCAGGGTTGAAAACAACCTTTAGGTGAAAATTAATCTGTCCCAGCAGGTAATAGGGGAGGCTCTGATTAGAAGAGCAAAACCTGATGCCCAACTTGCAAGGAAAAGCAGAAAGTGGATGCAAAAAACTGAACATGAAGTGTCTGCATGACACTTCCATATACCAGGCAAATGAAAACCTCATCATTTCCTACTTTTTTTTTTTTTTTTTCCCACCAGCCCTTCTCTGAGCAGATTCCTCAGGCAGGTTCCCTTCCCAGTCTCTCAAGCTATAAAGGGTATCTGCAAAGCTAATACCCTCCTGCAGCTTTTATCTAACAGGTAGCTTGGAAATCAGCACAGCAAAAATAGTTTTTATTTTCTCCACCATCAAGATGACCACATTTTCATATTTTTTTTTCACAGTGAATGAAAGGTGACTTGTTTGTTGAAGCATACAGCAACTTTGTAGGAGTCTCCTTCAATGCAAAAGAAGCCTGGGGCCTTTTTACCCCTTTTTCCCAACAGGGAGGGTGCAGATGAGTGTTTTGTAATTTGTGCTTGAGGAATTTGAAGAATGCCTAATCGTCTCAATTTTTTTATTCCTGATTTGAAGAACATTAGAGAAATTGGCATAAAAATTACTTGCTTTCTTACTTGAACAGCATGTTATGTCCTCACCCTGCCAAGAGCTCCAGTCCTGCCATCCCTGAGGTCGAGGACTGAATTTGCAGTGCGAGAATAACCAGGTAAGATGACATCAGAAAATCAGGAAAATCCTGAAACTCTTTTTCTTTACTGTGCAGGTCATTTTACAGAAGGGCACCGGGAAACGAAGGGAATTGGGTGCTGCTGGAGGAATGTCTGACCATGCCAGGAGTCTGGTCTGCTGGTCAGTCCTCCCTCCAGCACAGCTTTCCCCAGCCCCGGGGCTGTGCTGCTGCGGGGGCTCCGCTCAGGCTGCCAGAAAGATTGTTTTAGCTAGAAAAAGCTCTTTTTTTTGTTGTTTTTTTAGACACGTGGATTTCTAGACAGATACCAGGGTCCAGCTTTGAATGAAATGAGGCTACAGGCTGTTCAAGTACCCCAGCAGGAACTGGTTTGGGAGCTGGGTAGCCTGGTGCCTGTGACACTGGCTTGGGGACAAAGCCCAGCCTCAGAAAAGTTCAGTTATCTGCCCTGTTGTGTGGACCTGTTAGAAACCAGGTGATTCTGCATCTTTGAGAGCAAAATCAAACGTAGCTGCTCTCCTAACACATGGGAAACCAGGTGGTGGGACAGGGGGAAGAATAGCAGTTTACTTGTGACATGCCTATAGCAGAGCCATTGCTAGAAGCGTGCAGCTGAAGCAGAGGCACAGGGGGGTGTCCAGGCGTGTGACAGGGATGCAGTTTTCCTCCTGCTCTGGTGATGCAGGCTGTCCCTGGGAAGATGCTGGTGGCTGCAGTGGTCATGCCACCACCTGCCCTCACACCCCCTCTTCCCCAACTCCCCCCCAGCACAGCTCGCCGACCACTGCGCTGTTTCTTTCTGAAACTCGAGGCATGAAAAAAAAAAATCTCCTTTCCAATTAAGTGGCAGAGGCACCACAGCTGCTCCTTCTTCACAACAGGCCCATGGTACTTATCTGCCTGCCACATCCCTGAGCACGGACCCTTTCCAAGGGTCAGCCAGACCCCATGTAACTGTTTGTCCCATGGGAATACCGTGAAACAACAACTATTCAAAAAGCATAGTACCTTGTTACCAGAGGAAACAAAGGTTTTAGGCCAATCTGCCAGGTACTGTAATGTAAAGATGTGAGAATTTGACTTAAAAACTTGTGATAGCAACTTTAATACCAAGCCTCACCAAAAAAACAACCTGGGGAAAGAGAACTGTAGAACACTAAATATATATATATATATATTTTGCCAAACCACACCACCCTTGCCCTGCCATCTGCAGGAAGACGGCAACAAGAGTTCCGACGGATGAAAGCACCAACAGAGGGAAGGATTAATAGAGCTGATTATTTCTATGTTGAGAACCTGACAGATACTGGGTGGGAGGGGGAATGTCCTGAAGGGATGGGGTCGCACGCAGCCCGAGACGGGGAGCAGCTGCTGAAGGGTGCAACCAGCACTGCGGAGACGAGATGGGGAGAAAGGAAAAAAAGCTGGCAGTTGGCCAGGAGGCTCTGGCTGTGAGATCGATCACTCTGTTTTGGATGTAAAGAGTGTTTGGTGAACACAGCGAGGAAAGGGGTCTCAACTGGCAAATCATTAGATTTATTTTGCTGATCCTAAAATGGCGATAATGAGGTGAAGCAGCAGAAAACGTGCATGGAGGTTGTATGGTTGAGCTCCATAGATGGAGGGGGGGGGGGTACCTTGTGTGGGCAAATGTTACCAAATTGTTCTTTCTACCTGCAAAAAGAGATCAGTTTGTCTTACAGGCAGAGGAGGCTGGTGGGATGCTACAAGGTCTGGTCACCCTTGCAGCAAGATAGTTTCTTTTTCCCATATTTCTTTGATTGCAGAGCTCATCTCCTGCCTTGTTCCAGACACTGAGGCTCTCCCAGTGCATGGAGAGGCTGTGGCACAGCAAACCTGGGCACGGTTCTTGCTAAACTGGGAGCTGACACAGACACATCAGGCTGTGTGACAGGGTATCTGAATGATGGGCTATTTAAAAGCACATTGTGCTAACCACGCTTGCAGCAGCCAAAAGGGACCTGATGACATGTAACCTGGATCAATGATGTTCAGCTGCCCCGGTCAATGGTTTCTCAGTGAAGTCTTTGATTAATGGGTGCTCATGAGCCAAAGGACTACTCGACTTCAGCAGTGAGTTTGGGGACAGGTGGGAGCCAGAGAAAGGGGCTAAAAGGGGTTAGCGAAGTCCTGAAGGCAGAATGGAAGCAGAAAATAGGACGAGATGATGCTGATGGCCTGGGGTGTGGAAGGGTTTGCCTGGCCCCACTTGCAGCATACGTAGCGTTTGTCACCCCTAAAGTGATTTGGGGAGCCCCCAAATTCCCATGCACAGCATATGAAACAGGCAGAAGAGGATAATATTTTCCATGAGGTGCTAAGTAATAGCTGTTGCTGCTGTCACCCCAACTGTGTTTCACAGCAAAGCTGTCAGGCTGCAAGGTGGGTTCACCACCTTCTGCTAGAAACCAGTCTGGGAGGCAGTTTATGCCCTTGGATGCTTACACACTCCTTGGACAGGGTTTGCTACCCCTGGCTGGGTTCTCCTGCACCTCCACCAGCCCTGCAGCAGCAGTTGTGGCTTCCTACAGCCCTAAAGAAATGAAATTTCATCTAAACAAAATTAGAGGTTTGGATAGGGACCAGGCACTGCAGATGTGCAGTGAAGATATTACCATCTGTACTCAGAAGCCTGCAATGTCATCTGGTAGCTCACCCATTGCCACAGAAACCTGTGCCAAAAATTTAATTTTATTTCATTTCCAACAAGATTTCCAGCTTTTGTAGTGATGAAAGGGGTAAAAAAAAGTCCTCAAAAGTGTGAACTGGGCTGTTGAATGGGGACCAGTTTCCATGGAGGTTAGTTCATGTGTCTAGGGAATAAGCAGAAACGTGTAGCATTTTTTCCTTTAGGTGTGGGTTTTTAGAGGTGGGGAGGTGGCAGGGAGAAAGGCTTACTCCTCGTGGATGTGGTGTGAGCTCCTGCCACGGTCATATGCTGCAGTTTGCTCCTCTTTGGGCCCCTGTTTAGTTCAAAGCTACACCCACTCCATCTCCAGCGGCACATTTTTGCTGCCAAATATATAAATATTAATGATATTTATATAAAGTGAAGAGCTGAGGTAAACAGTACACCAACAATATATTTAATTTTTTTTACAGCTTTGGCTTTTCCTCACGTGTTTCATCCCACCTGCCTTTTGGCTGCCAGTCACTGTAACACAGCAGTAGGGCAGGGGACTGTTTCATTCCTTCTCTGCTCCCCCTGCCCAAGTTATTGGATGGCTCATACACTCTTGAAGTAGTGAATTATTTAAGGTTTGCTATCTCATGGCTTTCTGGCATGTGAAACCCAGTCTCTAATCACGTCTCCTATTTTCTAATGTAGCTACTTCATTTCAATATTTATTCTTTCTAGGATTTACTGCTATTTCCTTGCTTTTGATTACTTTTCCAAACATGTGGATAGGATACTGCTCAACATAGAGCCCATGTATGTGTGTCTTGTATATGCTTGGGTAGTTAGAAGTGGAAAACTGCAGACTGTTCCACAGAATGTCCTGAGACATCCATAGATCAGCCTGACATCTAGATTATTTTCAACTCATTCCACCCCGTGATATTGATGACTCTGTCAGTGAGAGCTGTGGCCGTTCTGTCCAGTGTTTCTGCAGAGTCTCATGGTCAGAGCTCCTGTTCCTTCCGGACATCTGAAGCCACCGAGTGTCAGTGGAGGAGCTGTCATGCCATTCTTTCTTGATGCATCAACATGAAAACTGCTGTTGGTTTTGTCCATAGGGGCAAACTCAGGACACCAGGCATCTTTAAGAAGTTTGTTATGAAACTGCTGACAGGATCAGTCAGTGTCAGCTGTGGACAGGAGCTGAGAGGTTGCAAGAAGCAGTGTTGGCTGGCCTGGGGGACACTGGTTTCTGTGGGTGTCTCTGGGGATGGACAATGAATGCACAGGGGTCTGGCTTTGCCACCGGGCAGCCACGTGCAGTCTGAGCTGCACCAAAGACCCCCTGTGCATTTCAGCGAGTGCTCCACATACTGCAGGAGCTGCCTGCGTGGCTGTGGCACCCCGGGTGCCCATCAGAAATGTGTGACTGTAGAGAGGAAGGTTTTCCCACCTGCCTTCCCACTGGTCCTTGTCCTCTGCTCCCCCTTGAGCTCAGCCTGCGATGGTTGAGCACATGGGCAGAGCTGCGTGCCGGGCTCCTGTCTCAGGAGCTCCTGTCTCAGAGAGCTCTGGATCAGCGTCCTCCTCCCGGAGTGGGTGGGAGGTGGGTGCGCTGACTCCAACAGGACCGAGAGCTGGAGACTCAGCACCCCGGGGTGCAGCAGTGGTGTGTTTGTGTCCACTCAGGAGAGGTGAGGACATGGTTTGCAGCTAGAAGAGGGCAGATTTAGATGAGCTATTAGGAAGAAATTCTTCCCGGTGAGGGTGGCGAGGTGCTGGCACAGGCTGCCCAGAGCAGCTGTGGGTGCCCCATCCCTGGCAGTGCCCAAGGCCAGGCTGGACGGGGCTGGGAGCAACCTGGGCTGGTGGAAGGTGTCCCTGCCCGTGGCAGGGGGCTGGAACCGGGTGATCTTGAAGGTCCCTTCCAACCCAATCTGTTCTGTGATGCTGTGACATCCCTGGTGACCCCTGTGCCGGCCCATGGGGAGCACGGCCTTCTCCTCGAACTACAGCGGCCACGGTTTGAGGCGGCACAGGCACTACCGGGCCTTCTCTGCAAACAGCCGGTGATGGCTGCTGGCCCTCGCCCCTGCTGCCTCAGTCGCACACGGCAGCCAGGCTCAGCAGAGCCCCTGTCTCAGCGGGGTGTCGCCTCAGCAGGGAGCCGCCCCCGGCGCTGAGGCAACCAGCGGCGCATCCCAGCTCGGGGCGCGGCCAGCCACCCCGCCAGCCCGCCCCACCGAGCGAGGGGCAGGCCGGCCGAGCCCCGAGCCCCCCACCCGGGCTGCCAGGCCCGGCCCGCCGCCGCGGCGCTCCGCTTTCCGCCGCAGTGTGGCCCGGCCGCCGCGCCGTAGGGCGGTTGCCATAGAGACGGGCGGCGCGGCCTAGCGCGGCGGTGGTGCGCGGGCTCCCGGCCATGTCGTTCCGCGACCTCCGCAGTGAGGAGCCCCCCTGAGTGGCGCGGGGCTGGGGCGGGGGGGACGGGGACGCGGCAGCCCCCGGGGTCGGTCCCCCAGGGCCCGCAGAGCAGCTCCGGGCCCGTTGGGTGCCTCGGCGGCTCCTGCTTTTCCTTTGGGCTTTGCCCTGTGGGTTCACGGGGGGACGCGGGAGGCGGGCGAGGGGCGCCCGGGCTCGGGCCGGCGCCTCAGGCGAGGCCGCAGCGTTGGAGCCTTTGTTTAAATTGCTGGCTGGCTGTAACCGGGCTTAGCAACGGGCCAGGGCTGGGGTAGCACAGCCTCTGCATACTGGGCCTCACCGCAGTCCCTGGGTAGCTCCATTTAAATGGTGTATTTTGCAGAGAGAAGCTACTTTAACGTTGTTTCTGCCCCGTGAATCTCTCGTTAAAAAGTTATTTATTTTTTTTTTTTTACTCAGGCATGTTTTCTGTTGAAATTATTATTTTTTAAAAATTAATCCTTGCAGGTGTTTTTTTTCACCAGTACTTTGACAGGGCGTATCTAATGGTAAATGAGCAGCGTGCTGTGGGAGCCGGAGTTCTTGGCAATGTCTGTGTTGGTGTGTAAGGAATCCCTGCTCTTGCTCGTTTTTCAGATTTCACTGAGATGATGAGGGCACTGGGGTATCCCCGACTGATATCTATGGAGAATTTCCATACCCCAAACTTCATGCTTGTTTCAGAAGTGCTCCTCTGGCTGGTGAAAAGGTTGGTGATTAGGCTGGTGGACCTTGGGGCCGATGCTGGGCTGCGATATGTATGCTTGGCACTGATGTTTTGTTGTGGAAGTGTATTAATTTTAAAGAGGAACATTATGATACTTAGTCATTCTTTTGAGATCTACTCTTCTAAATATCAGGTAGAAAATGTGGTAGTTAAGTTTTCAGGGTTTTGGTTTAATTATACAACAACAACAAAGTGTTTTTGTAGCTGAAGCAGGAAATACAATGACACAGTCCTGGCAGCAATTGCATGCTGAAGGTGAACGTACTTACTCAATAGTAGCCTTATCCCTTTCACATATTCTACAACCTCCATTACCGTTCTGCCTGTAATTGACCTTGTAACCCAAACACGGTGATACATAGTGAGAACTTACCAAGATACATTTAGTTCTTATCTTGTTGCTACAATTGTTACTGATTCAACCTGGTATTGTCTGGCATCCATGCCATGTTTTTAAAAAAATAAAATGATACAGTACTAAGCTACTACTACTCGGTTGTGGTTTTATACCCGCTTAACCCATTGACAGACTTGTTTAAATATAGATGGATCTTGAGGTGCTAATCAAATTATACATTCTATTCTTTCTCCCATATAACTGAAAAAATAAACTAAGTTTTTTAGGCTTCTCATAAGGTAGAATATTATAATTGGAAATATGACAGTGACCCATTTGCCTAATTGCTATTTTTTGGCCTGGATTTGTAATAAGTACCCGTTCAGTTTAATTACTGAGTTGTTAGAAATTTGTTGAATATTGTTGAAACTGTACTAAAATAGGAAAATACTTACAACCAGTCAAAATTACTTGGATTAAGTTACCTAAATATTCTTTAAAATACTGCTGTTGCACCGGGGGTCTAAATTACTGGTTGTTTTCGTGTAAAACCATAAATCAGTGTCCCCCTCCTCATATGTAACAGTAAAATAACAAAGCATTTGAAAGAAAACAAAAATATTATTTAAAAAATATGTTCTTTAATGAACCTGAACACTTCTAAAAGCTTAAACTTCTGTGTTACAAGATTACTGGGAACTCTATGCCTAATAGTGAGGTGCTTCACTTTCAGACCAAATAGTAACTGGTCTACTGGACCAGATAGCACTGTTACGGGTCAGAGTGACACCTGACACAGGCAGAAAGCTTTTCCAGCTTCTAGAAGCCTTTTAATTACACTTTAAAGCAGAGAGGCTACTTTGCATGTGCCTTGCTTATATTTTAAAATGTGATTTGAAAGTGAAGATGCTTTTTTGCCTGTCTGAATGCTGAAATTCTGAGATGGGGAATTTTCTTTTTTTCTTCCCTGGTTCCTGTAGGCACGTGACTTCCAGAAGTTTCTGCGTTTCACTGAGGGTTTTTTAAAAGCATTTCACAATCTTTCAATTTGCTTTTCCAAAAGTTGTTACTTTTGAATGTCATATGTTTGAAATGATGTCTGAGTGTGAACTTTTCTTGTGTATTTTGAGAGTGTGGAAAAGTGTCATAACATTTTAGAGGACAAGGTGGCTGTTTCTGTTATTACCAACAACAGTAATCTAGTACAAGTCATTTTAACGTATTGCTGGAAAGACTGGGAGCATTACCTCAGTCGTATGCCTGGTGTTTTAAATTGTGAAGCCACACATGATTTAGTTTGATTTATATAAGCAGCTTGTGGTTTAAGTAGTAAATTACTTCTGAAAATAAGTATTCCACAGACTTGATTGAGCCAGCTGCCTGAAAAGATGTATTCATGACCCCACAGTAACAAATCCTCCTGGAGAAGTGTCTCAGGTTTTACAGCTTTTGCAGTTTATAAACAAACCCATTGTATGCATTCCAGGGTTGGGATGCTCCAGTCTGCAGTGGGAGCTAAAGATTTATTTTCCAGTCTTATACATGCTTGTTTTGTTTGATTTTTGCCTCACAAATGAACCGGTCTCTCTAATACTGCACGCGTGTTCCTTGTCAGAATGTATGTATGCTTCTTTCCACAGGTATGAACCTCAGACTGATATTCCTCCTGATGTGGAGACAGAACAGGACCGGGTTTTCTTCATTAAGGCAGTGGCTCAGTTCATGGTAAGTCTGCCTAAGGGGTCGTGCTTAAGCATATTGACATACTGGTTCCATGTTAGCTTTAATGCTTTATCACTTTATCTCTTAACCCCTTCCAATTTCCTTGCAGTGTGTAGCTGAGAATGTGTTGCGTTCTTGTGGGGTATTACGCATCTTGTGCTGTTGTGAACTTGAACAGACCAGGGCGTGCTGTTACTGAAATCACGTAGAGTTGTGTATATCTCTTTGCAGAACTGAGATCTAAACATCTAAAACAGTATTCATCCTTATCACTTCATATTTATAAAAAGGTAATAGTGGAAGACTATGTAGGTAAGAAATTCTTCAAAGCCCTTTAAATGGGTTCAGAAGAGATCCTGTGTTTATTGCTAACTTGGATGCCTAATTCTTTTTGCATGCCTGGATAGTCACATCTGATAATTTCATTATGATATAGAATCATACATTGGTATTCTGTTGTATAAGCCTTCTCACCAGATCAAGTCATATTTTTCTCAGATCAAACCTTTTATCCATTAGGCATGACCTTACTTAAATTGGGCCATCAACTTTTTTAGTCTCGTGGAATAAAATAACATTGTGCTTCATATCATTCTTGGTATTGTGATACAGCATGAGCCTTTGCTGTTGTGACACACTTACAACAGCACTCTTAATCAGGTGGAAAAAACTTAATGGGCTGCGGGTGAGTCTGGAAGCAATGGAAGACTTTTATGCTATACCAAAGATTAATTTCTTAGAATACATTTTTGAATTTTAAAAATACATTAAAATGACTTTATAACCAAGCCAGCTTTTCCCTTCTGATTTGTGATGATGTCCACCATAAATTTTCTTAATTTTCTAATTTTGCTATGTTCAGATCATGGTATACTTCCATACATACTAAAATGCACTTTTGAGGCTTGGAGCATCCTAAGATTTTTTGTTTGGAGAGATTTCCCCCTTCAAATTAAACATGTTTTAAAAGGACAAATATGGAAGTAGAAATAATCTGCATACATTTTCCTTGTTAATAGCTGATTTCATGTAATTTTTGAGATCCCAAGGGTTTTGAAGAATTACATAATGTGATTCAGAAAATGAAATGAGTAATCATCCTGTAGTTAATATTACAAGATAATATGGGGATTATTGTAGGTTTTCAGCATTTTCAGAATGAGAAAAGCTTGCAGACATTTCCGTAATAATTCACTGTCCATGGAATCCACAGTTATCTTCTCCAGTAGCTAATAGCTTTATGCATCTGTAGCCAGAGGTGAGATTTGATGGAGACAGATTTGTCTCAGAAAAGAATATCAGGATAGATTAATCATCATGAAATATAACTACAGTATTGCTCTCCTTTACTGAACATGGAGTAAAGATGTGTTAATTTTTAAAACAAATTATATATTGCTCTGTGTTACTGGTAGTTTGAGAACTTAAAAAAACAGTGTTTTTTTAAATCATTTGCCCACCTAGAACTGCCCTAGCCTGTGTGGCTCAATACCTGACTCCTACTCAAGCCTGCTTGGATCCAAATTTGGAGTGCAGCAAAAAGCCTCTAATGAGTTTAGCCTCATAGAAATACATTCATGAAAACTTACTTAGCCAAGCAAGGTACCAAACTTTTTGCAAGAGGCAGACATATTTGTTTTTAAAGAGTGATGGGAGAAACAGTAGTTTAAGTTTAAGTAGTTTTGAGTGAAAAAACATTTTATTTTCCCCTTTTACTAGACATTGATTTTTCTCTCTTGGGATTGAATTGGAATTCCTGTCTCTAACAACATCCTTTATGATGTGGCGAATTAGTTGTCTTTGTGTAGGGGATGGTTAATAGATTTTGTCAGTTTAATGACCTGCTTCTCTTAAAATTTAGTACCTACTGTTTCTATGATTAGATTTTTAGATTCCTTATCCTGAAGGGGAAGGAAGGAGAACATACCTGGCTTCCTGCTTTGTGTATTGGCTCATTTGAGGTCACACGGGTCGAAATTTTGTACCATAAGTCTCATATTCCCCCAGTTTAGGTATACAGCATCAGTAACCTACCCTGGAGGTTTTGACTTCACCTTTCAGCTGAGTTCCTGCCAGCAGGAAGCAGGTGTAGAGTCAGTTTCCTCTGCTGGGTTGAGATTTTGGGAGGAGAGGTGCAAGATGTAAACATTTATTGGCGATGCAAATCTGATTGTAAAGTCACGAAGTCTGACAAGATGCATGCAAAGAAACATGGGCCAACAACTATATGCATTGTTTCCTTTGTTCTTTGAAAAGCAGAGCTAAATCCATGGTTTGAGATGTGGTCCTTTCTCTCTTTAGTCTCACAGGAAATTTTCCTGCAGTCAGTTATTCAGTGAAGCTCAGTGCAGAGCTGGCAAAACTTGTACCAACCATTTTAATGTTTGGGTGTTTTACCCCAGATTGAACGTCTTGCACTGTCAGAGCCCTCAGGGTGAGTGAATTGCTTAACAGTAACACTGTATTACCAAAGTTGTGTAATACCACAAGTGAATTGTGGATAGATTCTTTCTGCCCCACAGTATTCCCAAAGGATAGACATTTTAGCAGAAGTTTCATCGTGAAAAGATGATGTTGTCATTTGGATGCTTAATTTTTGTATTCATAACTGAGGATCAGTTTTTGTTTGCTTGCTTGTTTAGTCACCAGCAAGAAGACTGCCTCAAAATTTTACCTGAAGTTTTGTCTTGGTTCCTTGTGGCTATTCGTTTAAAATATAATCTTGCCTGGATTTTCAAGAACATTTGTGTTCTTTCTGTGACAGATGTATTATTGCTATTATGTTCTTTTTTCCCCGTTATTATTTTGAAGTATAAAAAGATAATATTACATTTTTAAATAGGTTCTTCCTTACTGGTCTGTCTGTACTTTTCAGAGATGGAAGACAAGGGAATAAAATCACTTATATCGTAGCAGGGAAAAATTTGAGAGAAACAGTAAAATATTCTGAAGGTACTGCTGGAAGAGAAGACAGTTAAATTGGGATAATTGATCTTATTCTTGTAACTCATTAAGGGTGAAATTTACCTCTCTGCAGCGCATCATCACAAGACCTGGGCAGCACTTAGATTCCACTTAAACTAAATTTGAATTTAAGTGGTGCACAGGGGTTTTGCTGATCTTCATGCAGGGAAGAATTAATGGATAGTTTGAGTATTTTCATTCTGACAGTTATCTGCAAATGTTCTGACATGCACAAAGTGCGCATGTTTCAGAAAAATTTCTTCTAGAAACATCAGTAATATGATGAGGCAAACTTGTATTTCCAAACAGGAAGATTTATTTCCGTAAAGCAAAGCATGGTGCCCGCAAAAAGAGCTTTTGCGCGAAGTGTGAAGAGGTAAATAAGGATTTTGTTCTTTGTGACGTGATGAATTCATCCTTTCTTCCCAAAGGCTACCAAAGCTCACATAAAGCTCAACACTAAGAGGCTTTACCAGGCAGATGGCTATGCAGTGAAGGAACTGCTGAAGGTCACCTCTGTGCTTTATGGTGCTATGAATACCAAGGGCGTGGAACGTGCAGACGTGAGTGAGGAAGACAGCAGCAAGTTCAAGTTTGATCTTGGCTCAAAAGTAAGAAAAGCCTGTGCTCTTGTCTGGGGCAGGGGTTTTGTCTTAACTTACAAAAACTAAATCCTCTTTCTATCTGAAACTTAAGTAGAGAGAATATTCTTGCAGGGGAGTGGGTATGGTTTTAACTCATACTTACTATAGCTGAAGTTATGTGCTACAATTTGTTTTAATGTCTGTGAATTCTCAACCAGAAGCATAATACAAGGCAACAGTGGCACAAATTTGATTACCTGCGGTTTGGACTGTTGAAATCCTAGAAATATTGGAGTAGGCTGGAATAAAAGACTACTTTCTATTAACCCTGTTGCAACAGGAAGAGTTTGTGAAATACTGACTGAAAGTTGGTTTTCAGCCCATTTGCATTAAAGGAAAGGGATCGTGTTACCCTAAACAGACATCAAGCTGTTAAAGCCCTTAAAATAAGTACCATCCCTACATATTAAAAAAAACCCCAACACTCTCCTAAATAAGAGGAATTCCTCTTACTGCTTTTTGTTAGTTTTAGCACCTCTTCTATATTCTAATATTTTTAGTCTTTGATGCTTTTATACTTGTACTATGTCATGCTTGCTTGTTAGACAATAATTCTACTACTATTCTCAAAAAAAAAAAGGCAGAATCACAGGTGGTTATTCCTCTGTATAAGTCTGGTGTGTCTCTCTGAAGAAAGCACCTGAAGAAATAATGAAAAAACACTTGTAGGTGTTCAATATTAATTACCTACGCAATGTGCTAGTCATGTACCTTTTGGTATATATACTTTTGCATATGAAAAAGATGATGCTTCCCTTTGCCTTGGGCAGCACATGAACCAACAACTGGCTGAGTCACAGTTTTGAGGAGGTGGTTGGTGGGGTTTTTTGGCCTGAAGTGGCTGGGGTTTCACCTAGAAGCCTATTTCTAAATGGTGCCCCATCTAGACCATTTTAAAGGCAAGAGACAGGCTCACTCTGATTCCAGTGGACAATTTCTTCAGTACTGTAGTAGAGTTTCGGCCACTGTGTCAACCTTCTATCCAATTTTAACCTCAAAATGGAAAAAAGTCTGTCATGGACAGATTCTTTGTGATACTGGGGATTCTCTTTTGCTATTCAGCACTGTTGCTGTGTTTCCAGATTGCTGACTTGAAGGCAGCTAGACAGCTTGCTTCTGAAATCACCTCCAAAGGAGCAAGTCTGTATGACTTACTTGGCAAAGAAGTTGAACTAAGGGTAAGTATATACTGGAGAGTGTATGAGAACTTGTCTTCACTGGGTGCTGCAAAGGAAAAGGGTGATGAAAGCATCAGTAGTTCGTCTTAACAGCTGCATCTAAAATGAGTGTTCTGTGACTTTGAAGGAAGGGGTCTGAAAGTTTGCATTTCCTTTCCACTTATACTTGGGTTGCAGTAGGCCTGAGAGAAGAGTTTGGCATTTTCTCTTCAGCAGGAAACTGGAATACTCTCTGTAGAACCGTTTGGAGATACTAACTTTGTATATACTTGTTAGTGGTGGGGATAGATATATCCTAAAAGATAAATGATTAATGCCATTAGTTTTCCAAGTGCAAGGCTCATTATTTCTGTTACAGTAATTGAAGAGCTCGCAAGTCTGCAGGGTACATATTCTTCAGCTTAGTTGTAAAATCACAAACTGGTGCATGAAGTCAGGAGAGTGTCCTGAAACACTACCAATAAGTCTTCCAATTATTTTCTTAAATGCATTTATCTGCAATGCTGGGGGTTATTAATTTTCTGAAAATAGACATGTAAAGAAGGGAAACCCTGACTGTTCTAGTGCTGGTTTTGGTGATCTTCAAATTTGCAGTATCCGAGCTGTTGGAGGTGCATCCTGTAAAAGCCATAGACTGTACCTTGACGATTAATGCTCCCCGATCCTTGTTTGGTGGAGTATGTCTTTCAAAGAGCAGGTGATATACGGAGAAGTCTATCTATGGGAACATTGCCTTTTCTACTTGATATGTAAGTCCGCATGGTATGCAGTAGTGTGAAAGGCATTAATATTTCAAAAGGGAGAGGGAAGTGATAAGCCAGTTTAATTCAACATACACAATTGTCACAAAACAATTAATCAGTTACTTCTCATATTGCATTCTTTGCTTAATTTCTTGGCTTTGAAAGAATTTTCACATGAATGCTACCCAAGGTGTTAATACGTGCTTCGGAGCATTAAAGCCCTTTTTCCTGTGTACAGCATCCCTAAGAACTCCACTTAAAAAGTCAAGTACAGGTCAATATAAGCCAACGTTTTTAAAAAGTATTGGTTTGAAATTGGGCATTTAATGACTTTAAATCAAGGCTTTTAGGAGTCCAACTGACTTTAGAACTGGGCCCTAGAAGAGGGACTTGTGCAAGTGCGGTGTGCTGAAAGCATGAAATGAAACATCAAGAGAAGAGTAAGTGCTTCAGTACAGCCACTTCTCATTGGGTCCATTAAGATATCTTCAATGGAAGGCTATTTGAAGGTGCAATTTCTAAAAGGATGGTACTTATATGCAGTAGTGAGCATGTTTGTCGTGGCGTAATGACTGAGTGCGCAAGATGGGACTAACTAATCCTACATAGGTACACAGTTTATATTTTACAAAAAGGTTTGACAGATGGAACATGTAGTCTTTAAGAAATCCTGCCTTAGGAAAGGTGACCTTTGGTTCAGTCTCATTAGCTCTGAGTTTATATCCTAAAAGTACAAGGTGACACTATGACAGCGCAGCGAGAACCCTCAGAGAGCAGCAGAAGAGACTTTCATGCTCTGTTCCTTATGATTTGTGACTGGTTCCAGCCATCTTCAGTGATCTGTTAAACCCAAAGAACCCATTTTTGGCTTGTGTATTAAATGCCAAGTTCAGTACATAAGCGCATGACAAGTTTGAGGCCTTGAGCCTGTAGCAAAGCAAATAGGTTTCAGGTTAAAAGCCATGAGGCTGCAGTAACCACGTGGTCAGTGGAATTTGTGAAGTTTTCCTTTTTTAATTATAAGCACGCAACTCTGCCTTTCACTTGAAGTATGAAGCGTGCTCATCAGAGCCAAATGCTGCTGTTTTCTTCCATCGCTCTTAGGTTTGGTAATGCCCACAGAAGTCAGCGGAGCTGCAGTTCTTGCTAAGTAGCCAGTGTTGAGGGCAGTAAGGAATCGCCCTTCTTCATTTCCCACATCTTCCCTGCATTCTTCACAGAGTTGGTGAGGTGCTCAGAAGGTCATAGGGATGGCATCCTCTGCCTGCCCTTCCCACCCGATTCCTGGTGGGCAGAAGTAGAAGTGCAGTTAATTCTGGCTTTGTGTGGGGAATTGGAGCTTTGTAGATATCAAATGAGTTGCCATTAATCTAAGGTTATTTTTATTATTTTTTTAGTGTGAAGACATTGATCTCCATTGCTTACTCTCTTTTGACATTGCATGGCTAAGTAATGCACACAATAAATTGCACTGGCAAAGGGATTGCACTATTAAAGGGCGGTAGGAGAGCAGTATGGTTTATTTTTTCATTACATTTTATGTCCTGAAACCTGTTGCATAAATCACAGCTGTGATACTGTTTTAATGAATTTGAAAACATGGTAGTTTTATGTTCCCTGAAACTTTTTTCTTTTTTTTTTTTCTTTTTCTAATCCATCCATTTCCATATATATAAATGAAGGATCTTCCTACCTAGACTTAGACAGCCTGATGATAATTCTTGTTTCTATCCAGAGTGAAGACTGCTTCATTTTCTGGTAATTGTAAAAGAAATGCCAGTGTTTGGCACTAATGGGTTGACTAGGTCTGTTCTCTTAGTCTGAGCAGCTTTTTGGGAAAGATCATTGGGAAAAAGGTGAAGTAAAACTCATTACTTCTTTTAGAAATGTTGACTCTAATTTGTGTCACAACCCTTACTTTCTTTATTGAAGTTCTTTTTGCATGTAATTTGTATAGAAACAGTGTAGAAAAGCCTTATACATTAGAAAAATTTTATTGCTCCAGGTCATGGAACACTTTTTTTTTTTTTATAAATTACTTTCTGAATGGAAAACAAATTTCAGCTAGAGAAGGTTTTATTAAGGGACTGGTTCTGTTAGATGTATTGTAAATAAACAGTGATGTAAATGTACATGTGTATTTATTGGGAAGAGTTTAAGTCTGTATTTCTTTCTTGGAAATGTGGTACTGTGCCTTTCTGATGCTTTTGCAAATACATTATTTCCTGACTGAATATATAGTTCTTATGTATATGTAAACTGCTTTCAAAGTTAATTTATGATGTAGAGAAAACTTTAATTTAAGAACAGAGCAAGAAACAAAACCTACAGGCATTCATTTGCTGAATTCAGACTATGATGCTGTTAGTTAAGACTTTGGGAAAAAAAAGACAACTCAAAAGATATACTTTTATCAGATGAAAATCACAATTGTCATTTTTGGTTTAAAAAAGAAATCACATTTTATATTGTAAATAGAAGAGGAAGGCATTTCCTGATTAACAATCCTAAAGCAGCAGGAAGCTTAAATGTGAAGAGGAGCTATTTGGTTCCAGCCCTGCAGATGTGTAAAGAGATTCCTATCCCGCTGCCAGTGGATCCCAGCTTGTGCAGTGGGTTGTGGAGCACCAGGTGGGGAGGGGGAGAAGTACAGGCGAGGCATGTGTGGTGCTGTGGCTGTGTCACCTGCACTGTCAGGTAACTGTTCAACGGGAGCTTGGCCCAGTTAACTCTGGGGAGCAATTCAGCACTAAGGGGAAAAGGGATGAAAGCTCTTACTTGGTTAGAGGATCTTTGGAGCTAAATGTTGAATTCTTCAACACACTGAAGCTCTGTTGTTTGTAGACCAACTGTGGATGAGCACAGCATAAGTTATTGATGTCCTGTGGCAGCAAAATGGTAGACACACAGAATTTTTATTTTAAAATGCATTTAACCCTTACTAAATAAATACAATAAATATTGCAAAATAGTTTACAGTTTCCATTACTGGTTCAAGTCTTAGCGCACAGAAATTGCTAAGTTGAAATTTGTAGTGTGTAGTGGAATTGATGAATGAATTTTGCTACAACACCATGAGATCCCTAGATGAAAAGAAAATTCTGTGCATGGAGACATATGTCTTCATCTTCATTGTTTCCTTTACTGCCAGGGGGACTTTCTCTGCATTGCATTGTGATGTAGCCTTCCTTTTCAGAATATTTATAGCTAGTTTTGGAAGAGTAACTAGGCGCTTTGAGTTCTGGTTTTCGTCAATCTGTTTTCTACTTTTTTTTTTTTATGGCGAAGGTGGAGGTTGATTTGGATTTCAGGTGGGGATGGGAGAATTTGTTTGGATTTCTTTCTTCATATGCTATACTAGTACTTAGGATGATTAAAAGAAGTAGAAATTGAAAATACCAAGTGCTGTGATTAAGCCTGTCAAGCCCAAAATCAAGAAAAGCAGCAACAAAATTAATGTCAGTACTCAGGCAAAATGCAGCACCACTTTACTATGCATTCACTCTGGGTTCCACGCATGGTGGCTGCCTCTGGACCTACACAGCTAACTGCTCAGGTCTTGTAAATGGCCAAAAGATGTTAGGAAAGTCAGTGGTCTGCTATACCCTATAGCAGCTGGCGATCAGTCATTCATGGGGAAAATGGCAAGATAAATCTTTGGGGGGAGGGTGGGGTGATGAGGTAATCCAAATAATTCTTTAGCACAAAATAAAGCAGTAATGACTGTCAAGGCCAGTTGTGATTAGTTGAGGAAGGATGCTCCAGAGTTCTCATACGTCGACCATCCGAAATCCAAAAGGAAGAATCCAGGGCTATTTATAACACCTCAGCAAAGCTGACTGGCTCTGAGTGCCTGCCACTTTGCATCTGCCAGAGGTCCTGTGGACACATTAGCAGGAGCCTGTCAAGAAGCTGCCTTGCTTAGCCTTGCCAAATTATTAGACACAGTAAGATAATGAAGCAAAAAATTCAAGAATAAAACTTCCTCTGTGTTGATGGCAGGCATAAATATTTCTGACCTTCTGAAAAGGTTGTTTTTATTTTCTTTACCTCTTAGTAAGCTCTAAGCCACGTAAAACTGAAGAAAGATGAAAATAACCTTTTTTTAAATGTCCTTAGCTTGTGCTGAAGATGAGCAACACAGTGGGTCTGTTTTCTAATGCTCCTCTTGGCGCTTACTCCATCTGACCTTGAACAAACTGTTTATTCCCCATGTATCCTCTTGTGTAAATAATTTCTGTAATTTTGTAGATTAAAGCTTTTAACAGCCATATAAAGTGTTCCCAATCTATGGAGAATGAATTTCTAAGTACAGGGTATTGCTGTGAGTGTTATTGTTATGTATGCGCATAGTATAAGCTTGTTCCAAAATTGATGGAAGTCATTAAGAATCTCTTTACTGACTTCAGTTTGTGAAACACTTCTCTTAGGAGTGCCAAAGGCATTTAGATCCAGCTGTGGAACTGAGACACTATTAGTTACAACAAAAAGAGTTGCCACTAAGGACATTTAACTTGGATCTCTTTATTGGCAGCTTTTTGATTAAAGAACCCTTCCTCCTTGCCTCCCCCGGCTCACGGTGGTGTGGCTTGCCACCTACTCTTTCTGTAGAGAGGCAGATCTGATTTGAGTGACAGCTGCATTGTTCAGTACTCTTTGAAAGTTAACTACAAAAAATATTTTATTTGTAGTGTTGGAAACATTTTCTATCTGCCAAATGTTAGTTCTGGGCGTGAGATACTGCCTGGGGGAGGCTGATAAACTAATTTCTCTCATTTCCTGTGCTTTGGTTACAAAGTTGCCACTTACAATTTCTAGTGGAAATAAGTAACTTGAAATTGCCAGAACTCTGGAGAATTATCTAGTTTGCTTCAATTTTTTTTTTAACTGACCTGCTTCTAACCAAAACCTAACCTATCAGGTTTAAGGAAAAGCGTTTATTGCAAAGTGGGAAGCCAAAATTAATCCTTGCATCTGTAAGATATAGTTGGATCAATACCGTCTTGTGTGTTAGATTGCTTCAATCATAACTGTGGTTGTGTGCTGCGTGGATATAGTATTTGTGGGTGTGTTTTATGTAAGAAATGATTTTGTAATGAACTTCCTGGGAGTATTTGGCTTGAAGGCATAGCTTCAGCTATAAATTGATGGCACGTTTCTCCTTGCAGTTTGTGGACCAGTTATGTCAGTGCATTGATAATTTAGTCAGCTCGTTGGAAGATCTGAATTCTTGTAGCTCAGTTCTAGACTGTTTTGAAAAAACATTCTAGTTTGGCAGCGAAGAAAATCGCATTTGAACCATCTTTTGTATGTCACAGCATTTGTCAAAACCTGTGACTCTGCACCAAGTTCCGCTTAACTGGGCAGAATCAGAAACGCTGTCTTCTGAATATCTGGTGAGGTTTTGCTTGTTCATTATTCCCAACCTTCCTTTGTGAGACACAGAATACAGCCATGTCAAAATTTTAATTACATAAGAGGAAAATGGGCTTAAACATAAGGACAGTGATTGTAGCTGTTTTTAATTATTTAAAATGCCTTTGTTCCTGCCCAAAGAGAGCCCCCCGGTACTTCTGTTGCAAGAATACACCAGCCACTCCACTTACTGCTGGTTAAGCTTTGCTGAGAATGGAAACCCGAGTTGTATGGCAATGTTTACTGAAGTCAAAGGCTCGATGTAGTTTAAACTTTTAATTCACTTCTTTGGGTAGGTGGTATTGCTGCATACACAATGCCTGCTCCTACCTTTGCTGCAACTTTGCATGACATCTTCATGTATCTTTGAGGTCTGAAAGGTGCTGCTGGAAGACGTACTCCTTTTTGTTGCTTTTTTTCCCTAAGAAAATCATAACCCTTCCTGAAGTTTTCTTATATGTTATCTATAAGGAAAGGGCATTCAATTGCTAATTTTGTTACAGAAGAATGTAGATAAAAAGGAGAAACTGAAAAGATTTTTGCCCGACTGGGTGTCTTGCCTTTTTGATGACCCTGGTCTTTTTCCCTTTAAAAAAGAAATCCACCTGTTAGTGCTATCCAAGGACATTTCTATTTGTTTATATTAGGAAATTCACTCACAAACCTAGCTTTTGCTCTGCTGGAGGAGCTATGTTCCTTGTGATCTTGCCAGACTCTTGCCAGAGACATCACAAGCTACCTCCTGATTAAAGATCCATTAAGTGACACCCTGTAGTCCTGTGGACTAATCCAAGCTTTACCAGTGCAGCGTGTCATGAAACCTTACATAAAGTAAATTAGAGGTGAAGTTTTTAAGGATGTAGGAGATGTAGTTTTAAAGATTTAGTAAGGATGTAGTAAGCACGTGCTGGGGTTTGTGAGCTGAGGGTAATTCGGTGGAATCGGCTCTTAAACCAGAAGACAGGTGGACCTGGAGGGGTGTGTGGGGAGGGAACAGAGCAGCCTAACTTTGTGCCTGTCAGAAAGGTTTGAAGTTCCATTTTTCTTGCCTCAGCAGTCTGTATGCCAACATTTGTAAGGGGTTTCTTCTGTCACAAAGCATATGTTCAGATTACTTCTTATTTGGCTAGGCAGGCCTTCTGATTCTTTTTGGTCTGGAGAAAAATTGTGCTTTCCAGTTAGTTCTTCATCTCAGCTCTTCTAAGATCTCAGAATGGTATGCTTTTTGCGCATTGGGATAGCTGGGGGGGGGGTCGGATACTGTTTGATTGAGGGCTCTGCATTGCTGAGTTGAGAAATGTCTCTGTGGATTCCCTTTGTGGACTGCTGAGACAAGCATACAAGAGAACACCATAGCCTGGAAGCAGCAAAATTCTCAATTATCTTGACCTTTAATCTCTTGAGGAGGAAGATAGGCTGTTAGGAAGTATAAGATTACTTCAGAAGGTCTGGATTATTTTTAATGTCCCTCCTGTACCTTCCTGTTCATATATAATGGTCCCTAATGATCCATTCCCTATATTGGCCAAATGTGATCACAGTGTGTGTTAGTAAATTCCCTGAATAATAAACTTTTCAAAAGGAAAGCTTGATTGCCTGCATAGACAGCAGTAGTTGCAAAACCCTTATTTGCAGGGAGTAGGGGATGTAATGCTTTCCGGACTAAGACTGAAGGCAACAGTAGCGGTGAGGGGGTAACTTGCGTGTATCAGGCTTACACACTTCTGAGAAATGAGGAAGGATTTAACCTGTGGTCAAAAAAGGTTTGGTGCAAGACCGGTGTGTTAGAAAAAAAGCTTTCTTTTCTGTCCTTATCACAAATATATATATATATATATATATATATACACACATATATATGAATGATAAAAAAAGATGTTTAGAAACCTCTGCTAGACCTTGAGCACATCAGCATATATGTATATTATGCCACATTTATTGTGACTGACTTGTGCACTGGTCATGCTTAATTACTTGCCTTGGGTCCTTACTGCAGTTCAGAGGATGTGTGCATCAATTTATCCATACACCAAGTATGTAGGAAGGTGTTTTATCAGTTTTTGATGTGTAGTGATGGAAAACCATTACCAGTTGAAAATGCTTCACTGGGCATATTTGCAGGATGGTTTTTGTAATAGTGGATCTTCATTGTCAACCGAGTATAAAGCTCCTGGGGGGAAATTCTCAGTGAGGGAAGTGGTGGGGCACATCTGCAGAGATAGTAGTAGCATCCTTCTGCCCCTGCTTTTTATGGCTAGTAAGTGCATTTGGCTTTCTGCGTGGTGACATTACTGAGCAGCACGGGAGTGTGTGAATTTAGGATGGCTTCAGTGTTCCATATTAATACTGCAGCACCCAGGGAGACGGGAGTATCAACAGGGGTGTAATGGAGTTTCAGATGAGATATAAGGAAGAAATTTTTTGTGATGAAGGTGACGAAACACTGGCACAGGCTGCCCAGGGAGGTGGTAGATGCCCCATCACTGGAAACATTCTGGGTCAGGCTGGACAGGGCTTTGAGGAACCTGATCTAGTTGAAGATGTCCTTGCTCATGGCTGGGAGGTTGGACTAGATGGCCTTTAGAGGTCCCTTCCGGCTCAACTCATTCTGTGGTTTTCTGTGAAGCTGAATGGATTACCTGTTGCACATTAACATGTTTTGTCAACAAGACAATGCAAAGTAGCAAGTGCACTCAAAATTTGCACCTTCATTCACTGTGCAGGAACCTCCACATATAGACAAGTGCTGGCATTGCTGCTGCTACCTTGACAGTCAGCTGACTTTTAGAGAAGCTCTTCAGGTTTCAGTAGAAGGCCAAGTGGCAGTACAGCTATTTCCCATTCTAGATCTGACTTCTGAGCTAAATGAGCCAAGCTGCGACCGAGTCCATGAAGGTGCTTCTAGATTTCAGAATGGACTCACCATGTTCTCTTTCATATCAGGATTCTGAATCAGACTGTAACACCTTGCACATGATGGAAGGGTGCAATGTACTTACAAAGTGCTGTTCGCTGTCACCAGTTTCTGCTAAGGTCAGAAGATCCTAGGAGCTCTATCTTGACCCTCTGCCAGTACTTGGTCTGTGGAGCCCATATAACACTTGACAACATACCAGTTCCCTCTGTCGTATTTACTGCTAATTCCTGATGCTTTTGGAGAGTTTTGTCTTAGCTTCTCAACAATTTTAATTGTTAGTATAGAATATTTCTTGTCTTATATTTGACATGCAAGTGGGCTGAAATCAAACTTTCAGGAGCTTTTGTCCCTGTTTTTGGTTTGGGTTTTTTTGTCGTTGGTGGTAAGTTGCCTTTTTTTTTCTATTATTCAGGAAGATGGCAGACCCATACTGTGCTTTTTAAATCTGCGATACAGGCGCAATATAGGCGTCTAGTCTCACCTCAGATGTCTGAGGGTGTCCAAGACATTTGAAGAGAGATGGCAAATATAATACGGACTTAGGGTCTACCTGGAAGATGACGGTAGACACATCTGTTCAGGCAGCGGAGTCATTTGCATGTTACCATGTATTTCAGAGATTTGTGTACATACCCTAAAAGGTACTATACTTTCAATGAAAGATAGGTATTCCCTAATGATCCTGGAAGGGCAGAGAGATCCACTTGTTTCCACATCCAGAAAACTTAAGGCTGCAGAGCTTTGTGGAACAGGTCTTTAGTGACAGGAAAGGCAAATCCTGTGCTGCTTTTCTGCATTTTATATTTCCAACAGCGTTTTTATATTTATCTAGATGTTTGACAGTGAAGCTGCAAGAAGGTTTCATAAAGTTACTACCTCTGTATTTGTATCCTACAGGATGCTTTTTTGCTGAGCGAGGTAACTCCTGGTTAGATGAACCAGTTGCTTTGTTATCTTTCAGCAGAAAGAAGCTGTAGTGTGACACTAACCTGAGCGTTGAGAGTGATGGTAACTCACAGTCCTGTGTCAGGCTGACTTCTCCACCAAAAGCTGGTTGCTGCAGCAGACAGCCAGAACTGCAGCTCAGTACCTTTTCCAGAAGGCTGGCTGCTGATCTGAGTCCTGTGGACAGAACTGCTCTGAAGATCTGCAGTGGCCTTCTCCCTCGCTGGTGTTTGACCCAGGGGACCATTGCTCAGTGAGGATGCGGATTTGAGACAAGTAAATTCTTTAGGCAGATGGAGTTTTGAAGGCTTTAAGATCAGTGTTATTTCCTGAAATGACTGCAGTATAGTTTTGCTCAAAGGAAATTTATCTTCACCTTTTATGCCAAAATGTGCAATTTGGGCAAAGCTGGCTTCAGTACTAACTTTCCATTGTCCTGTGGGGAATGTCTTGTCAGGCTGTGCTCTGTTCTGCTTGATTGGGCAGTCAGCTAGCCTGTGATTAGAAATATTTCTTACTTTAATGAAATTCTCATTTCCAAAGAAAATGAAGTTTTCAAGTGTAAACCAGCCAACTAATTTATTAGTACTTCCAATTGGCTTTAGCCAAATTGAGATTCAAAACTTGAAGAATTAAAGTCTCAGTCCTTCCATGCAGCACCAAATATGAGTCAAACCAGGATAAATAATGCCAGCAAATGGTGTCTCTTGTGTGTCTTTGTGTGTTTTCTTTAATAATTGTCAGATTTAGTTCATCAGAAATAATTTTACACTTGGCTTCCCTGATTTTTAATTAGTATTTATTATGTAAGACTATAGCCAGGGAGCTCTTGGACACTTTGAACAGGAAGCACTTGTAAATGGTAAACAATCAGCTTGTTCATGAATACCTCTATGTTTTTGGGTATGTTTGTTTTCTCAAGTTGTAATTACCAGGCATAGCCCTAAATTGTTCTGCTTCTCACTTCCTCTTGCCTTGATAATTTTTTCTATATTTTTAATCTCTCCTGAGAACTCTATTTTTAATGGTTAATTTAAAGGAAATCTCTTGAGTATTAGAATGTGTATTCTGATTAGTACACCTAATTGCAAAGAGTACATTACTTTAAAAGAAAATGAATGAGGCCATGTTTTTCAGCTCAGTTCTGTTTGCACACTTTTTGAGTACAAGGAATTGTGAGTATAGCCAGTGGAAATGTAATATCTGGTATGTGGAGAAATTTAGAAAATTGATTTTGCTTTCAAGTATACAGCCTATGTGTAGCCACAGATTAGGCACAAACAGATGAGCCTTTGTGTAAAGCCAGGCTTTAAAAGTCTCAGTTGTCATGTTACTGCATATTTTATATTCGGTAAGAAATACCAGTAAGGGTGAGTTGGGCTGGAAGGAAAATGTGCTGTACTTGCTTGTGCAGGGAGTCAGAGATAGTCAAAGTGGTTGTGTTAAATTAATTTCTTTAATTTTCTAATGGCTTAAAAACATTTAAATTTACCAACTTTGGTATTTTAAAGTAGATGCTTTTCCTAACGTCTCTGTAATCTTTGTGGGGTGTTTATTTTTATCCCAGCATATTAATGTGAGCTGCCTGCCTTTTCATCCTCTTCTGTATGGCCAGTTGCAGGGTCCTTCCTGAAAAGAGATATTAAAAATAAAAGTTTTCTCTTTGGAAGTTTTCATAGGATAACAAGAAATGGCCCAGTGAAGGGTACCCAGGGAAGCTGTTACAAACATCCATTAAAAAATTTGTGTACAGCTCTCGATAGTCTCAAAATATATTTATTTTTCCATTGTATTTCCATTATATATTACTGTTTTTTTCCATTATATTTACTATATTTTTTCACTTAAGTTTACAACTCTAAAGTGTCAAAATTAGGTTAATGGCACTGTTTGTAATGGTGAAGTGAAAAATATATGTATAAATGCAGGGTCTTAGAGGGGAGAGCCGTGTATGTACAGAAGCTATAATGGTCCACTTGGATCATCCTGCCCATCTGTTGGGGTGGGAGGAGTTTAATTGCCCTGACCTTCTTCTTTTCCAGTTTAACCCTGATTCCACAGTCTGAAAATACAAGTTTCTTGTCTTTACACTACTCTTCATTGGCCTGACAAATTCTTCTAAGCAGGTGTTAATGTAGGACTGAACCTTGTAGAAAATTATGTGGATTCTTGCATGAAGACTGTGTTTTGTACATGAAAATTCCATGGGTAGTAGAGGGAAGGTGAAGAAGAAAAGACGTTAAACTTGTGTCAATTTTTCCAACTTAAAAGGGTAGATCCTCAGCCGTGTATCTAAACCCCATCAGTTACCCTGACCTGATACACACTGCAGTGACTTGTGCGTGTTCTGTGGGTGTTTTACTTGACTACTGAAAGGAAATTGGTAAGGGAGTTGTTTATAATTAAAAACTAAGGTCCTTGCTATTTCTTTTATCTCTTTAGAAAGCAGGAAGGAAAATAATTTCCTCCGCCCTGCTGAATGATCAACTTTTTTTTTTTTATTAAATATGTTAGTTCTGTGGCAGAGATGTTTCTGTCAGAAGAACTGAGTACAGTTGGCAGGGCAGTGTCTTCACCAGGCTGATCCTAGCTGCCATTTCAGTTCAAGCAAAGTCCTCACAAATAAATAGGCATTTTGGTGAGCTGGTTAAATGCATGATGTTCTCAGAATTGCTACTGAGCTACATTATTCTTGTTTGGTCTTCCTCCAGGAGTGTCTACCTGTACAGTTATTCAGGAATATGTATTGTGCAGACCCTTTGTACCTTATTTTCACTGAAATTAACTTTCTGTTGCTTGGAGCTTGTATTTCGGTGTGGACAGGGAGTGTTCACAAGCACTTTAGGCAGTGTAAGCTGTCACTGCCACCAACAGATGTAACTCCTGTCACTCTCCCCAACATAATATTTCTTCTATTTCTTTTCTTGTGCCAGGAAAAAAAGCCTTCTTGCAGCATGTGGCAGGCTTATTCAGAGGACTGATCCAGTGGAGGAATAAGCTCAGCACAAAAATCATTTCTTGGCAGGATGAGCTCCCTGGCTGGGTTCACCATGCAACTCCCTGAACTTCATTTGGTAGGGAGGGAGCTAGGCTGCCTGTGCTGGTACTTACTTAGGCAATCTGGAGTGTCTGGCATGGTAGCTTAACAAAGTGATTGTATCTGCTTCCAGAATTCATCTTGTAGTAGGCTGGGTACAGCTTGTTGCAATGTGTTTAAAGCATTTTTAGATTCTTAGTCAGATGTTCTCTAGAGAGATGCTATTTCCATCTTTATCCACCTGTTACCAAATGGTTTGCCAACATAAGATGATTTTAAGGACATTGAGCTGCAAAAATCTCCCTCCTCTCCTCCCAGTAGCAAACAAGTAATGCAGTGTTTTCATTTAATGACCAGGTCAGTGTTGTAAGACATCATACAGACAGGTGCACACTAAATACCGATAAGCCCATCCCCAAAACTGCTGAGAGTGGAAGAGGTTATTTCATCCTTTGGGATATAAACAAGGATCACTTGGGTTTGTTTTTCTGAACCACTTATTTATCAAAATCAGAGAAGTCCATACATCTGCATCATCTGATTTTCATATGGGTTTTGGAGGCACTTGCTGCCTGTTGCAGCTGCCTGGCAGAGTTAGATGGGTTCATAGTGCTTGTTACTCCATAATTTTTGTGACACCATGCTCATCTACCTACACTATTGTTTTCACAGGTCATGGTGTAAAGGTGATGAAATCTTCTGTGCTATGTTGCATACCTTGCTCAACATGTAATAACCAGTGCAGTTTCCAAAGATCTGCATTCAAGAATACTTGCAGTTCAGACAATAGCACTTACCTTGTTTTGAAAAGATGCCTTAATTCCTCAGTGTTAATCTTTAGCCTCACTTAACTGACTTTTTCATCATCTCCTGTTCTTTAAATCATCTGAGCCTTGGTGAATAAACACTAAATCCTATTCCATTAATTATGCAGATGATCATGTCATTATTGCTTGACCACCCTCAGTTCTGCATATATCAGTTCCTTTGTATAGTGTTTAAATGTACTGGTATATTTTTATTTCATAGGAAGCAAGAACAGAATCTATTGCCAGACCTTTGGAGATAAATGAGGCTGAGAAGATGATGAAAGTTGCCATTGACTGTGTTCTGGTAAGCAAAATGGTATTTATTATATCATTCCTCTCCTGCAAGGATAACATAGCTCTTTTATCAGCAGGCTAGAGTTAAGAGTGCCAAAGCACCCATCACCTTCAGCTGGTGGACCGCTGCTGCACGTGGTTAGTTAATGGCTAATGTTGAACTTTAATGGCTAATGCAGACGTTGGTCTTTAGGTAACATCAAATGTTGAACAGAAGTTCATCCAGGCAGAGGTCAGGCTGTGATTACTCCTTGTGTCATGGTAATGAGTACGGTCACTGATGATCCTTATGGTTTATTTGGGAAATCTGCTGTGTTCAAAGTGAACAAGCATTTTAATTGAAACTGCTGGTTTTCCTGACAGAGTGAATGAGGTGTTGGCACATTGATGATGGTGAGCTGGCAGTCAGAAATCACAGCCTGCAGCAGAAAGGGTAAACTATGCTAGCAGCAGCACCTAGGAGAACACATTAAGACCATTCTGCTGTCATTGTTGCACTGTGTAACTGCATTGGTTCAGTGTGCAGAAACATTCCTCCAGTAGGTGCATCAAAGAACTGCACTTGGCCTCTCTCGGGAGAAAACGCATTTTAGTGATATTCCCTGCCTTTGTTAGGAGCTCAGTGGTAACCCCAGAAGCTCTACAGGAGGGATAAAAATTGCCTAAAGCAGCACAGAAATCTCCATCCCATCTACATTGTCTAAGCCACGTAAACTTTGCAGTCAAGGCTGCAAGGGGTGTACTTGGTAACTCAGGATGTGCTGGTACCTCTGGAGTTGTGAAGTTGGGCTTGGGAAGCAGGATAGCTGGGCTGCCCAGGGAGGGAGAAGAACTGGTTCTGTGCTAATTGGTGCCATGCCAGTGCGTCGTTGTTAGTCTGGTTTTGGCAGACCTTTTGTCTGTCCCAGTCTCCACAACACTGTCCTTGCTCCAGTGCTTGGGTTCCTGTATTTCTGAACCATTTGCTGCACTCACAGCCACTGTGCAAGTATGGTGGTTAATTAAATCCTAGTGATTACTGTAAGTTATTTAAATGCAGACTGTATCCAGTCCAATTGTATAATTACAAGGAGTGGAGTTCCAGGTTTAAACAGCCAATGCATAATCAATAAATACTTCAAGCGATCTTTCCTTATGTTTCTGCTCTACTCAGTCTATATGAATTCTAAATGTGGTTAATATGCATTGTTATTCTGTGCAGTAGAGCTAATAAACTAACAGCAGCATAGTAGAGCAATTGGCTTCTTGGGAAACAGCAGTAATGCACCTCAGCTGGTTTAGTTCTGGACCAGTTAATGAAATGACCTATTATAGCTGAACAGCACCTGACAGTTACTGCTGGAATTTCAGCAAATGTGAAGCCCTCTCTCACTCAAAAGGCACTCACAGTTCCCTGAGCATGAGCACACTGAATGTCCTCAGCTCATTTTAATAAACTGGAATATTCACACTTTTCCCTTCTGGTTCCTGTGGCACATATTCTAATGTTCAGGATGCTTCCCAGATTTTGAAAAGATGCATAAAGCAAGACTTAGAAAAGGATGAAGATATTTGGATAGAGTAAGTTCTTTATAAAACAGACCATTATCTTAAAGAGGAAAAAAGAAAAAGATGGAAACTACAATTCCCTAAAATAGTACCAAAAATAATTGCATTTCTCATCTGAGTTTATCCAGATACTTACATGTCAGGACATGTCCTTATGTATCCTGTTAGATATTTTGGGGGACGCTTCTTCCTATCTTTTACTGCTTTTTTCCAGTGGGAAGGAAAAATAATGTTAATGCTCAGGGCAAGCTGTGGGGTTTTCTTCTTTCTTCTTTAAGAATGTCTGGAAAAAAATCAGGTATTTTAAATTTGTAAATGCCCAGTTAGTTCACTATCCTCACCACAAAGAACTTTTTAATTTTCATTGCCTAGCCATTTTACGTTTTAGCTCATGGTTGTAATGTTGTTTGATAACGTGAGATGCGAGATTATATGGAACAATGTTCAGCATCTGAAAGATAATTCTAATTATTTCAATGCAAGCCATGGTTCACCATCCTTCTCCTTTAGGAACAAGTCCAGAAGACTAAAGACATGTTGAGTAATGTGGCTTTGGATGAAGCCAATTTGGAAGCCAAGATTGAAAAACGAAAATTGGAACTGGAAAGAAGCCAGAAGAGGCTACAGACTCTACAAAGTGTTCGGTAAAGATTATGAACTGATTATCTACTGCATAAATGAGTGTTAGCATAAATGGTGGAACTGTGCATTGTTAATGCTTAGAGCAGCGAGGAGGGAGCCTGTAATGAGGCTGAGATGATGGCCTGTGGAAAAGAGAGATTCTTTTCTCTGGAAATACCCAGTCTGGATTGTGACTGTTGATTTTTCATGTATTATAAATCAGAATTTCAGACTGTTAAAAATGGCCAGAATATTATTTGTTGGAGTTGCTTAATTCCTGCTTGAGCTGTACAAAATGGTCAGGTAGTATGTCTTTTCTTTTCCTTTGTCATTAAACATAGATTGTGTCAGGTAGTTCTCCTGAAAGCAGCAACTGGTACAAACATTCCCTCGGATCCCAGAGGCTTCTAGCGTTCTTAGCCACCAACAGAAAAAGTGCATTATGCATCTTTTTTTAGGATCAGTTCCTCTAGGCAGTGATACAGCCCGCTGTAAAATCAAGATCTTCAGGTTCACAGTTTGGGTTGATTTCTTGCCCTTAATTAAACTTCAGGTTTATACAATCTACAAGATCATGCTCTATTTTTGACCTAATATGGGGGAAAAGAAAAAAAAATAATTCAAAAAATGAGTCGTGGAAGGGATGAGATTGATTCATATATGCATTTTGATCAGTAACACTTTGGAGGAAGTGCACTGGGTAGGCGTGAATCATTGACAGCAGCAGTGTTCTTTGGGGTGCAACGGTTAGCTCTGTTGTATCGGGACATCGGCCCTTACTGGTGTCTAGTCTCAGCAGTTTTGTAGCAAATAAGTCTCCAGCCATGCTACAAGCTAGGTTTTTTAACTCATGGAACAGCAGGATAATTAAGTTAGATTTGCTTCTAAAGGGACCAAAATTGCCTTTCTGCCTGTTTGAAAGGAAACGGTATATGTAAAGGTATATCCTTTGCTATATGTAATTTTTGCAGGATGGTTTAATGAGTTTTTGTGTCTTATGCTTTTAGTCTCTGAAGTAGTGTGGAACCTTAAAACAAAAGGTCCTTTTAGATTGGTTTAGTAGATGTGAAAAGGAAGCTGCAAAACCAAAAATGCTTCTTTCAGAATTCTGCATATACAGGTCAATATTTTGCTGATTAGTTTGTGCTTGTTCTCTCCAGTCCTGCTTTTATGGATGAGTATGAGAAGATTGAGGAGCAACTGCAGAAACAATACAGTAGTTACCTAGAAAAATTCCGTAATCTGACCTACATGGAGCAGCTCCTGGATGATCATCGACGGACAGAGCAAGAGATGTTTGAGGTAAGACAGCTTAGAAATGCTCAGCAAGACTGTATATCTTGTAGTTCTCGGCCTTACAACAGAAAATGTTTTAATAGCTTTTTGCCAAAGCATCACATTACACATTGTAGAGTCAGCTCTGAGTGACAGGCAGTCTACTGACAATTCAGTAAGTGTGACTGCTCTTGGACGAGCATAAAACAGCTTTATTTTTTGAGTTAGTGAAGTTAAACCAGTGTAGTGATGCCACTTTCCATCTCTGACTCCCCCGACTCATTTTCCGTTGATGTTTTTTGTTCATGAAGAATGCTTTCAACATTTCTAATCTTCCTTATTGTTATCATCTGCCAACAACTGTGTAAGGGTGCCTCAGCACAAGGCTCTTCAATTTCCTCGTAGTAGTCCTCTTCAATGAAAACAGCAAAGAGTATCAGTGGAAAGGTCTGATATACTGGAATCCTCTCTCACATAGACTTCAGCTTTGTTTGATGTAAATTCTTATTTCTGTTGACTTGCTGAATTGTATCGGCTCAGTGTAGTTCTGTATTTTGTATCCTGCTGGATAATCTGCATCTCTATCTTGTCTTGCTCCATGCTTTTCTTTTTTGTGTTTATTGGACTACAGCGCTTTCAGCCAACCTCTCATTCAGCTTCCTGTAGCTTCATGTTTTACTTGTTTGGCTTTTCGTCCTTCTCACAGTCATTACCCAGTGTATCTTCTGTTCTTCACTGAAAACATGTTTCAGTGAATGATCTCCCCTTGGACCTTAATACTGGTGGGTGTGCTATACCTTCAGTTAACCAATGCTTCCTCTTTCTGGATTGTCCTATCTTTCAAATGCAGATCATGTTTTATTTTGTCAACACAACTTACTCTTGTTCCTGGCAGAAATGTGGGAGAGCTGTGCATGATGTTCCTTCTGCCTAGCTATGACTGCCTGTTTTGCTTTTGCTGTGTCTCTATGTCTACTGATGTGAAAAAAAAGTCATTTGACCCCAAGTTTTTCAGTCTTCTCCTTTAAAGGACTCATACCTGTGTTTAGTTACAGTAAAATTTTGTGACCTGTGCTTCAGCTGCAAATAAGGCTCAGTAACTTTATAGTCCCCCTTCTCCTATTAGCTGTCTCTCTTGCATCTGTGAGATATCTTCTTGGAAAGCCTTGTTGTTCTAGAGAAGAATCCTTTCATGATTGCCCACACTCTGTTCCTGCATGTCTAAGCCACGCAGTACAATGTACAGGTGCCTTCATAACCAGGCTTCAGGCTGTTCTGCAGTCTGGAGAAAATATGGTAATTTCCGTCACCTTTTGGATGTAGGAAAAGACATGCTGTGTTCTTTTGAGAAGCCTCAAATATTTTGCTGCATTATTTGCTTGAGGGATAAAATAACCTGTCTTTTAAGAAGATAACATGGGATTTTGACTTTTTAATCATTGTGAACCAATTTCCCATTAACCTCCCTTTTTATAAGCACTGTCTTTCTGGACGTTATTCCACGTATTTCTAATCTGTAGCCAGCTTGGTATTTTCATGTGTCTTGTTTTATAATGTTCTAGTTCTTCCCCACATCTCTGGCCAAAAAAAAATAAAAATGTCCTCAATTAAATCATAATCTTGAAATGAAGCCTACAATCTGATTTTTTCCCTTCTGTTCAAATGCCATAGAGACTTAATACCAAAAGTAGAAATGTTTTGAACAGAGCTACCTGAAACTTTTTATAAATTCATGCACGGAAGTTAGTAATGAGTTGGTGTACAGCTCGTTCAGGGGATTTTTGTTAAAAGATAATAAGACAAAGAAAAAACCTGTGCAATTCAGGGCTGTGGCTGTGCTTAGAATGTGGAGAACACTTTTTATTTTCCTTTGTCTCCTTCTTTCTCTGAGACACCTGGAAATCTACCCATATGGTTTGGCTTTTCATTTACTAGGATAATCACGTAACAGTGCTTCAGCATTGTACAGAATTAAAGAGTATTAAAGCTTGTGACAAAAAGATGTGGTTTTTCTCTGCACCCTTCTGTCACTTGTTGTATGCAGTCTGTATTAGCAGGCATCAGAACTGGCAACATTTTTAAGTTGCACCTTATGCTAAAAGCAAATTGTCATCAGGTCGTCTGCATTTGCAATGCGTTCTTGCCATGTCTGGTGGTCTGTGCTTCAGTGTCTCTTAACTATGGCCTCAAGTGATCCAGTTACTTGCTGAATCCTGTTTCTGTTAAATACTTTGTGTTAGCTTAAACCAGCATGAAGCTTACCTGTCAAGTCTGGTTCTATAACTTGAGCTTAACCTTGAAAGTACCCCGAGATCATTTTATTTCACTTCCTATATATTAGTCTGTTAATCTTTTCACTGAAGAGTGTTAGGGAAGACCAAAACTAAAAAGGGGGGGGGGGGGGGGGGGGAAATGCATTTTACAGTTGCTGTTCAGAACTGGATAGAGGACCATGGGGATCAAGAACAAAAAATTGAAGTATCTAAAAATACTTCAAATATTTAAAGGTTGAGACTCTAACCATCTCTTTGTGGGCAGCAATACAGTGGCTCAAGTAGCTGTGACTGCTTTGTTGTAGAAGCTGTTGCTTTGGTAGCAGAAGAGGCTTCGTGTGTATGTGTCTCTTAAGCCAGATTTTCAGGAGTGATGGAGTCCAAACTATTATTTGAAGTAATTATGAAATGTCAGTGCTCAAAATAAGGCTCCAGGACTTGGTAAGTGAAAGAAGATGAATGTGGGTCCCAACTGAGCCAAGAGACTTGCCTTGGCGCAAGTCCTATTTCCAAACCAGTGAGGCAATTATTTTATTTTCTATTTTTAAAAGATGGCACACTGTTTAATCCATTTCAGATTAGTCTCTTGCCAACCTGGAACACCAGAGTGTTTCTTGCACTTCTGTCAGTCTTGATCTGCTTTTCAGGTGATACTTCATCGACTTTGGCTACTTGTTGGTGAAGCAAAACTGTGGGTCGTTTATTACAAGCTTGGAAAAAAAAGCAGTCTGCTCCAAAATGATGCTGCATGTTGTCCTAAAGTTTATCATCTTGTGTCTTTTTCAAAATCAACTGTGGAAAAAGTAACAAGGGTAATTACATTTAATCCATTTTAATACACACTCTCTCCAGCTGCCAAAAAACACTGAAAATGATGTTGATTTTTTCCAACCTTGATTTGTTTTTTGTTCCACCAAACAAATCTTAATTATCTTCTGTAGTAGAAGTGAGAGTCAATTCTTTTATCATTGGTGTGTATTTTGTTAAGTAGCTTGTCAGAGAAAAGCAACAGGAATGTAATTAGATTAATCCAGTCCTCCGTGTGCTGTTCAGTACTGAGGACTGATTTCCAGACCCCTTTTCTTGACTAGGTGCATGTTTTTAGGAGGAATTTTTGTTCTGATTGAGAGAATGTTGCTGAATAACAAGACTAATCTCTAGTGCAGTTAGACTTAGAGCTGTTTCGGTACCCTGCTGACGTTGCACAGCTAATGACCTGGACCAGAGTGCGTTTCCTAATTAGAAAAGTGATTTAAAGATTGTACCCAAGCACACGGTTTTAATTAAGTAACATTGAGCAGCTGAAGCACTCCAGCCTCTCCAGACTGCAGTGCTGGTGGTTTGTGTGGATTTTTTTTGTTTGTTCTTTCATGTGGGAGGTGCACAGGGCGCTCCTCTCCATGCAACTGTAGCTCCTGTTGTTTTGAGGTTGCTGTTCCCTTTTCCTCTCTGTGTCCGTAATAATATGGAGCAGTGGTTGGTGAGCAATTGGCAGGAGTCTCCTGCCAGGTGCTGGGCTGAGAAATCTCTCTCTCTGTTAAAACAAACTTAAAGGCTTGGTTTTGAGTCTGAACTGAATGAATTGCAAGAACTAAACAGTTAATTGATGATGAAATTACCACCTGCAAAGCACCTGCGTGTTTGATGTGGGAGCCCTTTGAAATGTATGAAAAATACGAAATCATTTTTCTGTTATCAACTCTCATTTGTGGAGATGTCAGAAGTCCTCACATGACTCCTCCTTTGAGTGAGTTTCTCACACTTACTGACAAACTGTCATGCGCTACTTATTATCGGATCTGAGGAATTTAAACAAGGGCCTTTTGTCTTTGCAGTTTCCTTAGCCTTTTCTCATTTTCAGCCACTTCGTTTATTCTGTTTCTGTTCTCTTGTGCTGCTCGTGGACTTAATCCATCTTCTTGCATTTCTGTGCAGAAGCAGGGATTTATGTGCCATGTCTCCTCAAAGATTTGTCCTCATTTCTCTACTTTGTAAAATATTCAGGCTTCATTAATTTTTATCCTGTTTTTAAGATGGAATTGTTTCTCATGTTTAGACATGAAAGCTATTAGAACTTTGGATGCCCTAAAAATCAGTTTTAGGGTTTTTCAGATTTGGGGGTTGAAATTTTCTATAGACTATACATGAATGCCTCTCTTAAAGGACAACGCAGGCTAATGCAGTTCAAAAAGGTGGTTTTGAAACTGGCTTGTGTAATGCCAGAGTAACTTGGCAATATCCTTTAGCATTTGCCTTTTCTCTAGACACAATATGCTTATTCTTTGTTGTGCTTCTCAGAGGACATCTCTGAAGTACTTTCTTTTTTCAGCTACTTTCACCTAAGGTATTTTAAGACTGTTTTGTGCTAGTGCTGTGAAATCTCAACTAGGGAATACCATGGAGTGGTGGGCACATAGAAGAGGTTGTTCTAAGCCACGCAGTCATTATCTTTGGTTTGGGATTGCTTAAACTGTTTTTCTTTTCATTATTATGATATTATCTATCAGTACACTATCAGTAACCAGTCCATCATGATTAAGCAAAGAAAAGCCACATAAACAGACTGTAACATAAACATAATTGTGACTTTCCCTTTGCGACCCACTCTGCCCCAATAAAATCCCTTCTTCATTAAACTTATATGGGGTTTTTATCAGAGCTGCATACCTGAAGCAGGCGCTTTATTCTGAATATGCATTTAATAGGGATATCTGACTTCTGCTGCACTGTGAGATACTCCTTGGTTCTGCTGCTTTTCATGTCTTTTTGCATTGAGCTGTCCCACATGAAATATTAAATCTAAACATTCCCATTGCAATGTCTTCTTGCTGAAATAGCCAGACAGAAGGTTAATATGAGAAGCCGTTGGTTACAGTCTTTAATTTTCTAGCTAATGTGCATTTGAATTATGACTGGTAACATTTTTATAGGTACCAGGAGAGCACTCCTGGTCCAGTGTTGCTGAATTATGTTGAATATCAGATGTAAAAGTAAGCACAGGCATCTTAATTGTTGATTGCTTCTATTTTGCCATTTAGTCTGGTGTACAAGTATGGCGTTATTGGTGCACTGAGACACACAAATCCCATAATGGAAAAATGTGGGGAAAGAATAGAGGAGGAGGAAGGGAATGCATAGGGAGACAGTAGGGGCAATGAAGCACAGGAGAAAAGAACAGAGGAAATTGGTGGCCTGAGAAATGATGGTCACACAAAGGAGAAGATGGAGATAGAGAACATGTAGGAGGGCATGTGAAAAGCATGGTAGAAAAGATGGAAGGGTTGCTATGTGCATTCATTCTACTGAAGCAAAAATCTGCAATCCCCTGCCAATACCACAGTGACTAGATCTAGACTCTCAAAGGTACCTCTAAATGCCCTGAAGTACTTGGGTGCTTTATTATATATACTCCCTAAGCTCCTGGTGCTTTATTGATACAGTCTCCTGTTAAAAGCTATAGGAAAACTTTCTGGGAAATGAAAACAATTGAGATCAGCTGAATTGATCTCAATCGGATCAACCAACTCAGTGCTTGAATATCCACTCAGGATCATCAAGATTATCCAGACAGCTGATGTGCCAGGTGGGTGAACAAACTTGTCCTAGGATCCCAAATTTGGGGTCATTTGACTCACAGCTTCAAGTTCTTAATGTCTGACAGACTCTAGAACTTATTTTTTCACAGACCTAGAGATCAAACAAGAAATTATTAAAACTCTAATCATCACTTGTAGGCTTTTCTGAGCAATGAAAACATTCATATCCTGCCTTCAGCAGCCCATGAACTCCTTAGCAGAAGAGGTGAAGAGGTTCCTGGTGCATCAGGGCTCTGTGCTATGCCTGGGTATGAACCCCCTACATAGGCTACTCAGTATGGTTCATTCTTGCTGCTATTGTAAAACTGTGCTAATTCTGTTGTATATTAAATACTCTGCAGTTGGGGAAAAAACTCGGGGAGAGTATCTACTCAGTTTTGCAGTGTACGAAGTCAGGGTGAGTTTGTCATGCCAGCAGTTGCTTCTGTGAAGTATGAGATGTAACGACTCTCATCAGTGGTGTAGCTTGGAAACCCATAAATGCTTTTCACAAATAGAAATCAGACAGTCTGATCTCTAATACTTTTAGATCTTAGGTTGCCTGACTGAATTTCTTCTGCAGCAGTTCTACTCCAGAAGAAACACTGCGTAAAAACAATCTTTATTTACCGCATTTTGAATGTACTCCCTTTTAGGTTTTAAGCATTCTCTTTATCCAGTTGTATTTGGTAAGAAGATAGAGTAAGTGGATTGTTCATCTTACAGTCTTTCTGCCTTCCCTGTCAGCCTGCATTACGCTTTTGAATATTCCCAACTACTTTAGATGTGTGAATTATGTAACAGAAATCTAGCTTGACATTCACTCAGAATAGGAAACAGTCAGATCGCTTGAAGCAACTCTGATCAAGCAGATCAATTTTTTCTCCCCCATGGATCAACACATAAAAATCATTATAAGAAACCTTTTAATAGGTGATTAGAAACCAAGGACTTGATCAAAAGAAAAAGTTAAAATAACTCTTATTTTGGGGCTGATGTTTTGCAAGTGGTTTGCACCAAATGACCTAAGTAGGTAATGTTAAAATGACGTGTATGAAATTTAGGAGGTTTATGCTCTGCTACTGGTACTTAGCTGCAGAGAAAAGTAGCTATGAGACTAGCATTTTGATTCGCACAGCCGTGCATAATCTCATAATGTGCAAAACAGTAAGGTTTGAGGTTTTAAATGTTTAAAAAGTAAAATAATTTTTGGGTTTCTGGCTGTGTAGAAACATTGTCTAGTTCAGTGCTGTGAAATGTGAAAATTAAATACTATGCACGTATGAACAGTAGACCTCTTGGACAGGTGTCCTGGCAGAACCCTTGTCTAACACCCACCTATAGCCCATGGGCTGCAGTGCGAGTTACTGCACCTTGCACGGTCATTGCCTTCTCCTCTGAGAGCTCCAGAATACTGTCGGGATTCTTTGAAGATGATTCTGATATTGAGATAACCAGTGGGCCAAATTGTGAGCCATACCATTTCAGAAGCATTGCAGCAGGGTCAAACATCAGGACTAAGGAAAAGTAAGAAATCCTAGGGCAAGCAGTATACCTTTCTGCCTGGGAATTGAGAGTCACATTTGTTTTGCTAGAAATCCATTTACATTCTCATTTGGGCTTACCTTGAGCTCGATGTAGTTCTGAAATCAACGGAAATCTCCATTTTAGGCCACTACATTCTGAGACTCTCCTTTTTAAAAATTTGTTGACTTGGAGGGCTATATGCCTGCCTCCTACTCAAGCTTTGTTGCATCTTTGAGAGGACTGAAAACAAACCTGACCTGGTCAGAGCCTGGCCTGTTAAGCAGGGTCTAACTCATTTTGGCAGTGCTGCATTCACCTCAAATACCTGCTGGTGGCCACGTTTTAACAAGAAACAAGGGCTTCATATATAGCATCCTGCAGCTCAGTTCCTGCTCGGCCACAAAGATTTTTAAACCAACAGCTCCTGGTTTTTAATCTGTAGAGTAGGCTGGAATGAAGCTATCCTGTATCCTACTACTTGAGCTGAGTGGTTAGAAGAATCATGGAATGGTCGAGGTTGGAAGAGACCTCTGGGAATCATCTAGTCCAACCGCCTGCTGAAGCAGGGTCTCCTAGAGCCGGTTGCACAGAATCACATCCAGGCAGGTTTTGAATGTCTCCAGAGAAGGAGACTGCACAGCCTCTCTGGGCACCCTATTCCAGGACTCTGTCACCTTCACAGTAAAGTTTTTTCTTCATATTCAGATGGAATTTCCTGTGTTGCAGTTCGGATTTCTTGCAGAAGAACACAGAGTTATTTAAACTAGAAAGAAGGATGTGTCAGGTGAAACCTGATGCTGGTTGTGCAGAGGTTTTGTGTTAAAGAATCATAGCCTGATGCATGTGAACAGTCCTAGAAACAGTGCTTGCTATCCCCTTTCAAAAGAGAGATTTGTCTGCACCATTACTTTATCTTTACTTTCTTCTACTCTAACCCACCACAATGAGGTATTTAAAAATAGTTTTATCCTAGTCTTTTAAGCTAGTAGCTAGAGTACTGTCCTGGTGAGCAGGAACTAGGAGTACAAGTGTTTTCAAGCCAGAGAAATCATAAAAACCAGGTCTCTAATTCCTGTGCTAGGGCTCTAACAAAAGACTAACAAAAGGAAGGGGCTTGCTGGTGCTGCCTCTTGATTTGGGATTTGACTGGTGGGAAATAAGAAATAAAGTGAAGTGTGTGTCAGCCCCCTGTTGAAGAGATTCTTTGGTATAAGAAACATGGGCTGTATTGGAGGTAATTGATCTCAAGATGGAAGGCAACAGATTCCATTATCAATTCCTGGAACCATGAAATTCACCAAGAAAACTACTCTTTAATAAATTCTCTCCTTGAAAAGAGCCAATAATCCCGACAAGGGTTTGTGCTATCAGTGACACAGGGAGAGGATAATTCTGATATTAGATTCTAGCAGTGATGTCGCAGTGACTGCTTTATGGTGGTGAACAAGACACAGCTGTGACTACTAACTTCCAATCAATATTAATTTGGATGATAATTTCTTCAGTCACTGCAAACTGACCTCAGGTTTACATTACAGAATTGTACATTAATTCAAATAAATCCCATATCCAACCAATATTGCTTGTAAGCTTGATACAATAAAAATGGAAGACATGAAGTGAATGCTCAATGAGCTGTTATTGAGTTGCTATAATTCATACCTTCCACAAAAGCAAATAGGAAAATGGAGAGGACTTGTCATTATGGTAAACTTGCATTGTATCTAATGATGAATAAATTTGATTCACAGGTTAAAGTCCATCCTCTGTCATGTGATTTTAGGCAGTAGTGAATTCCTGCGTTTTTTTGCTGACTTGAAGCTTCTTGTATGAAAGTACTTTAACTGGAAAATTCTGAGCAGAAAGTGTTAGTCTGGGTCTTTTTGTTGTTGTTGTTGCTTCTTTTTTTCTTCATTCTGTTTAGATTTCTCTCAGTGCTGGCAGATGATTTAAAGGCCTGTGATCTCAACTAGCCTTGTGTTGCAATCTCTGTCAGTGCCTTATCAATGCTTTTGTCTTCTGTCTCTTCACCATCCTCCATCCTCTCGAGCCATGCCCTGTCGTAAATGGTCACGTAAATCCTCAGCGGTGTGCTCAGTGCTGTGTTTCCTCTAATGTTTCCTTAGCTCTGACCTGTGGTTCCTGTATGGTTCAAGAGTATTTCTTACATCCCCTTGGGACCTTTGACTTCAAGCCTTTAGCCAGCTTTATTGAATCTGTATCTTGCTGAATCTGAAAGGAAAACCTTAACCTAGTGTAATCATGCTAGATGTGCCTGTAGGCAGGATTCCTGTGCTGCTTTAACCAACTGAAACAGGCGTTTATGGTGGTGCTTGTTTTGGTGAATCATGACAGCACAAAACTCCTTGCGCTCAAAATGACCCAATTTATGTGAATAATGAGGCAGCTCTTGTCGGTGGTGCAGCAAAGCATGCTGTAGGAGCTGTGTTGAGAAAGCAGTTCAGCAGAAGCATTTGGTATATGTTGTCTGGTTTTTTGGAAAGGCTTCTCCATATTTATGGTGCCTTTTTCTCATTGCTGTTGAGCAAATGGAGCTAGTCAAGGGAAAAGGTACATCAGTCTGAAAAGAAGTGATCCGTACTGTGCAAAATGCACATGAAGGTGTGGGGAGAGCTGGCTGGCCCAAGAAGTAATGGAAATAGGGGGCATGTGTGCATGCAAGAAGGGATCCTAATCATCAGAGCTTCGGAAAGAGGGAGGAGCGGTGGGTCATGGAGTAAAGGAAGATTTGAAGCCTTGTTGACTCCAGAATTGGCAGAGCTCATGATGAAGGGGATGAGGTTGCACAGAGCTGGACTGGTATCCTTTCTGTGAGCTTTCATGTAGCTTATGTCAAATTCCTTGAATTGCCATGCATCCTAATATATAGCCCAAAACAAGTAGAGTACAGCAGTGGAGAGGAGTATTTGAGGTGGAAAGTTTTGGGTGGGTTTGTTGGTTTATTTTAATAGAAAACCAGTCAAAATACCTAAATAACTTTTAAACCTGCTTTCTTGGTCACTGATTCACCGATTAATTCTTTTCAAAGCAAAGTTTGCTATAGCATCAGACAACATTGCTCAAGATTTTGTCCAGCCCAGTCTTGAAAGCCTCCAAGGACAGAGACTGTGCAGCCTCTTTGGGCAAGCTGTTCACTATTCCACTGTTCTAAGGAAAAACGTGTAATGTGTAGTCACAGAAAAAAGTGGACTAACCTGTGCAGAAAGCTTTTATATTGCATCAAAAGTTGCTCAAGAAACATGCTACTAGGAGACTTACTTATTTACTGTATGAGAATAAGAGGGCAAAGCTGCAGAGAGATGCAAAGAGAGTTCATACAAAGCATTAGTATGACATCCTAGTCTATAGGCAGGTCAGAAACCCCATTCCATAGTGCAAAAATAAACAATTAGCGTGCTAGAATTTGTCCCTCTGAGCTCATTTGCTCTTTCTGTTTAGTTCCTTCCTTTTGAGTTCCCAAAGGGAAGGTATTAATGTCTAGGTGAGACCTTCATGCACGGTCTGCTTCTTCAAGAGGAACAGTAACTGCTCTGCCTTAAGTCTCAGGACGCTACCTCGCAACTTCATGTTAAGTGTGCTGTTCACTTCAACTCCAATTTATCTACTTTGCAAAGTGGTTATTGCAGCATTTGAGCTGGATGTGCTGAAGTCAGAACTTGCAAAGTTCTTTTGGAATCTGTAGAAAAAAGTGTATGAGATGCATGTTAAACCAATCTAATTTTAAAATACTTGTTGAGGATTGCGTTACATCCTGTTACCTTAAGCGCGTTTTTTGAGTACACGTCGCTGTCTGGTTTTGTGTAGCCTGAGCACAGTATCATTAAGAGCCGCTGCCTTAGAATAGGGTCATTGTAGGTACCCTAAGCCATAAATTGCATCTTTTCCTGTCTCTGCCTTCTGCTACTCACATGACCCCATGCAAAGGCTCAGCTGGGCACCCTGTTCCTTTCTCCTTTTTCCCACAGATCCCCGATAGCAGTTACCTTCCTAAAGACTATTCCCTAAAACAAAATCACCGTAAGAGCCCATGCTAGATTTATTTTTTTTTACTATGATAGCTTTCCTTTATGATTCATTTCATTTACACTAGAAAACATTTTAGCTTTTCTCCTAATTTTTATGATTGCATGAATGAAGTTAAGTTAATTAACATGCTTTTCCTTAAGAAGATAGACCTTTCAATAAACTTTGGAGGTATTTTTGTGACTTCTGTTGATGGAAGTGCACTTCAGTAGTTATCTAACGGAGCTAATTGTTAATTTTGGTAAATGTGATCACTGGAGTTGGTGTGTCACAATTTCTTGGGGGAGGATGATATGTTCTGTGGCACCTGTGTACTTTGAATGGACCAACATGAGTGCTCTTTGGTCTCTATCTACTGAGCCTGCCAAGTTGGATTTGGTGTTTCACTTGGATAAGTGCTATTCTGTCAGCTTGACTAATATTTTGCCCCATTTATTGAAGTACTTTTACTGTATCTAGTACAGTACTCTTAGTGAACAATTCTTCCACAAGAAGCAGCAAAATGCAAGGTTAGCAGGGCTTAAAGCAGGAAAAGAATAACCTAGAAAGACAGAGTCACGTTGTGAAGTAGTGTAAGTTTTGCAATTTTTCAAAATAATTTGATTCTTCTGAAAATAGATATCAATGACAGGTAATGTTTAGCGGGGGCAGAAGAAGTTTCAACATTAGAGAAACCCAGCTTTTTCTGAAGAAGGAAAATGAATCAAATTATTAATTTAAAATAATGACACTACAGCAGAGATTAATCCAGTCTCCTTCAACTGGCAGTGGTGGTGCCAGTATTATGATAACAGTTGATGAATTTCTGGTGAGTATCAGTTAAGTGTATAAAATACTCAAGTATGCTTTAGATGTGTTTCAGTGGAAATTATTACTGCAAAATTACTATTAATGATGAGAGGCAATAACTGTTTCAGCACATTGAAGGGAGGGGAAAAATGGGAGTAATGAGAATAAGGAGACAGATGGTCTTATAATAGGTGTTGATGATTTTCAATTCATTAAATGTGTGTTCATCCACTGGAAGGATGACCTCTATAAAAGTTTAAATGGCCAGTGGTGATGGCTTTCAGATGCTCCTCAGGCCAGGCCAAAATGGCAAGGATGCATAAATGTCTGTAAAAGCTAAGTATTCATTAGCATGAACATTAATGAGGGATCCAGAGAATCTGCTAGAACAAGGTCATGTTTTCTTTTCTGGGGCAGAACTCTATTTGGAGCAGCGTTTGTTTGAAGACCACATTCTCTAAAGCACTGTACTTCACCTAATACTGGGGGTTTGAGGGAGTCTGCTGCTTCTGTGTTCGTCAGAGAGCTCTGTCACAGAGACAGCACTTCATAATTACTGAGGTGGTGTCATCAGGTAAAGAAGAATAACCTCTAGATGCAAAATCTATCTCAGTGCCAGAAAGCCAGAGTCCCACTTTGTTGCTGGCTCTAAGTAGCTGCAAGCCAGCTTCTCTGTGGTTCTACACTGTTTAGTGTGTGCAACGTCATGTGATATGGAAAGGAAATCTTTAATTTTAAGTTTTGGTAACTTTTGTAGGAAAACAAAAGTCCCAGTCAAAAGACTGTAGACAAGAGATGGGAAACCAAAAGACCACTCTGGTCATATTGCCAGCTGTGACTTGGTTTTGTCTTTTTTACTGAAGTGGGATGGTCTGTTAACAATAAGCATTTAAAAGTTCAAGGTTAAAATGAATATTAGTTTATGCAGTGTGATCTGTGTTGTTTCATAGGTCAGCAGTTTGTCCTCTGATCCTTAACCACCAACTCTCAAAGGGCTCATCACCTATCAGAAGGCAATGTTCCGCACATTCAGAATGCTTTGCAGAGGGAGCAACCCCTCCTCATCTCCCAGCCTGTCCTTTCTAGAGCACCTATATTCACCTAGTGCAATCGTCCAAACATGAAAGCTGTCTCACCACATTTCTGTAATCCTGATGGGATCAAAGCTATGCACCTATGCATCTTCTAACTCCCCCTGTTTTGTTTCCTGATTGTATGTACTTGTGTTGGGGCATTTGAGTGGGATCCCGCTTGCGCTGCCATCACAGGGAACATACCAGAGCTTCCCCTTCACTGTTCACAGTGCCCCTGTTTCTGGTCAGGCTATCACTATCATCATTATTCCCTGACAGACCTAGTCTGAAGCCCTCCTCATAGGTTAGTGAGCCTGTTGGTAAAGAGTCTTCTGTCCCACTTTTTCAGATAGATCTTCTCTCTTTCCCATAATCTTCATTCCTCAACAGAATAAAAAGGAGCAAACCCCATAGCATTGCAGTCACTTTTAGTCAGGCATAACTATAGCCATGTTCCAATTCAAATAATAAAACTGGACGGGAATGTAGAGCGAGGTATTTAGTAGTAGTTCAGCATAATAGGAAGTGTCATCTACTATTCTTTAAGAACAGTTCCAGGTTAGTTGGTACCTCATGCTATCGTGAACCTTAGCTGTGCAACCTCAGTGATGTGTTCACTTACCTTTCTGTTGTAGCTAGCAGGCTTCCTCTTATTAAAAGTGCTGTCACATTCTCTGTTCAGGCACTGCACAATTTCTCCTCTTCCTTATATCTCACCCCTGCTGAATGAGTGGCAACACTCTATTATGAAAAACAAATGTCATTGTGTGCGTGTACCAAGAGCTATTCCCAGCCGCTTTGTTCTATAACAAAGCAAGAAGCAGCTGCTGAGATTAATAGGCAAGGTGAAGATGAGGTGGTTCAATCCATCATCAAAATGGTTCGCTTTAAGTGTACTATAGAGCAATAGGTTTACTGCTATTCTCTGGCAAATCACAAGGAAAAAAAAACCCGCAGAAGGAAACATTGTTTTCCCTTACTAAGATGAAAAGGTTATACATAGAGCATAGATTTCTGGGATTGGGATGATGCCTGAGAACAGAAGGCATAGCCTAGGCAAAAATTAAAATGCCAGCATCCAAACAAAAAAAGAGCGAGCTGCAATTGTCCCATTCTTCTATACCTACCCCCTTCCTATTTTTCCCCACTTCTTTCCCTTTTCTTTCTCCTTAGTGGTAACCATGTTGTCTGGCAGCTGGCTGCAGGGCACAGATTCTTTATATTCAAAATCCTGGTACTGTTTTCTGCACAACCTTCCCAACAGAAGTTTGAGTTTAACTTAGAAACAGCTGACATGTTTCAAATGATCATATACTGCGTCATTTTATTCTTTCTGATCTTGAGCCTTTTAGACTTGCTGCTTTGCAATCTGCAGGGGCAGAGTTGTCTTCTATCTCCTGATTTCAGCAGCTTGATGTTATTAAGCCAATACTTAGCAGCATTAGGGGTATCGTAAGGGACTGGCAGGCAAGAAACCGTGTGGCTTATTGAAATCCTGGATCGCTTGCCTCAAGGCAAGCACCGGGTCAGTGGCAGAGCTAGTTGTCTGTGAGGCTGCTGCTGGAGAATATCCTCCATGGTGGTATATTGGCCTCTGATTAAAAACAAAAAAGCCCCAACCAATCTCCCCCATCCCAGACCCTGCACAAGGTTGTGTGTAGTTTGCATGTCGTTGTAATTGCATGCTGTTCAGTAATCTTTCTCTTAAAGAAATTAGAAAGCATAGTCAATAAATGAAAAAGCATTTCTCAGGCTCTGCTTTTCCATAGTTTTCTGTAAAAAAATATTTTCAGAGTCAGCTTCCATTTACCCTGCTGCAGGAACTCACAATTGACGTTTTATTTGTCTGAAGAGCAATAGGTTAGATTATATTAAAACATTCTGCCAAACAGCCATGTGTTTTGTTCTATTGCTGTTTGGAATGCCAAAGACTTTCATAGTCAGATGTGAGATGGAAAGCCATCTGCCTTGCCAATTAAAGTAGACTGAGATACAGAATATCTGTATTGTTCTCGTTCAGACTCTGTTCTGCAAAAAATATACATTTGTCTTTAGTGCATTCAGTGTGCTGTAGAAGACTGGTAACTTTCTTGCTGAATTGGGCATGAAAAAAGCACAGTTGATTGTAAACATAGGTGAAACTTACTTGTTTTAAAAGCCTTTGTTTGTCCTAGTATTTCAACAAAAGTATTCTTTATTTCCTGTTGCTGCTGTCTCTGTATAGACCGTTTGCTTCTGTGTCACAATATAAGGTGCCTGCTGAGGGAGGCTGGTGACATGACAGGTGACTAAGGTGAACTGAGCCCTGATTCTAAAAGACATGAATAAGTTACTAGGAATGAGAAATAGTTCTGACTTGATATAAGGAAACTTTTTCACCATTTGGATAGTCAGGTATTGGAACAGGTTGCCCAGACAAGTTGATAGGTCTCTCTCTCCTTGGATGTTTTTAAGATCCAACGAGCTCAAGCCCTGAGCCACTCTGGTCTGATCCTTCTTCAAGCAGAAGGTTGGGCTGGTGGCTTCTGAAGGTCCCTTGGAGCTGGGGTTGTTCTAAGCATTAGCAACAAAGTCCTGCCTTGCTGCCCATTTCACTAAGCTGTCTGCTTTGAGTTTGTGAAGTGATTGATTTGATTACTCATTGAAGGGCAGATTTACACCTAGAAAACGCTGCATAATGTATGAGAGAGAGAAGGAAAAGTTCCATCTCTGCCTCTAAAGCAGGATTTTCAGCCTCAGTGATCTCTGCTGTCCTGAAAGGTCTGGGAGCTCCCTCTGACAGGGCAGGTTGGGTCTGGGTTGTGCTAATTGGCACTTTAATTGCATTAATTTGATACTGTGATTCCACAGTGTATGCGGCCACTTTAATTTGGGTAAAGTTTACTTGTAGAGTAAGATACATGCAGCGTTTGCCTGCAGCATTTCAGCCTTGTTTGTTTACTGGAGAGACTGAACAGGGCACCTAAATGTTGGCTCCGGCTCATACAGCATCCCGAGGTGCCCAGGCTGTTCCCTGCAGGTGCTTCACGAGGTCAAGGCTACACCTCTTGTTTCATGGAGCTGTCACTCTGCCACTCTGCGCAGAAAGCTGGACTGTTGTCCTGTGTGGAGTGCTAGTCCGTTGTACGACGTGTATGTGTTGAAAGAGTATCTATGGTGTTACGGTCCGTCACGCCCTTAGCTTCTCTCCCTTGTCACATTTGAGAAGCCCTGGGTCACACAGAGGTGGCCAGCCTAAAACAGAACAGCATCTCTGATCAGCATGGTCTTGTTTTCACTGAGCTGATATAAATCGTGGCTGTTAAGTGTGAATAATGTGAAGTGTGGGGAGTGGTGTCTGCAGTGAAGGTGGAAGCCGCTGAGGCCAAAAGCTGCAGCCTGATGACAGCAGTCATTAAAAGCAGCAGGTAGAAAGAGAAGCTGAAGCTACCACTGACTCCGCTGTTTATAAGTTGTCATTGGTTTTACACCCAAAATCTTAAACCAATAAAGCTGTTATAATTCTTTCACTAATTTAACAGAGCTAAGATTTTGCCATGGATTCTTTTAAGTAAGTATGTAACTTTAAAAAATTACATGATAAATTTCATTTACTTTCTAGATATATGATCTGCCCATCGCTTCTGCCCCCTTCTTTGAAGATCTTGCTTGTTAAGGACTGTAAACCGAACTTAACTGATGCTATCCTGGTTCCAACTGGTCTGAGGCTGCCCTTTTGAAAGTTTTTGTTGCTGCAGGTTTTGATAAGCTTTTGCAGAGTGTAGTTTGGCAGCACAGCTGAACTGATGGAGTGATGGGCTACTCTTGAAAGGGACAATGTACAGTCCAGCAACTCCCTTGGGCTGACAGCAGCGTTTGACTGAGTGTGCATTGAGTGATTCAGAAACATAAACCAGTAGAAAACCAACTTTTTCCTGCCAGTTAAGTCTCTGGGCTGGCTTGCTACAACATCAGCTGAGCTACTGACAGCAGCACAAGTAAGAGGCTAGAGGAAAGGGGGAGAAGTGGCTTGTATGTATGGTTAAACCATTTTCTTAGACTTCATTTATCTTGTATTTTGAGTTCATAAACCAGCACTGAAGCTGAAACAAACAGTACCCCATCTTCCTACCCCTGCTGTTTTTCCCACAACTGCAACATCTTATCCTCCACTGTGCCTGTCAAGAATTTGTGTAGCCGCATGCTGAACTGCAACAAGGAGTTTGCCTGGCTTAATTTTGTTTTGATGGATTAGTTTTCACCAGGTTTCTTATGTGTCGCTGCACAAATGCTTGCACCAGAGTGAGAGAGTGAAAAAAGGGAAGGAGCGAGCGGCCCGGGGTGCAGCGCAGGGTGACTGCTTATTTGACTGACTTTGAATTGCCAGCTACAGCTGTCTTAACTTGTGCCTGTAATCACAGTATCAGGCAATGATTATATCTGTACCCATTATTTCACTGATCTGTGGACATTTTCTGAGTTGCTGTGGTTTAACCCCAGCCGGCAACCCAGCACCAAACAGCTGCTTGCTCACTCCCCCTCACCCAGAGGGATGGGGAGAAGGATCAGAAAGGAATGTAAAACTCCAGGGTTGAGATAAGAACAATTTAACAGGTAAAGCAAAAGCTGCATGCACAAGCAAAGCAAAGCAAGGAATTAATTCCCCACTTCCCATGGGCAGGCAGGTGTTCAGCTGTCCCCAGGGAAGCAGGGCTCCATCACACGTAATGGTTACTGGGGAAGACAAACGCCATAATGCCAAATGTCCCCCCCTTCCTTCTTCTTCCCCCAGTTTATATACTCAGCGTGATGTCATATGGTATGGAATAACTTTTTGGCTAGCTTGGGTCACCTGTACTGGCCGTGTCCCCTCCCAATTTCCTGTGCTCCCCCAGCCCTCTGGCTGGCAGGGCCCAAGGAACTGAAAAGTCCTTGATTTAGTATAAACATCACCCAGCAACAACTAAAACCATCAGTGCATTGTCAACATTGTTCTCACATCAGAGCCAAAACACAGCACTATACTAACTACTAAGAAGAAAATTAACTTTATCCCAGTAAAACCAGGACATGAGTTTATGAATTTGTCCCCATGACATTTGGTAGATGTCTTTTTTTTTTTTTTTTTTCCTCCCTGTAGATTTTCTTTGCCATATGCACTGTGTAGGCTGCAACAGCCAGTGAGGTTGAAATTCAGGTGGCTGATTGATCCCTTCCTTACTCCATTGTTCCAAAGACATAGCAATGGGGAGGCTGTGTCATAAATGCTTGCTGGGGCAGGGGCAAGACTTGTTTAAACCACTGACCATCTTTAAATCTTAAGACTGACTGGGAGAAACCAAGAAACCAGATAGGGAGGACAAGGTAGGAAAAGAATATAGCAGCTGTGAGGCTCAGTCAGAAAATGTTGGGACCCACTGTTAGAGAGGGAGGTCTTGGGACGGGCATGTGCTACAGAGACCAAGGGAAACACTGGTAGCTAGGAACCTCTGAAAATTTTGCCTCATGTCCACATTCATTTTGACTTTCATCAGTCTTTAAAAAAGCTTTGCTAACACTGAGGAGGATGGAGAATGTTAATCATTGCAGTAGTTCCCCTTCTCAGTTGAACTGAGCTGTGCAGATTTGCAGGCGGCGTGCAGATGAGTTGTTGCTATGTGGAGATCACTTGTATCACGGTCAACAGCATGGACCAAGAGGAGGCAGGTAACCTTTATTGGCCCACTTACCATAACCGCGCCATCCTCAGCATCCTTGCATCTTCTCTTTCATCTTTGGTCACACTTTTCTGTCATTTGTTCCTTACAGAAGTAATTACAAAAGAAGGGCAGTTTCCTAAATAGGGTGTTAAAAATGTTCTGTATCTATATGAAACATTATTAAGACATGCTTGTGCCTTTTCCTTCCTTGTTCTTGCAGATGGAATTAGCTTCTCCCTACAGAAACATCTATCTATGGTTTCAGAGATTTCAAGTTTATATTGTTGCGAGTTGTGGCTGGAGTGTGTCATTCAGTATGATTTTGCATCATGACCTTTCTGCTTTATAGCCCTGGAAGCTGCCATGCCTGCTTCAGTTTTACAGTGTTATTTTTACAGTCCCAAGCAATCGTTAGCAGTCTTCCTAGCATCCATGGAGCCCTTGTCTCTATTAGTACTGGAGAGTTTGTACAGCAGACAATTTGCATGATTGTCCAAAGCAGATTTTTGGATCAGAAGTTATTCACTCTGTGGCCTTGAGAGGCACCGAGCGGGTTTTCTCACCAGGTACAGGTGACATATCACTTCCCCTTACCACCTGTAAGCATCTTCTCTGCAACCTTTTTCAGCATGAATTTCAACTCCCAAGACACAGATGTTTATGCCAAGTTGTGGGGCATCCTCACCCAGCCTCCAGGCCTCTGTTTCCAGCAACTTCCTTGTGTGTTGGGTGGGACTTGGTGGCTCGCTGCTACTTAGAGGTTGGTGGGAGGAGATCATCCCTTCTCAGCTAGTGCACTATTGCCATACGTATGGGTACACATTTCCACCTGGAAGTGTGAAAAGCTTGCCCACCATTCAACCATTTTCATATGCTCTTACTTTCTTCCCTCTGTCCCATGGATATTCAGACTAAGTCCATGTTTCCTTTCTGCAAATGCACTGTAAATGTGCAGATTTTACTATGTCATAGCAACTGATGGTTTTAATTATAAGCATATTTTACATAGAAATATTAACGACTCAGAAAAATCCTAGTTCAATCCACAGTTAATTAGCTTTCCCATCTACTCATCGTGCTTGACTGGAATTGAAGACACTAAAATTAGGAAAATGTGTGGCTAAATCCTTCCATCAGTAGTTTGCCACCTGTTTAGTATTGTTGGTTCTATCTGAATCTGATTGTATGCGTTCATATCTTACCCTCTCCATCATGTTTAGTTTGCTGTTCACCATTAACATTACCCAAATTTAAACTAGCTGACATTAAAAAGATATTTTTATGTCTGATGCTGCTATTGGAATAGTGAACTTTAGCTCCTAAAGTTCAGTCTCATGGTAAGTTTGCTAGATTTTATTCCTAACTGGGTGGAGGACTTCATGAACTCAGTGAACCAATTGCTTTGTGGTGTTCAGCAATCAAATAGTCCTTTAGTCTACCTCATCTGTGATGTTCTGCAAGTGTATGCGTGCTAGAAGATTAAAATTACTCTCATCAGTTACTGTCTGCAGAGCTAGCCATGTTTTCTTACTAATCCATTTTGCTGAAATGAGAATGTCTGTCTTAACTGCCACTGCCCTGCTGCCATCAGCTTGCTTCTTCCCTTCTGGGCTGTCAGGCTTCTTACTCGGTTGACTGCGCAGTTCTTAGGTTTTTGAAGTCCTTGTGGGCCTTTTTGTAACATTTTCTGTTACCATTGGCCTTCTTTTGAATGGGTTGAGACTTGTGATTTGCTTCTGTTCTCAGCACAGCGACCACTGCTCTGTCTGTCTTTTCCCCCTTTGCTCTGGACTGCATTTGTCATAACTTTATCATGCTGTCATTACAGTAGTGCTTCTCAGCATGTTTTTATCTAACAACCTGCTATATTCCAAAAAAGAAAATTAACAAAATGCCTTGTGACGTCTTACTGTCACGGTTCTGCTTTGCACCCGAATACTATAGTGCGGTGTATGGCTCTACTTCTCCAGCTTATTGATAAGGCTTTTTGCTCCTATTTTGTTTGCATGCTTGGAAATGTGTGAATTTATTCTGATTTGGTTTGTGTGTTACGAGGCTGCAGTCATTTCACAAACCACTTCTGGTGTTTAGTGGAGTATTGGTTGAAAACAACTACCAAAGACTACTTTCCAAAGAAAGCTACTTGCATCCTGTAACAGCGGTAATTTTCTGTGGGATGAAGACAAATTAACTCATTTTCTATGTGATAAGTGAGGTTTCAGCCAGTGGGAATGTATGGTTGATTTTCAGTGCACTGTTTTACCTGAGTATATGCTTTCTATCCTGACCCTCGTGGGCAAAGTAGGAGCTCCCATAATTCAATTAAGACCTTTTTTTCATAAAATATTTCAATGATGACATTTTCGATTCTCATTCTACCTGTGAGTGCCCTCAACTGTTGTGAAAACCCTTCAATTAGCTACTTGACTGGGCAGTGTGGCAGCTTTCCTAATTCAGTTGTTTTCACCTCTTACAGGAAGCAGCAAACATGCTACGTCTCACCCAGAACAGGCTGAAGGAAGAGGAACAGCACCTGCTTAAGAGTGGAAGTAAGTGGCATTTCTTCACTACTTCTATTAGCAGAGAAATTAAGTACTGGCTGCTTCACGTTTAAGTATCCGCTTACATGCATGAAGCTGAGGGGACACGGGACAGATGACGGCGTCAACAGGCTATATTAGAAAAAGTGGAATTATAATAACATGAAAAGGAAAACAGTGAAATAGGGAACCTAACCTCTGTGAAATGCTCCTCTGCCTTGTAAATTTTACCTGCGGTGCCGAGGGATGGAAACAGTCATCCACTAAACACGCTGTGCAATTGCAGTGAGCAGATTTTAGGCTTCATTTTACTATTATCAACAACCTGTATGGGTTCCCTGTGGATACAGCACTTTTCCCAGCACGATGGGATTGCTGATGAAAGGATGGTTTGCAAACAAACTTGGTTAGGTGATTCTTCTCAGCAAAATGCTTGTGTGTAGGTGAGTAGCCTCATCGGTTTGTGGGACCGCTCGGCTGCCTCATATTACACATGTGCTGGTGTGCCTTGCAAAACTGGAGTGTAATTTCTGTCTTCAGCAGTTAGCCTGCCACATTGTGTGGTGTGGAGTTTGGTTCTGCGTTCAGACTAATTCTTTGTGATGTGTCTATCAGATCATAACTTTCACAGATGAAAATCTCTCTGCTTGAAATCCTCTTTAATATCACTGGTCTTCAAAGTGGGATCCATGTTTGCCTGCTTGCATTTGCTTGATTTTAGTGTACCTGCAAAATGTGAATGCAATTAAAATTTTGGGTGCTTTTTTTTTCTAAACTTACTCTTAATTAATTAGGGTTCTAGCTGAGGATCAGGAGGGAATAATAACCTCTTGAGATTTTTGTAGAAAGCAAACCAGATTTTGCTCCTTTTGAGCCAAGCATCAGCAAAAACTTCCTCATTAATTACCTCTGTGAATTTAATATTGCAATATGTGCATTTTTATATGGTGGTGGGAGAAAATAGATTGAAAGCTAATTCGCAGGATCAGAGGGGAGAGTTCATGAAAGCTGAAATTGAGTAAAGACATAAAAGTTGCATTTCACAGTTTGTTTGCTGGCAGAGATTTTCAGAGCAAGCTCGTGAGGTGAGCTGCCCATCTTTGATCTCCTTATGTCGATGCAGTAAAAAGTAAAGAATCTTTAGTTGAAGCATAGGGTTTTTAATATAAACTGCAAGAATGTGGAATTGTTTCAAGGATGTACTTGAGTGAAAAAGTCCAGGTCCTGCTATCTGACAGTTTCCAGGATAAATTAAGTTCAAGAGGAGATGAACAGCTATCATCAGTAATTAGCAGTGTGAAGTATAGCTCAGCTTGGAAAACTATTCTGTCATTTTGCATCTCTGAAATAATATGAACCTTGCCTTTTACTGAGTGATTTAACTGCCACCTCAGCACACATGATTATATCCTCTAATGACCTCTAATATTAACATAATACATCTTTATTCAAGTACTTAGTGTCATAATTAGTAATTATTCTAGTGATAAGAGCACCAGGATCCTTGTTTTCAGTGCTGGCTCATTTATTGACTGTCCCATAACCCTGGAAAATCAAGTCATCTTTGTTGGCTCCCGTCTGCCTTTATCTGTACGCAGCGTGGAAGTCTGCAGAGTTGCAGAGGTGTAACTGAGACAATAAATTTGGTTCTCGGAGGCTGTTTCCCCAGTCACGAGCATGGAGCACAGCTTCATTACTGCATGCTGTAAGGTTAATTTCTTTTATGTTGTAAAGCTCTCTGAGACCACAGTTTGCTAACATAAAATGACCAGGTACCAGACTCTGCTTTCCCCTCAGACCAGACCCCACTCTCCTCCTCTCATTTTTAGTTAAATTATGCACTTCATACAATTCAAAACCAAGAGATTTGCTTTGGTAAGAGAATGCAGAGGTTGGTGACTTAAATGGCATAGTGCCCTACTGGGGATATGTTTACAGAATGGTTACATTAATCCCGGGATTCTAGTCACAAGAAAAAGACATTTTTTTGCTTGAAAGGAAACAAAGGAACAGCAGCAGAAATGGTGCAGCATCACTGAACAGCTTTGCCTGCCCAAATCCCTCCAAAGGTTAGTAGTGAAATTCACACTAGAAATACGAAGCGCGATATGAGATGGAGTTTCTGCTGCAGGGGATTCCCAAGAGCCCTCCAGCCCTGGTCTGGCAGTTCGTGATTTTTGTCAACGAGTACTGTGAGCATTGTGTGTGTTGTGGGGAAATGGCATAAAGTGCTACAGGCATGAGCACTTAAACCTTTCACCAATGTCTGGAGATTCTACATGCTAAATCCTCCCTCTAGGACAGAATGTGCCATTAATGGGATAGGCTTAAGGAAGAGTAAACAAGGGCTTTTCTTCACCATCAGAAACATCTTTCTGAAGTAGGTTTTGGAAGGAAGAAATACTTCCTTATTCCACTTGCATTTTTGAGTAATGCTCCACACACACAGCAAAATGCTTTTATCCTAAGTTTTCTTCTATCTTCAGTTTGTCAAAAGAATGTAGGACTCTGTTGTCTGGACCTTCAACCCAACAAATGCATTGTGCCTGCTCGCAGGACTGGCGAAGTAGACCCTGCTCTGACTTGGTCTTGCTCATGCAGCAGGTTCTGGAGACAAAGGGATTAGCTTCTTCCCCTTGCAGCTCGGCTCAGCGGAAGGTGGGCAGGCTGGCCTGGCATCTCCCAGTGTCCTAAGACCCTCTGGATGAATCTTGAAGGTCCGGGGTGGTGGAATGAGCTTTGTTTGAACAGATTCATTGCTTTCCTACATAGAGGGGTAGCACAGGGCCAGCACCTCCTGCTAGGGAAAGGGAAGGTTCCCCAACTCTTGTTACACTTTGCCCCTGAGAGCTGCAAAACAATTAATGAGGCTTTTCTAACAGCAGAGGCTGGAATCTGGTGATAAATTTGTTACTGTTAACTGATAAAAGTCAGCATCCATGTAAGCACTCTTACCTTTGCGTACCTTCCTAATTGATGTGGTTCTCTTATTGTCTGGATCCTTTGACCTTATCTCCTGCTAATTTGGTAAGAAGGGTTGCAAATTAACAATTCATTTCTCTGCAGCAGGAATTCTGGACAGCTCTCAGTTGAGTTTCAGGCTGAACTAATGCCAGAGAATCCTAAATCGTGTTTCTTGCAAAGAAGAGCTGTGGAATGTAGGTTGAACTGTGCAGGTCTGTGTTAAGGATACAGAAAACCCGTAGATATGTCATGGTACTTGCATAAAATTTGCAAAAATTTTAGTATCATTCAGAGACAGCCTGGTTTATTCTTTTGCTAGCCTATTTTGCAAATCATCTTTTATTTCTGACAGAGCATATCCATAAAACCACTGCACTAAAAAAAAAAAAGCTAACACTAATTTATATGAAAAACCATTCCTAAATTAAGTAAAGATGTTGAATTCTAGATACAGATCAAGCTTTGAGTATTATTTGCATGATGAAAATATATGCAATTAAGTACTTGCAGCAGTACAGAAATTTTTTTCTGATGACAGTTATGTTTACAGTAAGTAAATTGCTGTTATTTTTGTAATCTTTATTTTACATAAGATGCTCTCAGAGAAACCAATATACAGTGTGGTGTTTTTCACATAGCATGCTGCCCTTGTGCCGCATCCAAGGCTGGTGCAAGGTACCAAATGCCAATTGACTGAAACTCGGGGCTTGGTTTCCTTGTGGTTAACGGCACAGGGATGAGCACTGTGAAGGCTGTTGATAGAACTATTGTCAGGTGTAGATATGTGAAGAGTTGCTCTGATAATAGTTCGATGTGAGAGGGAGAAGGCTAGGAAGTTCACTGGCCACAGCAAAAATTCAACATGTTTTTTCAGGTTCATACAAAGTTGAAAAAACACATTTGCTGAGAAAAAAGTAACAAGTGGAAAGGTTTCTAGACTGTAATACATTTTTTCAGACTAATCAGCTCATTACACTTCCAGATATTTCTTTCTCACTTTTTTACACGCTTTTTCATTTGCTTTTACTCACTTTCTTTTTAATTTGGGGTTTTTTTGGTCAATTTAAAAGCAGACAATATAGTTAAAAATAAGTAAAATATTTTGTTTTGAAAATCTAAAGATAAATACTTTAAATTTTTCAGAATATTTATTGTATTTCTTTGGGATAATGCTATGCTCAGGATTTGAGTTCAGTTTGTGAAAATATTTGCTGTAAAACCACATTTTTTTGTTAACTGTCCCACTTTCTGGTGTGCTACTCTGGTCAGCCCACACTGCATACTCCTGCTTGGTCTGTGAAATGAATAAACATCCACGTTACACAGCAATTTGAAATGTGCGCTACTTCAGTATTGTTCAGCAATAGCAACAGGATTAACTGATGTTCCTGGAGAGCTTCAGTTCTGCTTGATACACAACTAAAGTGTTTCCTTGGCCAGTTTTACTTGCCAAGCTAACTCACTCTTTTCTGACAGCCAAGCAAAATGTGCTTAGCTCTTACCATCTTGCTCAATTAAACAGAGCAAATAACGTGCTTTGGATAGCAAATTGCATGACGCTGCTGCAGTGAATCTCTTATACCCTTTCTGCTTCAGAATTGATGCCTTAAAATCTGACAGCAGATAAACAAAAAGCCCCATTGCAACAACTGTGGCATTTGAAATGTAGCAGTGAATCACTGGGCAATTCCCACTAGGGTGAGATGCCTGGATGGTATTGCTAATGCTCAGCACTGTCACCCGCAGAATGCTCAGGCCATCCATCTTCTTGTTACAGACACTTGGAACTCGTCCACAATGGTCTTGTGTTTTGCTTGCTAAATAATGGCAAATTCATGTCCTAATTTAATAGTACTTTAATGGATTCTTGGCTTTTATGATCATTAGAAATAGTTATGGTCGCCAAGTAGGACCTCTCTACAAAATAGGCCAAAAAATCACTACTTATTCCTGTGCCAAGACTACAAATCCCAGTCTAAATGGAGCTTGTCATCACGAGTTATTTTTAATTGTTTCAAGTGACAGAGACCTGTTGTTCCCCTGGGCTGTAGTTAATCATCCTTACTATTAAAAATGTGAGCTTGGATACTGTAGCAATAAACCATTTTAAAATGACCAAGCGAGGTAAGAAGGTGCGCTTAGACCTACCTCTGCGACCTGCTGGCTGATGTTTGTTGGTATACAAATATATATGCCCATGTTTAGTATACCCAGGCCTGAAGATCCAGGCTTTCTGCTGAGGTTTGGCAGGAGCCACAAGTATCCGGACCTCGATCAATAGCTCTCAGTACCAGGATGAATTGTGTTTGTAGAGGTCAGACAAAGCATCTCAGTTTTGTACTAAAGACAAGGGATGTTCCCTAGTGAAATTTATATATCAAAGCTTTTCTTTCTCATCAGATTGCAGAGCTGCAAATACATAGCGTTCAGGCAGATATACAGCCTGATGCTCTTGAATTTGGTGAGACAAGAGTATGGATTTGGTAGAACTGAGGCTTTCAAGTGGGCACTGAACTTCACTCTCCCTTTGGTCACATTAAAATGCCAATCCACCCCCTGTTTTTCTCCTGTTCTAAAATTTCATGCTATTTATTAAATGGATTTTATTTTGGATCAAGTGGCTGTCAGTTGCCCACTTGACTTTTTTGATTGCCAAAACCAACATCCTGCTGAATCCAGTAATTGCTGTGGAGCCAGTGCCTGTGTTTTCAGAGCAGTGGGTTTTATTATGAAATTGAACATGCTGAACCACACTTACATCTAATTCTGAAGCATATCAATAAACGATGTCCTTTGTGCTCATTATCTTCACCACAGTAACTTCTTATTTTACAGTTGGATACATTTACTTGAATATTTATGCAAACTAACAAATCTGTAATGAAATCACTGGTAAGTTATTAAATTGTGCTGGTCCTTCAAGCGTTGCAAATTACCAAAAATAAAATCATTTAAATACAGCATTATCGGTCCAGGTATCTGCTCTGGCTTTTGCTGGAAACAGTAGGTGTGCTTTGGAACAAACAACGCGTGTTCTGAGAGCAGTGTTTTTCAGTTGTAACCAGGATGTACATTTTGTGGCCCAACTGCTTTAAATGAAACTAATTTAGTTGACTGAAACCCACCTTTATGAAATGGAAATGTTGAAACATAAGGCAAGTGGAGTCTGAAATACCAGTGTATTCTCTGTCAGGTAGTCTGAGACTTTGCCAGTATTCTCCGTGCGGTAGAGTAAATCACAGCAGGGGGAAAATGGGCCAGAGTTTATAGAGTTGTTCTGCTGATTACCTTTTCATAATAAAAATACAGGAGCTTGTTAAAATACCAGCCTTAAGCTCCAGTAAGCTGCCGGTGTTGGCCTAAATTTGGGCACATGGATTGCTGAGTAGCAGTTTGTTGCAAAAAGTCAAATAATCTTCATGTAAACCCATGCAAATCTCATAAGCCAGGTCCATTAAAATGTGTTCTGTACTCTGTATACTAGTACGTGGGAATTTGTAGTAATATGCTTTATTTTTTTCGTTGCTTTATGCTGATACTAAGCACAGAAGACAAACCCTGAAAGGGAGGAAATGCTGCAGAAAAAATGTATATATTATATATAAAAAAAAGAACAAAACCCCCACAAAATAAGTATGAGGGCATTTAGTGGTAGCAGCGAGAGCCACTGCAGATGAGATAGTCTTGTTCTTTAACATACAGAGCACAAACCTGGATCATTTATTTAGGCTCCATGTGGCTCTTCCCAAGGAGTTCTCCTGGGCAAAGGCTGAACAAAACCTCACTTTCCTGAAAACCAGATGAACAGAGACAGTATTCGGGTCACACAGCAGTGAGCGATTCCTTTGCTTGCCAAAGAAGAAAGTGCAACACAAATAGAAATTGTGGCTAAGATTGCTGGAGCCAGGTAATCTTGCCAGGGTATCAAATACATCCCTTGCCATTATATTTTGTCATTAACTTAATATTGCAATGAAAAAGTTGATGGAGAAATGTCTAATATTTGTATATTGTCTGATAATCAAATATTGCAAAGATGTGTCAGCTCATTACTAATCATAATTAAAGCAGTTATTTCCGTTTTCAGCTCAGACATGTGTAATTAAATGTACCTGGGAAAGAATCGCCTATTTTCTCTAAGTAATGAGCAGCCATTGTGGCTGTGCTGGGTGCTGACCTCGTTGCGGGGACCTGCTGGCTTTGTCACAGCCCTGTGAACTCCTGCAGGGCGGCCACCACGCAGCGTCAGCTCTGAGCTGGAAGATCAGCTGGTGTAGGGGGGCTCATCTCTCCTCGAGCGAGAAGAGGTCACAGGGTGACAGGAGCTGAGGATCTGGCTCACGGATTGAATGTTGGAAGAGGGAAGTAAATAGTCACCAGCAGGCAGTAGGTGGGAAGCAGAGCTTGGTCTCGGTGAGCCAAGGAGGCTGGCATGCAAGCAGGCTCCATGACCAAGGAGACAGGGATAGAAGGATCGTGGGGCAGAAGAACACTTGAGCAGAGCAGAGCCTGCTCCAAACTTTCCACCCGCTGTTCTACTTCAGAAGAGGCTCAAAGGAGAATCAGTTTGGTTGATCATGGATGTGACCCTCAAGGCAGGACTTGTGCAGCTGGCACGGAGAACAGCCTGCCCTTTTCTTTGCAGGCACTAAGTATCTGAAGAGTTTTGTCATCCTTTCAAACATCGGAAGGACCTATCTAAGTCCTTCAGGTTTGTTCAGATTTGGTGACTGGGGAACTGGGAGTAAGGAACTAAACAGGCTTTAGTTTGGATAGAAAGAAGAAAACAAAGGCAGATTATGAAAATACTTGAAGTTCCTGCATGTTGGGAAGCTTTCCTGTCTCTCCAGGTGTCTTGGGTTTGCCTGTAACTGCTTTTGTTTGTCTGGGAGTGTCTCACTGTGCTCTTCTAACAGCTACGATTAAATGAAAGGCAAACAGTCTAAGGGGACAGTTTTTTATATTGTTTATGTCAGGGTAAAAGACTAGGAGATATATTAAATACGACCACACTTTCCAAATGCTTTTAAAAGATTCTTTTTAAATCAGTTGCTGAAATAGCACCTTCTGACTGTACACACGCTCCGTGCCCAGAGAGTGTGTTTAGAACAGTACCTTTACAGTACAGCCTGAGCGTTGTCCCAAGACAATTGTTTATATTGTTTGCTGCTTTGGCACTTGCGTGTAGAAGGATGCCTTACTTAGGATGTGGGTGTTACCTGTTTCCCTGTGCTCATCAGTAGAGCCAATGCTCTGTCTGAGGCTGCATTTTTAATTAATCTTGGACTTCACAAAGGTAGAGACTGCTAGCGTCTCTTGTGCCAGCTGCTGTTCGGAGTTGTGGGTTGGTTTCAGTGATATTTATCCACTGTTTTTGTTTTAACCAGATAATGATGATTCCGATGTAGAGATTCAAGAGGATGAAGGATCTGACAGTGAAGTGGAAGACAGGCAAATCATGAAGCGGCGCACCACCATGCAAACACTACTGCAAGGTATCAACCTTTCCTCAGTTGCCTGTATTCAGAAGGATGTGCTGGAATTATCTGAGTAACCTTAAATGTAAGAAGACCCAGCTGTCATTCAAGGATATTGGCTCTGCTGAGTTCTCATGAGCTGTAAGAGGACAGTGTCTTGTGGAGAAAGCAGTACTTTGGGGGGAGCAAATTAAGGATTATACTGAAAAAAGTAGAATGTGCTTTGGTATTGCCTTACAGATTCTTCAAGTAGCTTTATACAAAGCTGTGGAGAAGGAATACCATTTCTCCTTGCAAAGCATTTATTTCCCTTTAGCTGCTGACGCTCATTCTAGTAGAGCCTTCCTTAAAAGGAGACCTTGAGCAAGTCTATAAAGCCACCCGCACTGACACAGTCGTGGGTGTGCACACCTGAGTTATTTCTTTCAGGGAAGGACATCTGGCTTCTGCCACTGTTTTTGTGGAGCAGGACTGCAGCTTCTGGCTGCTGATTCCACTAGAGCCCTGGTCAGAAGCAACTCAGAGACGTTACTGTCTGAGGGTCTGTGTTTCGCTTAGGTGGAAAAAGAAACCTTCTGCTTAGTCCGTAGTCAAGCAAAATGACAACGAAATCAGATTAGTTCTTCTTGGTGTTCTTGTTAGCAGTGAGTGGTTCTGACCATCAGCAAAAGCCTCTCTGGGATCTGGATGAAGTGCCTGTGCGGGTAATTTCATGTGCTGCTACTTCTGTTGGAACCTGTTACTTAGCTAAACCGCAAATATGTGTTTTTTCTGAGTTGAATTCTGCTCTCTCCTCTGACTGATACCAAAGCAAGAATCTGAAGTTCTCAAGTCAATATAATTCAAGCATTTTTATCCCCAGTTCCTCTGTTTTTCATAAAACTTCAAAATCCTTGATAAGTGCTAGAAATGCTAATATTCCCTAAGGGTTTTATTCCCTAAGGGTTTTACATTGCCATTTCTCAAGGAAAGGTTTGGACAGAGTTTTTAGAGCTTTGGAAATGACTGCGTAACTGTCTGTGATGGTTCATCTCAGAGGGCGTCATAACCTAATGATGTGGGTACAGGCTGCAGTCAGAGTTAGCTCTTAATACCAGTTTTAGGAGTGAAAAGCTTTATTATAGAAATTGTAGATTTTGTTGCAAGTAGAATTTTTTCTAGGAAGAGCTTTGTTATCATTAATTACACTTCCTGGAGATTCAGCATTAGCTTGTCAGACTGAAGCAAGCAGTTCAAATCCCTGAGATGTTTCCTCTGCTGTGTAGGTCTCTTCCAGTTTTTAGTAAACTACCTCTGGCAGATAATTATCCTCTGACTTCTACATCCTCTGAGTGTGCTGTTTGCTAACCACACAGCTGCCATCCCAATCTTCACTCTCCTTATCTCTGTGTAAGTCAGAAGTGTCCCTTAGCACTCTCTGCTCTTTTTGCCTCTTGCCTGCCGTGAACTACTGAAGGAGCTCCAGGTATGTTAAACGGCCCCTGAGGTCCTTACCTACCCAGAGGGACTGAGGTTGTGTTCCCCATCCTAACTCACAGCGCTGCAGTCCTACAGTGCTCTGCTGGCAGAAGTGGATACAAACATTGTTAAGACTCTTAAGGGAAGGATTGTGGCTCACATTTCTGCTTTGCTGAGGTTATTCATCATCATTTTGGGCAAGTTGCCCAGTTGCTCTAGCTGTAGCTACACTGTGAGATTAATAACAGGCTCTCTGTCCGTACCGCTGGTTCAAAAAGTCTATACTTTTTGTTTAGGAAAACTTGAGTTTTCTAACGCTAACAACTCTGCTGCTCGTGTTAGAGTGAGCTCGCTCAGCCCTGCCCATTCTTATCCATCCAGAACATAGGAGCAAAAGCTTGGACTGTATCAAGACACACCAGTCAGGTCAAAGCTTGCCTTTGGGAGCTCCAGCCTGATCCAGAGTGCATGCTTCTGTGACAAGCAGGCTCAGATCTGCACCTCTCTGTCTGGGTAAAGGGGCCCCTTTGGTCCAGGTCCCTCATCAACAGGTGGTATATTTGACTGCCTGACCCTCATCAGCTGAAGTTCCGGAGATATGTCAAGGTCTGAGATAAACGTCAGGTGCATCACCTTCTTTAGAAAACCAGGCCTGAACATTCGCTGGCTATTTGTCATTAAACACACCAAGAATCTGTACATGTTCTTCGGCACAGGTAGTTTGCATTTAAAATGCACTTAATAAATAAGGCAGCATAACAAGAACATTATTTGTATTAATTACTGCATTTTTCCTTGACTTAAATCAAGATATTTCAATCACTTTCTTTTGAAGCTTTGTGTCGTCTTACATGGTGGTGCTTCTAAGCCATGTTTGCTCTCAGACTAAGGAGAAATGGTCCACAGTGGTCAATTCCTGTAGCTGCTGTGATTCAGTTTTACATCTCTAATTTCCAGGTTATTAGTATTGTAAGGTAAGACTTCCCCCTCTGTCTGTAATAGGTGGGCAGGTATTCCAGTGTGTTTTGCCATTATAAAGGCAAGGTTCTCAGGGAGAGATAATCTCTCTTATTAGGCCACTTGGTATAATTGAGAAAAATCAACACACTTTCACCCTCAAGAGTCCTTTCATCAGGTTTGTCTAGATGCAGCAAAATTCAAACTAAATGCAGCTTTGACAATATTGCTGCTCCTGGTTTTATTCTTTTAGCCAATTAAAAAACTTGAAGGTATCGGATTTAGTCTCCCATGGAGCAGAAAAGAGTGTTAACTGGGGGAGACATGCCAGGCTGCTAGCTGTTGTGGTACAGAGAGAAAATCAAACGCTTATTCTCCAGCTACAAAGAGGAGTAGGCAGTAGCAGGTTAAGAAGGAAGCTGTCACGCACTGTGGAGCTTCTGTCTCCTCTGAGCTCAATGTTTCTGGTTCAACAAGACAGCAAACCCGGCTTTAGGAAGCTGGGAAGGCTTCTGTTCGAGGAGGGAGCAGGCGTGAGAGTGAAAATAAATGGCAGGCATTTATTGGAGGACAGGCACCAAGCTGACGGATGCTGGCTTACTGGGTTTGTGAAACTACAACCTGTTTTGTCATCACAACGCCATGATTACAGGCAAGTCTCCTCCTTGTTGGGGCTTATTATCATAAATCCATATGTCTCTAATCATTTGCTTTTGTAACTTAGAGAATTGATTTATCGTCTATAACTTTTAATTTTAATATTGTCAACGTGAATAAAGATTCACATGCGCTGTTAAACTGTCTGGCAATAGGTAAGTGAGGCTGTTATGCAAATAAAATAGATGCTTGGACTTCCCTGAGGTTAAACCATGAGTTAGTGATGCTAGAGAATAAGGCTCTTGTTTTGTCAGAGAGCCAAAGAAAAAGCAATTCTTGCAATGTTGAAGGTCTTAACAATCTGCCCTTTGCCTGAAACAGGCCATAAACCCGTAGTTTGCAGCAGAATGGCTGTTCGCATGCAGATGAGGTGGGGATTAGGATGAGGAGAGCAAAGCCTTGCCCTAGGAACACAGAAGCTGCTGTGTCGGGTCAGGTGCAAGGTCTGTCTCCAGCACCGGCTGAAAGAAAATGCCTGGGGAAAAGTGTGGGAACTTCCTTCACGTTCCCTCCTGCTCTCAAACCGTTTCAACCCCCATCAGGATTTCCTGAGCTGGATGTGGTTTCCATGGCTTTAGTCTAACCCTCAGTAGATTTATTTTTTTTCCCTAAGAACCTGTCCAGTCTCCCCATGAATTAAAGTGGATTTTTTTCATCCGTGCTGTCAAAAGTGGCAGATTTTGAAGTGATGTTATTACATGTGTATATCCGTCTTCCCAGTCTCATGCATTTTAGCATCGCGAGGGTGTCTTTACTTCCCAGTGGTGGCGCTGGCTGATAGGATTGGCCATGGCAGGCTGGCACCCACCGTGCCTGTGACAAGGTAGGCAGTGGAAATGCAACTGAATGAAGCAGAAATGATCCACACTTGCAGAACTGTGGAACTGTGCTTATCTGCAGTAAATCACCCTCTATTCCACACTGCCAGGATCTCTCAGCTCCTGTAAACCAATTATCTGAATGCTTTAGCTGTTATGGTTTTTTATTATCATGTTGGCATTAAGGGGTGGTTTTACACTGTTTGGAGCACAGAGACCATTTCACTGCTGAGACAGTAACAACTTCAGCCACGTTTTGCTTTGTTGTAAGAAGACAGCTTTATAAAACTCTGAATGTTTTTCAGCAAACAATCACTCCAAAGTCAAACAGTGAGAGAGCAGCGCTCTCAGAGCCTTTTGCCTTTGCAGAACTGACCCAGAGGATCAATGTGGTAATGACGTGCTGGCAGCCAGGTAGCGAGCCTACTTGCTACTGAATAGATAACGTTTTTGCCTGTGAAAGCCTGCACTGTTTAACATAGCAAGAACAAACGTGTCTCTGGATGCAGCAGATGACAATAAAGGGCTGGTTAAGAAAGCAGAGTGTACCTCGTTGGAGGAAATGGGACCAAGTACGCAACAGTCAAACCGGACATGAGTCTGGGGGCAGAGAGAGTGTGGTCCCGTGTCTCGGTGGACGCGGGCTGGCTTGCCAGCACCAGCTGTTCCCATGCTGTAGCCAGGCCTGTGGGGATCCCCACTCCTGTACAGATGCATCTCACAGAGGCAGCGGCGCGGAGCAGCACACACCCAGAGCATGCTGATGATGCTGTGGTGGCAGACAGTGTTTTGAGATGATGATGTTTAGCCTCCCTGTCTTGTTTCCTTCTTAAACTTGAGCTTGTGATTAATAAGTAGGAGCCAGCTAGCAAGACATTAGGAAAGGGCTAGAGGTACCATGCGTGCTGGGGGAAAGGCTGCGGAGGCTGAATTAGCCCTTGGGTTTTTGTAGTCCTGTAGGGAGAATGGGAGTTTTGACTTAGTAGCAAGAAATCTTCTCAGGTGAGCTTACATGGTCCTGTTTCCAAATCCCTCTGTACAGCACGCAAGCTGAAAAGTAGAAAAGTCCTGTTCTCAGTGGAAATAGTCAGATTCCACTTGTGGCAATTCTCTTCCCTGCTTGTGGCCGCTTTCAGATTTCGGCTGCTGAATTTCTAGAATGTTTTCCTTCCCTCTAACCTCCCCAGGTGTGTAGAAACTGCAGGTGTGTCATCAGTATGCAGGGGAGTGGAGGGATTAAACTAGGAATGAGCAACAGCTGTCTGCTCCTTGTTGGATGTCTTGTTCACATTGAGTTCCTGTGGCTGTCACCTGCTTAATTTTTAAAAACACATGTTAAATAATTAGTCTATTTCTTCCCTTCACTGTGGTTCCTAAAGGAAATGACATCTCTGAGTCCAAGACCAAGAAATGTATGCAAGTGCATTTATGTTTGCAAAACCAAGATGGTAACAAAATTAGCAGGCTTTCTGAAAATGCTGCATTCTCCTCTGTTGTGGAAATGCGTCTTGATAAGAAAAACACACTGAAGCCCACTGCAGTTGTCTAGGCATCATTCAAATGCAGTGCAATCCCATCCCTGATCTCTCAGCTTCATCCGCAGGGACAGCTGCCTTTTACTGGCACGCAACTTAGTGCAGGATGTGTTCCCAGGCCATTCCCCGCAGCCAGTCTGTTCAGAAACCCTTGAGAAATGGAGAGCAGGGTTGTCCCACTGCTGCAATCCGAGTACCTGGAGCTTGTGGTTTTGGGGAAGAAAAAAACCCCCAAAAACCCAGAAGAAAGTGTCTTGTTCAGAGTCATGCCAGGCTTGATAACTCAAGTGCCATTAGGGAGGATTTGCCAGGGGTGTGGAGAAACTGTCAGCATCCTCCTGATGTCCCAGCAGTTCCAGCATGGCAAGGCCTGATTCTCAAAAATACCAGGAATCTGCAGCTCACATATTCAATGGGGCTTGCAGGTGCTCTGTATCTCGTGCTTTCAGAGGCCAAAATAGATTTTGATGTCTGCACAGAAGGGCGAGGGCGAGCTATCGACCTGATGTGGCGTCAGGTGGGCAGCGGTGAGTCAGATACCAACAGCAGCCTTGCCACAGGCTCTGCTGGGCGCCAAATTCTTCTTACCTTTCCTGTCTGTGTGGGGTTTGTGATTATTGTTTGTAACCCCGGAGCTCCTCTGAAAATCCCCATCTGCTTTCTTGGCAGATAACAAGAAGTACAGAGCAACAGAAACAAAAATCTCTTCTAACCTGGCCAGGCTGCTCCCTTCTTGATGGTTCTTCCTGAACCCTGGGGTTTGCAGGCTTCTTGTTGCATGTGTTTGCCTTGATTCAAAGCCTGTCAAAGTGAGGAGGTTGGGTCTGGATGTCACAGGCACCGTGGTGGTGGCAGCGGGAGAAGGCTGAGGCATAAGGCCTGGGTCTGGCAGAAAGGTGTTTGGCTGTGAATTAGCAGGACTCAAGTTCTCCAGCTGTTTGATGTGTGAAGTCAAGGGGGAAAATTTCATAAATGCACCTGCTCTCAGAGCACCTCAGAGGACTCTACCAAACTGATGTTGCTCTCCATGAGCTTTTAAAAATAAATTCCTTCCCTGTGAACTTCACCAAGTGCAGTTTTACTGTGACTGGGGCTCTGTACACGTGGCGTACAGTGGGTCCTTGTGGCTGTGCTCCTGGAGTGAATATATTTTTCTAGTAAAGCAAATTAAGTCCTAATTGTAAACTTTATAAAAGCATTTTGTAGAGTCAGATTAGTCTCTTCTTCCTTGCCTCTGTAAGTCAAGCAGGAGGGAAAAAACAGTCAACACTGTGTTTGAGCCACTGGATCTGGCTAACAGGGCTCAAAGGAAATTAACCTGGGAGGGAGAAAGCTAACACAGCTGCTCTTCTCATTTTCATGAATTTCTGTGTGGATCTCTGCAGATTCCTGTCCCTCAGATAAGAGTCTGCAAAGTCTTTAGTCTCCTGATACAGTGGCTGCTGGACAATATTACCAGGCTGATGGAGCTGGGAAAAGGGGGGTAATCAAGTGTGTTTGGAAGCACCAAAACAAGGGCTGCAATTGGAATTCAGAGAAATGAATGTCTTAACTGGAAATAGAGCTTCCTCCCACCATCTCAGCATCTGCTCCCAACAGAACTGTCTTTGGCTGTATGTTTTGTGTCAGCAAAGCTGGGTGCTCCTGAGGAAGAGGAGATATTTCTGTATGCTTCCAGCCTGGATTATGGCCAGTGCCACACTGGACCAGTGGAGAAGGAGGAGAGATTGTAGGCCTGAAATAGTGGGATACATGTCACTCGCTTCCAAGTGGATTTCCTTTTTGTGGAGGAGCAAGAAATAAATAGAAGTGTGCCCGCCCTGGGCAGCTGCTGTAGTGTGCTTCATTAATCATTGTACTTTAGCAATGCCTAGAAACTGCTGAGATCAGGGCCTTGTGCTAGGGGCTACACTCACACTTCCGAACACAGTGCCCAGCGGGCACACGGATCAGGAAGATCAGGCAAAAGATTTATCCCAATTTTCTGCGTGTGGAGGTGATGCAGAGGGAAGGGAGGTGTCTTATCTGAGCTCATGCTGTGAATGTGCATTAAGAGTTGGAGACTGAATGCAGATCTCTAAACTGGGAGCGAAATGTTTCAGCTGCAAATCTCCCTTCCCCTCATGGGCGGGTTGCCCTAACTCTCAGGTTGAGCGTCGCTTCTTGCTGTCAGGCATAGGGTTAACATATACCCACTGCTGGGTAAGAACATGTAAATAATTCTAGTCCTGTGGATCTATTGTGGGCAGCTGCATGGGGTAGTACAATGGCAAGCATCACGCGCGGAGGAGAAACGGCAAATGCTCACAGGCTTAAAATCATGGATGCCCATTCGCTTCTGATTTTTGATGGCTTAGTGGCTATAAACCATGGTGGTGCGCAGAGATTAGATTTGAATCCAAAGGTGCAGTGAATTGCAGTCTGTTCATTACTAACATTTTACCTAATTATCACTTTGTACAGCCTGTCCCAGCTGAATTCACATTATCCGTACATAAACATAACAAGCTCTCACCTGCTCAGAAGCTCCATGAGCCTCTGTGGCCAGAGTGGTGCAGCACTAATGCTGCAGCAAGCTGAGCCCAGCTAAATTGAACCCAGAAAAAGTCAGGTGACAAACAGCTCCCATACCTGCCAGCTCTCCCTGTCCTGTGCAGGCGACTCCTCTGTTTCCTGCCTCCCCCGGTACACATGGAAATGCACCATGGCATCTGCCACTCCTTGCTCCCACACACGGAAACTTTGGGGGGTTATGATCTGAAAGCTAAAATAACACTCCCGCCTTTGTCACGGAAGCTCTTCAACCAATGTGGAAAATCTGCTCTCTCTCCTTTTCAGTCTACAGCTCAGTGCACAAACTCCAGCCACTCTGCAACCTGGGGTGTCTCCTGCAAGTGTCCTAGGATTGGTCTGCAGGACCTAATCCTGCTGGTCCCACAGTCTCTAGTTCAGAGGTGCTGCTGGCTTCAGCAATGTAGGGATCAAAGTCTGGGCAGTCCCTGATTCTTGTCTTCCTCCAAATGTGAGAAGTTAGATGCCCATGAGATGTCCTTACTGTTTCCATTGATAGAAGAGCAGCACCCAGCACCCTGTAGGCCTTCTGTCAGCATTCTCTAAGCCCTTCCCTTGGCATTTTTGAACTGTCCTATTTCATCAGCTCTCCTTACATAATATCTTAATTCTCTTATATTCAGGATCTCTCTCAGCTTTGTCTTACCAGTCAGTTTTAGGAGCTCCCTGCTGCTTTCTCCCTTTGAGGTAATAATTCCCTATCTAACGCTTCATGCTGAGCCTCTACACGGCAAAATTGCAGTTGAACTCTTGGAGCCATCTGTAGGCTGGGCAAAAATGTGGTTCCATTGGCACCTAACAAGGTCAGTTGTAATCATCTCCAAATTGAGTGTTTAGTGTAGTGTCAATTAGAGCAAAAGTCTCTGAAGAGAGCTTGAAGAGAGATCTGTCCAGAAATCTTATTATGATTCCATCTCCACTGCCTGTGTTATCAGCAACTTGATGGTTAGAGGACACCTAACCTTTTTATTTAAAGACAAGAGATCCTTTAAATTACCCGCCTTGGCGCAACAAGGGGTTTTGGTGACTTCTGGACAATTAGCCAGCTTTTTGCTACAGCTAATCCAAATCAATCTGCAAAGGGGTCAACAGGGACCTGTATTGTTTTGTACTTTGGGGTGTACAAAAGGGCTTTGACAGCATATATTTTGAAGTTGCTTTGTTTTCATGGTAAAAAAGAAGTAAAATAGATTTTGTCTAGATTGGAAAAATCCATATTTGGCATAGAGAAAATTAGTCATGACAGGAGATAAACGGGTGGTGAAGTGTGATGATCACAGCAGGACTGTTGAACAGGCATCTGGTTAGTGCTGAGTGACTTCTGGTGGCTCCGGGAAGCAGGGCTGAGTCACCCAGTCAGCCCACACGCAGAATTTCCCCAGTCACAACTCTGCAGTACCCACTCCCAGGACCTTCTGGGCAGCCTTCCCAGCAAAGCAGACTGTGCTAGCACCTTCCCTGTTTCATATGGCCTCTACGTAGCCAAAAGTAACAAAGCAAGGCACAAGTGCGTTCTCCCTTTGCAGTGAACTCCCTGCAACCCTGAGATCCCCACCTGCTTCCTGAGACTTACACATCCAACTCTCAACAGAAGTTCTTGAGGTTTGCCTTGGCACTGCCTAGGATTCCTGGGAGCTGCCAGTCCCTACTGGGGTACCAGAAAGGATCCGGGCATAGGGAGCTCTCTAAAGGATGGGAGGTTCACCACGTGGAAGAGATGGGCTTTTGTTCTCTGTGTACCAAAGCAGAGGAAGGAATATGCCAGCTCACAGAATTGTTGAGGTTGGAAGGGACCTCTCGAGATCATCTAGTCCAACCCCTCCGCTCAAACACGAGGTTTGTCCAGGACCATATCCAGATGGGTTTTGAATATCTCCATGGATGGAGACTCCACAATTTCTCTTGGCAACATTGTTGCAGTGATTGACTACCCTCACGGTAAGAAAAAAAAAGTGGTTTCTTGTGCTTGGGTAGAATATCCCGTTTCTTAATGTGTCTGTTGCCTCTTATCCTGTCAGAACTGTCATACCGGCACAAGGTGGCTGTGGAAATGCCATCCTGACTAGAATGACTGTCAGCCTTACCCTCCTCTACCTTCTCCTGAGCTCTAGGTCTTAACAGGGGCAACCTTGCGTGCATTGGGATCTCATCCTCTCACTGCCGTTTGGCTAGTCCTCTAAAATGTAAACTCTGAACTTTATTATTTGTTCTCCTTCGGTGTTAACCATAAGACAGGCTTTATGACAGTTCTCTTTGCTCTTGCAGGAAGAGCTGGCGCACGGATCGTGGGAACAATGCAAGGTGGAGACACGGAGGAAGATGTAAGTAACCATCCCGTGTGCCTGTAGAGCTTCTCTGACAGTGCTTGAGAGTGACAGTCCTCCGCTCTGTGAAACACCTTTTTACCTGCTGAACCTTCATGCCCCAGGCCTGCTTTTCCCTTCCTTCTCCTCCAGCTGACTGCTCTCTCATCTGCCTAGATGCATATTTTCCTATTTTTCTTTTGCTCTTGGGAATCTCTGTGCACTGCCCTGCACTTCAGCCTCAGCCTGCAGTGTGTAACTAGTGGCACATGGGCTGCAGGGAAGCTGTGTTGTGAAGCTGTTGGGGCAGACTGTTGGGAAGAGGGGATCAGTGCAGTGTAGCAGCGGTTAGATGCGTGGATATAAATCCCTTATGTTGCTTTAAAAACACACTCCTCAGAGCCCTCCCAATGGCCTGCACTGACAGCACCGGTCCTTCAGTCCTCCAGGTGATGGGATGGGGATGAGAGCGGAACTGTGAGCTGTGCCCCTTGGGATCCCTGCTTTGCAGATAAAGCTGCTCCGTAGCGACTGGCTTTGCACCTGGTTTGCACCTGGACGAGCCGTGTCCGAGCAGGTACACACGGTTCGTACAGCAGGCACTTGTTCTGACCGCTGTGCTCAGCCTTCAGCACGTGTGGGCAGTTTGTCTGTGTGTCTGGGCACTCCTAAGTGCTACATCTGTACTAGGAAGCTGCAACCAGCTGCAGCATGGTCGGCATCCATACAGTAAGCTCTCCCCACCACCCCAAAAAGGCGCCTGGCATCACAGCTGCCAGCCACGAGCAGGGAACATGAGTTCCCCACGTGGTGCTGGAATATTGTTTTGCAGAGTGCTAGTTGGCACAGGCCAAAACTGTACTAGGAAATAGTGCAAACACTTAAAAACTGCCAGGACTGTGAATTTGTGTGTGAACCTGTGCTGTCTGTTGATCCCCTAGCGTAGCTGCAGCCTTCCTGTCTGGCTGAGGAGGATGGTCTCTGCAGCCAGCAAGAAGCCCTGTGCTGCTGGGGGATTGCCTGCCCTTCAGTACTGCCCTGCCCTTCGCTGCCTTCGTGGCACAGAAGTTAAGCCTCTCTGAAACAAATAATTTGCTTTTCAGAAATCCCTTCACCCGAGGCAGTTGCAGACAGCAGACCCTGGGGGTGCAGCCTGGCTTGGGTCAGGCAGCGAGGCGGGCGGGCGCGTGGTGAGCTGGCGTGGCCCCAGGGAGAGGGTTTGCGATGGGAGGGAAGCGGATGGGGAAATGCACCTCCACAGGACACAAGAGCAGTAGGACACTCCCAATGTTTGCCACCACATACAAGAGCCGTTCGCTGTGCAACGCTGCAGAGCTCCAGGTGGGCTGTTTCTCCTGCAGAAGAGAGAAAATACCACTGCTGTCAGGCGTTCATTGCGGAGACCAGGAGGCACTGTAGCAATAAGGAAGTGAAGTCTCTTGCTGGAGATGGATGAGCTGCCCTTCTTTCTGACCATCCTCACCGTTTTGCTGGAAAGGAGCTTGCAGACCTTGCTCTGCTGTTCGCTTCTGCCCGACTGGATGTGGTTAAGGCTCTTTGTTGCCTTCTGGGGAATGATTTACGCCCTTGGTGTTCAGACTCGTTTCTGGGTAGGGTCAGGAGTGCCAGCACTGTAGACAAAGACATTGTGGTCTTGGTCACAGTGCTGCCTGATTGGCCTTGACTGGGTTTTTGCCAGGTTTGGACAGTTGTCCTCTGCAATTTCTCTTCCCTTTGGACCTTCCTGTTCACAGCTTTCTCCCTTGTCTCCCTGCTGGCACAGCCCCAGCAGATCCAGGTGTGGCAAGCCAAGGCCTTCAGCCTCTTCCTGCCGTCAGCTGAAGCCACTTCAGTTGTCTCATGGCTCTGCCCCCTTAACAGAGCAGCTGAGCCAGCACCAGGGCTGAGAGGCTTGCCTAGGGGCCCTGTCTGAGATCGGGGAAGGAAATTAGTGAGGCTGGTTAGAACCCCGCAAAGGGTTAATGGGGTTATACAGTTGAAAAGAGAAGTGGGCTGCAGCTGCAGCAGCTGTATGCGCAACCTCTGCACTTGCTGCTGTGGCACATGATGCCTAAGCTGTAACTGGCTTTGCTGCCCTCTCCCCTGCTCCTATCCTGGTTACTTTGTTTTCTTTTATGTTGTTTTTTTGTTGGGTTTTTTTCCCCCCTGCTCTGCCTCTCCTGTTCTTTCCACCGTGGCTCTCCAAGGGGAGATCTGCCCCAGCACGGCCAGGCACGCGCGAGGTCATCGCTGAGGCACAGGTGGGTTTCTTTCCTGCAGTTAATTTTCTTCCACTGTGTTTTGATTACTGGTCTCACAACAGGTATTACTTTTAAAGTCAAACACCCTGCAAGGCTTTTAATAGCACAGGTTCAGCAGATGTCAGGCGGTCCATGTTTGTCAGCCCCATGAAGTGGGAAAGGAGGTTTGCAATAAATGGAACGGAGCAGCCACTGCCTAGCAAAGTGGAGAGCTGCTGGTGAAAGCGATGTAGGCCATTAGCTCCCAGAGGCGGCTGGCTCGGGTTTGTCATTATTTTGGAAGGCCAGCAGCACAGCAGCCTGAGTGGGAACAAAACCTCTTACAGAATCTGCTGCTGCTCCCCAGAGCAAGTCCAAATCTGGGCCCGTACAAGTGCAGACAAACAGCCCTCCCAGCCCCAGGTGTGTGATTGCACGTATGCGGGGGCAGGAGCATCTTAACGCCATCCCTTGCGTCTGAGCTGGCACAGATGCCTTGCCATCTGAGCACCGCACTGGTTATGAACTGTGCTTGCTTTCCTTCAGGAGGACTCGGGGGATAGTGAGATTGACCTGGATGAAGATGAAGAGGAGGAGGAGGATGAAATGGAAGATGACAGCATGGAAATCTCCCCAAGCAAATCTGGTCACCGAGCAAGGAAGCCGGAGCCACTAGAGGAAAGCGATAATGACTTCTGACCCTTTTAGTAGCAGGACCAGGAAGCATCTTGAAATACAAATTTTGGAGAGTGTGCAGGCCGGGAGTTCATACCCTGCCATCTGAAAAATGCTTGTCAGCATGAATTCAGGAGTCAGCAAATAACGTTCATTAAACTTGAAAATTAAACTTGGATTGCCAGTCTTGTGACTCTCAAAGCATGAGCAGTGTATCCATAATGAAAATCACGGTAATATGGAGTGCGGTTATTTCCATAATTGCATTAGAACTGGCTCTCATGCACTGCAGTGCCAAAAGTCTCACTCCAGTGAGCATCGTGTGCTCGATTTCCCTGCATTTTATTATGTCCGAACAGATTTTTTTGGCTTAATAAAACTGGATGAAAAGCTGCTCTGGGAGCACATTTAAATTGATTTTAAATCTGGCTTAAATCTACTTATCCTAAACATATCCTTTACTTAATCAAGGGCTTGTGTCCACAAAGAGCAGCACCAGTTAGACTAAAGCAGTGAAGCTAAAACTGGGAAACTAGTGAAAGGGTCCTCAAAGACCACCTTCAGTGCAGCACCACTTGGTATTTCAGCTGCGCCAGCGTTCTCAGATTTCAGTGGGCAGTCCTTGAGTGTCCTGAGAGCAGCAGTGCAGGACTGTGCCGTGACTAAACCTGTAGGAAATTAGCCCTTTAGTTATACTGGTACTTCTGGGGAGGACTCGGATTTAAGCACTCAAATGGGTGAAAAACTGGGCTCTGTTCAGTAAGTTGCGCTGATGCCATCAGTGAAGGCATGTTCAGGTGAAGGCAGAAGCTGGAGTTTGGTGTGTTGCCTCTTTCCTTTCAGCTCTGCTTTAGCATCACGGTTTGTCTTTACGGGAGCAGAAATCAGTGCTTGATTAGAAGAGTTCATTTTGGTGTGTGTTCATCAGGGCAGGTGAGAGGCCCAGCTGTTCTGTTCTTCCCTTTCTTTACATCAGTGAAGTACTTTGCTCTGCTCCCTCATCTGAAGTCTGGGGTCAGATCCAGCCCCTCCATTACTGTGCTGGAGAAGGGAATACATGTGAGTTACTTGAAAACCAAGAGCTTTTTCATCTCTCTGCATCTCTGACCCCAAGGGTGGAACAGTCACACCCAAGGCAGCTCCCCATCAGCAGAGCTCAGGGCTTGAAATGTCACGTCAAGGTGGGACAAAAGTTTGCAGGTGAACACGGCGCGGTTCTCGTGTAGCGACGGGGCACGTGTGGGTGCAGTGCTGCGCTGAAACACACATGGTCACACAGGCTTGGGCTGAGCTGCCTGGCAGGTGAGACGCTTCCTGGCACACCAGGAAGTTAATTGGCATTTTGCACCTCATTTCAAAGGGAGCAGAGACAGAAGTCGGCGTTCTCAGTGCGCGATGCCTGCTGCAGAGCCGTGGGGGTGAGAGCCGGTGAGAAGGTGCATGTGGTCACCACATCTCTCTCCCACGGGATGAGAATGTCCCGATTTTAGGACCCATTCCAAAAACATTTTTCCATGTTACACATGGAATCCGTCCTGGGTCCTCCCCATGTGCCAAGGTACGTCTGACCCGTGAGGGGGATCTGCCGTGAGACTGGGCCCAGTCCCCGAGTCTGGGCTGCGGTTTCAGAGTTACAGATTTCTCTGTTATTTCCTGCGTTGTAGCCGACACGGGGGGCGGGCTGCATCCCTGGTGTGCAGACACAGACCCACTGGGGCAGCACTGCCACCAAGCTTGCGGGTTCCAGGGTGGCCACACGTTGCCTTGCAGCTTCTCGCACCAGGCTTGACCAGCAGTGCCGTCAGCAGCGGGGGGGCAGTGCAACTGTGCCCTCTGCACACCTGAGCATTCAGAAGCATTCGTGCATTGCTACATATGTGCAATTAAATAATATTTCAAATTGTTGTTATCTCCCTGTTGCCTGGTGCTGCAGGGCACAGGAGCCAGCTTGGGGCTGTTGGTCATGCTCTCCGTGGTGTTTTGGGTAATGTTTCGGCACAGGGTTAGGCACGGGCTTTGGGCAGAGCTGGACCTGAGCCTCAATCTGCCCTGCAATCACGGTGGAAGAGGCAGGGCTTACACCACCCAGCATTACTGCGTCCTGGTGGTGACCATGCACCAGCCCCTGCGCCTCATGGAAATGCCACGAGCCCTCATCACACCGGGACAGGCGCTGGGGTCCGCAGCTGGGGCAGCGGCGCAGTGCACCCGAGTGTAACGTCAGGCAAGAGCAGAAGGCTGCCCAAGGCACCACCTCAGCTGGGAACCACTTTATTTCCAGGTATGTACATACTGCACAGCTCAGCCCGCTGTTTCTCCAGGTCAGGCCCCTGAAGCAGTCACGTACTGCCCTGGGACAGCAGCGCATCGGTGCGGGCTCTGGCTGGGGTGGAGGGGGGGGCAAGGGGGCGGTGGCTGGAGAGAGCCAGGGGGGCGTGCGGCACATGGATTGGCTACTGGTCCACCTGCAAACCTTCTTAGAGAGTCACTGGGTCACTGTCATGCGCACAAAGGCAGCACCTGGCACCTCTGCGTTCAGCAGCCACCTGCCCAAAAGGTGACCTGCTAGGGCCAGCCCCTGCCTGCAGCTGGGACATGGGGAAGACGTGTCCCAAGGTCACACAACTCGTCACCGATGACAAGAGCAGGAGCCCCAAGAAGTCGAGGCAGAACTCCATGATAAGGCCATCCCCGTGTGGTACCCACACGTGTGTGCTGACAGCGGCCCATCCTCTTACACTCCTCCTCCCATCAGCCTGAGAGCTCTTCATTTTCCAAGGTCTTTCTAGATGGTTCCACCCCTATGCCTGGGGCTGCCCGTCTCCGATCGGGAACAGCACTGCCAAACACTTCAGGCACGCTGGGCAGCACCGACCTGTTGCTGAGGGATGGCAAACAGCACAGGCTGCACTCGCTGCTGGGGACCCTGCTCTGGTGCGCCCAGCTCCAAAGCACAACAGCAACCCTCCGCCTCTCTCTGGGACTTCCAGGGGAGCCTGCGGGACGCCGCTGTGTTCAGCCAGGTGAGAAGGGGCGGCTGGGAACCCTGCCCCTGTTTCACCTGGGATCCCTGCCAGAAGAAGATGGAGAAGAGCTGGCACTGGGAGCAGAGCCCCGGGGTGGTTGTGATGTGCCTGGTCTGGGGCAGGGTCTGAGGGTCTGTAACCCCACGGAGATCACAGGAGGGGTTGCTGCCACTGGCTGCAGCAGGTAAACGTCACCCACACAAATGAGGAGGGCTGGCACGTGGGATCTGCCCCCTCCTCCCTCCTTTTTGCATGTCACCCATTCCTCAAAGCTCCCCCAGGGCCTGAATGTAGAGGGAGATGGGTGTACGTCCCCCACCTTTCAACACTGGCGAGTTCTGACCCCCCTGCACTGCTGCTCTGGAGGCCCTAGGTCCTCCTGGGCTGTGCCAGGGAGCTCAGGAGCCCTCCCTGCCCTGGTTCTCCTCCCCGAGACGGGCGGGCAGCAGGCCAAGCAGCTCCCTGCGGAGGCACGCTGGCCAGAGGGACCCACTGGGCCACCTCTCACGGCAGCCAGGCACCCTCACACATCCACAACACAGTCGGGTGAGCTTGTCCGGATAGCGTCAGAGATCATCTTGGCTCCCGACTGGCCGATGCGATTCCCCTGCAGGCTGGGAGAAAAGAGAAGAGGAGCTCAGGCTTGGACAAGAGGTAGAGCAGGGTCCTTGGTGGGTACAAAAGATGTTCCCAACTGTGCACCAGCATCCAGGATCACCTGCACCCTCCACACATCCAGTGCCAGGGGATTCCGGGTTTGAGAGCCCAGAGGGAGCCAGGTGAAAAGCTGGAGAAAGCCCCTGGGGAGCTGAGGGGCTGAGCCAGCCCCTCCCTGGGATATTTTGGAGAGTATTTGGCTTTTGAGGTGGTTCTTTGCCCCAGAGAGGAGCTGCGAGGTCTGGAGCCATGTGGGTATGGTGGCTGCCACGCCGGGAGGAGCACAGCGTGCCCTTCCCCCTGCCCCCCTTGGGAGGTCCCTGCAAGGCAGCCAGGAATGGGCAGTGTCAGTGGTGGGGAAGGTCCCTTGATGGATCTCATGGTGTCCCCCATCCCTGCCTTACCACCCAGTGCAGCAGCCACTTACTTCACGTACGTGAGGCCGTGGTTGCCCTTCAGAGCGGTGGCGATGCAGATGGCTCCGTCCATGCCCAGGGAGTTCTCCTGCAGGCTGCGGGAGGTGGGAGGGTCAGAAAACACCAGCCAGGGAGACGTGGCCACCAGGAGGGAACGCATGCCATGGGTGTGGACATTGGGAAAAGCCACCAGCTCAGTTTGCCTGGCTGAGACCTGCTGGCCTGGCCGTCCCCTCGCTGCTCCCTCTGGGAAGGTCGGGAAAGGCTCGCTCTGGCTCACCCCGGGCAGCAGGATACTTACTTGAGCCAGTGGAGGCTGCGGTTCACCTTCAGCGCGTTGGCCATTGCCTTGGCCCCGGCCACGCCGATGGAGTTTCCTCGCAAGCTGCAAAGAAAGGCTGGCGGTGAGGAAGGACAGCGTGGGACAGCCCCGCACTCTCCGTGGGTGAGGAGGAGGTGGCCCCACACCAGTGAGTCAAGGAATGGGCGAGCCACGTCTGGTAGGACATGATGCAAGGGTGGAAGTGGTGCCAAGCTAAGGATGAGGGTCTTTGACATCCCCAGGGAGTGGTGTCACAGCCATGGGGACTTGGTGGCCCCAGCAAACACTTACTCCAGGATCTGCAGGCTCTTGTTGACCATCAAGGCTTCTGCCAGGGCTTTGGCACCAGCTGCACCAACTGAAGCCACCTGCAGGCTGCAGCAGAACAAGGACCCTTCAGTGCATGTTGTGAGGTGGCTATGGTGTGCTAATTAGACAAGCTAATTAGGCTGTGATGCTGCAGCCTGGATACTCACTGGAGATCTGCCAGGGTTGTGTTGACCTTCAGCGCGGCAGCGAGGGCAGTCATTCCCTCATCTCCAATGGCATTCTCCTGCAAGCTAAGACACCTGAGTGCTGCGCCTGCCCACGGCCCAGGCGCCCAGGAGCAGGAGGGCAGCGAGCACGGGGCACAGCGTGCCAGGCTTCCACAGGTGGCCTGGGGGGCCCCTGAGCCACCATGCACTTCGAGCACCCCCAGCCAGGGACAGGTGATGGGGACACTGAGGAGGCAGCAGGCAAAGCCACCTCCCCTGGTGCGGCCTGAGGCCAGAGCCCTGGGGCAGGTCCCAGTAGAAGACGCTGCCCAGGACCTGTCCACCCATGTCCCCACTTACTCGAGGCTGACCAGGCTGCCGTTGGACTGTAGTGCTTGTGCCAGGGCCGTGGCAGCTTTTGCCTGGATGAAGTTCCACTGCAAGCTGCAAACAGGAGAAGACAGGAGGTGAAGCCTGACAGGAGGATGCCTCCATCCCTCCACGCTCAGCACCCATGGGCTCCCATCCAGCGAGGCGGAGGCTGGGAGGTGACACAGGTGCAAGACGCGGTGGGTCCATCTGCGATGGCACAGCACAAATCGTGCGGAAGGCCAACCTCGAGTCCCACAGCCTGGAGAGGCTGAGGCCCAGGGGCACCGTCCCTGCCCCACATCTATGCGAGGGGCTTCAAACCAAGGCAGGGCCAAGGGGAAACTCACTGGAGGGACGTGAGCGCGCGGTTCTCCTTCATCGCTAAAGCGATGGCCTTGACGCCTTCATCGTACAGCAGGTTCGCTGCTAAGCTAGAAGCCGGAAAGAGAGGGCACAAGTCACACATGCAGCGTTTGGGACAACTCCAGCGACACTGCGCAGCAGCATGGGAGCCCTCCTGGGGCCCATGGGACTTACTCCAGCTTCCTGAGGCTGCCGTTGGTCCGCAGGGCGCGGGCGATGGCAGGGCCCCCCTCCTTGCTGATGGAATTCTCCCGCAGGCTGGGGAAAGAGACAGGGCTGTGGAGGAGTGGCCGAGGCAGGGCATTGGTGGCTCCCACACAGCACCCCTCGCTCCTGGGCCGAGACCATCTACTGTGAGGGCAGCCTGTCTGAGTTGCATCTCCACCACCATCTACACCTTCATTCCCTGTGCATCCTGCAGCTGTGGGCACTGATGGCCCATCAGGGCTTTTTCCCAGCCTCCTGTCACTGCTGCTGTCGTTTCACTGTGAGACACGGCTGAAGGGATGCTCAGATACTGTCCCAAGGGAAGAAAGCTAACAATGGAGATAAGATGCTTGCAGACACAGGAGGGACAGAGGCTGCTTTCAGCATCCCAGAGTGCTTGTGGAAACAAACAGGCAACAGCTCAGATTTCCAAAAAGTTCCTGCATCCCAGCAGCAGATTTTGGCCAGGATGGCCAGAGGGGTCGTCACTTACTTGAGGTTGACGAGTCCCTTGTTGGAGCAGAGAGCTGCTGTCAGCGCAGTGACCCCAGCGCTGCTGATGGAGTTGCTCTGGAGACTGAGACAAACAGGGGAAGGCATGAGTACGTGCCAGCGCCGGCATTGCAGGTAGGCTGTGGGGTTGTGCTTGGGATGAAAAGTGCCCCATTTCACAGAGAAATGGGCATCTCTCAGCCACAGGAGGCCAGGGAGCCAGGCCTAATGGACCAACTTTGGAAGCAGCCAGGACAGAATGAGCATCTTCTGCTCACCAGCCCCACTGAGCACAGGTGACAGGATTTGCCTCCACTTCAGGGCAGTCTTGTCCCTGTCTGGCCATCACCTCAGCTGCTGGCTCAGTTGGGCATGTGGGTCCTGCAGTTCTTGGGTCTTTGTTGGCAACAGAACCAAGGCACAGCAGTTCATCCCCAGGAGCCATCAGGCCTCCGCTCCAGCCAGGTGGCAGGAGCAGTCCTCTCTGACTGCCGTTCCCAAGGGGAATGAAGGTTGGACCATCTCACCCTGACTCTGCCAGGCCCCAGTCCGTTCCCTCCCTCATTAGCCAATTCCCATCACTTTTGAGAGCAAGAAGACCCAAAGCTACTAGTATCCTCCAAAAGCAAAAAAATAAATCATCTTGGTTGAGAATTAACTCCTTTAGTGCTCCTCTGGTGAAGGCAGGACCAGCCCAGCTGCCGCTGGCGTTGCCGGCAGCTGCTACGTGGTGCTCCAGCCTGCACAGAGCACCCACAGCCCAATGCCCCTCCAGGGGATGTGGGGTGGGAGAGATGTGGGGAGGGTCAGGGGTGGAATGAGCAGCTCTGAGGGGTGGGAGGTGTTGCTGGAGTGAGGAGGCTGGGCTCTGTTGGGCAAGTAGGAGCCTACGCACAGAGAGGGGACTTACTCGAGGCTTTGCAGACTGTGGTTCACCTTCAGAGCTTCAGCCAAGGCAACTGAGCCGTTGTCTCCTACTGAGTTGCTGGAGAGTCTAAAACACAAGAGGAAGGGCAGGTGTTACCGGCAGCCATGCTGCAGCCAGGTTAGACCTGCCAGCAAAGGAATCATCTCCCCCAGGCTCTTTCTGCTCCAGCAGTAAGCACGAAGTTGCTGCAGTCTCGCTCCCAGCCTACGTACACCCCTGTTCTTGTATGTTGGGGTTTGGGCTGAAATAGCTTTTAATGTATCGCAGGACCTGAAGACCTGCCGCTCGCCTCTGCTGGAGGGAAGGCTTGGCCTCTCGGTTCTTTACGTGGCACCCCACATCCCAGAGATACGGAGAGCATCTCCACAGGGTCACTCCGAAAGCAGCACTGCGGTCCTTGCCCCACTCCACCCACGCCAATCTCCTGGGGCAAAGCCAGCAGAGTCCGTCCTGCCTGTGCTGCATGGCCCAGCCCCTGCCCACCACCTCTGCCCACCACCCCTGCCCGCAGATCCCAGGAGACACAGTACTGGCATCGCATCCCTCTGCCTTGTGCTGCTCTTACGTCAGCTCCTTCAGGCTGCAGTTCTGTTTCAGTGCCTCTGCTATTTTCCTGGCACCGTGGGCTCCGATGGCGTTTTTCTGCAGGCTGCAAAGGAGAGGAAGGCAGCTGTGAATGTCAGGTGCCACATCCCCATTGATGGCATGTCGGTCTGCGGGGACAGCAGGTCCTGGTCACTCACTGTAGGGTTGTCAGCCTGTGGTTGGTCAGCAGGGCCTCGGCCAGGAAGGTGGCACCATCCTCCTTGATGGTGTTGTGCTGCAGGCTGCAAGGAGAAAGGAGTGAAGCCATGCATGGCTGCTTCCACAGCAGGGCAAGGGACCATGCAGGGGTGCAGGGCAGTGGCTGCCTGCCCTGGCCTTTGCTTGCCCTCGTCCCTGGCATGAGAAAGGCATCTGGCCCCCAAGCATCACTGCCCAGGGCCCTCCCTCCCTCCTCTCCCACAGGAGATGCCTCCTTCCATGCACCAGCACCCTGTGAGCTCCTGCACAAAGGACGGACCTGGACCTTGACCTCATTCTGGACCCACTGAAGCTGAGAGGCAGGAGGATCCCAACATCTCTGGCCCAGGGCTGCCCTGGTCACCAGGTCTCTGCTGGCTGCACTGGTGCTCACTGCCCCGCACAACCAAACCAGGTTACGTCCAGGGTCTCCCCACACGCTGCCCCTTGAGGTGGGCAGAACCTCGATGGGACAGGAGAAGGGTGCAGAGGGCTTCTCCTGGATGGAGATGTTCTCCCAGAGGTACTACAGGAGTCAAGACTTACTTCAGAGAGAGCAGGACTTGATTTTTTTTCAGCGCGTCAGCCAGTGCTTTTGCTCCAGTGGGGCCGATGGCGTTGCTCCGAAGGCTGGGGCAAGACAGGCAGGACAGCCAAGGTTAGCAAAGCCAGAGTGGCATGTGCCCAGTTTAAGCCAAATGTCTCTGTGTGGTACAATCTCAGGCACCACTAAGGTGGGACATCAGGCCAGCAGCTCGCGAGAGTTACCTTCACCTCTTAAGTGGTTGTGCCTTTGGGGGCTGGAGACCCTCCCCAGCTCGGTGAGGCCAGGAGGGATCTGGCCCTGCTGCAGCCATGGGAATGGTTCCAGGCGGGGAACACATGCGTGACAGGAGCTGGTAAAGGGGGAACACTTACTCCAGTGCTGTCAGGCTCCTGTTCACCAGCAGTGACCTGGCCAGAGCCTTGGCTCCCTTGTTGCTGATCTGATTTTCTGCCAAGCTGCCCAGAAAAAGAAAAACCGGGTGTTTTTCAGGGAGAGAAAGAGGCTTTTGCAGCCCCTGGCATGTCCCAGGACACAGCTGGGATGGGTGAGTGGAGGAAAGCCATGGGGAACACTTGGCTCATGGTACAATGATGCAAAGTGGTGGACACTCCTAGGTCTGCTCTCCCGGGGTGGACAGCAGGCAGGCAATTGCAAGGACAGGGTGGAAGGGGAGTTTCTAGACTTAAAATTAATTTGTGCCATGAAAAGAGAGCTCAGATCACAGCATGGGGGACTTTATGCAGAGCCACAAAGAAGGGCAGGGAGCAGGGGAAAGTGGGGACACATCTGTCTGGGGCAAGGCATCTCCCTGCCTGGTGTCCAGGTGCTCTGTGCAGAGCCTTGGATGTCCAACAAACAGCCATGACCTTGGGAAGCAGTTTGTTGGGATAACCCAGGGATTTCTACACACATTTTTTGGAATGAGGAGGCAGCGGTCCCAGGAAGGCTGGGCGAGCCATTGCAAGGACACAGCGGATTAAGGTCACCATGCCTGGGTGCAGGACATCATGTGGGGCTGTCCTTGTCACTAGACACCTTGGAGAGCCAGTGGGAGGGATGTTCCTGGAGGACCCTCACCCTGATTTTGAGGTGTCCCCAGCTCTGCTCTCTACCCCCATAAACAGCCTGCCTGCCCTGGGCCAGGTCCTACCTGAGCTTCTGGATCTGGCAGTCCTTCACACTCAGCACGCTGCCCAGAAGCTCCATCACGTTGTCCTTAAACTGGTTATTGTCCAGCCTGGAGAAGATACAAGGAACAAGCAAAAGCAAGCGTTTGGAGAACAAAGTGGAGAAAGGTCTACCCTCCTGTGACATCTGCCCCACCACAGGTGATAAAACTCAAGCACAGCAGCAGAGCTGACCCAGTGCCGTCCCCAGGGCAGCTCTCTGCTGACGGACAATGTTGGTGGGACCCGTATCTCCCATTGACACCCCGGATTTTGAGTCACGGCCCCAGGTCCCTGCTTGCTTCTCCTAGTGCAATCCAACTGGGACTCACCTGAGGCTGTGGCAGAAGAGGAGCTGGGAGAGCAGGCTCTTACAGACGTTGTAGGTGAGGCAGTTGGAGAGGTTCGTCTCCTCCACACAGACATCAGAGACCTGCAGGAGATAAGCCAGGGCAGAGCAGTTCATGGGGCTGAGCATCCCAGCCAAGCTCTCATTCTTCATTGCTTCTTCCACAGTCTTAGCGATCTCTGTATGCTGAATTTCATGCAGGCAGTGCATAGTGTTGACTGTCCGTGAGGAGATGACATAGTCAGTGTTCAGGCAGCCCTGGAGGAAGCTGATCGCTTGGCTCCTGAAGCTGTTGTGCTCATCCTTCACCAGAAGCCACCCAGAGAGCAGCTTGTTCACCTGTGGGGAGAGAAGCCCAGAGAGAAAACGCACAAAGATGTCCAGCTGCCTGTCCTCTGCCTGCAGTGACCTCTGAACAGCGCTCTTGAAGTGGTTGAGGAAACCCAGCTTGGGCCAGGACATCCCGCTCTCCGTGAAGAGGTCAAATATTGCCCGCTTGGCAGCCGTGTAATAATAAATAGCTGCTAGAAACTCCTGTAGGGTTAAGTGGGAGAAGTAGTAGGCTGTGAAGGACTGCATCTCTTCTTTGAGTAGGAGTCGACTGCACAAGCTGCTCTGCAGCAAAGCAAGGTCAATGCCATATGCCTTCATGTCCTGCTCATAAAATACATATCTCTTTTTGAGCAGCCCGTAGAAAGCCAGTCTGCCCAGGCTGCCCACTATCTTCTTGCTGTTGTTCACAGCCTGCTCGATCCTTAGAGTTTCTCTTGGCTTTTCTGGCCACTCACTGCTCAGGGCCATTTTAAAATAATAGCAGTAGATTTCTGATAGGGTCTTGGGGACGACAGTTGTTTCTTGGGATTTATTGGTACTATTTTTTAGGTAATAACCAATTGAGGAGCCAGAAATCCAGCAAAAGCCAGGAACAGTGCACAGGACATGTAACGACCTGTTAGCCCTGATGTGATGCAGGACTTGGCTGGATAGGTCTCTATTGTCAAGGAACATCTGGTCCAAGAAGTCCTTCATCTCTGCAGCTCCAAAACCTCGTATTTCCGTCATCCGGTCAACAAGCCCGCCAGGGATTTGGCTGGCTGCTGTCGGCCGTGACGTGACCCAGACAGAAGCCTCCTGCAGCAGGTTGCCACGTATAATGTTGGTGATCAGGTTGTCCACTTGGATCTCCTTTTTGGGATCAGTGCACACTACCGTGTTGGAGAAATCCAAAGGTGTCTTGAACTCATCCAAGCCGTCAAGGATCAGTAGGGTCCTGGCAGCTCCTGCCGAGATGCAGTTAGGCTCGGTGATGTGAGGGAATGCCAAGCAGATGAGCCTTTCAGCAGAGAGTTTCTCGTAAGTGTTGAGTTCCCGGAAGGTGAGGGGCAGCACAAAGATGATGTCCTTGTTGATCTCCCCCTTTGCCCAGGTGTAGACGAACAGCTTCACCAGTGTGCTTTTGCCAATCCCGGCCACTCCGATGGTGACAGAGATCCGAGGTGGAATGCTAACCTTGGAGAGAGGCAGGAAGAGCTTCTCCAGAGGGATGCTCTTGGCTACATCTCGTAGGCCTTTGGTGGCTTCAATCTGCAGGATGTCATGCTCCTTCTGCTGGATATCAGTCAAGCCTTCCACCAGCAGCAAGTTTGTGAGTCGCTGGAGAGGACCCATCTCCAAGCCATTCCCATAGTAGCTTTGGAGGCTCTCCAGGTGCTTCTGCACCATGGGTTCTGCACAGAGAGAAATGCAACAGGGGGGTGAGAAGGAGGATGGTAGCCACAAGTGCAAATGAGAGATGCTGCTTCACTTTTCTGACATGCCCATGCAGAGGGGAAACCACACAGAGCCCTTACGTCTGGGCAGGAAGGTGTGTGCCAGGGCCTGGAGGGCACTAATAGCCTTAAATGGCCCTGACCAGCCTCACCCATTGGTCCAGGAGGCCATTTAAGCTCAGCCCTGGGCCTTCAGCCCCTGCCTAAGCTATGTCGTGGGAACACTCGTCTGCAGCACCATCACACCTGTGTCTGCTATGGACCATACTGATCCGCACCTTGATCTTGGACCTCGTTGCTCTGCACTTGCCTGGTAACCACTGGACTGTGTCTGAACCTGGTTGCCCTGGCTGGACCTGATCCTGACCTCTGGATTGGCTTTCCAGCTTGACCTCAGCCCTGCCTCATCACCATGGACTTGTCTGATGAGTTGGACTCTTGGCTGAACCTGATGACCATCTCTGGACCTGTCAGGCTCACCTGGCTCCAGCACCACAGCCCTGGTACAGGGTATTTAAACCCTCCAGCAAAGGCTGGACAAGCAGGAGATGGTGCTGTGAGAGATTCAGAGCAGACACCAGCCACGGTTGGAGCCTTCCAACCAGAAGGAAAACCAGGGAAACGTCTCCTGGCAAGAGGGTTGCAAGGAGAGCCTGAAGCTGGGGCAGCCACCCACCAACAGATGGGGTCAGGGATGCCCTACTGTCCTCCTCCCACTGTCCCCCTGTTCCCAGCCCAGCTGCTGGGAGTGCCTGGTGTGACCTGGACACTGAAGACATTAAAGACTCCTCAGGCTGCCCAGAGAGGCGTGCTGAGGGCAGCAAGGGGCCTGGAGGAAGGTCCCCCTCAGACCTGGCAGAGAGCCCTCATCACCCCCAGCTCTGTCCTTCCCCAGCAGACACCCTGAGATGGCACTGTCACTTGCATGGCTGCTCCCACGGGAGCTGCCAATGCTGCCCAGCTCTGTGCACATCTTGATGTGCTCCAGCAAGCACCTGCAGCTGGGAAATATGGGCAGACACCCTTCACTGGGTCCAAAGCGGACTACCTACCATAGACAGTGATGTGAAGGTACAGCTGGGAATTGCTGGTCTCGATGAAGGTCTGCAGGGACTGGGAGGCATAGCTGCCCTTGCCAGCCAGGATGTCCACCACTGCCCTCACCTGCTCAGGCAGGGAGCTCGCCTCCTGTGCCCGGCTGGCCTCCTCTGCTGTCAGGAGGTCCAGCCTCCGCAGGTAGCAGATGATCTCCTCCAGGAACTGCGGTGAGATGGACCTCACCAGCTGCTTGCGGTAGCGATTGATCCAAACCTCTGTGGGGGGGGAGAGCGGGAGAGCTGGGTCTTGAACAAGCCCTGAGCAGGTTGCTCAGGAGTGATGGGGAAAGGCAGCAACTGAGCACCCCAACTGACTCTGAACATAGCAGGGAGTAAACTAGAGCCCTCCAGAGCTACCTGCCAAAGTCCTCCTTGAGATGATGCTATCCCAAAACTGTGGCAGGCTGTTTTGTTAGGAGCTGCTTGGTCAAAGCAGCAGCTATCAAAATTAGAGTCAAAGAAACAGAAGAACACAATCATGAAATGACACTTCCTCTTGAAAATCAAGCCCATGCAGAGATAACAGTCTAAGTGAGGTTATTTATCTTCGGAGACAGCCGTTCCCCAGTGCCAGCACAGCGGTCTCCAAGCTCTTAGACTAGGAAACGCTGTCAACCCTCATTCCTTGCTGCCCCACCTGTGGATAACTGGCTAGCTGAAAAGGGTCACATAGACATAGCCCAGCTGGCTGGACAAAAATGCACATCGCTCTCAGCTTATCTGAAGTAAAGCAAAATACACTGTCTTTGGCTGTCCTTGTTACACAATAACAGGAAGATTTTGGTGGGAAAAGAATGTTGCAGGTGGGAACAGAAAACTACAGAAGAGAAACTAGGGGTGGGCTTGGTATTTAGGCAACTAACCAATAATGAGCTTAACTTTTGTAATATGTATGAGCTAATTATAAGAAGGCATAAAAGGTGACTGTAAGAGACAATAAACGAAGTCTGCTGATCACTCATATTGAGTGACTGTGTCTTCCCTCCGTCGCAACACCACCTTGTCCCATTATTGAATCCGAAACTCCACCAAGACAATGGATCTCTGGCTGCCCAGCCACCACTCACCTTCCATCAGAGGCCTCCCGTGACATGGGTAATCCCTGGGCAAGGAGCACTGTGTTGGCAGCAGCACAGCCGTCCCATGGACAGCCCCACGTCCCCTGGCTGGCTCAGTGTTAGTTGAGGCTCCTCAGCCTTTATCCATGTTCCTGGTGGAAGAAGAAGAAAAGCATCAGGAGCGCTGTGCGAGGGAGCCCACCTTGAGCTAACGTCATACTGACCATGATCGAGCCAAGGGTCCATTCATCAGCTTTTGGCTAAGACCAGCATCCCTAAAGCTGTGGACCTGGCAGGGGCAGAGCCAGGACCATCATGCTGCAGCACCTTTGCTGAGATCTTATGTGCCACAACTCGGTGCCTTCACCACCATTGCTGATGCCAGAACCTTTCTGGAGCAGAGTGATGATCCCCTCATGCCATCCGCAGGTCACCTGGCGAGAGCCTGAGTGCCACCACTGTTACCAGAGCGATGGCAGGGCTGCTAACTGCTCATGTGTCTTCCTTCTCTGTGTTGTGAAGGAAGTCGTGGGGCAATAAGCAAAGTGATAAAGGGCCCGTTTCAGTTTCGAACCCACCTCACCGCCGTCCAGAGCCTCCGTCAGGGTTTGCTGAGCATGGCCAACACCACATCCTGTTGCAGAGCTCTGTAGTTACTCCATTTTCAGCAGCACTAGAGTCATGTGCAGGAGCTGGCCCTGTCTAGGTGGGAACTGCTCAGCCCTAGGGGCTGTCTGATCACAGCAGCGATGCAAACACAAGTGTCCTGGTGCCCTGGCCATTTCCTCGCATTGAATCCCTTCCTCACCTCCACCTGGCCTACAGGATGCTCTAGATCCGTGCAATCACCCCCACGTGCCAGGCAGAAGCACTGCAAGGAGCTCCCTGCCCACAGGCAGCGTTGTCTTTGCCCAGACCCACTCCTGAGTGGGACTTGGCTTCAGCGCAGCCTTGCCAAGAGGTACAGCTACACTCACTCCCTTTGGTCAAACCTGACCTTTTCCAGGGAGAAAGCACAAATGTAGCTTGATGGGGGAAACTGGGTAGAGTTGCTGGTCCATGGTGCAAGGTTAAGGTGCTTGGAACATCTCTTTTCCATTCATCCTCCTGCCAGGAGATCCATGCTGGGGTTTATTTCTCCCACCAGAAAACATAAGGGCTCAGCCACCAGCAGCAGCCCAGCTGCACAGACAGTGTCTGGGCTGCAGGAGGAAAGACCAGACTCGGCATCTCCCAGAGCAGAGTCCCTCACAGACCCCACCAGCTGGATCTCTCATCAAGACCCCTTTGCAGCACATCCTAGGAAGTGGAATAAGTGTCCGAGAGGTGCTGGGTGGCAAAGCACCAGCCCACTGCCACCTGCCCATGTGGCTTCACGCACAGCTTTGATAGCTCTGGTAGTGGTGTGGGGTGCTGTTGTAGCTGGGCCTGAACCCACATTTCCCTCCAGGAGGGAAGTCCTTCTGCTCTTCCTCAGCTGCCCAGATCTGACCCCTGGTTTCAGAGGTGGCAGAGGTCCCATGCTCCCCCAGCAGTGACAGTTGCCCCACAGCAAAGCCCTTTTCTCCATACAGGGAGCAGCAGGGCTGTGGCAGCAGCTCGCCTTGCTCTTCACCTCTTCCCCCGCCCCCCGGCCCCACCAGACAGTGGCTTGGTCAGTTAAGATACCATCAAGGGGCAATTCACAGTGAGATTTTCACCCTTTGCTGTCATCTTGTCTCTAACTGGCCTGGAAAGTTCAGTTAGGTCTTTGCACACAGCAGTCCCCAGGTCTCTCATCTTTACCATGCAACCAAGAACAAAGCCAAAATGAAAGGGGGTTTTGTTGCTTGCAGCGATGTTCCCTGCAGCCCTTCCTCTGAAAGCTGTCTGGTGAGAAAAGGCCCTTTGATGGGAGGAAGCCTGCTCTAACGCCAGAGGTTATTTGATGGTGTCCTCTGGTGCGGTTTCCAAATGTGATCCCACTGCTAGAAACCAGCAGCCGTGGGTCAGCTCATGCAAAGGCATCTAACCGGGAGAATAAAGCAGCAGAAGAAATAATTTAGCAGCTGTGATTTTTTTTCTGCTTCCAGTAGAAAAGTTTCAGGTGCAGCTCTAGGACCACCAAGTGATGCTGGAGGCTGCCTCCTAGGAGGGTGAAGGGCACTCTCTGCTCTTACAAGAGCTGTCTGAAGGGCAGAGGCCAGTCAAAGCCAATCTCTGTAACCCTGACAGAGGTCCAGGGTGTTTCCAAGATGCAACTCAGCCCATGCCAAGGCTGCTGGGATGAGTCGTCTTCTGGAAGTGCTGCACTCCCCCACGCCGGAGGCTGGAAAGCAGTGTCCATGTCCATCCTGCGTGCACAGAGCTAAGCCCCAGGTTTGCGGCTATCGCTTCGTCAGAATAAAGCAGGGAGAAGTGCCCATCCCTGCCCCACCAGCAGCTGGGGAAGCAGTGATCCAGCGATGGTTTGTGTCTCCCCTGCCTTGATGTCTGTGTCCATAGGGGCACTGGGATAAGAAGCTGGAGGGCAGGAGGCTGCCCAGCCAAACCGTTGAATGGTGTCTGCAAGGCCCAGGGGGGGAAATGAAGGATTTCGTCGGCAAGAACTTGGTGCTAAAGGCTTTTTTTGCCTGGTGTGGTCCAAGAGCCCAGCCCAAGGGAAAATCCTCCCATCTGAGGATGTCCAGTCAACACTGATGTGTTCTTCCAGCAGTTTCAATCCCATGCCACACCATCCCCATGTCCCACCATGCCTGTTAGCAGAGGGTCCCTGCCCAAAACCCATCAGTGCCTTGGAGCCACAACCACCATGCTGGAAGGTCCCTGGCCACGTGCACAGACAACCCTCTACCAAACAGCCACCGCATTTTTCACTATGTGCATCCTGTTCCAGAATTCAAACTGCCTGGCATCAACACCAGAAAACACAGACCTAGACATAGCTGCTTCTGCTCATCTCTGGCTCCTGGAAGTCCAACACAGACCAAAAGCAGCTTGCCAGGGGATCCAAGAGGAAAGAACAGTCCTGGGATGGCCACAGCATGAAGGTGTCTGGAGACAACAGCTCCTTACTGCCTCCTCTGCTCTATCCAGCCTCTCAGATCCTCATCCTCCAGGAGGTGGCTTTGGCTTTCATACAGCAGCCACTCCCCACTGGACAGATCCATTACCCTGTACTTTGAAAATCTGCTGAGGACCTGGGACCATCCTATGCCAGGAGCCATTGCAGCAGCCACCAGCAGCACCGGACCTGCATCAGGCTGCGATGCTCAGCAGCCTAAAATCTGTAGTTGTCACCTGGCAGGAGCTTGTGGGCAGAGCCACTGGCAGTGTCAGGGAATGCTGGTTGGCACCTCAAGCGGGGCTTTCCAGCTAGCAGAGCCCTGGGGGCCAACCTGCTGCCGTGGGCTGGGGACAGGGCTGAAGGGTGCCTAGTCTAGAATGGGCACCAAAGTGCTGGGCAAGAGCTCCTGGATGGCTGCAGGGACCCACATATGGAAAACATCAGAAAATGGGCTGACCTGCAGTATTTAAGTACATTACAAAGCTTTTTATCTGAGCTAATAATTGCATCATTAGCCAAGCACCTGAAGGAACAGAGAAATGCCCGCTCCAGTGCAACTCCATGCCCCCAAACATCCAGAAATGCTCAGCCCAGCTGCTGCCTTCTCCTTGTCCCGTCACTACAGGGTTTTTCTGTGCAGCCGATTCCTCAAAGATCTCCAGTTTGGGGTGACGTGTCTCGGTGCAGCTCAAACCCCAGCAGCACAGCACCCATCTGACTGCTGCTCTCCCTCCCCCAGACATGGGAGCAGAGAGAAACCAACCCCGTGAGACCTTCCCACCACTTCCTGGCGCACCGGGTTTCCTCCAGCATATCTCAGGCTCCTTTACCCTCACACCTTCAGAGCTTTTTATTTATTTCTCCTGTGATATATCCACCTTGAACTGATCCTATTTTGGAAGTCAGTGAGCTGCACACATTTGCCAAGCCAACACCTCCAGCCATTCCCACTCAGGTGAGCAAATCCTAAAGCCAGGTTGCAGGCTGCCACCTTTTGGCAGAACTGAAAAGATTTCACATTATTTATGTCAATTAAACAAAGCGACTAAGTATCTTCTGCATTCTACCCAATTATGAAACTTCCAGGTTTGCAGGTTATCTAAGCTTAAATAGGACATCCAGATGCAGTCTTACTTTTTTTGGTCTTGATTGAATGCTAGCAAAATGTATTGCACTTACAGAGTGATGCCCTATGCCAAATCTAACCCCTACCAGGTTTGTTGTTTGGTGTTTTTTTCTGAAACCCCAACCAGAACAACAAGGCCCAGACACAGTGGGAGTTGGTGAGTCACGGAGGTGAGAAGCCATGAAGGACCCCTAGGCTGAATGCCAAGCAGTCCCAACAACAAATCTCACCAGAAAAAAAGCAAAAACTAATCTATGGGTAATTCCAAACAGCTAAAAATGAAGCTAATTTCAGACAGGAAGTATTCTGCAGGGTACTGCAACACCTCACAAGCTGCAAAATGAAGAACGATGCATTTGCTGAGCTGCCGCTAGGACACTTCACCATGGACACACACACAGCAGATCCCCTCCTCACAAACTGCTTCTTCCCTCCTCACCTACAGGATCTCAGGACGTCGGTGTGAAAATCGTGCACAAGCTGCCAGCCTGTCTCCGTCAACAACGAGGCGGATGGGCCGGCCTCGGAGGATGCAGGGATGCCAACAGATGTGGTACCCCACCTCAGCACCCTGCTGGGTTTTGATGTGCAGGGCCAGCCCCAGCTTTCTGGGCTTACAGAGCATCACAAAAAGTGGCCACGAGTTCTCCAGAAAGAAATTTTTGTGCAACATGGATATCCTTTGTGCAAGCTCTGCCCAGGCTGCCTCAAACGACATACCTCTCGCCTTGGATAACCCTTTCATGTGGCGGCCAAGCCCCAGGTGCCAGTGACATCTCAGCAAGTGACAGCACGCAGCCTATGCTCCAGCTGCTCCTCTCCACAGCAGTCCCATACTTAGAGGATACATAGTGCCCCTAACGACCTTAAGAGTGCCTAAGTGACAGCAGGATTAAGCCTAATGCACTGACAGTGCAGTCCAGCGTGCCTCAGGCACTGTGCCCACCTGCACGCACAGCCACTAGGCATGGCCACATGTCCCTGCTGAGCTCCATCACCTGGACCTGCTCCCTGTGTTTCTGGGTCCTACACTGTACTGGGGAATCCTCCACAGTGAAAAGGGCCGAAGAAGGTACCAGCTGCACCTTTGGAGACCTTGGTGTGGCTGTTCCCTCTGGCTGAGCTCCAGGAAGGAGTGCTGAGTCCGTTTGCCAAAGGGGGACACAGGGGTGCAGCTCTGGGCTTCAAGGTCCATTGGTCTTGGACTGCCCACAGACCCAGGGCCCTGCCTCACTCTTTGGTGTGATTTTGCACTGTGCCATGGGCAACTATGTCATTAATCTCCTACTTTTCTATTTGCAGTACACATTGAGGATTTTTTTGGATGGTTTTGAAGTGGAATGAATTCAGTAAGTAATGTTAACATGGGGGCAAAAGCTGATACTGCACAAGGTTTTGCATGGGCAAGGCAGCCTGGCCGAAGCTGCCTTCATGTCTGGGCAGGTGGTAGCAGGCAAGGGGACAGAATTTGTGACAAGTGCCAGGTCTCCCAGGAGGTCCCATGCTCATCTCCACCACTCAGGGCTCAGTGCCATGCACCACTGCACCCAGTCCTGCCAGCACCGGTGGCAGTGCCACACCAGGCTGCTACGCTGGGCACTGCAGGCAGTCAGTCACATCTTGCCCCTCCCAGGGACTTCTACCCAACAGCTCCTGGCCCTGCCACATTGGTCCAGCGACTCCATTTCACATGGCCATCAGAGCAAGAGGTCTGCAGCAGCTTGTCCCCATAGAGGGGGGCCAAGCAACACCTCCCTTCTCCCCATACTCCTCCAAAGCCCCATCAAAACCTTACCTCAGCCTTGTGCTGTCTTCCCAAGGTCTGTGTGGGAGCAGAAGAGCAGAGAACACATCCTCGTTGTGGCAGGAGGATGCAGTTCCTCTGTGCCCCTGCTCAGCCCTTTATCCCTAGAGCCTTGCTTCTTCCTCGCCTGGATGCTCAAGTTCAAGGTAGAAAACGGAAGCCAATCCCTCTGGTTGGTGGCCTCTGCCCCTGGGGGACCCGCGAAGGCGATGGGACCTGGCAGCCAGGGCAATGCTCAGGGCAGCACCCAAGGAAAGTGGGTCTGGCTTCCCCAGCCACCCTCTGCCACCAGTTCCAGCCCGGTGACTTTTTCTCTCTTTCAGTTTGTTCCTCACCCCTTCCTGTGCCACGGGTCTCACTCAATCTTCCTTCCTGTCAGTGCAGGGCTGCCGCCTATGCAAATCGATGAAAGTTATCTGCTAAGGAACAGCAGCATACAGTAACTACCACAGCTGAACAGTGACAGTGGGGTCTGTCCTGCTGGGATGCTCAATGCACAGCCATTTCCCCAGCCACAGCTGCTTTCTCCTAGAAGAGCCACAAAACCAGACTTAACAACATCCAAATTGCAATGAATTCCCTCGAAGTAAAACCAGGAGCTCGCCCAGGTCTGGCAGAGCTGAGAGTTTTTGCTACGTAACCCCCTCGCTAGCCAGGAACACTGAGGAGATCCCAGGAGAGGCCGGTGTCACAGCAGCTCTGCCCTTTGCTGCGCCATACACAGAACCATTTCCACAAGTACATTCAAGTTGTCTCTTGAAAGAGCAGAATAAGAGTAGGAACGAACTCCCCTTCCTCCAAAGCCATTTTTCTGCCAGTGCTGAATGCTTTCTTGAATTATGGGGTTTATCTATGAAGGGGTAGATCGCTTCACACCAAGGAGTGCTGCATCCACACCTGAGGAGTCAGAGCCACCGCAGCAGTGGGACCGGCGGATCTCTCCTCCCCAGCTCTGCTCACTCAAGTGGGGCTGATCATTATTTTGCATTTTTGTTCTGCAAAAACGTTCATTTGTAAATCGTGTAACTGGTTTTGTTGGCTTTTAGGCAAATGCTATTAATTCTGCAATATTGAGCAGAGAAGTTCCCTGAAGGCAGGTGGGCAGGGTGACCCAGCATCATTGAGACCCAAGGCAAATAACTCCACTTTCTGTGAGTTCTGGGGCAGAGCAGCAGTGCCCAGAGAAGGGGAAGTGGATCTCACCAAAATCATGGGATAATCACAAGCCACGGTGGAGCTTGCTGCCTGCTTTATGCCCAGTGGCTTGTATTTTGGCCCCAAAGTTCCTGCTGCTGGAATGGTCAAGAGTAAGCAAAAGTCAATGAGGAAAACAGATGAAAATAGCATGTCCTGTTAGGAGACCTGCCCTGGCAGGGTCTGTTCTAGCAGGCAGCTCCAATTAAACTGCATCTAAATTTGTAATCATACATCTTTCTCTTCATCAAGTCTAACTGAGAGGTCACCCATGACTGATGGTAGAGATGATGGTGGATGATGGAGCTCTCATGGTGCAGAGCTGGTGGAGGTCAGGGTGGGCTCGTGGCCAGACTGTCTGCACATGGTGAACCCTGTTTGGGGAGGAGAGATGGGGGCAAGCAGGGGTTTGGATCTTCAGCCACTCCTCTGGGCTGTGTCCCAGGGATTGCTCCGGGCACAAGCCTTGCTCCCCACCTGTCCTAGGGCTGCACCTGCTAAGGGCTTAGGTAAGACCCTTCCTCTGGCAAGTGTTAGGTCTGTTGGTAATTTCCTACCCTGTCAGGAGGCTGGTTTCAAAAGGAGATGGCATCTGGGAAGTCCCATCAGCTGTCACCTTCCCGAAAAGCTGTAGCTAAAGGTCCCTCACACCAAAAATGACTGTGCAGAAGCCCCAGTCGGGGGTGTACCTCCTGCTTTCACGATTATCCATTTATGGTAATTAATGCATCTGAATTATTTCTTTGCCATGGTATATAGCACATTCCTCAGGTTCTGTGCCGTTTACTTGATTCAAACCCAGATTCCCCAGCGTATTCACGAAGTTCAGCCTATGGAGATGCCAGCAGGCCGAGTGACCACAGCGGCTGCCAGGGGTCTCCAGCCCCCCCCCGAAGCACTGAGGTGATGCAGAACCTGCCAGGGTGGTGGGAAAGGCCGCAGAGCCCCCCCGGTGAGCCCCCCGAGCAAAGGGGACTCGGGGCCCGTTCCCCGAGCTCAGCCCCACGCAGAAGTCATTTGCCTGTTGACGACAGACCGTCCCGTCTCCTGAGGGGGCAGGGGCCGCCGCCGGGCCGGCCGGTGGGCAGCGGGTTACCGGAGGGCTCGCAGCCCCCTGCCTCTGCAGCGGGGGGCTCTGCCAGCCCGGCAGGCGGCGGGGGCCGCAGGGTGGAAGGGGCACAGCCCCCAAGGACCCCCCGCGGGTACGCAGCGGCTCTCGGCGGGCAGCGCCTGCGAACGGAGCGGGTGGCCGGGGCCCGGGACACGCTGCCACGGCCGGCCCGCAGCGGAGTACGGACCAGCGAGGCCGCCCCGCCGGACACGGCCGAGCGGAGCCGGGTCGGGGTGAGCAGAAGCGGACGGAGCCGAACCGAACCGAGTCGATTCGAACGCGATCGGGTCCAGCCGAACCGAACCGAACCGAGTCGATTCGAACGCGATCGGGTCCAGCCGAACCGAACCGAGTCGATTCGAACGCGATCGGGTCCAGCCGAACCGAGTCGATTCGAACGCGATCGGGTCCAGCCGAACCGAGCCGAACCGAACGGAGCCGAGCCGAGTCGACCACAGCCGGGTCCAGCCGAACCGGACCGAACCGAACGCAGCCGGGCTGAGGAGACCCGCGACGACGCCCGCCCGTGTGAGAGGCCGCGGCTCCGCGCCGCCCCGGCTGCCCGCCGAGCCCGGTGGTGGAGCCCGGCAGCCGCCCCGTGCCCTCCCCGCCGGGGGAAGCCCGCCCGCGCCGCCTCACGGCTGGAGGAAACCCATCGTGGCGCTCGGAGCAACCGGTGGACGCTCGGGGAAGGCCCGGGGGGGCCGCCGCACCTCCGAGAGCCCCGGGGCGCTGGGCCGTGCCGCCGTGCCCAGCCCTGCGGCCCGGGGGAGAGGTGCTTCGGCTCCCCCAGCACAAGGCGGAGGCATCGGTAGCTGCCAGAACGCCCGAGCTCTGGGGGCCTGTGGAGGTTCAGGGGGTCTGGAAGGCGCCCACCAGGCTGGAGCGGCGGCACAGAGAGCAGGCAGTGGTATGGAGGGACTTGGTCCTGGTGTCCCAGGGGTGGAGCAGCCCCATCTCACAGTCCCAGCTCTCTCTATGAGCAGAGCCCTATGGGAAGCTGAGGCTCTGAACAGGTCTGCACTTACAGGGGCAACGCGGCCTGGGGTTTGCTAGGAGATCAAAACTTCAAGGTCCACATGGTGATGCGGAGCCCCACGAAGGAGGCTGAGGAGCTGAAGCAGAGGGGAGCTGAGGTCATGAAGGCAGAACAGGACTATAAGCCATCATCGCTGGAGCTGGCCTCGGCAGCTGCTTAGGAAGCCTTTGTTGTAACCAAATTCTGGGAGCACTGCAGCAAAGAGAAGGAAATCATGCAGGTACTGCTGATTGCTTTAACTGAGACCATATGTGGAATGGCCTGGGAGGGGCAGATCAAGGAACAGCTGTGTGGCATCGGGAGCTGGCAGGGCATGGGACAACTCTTAGTGCAGCCTTGCCAGCCCTGATGGTTTAAGTGGCTAGTCCAGAACAGTCCCGAGGCCTCACAACAAACCAGGTCCCTGTTGTTGCTAGTAGGGCTGGGCACTTACAGGTCTCTGTTGCGTGCCTCTCCCTTCAGCACATCTTCCCCGAGGGCCTTGCAGTCACTGTTACAGTGCTCCTGGCTTCTCCTTGTCCCATGACTATTTTTTTGTTTGTGCTCCTAGGGACAAATAAGAAGCTCTTTTCTTCCCAGGGCCCCAGCGCAGTGCAGAAGCAGAGTGGTGCACCCTTTGATTCAGGCAGGGAAGGCACATGCTGGGGTGCCAGGTGGCAGCCTGGGATGCTCAGGTTCTCCTGAACCCCTCAGGCACAGCTTGTGCCCCAGTGCAGGGAAGGGCTCCCTCCTGGCTGCTCCAGGCCTCTGCCCCCAGGGAGAGCAGGTTGCGTGCCTTGGCCCACCCCAGGCCGGCTGCATGCCGGAGCTGGGTGCTGTTCCCTGCCAGGCAGGGCTGCAGGGTGCTCAGTGGCACTGCCCTGACACTGATCGCGTAGCTTCAGGGGGCAGCTGGCTTGGGACAGATCCAGAACAAGCTCCCCAGCATCTGTAAGGCATGATTTTCCCACCACCACCTTGACCCTTTTTCATGCTACGCCTGGAGGAAAGGCGACTGGGGGGGGAACTCCTGGGTCAGGACTTCATCCTGCCTTCCACCGGCACACTCTGGTGAAGGCTTTCCTCTGCCTTGACCTCGTGATGGAGGGCTGCTGCTTCCTTTACACAACCCCAACCAGAGTGACTTGCAGCAGAGCCCTCCTTGCCAGTGGAAATAACGTGGCGGGCTGCTCTAGTGCAGCTCTCTTCAGCTTCCCTAACACGGTCTAAGGGAAAGCCCCAGCAGCCTCTGCCCTGTGACACCACCACTGTTTTTCCCCAATTCTTTTTGCAGATCAACCAGGGGAGTATGAGAAACATAGCTCCACTGGGGCCAAGGAAACAGCCGCTACGTCATTTCTACACCCTGAAACCAGACTGTAGTGTGGACCTGACCATGAAACTCAGCCCCAAGGCCTGCACCTTCCCTCAGTGAGTGGCAGACAATAAAGCCGCCTTCAGCCCTGCCTCCTCTTCCACCTGAGCCTCTGCAGGAGGTAGCAGGATCTGGCCAAGGTGAGCTGCGCTGAGCCACACTGCCTTTCCGCTAGCACCCTGGTGAAGGGCTGACACTGTCAGAGCTGGGAAGAGCTTTAGTCCACACACGTGCTCCAGGGCTCTCCCCCAGCTTGGTTGAGACTATTTAGACCAGTGCAACTAGAATGAGAGGAAAGGCTGTACCGTTGCAGGCAGACAGGTGGGAGCAGCTCTACCTTTGCATGCTGCCTTCAGGGAGGTGAGTAGGTTTTTTTCACAGGTGTGAAACACTGGTGGCAGTGGCTCTTTTTCCCAGATCACCCTCATTCCTAGGCAGCTCTGAGTGTACAGCACCACTACTGTAGGCTGAACGCATCGTACCTCCAGCCCCCGAGCGGCACCGCCTACTCTGCAACTACTGCAGGCCCCACACAGCAGGCCCACAACCAGCACAGCTGCAGGCTCCTAAGCAGACAGAGAACACTGGGGTTTCGCTGTGGACCAGGTTCAGGTGAGCCAGCCACAGAGCAGCACACCTGGAGAGACTGAGCACGCGTTGGCACCACCCCAGCAAAAGGGGAGTGTGCAGTGACTTCCCACACTGCATAACACGAACGCTGAGCTCAGTTCCTCAAGTCAGACACCTCTCAGCCATGGCCTGGCCTCTGGGCTCCTAGAGCTCATTTCAGTCACTGCCCCCACAAGCAGAGTAAAACCTGTGCAAGACTGTTATCCTTAGGATTTAAGCGTCGCTTAAACAGCTCCTTCCCCCACACCACCGTATGCTTAAGGTACTGCTCAGATAAGAGCTCTGGGATTTGGCAGTCTGCCTGTGCTTGAAGTCAGTTGCAGCACTGGAGAGATGCTCAAGAGATCTCACCACATCTGCTCCTTGTCCAAGAGAAGACCTTCATTCCTGTTACTGGGGGAGGGAAAGTGGATGACAGGCAAGGTTGGAAGAGTAGACAAGGCAGTGAGGCACAGCACATGTTAAATATCTTTATGAAGTCAATCTTATTTACATGGATACAGAATCACTTTACAGAAAGTTTAATCAGGAGGCAACACGTGCTTTATTTCAGCAAATTAAGGGCAAGACTATGACATGTCCTTGTTTAACTGGTCGATTAGTATGTGGGCTGATGGTACCTGCATGGTATAACTAACAGCGGGCTACAGAACCATGAAAATACTCACTGCAAGAGCTTAACTCCACCTGGAAGGAGTGATCCACTTCACTTGCATTCTCACACACATAGGAACGACGACTCTTTGACCAATCATTTATGCTACAGGTGTTGTGCTAATGTAATAAAAGACTTGTCCCAAACTGGCAAAGGGCTTGGTGATAGAATTGTACCCATTCAGAAGCAACAGCATTTGTGTTGTAACTTTAGTTATAGGTGGCAGGGCGGAGCAACCTGAGGCAAAGTGCAGATTCCATCACTGCTCTTTGTGCAGGGAATCAGCAGGACTAAGAAACCCACAGCTGCTGAGGGAGCTGGGGTAGCTGGGCTCTGAGGAGTCCCAGCCACAGGGAGCCTTCCCACAGAGATGTATGGGACAGCTAGGAGGGCTGTCATGAGACAGCGTTAAAACTCACTAAGCCACCAAGTCTCCTGGGAGAAGATAAGCGGTGATAAGTTCACCAAGCACATCTAGCATTCAGAAGGGCACCTGAGGTGAGCAGCAGCCATCTTGGACTCTGTACAGCATACTGCTCCACTCTGTGCTGGAAGGATTATTTTTTTATTTCACATTTTCACTGTTTTGGATTCTAAATAGTATTTCAACTTTAATTTTTACCAAATAAGCTTCCAGCAGCAGTAGGGGATGTGAAGCAACCTCAAGAGAGCGCTGCATTTCTGCATTTTCCTTCATTACCAGTCCCTAGGATGGTGGGTGGGTTTTGTATCGTGATGATCATTGGTGCCTCGGTGGTTTGTAGCCTCTCCAGCTGGGATTCTCACTGTGCTGCCGACTGATGTCCTTCGCTCTCCAGAGCCCACTGCCCGAAAGATTCATCCCCAACTGCAAAGATGATCTGCTGCTGCTGGCTCTTAGTTTCCAGTAGAACGCTTCCCTGCAGTTGAAGCGAGAGAAAAGTTTAGTGCTTTCCGACTGAATTGGCCTCAGTGCGCAGCAGGCCCCGCTCCCTACTCTGCAAGCGCACCTCCCCTCCTGACCTGCTGTCACACTTTGTCAGCCATGCAGAACAGATGAGCTCAAAGCCTGTGGTGACAGGCAGCTGAGCTCCTGGAATCCAAGACAGCAGTGCCTGCCACAGACGATGTCAAGTCTGCAGCGCTCCCTCTGCAACACCAACTAAATGGCACCCTGAGTTCTAACACTGTACTCTTTGTGTGGCGAGGGCTTTGCTCTGCTTCATGACAACGACTGATTCCTTCTCAGTACTGGAAGCCCATGGGAGGGCTGAGTCCAGCCTGAGCGTACCGGCACCAGAGGCTCTGCAGGCACACCTGCGCCTCCCGGCAAGCCCGGGCTTTGCAGTGGCAGCTCAACTACTCAGTCCCAGCTTTACCAGCTAACGGGAACACCCTCGATGCTTTGAATCAGGTACAGCTACTGAGGGGACAGGGAAGCAGAGCTGCAGGGGAGGCCAGCAACCTGCCTGAAGACGTACCCAGCATTTTTGCTGAATTGAATTGTTGCTACAGCAAAAAGCAGTCTCTGGCTTTTTGCTCCAGGTCACAGGGGACAGCTAGGGCTTTTCACACCAGTGGCTGGAAGGCCTGAGGCTAAGTGAGAAGCAATGCTGTGCTTTTGCTGCTTCTACCTCCCAAGAAGTGCAAGTTCTGCTTAGTGTGGGGGAAAGAGGACAATAAAACACAAGAGGCCTCCTACCTCAGGTGGGGTGTCAGGAACTAAACATTTTCTTAAGTTTGGAAAGGAATCCCTCCTTGTTCTCCTCAGCCTCAGGCCTATCCCCGCCTGCGTCAGCACTAGCCGTGGCCCTGCCACCTGGACACAAACAGCAAAGGGCTGCAGTCAGACACATCTCCCACCAGTAGCCAGCACCATTAACAAAGCGAGAGAATTATTTTGGATAGGGAAGGGTCAAGTCAAGGCAGCTGGTTTTGCCTGCATCCTCACATACAGGGCTGTACCTGGCTGCAGGCCACGGTACTGGACCGCTTGCAGTGAAAGCACTGGAAAGCCCAGACCCCAGAAGTGGAAAAGATGACTGTGAGCCCAGGTAACACCATTCCCTTCCCCTCTCCCCAGCCCTCCAACTGGTGAGGGCATTCTCATGCTACATAATCAAGTCAGGGACCTCACAGGCTTTGGTAACAAGCACTTGGAATTGAGAGTCTGCCACTAAAAACAAGTTGTTAACTTGACCACAGCCAGCCATGACTTTACAGGAAAAGAAAGCTGTACTGGTGGTCCCTGGAACAATTTCTCTTCCTGTTTCATGGTTATGTCATGACCCTTTAGAGCAAAGCCATGCAAAACCGTATCAGGAGCCTGCTTCATGTAATTTCAAGCAATGCTCAGACAAGCAGTATCAAGGAGAAAATGAACCAGGGCTAGAATGGAAAAGACTACAGTATTGCAGAACAACTGTCCAGATAAGGAATCTTACTGGCAGCAATGAGCATAATTTTCCTGTATAAACATGTCCTGAGAAGTTGTTGTCCATCCAGAAGTGGCTACAGCAAGGACAAAGGAGACCTCTGCTAACCTACTTTTTCCACAGTAAAACCATCAGTAAGACGACCCCCAAATCCTCCTTGAGCTTTCTATGGGCACAGAGAACACAAAGTCCAGTCCTCCCCATCCTCCCACAGCTGACCACCAAGCTCAGACTGATGCAATGCTATGAAATACTGAGGCCTGTGGCAGAATTCAGCTTCCAAGAGCAAGAACACACTTTCAGCAACAGCCTGTCCCTATATTGCAAACTACTGGGATTTTTAATCCACCTTGCTGTTTAACTGTGGTACAAACTGGCAGGTTTGCTTTTTAAAAAATGAATTTGGAGAGCTTTTTTTAATCTTCGGCACATAAATTCCATTAAAAAGCTAGAATGAAAGTTTTCTGTTTAGAGATCTCTCCCAAGGCTGACCTTTAATGCTTACCCTCAGCATAAAGACATAACTTGTGTGTTATGAAAGCACTATAAAACATAACATTGGTAAGTATTTGGCAGCTGCTGCCTTCCAATATCCTGAACTTATTCCTATATTCCTCAGGTTTTGGCATGTGTAGTAAAGACGACCCAAGTTCCTGGGATCATTTAGCAGCTTTGAAAGGCTCCAACCTTTGCCTAGCCATATGCAGTCATAAATGCCCTTTCTGGTTTCAAACATAAAAAGAAATCCAACTGGCTTGAAACAGCTCACTGTTCCAATATAAGCAAAGAAAAAATTATTTTCCAGTAACAAAAGACAAAGTCCTTGCCTTACTATTTTACCATACGTTTTACCTTTAGCTGCTGCCAGGTACCTCACCCCCTGAAACTTATAACACATAATTGCTGAATCAAAAATTTTAACCTGAAGCTGAAAGAGGAGCTTTACAAAGCTCACAGCTGACTTCGCTCCCTCCATCACGCTGGATGCTGTGTGCTGACTGGAGCCAACACTCAGCACCAATCAACATTCCTGTCTGAGGTTCCCCAAATGTACAGGGTACAGCTCACAGCAGCCTTGACAGCAGTCCTCCCTCTTCAACTTTCAAGGAGAAACGTCCCCACTGCGGTCAGAAGCACAACAGATTAGCTCATACAGAAACTTGCCTGAAGCACATTCTCTTTTTCTGCCTCTGCTACTAAGACAAGTTACTTCTGGCACAGGGGCAGAAGCAGGGAGCCGAAGGCATTCACCACCGCAGCGAAACTCACCACAACTTGTCAGGACCCTGGAGTATCAAATACCTCTCTATTCATGCACAGATTTGCCCAGTAAGTATTTAAGTAAAGCCTTCTGCAAAGAGGCTACCTCCTTGCTTTGTGCTACAGCCTATTAACATCGTATGAAAATTATTTCCAAAATAACACGCTTGGCAGGTTGTGCTGACACGCTGTTTCAAGGTGATCCTGGCTCACCTTCCTCCCCAGGAACCCTCAGGAAGCACTCTGCACTCCCACACCAACTCGATGAGGAAGGAGCACTAATTCCCACCGCTCACCTGATGCTGTATTTGTGACCCCGTTCACCGTGCCGTCCACATCTGCCTCGTCCTCAGCATAGCTCATCATTAAGGCTCTCTGGCGATCCGTCAGCCTCCTGCACATCCAAGACAGAGGTGTTGGTTACAGCTGTCTTTAGGGACACTTGTATCTACAGACCTCCTTAACCTTCTCCAGCTGCACACACGAGAGGCAGCTACTGGAAGTACAAGATGAATACACCTGGCATGCACAGAGAGTCCCTGTGGTGCTCTTAAAATGAGCAATCTATAAAGAATAAGCCCTAATGAAAGAGGAGAGATATGACCCACTGCATTTCACCGAAGTGCAGTGAAAAACTGGAATATTTTGAAGTGCTGAGAAGAACTGTGCGGAGCTGTAAGACAACACACATCTGGCAGGGAGCCCTCAGGAAATTAACTCCCTTGTCGAGTGCAGCGATACAAGCTAAAAAGTTTCCTTCACCACAGGAGCCAAGGGTGGCCAAGCAGTCTGAAGAGCAACTGCCAAGTTCAGTTCCTTTGAGCAGGAGGTGTGAGAGCACAGGCGCGCTGTAAGCCAGAAGACTGAAATTATGTAACCAGGATCCAGACAGAATCTCAGATAGCCAGGCAAATACGCAGGTGAAGAAGTACTGATGTATTTCCAGGGTTTGGTATTTTAACAGCTGAATTGCCGAATAATACTATTATTAAAAAAAAATAAAAAATCTACCTCACATTAGAATTAAAAGCAGAGAAGAATATTGGTGATCTTGATAAAGCAGTACAGAATTTTCACAAAATCTTTCTGAACAACATTTTTTGCAACAAGCTCGAAATTTCACAGAAATTTGTATTAGCTGTACTTACTGAGGAACTTTTATCTTTATGTGAATGTAGTGGTCTCCATAGCCATAACTGTTAACCTTGGGAATGCCTTTCCCACTCATTCGAATTCTCTGGTCTGGCTGAATACCAGGGGGTATCTATGAACACAGAGGTGTCACGTTTAATATTCTAGTTTACCCATTTATATAGCAATTACATTACGTGTCTATGAAAATTAAGTACTTCTCCAGCAAGCTTCAAAGCAGCATGGGAGACATCTGATACATTCGTGCACCTGGACACGTTCAGAAGCTAAGTCAATAATGACAGAAAAACTTTTGAAGGAACGAGTAAAGAAACTTGCACAGTCCATAGACCTTGGATGGGATCTGTCCAGAAGTCCACCTAGCCCTTCCCTTTTCCCTGTCCCTACAGAGTGATAGGAAAGGACACGTGACCAAGCAGAGCACAAACTACCTGACACTCAATCCTGAAGAAGTCCAAAACATGATACTGACAGACTTAGGAGATTTGCACCACCTCTGAAGCAAAGGATAAGTCTCTGCTGTCCCACATCGATTCATGCCCAAGCTTTTCCACATTAACGGTACTTACTGTGATATTGATTGTCTCATACAAGCCTTGACACCTGGCCGTGCCTCCCAGAACAGCCTGTGCTATTGAAATAAGGAGGTCCGAATGGATATCTGCTCCGTTTCTTCTGAACACAGAACTTTTCTGAACCTAAAAGGAGGCAGGCCCAAAAGTGAGCACACCACCACAAAGTCCTCATGGTAAACTGCTTTGAAGATTCTCAAAAGAAAACATACCAGAATGCTGTAGTCAGACCCTTTACCACCCACCAACTGCAGGGCTAAGAAGTGTAAGTCAATGTTCAGTCTTCTAGAAAAACACTGACCTTGACATAATCATAATTAGCCAGAGGCTTAGGAGGATGCCTGCTTCCTATCTCGGCAACTCCCTCCCCTAATCCTGTTGTTAATTTATCAGTGTCAGCATGATTCTGTGGAAACAGAGAAGACACTGCCTTGTCCTGTACCCTGAACAGGTGAAAGCCAGAAGAGAAGAGGGAGGCAAGCACCTCTGCAGCAGCCTCACAAGCTGGAAGAGAATTAAATCCTCCTGCACCAGTAAAAAGGCACTGAAAAAAAACCTTTTCCTTGACAGAGATGCCTACGACCGGATGCCTATAGGAGAAGAGGGCCTCAGCTAAAAAAGTGTAAACCAGCACTTAAGATATATCCGCAAAAGGACACTGGACCGGCCAGCCTCTCACAGGCATTCCTGCAGCCCTCCCACCTGTGCAAGCAGACAGCGCCTTCACATTTCCAAGTCAAACACTCAAGGCATCAAGAACCCGCTCTGCATTTTGATGCACACTACCCTAAGGGCCTTGTCCTGGGATTCTTCATGAGCAGACTTAACATTACACCGCTTGTTACAATGCAGATCTCCAGCTATCTCAGAAAGTTCACGTGGATCATGTTACCTCAGCTGTTTCAAAGGATCACTCGCTGTTCCTCCTCCATCCCCCATTCCAGCAGTCACTTCCCAGGCAGTCACAAAGGGAACAAGCAACCAAATTAAATAACGAAAGCAGTTTATGATACATACCCTGAATGTAATGAAAATTTCTTTCTTCCCCACAGGCATCCGAACTGTCTGCCCATCCTCAACGCCTGCAAGCAAAAGAAGAGGGAAGGTTACCTTGCGTTATAATCCACGTGTTACCTGTATACCTACAGCTCCTGCCATCCTCAAAAGCCGGCCACCACAGCAGCACCCGCACATGCAGGAGCACGAGGCACAAGACCTACCAGCGGGCAGCACAGTAACGCTCTTCGCGGGAGCCCAGGAGCTGCGGCCAAAGGAACAAGGTGTCAGCACATGCTCATACCTCTGAGGTGATCACTATGCCCCGAGCAGGCTTGTTACCTCAGTCCCTACAGAATGCTTTAGGAAATGCATCAGGTTAAGGAACACTGCAGCCTCCACAAGGCTGCAAGAAAATTACGTATTATTCACCCGGGGCGGTCTCCAAGAAGCAAGTCTTCAGCCCCACCAATCATTTTATTCTCTCTGGTGAGGAAGGTCATCAGCACACTTTCCTGAGCAAGCTAAGGCTTTCAAAATTCCCACCCTCTCCCCAGGCTTCACCAAGGACAAATGAAAAGACCCAAGGCAGCAAAACCTTTTGACGATTTCACTCTTCAAAACCTGCCTAGAAGGATCCATGCAAGAACCAAAACCTCAGCTCAGGAAGGGCAAAGCAAACATTTGTATCTGTGGCCAGAAAGTTCCTCTCATTACTAGCCCATTCAACTGCCAAGCCATCAACCTGCTTTGCTCTTAAGATCACTTCTCTGCAGCAAGACTTCTTACATTGCTCTCACACTTGTACCTGGCAGGGACCAGCTGTGCTTTGACAGCCAGTCCCTTGCTGTTGGCCAAGTGGAAGCAAATAACTATAGTTATTTAACAAAGAGCAGCCCACAGGTACACTAACCAGCTGGCACAGGAACCATCACTGTCTTCTTTTGTTTGGTTTGCCCCGTTCCTCGACATACTACGCATGGTGTTGTTATGATGGAACCACGACCGCCGCATCGTCGGCACGTAGATCGCATTACAAAAGGGCCGGTATTTATTGTCTCCTAGTGAGGAGAAAACAGATCATACAAATATTTAGTACCAAGATGGTACTTTTCACTTCCACAAAACACTGCCAGTAACTGGCCCAGCACATCCGAGTCCTCCTAACTGCACATGCAACCCGACAGGGACAGTGATACCCTTTAGCAAGGGGTGGAGTAGAAAACTGACTCAGAAATCCAAAGAAGATGCTGCTTTTGAGAAGCTGGATCGGATTCAGTTGCCATTGCCCTCTGATTTCCACTGAAAACCATCACTACTATGAGCAAGTGCCTCATGGCAAGGAGAAAGGAAACCCAATGCTTTCCATCTGTAGGCTTTAGTGTGCAAGAAGGGACAAAGCTTCTTACAGTGCTATTTCACAAGGAACTACAAACATCTGTATTCTGAGGAATCCAAGGACAATTCACCTGCATGAATTACTGCCAGTGTCCAGGAAAACGTTATGGAGACTAAGCTATGGGCTGAACTGTGAAAGCCACCTGCCAGATTGAAGCACACGAGGAAGGAGTGGGAAGAGCTTGCAGCCTCCTCTGATCAACTACACAATGTTCTGGTCACAGACTGACTGCCAGTACCCAGTTTGATGCGTGGAAGTTGAAAGCCTGAACGTTGATCATTACTTACTGTAAGTAAAATGCATCTTCTTATTTCATGATTACCCTTGGCTATTCTCACCTTCCTCCTCCCTCCACTCCTCAATTTAAAGTATGCCACTTAATGCCCAAGTAATTTCAGAACTGTTACATTATATAAATACAGTTAAGTAATTTCAGAACTGTTACATTATATAAATATGGTTTACTGGATTACCACACCAGATGATCTGGCCCTGAAGGCTAGTGCTTTTAGCTGGGCAGAGCTCTTTAGTACAAAGAAAATCTTCCTAGCCTATTAACATCCAGTCCACATTAACTTTGCTTCACTCAAGATAAGCTGATAACTGCAGTGAGAATTTTTCACTGCAGGAGGGACTGATTTGCCCCTACAAGGAGAAGCACAGCAAAACTCATCTTAAAAAGTGCTTACCATGCCAGTGCCACTGCAGTAGTGACAGCGCTGCACTTTGGTACCGGGTTCGTGTCCTTTACCATTGCATCGCTCACAGGCGTCGTTGATGTTCACCACAATCTCCTTGTTAACACCTTTCGCAGCTTGAGTGAATGTCAGTTCCATGATATACTGTACAGGAAACATGGACATCGATCTACAACTGATGTGCAACGGGGTCTTAAGCAGACCGAAATTGTTTTAGGTCTAATATTAAATAATGCTTAAATACATCCAGGTAATAGAGAGGGAGAAGAAATGGATGGATGCAAAACTCATTCAGAAGGGTTTGCCTCATTTGAGGAAGCAATTTCTGTCTCATATAAATACATCTCATATAAATAAAAAGGGGTACGAAAGGATCGCAGGCATTACAGGAACAATGATTACAGTCTGATAAGCAGTTGTGTAGCAGAAATAAGATTTAAAAATAGAAAAGAAGGAAGTAAAAAATACAATTCAAACATTTTTCTGCTCTGAGGAAAACCCTTAATATTTCTAAAGGTTTGGTTTAATGGAAATGCAGCAACAGGTGAGGCTGAAGGTTTTCAGCCCCAAAGACACTATCTGCTCTTACTCAATATTTACCAAGGGAAGTCATCAACAAAGATGACTGCACAAAATACAAAATTCTGCTTATAATAAAAAGGTAATTTTTAGTAAAGCCAGAAGTACCAGATACCAAGCATTTCTGAAGGCAGCACATGAGCCAACACCATCAACACTTAAAAGAGCATTTAGCTGCAGTACAAAAGACAAGACACAGGTTTTGTTTTATTATGGGCTCCACTGCAAAGTTAAGCCCATTAAGTTGCAAAATTAAGCCAATTAAGCAGTCAAACCTAACGCTGGAAGGCTTGTTTTACAGTTAGAAAGTTATTCTGTGGTTTTCAGCATTATAGATCAAAGCATACATATGTAAATCAACATACGTCCCAGAAGATGCCTCTACAATGATGGAATTGTTTAGCAGCACCAACTGGTGTCAGTAAACACCAGATGAAGTAGCTGAAGTCCAGAAAACATTCTGTCTGGAGCTGTGGAGAAGGTATCTACACAGCTTATCAAAAATATGTGACTCTCCCACCCATATAATGGGACACTCACATGCTGACACTCCCAGAAGGAAGTTCTGCGCTTAAGCTCGCTCCCAGAGAGATCTGGGCCAGACTAGAGTCCCTCTCCAGGTTTTGAGTTTTCCATTTCTCATTTTCATTTCATTACTCAAAAAATAAATGCACTTCATACCTCCTGTGGCTGGTCAAAGACATTCTGAAAATCACCAAAAGGGGATCCCGAAAACTCTCCGAAGATTTTTCTGAAAAGCTCCTCTGGATCAATCGATGGACCACTACTCCAGTACTGCCTCCCAGCGCCAGCACCTGCTGCGCCAGCATCAAAACTAGCTGTGCCATACGCATCGTATTGTTTCCGCTTCACTTCATCACTTAATACCTTTGAGACAAAAGAACAATGTCGTCAGGACACTGTACAGATCCCAAGCAACAGGGCCGCCCGCATCTGCAAAGCAGCGTCTCTCAGGAGACTTCAGGTCTACTGGCGTTGCCGCCACAAGCCCATGTTCCCAAACCTTCTTGTCATCAGGAGGGCTACCCCAGCTCTCAGCAGCATATGAATTATTGAGAAGCTGCTTCTTCCCTGGTATCTCTCAGCTCATCATCGGGAAAACGACAAGATCTTACTGATTTATAATGAGCAAGAATGCCTTACACTATATAGTTGATCATTAATATACCGGGAGAAAGCTGGTGGTAAGGGTGCTGGGGTAATGTGAAAAGCCATGAAAGCAAAAACCAGCACAAGATTTCTGAACAATCTGAAGAATGGGAAGAAATGGGGCTGGGGGTGCACAGTGCGAGATACCTGTCTCCAGCAGCTAGTACCTGCTGACAGGTTTTTCTGTTTGTTATTTAAGCTAACCAATAATTCCACAGCAGCAACCACTGCATCCATGCCAGTCACTCAGTGCTAAGAAAGAGCACAAACTGGAAGAGCCCAAAACATATACAGGTAAATCAGCCACTTGGGGTAAGTAATTTGCTGGAGACACCATTAGGACAAAGGCACTCAAGCCTGAAGTGCAAGACATCAAAAAAGAGCCATGGTTTTAGAGGAAACACAGAGGAAATGCTTCCCCCCCACCATCTACCCTCTGACCTTTCCTCGTTTTCATCACAGCAAAATCGCACACATTACCTCATAGGCTTCTGCCAGCTGAGAGAACTTCTCTTTAGCTTTAGGGTCATCCTTATTTGTATCAGGGTGATATTTCTTTGCCAACTAAACAACAAAAAGGAATGAGAGACGGGTAGAAGTACTTTATATCTCACACGCCAGGAAAAACACACTAGGCAGAGCTTGGTATTCACTATCTGTATTTAAGGGAACTAAAGCCTTCATTTCCCGCTGTCGACCCAATATAAAGAACTACAGAAGCTGCTCCCGAACCCCTCAGCAACCCCAGGGCCTTCTGGAGGGAGACCCGAGTCACGGCACCCCGGCCCGCGCCGCTGACCAGCCCCCCGGCCCCGGCCCACAGCGGGCCCAGACACCGCGGCCTTAGGGGCGGGAGGGCTCCATGCCCCCCGGGGGAGGCCCCGGCCCCCCCGGCGGCCGCCCCCCCCCGCGGGGCCCCCCGGCCGGCGGCAGCACGTGCCTGGTAGTAGGCCTTCTTGATCTCCTTCTGGGTGGCGGAGCGCGGCACCCCCAGCACCTGGTAATAGTCCTCCTTGGCGTGGGCCGCCGCGCTGCTGTGGAAGGCGGCGGCGTGCTTCGTCCCTGCGGGGGAGGAGGGCAAAGGGGCCGGGTGAGGGCCGGGCCTGCGCCGCGGAAGGCAGGCGGCGGGACAAGGCCGGGGGAATGGGCCCGGTCCCGCCGCGACGGTCCCGCCGCCCGCCGCCCCGGCCCCGCTGAGGCCCCGGCCCCGCTCACCCGCGGCGCACAGCCCGGCGCGCAGCGGCAGGAGGCGGCGGACGGCGGCGGACGGCGGCGGGCCGCTGAGGCGCCGGACGAGCCAGACGAGCGGCAGCCGCCCGTCCCCCGGCGCGCGGCTCCTAGCAGCGGCCACGGCGGCGGCCGCCCCGAGCCAGCGCGACGAGCTCCTGGCCGCCATCTTGGCCCGCGCGCAGCGCTGCGCCTGCGCCGCCGGCGGGGGAGGAGGGGCCGCGCCTGCGCGAGAGCCCCGCGCCGGGACAGGGCCCGTCGCTGCGCATGCGCGGGGCCGCCGTGTCACCCCGCGCCCGCAGCCCGCCCCGGCCCCGCTGCCAGCGGGGACCCCCCCCCGAGGCCCGGTACTGAGAGAGCCCCCGTGAGGGCCTCGGGGCGGCGGTGCGGGGCAGGAGGCGGCTCCAGCTCCCTCTGGGGGAGGCCCGGGGAAGGGGCTGCGGGCGGGACCCCCTCAGGATGAGCTCGTCCCCAGCCAGGCCCCGCGCCCCGCTGCGACACCCGCCTCCGGGGGGCTGGGGCGGCCGGGCCTCCCGCAGCGGGGCTGGCTCAGCGCTCAGGGCCTGTGCTGCCGCCCCAGCGCCTGGGCGGGTGGAACGCGGGCAGAGCTGGAGCGAAGGCCCGGCAGGGCTGCGCCGGCACGGCGCTGCTCTCCTCAGGCTCGCTGCTGCCCAGCCCGCTGCCGGCCTGCCTTCGTTACCGGCGCTGCCGCCATGAAACACCCGTTAGCAGGGGTGTTCGGCCCTGGGGTGCGTGGGGGGACATGGCGGCAGGGCCGAGCGGCGGAGAGGATGTGTCGGGTCCTGCCTGCTCCTGCTGTGCACACACACGGGTGTTGCAGCCCGGCTGGAGGGAAGGAGACCTGGGCTCTGCCGGGGGTGGGTGATGCCCCGGTGGGCTCGAGGGTGCTGGGATCCAGCGCTCTTGTCCCTGCCCTTCCTTGGCAGCTGTCTGCACACAAAGCTTGCTCTTCACCAGCAGCTGCAAGGCCGGGCAGGGGACGAGGGACTGGAAACCTCCATGCTTTCTGCCCGGAGCCCGAGGGAACAGCTGCCCCTGTCTCCAGCAGGGAATCCGGCGACAGGCAGGGGTGGCGGCCCCGGGTGCCCGAGGGCAGGCAGCCGCGAGCTGGTGACCCCGAATCCCTGCGGCAGAAAGGCAATGTGGCTGCACGCCCCGGGACCCCCAGGAGCCGAGCGGCTCCGGCGCCGGGGTCGGCCCTGAGGGCAGGAGGAGGGTCCCGAGGAGCCGGGGCTGGGGTCTGTGGCCCGCTCGCGGTGCCCGCGCTGGGGGCAGCCGGGGGCACAGGCCACGCGTGGGGGGAGGGGCCGAGGGTGTGCCCAGCGCGGAGGGGCGGGGCCGAGCGCCGGGGGCGGGGCTGGGCCGGGCGCGGCTGGGCTCGGCTCGGTGCGGCTCGGTGCGGCCGGAGCACCATGAACCGCTTCAAGGCGTCCAAGTTCCGGCACACCGAGGCCCGGCTGCCCCGCAGGGAGGTGAGCGCCGCGGGATGCTCCCCGCCGTTCGGGACCGGGGGGAGCGCGGGCGCGGCGGGGCCGGGGCTCCCTGTGGGCAGACGGTAGGACCGGCCCCGCAGCGGCGGCGGGGCGGCTCTGGGTCCCGCTGCGGCGGCATCGCCGGTGTGGCGGGGCCGTGCCCGGGTCCCCCGCCCGGTGCCGGGCCGCGGTGCGGCAGCATCGCCCGTGCGGCCCCTCCTTGGCACCCGCCACTTCCCACCGCCGTGTCCGCGGGGGCTTCACTGCCGCAGGGTCCTCTGCCGCCGGGCGCCAGTGGGGAACCCCAGCTCTGTCCTGGGGTGGTGCAGCCCCCCCGGCTGGGAGCTGTGCCGGTGCAGCCGGCTTGGGACACCCGTCCCGTGGCGGCAGGGAGCCAGGCTGCACCGCGTCTGCCGCCAGGCCGTGGCTGGGCACAGGCGGTTCGTGCTGCTGCCATTCCAGTTCGGCTTGGTGCTCCCCCTCTGCTCGACCCTCCCCGGGTGGCTTGCCTGTGCCAGCTGGGCAAGCATGCACCCTGAGCGTGAAATGCTGGGCCCCACTCCTGCCACCCTGCTTCCGCAGGCAAAGAGGAAGCACTGGGGCCCTGTGGGACAGTGCTGAGCTCCATCACCCTGCCCACAAGCTGTGGAGCTTGGCACCGCTGGGGCCAAGTGGTCTGGTGGGTCTCACTGGGCAGCACAGAGCCATGTGGTGCCCAGCTCTGGCCTCTGCTCCATGTATGACCAGCCCCAATTGTGCTGAGCATCGTAATCCATTTTGGTGCATGGTGTCAGCAGCAGGTAGCCTTGTCCTGCTTTATCCCAGGCTGCGGAGCTTGGCCGGGGTGCTCCCCCAGATCCCTGTCCCCTGCAGGTTTGGCAGGGCAGGGGCAGAGGTACGGGGTCAGGGCAGGATTGTGCCAGGTGAGCCATGTCAGAAAGTGTTACCAGGGCACGTAGCACTTCTGGGGCTCCCCAGAGCCAGACACCTTTCACCCAGCATCTCTGCAGCACTGTGAGCAAGGCTGCTGTGGCTCTGCCACAGTGGAGGCGGATGGTGGGGTTCTACCTGGATGGCTCCCAGCAGGCAGGAGCTGGTACAGCTGGAGCAGAGTCCCTGCCAGGGACAGTCCCCTGTGGGGAAGGGACAGCATGGGCCAGTTGTGTGGCATAGGCTGCTCTGGTTACCAGTCGTGCCGGGGTGACGCGGGGGTATGGGAAGCTTTGGCTTACACCATGTGGCCAGAAGTGGAGGGCCCAGGCTGGATGGGTGCTGCTGCTAAAAATCATTGCATCTTGCTGCTTTTGAAAAGAATTTGGGGGCCCCAGGGCCACCAAAATGTTTGTTGCCCAGCCCTTCGTCATCAGCACTCTACTTCCCTGTAACTTCCCAGCAAAGCTGTCCTTGTGCCAGGCTGGCCTGTCCTGCACTCACGTGCTTCTGCAGACCCAGCAAGCACCTGAAACATCCTCCTGAGCCTCAGCTGTAGGAGGGGACATGGTGGCCCCCGCCGCTGTTCCCAGCCTCTAGCATCTCACCACCCCTCGGCATGCCAGCCTCAGTGCATTTGCAGAGCAGGTGGCAGGTCACTGACATCTCAGCTGGCTGAGCATATGGCTGCAAACCTCAGGGTGCAGATGAGCTGCTGCCAACAGCCAGCCTGGGGAGCGTGTGTGTTTGTGCAGTGTGGGTGCTGAGATGCCTGGCCATCGGAGGGTCCCTGCAGGCAGGGACATTCCCATCACCGCTGCCCTAGTGTCTGTTCCCATGGTGGGGGAGGTCTGCTGGACACCGAAGGGCAGCATGCTCTCACCCCAGTGTGTGGGCAGGCATCTGCTCTGCCTCCATCAGCCCACACCAGGCTCGGCACGTGGGAGGTGGCCTTTCTGAAAGGCATTTCCCATCCAGGCATGAAATGTGTCCCTGGGAAGCAAGACCACATCACCCAGCTTTGCGAGGCAGGAGGTGGGAGATGGACATCTCATCTCCAAACCCATCTCAGGTGTCACAGCGGGAAACTGCTGCTCGTGTCCCCAGCTGAGCAGCCTGTTTGTGGAGGTGAAGGCAGACACTTGACCTGGCCAGATCAGGAAGTGCAGTGTAAGCACCAAGGATCACATCTGAGTTGCTTCTCCCCTTCAGGCTGTGTCTGCAGGGCTGTGCTGGCAGAGGTGCCCTGAAAGCTTGCCGTTTGTTTTAAGGACGTAGCCAGGATGGTACCATATGCTTTACCAGCCTCCCTGGCACGCTGTGTGAAGGATTGCTTCCCCCAGGGCTCCTGGCTGCATGCGGGGATGTTGCAGGGCCAGGATGGACCCGCTCAGCTGTCCCCCTGTAAAATCTCACTGCAGGGGTCCTGCCTGGCACCCCCAGATGCTGAGGGCCAGATGTGGCTGGTGTCTCCCCTCACTGAGAGACCAGTGCGGGGTGATAGGACACAGATTGTGGGGCCCTTCCTCCTGGGTCTTGCTCATGCTCCAGACTTGTTCCCCATCTCTGCTTCAGCCCCCTGCGCACCTGCTGGGTGCAGGGAGAGGAACTTGCGTTCGGCAGGAGAAGGGTTAACAGGTCTGCCACCGAGCAGGCTGCTGTGACAAGGACCAGAGGAAGTTCTGCAGGAACTGCTGCTCTCTGTCAGGCCTCAAAAGGAAACTGTGCAAGGAGAGGAAACCCAGGGCTTGTCCTTTTGGGGCTGCACACACAGCTCGCTTCCCTGCAAAAGGCTCTGCCTTGTGTGTGGGGTATCCAGTGCTGCGGACACCCACTGCAGCTCTTTGCGATGCCCTGTGGCCACTGGTAGGCATATAGGCATGATGGCAGCTGCAAAACACCCGCTGTCACCTTTGCTTGAGGGCTGGACTTGGCCCTGGGTGTGCCAAGTAGCTCCTGATCCTGGTGCCCACTTGAGGTTGGGTGTCTGTGTCACCCAGAGCGGGTCTGGCTGATGCAGGGCATCCCAGTGCCCCACAGGTGCAGTGCTCGGCTGTGGAGTAGTGGTGGGAAACACTGCAAAGTGGGGATTTGGTTTTGGAGCTGTAATGAATTTCCTTTGCTGCACGTCCATGTGGGAAGCATGCTGATGGAGGTGTTTATGTGCCTTGGTCAGCCACAGCCCAACCCTGTGGTGCTTCATAGCCCAAGACCCTCTGTCCTGCCCCAAATTCCCTGACACTGGTTTATCGCAAAGTCCTCTGAGCCCTTCCCACCATGGGAGAGCCCAGGCCTGGGACAGTTTCAGGGAGAGGCAGTGCTCTCTCCCATTGCTGGCAAAGCTGGCCCTGAAGCCTCCCACCCCAGTGAGGGGCTACGCTTTTACCCAGGGACCACGAGCAGCCATGTTGCCCAGCCCTCCTAGAGGATGGGGCCCTGCAAATGTGCCTCCAGTACGATCCAGTTGGTGTTGGCAGCCTCCAGGTAGTGCCAGGTCCACCGGCATGGGAGCTCCGTTGGGGCTGAGGGTCTCTGTCAATGCTGTGGCAATGCTTTGTTGTGTCCCCTCCAGCCATGCTCTGGCCACAACATTGGGCCCCTCTAAAACAGATGCATCTCCTGACATGAGTTTTCCTTCTCCATCCCAGGCCTGGATCGGGGGCATCCGAGCAGGCTCTGTTGCATCCTGTGGGAACCATGTGAAGGCCAGCTGTCACTGGATCGTGTTCAATGCCGAGGCAACAGGTGAGGCACAAGGGAAGGGATGCTGGGTGCAGCTGGTGGGGCATGGATTTGCCCCTGTGGTCCCTGTGGGGCTGGGTGGTGTGTCAGCCCCATGGACCCCAGAAGGCACGAGGGTGAGTGGAGGAGGCTCTCCCCAAGTTCTCCTAAAGGTGCTGACAATCTCACACCTCTTAGCTTGCATTGCAAAGCTGGGTACACCCTGCTGCATCCCAGGCTGTGGGGGTTCCTGGGAGCTTCTTCTGGGTGATGGGTAGGCTGGTGGGCAGCTGGTGACCTGCTTCTGTGTCCTCTCCTGCAGGTGTGCTGGGTGTCGTGCCACTGGAGTGCAAAGATGGAGGCAAGAGGACCGTGGCTCAGCTCTGCTGCCACTCAGGTGAGCTGGGTGTCTGTCGGTCCCAGTCTGGCTTGTCCTGTACCTTCACCGTGCTGTGCACCAGGGCACCAAGGAGTCGGGTACCACCTGCCACCTCCACAGCAGGCATTTGGTCCTGCATGGGCTGTGCGGAGGGGCTCAGGTGCTGAGTCCCAGCCTGGCATGTCATGATGGCCTGTCTCCAAGGCAAGGGGCTGAGAAAGCTGCTGGACTCCCCAGGGACCATCACACACAGGCAAGGTGGCCCTGACATGTCTCCCTTGTGTACGAAGCACAAGCCAACTGCAGCCGTGCTGAGCACATGGGGCTCTTGTCAGGCTGGGCTTTTGCTAAGGAGCTGAATTGATCCACAACCCTTCATCTCTCGAGCTGCAGGGAGGTCTGGATGTGTAGCTCTTGCTCACACTCTTCCTCTAGCACACTCTTCCTCTAGCACCCTCTTCCCATGTTACTCATTGCATGCCCTGAAATTCCCAGTACGTGCAGTGCCAGGCTGCTGGAGGAGCTGGGGATGGCATCAGCACGGGGTGTACCTGGCTTCAGCAACGGGAGGAACAGGCTGGACCGGTGGCTACATGGCCCTGAGCAGCCCTGACGTGGGCAGAATGAGTGCTGCAGCGGAAGAGGCAGCTGGCAGCATTGCCAGTGGCAGAGGAGCATGTGCCGTGGGGGTGGAGGGCTCTGCCTCCTGTCCAGGCATGGGGAGTGAGTGGTGGGGAGCTCAGGGTACCCCTCTCCTGGTGTCAGAGCAGCAGTGCCAGCCTGGGGGCACTGACACCCCATTTCCTAAAAACTGCGCCAGAGTAGCCAGAGAGGAGCCAGTCCCAGCACCGCCTTACCGCGTGTGGTGCCTTGGCATCACTGCAGGGCTGCGTGGCGTGCCCAGGCTGTGCCACCTCCGCCCAGCTCTGTCCCTGCCCCAGTGGCATGGGGCTGGGCACGGGGAGCTGCACTGCACTCGCAGGCGGACCACGAGCTCTGCTGCTCCCAGGAGAGCTCTGGAGGGGTGCACTGGCAGTCAGCACAACATTAATGGCTTCTTAATGAGATTTAGCACGAGCCCTTTGAAGCTGGCTGTGCCAGAGCAACGCCTCCAAAGCGGGGAAAAGATTTTTCTTTCCTCCCGGGGCAAATGCAGCAGAGCAAGCTGCTCGCTTTTCGTGCCTCCTGGGCCCGTCTCTCGGCAGCCTCCTGGAAGCGGAAAAGTACACAGTGACCTACTTTCCTGAGTGTGCCAAACGCATCTGAGGGGCTGCTGCTGACAGTACCAGCCTTTCTCCCATGGGGCCCCACCACTGGAGCCATGAGGAGTGTCCCTGCTGCCGGCACACTGAGCCGGGGCGTTACAAAGGGAGCCTTGTTACCAGCACGGCCCCAGCTGGCTGCGGCGAGCCGGCATCCAGGCTGGCACAGATGCCCTTGTGCTGTTTGTGGTTCTCCCTCTGCCTCCTGGGGATGTCCGACCTGAAATTGGAGCCAAACCTGGGTGGCGGTGGGTTAGACCGGGAGATGCAATTGCACAGTGCTACCCTTCATGGCTCTGGTTGCCCGACGAAGGGGTGAAAGACCCTGACGGACAGACAGCGTGGAGCGGCTCAAGCTCTCGCAGCAAAGCTGAGCTGCTCCAAAGTGCCTTGGTGGGGCTGGATCTGACCCCAGCTGCCCGCGCCTGCCTGTACCTGTGTGTGTATGAAAAGAATCCGAGGCTGGGGAAGAGAAAAGGTAGGCAGACATGCTGTCTGCAGGGGTGAGGTGAGTCTGAACTTCTGCCCTTCTCCTTCCAGATGTGGTGACAGACTTTGACTTCTCACCCTTTGATCAGCTCCTGCTGGCTACGGGCTCTGCTGACGAGACGGTGAGTGCTCGGTGCCGGGGATCCCAAGGGGGCACCCTGTGTGCTCAGCTATGTCTGGGATTCACTGTAGAGCCCGGGGGAGATGGAGCCAGAGTGACGGGAATAAGAGGAGCCTGGGGAGGAGGGTGCCAGCCTTGGGGAGCGGTGTGGGATGTCCCCAGGTTGTAGGGGACAAGGTAGATGGTGTTGGCTGGGGATCATCCCTCTCCCACCTGAGATGCCTGGAGCTCTGATTCCACCGAGCAGCAATGAGGGATTGCTGGGTACCTTTAGGGACCAAAGCCTGGAAAAGCAGCAAGCCCAGGTCGAGTGCTGCCGGCACCCAGCCGGGTCCCTCTCACCTGCGCCGAGACTGACCCACCTCTCCTTGGGGCTGCAGGTGAAGGTGTGGCGCCTGCCTGAGAGCAGCCAGGACATGCCTGGTGGTGCGGGGCTGACCCTGGGGCCCGGGGGGGGGCCAGTGGACATGCTGCAGTTCCACCCCACAGCGGACGGCATCCTGGCCAGTGGCGCAGGGAAGCAAGTCACCGTCTGGGACGTTGGGCAGCAGCAGCCGCTGACAGGTAGGCATGGCTGTGCCTGCCAGCTTCTGCCCGCAATGTGTATCTCTGCTGTGCTGGTGCCTGGGCTCAAGCAATGGGCTCAGGTCCGGACCTCGGTGCCACTGTGCAGGCAGCCCAGGTGGCTTTTTGGGCAGGGGGCACTGCAGCCCCTTGTGCACGTGCATGGGCTCCCCTGTGCCCTGACGTAGTGGTGTAAAAGGCTCCTGTACTGCCCAGGGTGTCTGTAGCAGCTTTGCTGGGGATCCCCTGGGGTGGCAGGTCCTTCTCCCTGCATGTCCCAGTGCACAGGTAGATGTGGGTGCTGTGGGCTGTTGCTGACCAGCGTTGCCCAGACCTCAGGTAACGTGATGGGGAGAGGAGGCTGGGCAGCAGCACAGGGGTGTAAGTGCCCTGTGGCTTTCCCAGGGCTCCTGCCCTTTGTATGGAGCTGCCAGCGGTGTGGGGATGCTCCCTGCACGGACGTAGCAGCGTCCCGGTGGGCCCTGGCCTCTGCTCTGGCTGCTGCCAGCCCTTTGGAAAGGCCAGATCGCTGCTCCGTGAGGAAGCGCTCACGGGAGGGAGGGAGAGCAATGGCTCCTGCCGGTACACCTGCCTCGTCCACGGGAGGGACCCCGCTTATCGTGGTCCTGAGCCTGCTTTCCGCCCGCAGCCCTGGACTCCCACGGGGACCAGCTGCAGAGCCTGGCCTGGAAGCGAGACGGCCGGCTCCTCGGCACCTCCTGCAAGGTGAGCGGCTCAATGGCCGGCCTGGCTGCGGCACGGCCGGGCGGCACCCGGCTCCTGAGGGGGGGGAGGGGGCGCAGGTCACGCGGTGACCCCGTTTTGGCGAGAAAAAGGCAGGAATGGGGTCAGCGCGCGGCGCCGGAGCCGCGGAGGGCGGCAGCACTAGATGGCGCCTGGCGCCCGGCAGCCGGCGGTGCAGGCAGCATGGCGGGCGGGCCGGGCTGGCCCAGCGGGCCAGCTCAGCGGGCAGGGAGGGCGGGCGGCGGGGTGGCCCAGCGGGCCAGCTCAGCGGGCAGGCCGGGCGGCAGGGTGGCCCAGCAGGCCAGCTCAGCGGGCAGGCAGGGCGAGCGGCGGGGTGGCCCAGCGGGCCAGCTCAGCGGGCAGGCCGGGCGGCAGGCGGGCCTCCGCGCCCAGTGTGGGCAGTGCGGGCGTACGGCCTGAGCAAGCGGCCTCCCCTCGGCGCCAGGTGTGCGGGGCCAAGCGTGCAGCGCAGCACCTGCCAGGCCCCCAGGCAGCGCACAGGGGCCGGGGGGCCGGGACCCAGCGTGCCAGCCCAGCTGGGCGAGCAGCCCAAGCCCACGGGTGGAGGAGCCCTCGGCCCCCTGTGCGGAGGGCGGAGGCTGAGCGAGCAGGTGGGCCCAAGATGGAGCGTGCAGGCTGGGTGTGCAGGCGAAGCGAGCGATTGGAGCCCGTACCAAGTGTGCAGGCTGAGCGCAGGGGCTGTAACCCCAAGCCATGCCATCTGGGGTGCGGGTCTGCCTCCAAGCTGTGCCGTGTGGCCAATGAGGCCCGGTACAATACCGTGCCGTGCCATGGGGGTCTAGCTGGCACAACGTGCGCTCACCAAATAGCACCCTGGCAGCAAGGCTGGCACTGGGGCACCTCTGTGCTGCCTCTGTGTCCCAGACTGCCCTTGCTGAAGGGCACCCCACGCCCTGTTTGGCTGTGGGGTACCAGACAGAAGAGAGGCTCCCTCCCCTGCCCATGGGTTGCTGGAGTGCTGGCAGGATGGTAACCAACGGTCAGGCTCCAGCTCTGGCTCTGTTTTCCCCTTCTCTGGGAGCAGTTTTGAGGGTGTGGGGGTCCTGGTGAGGCTGTGGGGGTCCTGGGGCTGCACCCCTGCCAGCAATGTGGGGCAGGACCTAGAGGACACTGAAAGCCTTCCATAGGGGCGGGCACTGCAGGCAGGAGAGTGATGGGCAGCAAGGAGGGGGGCTGCTTGCTCCAGTTTTCTGCCAAATACAGCCTGACATCCCACTAGCCACAGGGTCCTTAACCCTCCTCTGTTTTCTTTTTATCTCAAAAGGACAAGAATCTGCGGATCTTTGACCCTCGAGCCAGCCCAACTGCCTCCCAGGTACTGTCCCTCCCGGGTGTGCTGGGTGCCATGGTGCAGGCAGCCCTGCCCAGCCAGGGTGCCCACTGCCTGCTGTGGGGTGGGCTTTGGAGCTCCAAACTGTCCCAGCCCTAGCACGGCTTGGGAGAGGCCCCAGCGGCAACGCGGTGGAGAGGCTGAGGGCAGGGGGAACAGGGCTGCCTCATCCTACACCCCGGTGGGCTTCAGCATTGGATACCTCTGCCCTCCCCCCAGGTCGGCGAGCTCCCCCAGTGCAGTGGCATGCTGCTGCTGGGGCTGTCTGCCTGCGGGCAGTGATCCAGCACCCTGCAGGCGGTGATCCCAAGCACCATGGGCAGGAGGGCTGCGGTGGGGCTGCAGGCTCCCGGGCTCCGTGCCACTGTGTGGGAGCTGGGCAAAAGGCTCTTGGGGATGAGGACCTGCAAAGGGTGATGGCTGGGTGGCTGGATCCGCACAGCTCAGCAAATAGCAGCCATTAGGAAATAAGTAGAGGACTTAAGCCTTGACATCGAGTTTAAACAGCCTCTTATTAGAGGTTTCCTGTGGCTTGAGGGCTCTGGCTGCCAGCGACTGCCAGCCCTCACTGCAGAAGGGGCTGGAAGCCTTTGGGAGGGGAGGGATGCAGCGGAGAGCAGGGCGAGATGGCTGCAGTGAGCTCTGCTGCTCCTTGTGCCTCTCTTGCCACTGGTGTGCACATACCCATGGGCTCCAGGCACTGATGGCCTGTGGTGCCTGTGCTCAGGCACAGCAGTAGCCCTGGGCAGTGACCGGAGGAGCTGGTGCTCTTGGCAGTATGCTGCATTGGGACCCTCCAGTTGCCTCTGCATGGAGCCCAGGTGCTGAGCTCCTGTAAGGTGCTTTCTGCAGGTACGTGTGGTGCCCTGACCTTTCAGGCAGCCTTATAAATACAGCACCACAACATATAAATATAAACCCAACGGATGCACGTGCAAACAAGCCAGGGCAAAGGGCTCCCAGCCCTCAAGTGGCCCCTGTGACGTTCCCCTGCTCTGGGTGCCACTTGGTGTGGATGGAAGGTACCAGTGTCTGCTCCTAAATTCATCCTGCGCCTATCCACCGACAGCCCCAGGCGCTGCTCCCTTCCCTGCCTGCCCCCTGCTTCTCCCCCTGCCAGACCTGTCAGCTTGTATAATGGCGTTTCGGCAAAGCTGTGAGCGCGATGGGCTCGAGCCAAGTCTCCTGGGGAGGGTGGACTCTGTCTCGCTGAGCTATTAAAAATAACGTGTGAATGATGGTGGCTGTTCAAAGCAGGCAGCTCACTTCCCTCCACTGCCGTCTGATCCAGCCCGGGGCCAGCATTCGGGGTTTGCCAAGAGAAATATGCACCTTCTCTGCCGCGGCCGAGCACTGCCGTGCCGTAGCCCTAACCCCAGCCGGCTGAGAATTGATGAAGATGTTTAGTCTTGGAGAAGTACTGTGCTGAAGGGGAAAACTTTAAAATGCCATAAATCCTCTAGAAGTTTGTGCAGGGCTTGCTTAGCCAAGAGGAATAGCACTCCCGTGTTCTGTTTTTTCTTTTTTCCCCGGCTGCTGGAGGGCCGGGTTATTTGGAAAGGCTCCTTCTCCCCTGGGCCAGCGTAGTTACAAAACCGGGTGATGCTGGGGCCGCCGTGCAGTGCCAGCACCTCGTGAGCTCCTGGCTTTGAAGTTGCCTAGTTTTTCACAGCAGTGAGCAAGGTGAGCAGCGCGATGAGTTTTCCAGCTGGGCTGGCCCCTGCAGCACCGCGGGCTGGGTTTCCTCAGCAGCAGGCCAAGGTCTTGGGCTCAGGCTCGGCACTGCTGCTGGCTCACCCCAGTCCCTTTGCAGCACACGGTGCCGAAGCCAGCTTTGACAGAAAGCTGTTTCTCTGGCTGGTTTTCTTAATTTGCCACACCTGCTTCATTAAGCCATTCCTTCTTTTAGAGCAGGGGGAGAAGGGTGAAAAGGAGCTAAAATAAGAGCCTCGGGGAGGAGGGGTCACCAAGTGATGTTTGATGCTGCTGTCAGGTCTCACGGATGCAGCACACATGGGGCTGGGGACCGAGGACGGGTGGCAAGGAGGGTAACTGGCAGGCTGCCTGCACTCCGTGGCAGTGCCCCTGGCGGGGGCCTGAGCCCCCCAGTCCCAGCTATGTCCGTGGCAGCTATTTTGAGCACATCCAGTAGTAGGCAGAATCACATGACACAGCAAGAGTGGCAGGGCTGGGGTCTGGCTGACCCCACAGGGTGCCCAGTACGTACACAAGGCCATGGTTTCCCTTGGGAGAGCAGTGGCCTCATCCTGCTTCACCCCCAGCCTCTCATTGCTGCGTCTGGACTGGAGCAGGGAGCTGCAACTTCAGCAGCCCCTTTGCGAGCATTAGGGCTGTGCTTGCACCCCATTGCTGCTCAGTGTGCCTCCTTGGTGCCCCTAAACTGGCAGTGGAGATGGCGGAGCCACCCCTTTGCTGCAGCGGGTCCTGCTGTGCCTCCCTGTGCAGCTGCAACTCCCCCTGCCTGGCTGGGGCTGGGGCTGAGTGCTGCTGTCCTGGAGGGGTCCTGTGAGTCCCAATCTCTGCCTCATCCCCTCCCAAGGCCGCACTGCCCTGGCTGCAGCCTGCCCTCCCCTCCCATGGCTGCTGATGCTCGCCCTCCTTGCCTTGACTCTCTTGCTGGAAGCGAGTCACATCCTCTTCCTCATGGCTTTGGCTCTGCCAGGGCTCAGTGCTTTGCTGCTCCCGCCCTCGCCCACCCTGCAATGTGGGGCAAACCCCACAAAACTTCCCTCCCACATCCCCCTGGGACGTGCCCTTGGGGTGCATCATGCACTGGCGTGAGGGGACAGGGGACAGAGTACTGAGCAGGGGGGTCGGGGCACTGGGAGGGTGCCCATACCCCGGCTGATGCCCCACGTGGGTCACCAGGACCAGTGCAGGGCAGGGATTTGGGTATGGCATGGGTTACTAGGATGGCATCTCTGCTTGCCCACGCCCCTGGCCAGCCTCTCCTCTGGGTCCTGAGCTTCCCCTCCCTGAGGCTGGCAGGGGCAAAACACTGCCTGCACAGTGGGCCGGGGTCTTGCTTGTCCTCTCAAGCAGTGCTCTCCAAAGCGAGGTGCACACGGCAACCCGTGAGGGTGCAGGGAGAAAATACTAGACCTTCAGCTGTACATGCATATCATTGTATGCATCAATCAACCTATATCTGCTGGGGGTGCATCCTCAAAAATATTTACTGACAGGCATGTGCAATCAAAAACACTTGCAGACACTGCTGGAAAGAAGCTGGTGGCTCATGGGGGCAGAAAGCTGCTACATGGGAGGGACTGTCCTGCGCTGTGCGGGCAGCGTGGCTGCACGTGTGCTTGTGCCCCAGTTTGGTGCAGCAGAGCTGTGTCCAGCGGACACGGCATCACTCCCAGCCGGCAGCATGCGGAGCCGATGGGCCACATCCCGCCCCCGCACGCTGCGTGCATCTGGCCGGCACCTGGCTCCCATTACAGGGCCGGGGTGGGTGCCGTCGGCGCTGGGCTGCGGGGCTGCCGCCGAGCGCGGCCAGTGTGGGATGGAGAAGAGCTGGCTTCGTTCTCACGAGAAACTTCCTCCGCCGGCATTTCAGCAGGACCGGGGGCGAGGGAACGGCCACGCGCACCGGGCGAGTGCACACTCCTGCTCACATTTTAATGAACTCTGGTTTAGTGGTGGGACCGGAGCTGAGGGCGCCTGGGGACAGCCAGGAGGGTGTCCCCATGGGTTTGGCCCTGCTGTGGGTTTGTCCCTCCACCTGGTGGGCTATGCTGGGGCAGAGCTCAGGGCCTGGGAGCACATGGGGCTCACAGCCCTGCAAGCACACCCAGTGTGGGGCAGGACTGTGCTGTCCCGCTGAGGCTGGGGGTGCCCCAGCCCTGCCTGTGGCCCCAGGGGTAGGAGAGGGACTCCAGCCCCTCTCCCAAGCTGTAGCCACCATCCCATGGGCCACATCAACCCCTGCCGCGGTGGGAGAGTATGGCAGGGAGAGGGTCTCCATGGGAAGCACGGCCGTGGTAGCGGGGCAATGCTGTGGTAAGGGCGATATCCAGGCTGGAGTAACCCATCCATACCCACAGCTAGGACCCCACAAATCCCTACGTGTCACCTCTGCCCAGTATCTGGCTGTCAGTGTGGGGCTGGCTGGGGACTGCTTGCTGGGGGAAGGCGCATCAGGACATAGAGAGACTTTTAGCCTTCTTCCCCCCCACCCCATCAGCGTGGTATCCCACGCTGGGGTCACCCCGGGGGTACCTGACTCCCAGCCTCAGCAGCGGCTTCCTCCAGGCTGGGGGAAGGTCTGCAGCATCCCACATTCCCAAGGAGACCGTGGGAAGCTTTGAAAAAGTTGGCCTGGCTCTGGGCTGCCTATTTATAGCACCGTGCGCTCGGCGCTCTCATGCTTCTGTTCCCCAGCGTAGCTGCACGGGACTGTTTATATTTCCTCTGCTCTGCTTCCCCCTCGGCCGTCCTTCCCAGGAATGCCGCTTGGTATGGCAGACATGGGGAAGTCAAGGAGGATTCGGGATGAGCCAGCAGCATCGCAAGGGATGCGGGTGCACAGGGGCACTGGCTTGCCCTCACCTGGGTGCCCTTCCCTCGCACTGGGGACAGCCCTGCTGGCGCAGCAGGGTGCAGGTCCCTGCCTCGCTCACCTGGGGCTCCAGCACGGCACTGCAGGAGCCCTCGGCTTGCTGCCCAACCTGGGGTGCCGGGGAGGCTCATGCTCAAGAGGGCAAAGGCGTTTTGGGGATTTGGTAACGGCCTCATGGCAGAGCTTGCAGGGACAGTGGCTGCAAGAAGAGATGTGGGAGAGGAGGAATGGGTGCTGATGGGTGCTGCAGTCTGACCAGCCCGTGTGGCCAGCGAGTCTCCCCTCACCTTCCCCGGGGAGGGAGCTGTGCTCCCAGCCCGACCCCATGCCGGGGCATCAGTGCTGAGGTGGGAGCCTCCGCAGCCATAGGGCTGTCCCGGTGGGAACCCGCTCCCCTTCCTGCCCTTGCTGGGCCAGCAGCATCCCCTGGGACATCGCACTGGCCTCGTCGAGGGCAGGAGGGCCTGGATCCCCTGGGACATCACACTGGCCTCATCAAGGGCAGGAGAGGCCGGACCTAGGCTGGGGGCTGTGCTGGCGGGGGGGAGGGAGAGGCAAAGCCTGCACGGCACTGATGGTGCCCAGCTCCCCAGGGGCACTGCAGTGATGCTGCCCTGTCCCTGGGATCAGGAAGGCAGCACAGGCAGGAGGGGGCTCACCCTGCTCTGCCCCACCATGACACAGATGCCTCACACCCAGCAGTGGGCAGGGGCCAGTGCTGGCAGCGTGATGGCTACCAGAGCATCGCCACTGCCATGTGTGGTGGCTGGGATCCCTGGGGACAGGTGGCAGCTCCTGGTCTCCCCGAGTTCTGGGCAGAGATCAGGAGCAGGGTTGGCTTGGAAGAGGCTGCTCTGCTCTCCTGACCACCTCTGGAGTAACTGAGATTTGGCAATGGAGGGAGATCGTTCACGTTCTGGTGCCAGAGCAGGATGCGGTGCCATGGTTAGCCCCCTCGGCTCCCCAGGGAGCCGTTCTTCCTGCCCTCTGCAACTTTATGGGGTTTGGAGGGAGCCACGGCTTCCCCCATGTGCATGGACCCGTGCCTTTGGTACAGGGAGGAGGCGTCTGTCCCCAGAGCCCATGGCAGTGCCCCGGTCTGGGGGGACCCCCTCCCTCCTGCCCTGGCACCCACCAGCAGACGGATGGCTCAACCTGGCCCTGGTGCCTCCTGTGCCCACGCAGGACCCTCTGCTGGGGTTGCTTTCCACAGGGGTAAGATTCTTGTGGTCTGCTAGCCATGCTCATGGTCTGCTAGCCACAGGCAGGGCTGAGCTGTCCTGGCCCCTGCCAGCCACAGGGTCTCTGCCAAGGGCAGAGCTGTGACCCCCGCAGCCACCTCCCACCCATCCAGCCCCACGGCTCTGCCCTGGGCTCCCCACCTCCAGCTCGCCTTGCTGTGCATCCTGGCTGAGGGTAGCGGCTCCCACGGAGCCAGGGATCACCAGGGATCACCCCGGCACCGCAGCAGTGTTTGCTTTGTGTTGGGCTCTCCCAGGCAGCCGAGGAGCTGAAGGCGGTTGCTCCCCGTGGGCAGCTGTTACCAGCTCACCCAGCCCTGCCGCAGCATTGCTGCCAACAGCTGTGTCCGACGGGCCAGCCCCCCCGCAGCCCCCTGCGTCCTGCAGCCGAGTGCTCCGGGCTGCACGGGGAGCGCTGTGCGTACTGGTGCTGTACCCAGCCTGTGCTGGGAGGGATGTGTTGAGATGGGGAGAGGGACAGCGCTGGGAAACCCTCCCCATGCAGCTGATCCAGCTCTGAGGAGGGAGCACGAGCTCCCTCCAGCCTGGGCTGCCTGAAACCAGCTGGGCTGCACCCGTGCAATGGGCTGGAGGAGGCTGGGCTGCCTCGTCTGGCGTGGCTGGGGAGCTGGGAGGCCTCCTCGGCTCCCCATGTGCTGGCCTGGCACTGGTGGGCTCTGCTCAGCCTGCCAGGGGGGTGAGCAGCTCAGGAGGGATGCCTGGCCCTCAGGCTGCTGCTGGTCCCCTGCTCCAGGGACACGGTGGGGTCCCCAGCATCACCCCAGGCTGGATGCCAGAGTCTGTGCCCAGCCCCAGGGACCCGCAGCAGCCCCACGGCTGCCCCGGGGCTCCCTGCTGACTGAACCACACCAGTGTCTACTGTTGGTGCCAGGTCACACAGCCCCATCTCTGCCAAGACTCTCAGCACCGGGGGAGAGGACACGGTGTGGGAGGTCCTCAGGGACCAACCCCCCTGCCAGGTCTGACTGCCATCTGGGCCCATACACTCGCCTCTGGCAACGTTGACACAGCCGGGTGCCTGAGCCACCACCAAAAGCGGAGCAGCCCAGCCCCAGCCCTGGCCTCCCCACATACTTGCTGCCATACGTACTGCTCAGCCAGGATGGAACTAATGCGGAAAACATGGCCCTGCGCCGCAGCCAGCACAACGTGGGCTGGGAGCAACAGCAGCATTGCCCTGCCCTCTGCCAGCCGTGCCGCCCGCCCTGGGGTCTGCCACTCGCCACCACCTCTGGGGTGCTGTGCTGGGTGGCCCAGGGGACCAGCCGTGCACGGGAGGCGGTGGAGCTGGCGCCGCTGGCTATCGAATCCCCAGCTGTTGAGTTTTGGATGCCACGGCCGCATGGCTCAGGTGCAGAAGTACTCTTCTGGCCGACAAGCAGGCTGGCCTCGGCTCCTGGGGTTTCCATCCCTCTTGGCACCGATCATGGGATGTGTTCCCTTCTCCAGGCCCTCCCCCTCCCCAGGAGCCAGCTCCTGTGTTAGTGTGTTGGAGGTGGGGGACGGGCCCCTCCTGCCCCACATCCTGCCCCGCGGCTGGGAGCGCTGGGCTCGGCTTGGCCAGCATTGCCACTTCCAAATGAGCTGCGCTGGCTGGAGAGTGCCGTGTTTGTGCTGGCAGGGAGACGTGCGTGCTGGAGCCAGGGGGAGGATGAGCTTGGCACCATGTGCCTTCTCCCGCCCTGGCTGTGGGTCTCTCCGGAGAGCAGGCATCCCTCTGGGTCTGGTGGCCAGCACTGGAAGAGGCTGCTCCCGGTGGGGTGTCTCTGGTGGGAGGGTGGGAGGTACGGCACCTCTACAGACCCTCGCCAGCCCGCCGTGGTGGCAGAGCCTCGCTGGCAGGCACAGTGTAGTTGTGACCCGGTGGTGCGCAGTGTTCACACCAAGGGGGATGCAGCTCACGGGACACAGCTCCTCCGGCACCGCGTCAGCATGGACGTGCCAACCCGGGGGGCTGTGGACATGTGGGCACCCTCCTGTGCCCACCCCATCCCTCCTGCCCCCACGCCAAGTCCAGCTGCCCTGCACGGAGGTGCCGGAAGCGCCACGCTGCGTTTAGCTCTGGCAGAGTCCTCTGCTTTTCCATGCCAGCTCTGAAATCGTTAGCAGTCTTTTATTGGTGCTTTGCAAACAAGAGCGAGGGGGCTGCGAGCACTGCCTGCGCCGTGGGGTGAGTGCTGGCTGCCGGCTCCCACTGGGATGCTGGGAACCGCAGGACCCATCTGGGGGCCACGTGGGAACCGGCAAGGAGCTGCCACCAGCCCCATGGTGACTCTTTCCCTCCCATCCTGGGCAGAGCGGCACCAGGGCCTGTGGGGAGACCAGCCTGGAGATGGTGGGCAGGTCAAGGCGCTGATGTGGGCTGGGGGCGTCCCAGCCCCGGGGGGAGCCCAGGGCAGAGGTGGAGCAGGACTGCAGGGGCTCAGGGCAGTGTGGGGAGCGCAGCTGGGCTCAGTTTGCCATGTGTTTTGGTAGCATCCGGACACACAGCTCCTGCAGCCGGGATTCAGCACGGATTGAGAGCCTGGGGATGCAGCCAGGGAAGTAAGTCCCTCTGTCACTATGGCCACGGCCAAGCCTCTTCCCGTGCCTGCCAGCACGGAACAGCTTCCTCGCAGCACAATGGCCCCCGAGCCCCCTCACAGGGTGTGGGGAGAGCCCTGAGGGGCCAGGGAGCTGTCCTGTGCCCCTTCACGCTCACGTTACTTGCTGCCACCCTCCGCTCCTCGCCGGGAGCCAGGCCAGCCGCTCCACAATGCAACCACACCGGCACAGGATTGGGGCTGAGGACTGTCACCGCTTGCAGGCTGTCCCCACTGCACTGTCACCGTGGGCATCTCTCAGCGGAGTTGGGAGCCAGCACTTGGCTCCGTGTGCTTGGCCCCAGGGTGGTTCACAGCCACTGCCGGTGAAATGTGCATTCCACGTGGCATGCCTGGCATGGCTGGTGGCAATGCTGACAGCTGTGTCTCCTGTGCCTTGCAGAGTGTCCTGGGACACAAGAACAACAAGGACTCCCGGCTGCTCTGGATGGGCTCCAGCAATTGCCTCATCTCCATCGGGTTCAGCCAGGTACAGTCCTCACCCGGAAGGTGGCCCTGGCACCACCGGGATGTCCCAGCCCCACTCCCTGTGGCAGCTGTGCCAGGACCCAAGGTGCTTTTTGGATGGCCTGTCCCCCATGAAAGCAGGCGGTCCCCTCCACAAGTGACCTGGCCCTTGCTGGGGATGGAGGGAGGCTGGCTGGTGAAGGAGGTGGTGCTGCAGGGCTGGCCGGGCAGCCCTGGTGCCACCAACGTTGTGTCTGTGCCCCTGCAGATGCGGGAGCGGGAGGTGAAGCTGTGGGACACACGGCGGTTCGGCGAGGCGATGCTCACCATGGCACTGGACACCTCACCCGGGTAGGGATGGGGACTCACCACAAGGCAGGAGGACGGGCAGTGGGGACACAGGGTGGTGCAGCAGGGACGCCGTGGTCAGACACCCACGTGGAGCACAGTGGCAGAGCAGGAGGCGGCGGAGAGCTCCTGGCACCGGCACTGCTCAGCCACAGAGCTGGGGACAAGGCTGGGGATGGCATGGTCACATCCCCGGCACTATTTGGGTGCCATGGGGTGGTGGCAGTGCTGGGGATGGTGCGGAGGTGTCCCCAGCAGCGCTGAGGTGGGACGGGTGCTCTGTGGCACTGTGACGGGTGCTGGCACTGCTGGGGACAGCACAGCAGTGTCTGAGGTGGCTGTAAGCTGGGAGGGTGCGTGCACTGGGGTAGCACAAGACCTATGTGTGAGCCAATCCCTTCGGCTCTGCCCATGTTCTGGAGCAGCTCAGCCCCAACCACCCGCTCCTGGTGGCGCCGCAGTGATTTGTGCCATGGTGCTGTGGCGGCTGCCCAGCCAGCCGTGGCCAGGCCGGCGGCAGAGCCAGGCTCACCGGGCCTCCCTTGGGGAAGTGGAAGAGGAGCTTCTGCAGCTGTAAAGGGTCAGCGCCCCTTGGTAAGGCGCGATGGAGCTGTCTCCCATCTGCAGGGCACGGCAGAGGTGGGGAACGCTCTGGTCAGACCCAGCCTGGCCTCTCCCATGCTGCCCCGCGAGCTGGCTTAGTGTTGCGGTGTGGACAAGGCAACAGGACAGGGAGGAGGAGGCAGTGCCTTCATCCCACCAGGGTGATGGGGGTTTGGGGCAAGGCCCTTGCCGGGCTGTGCTGGAAGCTGCCGGCTCTCCCCAGAGCTGCTGGCAAAGCACAGGGACACCGGGAGCCTCGCTGCACGCCGGGCAGGCTCTGTGGTGGGCCAGCATGCTGGAGCAGGCTGGGTGGTCGGCAGCCGCTGGGTGCCGATACGAGGCCTCTGGCAAGGAGCTGAGTGAGCCGTGACAGCGGGGCCAGCCCTTGGCCACCGTGCCGGCTGCCCCCGCGCCACCGTGTCAGCTCTGAGCCGGCAGCCGGGGCTGACAGGAGGGGAGAGCATCGGCTGCGGGGATGGTGGGGAGGTGCTGGCACGGTGGCCGGGGGAGCAGCCCCAGGTGGGAGCAGGCAGGGAAGCTGCCGCAGCATCCCTCACCCTCTTGTGAACTCCCGGGGTGAGCAGCCTGCGGCTCTCCTGCTCGCCAGCCCCGCCGGCACAAAGGGCAAAGGGAGCCGCCGGGTGGCCATGTCCAGCCTCAGCGACCAGCCATCATTAGAGTCCAGAGTGAACACTCCCAAAGGAGGCCAGGGCACACAGCATGCTGCAAGGGGGACACTTTGGGGGTCCCTTATTGCTGCCAGAGGAGAATCCAGTGGGAATTACCCCAAATCCTGCTGCTTCACGCACCCTGCGTGCATGGGCCTCCCCGCCGGCGCTGGGCCGGGGCGAGCCAGCCCGGCTAAATTGGATGCAGACGCCAGGCTGTGCTCAGCCCCCTCTGCGCAGGCTGGAGTTATTTTGGCTGCTGGGTTTATCGGCCGCCAGGAATGCGGCTGGCGGGCGCTGCCTGCACGTCACGCTGGGCCTCTGCCGGCTTGCGGCTGCGTGGCGATACAGAGAGGGGCTGGGGGCAGGGGGGTGAGCGGGAACCCCCCTGTGCCGGGGAGCCGCCAAGGAGCAGGAGGTGCTTTTTTTAGGCCAGGAATGGCTGCGCTTCCAGCCCCAACCACTCCCCACCATAAATCTCACAAAGATGACAAATGGTGGAGGGGGATTTGGGCTGGCTCCCAGCAGCGGTGCCGAGTGGGGGCTGTGCTCTCCCTGCGGCAAAGCCGTCCTGACCGGGGGCCAGTGGGGTGCGGTGCTCGGGAGCCCCGGTGCTGTGGCTAGGGCAGGGGCGCAGTGTTGGGGGGGACCAGGTCCCCCCAGAGGCAGTGCCCGAACTGAGCTGCTGGTGCAGGGGGGTTGCTGGGTGCTGCTGCTGCAGGAACAGCAGTCTGGCACCCCAGGGATGGTGGAGCAGCTGGGGGTGCTCGTCGTGGATCTCCGGTGTGGCGGTGGGAGCCCAGCATGGGGCATGGGGGACTGTGCAGCAGTGCAGCGGTGCGGTGCAGGCCATGCTGCGAACCGCGCGTGGGGAGCCGGGCACAGCGGCAGCAGCTCATTGAGGCTCTTTGAGGAAGCAATCAGTGGGCGGGCAGGAAACTCATACCATTCATTACTGACACCCGGCCGGCAGGAAGGGGACCCCCGTCCCCACCGTGTCCGCACCGCATCCCCACCACGCCCTGCCACGGGGGCCCATGCCCACCAAGATGGCCATGTGTCCCAGGCACCATGTGGCACCCCGGAGTGGGGCCGTGGCATGCCCCAAGGTGGGGGACACCCCCAGCGTGCACCATATCCCATGGGGTGGCTGCACCCGGCCCAGCATCCATGGAGGGAGAGGACAGGGATGTGCCATTCACCCCCACATCAAAAAGTGCATTTTGGGGGTCCCCCATCCCAAATCCTGAGCAGGCAAGATCTTTGCGACCACATAAACCTGATTTTCAAAGCACCCCGGTTGTGCCGGGGCTGTGCTCAGGAGCTGATCCCCGGCCAGTGCCCAAACCCCTGAGGGAGCGGGTGGCAGGAGGCGCAGGTGTCCCCAGCCTCTCTGTGCCATGGTCCTCAGCATGCCGCCTTTGGGTACCTGCCGTTCCCTTCAATCCAGGTTTTGTCTTCCTCCCTGGCCCCCTTTAATTAGATCAAGGAGCAGCAGGGCAGGAGCCAGGAAGGGGCCTCAATAGGTTATTGTTGCCCTAAATTGCAACCAGCACCGGCGGGGTTGGGTTACTGGCTCCAACTCGGGGTCAGCGACCAGACCCCACTGCCGTGCGCCCGGCAGCCAGCGCCGCGCTGCCCAGGGATGGGGCCGTCACCATGCCAGGGCTGGTGAGAACAGCAGCTCCCTTGTGTCACCATGTCTTTTGGTGTCCCAAAAATGTCCCCATGGAGGCTGGGGGTGCACACTCACCGAGCAGGGGGGTGGGCAGCCTCCTGCCCATGCCACGGCTGGCTCAAGGCTGAGGGTGGGTTGGCATGGCTGAGGTCACTGTGTCTGCAGATGTCCTGGGGAGCCATGTCCCTGTGGCATGTGCCAGCGCAGGGCAGGTCTCCACAGGGCAGGACAGTGGTGGGGATGGCCAGGTGCCCTCCGCCCTTCACGGTGCAAAGTCCACCAGAGCTGGGAGGTGCTGAAGCCAGGACCTGCCGGCAGCGGGCAGCCAGCACGCCAGGATGTTTGTGGAGGAATTTGGGGCTGTTTGGCTCCCCCAGCGCTGGAGCAGGGCCTGGAGGGGCCTGGGTGGTTCCCCAGGGATGCTGCCCAGGGATGCTCAGCTGCCCGCTGGCCACTGCCCCTGCCCCAGCCAAGCCCTGTGGCTGAGATGGCTCATGGGCTTCAGCCCCAGCTCTCAAGGGCACCAAGGCACAGGACCCCACCAAGGCACGTGTCCCCGCTGTCATCCTGCCACCTCTTCTCAGTCACCACCTGTAATGGGGCCTTGATGGCCAGTCCTGCTCCCATCCCGCCTGGCCCCGACGCCAGTGCACTGCTTCTTCCTGGGACTTAGCAGCCCTTTTGGGTCATGCTGGGTGTTTTGGGGGTCTCTGGCAACACCCACCCTAGTGGTCAGGTCTCCATGGCAGAGCCCTGAGCAGCACTGGCCCATGCCCATCCCCCTGCAGACCCCTGCCCTCACCCCCTCCTCCCACAGGTGTCCAGGCCGGTGGCTGCTTGCCATAAGCGGGGCAGGGCCTTTTCCTGCTGCTCCCACTTGGCTGCCAACCTCAGACACGAGGAGGGGGAGAGACCACCCCATCAGGTGCCACCCCCACAGTGGGACCCATCCCCGTGGGGTGAGATGCTCATGGGCAGCCGTACGAAGGAGTTAACGCCAGGGTGGCCACCCAGCCCCGCCGCCTGCCCCGGTAATTACGCCGTGTAAAAATAGCTCTGTGCACACACGGGGTGCTGGGGTGGGAAGGCAGCGAGCGGCTGCAGCGCCGAAATCGCTCCCAGATGGGCCACGGCCTTGGCCCACCAGCAGCTCTGCAGCCAGCCGGCGCTCCCGGCCCCAGCCTCCCAGCTTTCCAGGAAGCCGGCGGGATTTCTGCCTCTCCACAAGCTCTTCCTGGCAGCCGAGATGCTTCGCGGCAGCGTGTGGGGCTGCGGGACGGGCACACGCCTGCCTTGCCCCAGGGGAGCGGGGATGGGGACCCTCAGCATCCTGCACCGAGGCAGCGCGTCCCCCTGGGGCTCTGCTCTGGCTGTGGGGGCCTGGGGGACCCCGGGGACCAGGCGTTGGTTTCCATGGTGGGGCTGGGGGTGTTTCTCTGAAGGCCAGAGACCTCCAGGCTTGCAGCCGTCGTGGTGCAGGCAAGATGGTGCCCGTGCTGGGCAGGGCTGGGCCAGTGCTGGGGCAGCAGGACTTGCCCTGGTGAAGCCGGTGGCTCCTTGTTGCAGCTTCCCACCGAGACCCCCCATCCTGCCAGCGGCTTCTGGCCGGGGCTCTCGGTTACCAGCCCCGCCAGGCTGCATAGTGAGAGGGTTATTTTTTTGAGTTCATTTCAGGGGGTTTTGCAATCCTTCCCCAGCGCTGATTCAGCGGGGAGGAATTAGCAGCGCCGCATGATGTGCCGCTCGGAGCAGCTCCTGGTGCGCGCCGGGGCTGGCGGTGGCCACAGGGACTTTTGCGCTTGGGTTTGGGAAGTGTGGGGGCTGGAAGGGCACTTTTTGGCCACGGCCAAGCTCCTGCAGAGCCACCTGGGTGCAGCTGTGGGTGTCGAGCCCCAAAGGATGCCAAGCACTGGCCACAGCATCCCCAAAGCCCTCCGTGCCGAGGCTGAGCCCCGCTGCCCCTTTGTGCTGCTGCAGCACCCTCCCCATGTGGCTGCAGTTGGCAGCAGCCCAGCCCCAGCCTGGCCCCCTCCCCACATCTCCCGGCTGGCACCTGGCCCTGCCGTGCCACCACGAGAACCCTGGCACAGGGCTCCCCGGCTGCGCTGCACCTGCCAAAGCCGAGCCCCTGCTTTGCTCCTGCCATGCCGGGGCAGCCAGTGTGGCATCTCTAACGCAGATGTGGTCACTTTGGAGCTGCTGGAAGTCCCCCAGGAGCGACGTGATGTGCTGAGGGGTCGTGGGGGCCCTGGGCACCCACCTGGCGCGTGGGGGGCTCCCTGCAAACCTCCAGTTTGCAAGTGGGGAAAACACCTTTGCTAACAAAGGGAAGGGCACATCATGAAGCCAAGCAGCAGGAGGGAAAGCGAGGGGCCAGGAAGGGGCTTAAGTGCCCTTGCAAGGTCCCTGCTGCCCAGTGCCGGCGGCGAGGGGACACGCAAGGACTGACCCCATGCCCAGCCAGGCTTGGGGGCTACAGCAGCCGCCGGCCAGAGGCACCCAGCACAAGGCCGCAGCTCCGCCGGGGACTTTTTTTCTCTCCTCCTCGCGGGGCTGGAAAATATACAAAGCTCGCAGTGAAAATATTTACACAGCAGCAATTTTTAGAGGAATTTGGGATGTTAATTTGAAAAATCTGTGGGGAGAGGACCACAATGGGCCCTTTGAGTGGGCAAGCGTGGCCATCGCACCGACCCGCCCGCGCCGGCAAGGGGCCCCTCCTGCCACTGCGCCGGCCCTAATGGGAGCCAGCCCTGCCGGAAGCCCACCTGGGAGCCGGGGGGCTGCGCCAGACGGCCCCCACTGCCGCCCCATGCCCCTAATTGCATCCAGAGCCGCTCGCTCCCGCCAGCAGCCCCGGGCGAGCGGGACCCGGGCGCTGGTGGGGTCAGGGCCGTACCCTGCGGCCGAGCGGTGCCTCCCGCCGGGCTGCCAGGGCCGGCGTGGCCAGCACGGCATGGCGGTGACCCTCGGCTCTGCTGGCGGCAGCCGCCGCGCTTCAGCCCGCTTTTGCTCATTCTCTCCAAATCAAACATACCTCAGCGGGCAGGGCCCCAACCTGGAAAATTCCAGCCCAAAAGATAAAGGATTGGAAAACGATTAAAACCAGAGGGTTGGAGCAGAAACTACTTGGCAGCAGGAATCTGCCGAGCGCCGGCTCCCAGCCCTCCCCGCCGGGGCCAGCGCATGAAATTGGCTGTTCCTGGGGCTGGGTGGTGGGGGGCTCAGTGCGGGGGCCCCAAGCCTTGGCTCTGGCTGCAGCGCCGCCCCCCCCCCCCCAATCTGGGGGGAAGCAAGCTGGCTGACACTTACCACGGGCCCTTCAGGGGTCCCAGTGCCACCGGGGGTGACATTCGGAGGTTATGGAGGTTGGGCTGGGCTGTTTGTCCTGCAGCTGGCCCCGGAGCCATCTGGCAGGCAGGGAGGGATGAAGTAAGGCTGGATGATGTGCAGGGCAGGGGCTGATTGGAAATCCGTGGCCTGTTTTGGGAACACCTCCTCAGCGCCCGCGGTGGGGGACAGCGCTGTGGGGGTGATGCCTCCCCTGCGCCGCTGCCCAGAGTCAGGAAAACTCCCCCCTCCATCGCCCTGACTCATCCCGGCGCTCGCCAACAACAATGGGAGGACACGGCTGACCTTCCCGCTCCTCCACAGGGAACAGGCCGAGCTGCCCGCACCCCGGGGTGAGATGGGCAGTGCCTGCAAAAGCGCTCGAGGCTGTGCAGAGGTTTTCATTGTTGTTATTTTTTTGGGGTTGGTTTTTTTTTTTTTTTTTTTTTTTTGTTACAAAAAGACACCCTTCTGGTCTGCCTTACAAAAGAGATGTACACAAACCTGTACTAGGGAAAAAAAACAAAAATGTTTTCCCAGAAGAAATGGGAAATAACCGTGTATAAATATTCTCTTCGAGTTCTTAAAGCTTCAATTCCCGGTTTGCCTGCTTGGCGCTTCCTTCGGCCCAGGGGTCCCGAGGGTCCCAGAACCTCGGCCGGGCCTTATTCCTCACATCAGCTTCCAGGGAGTCGAGAGTCACGGGCCATGCTCTGCTAAAGGACCCTTGTTACCAGCACGTGGACATCCCTTAGCCGAGTCACTGGCAGCTTTCTTTTTAGCAGTGGCTAAAAAAAGCCCACCCAAACCCCAAATTAAAAACCCAACCCCTCTCTCTCACTACCCACGTTCTACACAGAGTCACAGAAATCAAGGCACTGAACGGTAAAATTAGTGTCTCCTCCCGAAGCGTGGCAGCCTCTCAGAAATTGCACGTTATGGGTTTGGGGTTTTTCTGCCTTATTTCAGTTAACTCCTCACCTTCCTCGCCCCAGCGCTGCCGTTGGAGCTTGACCCTTGTCTTAACCCTTGTCTGTCTGGGGCTCCCCTTGCCCCGCAGCCCTGTCGTGCCTGGCTCAGAAATAGGAGGGTTTGAGCCCCGGGGTGTTGTTGTTGCTGGGGTAGTGCGACTGCATGAGTGGGACCTCGCACTCGGAGCCACCAGAAAGCATTGCTGCCTCTGGCACCTTGTGGCCGTGGCTGTTCAAATCCCCATTTTCCAGGCAGGCTTTTACCCCTTCCAGCTCCAGTGGGCTGGCATCCACGCCAGTGCCAGTGTGCGCCTTCGCCCGGCGGTGCCGGCGGTAGTACATGCCAACGGTCACCACCACCACCAGCAGCAGCACAGCGGCCAGTGCGGGGACAATCATCAGGGTGAGGTTGCTGTCCTTGCTCTGGGTGACGGGGGAGTGCTGCTGGTGGCTCACTGGCAAGGTCTGCACCTCGGCGCAGTGCTCCTCCTTGGAGACCTTCTCCCCCAGGGGCCCGATGCAGATGCGGTAGGTGCAGTTGGGCTTCAGCGCCCGCACTGTGTACTCAGAGAGCGAAGACGGCAAACGCAGCATCACCGGCCGCTTGTCCAGCCCGGAGAGGTTTCGGTAGCTCAAGCGGATGCCCTTCAGCTGCGCTTTGGACTGGACGTAGTTCTGCAGGTCGACTTTAAGGGAGGTGCTGCTGACCTGCGCGATGCTGATCCGCCGGCTGGGTGGCGGGGCCGGCGTGTTTGGGGCTGGCGTCGTCCCCCTCACCTCCACCTCGCAGTACACCCCGGCGAAGCCCACCGGGCACAGGCACTGCAGGTAGTTTAGGGCACCCAGGTGGCAGGTGCCGCCGTTCAGACACGTGCGAGGGGGACAGATGGGCGGCAGGGGGCTGGTGGGGGCCAGGGTGCCGCTGAAGGGCACCGGCGTGGAGCTGCCCTGGGGAGCCCTGGCCCCCGGGGTGGGAGCGGCAGTGCTGGGCTGCGGTGCCAGGTGGCTGCTGGTGGGGAGCGGCACAGGTGGCGGCAGCGTGGTGGTGCGTGGCGTGGTGGGGGGGGGTGGTGGTGGTGGGGCAGCCAAAGTCAGCGTACTGCAGGTGGTGGAGGAGCTTGCCAGAGTTTTTTGGGGGGAAGTGGCAGCGTGTCTCCTCAGGCCGCCGGAGGACCACACTGCTGGCATTGACCCACTGCACCAGCCAGCTCATCTGGCAGATGCAGTTGAAGGGGTTGCCGGCGGCTGTCACGGTCCGCAGCCTGGGGAAGAATCTGGAGAAATCCCGAGGGATGGTGTTGATGTTGAGGTTGCTGATGTCCAGCTCCTGGAGGTTGTGAAGGTTGTGGAAGTCCTCTGCTGGCAGCTGGGAGATGCGGGCATTGCCAGCCAGGCTGAGCTTGGTGAGGCTCCCCAGCCGCCGCAGCACCGCCGGGACACGCTCCAGCAGGTTGTCGGAGACATCCAGCTCGTGGAGGTTGTTCTGGGCCTGGAAGAGCTCCTCGTTTAAGCTCGTCAGGCCCAGACCTGCAATCTTCAGGGACTCAATGTTGACAGCATGGAAGGCCCCTGGTGCAATAGTGGGGATCTTGTTCCAGCTGATGTCCAGCAGCAGGAGGTTGGGCAGGTCGAGGGGTGGCACGGCCCAGAGCTGGTTGTTCTGCAGCTTCAGCTCCAGCAGGTTCTCCAGTGTGTCAAAGGCAGCAGCATGGATGTGCTGGATCCTGTTCTTCTGCAGGTAGAGCCGCTCCAGCAGCCGCAGCCCATGGAAGGTCTCGTTAGTGATCTCCTGCAGCTGGTTGGAGGACAGGTCCAAGTTGACAAGCTCCGTCAGGGGCTGGAAGATGTTTTTCTGGATGCTGGTGATCTTGTTTTGTGAGAGGTCCAAGAGCTGGAGGGTGGGCAGGCCCGCAAAGCTGTCCTCACTGAGCATCGTGATGCCATTCTCAAAGACATAGAGGGAGAGGGTGTTGGGGGGCAGCCCCTGGGGCACGGTCTGGCCCCGTCTGGCCGCGCACAGGATGGTCTTGGGGTCTTGGCACTGGCAGCCTGCGGGACATGCCCCAGCCAGCTCCCTGGGGGCCAAGAGAAGCAGCGTGCAAAGGATCAGCTGGTTCATGGTGTCAGCTCTGCGGAAGAGAGAAACCCAGCCAGGGTCAGGGGCAGGGCCCAGCAGGGGGGAGCTCTGGGCTGGCAGGGCTGTGGGGTGCCTCAGACCCCCAGCTGCTACCGCTGCACCCCTGCTGGGGGGAGAGCCATCTCCCCGTGCCCTGCCTGGGACCCTCCAGCCCCGGGGGGACTGCCCAGGGAGTGGGAGAGTCCCCACCACATTCCTGCCTCCTCTGCGCTGCCACAGCCTGCAACAGAGCTGGTGACAGGGAAGCCCCACGCCGGCTGCCCACCCCAGCTCCACGCTCTCTCCCTCCCTGGACCCCCAAGATATAGGGACGTGGTACCTTTGCGCACCCCAGGCTCTGCCACCAGACGTGTCCCGCCAGCTTTGGCCAGGTCTCTCGGGGCTACCTGCGGTGGGGCACCGAGACCCCCAGTACCTCCCGGCGGCTCTCGGCAGGGTGCAAGTCAAACACAGGGATGCAGAGGGAGCGTGGCTCTGCCTAGGAGCCCGGGGAGGGGGTGGGAGCCTGGCCGGCCTTCCCGAGCTCCCAGCTCGGCTTAACCCTTTGCTGGTGCCGCCGTCCCGGCACAGCGTCTGCTCCTGCCCGGATCGGATCGCCGGCAGCAGCGATCCCGCTCGGGGATGGGGGCACACGGCGTGGTCCCCACCATGGGGTGCCCGAGCACAGGCCGCAGGACCAAAGGAGCTGGGTGCTCCCTGCCCCATGGGTCGCCCCTGTGCCCCGCAGTGTCCCACAGAGTCCAGGGGGCTCGTACTCACCCCTGAGCTGGCTCCTGTCCCCTGAGATCCGTGGGTCACCTTGCTGTTCCCTGCCAATGCTGGCACCCTGGGGACTTTGCACAGCACGCTGGGCTGCGTCCTTGTCCCTTGGGGACAGTGGGGATGGAGGGGGGGATGCTCTTGGGGTGAGCAAGGCTCACCAGGGTGACCCCCGCCGCCGTCACAGCTGGCTGTGCCCCACAGGGCTGGCTCCTCTCTCAACCCCTTCAGCCCTTTTAATGACACTCCTAATTAGCACAGGCTGGGCCGAGGACCAGCCATCTCCTGCCACCCCATCTCAGGGGATGTGGGGGTGGCGGAGCTGGGTCCCCAGGCAGGGAAGAGGCAAACCCCACCAGGCTGCCCGAGGTGGGGGTGCTGCCGGCATCCCGCTCCGCTAGCCCCTTCCCCAGCCCCAGCCCCGCCACCTCCTCCCCGGCTCAGGGCTGGTTCGTGGCTGCAGGCAAACACCCTCCCTGCGGCTCACAGGGGCCTCCACCGTGTGCGAGGGGCTGCTGGGTCGCACGTGCTGCCTGCCCTGGCCACCCCTCCGCTGTGGGGGGCCCTGTCCCGGTCACACCGGCGGTGACAGGACACCAAGTCCTGCACCAGGAGGGTCTGGACCCGTTCTGTGCCCCAGGCCAGCAGAGCCCCCCGTGCCTCGGGGGCACCGGTGCCCACCCACAGCCCGATGGGGTTAACGCAGCGGCAGGTTCTGACCTTGCCTCTTCCCCGGGCAGCCCCCCCAGGGTGGGGTGCACCCGAGGGTGGGGTGCGCCCTTGCTGCTGGGCAGGGTCACCACAACTGACTGAGTCACTTGGCCCGCGTGGCCCTGCCCTGCCGTGACCTGTGCCGTCAGCCCCCCACCCCCCCAGTGCTGAGGAGCTGCGCTGTATCCAGGGGGTCACCGCCACCCAGTCCCCTCCCTGGCACCCCCAGCTCAGCCCCCAACCACCGCTAGGTCCTGCTGCACCCCCACATCATGGCCAGGCTGTCGGTGCCCGGGATGAGGACAGAGTAGAGCCAAGAAAGCATCATGGAGAGCTCATGGAGCACTTTGTGGGGCTCAGGGGGCTGGGGGCAGCCCTGGCACCCCCCGCCACCCCGCCAGCGCTCCAGGTGGCTCCGGCAGCCAGAGGATGCTGGCTGGCAGGCAAAGGCTGCCAGGGCGCAGGGTGCCGGTGTACCAGCAGTGCCAGGCCACCCGGGTGAGCAGTGCCGGAGCGTGGCCAGGCCTGCGGGAGGCTGGCGAGGCCAGGGCTGGTTTTGCAATGCCAGGGTCGGGTTTCGCTGACGTGTCCCGTGCTGCAACCAGCTGCTGACTCCAAGTCTCTCCAGTCCCTTTAATTATACTGGCATTTCCTCCCCGCCTGCCAGGCTCCCCGCTTTGGGCAGGTTCGGCCGGCCCAGCCATGGCCGTGCATCCCCGCCTCGCCACGAGCGCCGGGCAGGCTGGCACGGTTGCTCCACCCGCACGCCTCCGCCACCTCTCCCTCGGCATCACCCCGCTCCGCCGGCACACGCCAGCATCCCGCCCGCGCACCGCCTCCCTGCTGACACCGTTGTAAGGGTTAACCCAGCCCCAGCTCGCTGGGGTGCTCACCCCTCTGAAACAGGGGGGACAGGAGAACAGCTTCCCCGCATCCAGGGGGGGTCCCCGAGGGTGGAGAGGGGCCCCCAGTTCTGCTGGAGGTGTTGGGACCGCCCTGCCAGCGGCCTGCTGCTGCCTTGGCTGGGCTCCCCCGCGCCTGCACCGCAGATATTTGCCGAATTATTCATATTTTCCGGCTGCGGGGAGGATCTGGGCTCAGATTCCCCCAGTCCCAGCTCAGCCTTTCCCTGCCAGCCTGCTGGGGTGGGAGTGTTGTGTCCCCCCCCCCCTCCCTGCCTGCAGCCCCCTGGCCAGGCTGTACCACTGCCTGCCCAGGGTGAGGGACTCTGCCAGGGACACCCCACTTCACACCTGCCACACGTTTTATAGACGAGGCCAATGCTGTCCCTATGCCACAGGGTGACACCTGTGCAGGACGGGCCAGAGGAGCCCTCCCAGGGGTCCCTGCCTTTCCGCGCTGCTCAGGGACATGGCTGCTCCCCCCAGGGAACGCAGCACAGCCAGGATGTCCCTTCCCGCACCGGCAAGCAAGGCTCTGCAGCCGAACAAAGCCACCGTTGTTGCCGGCAGGCCGGTAGGCTGCCTCCTCAGCCGGCGGGCACCAGTGCGGGCAGGACAGGGGCCCTGCACGAAGCTGGACCCTGCGTGTGTTCCTGTCACCACAGGGAGGGACACTGTGTCTTCACCGGGCGGGATGCAGGCACTGCTCCCCTCCCTTACGCCCCCCCCAACCAAACCCATGTCAGCACATGTCCCCAAGACCCAACCAGGGGGATGCAGGATTAAGCCCTTAATCCTCCTCCCCTTCAACCCACCCTGCACCACCGCAGCTCCCACCTCCTCCTGGGCTCCCCTCCCTATTTAATTAAAGTTTCCGCAGCAGCCCCGGAGGAATGCAGGCCTGGTTATTGCATTCCCCAGGGCACTCGCCAGCCCCTCTGGAACACTCCTGCCCCTTTGACCCGGCCGCGCTCCCCGGCTCAGGTGCCGGCAAGGAGGAAAAACCAGCAGAGCTGCTTTACTGGCAGCCAAACCGCCTCCGGAGGAGCCCGAACCCCAGCAGAGGTTGGGAGGAGGCCGGCGATGGTGCCACGCGTGGCCCCGGCAGCACAGGCAGATTCCTACGGCGTGACTGAGGCGGTCGCGGCTGTCCCCGAGCGTTTCCTCCTGCCGCGTCCCACCGGCAGAGCCAGCCGGGCAAGCAGCGCTTGCGTCAGGGCCACCCGGGCAGGCCAGCCGGCCTTGGCGTGGCACAGGGAAAAACAGTCATTATTGTCATCCTTGACGGCGGCACTGCCCAGCACCGTGTGGGCAGCAGCATGGCCCCGGCTGGGTCAGGCCAGTCCAGCTGCCCCGGTCCCAGCAGGATGAGACCTGCCAGCATGGGGCACGTTGGCAAGAGCCTGTATGGGGGGGACATGACATGAGTGGGGGTTTTTGGTTGGGGAAAGGGGTCTTGGAACTGAGGCATCTCTGCTGGGATGTGCTGGCTCTTGTGACAGCTGCCGACCCAGGAGGGGAGCTGGGCATGGAAAGGGTCACTTACCCCACCGTGGCCCAAGTCACACCTAGAGAGGGTGACAGCAGCTGGCACCCCCTCAGCACATGCCAGGTGACAATGAAGCACACAGGGAGCACTGCTGGCAGCAGGAGAAGAGGTGGGGTATCCCTGCCAGCCAGCAGCCAGGCTGGCCGGTGGCCCTGCTGGCACCCGTCCCTCTGTGCCAGCTGGGGGGAAAACCCTTGCTGGCACCGCCCGGGGACTCTGCTCAGCACCACGGCAGGTCAGTGACCCGGGATGCTGGCCCTTGAGGACAGGCAGGGTGAAGGCAGCCAAACCCCACCCCAGCCGAGCCCTCTGCCGATGAGGGTGGTGGACACGGCTGCCAGCAGCTCCCACCTCTGCCTGACCCCACAGGGCGAGCCCTGCCGCCACGTCTGCCAGGGCAGGCCAAGCACAGGATGGGCCCAGGACCACAGCGGGGTCCTGCAGCCCTCCTGCTGCCAGGGTGGGTCACAGCCACGCAGCCACAGCTGGAAGGAGCTGAGCTCCACATTACCCCCAGCCACATCCCCTCCCATTCCTGGGACAGCAGCAGCACCAGGCCAAGGTCCCCAGGCCAGACCCCAGCACATCCCATGGCATAACAGGCACAGGCAGGGGACAGGGGACCAGGGTCCCTGCCCACACCCTCACCACCCCAGCCAAGTTGCCACCAGCCTGGGCAGGGAACAGCAGGTGCCCCATGGCCCGGCCAAGGCCTGGCAGGGAGCACAGCACGACCCTCACCGAGGCCTGCAAGCAAGGCACTGGCCCCGGGTGCCCTGCCTGCAGCCAAGCCCCGGGTGCCACCTTGCCACCCGCGGGGGGCTGCCAGCCCCGGTGCCCCGCTGCTCAGCCGAGGCCCTCCGGGCCCCTCAAGCCCCACCACCGCCCCGAATCCCCCCGGGGGGCCCAGCAGAGCTCACTCCCGCCCGTAGGCCGCCGCCCCCCGAGCCCCCGGCCCCGTGGGGAGGGCAGGGCACGGGCACCGGCGCCCGGTACCGCGGGACTCACCGGGCCGGGCCGGGCCGGGGCGGTCAGTCCATGGCGGCAGCAGCCAGCGGCCGGGCAGACGCTCCCCTCTGCCGGCGCCGGGCGCGGGGGGCGGCTTTAAAGCGGTGGGGCGGAGTCTGAGCTCCCGCCGCCTTCCTATTGGCTGTGGGGGAGGAGGGGTGGGGCGCGGCTGCCCCGGAGGCTCCGCCCCCCCGCGCACCTGGGGCCCGACACGGGGCGGGACCCCCGGGACCCCCAGCGTCCCAGCGCCCCTGCTGCGCCTGTGGGGGCCCTGTAGGTATCTCCCTCGTATGCACAGCGCCCCTGGCACCGCCGTAACACCAGGGGCTGGGTGCCCTAGGCACCCCCTGGGACCCCCATACCCAGTGTGCGGGGGACCCCAGCCCCAGTGTGCCCCGGCATCCGCAGAACCCCTGCCACCACCTGCTGGGGGCAGGGGGGACAGCGGGGGGCCCTCGCAGGGCTGCCCCCATGGCCCGGTGATGGCAGAGCTGTGCTGCAGGACAGCAGTCCCGGTTCGGCACCATGGGGACAGCACGGGGACAGCCAGACACCCAGGGTGTCCTTGTCCCAGCCCTAGGCCCCGGCGGTAGTGGAAGTGCTGGTGACGGTGACCGCAGCTGGGCAGGGAACCCTGCCCTGGCAATCTTTGCCTACATCGTGCCAACAGTCCCAGGGCAGGACTGTGCTGCACCAGCTGGGGCTGTCCCCTGTGCCATCCTGTGGCACCACCGGGGTGTCCCTGCCATGGGGACCTGCTGGGGCAGGAGCATGGCACAACCTTGTTTTCACTGTATGGTGTAAAGGGCTGGCACGGCACGGCACGGCACAGCTCTCTCCCCTCAGCAAGGCCACAGAAATGTCAAAAGTAACAGATTGTCCCTTTGTTCTCTGCCTGCCGAGCTCCCTCCGGCCCTGCCAGGGAAGGCAGTGGCGGCTCCGTGCTCCTCATCACCACCAGCCCCTGCAGCCACCAAGCATTCCCTGTCACAGTCCCCTCCGAGCATCCCCGCGGTCATTGTCCCTCCGCTCACTGAGCGCTCCCCCAGCCATGGTCCCCTGCAGCCACCGAGCACCCCCTGGGCCGCAGGCTGGGACAGGGTGCAGGACATGGCCATGGCGCAGGGACACGCTCCAGCTGGCACTGCCCTGACCGCAGGGCGCTCCGGGGTTGGTGGCACGGCAGGTGCCAGGTGAGGTGTGCGGCGTGCCGGGGTGTGCCATGCGCCTGCTCTGAACTGCCCGAGCCGGCCCGGCCGGCCCCAGGGCTCCCGTGCAGGTGCTGGTGGCTTCCCTGGGCAGGGCGGGCTGCCATCGCTGGGCACAGGGCACAGGGCTGGGAGCAGGATACCCTGTGGCTGGGAGCCGGATACCCCATGGCTGGGCACGGCTTGGTGGCAGACACCGTGCAGCCAGGGCTGGGAGCAGCCAGCAGTGCCGGCAGCACCATCCCACTGCCACCCTGCCACCCCGGGGTGGGACAGCGAGGGTCGCGCCGTGAGGCGCTGTAAGGCAGGGGAGCAGCCTGGCACGCTGAGGGCACCCAGGTGCTGCTGCAGGCCTGATCCTGCCTGCATGTCCCCAGGACGGAGTTCGGGGCCTGCAGCAGTGGGGGACAGTGCAAGATCCAGCCCCGTGGCTGTCAGGGTGCTGTGCTGAGGGCTGCCCCCCGCTCAGCACCCTCCATTCCCTTGCAGGGCGACCATCCCGCTGTATGATGCCGACACGGGGCTGCTGGTGCTGGCAGGGAAGGTGAGGTCCCATGGGGTACAGCGGGGTGCAGGGGGTGCGGTGGGGTGCAGACAGATGCAGAAGGGTGCAGCAAGGTGCATGTGGGTGTAGAAGGATGCAGGGGGGTGCAGTGAGGTGCAGCAGGGTGCACATGGGTGCACTGGGGTGTAGAAGGATGCAGGGGGGTGCGGAGGGCTGCCCCCCACGGCCCCACTCAAGCCCCATCCCCTCTGCCTCTTTTCCAGGGAGAAAACCTCCTGTACTGCTTCGAGGTGGCACCCGCGCAGCCGGCGCTCACCCAGGGTAAGCAGGGTACATTCTGTGCCAGGCTCCCGGAACCCCCGGGGTCTCGGCCCGGCTTGCACTGCCTGCCCTACAGCCACCCTGCCTGTGCCCCAGTGACCCAGTGCCGGACGGAGGGCAGCACGTGGGGCCTGGCCGCTGTGCCACGCCTGGCCCTGGACGTCATGGCCTGCGAGGTGCTCCGTGTCCTGCAGCTCACTGACACCGCCCTCATCCCTGTCAGCTACCTGGTGCCACGCAAGGTAAGGGGAGGCTGCAGGCGGCACCACATCACAGGTGCCTGGTGCCATCTCATGGGTGACACCTCACTGGTGCTGGGTGACAAAGGGCACCCAGGTGCTGGGGGACCCTGGTTCCCAGCCTGGGGAGAGCAGGAGAAGAGGTAAAACCTGGGTGCTGAAACCTGGGTGCTGATGGTGGGCAGTAAGGCTGGAGGGTGGGTGCTGCGGTGCTCAGGCTGAAACCTGGGTGCTGATAGTGGGTAACAGAGTCTGGGTTTGCTGGGTGCTAGATTTGGGAAGCCCAGTGCTTCATGGAAGATGCTGGGTGCTGGAGAGTGGATCCTGAAAGCTGGGTGCTGCCTCCTGGGTGCTGAGTGCCAGGTCCGGAATGCCTGGTGCTTAAAGCGGTTGAAATTTGGGTGCTGGGTAGTGGAGTCTTGAGTGCTGGAGGCAGGACTCTGGGTGACAGCTGGAGGCTGGGTGCTAGGGCTGGTGCTGGAAGTGGGGTGCTGGGTCCTGTAAGGGGTGATGTTGGGGTGTGGGTGCTGTCTCAGAGGCTGGCTGCACTCAGAGGTGTGCAAGGCAGCCCGACACCGGGCAGCATCTGACACGTACAGGCTTCGGCGCACAGCGTGCAGGGACAGGGGCTCCATGGCCGGAGGGTCTGGGGTGGCAGGGGGGGTCCAGGGGGAGCTGCAGCCCAGAGGGTGCCAGCTGGCAGCAGGATGGGGGCTGTGGGGTTTTGGGGACACCCACTTTGCCCCATCCCCTCTCCCACAGTCCATCCAGGACTTCCATGAGGATCTGTTCCCTGACTGCGCTGGGACAGTGCCAGCTACCACCGCCCAGGCCTGGTGGGCAGGGGACAGCCAGCAGGTCAGTGTCACCCGGGGGGTGTCCTTGCTGGTGGCATTGCCAGGGGCTGCCACTGCCCCTCGCCCACCGTTCTGCCCCCCCGCAGGTGCGGAGGGTGAGCCTGCACCCTGCACGAAGGCCCACGGAGACCTTCACCTCCCCCGTCATCGCCTGCACCCAGCTGCAGGCAGCCGACAGCAGCCCCACCGACGCCGACCGCAGCGTGAGCACGGGGTGCTGGGGGGTGTGCCAGGGGTGCCGAGGCATTGGGGGGCTCAGCAGGGCTGGGACACTGGCACCCCCTGCCCACCTGCTTTCCCTCCTGTAGGAGGGCAGTGGCTACTCCTCGCCATCCTCACTGGCCTCACCAGGCAGCGCCACCACCTCCCTCTCAGCCAGCACCGGCCCCTCTAGCGGCTTTGCCAGCAGCCCCAGCCAGAAGTCACTGCAGAGCATTTTGGGGTGAGCGAGCGGTGCGGTGGGCTCGGTGTGCCCGGGGGGGCTGCGCTGGGGGGACCCGGGGCGCTCACCTGTACCCCGCCTGCACCAGGGCCCAGCTCCCGCTTCCGGCACGCGCAGGGCAGGGTGCTGCACCGCGACACCCACCTCACCAACCTGCGGGGGCTCAGCCTCACCACGCCGGGCGAGTGCGACGGCTTCTGCGCCAACCACCAGCGCGTCGCCCTCCCCCTGCTCTCCGCCGGCGGGCAGATCGCCATCCTCGAGGTACCCCTGGCACGGCACAGTGGCCGGCGTGGCGCCAGCCGGTGCAGCGCAGGTGATGCCCCTGGCTCTCTCCCACAGCTCTCCAAGCCTGGCCGTCTCCCTGACACGGCTGTGCCCACCATCCAGAACAGCGTGGCGGTGGCCGACCTCTCCTGGGACCCCTTTGACCCACGGCGCCTCGCTGTTGGTATGTGTGCCATCCCCTGGGGAGGGCACTGGGCTAGCCCCAAAGCACCAGGCATGCCAGATCGCCATATTAACCCCTGCCCATTCGTTCTGGTGCCATAGCGGGTGAAGATGCCAAGATCCGGCTGTGGCGGATCCCTGAAGGAGGGCTGCGGGAGACACTGCAGGAGCCCGAAGTTGTCCTCCAAGGTGAGAGGCGTGTGTGGAGGCACACCGAGCTCACCACGCTGGGGAAAAGCCAGCCCAGTGGTGTCCGCATCCTGGCACAGGTGGGGATTTCCACGCATCACTCAACCTTACCAGGTCACACGGAGAAGATCTACTCCATCCGCTTCCACCCCGTGGCATCTGATGTCCTGGTTTCCTCCTCCTACGACATGACGGTACGGATCTGGGAGCTGAGCTCCGGGCGGGAAGCCTTGTGCCTGCGGGGACACAGCGATCAGGTAAGGGATGACACATGTGGGGACACCCGAGGGTTGTGTTTGGTCAGGCAGGGCACATGGGGCATACAAACACACACACAACATCCATCTCCCCAGATCTTCAGCCTGGCTTGGAGCCCTGATGGGAAGAAGCTGGCAACAGTGAGCAAAGATGGCCGGTTACGGCTGTATGAGCCCCGGCACAGCCCTCAGCCTCTACAGGTATGAGCACGGTAGTGGGGATGGGCTGGAGAGCTGGGGTGCAGGCAGGGACCTCTGCCCCCACCACGGGCACCTGCCTGCACCCCCAGCTCTCTCCAAGCAGGCAGGGTAACCTTCACCCCACACAGGAGGGTCCAGGTCCCGAAGGGAGCCGTGGAGCACGCCTGGTTTGGGTTTGCAGTGGCGACTACCTCCTGGTGTCTGGCTTCGATAGGTAAAGCAGGGGACACACACCGGGGCAGGGTTCCCCAAGGGACACTGTGCCCCCCCCACATTGTCACCTCCTTGCAGCCGCAGTGAGAGGAGGATCCTCCTGTACCGGGCACAGGCTCTGCCTGAGGGACCCTTGTCTGTCCTTGGGCTTGACGTGGCCCCTTCCACCCTCCTGCCCTTCTATGATGAGGATACTGGTGTTGTGTTCCTCACCGGCAAGGTGAGGGCTTGCCCCCCCAAAAAACAGGGGGCTACCTGCCTACAGCACCCCAACAGTGCGGAGGGACCCTCTATGCACCCCACTGCCAGCCGCCATCTCACTTCATCCCCAGGGTGACACCAGAGTCTTCCTCTACGAGGTGACACCTGAGCCCCCCTATTTCCTCGAGTGTAACAGCTTCACCACCAATGAACCCCACAAGGTAAAGGGGGGGGTCCTCCGAGGCCGTGCTGCCTGTCCCTGACCCCTCTGCCTGTGCTGCCAGACCCATGGCAGGCCCTGCTCATGCTTCTGCCCCATCAGGGCTTTGTCTTCCTGCCCAAAACGGTGTGTGAGGTGCGGGAGGTGGAGTTCGCCCGAGCGCTGCGCCTTGGGCAGAGCACTCTGGAGCCGGTGGCTTTCCATGTGCCACGCGTCAAGGTGGGTTGCAGGGCCCAGCCATGTTTTGGAGGGAGGGATAGGAAGCAGGGGACCCCTCCTCAGTGCCCCTTGCCCCTGCAGAAGGAGTATTTCCAGGATGATATCTACCCACCGACCCGTGTCTGGTGGGAGCCAGCCCTCAGCAGCAGCGCCTGGCTGGCAGGGCAGGACGGGCAGCAGCGCCATGCCAGCCTGCGGCCGGCCGACATGATGCCAGGTGGGTGCAGGGGCACAGGGTAAGGACCCCAGGCCCACGAAGACGGGTGTGTGGGTCAGCTGTGGGGCAAAGCCCTCCTGCCCTATGGCAACACCGCTCTCCCAGTGAGTGAGGCACCAAAAGAGGCTCCGGCGCGGAAGTTCGTCCCTGCGTCCGTGTACCTGGAGGAGAAGTCTGACGAGCAGAAGAAGGAGGAGGTGGGTGCTGGGGCACCCCGAGGCCACCCTGCTGGGGGCCTGGGCCGGGGGCAATGCCACCGGCCCCACGGCTCTGCCCTGCCTCCCTGCAGCTCCTGAGCGCCATGGTGGCCCGGCTGGGCAACCGGGATGACCCACTGCCCCAGGACTCCTTCGAGGGGGTGGACGAGGATGAGTGGGTAGGTGTTGGGGGGGACACGACACACATGACCTCTGGGGTCACTCCGGCCATGCCCCTCACCCGCACCGGGCTTCTCACAGGACTAGGCCGGGCCTCCGCACCCGCCCGGGCTCGGCGGGGAGGATGAAGAGGAGGAGCAGGAGCAGCAGCCGCAGGGCCGACCCAGCTGAGGGGAGGCACGACAAGGCCTAGGCCCAGGCGCTGCACCAGGCCACGCAGCAGCCCCGGGCCCGACGCGGGCAGGCCCCGCTATTAAAGCCGCTGCACCAGCAGCCGTGTCCTGCCGTGATTGCGGGCCGGTGCCGGGGACACGTACACGGGACCGGGAGGGGACGGCAACAGGCCGCGAGGCGGGCCTCGCCCGCCGCCCGGATGAGGCCGCCCATTGCGCAGGCGCAGCGCGGGGCCCGCCGGGCCCTCCCGCTCGGCGCGGCCGCCAGGGGGCGCGGTGCCCGCCGAGGGAGGGCCTGTGTGGTCGCTCTGCGCCGCCGCCGCCGTCTCGGTGGCCGCCGCGACCTTCGCTCTCTGACCCCGTGACCGCGGGGGGCGGAAGCGGCGGCAGGGACATGGTGAGAGGGGACGGTGGAGGCGGCGGCGCCGGGACGAGGCCCGAGGGTGGAGGGACAGGGCTCGGGGCGGGGCCTGGGGCCCGGGGCGGGGCGAGGACGCCGGTTCTGGGGGGACAGGGCCTGGGGAGGGGGGAGCGGGCCGGGGCTGCGCCGAGCCACGGTGTGACAGCACCGGGGAGGGGCAGGGCCGGGCCCCGGGGGACAGGGGACGGGGAGGGGGGACCGGGTCGGGGCTGCGCAGGGCCCGAGGGGAGGTGCCAGGGCTTTGCCAGGGCTGGGGGCAGGGCCCGGGGCAGCTGTGACAGCGGGGTGACAGCAGGGTGTCCCCGCAGGCCAAGTACCTGGCGCAGATCATTCTGGTGGGGGCCCAGGTGGTCGGACGGGCCTTCATGCGGGCGCTGCGCCAGGAGTTCGCAGGTAGGAGCCGCGCTGCCGGCCCTGGCATAGGGATGCCACTCCGCGTGCAGAGTGTCCCCTGCCTTCCCCGGGCACCCCGCCGCTCCCGGCCCCGGGGCTGTGCCTGGAGGGGGCCCTTGCCTGGCTTGTCGCAGGGTGACGGTCAGCACCCATGTCCTGGTGCCAGCCTAGTGGCATTTCAGCTCGTCCCAGGCTCCTAGCAGCTGGACCCAGGCACCGGCATGGAGCCGGCACCACTGCCTGGCTCCAGGACATCCCAGCAGCCCCAAAGGACGCAGCGGGATGGTCCTCTTGGACATGGTAGCCCCAGCCCTGCCTGCGAACAGCAGAGCTCGCTGTGGGCACTGACAGCAGACGGGTGCCCCCCCGAGTTCCTGCCACCTCCCCAGCACCGGGGACCTCTGCAGGTGACCCCCGTGGGCTGGAAGCAACGTGAGGAGGGCAGAGGAGTGAAACTGGGATCTGAGCACCTCAGAGCTCACGGGCTTTGATGCCTGGCCCCTGCCCAAGGCCTAGGGGTCCCCGGGGGGTGCAGCGCTGTGGGGACTCACACCCTCGGTGTCTCCGGGCAGCGAGCCGAGCAGCAGCAGACGCGCGAGGGCGCTCGGAGAGGCCCCAGTCCGCTGCCGCCTCCAGGATCATTGGCATCAGCCTCCAGGAAGCTCAGCAGATCCTCAATGTCTCAAACCTCAACCCAGAGGAGATCCAGAAGGTAGAGGGTCCTTCGGAGCTGGGAAGGGATGGTGCTGGCAGGGTCCTGCCCTCGCCACAGCTGCTGCCTGGCGTGGGGGTGACGACTGGTCCCTGCAGGAAGTGTGGGTGCTGTCCTGGGCCCAGTTAATCCCAGTTTGAGGTTTCCTTACCCTAGCTGGAGAAGCAGGCTGGCAGCCTGCGGGCATTAGCAGATTGCCAGGCATGGCCCCTGCGTTTGCCTGGCAGTGCTGCTCAAGGAAGGGGATGTGGTCTCCCCAGAGACGCCTGACCAGAAGTGTGGGGACCCACTGCGGGGTCGGGCAGAGCCAGCCATGTCCCCAAGGTCATGCTTGTCACCTCCAGCACCACTGCAAAGAGTGGGAGGCCACCGGGGTTCAGGCCAGGGAGGGTGGAGGAGGTAAATCTGATGAGGAGCTTCTCTTTGGCAGAACTACGACCACTTGTTCAAGGTGAATGACAAGTCGGTGGGCGGCTCCTTCTACCTGCAGTCGAAGGTGAGAAAGCACTGGCCCCCAGCACCTTCTCCTGCCTGGGATTTGGAGGAGGCAGAGCCTGAGTGTCACCTCGGGCAAGGGTGGGAGGGGTGGGGGCAACCCCATCCCTCCGCGTCACCCGGTCCCTCCGTGTCCCTCAGGTGGTGAGAGCCAAGGAGCGACTGGATGAGGAGCTCCGCATCCAGGCCAAGGACGAGAAGGAGAAGGGGTGGAAGGCTGAGACGTGACTCCTGCCACCCCGCACCCCATGTCCCTCACCCTTAACTTATAGGTAGCCAATAAATGCCATGTCCCCCAGCACCTGGCCTGGTTGCTCTGTGCTCTGGGGAGAGGGGACTTGCCCGCCTCTGCCCACTGCTCCAGTGGGGATCAGCCCCTGTGAGGGGCTGGAGTTTGCTCTGGGGAGGAGGAGGGAGGCAGCTGGGGAAGAAGGGGTGTCCCCAAGGCACCGAGGGCTGCCAGGGCTCAAGTGGCACGCGGGGAGGCTGCAGAAGCTATTTTCTTGGCAGGTTCAGATGCTCTTGGCCTCTGGCTCTGTACCACGGGAGTGCTGTTACCCTTCTCCCACCACGGCAGGCAGCCGGGACAGCTGCTGGGTCGGGCTGAGGGGCTGTGGTGGGACACTGCGGCTGCCCCCACCCGCGGCTTGCCCTGCAGACCCTGGCAGGGCTTCACTGGCACTGAGGCTGCGTGACTGGGAGGGCGGGGACCCACCATGACGTTCGGTAGAGCTGGCCATGCCCCCGAGGTCGCACCCATCATCTCCAGCACCCCTCTGTCCCCACCATGGGCTCCTCGCCACCACTGCCAGTCGCGGACTGAAACAGGAACTTACTTCAACTTCACTTTATTGTTTTCTTAATAAACTTCCTCTCCCCTGGACGAATATAGTGTTATAGTCGTTAGCTTATCTCTTACTTCTGCAGTCCTTAAACGCTATGCTAACAGCGATGGAGCCCAACAGGAGGAAAATAAAAACAACCCAGAAACTACGATAGAAAGGCACTTCGAGACCGTTAAAATACTGATGTCCTGGAATGTGCAACAACAAACCAACAAAGGAGCGAGGAGACGTACACTGGCCGGGGTGGCCTGGTCGATGACCCGCGGCCATGCCGGGGCTGTGGCAGTGCCGGGCAGCCGCTGCGCCCCAGCCCGAGGAGGGTGAGGGCAGGGAGACCTGCTCCCCGCAGGGCACACGCAGCTGGGGGCTCCTTCCAGCGGGGAGGGAGAAGGACCGGGGACGGCCCCACTGCCCTGGTTTGGAGAAAGCCATGGGCTGGGGGTCCTGCTCGGCAGCAGGAGGTACATGGGGACCCCCCCTGCACGTGCTGGGAGAGGTGCTGAGCATGCTGCCCACTCCTGGCATGGCAGCAGCATCCTGCCTGCCCCAACGCTGCCCTGTGGCCTGGGGGGGGGGCTCACCTGGAAACATCCCTTCGGCATGTCCGGAGGAGCAGGTGCCCTGCCAGCTGGTGCCAACGCGCCACCGGCAGCAGCTCCGCTGGTGCCTGGAGTCCTGCCCGCGCTGCCCGCTGCCCGCATGCGCTCGCGGTACGTGGTTAGGTATGAACGTAGCTAAACAGGGTGGCTCTGCCCCGGCGCGGAGCCGGCACGGCGAGCAGCACACGCGACCGTGTGCCTTGTCACGGGGAGGGCCGGGGAGGCGGCAGGGGATGAGGGTGGCCGCAGAGCGGGAGGGATGCAGTTGGGCACCGGGCCGGCATGTGCCCAGCCAGCTGGGCCTGGCGCAGAGGTGCAGTGGCCACGGCGCTGCCTGTGGCTGTGCCAGCCAGGCAGGATTGGATGGCACAGCCAGGCACAGCTCAGGGCTGTGGGAGCGGTTGGTCCCCGAGCTGTCACCCCTCTGTCCGCGTGGTGGGAGGCCGGGGGCTGTGGCCCCCCTAAACCGCCACTGGCGGTGCCAAGGCCTCGGGCAGGGAGACGCCAAGTCAGTGGCAGCAGATGAACCCAAGCGGGACCCTGGCAGAGCAGGGGGCTGGTCAAGAAATAAATAGCGGCGTATCCAGCTGCCCAGGCCAGGGGGGTGCAGGGGGAACCCCCGCCTTGTACCCCCCCCACCTGCCCCAGGGCCACCCCTGGCACGGGGTTGCAGCTGGCTCCGGCCACCGAGGGATTATTGCTTTTCTCAGAAGAGTCTGTTCTTCTTTCGTGATGGTTAAAAGCACGAACAAGGCCCCACCGGGGCTGGGGGGGGCTGTGGAGGGGAGGAGGAGGTGAGACACCCCCCCCCATCCCTAGGGAGCGGGGATCTGCCCGCCAGCCAGTGGCTGGCCGTGGGCATCGTCGGACCCCTCAATTCACGGCGGCGGGTTTGAGCAGCAGGGAGCCGGGGGGTGATGAGCACCCAGCCGGGGGGCAGCGCCTCGGGGCTTCCCCCCGCACCGACTCCAGCCGAGAGGTCGAGCACGGCCCCCCGGCAGCAGCGCCAGGCTCTCGGGGGGGGCCCGCGGCCGCCCCAGCTCCGTCCTTTCGCCCCTCTCCTTCCGACTCTCCGGCCCCTTGCCCACCTTGGGCGGCCGCCCCTCAGCCCCGCTGCCCTTCTCCCCCTCGGCCTTGGCCCCGCCGGCCAGCAGCGACATGATGGGCAGCCCCAGCCCCGCTGCGAAGGGCGAGGGCAGCAGCGGGCTCTTGGCCAAGTTCAAGGGGCCGCCGTTGAGCGGCAGGACGGGGCCCGGTGGAGCGGGCAGGGCGCCCGCAGCCCCGCAGCCCAAGGCGCTGAGGTCGAGCGGTGCCGGCACCAAAGGGATGGGCAACGCCGGCAGCCCCGGCGGAGCGAAGAGGGCGGGCGGGGTTGGGGATCACGAGCTGCGCCCCGTTAACGTAGGGCACCTCTGCTGAGCCCAGGGGCGTTTTGGGAGGCGGGTGGACCTTGAGCATCTCCGGGTGCTCGGGGGAGACAAAATGGCCGTGGGCTTTGATATGCTTGCGGAGGGAGCTGGGGTCGGTGTAGCGCTTGTGGCAGCCCGGCATCTTGCAGGAGTAGGGCTTCTCCACGTAGTGGGTGCGGGTGTGCTTGAAGCGGTCACTGGAGTTGGAGTAACGCTTGTTGCAGCCTTCGTAGGGGCAGATGTAGGGCTTCTCGCCTGCAGGACAGCACATCACCAGGTCTGCCGGAGGGCACAGCCAGCCCTGCTGGGTCCCCTGTGCCCCCCCCCCCCCCCCGCCCCAAGCCTCCCTGCTCCCCCAGACAAGCATGGCGGCCTGCGCTGACCTGTGTGAGAGCGGTTGTGGATTTTCAGGTTCTCCAGGCGCGAGAAGCTCTTGTTGCAGGTGGGACAGCGATGTGGCTTCTCGTTGGTGTGTGTCCGGATGTGGATCAGCATCTTGTACCTGCCAGCGTTGGGGGGACATCCCAGGGGAGGATCAGTCCTGGAGCCCTAGCACATCTCCTTGTCCCCATGCCCTGGCTATGAGGGGGGGGACAGGGACATCCAGCGTGGTCATCCAGGCCCCCAGGACCTTGCAGCCAGAGGTCTGGCTGGCTGGCTGGCTGGACGGAGACCTCCCTCTGCACCGCCCCCCAGTGCTGGGCTCCTGTCTCCCCATGGTAATTCAGAGCAGCCCCCTCCCGGTGCCCGGAGCCCCCCCTGCCCACCTGGCGTTGAAGCCCCTGCCGTGGCGGGCGCAGCCCTCCCAGTGGCAGCAGTAGCCCGCGTCCTTCTCAGGTTTGACATGGAAGTCGTTGACGTGGTCCACCAGGTCTTGCAGGAGATCAAAGAACTGGTTGCACTGTGGGCAGGAGGCCGGGGGTGAGGTGACCTGGTGGGGGGAGCACCAGGGGGCGCCAGGACACCCACCAGGGCCAGCCCCTGCCTCTCACCCCCCCAGCTCCCACCCGTATCCCATGCGCAGCAGCACCAGCATCTGGGGACATGGAAACAGCCCTTTGAATGATGCCCCCCAGCCCCGTGTCACCCCCCAGCATCTCTGCACAGCCCCCAGCTTCCCATCGCCCCCCCTCCAGCCCCAAACTGTCCCTGCTTGTCCCCTCCAGCCTCACACAGCCCCCCCACCAGCCCCATAAAGCTCTGCCATGGCCTTCTAGCCCCACATGCCCCTGTGTGCCCCCATGCCAGCCCTTTATACCCACCCCCAGCCCCATAAAGCATCTGGACGACCCCACCCCCACATCAAATCCCCAGCTCCACATCACCCCCACATTCCACCCCCCCCCCAGCCCCAGAGCTCTGCCATGGCCTTCCAACCCTGCATCCCTTCTCCAGCCCCAAAATGCCCCTGTGTGGGACCCCCCACTTCCCCCCCCCCAACTCTTGCAATGCCCCTGTGCTGTCTCCAAGCCCCCCATCATGATCCCCAGCGCCACAAAACTTCCACACAGCCCCCCCTGCCCCCCCCGCTGACCTTGGACCAGCGGCAGACAAGCTGCTTGGGCAGAGGCAGCTCGGGGGGGAGGCGCTTCTCCTTGCTGGGGGGCAGGAAGGCAGTGGGGGGCAGATGCAGGGCCCCTCCTGCCCCCAGAGGCAGGAAGAACTGGAAGGAGCTGGGGAGGCCATCGATGTAGCGCAGGGACTGGAAATCCTGGAACAGAGACGGAGGGGAGGGGGTGGTGGGGGATGGATAGAGACCCCCAGAGACCCCAGAACCACCCATAGCTCCCCCTCAGGAACCACCCTGGGGATGCCACTGGGGTCGAGGGGCACAGAGGGGGCCAGACAGGACACTGGCCCCAAAGCGTATGTACACACGGCGGTAGGGGGGCTGCGTCACCGGCAGCACCAGGCACGCTGCCAAGGTCAGGAGCACTGTCCCAGGCACAGTCCCCACTGCTGGGGACACCTCACAGGGCGGGGGGCACAGCCGTACTTACGTGGGGGGTGAGGGGACCTGGCAGGTCCCCGCTGCCCTGGCGCTCGGGGGAGAGCGAGGCGCTGCCAGCCGGAGACTCCCCACCAGAGCGGGGCGAGAGGCTGAGGTCCACCACTGGCGCTGTGGAAAATCGCCCGTCCTGTGCCTCCACCAGCCTGGAATGCGCCAGAAGACCAGGGGATGGCGAGGCCGGCATGGCCCGGCGACCCCCCCCGGCTCCCCCCTCGGCCATCCCCGGCCGGCGGGGTGTCTGGGCGCTGGGGAGCACGGGGTCGGAGACCAGGGGGACCCCGCTTCTCCCGGGGCCGCTCGCAGCTTGGAGATGCTCAGCTTGAGGTCCAGTGGCTCCTCCAACGAATGCATGGTGCCAGGGCGGGCGCTGCAGGGGACACACAGGGGTCACCGTGGGGATGGGGGGGCACCGGTGCCACTTGAAGCATTGCCCCATCCCGGCCCCCATGGCGATGCCCATCTCTGCTCTGGGCCGGAGGCCGAGCAGGCGCTGGTGACTGTGGTGCTGGCATGGGGACTGTGCCGTCCCTTCCGACCACCCTGCTGCGGCCCCCTCCCTGCAGCGGGCAAAGGGCAGGGCAAGGCACTGGGGGGCCCCCAGTGGCCCCTCGGTGTCCCCATAGCGTCCTCCCTGCGTCGCCAACCCCGGGGCCGGCGCAGCCCCTTGGCCGATGACCAAACCTTGCCAAGGACTGCCAAGTCTCCCGGGCACCGGCGGCCCCGGAGCTGCGGTGTCCCCGTTCCGCACCCCCGGCGTCCATCCGTCCATCCCCACGGGCCTGCCCCAGCCAGGCCTTTCCCAGCGGCAGGGGCGGGCGGTGGCGGCCACCAGCCCGGCAGTGACCCGGGTGGCCAAGCCCGCTGGCCCCAGCCCCGGAGGCGGCAGAGCTTCCTCCCCCCGCCGGGGCCCCTTCCCCGCCGGCCAACGCTGCTGCCTGCCGGGGCCGGGCAGGGGCTGCCTGCCGCATGGCGCGGCACGGCCTGGCACCGCACGGGTGTGGCATGGCCCGGCACGGCGTGGCATGGCCCGGCACGGCACTGTGTGGCACAGTGTGGTGCGGCACAGTGCAGCATGGCACAGCGTGGCATGGCACGGCACAGTCAGCAAGGGCGCGGCCTGCAAGCACCCCCCACTTCCCAGGACATAAAGGGGGGACCCTGACCCCCCCTAGTGCCACTGTCCCCAGGGTGACAGCTCCACGGCACCAACCCACCCTGTGTCCCCGCTGATCGCCCCCCCACCTCGGCTCAGCGGCCACACGTGCAGCAGCAGCCGAGAACGGGCAGCTCAGCACAGGAGTGAGCGCCCCAGCCTGAGCCACCAGCACCGATCCGGTCCCCTGCCTGTGGGCCGCCCCCCCGGCCACCCGCATTGCCCAGGGCAGGGTGGGGGCAGCCGAGGGGCCATGCTGGGGGGCACTGCGCACCCAGTACACGTGGCAGTGGGGGCCCCCCCCATCCCCACCCCACCCCGGGGGGCCCGGCCCCCGCCCTGCCGGCGGGGCCCCCCTGCGCTGGCGGGGGGTCCAGCCCAGCTCAGACGCTGAGGAATGCGGAGGAGCTGCGGGGGGCTGGGGGCCTGGCTGGCGGGGCAGGGGACCCCCCGCCTGCACCCCCCTACGGCATCGGTGCCCCCAGCCTGCCCATGGGGCTGGCCCCATTGGGGGACCCCTGTCCCCAAGTTCCCATGGTGCCCCATAGCAGGCTCCCCTGCCCTGCAGGGGGGCTATATCCCTAAGCCCCCCCCCCAGTGGCCATGGGGCCTGCCCCATAGTGGGGGTCCCTCCTCTCCAATGGGGGGGAGGGTCCCCTGGCTGAGCCTCCACCTCCTCCCATAGCTGTGGGGCCTGCCCCATAGCAGGGTCCCATGCCCTGTGGCAGAGCCACCCTCCTGTGTGCCCACAGCCATGGGGGCTGCCCCGCAGCGGGGGTCCCAGCCCACCGGGGGTCCTCACCCTGTACCCACAGCCGGACCTGCCCCACAGGGTGTCCCCACCCAGAGCCCCCCCGTGGCTCTGAGGCTCTGGCCACCCGCCACGTGCCCCACAGCCTGGTGGCACAGCTTGAGGACAGAGGGACGGGGGCAGGACCCCACAGCCAGGGGGCTGGGGCAGCTGGGGCGGGACCCCCCCCCCCCACGCAAGCGGGACAGCACTCTGGCAGCCCCCCAAAGGTGGCGGGCCACGCAGGGGGCTGGACCAGGCATCGGGGCCGGTTGCCCCAGGGTGGCCCTGTCCCCCACATCCCTAGCGTCCTGCGTCCGGGGGGTGGCGGCGCAGGCGGGGGCGCAGGCCGGCCGGGCGGGGCGGGTGGGAAGGGGCCTCCAGCCGCTGACGCCATGGCTCCCGGCGCGGCCGCGGGCGGGCGGGCAGGCGGCTGCCAAACCACGCGGCC